>NC_091446.1:60689930-61906358 GCF_964237555.1 Oryctolagus cuniculus
TGCTCCTCTTCCAGTCCAGCTCTCTGCTGTGGCCTGGGAGGGCAGTGGAGGATGGCCCAAGTGCTTGGGTTCTGTACTCACATGGGAGACCAGGAGGAAGCACCTGGCTCCTGGCTTCAGATTGGCACAGCGTGCCACCGCAGTGCGCCGGCTGCAGTGGCCATTTGGGGAGTGAACCAGCGGAAGGAAGACCTCTCTCTCTAACTCTGCCTGTCAAAAAAATATATATTATTTTTTTAACAACAAATCATATACAACTTTTTTTTTCACCCAAAGTATCATGGAAATCCTGCAAAACATATATATCTAACTCCTTTTTAAATGGCTACTTAGGATTTATTTTGTGGACCCCATTAATTATATAATCATTGTTTCTCTTCCTTTGATAATTTAATGAATTAATATGTAGCAAATTATTTTTACATATAAATGTGGGCATTTCTACTTTCTTAAGTTCCTAGGAGTCTGCATTTTGTAAACATATCATTACTGCATTGGGAAAAAGGATATTTTCCCCTTGAAACATTAGTTTGATTTATATTAAGTCTTTAAGAGAGTTAAAGCACGTTGTCTCCACAAGTGAACTGGTGGTATAAACCAGTAAGCCACAGGTTTCCTTTCTTTCTGGCTAAACCAAACAACAGATTAGGAACATTATTGCTTGACATTCAATTGAAAATTTTAATTTGCAGAATCTTGAGAAATTTAATTCCTTAAAAATTGCTTATAATGCAGTTTTTTTGAAAGGCTTCTAGCAAATCATTGAAGACGTTTAGAGCAAAGGGAAGAGAAAATAATATTTGAATATCATCAACAGTGCCATCGCTGTTATCAAGATTAGGGGGACAGAGGTGAACAAGTCATTGCCACCTACAGAAAGCGCACAGCTTAGTTAAGAGGCCAACAAACATAGCCACGTTGAACTAAGAACAAAGTGTAAATGCTCCCTGTTAAAAGAGATGTGGAGTTAAGAGTGGCGGGCCATGTGGGAGAAGACTTGTATTTTTGAGCTGCATCTTAACAGGTAATTGAGAGGAGAGGAGCAAGGTGGGAAAAGGGGAATGAATGTAAAAAGCAAAAGTCACCAAACGGTAACATTGGCATTGGCTTGGCTGAAGATCAGTAGATGTGTTAGATAACGGGCTATCATAGCTTAAATCTACAGCTCCCAGTAAAAGAACACACTGTTAATATTTAAAAAAAAAAAAAAAAAAAAGTTGGCTTTTCCCTTTTGTGTGACTTCTCATAAAAGTCATAATTTACACAGGAACACGCTAGCCATTTTAGTTATATAGAAGAGTTTTTCAGAGAACTTAACTGTTTCTGACTAGACTACCGTTGATACTGGATCTGAGAACAGGTCTTGTCCAGAAAACATCAGTTAATTTTTGAAAGCAAATCTTTGAGGTGCTATTGTAAAGATCTGAAGAGCGTGTTATATTTTAAAGGTTAACCTATTGTATAAGTGTTCCTCAGTAATGTGTTGTTTCAGGGTAACAGATGGATGTACAATGCCTTTGGTAGAAATCCAGGTCCTTTTTGAAGGCAATAATTCTGTTATTTCTAATATCTTTAGGACACAGAGTCTGGCATCTAATAATTCGGTCGTTTTGGATGGACTGAAAAGCAGACAGAATTTTCTACAGAACTTTGAAGGCACAAAGAGCAGTCAGACACTCACATCCAATTCCTTACCACAACTAACTGCTGTCATAAATGTTTGATTTTCTTTTGAAACTTTTTTGTAAACATGTAGAGCATTACTAGTCTTTCAGCTGAGTGTGTAAGAATCCTCTAAAAAAATCCTCCTCTAAGGCTAAGCTTATATCCTATTAGCTTCAATAAATATTTTGTTCTAATGACTGGCTTTCCCCCTTTTTTGATATTTTAAATAGTTTTAAAGCTTCTTTTACAAGGCATATATTGGGTTGTTTATAATAAAAAATGTTGAATCATTGGTCCTTTTCCAATAAGTATAACTTGAATTTTCAAATGTTCATTAGTTTACACATATGATACTAATTTACTACCCAGTAGTGAATTTCTTTATCTAAATTCTTATGTTAAATGGGTCTCATCTGATTTCATTACAAAATCCAAAAAACTGTGTTTTAGAGTTGCATAGATACTTTTCAACTATAGGTTTTTGTCATCAGAGATACTTATATGAATGTGTTGGCTACTTTGCCACAAGCATTGACCAGCTTGCATGTGAACAGATGGCTCCAAATGTGACAGACTGATAATTTCCCAAATGCCTGAAGTAGTTAGCCGACTCATCCTATTTCTGTAGCTCCCCCTGCATTTCAGGCTCTCTCCATAGCATGACTGTGATAAGTCAGATGCTGGAGATGCAAGGGAAGCAGAATGGTCAGAGCAACTTGTGAGTGAATTCAGTGAAAAAACAGCTGGTAGACATTTAGCAGTTCATCTACATTTGATCCACTTCCTCTTGTGATAAGGCCAGAATTTCTTCTGTCAGGTCTTTTTAAACAAAGTGATGGGATGGTCGACTCTCTTGAGTTTGGGAACATGGAGCAAACAAGACTGATTTCAGTATATTTGGTAGATGAGGGTGCTGTTTTGTGGTCAAGGAGTGATTTTTCTAAGAGGTTTCTAGGAATGGTCAAAGTCTAGATCTCAAGGATGATTGAATAATTGAAGTGTCTCTCTCACCGGCAAGGGCCAGAGTAAACTCAGCACTTGGCCCTCTGGGAGAGCAGGAAATCAGAGGTCAGATTCACTGCTTTGTTTTGCAGAGGTCAGCCCACTCAATTCCTGTATGTTGGTTTTCAGTGGGCCCTGGCCAGCCTACTATAGCATTCCATTAAGAGAAGCTATGGGTCAGAGTACTAAGAGGGAGTCATCTGGCATAGAGAAGATATGTTGGGGAGAGGTAGAGGTGGAGGCAGAGGTGTTGTTTTAGGGATCTTATAGCACGGAATCACCACCCGTGAATGGAAGTTAGAAGAAAGAAAAAGATTTCAATTTAGTATGAAGAACTTCCATCTAATAGGACTAAACTACCTGATGATGAAAAATAACAAAGTTCCCATTGTTTAGGGCATTCATGCTGAAGTTAAAATCCTGTTACTGATATGTTGTAGATGGATTTCTGATATTTGCTTAACAGGATGGCTGGACTTGGTGCTTTTGAAGGATCCTTCCAACTCTAAGGCCTTATGCTTATATATTCAGTGAACATCTTGTGAAATATTAAACTCATGCAAGATTCCTGAATGTTGCTTCCCACTCTCCATTTAGGCATTTAGCCCTGCCAATCTTTGCCAAATGAGTACCAGCAACCATGTTTCAATTTTGATTTTTGGACTAAGTCTGGTTTCTTAGTAGAGTGAGTAATTCAAAGTCTTTTGTGTCTCTTGCCATATCTAGGTACCAATGAAGACCATCTATCATAATGGATGCATTATGATGCTAATTGGAGGTATTGGATGAAACCTGTTAATAAAGTAACTTCTCTCCTCCTCCAAAACTTGTAACCAAAGATATTAAAAATGGGAATGTGTGCTAGTAAGCTATTGTTTGGGAGATTATGCTCTAAAATAGCTCATCTGCACTTTTTTCTCAAGAGTAATGTTTTTGTATGTAGAAACTTGAGTTTTTGATTTCTTTTCCCCACTGATGTCTGTTCTCCAATGAAACTGTCCTCTTGAGATGGCTTGATGATCTGAGCTTTTGAGTCAGACAAATTTGAACCCCAATTCTTGGTAGATGTGTAATGGAGCAAGTTACCACACTTCTCTGATTTAGTTTTATCTTCTGTAAAATGGGGGACAGTAGTATCCACCTTAAAGGATTGTCGGGAGATATGGGGAATAATCTATTCAAATTACCTAATGTATGAGGTACCTAATGTTGTTACAAACATATGTATGTATATTTTAAAATATTTGTATAGTCACAAAAGTTGCCTAGAAAGGTAAATACATAGCTCCCTATACAATTTTTGCAAGGTTGTCTGGGAATTTCACCATTAGGTAATGATTACAGAAAATATCTTCCATCAAAAGCCAGGTATGCCTGGGGAAGGTAGTACCTCTTTAGTTGTCAGTTAATACCTCATTCTAGGGCCGGCACTGTGGAGTAACGGATAAAGCCGCCGCCTGTAGTGCCGGCATCTTATATGGATGCCAGTTTGACTCTGGCCGTTGCAGCCAATTGGAGAGTGAGCCAGTGGATGGAAGACCTTTCTCTCTTTCTGCCTCTCCTCCTCTCTCTGTGTAACTGACTTTCAAATAAATAAATCTTAAAACACACACACACACAAATACCTCATTCTATAGACAGGAAGAAAATAAACCAAGAATAGGTTTACTGTTGACATATAACATGGCACCATTCATCTTCTCTCATTTGGGATCTCAGACTCTAGGAATCCTCAGAATAGCTGGGTTCTCTGTAAGCTATTTTCAGTATTTCAAACATTCCCGTAAAAATTGTCATTTTCTTTGCCCAAGTCCTGACTATCTAAAACATCAGGGTTTTGTTGTTTTTTTGCCAGTGGTTAAAACTACACCAGCTCAGTAATGCAACATTTATCTCATACTGGTAGGATACCATTAATCTGCATTTGTGTTTTATTCATAGATTAGAAGAATGACCATGTGTCAATCATTATTAAATGCAATTTAGCAGGCAAAATGTTTCAAAATGTCAGATCCATTAGGAAAAATAATGGGAACCATGAGGAAAAACAATGGAAAGAACCCATAGCAGTGAAAAATTGGGAACCACTGTGGTTTAGGAGAATGGGTATTGTCTAAGGGATAGATAAGAGAGATATAAAATGAGAATGAGCAAGCCAAAGACAAGCTCATGGCTACCTTGCTGGCCTCTAAGAAACCTTTAAGTTTTTGAAACCTTAGCACTTTGCCCTCTGTAGCACGTGTAGCTTCCAAACATTCTTGGGTAATGGTGCCCTCTTCTGGCACAGCTGTTGTCATTCAGCAACCCTCTCCCCTGTCCCTTGATTCAAGGTAATTGACTAAAGAGGGAGTGACCCCCTCCCAAGGTTAAACATATAAAAAGCCATTCCAAAGATTTGGATTAGAAGCTCCATACATAAATATGTGCTAATATGTTGAAATCTCTTCCCACAGTCAAAACCTCAAGCTAACCCTCTGTACCTCAGTTCTTTTTGTTTCTTAACACTTATTTGAAGGCCTTACACAGAGAGAAGAGACTCAGAGACTGAAAGTTTCCATCTGCTGGTTAATTTCCTAAATGGCTACAATGGCCGGGGCTGGGCCAGGCTGAAGCCAGGAGCTTCATCTGGGACTTCCACGAGGGTAGCAGGGGCCCAAACACTTGGGCCATCTTTCAGTACTTTTCCCAAGCCATAAGCAGGGAGCTGGATCAATAGTGGAGCAGCTGGGACTTGAATCGGTGTCAATATGGGATACTGGTGTTGGAGGCAGTGACTTAACCCACTAGGACAAGATGTGGGCTCCTGTACCTCATTTCTGTAGTGCTGTCAGTATTATTGTCCTAACTTGGCTAATAGATTTAGAATTTGAGTTGACTAAGGCCACTTGGCTAGCAATGGGAGAAATAGCTCCTGCCTTCCCATTCTACTATCTGCTTCTATTTTACTTTCAAAACTCGTTCTCTGACCACCCCATGTCTCTTTTGATCAATTTATAACTGTCCCTTAAACTATTTCCATGTCAGCATTTAAAAATGATGGTTTATTTCCTCATCACTTAAGAGATGCAGATGGCAAAATGTTATAGTTGATGGCTCTTTTTATCTTCCACTTAAAGAGATTTGCAGGGCAGTTACAGAGAAAGAGAAGGAGAGACGGAGAGAGAGGTCTTCCAGCCGCTGGTTCACTCCCAAGTAGCCACAATGGCTGGGGAAAGGCCAGGAGCCAGGAGCTTCATCCAGGTCTCCCAAGTGGGTACAGGCCCAAGAACATGGGCCATCCTCCACTGCCTTACTAGGCACATTGATACGGAGCTGTTTGGGAAGTGGAGTAGCTGGTCTTGAACTGGCACCCATATGAGATGCTGGCGTTGCAGGCTGCAGCTTAACCCACTGTGCCACAGTGCTGGCCCCACTTTTACTTTAAGAGGTCTAGAGATATAGATAAGCTGGTTTACTCCCCAAAAGTCCTTAATGGATTCTGGGAGTTGGGAACTAAATCCACGGTCCCTTACATGGGTGACAGGAACCCAATCATTTGAGCTATCACTGCTGTATTCCAGGGTCTGCGTTAGCAGGAAGCCATGGGAGCTGGGCCCTTCAAATCCAGGTCCTCTGACATGCGGTGCAAGTGTCTTTACTAAACTGAATGCCCACCCCTTTCTATTTTTAAGACAAATTTTAAAAAATTTAATTTTACCTTCAACTTACTATGAAGTAAAAATAAAATCTTGCCTTCTCATTTTATCTTCATTTATTTATTTATTTGAATAGGGGAGACAGCAATCTCCCATCTGATGGTTCATTTCCCAAATGCCCACAAGAGCCAGGCTGGGCCAGGCTGAAGCCAGGAGCCTGGAATTTAATCCTGGTCTTCCACGTGGGTGGCAGGGACTCAACCACTTGAACCCTCACCTGTTGCCTACCCATGTGTGCATTTGCAGGGAGCTGGAACCAAGAGCAAAGCTGGGACTACAATCCAGGTACTCAATGTGGGAATCAACCAATGTGCCAAATGCTCACTTCCCCACCCCACCAGAGTTTTGAAAATAACCAGCAGGCCAAGTTTAAGAATAATTGTCTTGTTTTTGTATCTTAAAGGTCAGAGAGTTTAATAAGCTGAGGCCAAAGGCAAGGGAAATATTTGTAGGACCTTCAAATAGAGTAGTAGCTAAAGCACTCAATCCTTAAAATTTTTGAGAGAATTCTATCAGTGACTCTGGTAAGATATCTGGAAAGATGTTCTAATAAGATTTTTAATTACCATGCATAGTGTACCTTCCTCCTGTCCCCAAATATCATTAGCCATGAATCTCTGGAGACTTATAGAGGGAACAAGTATGAAAGCTTCCGCATTTACTAACTTTTCTAGTTGGCTGAGGTAAGATGAGGTACACTGAAAAAACAGTAATGTGGGGTGCACTTTTTTTTCCAGCAAAGTCAGTTTTGGTTGAGTCAGTCATGTGTCAGTTTATTCTTGTCCTCTCCACAGCAGTCAGGGATCGGGTTCTGTGAGTTTCGGGCATAGAGTTTGGGGCAAGAGACTGCAGTGTTTAAGTCTCAGATTATCATCCTTTAAAACTAGTACACTTATTTATTTATTTATTATTTTGGACAGGCAGAGTGGACAGTGAGAGAGACAGAGAGAAAGGTCTTCCTTTGCGTTGGTTCACCCTCCAATGGCCACCACGGCTGGCGCACCGCACTGATCCGAAGCTGGGAGCCAGGTGCTTCTCCTGGTCTCCCATGGGGTGCAGGGCCCAAGCACTTGGGCCATCCTCCACTGCACTCCCTGGCCACAGCAGAGAGCTAGCCTGGAAGAGGGGCAACCAGGACAGAATCCGGCACCCCGACCGGGACTAGAACCCAGGGTGCCGGCGCCAAAAACTAGTACACTTATTAGTCACCTGAATTCAAACAGTGTTGGCCTTTCCCTTCTCAGATGTGCTGTTGGGACCTCTGATACGTAAGTGAATACCGAAAATATTTTTGATTTCTGAGGAGCTGAAACTTTCTGACCTTTGACCACAAGATATTAACATCTGTTCCTTTTATCCCAGTTTTACATAGTGATTTGCTATCCATGTCTACCGTTTCTGTGCTCATCATCACACCCTTTGTAGGGCTAGAGACTGATTTAACACGGTAGAATGGGGAGTGGGAGCGAAGAGTGGGACTAAATTAGGATTGTGGAAAACACAGATCCAGAGATGCGTACCTATTCTCATAACCTAGGGAGATGCATTCTTCCATAATCAGTAGCTGAACACTCCTTGTGTTTAGTACTGAATCCATAGTTACTTTTAGACTTTATTTTTTTTCACCTCAAGTCAATCCCTAAATCATGCAGAAGACCTGGCGGAATCAGAAATTTAACATATTTGGTCCCAGTTACTTGGGTGAACACCCCAAATCAGCACACGTCGCAGTGGGTAATTTTGCTAAGACAAATGAGATGCTCATGTTAGGAGTATGTGCCCCAGACACTGTCAAGCGGCTCGCTGAGTGCCCCTGCGCCTTCATCTCAATTTGGGTCCTTCTCTTAGGCGTTGAGTTCCTGGGTTGAAGAGATCATTGAGAAAAGGCGCAGAAAATAAAGCCAATTAGCTAGCACTGGCGTAGGAAAAGGGACAGGCTAAGGAAGTTACCCTTTGTAACGCCAAAGGCTTCCGTTTTGTGTAAGGCTGCGATTTAGGGGCAGTTAATCCCCATCCGTAAAACTGAACCCCTTTTTATTCGTCGCAAACACGTTATCTGTTGAACGCATTTAGGTTTTCTCTCTGGCCGAAACTGTTAGGTGTCTTCGGGTTTTTCCTGCTCATTGTTTCATGGGAGCATCTCCCCCCAAACCCTTGTCAGACTCGAGGCTTTCAGGTAGGTGTGGCAGAAAAGCACACTCGCTCATCTCAGATCCAAGCAAAACATTCGCTAGTCCTGACTGTACCACTCAAAGATTTTGTGACCCAGGGAAGTAAATTCCTTTCTTGGGTGGGTTCGGCTTCCTCAAGTCAAACGCGGAGCGTGAGGACTAAAACCAGCCGACGACCAGCTAAATGATCAAAACCTAAGAATTCGGGGTGGACGTCTATCCAGTCAGCCCCAGCCTTCACCTCCAGCCCACTCGGGACCCCAAGAAACCCCTTCCCCACTGCGAGGCGCTGCTAGACTGGCGCGAAGCCGTTGGACGTTAACGCCTCCTCGCACCCCGCCCGCAACGGGCGGGGCCCAGGGCCGCAGCTTCCGGCCGCAAATAGCGAGGCTGCGCGTGGCGCCCCCACCCACCTCGGCTCCGGCCGGCCCGCGAGCCGGGTCGCCGCGCGGGCCGACCCTCTCCACCGCCATCGAGGGGTTCCCCAGCCTCAGAAGTGAGTGTCGAAGATTCCCGAGCAGAACTCTGCAGTGGGGAAGAGATACAGAGAAATCACTTATGCTAATCAGCGCGTGCGTCCTTCATGATGATTGGCCAGAGTTTTACTCTGCACGCCAATCACTTTGGAACGAGGGCGGGACACTCGAGAACTTTCATTCTCATTGGTTGGGAGGTAGCGGCGCAAGGAAAAAGTGTGCGCCGAAAGGATCCGGGATTATTTTCCCCGCCGAGCGGTGCGTGTCCCGGAAGTGACGCACGGCCCTGGCCGGGCGGCTGTCCTGCCCCCGTTTCCTTTTTCGCTGGCGCTGCCCGTAGGTGGTTGTGGCCACCGCGCCCTGAGGCAGGCGGAGGCGGCGGCCAGTAATGCCTGGGAAACTCCTGTGGGGGGACATTATGGAGCTGGAAGCACCTTTGGAGGAGCCCGACAGCCTGAGGAAGGAGAGGCGAAAGGTGCGCTGAGGATGGGCCGCGCCTCCTTCGGGGCTGCGCCGGCTTGGGCGGGGAGGGGAGCTGTCCCTGATGATGGCCTGTCACATCCGAGCGGGAGCTTGGCCCTCGGCCCTCTGCGGTCGCTGCGGGACCATTCCCACCGCCACACTCCCGCCCTGCAGAAGGGCGGCCCTGGGCTTTGACTCGGCCTCCGCTGGCCCTTCCTTCAGCCCTTCCTTCAGCCCTTCCTGTTGGCGCCCGAAGCGTGTGCGAGATGGGCAGGCTCAAGCTCCCATCACCGGGATATCCGTTTCTTTGCTCTTCTTTCTTAAGCAGAGAGGCCTGTTTGGTTCTCGTTGGCTACCTTAGAAGACGATTAAGAAAAACGATTCCCTTGGAAATGTATTGTTTCTCAGTCACCCTGTCCTGTGTGCAAGCATCCTGGGGACAGCGAGCCTAGGTTTATAAACCTTGATAACTATAGAGGCTTAAGGAATGGTATCAAAGCCGGGGTTGCCAGGATTTGCCTGTGAGGGAGATCGTGTGGATTGCATTATTAATAGCGCTTACTATTGGTGTTCTCATTCAATCCGTGGGTATTTATTATTTGTGTCTAACTTGCACCAGCCTCTTTGTTGAGTATGAAGGTCTTTAATTAAGTGTAAGAAATGATCCTCACCTCAAGGAGCCTGTAGAGACTTCAAGTCCCGAAACAATTAGGGGAGTACAGGTGCAGAAAAATGCATAGGTAAAATTTTGACAGGAGACATCAGACCTGCAGAAAGAAAGCAGTGGGAGAAGGTAGCGGTATTTGAACTGTGACATTTGGCAAAAGAATAAGATGTAGTCTGTGAAGTGGTAGAGAGTAGAACCTACCTGACCAGCCATATCACTAGGGTAAACTTACCAACTGGTTTCTTTTATTGTAGGATACACAAAACTTAACATTTACCATTTAAAAAAATTATTTATTTATTTGAAAGGCAAAGTTATGGAGAGGCAGAGGCAGAGAGAATGAGAGAGGTCTTCCATCTGCTGGTTCACTCCCCAAATGGCTACAACAGCTGGAACTGAGCTGATCCGAAGCCAGCAGGTGGGAGCTTCTTCCGGGTCTCCCTTGTGGGTGCAGGGGCCCAAGGACTTGGGCCATCTTTCAGGCTGTAACAGAGAGCTGGATTGAAGTGGAGCAGCTGGGACTTGAATTGATGCTCATAGGGGTGCTGGAACTAAAGGTCGCGGCTTTACCCACTACGCCACAGCGACAGCCCCAGCTTTTACCATTTTTAAGTGTATAGTTCTGTGGCATTGAGTTTTGCAGCCATCACCAACATCTATCTCCAGAACTTTTTTATTTTCCCAGACTCTGCCCATTAAATACTAATTCAAATTCCCCCCTTCTCCTGTCCCTGACATTCACCATTCTGCTTTCTGTCCCTGAATTTCACTGCCACAGTTAGGTACTAGGGTGTAAGTAGAATCTCTAAGCAGTTATTTTAATTTTAGCTCCTCTTGGAACACTTCTTTTTTCCTTTTGCATCCAAATCTTGTATCTGTCAGGCTCCCCTTTGAAGGCTGTTCCAGTAGTTATCATGTAATTGGGATTTATTATGTGTTTCTTGTAAAGTTATCTCATTTTTTCCTGTGTATATCTTTCCCAAATATTTCCCGAGTTCTTGAGGAAAATAACTATATCTTTGTCAATCCTTAAGTTTTACTGTATCCTTCTAAGTTGCTGATTTTCACATTGTAAATTCTTCAGAAATACTTGTTGAATCCGCTGTAACTCTGAAAGATAAATAGAAATTTGGAAATGGATTGGAGTATCAGCTACTAGAAGTAGAGCCTTAGACTGGTGATCTGATTCTGAGATGAAGATAACTATGGTTTGGATATGAGATACAGAGCTGAGATACAGGTTCTCAGAACTGGAATGCAGATGAAGAAAGGAGCCTGGACGAATGTGTTGAAAATGAAAATGGTGTGAAAATATAATTGGAGAGCAGAGACTTAAAAAGGACCAACTATAGAATGAGGAGGGAGAGAGACCATAGGAGAAGTGATAGAGGTGAGAGGATGAGAGGACATACAGAGTATAATGGAAACCGAGGGAGCTGAAAGTGTCAAGCGTTGTGAGTCTGATGTGGAATAATGTATTTCATCACCCTAGGACGTTGCTGGGCTTGGGCTTAGAAGTCTCACTTTGCCTTGCTTTATCCTCTCCTTGAAGTGCAGGGCCCAGGAGCAATTCAAACCCCAGGCTGGCTCTATAAATAATCTTGTTATTCTATAGACTCTGTTGGTTTGGAAAGCTGAGGGCTAGTGCAGTTAAGTAAAGATCAAATGATGTAACATGTAATTGTAAAGTGTTGTCACACATAGTATGCTGTCCAGTTTCCACGGCAGTTTCCATTTCATGAACGAGAATATTGTATGGTAAAGTACTCTAAAAATTCTGTGCATCACGGTGAGGACTTTGGTGACGACAGTTTTTACTACCACTAATCACTATTACTAATTTATTTTGAACATTTGACCAAGTCATTCTGAAGAAGTGTTAGATTTCCAAATCATGTCTTGTGATTTACAAATATTAAAACAGTGATGAGGGCTGGCGCTGTGGCATAGTGGGTAAAGCCTCAGCCTGCAGCGCTGGCATCCCATATGGGTACTGGTTTGAGTTCTGGCTACTCCTGATCTAGCTCCTGCTAATGCATCTGGGAAAACAGCAGAAGATGACCCATGTACTTGGACCCCTGCATCCAAATGAGAGACCTGGAAGAAGCTCTCAGCTCCTGGCTTCAGCCCAGCCTAGCCCCAGCTGCTGCAGCCGTTTGGGAAGTGAACCAGCAGCTGGAAGATCTCTTCCTCTTTCTCTCTCTAACTCTGCCTTTCAAATAAATAAATAAATCTTAAAAAAAAAAAAAAAAAAAATAGTGGCCATTGGGGTGGGTGTTGTGTTCCAGCAAATTAAAGCGCAGCGGGGACATCTGCATCCCTTGTTGGGAGTAAGTGAGATCCCGGATCTCCCACCTGCCACTTTTTTTTTTTTTAATTTTTAAGATTTATTTATTTATTTGAAAGAGTTATAGAGAGAGGAAGAGACAGAGAAATCTTCATCTGCTGGTTCACTCCCCAAATAGCTGCAATGGCCAGAGCTGGGCCAGTTTGAAGCTAGGAGCCAGGACATTCTTCTGGGTCTCCTTTGTGGGTTCAGGGGCCCAAGCACCTGGGCCATCTTCTGTGCTGCAGGCACATTAGCAGGGAGCTGGATCAGAAGTAAGGCAGCCAGGACTTGAAGCATCGCCCATATAGGATGAGAGTGCCGTAGGCGGCAGCTTTATCTAGTATGTACGCCACAGCACTGGCTCCCTACTTCCACTTCTGATCCAGCTTCCTGCTAATGTGCCTGGAGCACAGAAGATGGCCCAAGCATTTGAGTTCCTGCCACACATGTGGGAAACATGCATGGAATTCCTGGCTCGTTGTTTTTGCCTGGCCCAGACCCAGCTGTTGGAAGTATTTGGGGAGTGAACCAGTGGATGGACGATCTCTATCACTCTGTTTTTAAATAAATAAATAAATCTTTAAAAAAGCAACCAGTTTGGGGGCTGGCGCTGTGGCACAGCGGGTTAACGCCTTGGCCTGAAACGCCGGCATGCCATATAGGCGCCAGCTGCGCCACTTCCCATCCAGCTCTCTGCTATGATCTGGGAAAGCAGTAGAAGATGGCCCAAGTCCTTGGGCCCCTGCACCCACATGGGAGACCCGGAAGAAGCTCCTGGCTCCTGGCTTTGGATTGGCACAGTTCCAGCCGTTGCAGCCAATTGGGGAGTGAACCATCGGATGGAAGACCTCTCTCTGCCTCTTCTCTCTCTGTGTAACTCTGACTCTCAAGTAAAAAAAAATAAATAAAATTAAAAAAAAAAAAAACAAAAACAGCTTGGCATTTTAAAACCAAAGTTGCAGAATAGTTTTTTGTTTTGTTTTTGCTTTGTTTAGGATTTTCTTATGTTTTTAAAATTTATTTTATTTATTTGAAAGGGTTGCAGAGAGAGAGAGAGAGGTGTTCCATCTGCTGGTGCACTCCCCAAATGGCTGCAACAACCCGAGCAGAGCTCATCTGATCTGAAGCCAGGAGCCAGGAGCTTCTTCTGGGTCTCCCATGTGGGTGCAGGGGCCCAAGGACTTGGGGTATCCTCCGCTGCTTTCCCAGGCACATTAGCAAGGAGCTGAATGGGAAGTGGAGCGACTGGGACTCAACCAGTGCCCATATGGGTTGCTGGTGCTGCAGGCTGGGGCTTTAATCCGCTGTGCCGCAGCGCTGGTCCTGTGTGTGTGTGTGTGTGTGTGTGTGTGTGTGTGTGTGTGTGTGTGTTTTAAATAAGTTCTATTAACTAATAAAAATTTAAGTTCCCAGGATTACTGTCCTTCCATGGAAGTACAACAGTTAGGGTTTTATATGAATTATATAGTTTTGTTTTTCTGTTAATCATCCAAATTCAGGAGAAGGCCTGATAGGAAAAGAACATAGGCTTTTAAGTCATACAGGACTAGATTTGATTTCTAGCCTCTGCAGGAAATCCCACGTGTGGATCTTTGGCAAGTTGCTCAACTTGTGAGAACTTCTGTTTTCCTCTTTGTAAAATGGCAAAAGTAACATGGGTTCACTCTCCCTTATCCAAAATCTTTGGAGCTAGCTGTATTTTGGAATTCAGAACTGAGGGGATTTTTAGAAAGGTTATACTCCAGCAGGATTTGGGATCTACAACCTGTTATCAAACACCTTAGTATTAAATATGAGCATTCATACTAGGTGTGATAAAGAAAGACTATAAATAGCCTCACATTAGTACTCGCCAAATTTTGCCATCAGCTGAGGTCAGGTAAGGTTTTGCCTCCATATAAGTTAAAAAAAAAAAACTTTCGGTTTTCAGAGCTTAATGGATATCGGAATTTCGGATAAGGGATTATGGACCTGTACTTCCCTTATAGGGTTGTTACGAAGATTTAAACAAGATAAGCTGAAAACACATTACTCAATGCTGGGTAGGTACTCAATAAATACTAATTTTTTTTCTCTTGAGATGTTAGAAGTTTTTTTTTTTTTTTTTTTTTGGGGGGGTTCTCATTCTTTTCCTGAGAAAGAACTTTTATTTTCCCTTCAGTCTTTTTTTTTTCTTTAAAGATTTATGTATTTATTTGAAAGGCAAAGTTATGGAGAGGCGGGGTGGGGTAGGGGTGGGGGTCTTCCATCTGCTGGTTGACTCCCCAAATGGCCACAACAGCCTGAGTCGGGCCGATTCAAAGCCAGGAGCCAGGAATTTATTCCAGGTCTCCTGCACGGGTGCAGAGGCCCAAGGACTTGGGCCATCTTCCGCTGATTTTCCAGGCCATAGCAGATAACTGGATTGGAAGTAGAGCGGCCAGAACACGAACCGGCGTCCATATGGGATGCCGGCACTGCAAGTGGCGGCTTTACCCACCATGCCACAATGCTGGCCCCTAATTTCCCTTCAATATTATGATGGGATTAGAGAGTTTGAGGGTTGAGAATGCAAGAGTTGAGATGACAAAATTAGTAACAAAGTTTAGAGCTTGATGTTAATAACCAGGGTGGATTTCTACCAGGTACGATTTCAGAGTAACTGCAGATTGAGCTTAATTGTTTGGGGAGTCATGCTCTGACTTTTGTAGAGCGTTTAAAGGAGATCCATGACCCTCCTTTCTCTGCTTCTTTGTCCGCAGAGTGACAGAAGGAAGTCAAGGCACCATTATGACTCAGATGAGAAATCAGAAACAAGGGAAAATGGTGTTGCAGATGACTTGGATACTCCCAAGCCCAAAAAAGCTAAAATGAGAGAGAAGCTAAATGGAGACACTGAAGAAGGATTTAATAGACTTTCAGATGAATTTTCTAAATCACGTAAGTCAAGAAGAAAAGATCTGCCAAATGGAGATATTGAATATGAAAAAAAATCGAAGCGAGTATCCTCCTTGGACAATGCTCATAAATCAAGTGATAATAAACTAGAGGAGGTAAGGATACTTTTTATTTTGCTTTTAACATTATCCTTCAAATAAAGGCTGATGTGATTTTTTAGGCTAATTAGGGCTGATAAAAATATCCTACTTAGTGTCTTATTTGGACTACAGAGTCTGGCTGAAATCTGAGCCCTTTTCCTTTTGCCCTGTTCTTTCATTGTTTTCGCCTTTTCCTTGGGGGTGGGTGGGAGAGTTGCCAAACGTAAACCTTTCTTGTACATTTCGGATCCTGAACGGTTTTTTTGAACATTGTATTGATGGTCACCAACTTGCATTTCTTATGGTTATTTCAGCTCCTACCAGTACTTATGAACTGACTTCTGACTTCTTGCAACAAGGTACAGAAGGCCTCTTGACTGTGTATTTTGCCTTCTGCTTTTTCTGCTTCTATAACAGCAGTAACAAATGATCTTTTAGGTCTTACTGTGACTCAGTGTTGAAACTGTATTTTTTAAAAACGTGTTTATTTGAAAGGCAGAGTGAAAGAGAGAGAGGTCTGATCTGCTGGTTCACTCCCCAAATGCCTATAAAGGTTGGGGATGGGCTGAGACCAAAGTGAGGAACTGCGGACCCAATCCAGGAATGCAGCTCTCAGCCATCACTTGCTGCTTCCCAGATCTGCATTAGCAGGAATCTGAAGTTAGGATCTTTAGCTGGGAATCAAATCCAGGCACTCTGATATGGGATTCTGTCATCTTAGCAGGCACCTTAATCATTAGGCCAAATGCCCACCCCAAGATACTTTCTTGACAGAATTTATTTCAAAAGCTGTTTTGCAGTTTTCCCCTAGCAGAGTTCCTAGGTTTATCTAGGTGTCATAAATTGTCAGTAAATTACTTGGATCTTTAGAAGTAAACAACTTTGATATTCTTAATTTTTAAAATAATTTACTTATTTATTAGAAAGGCAGAGTAATGCAGAGAGAGGGAGACAGAGAGCTTCCATTTGTGGGTTCACTCAAATGCTGGCCACAGCTGAGGCTGGACTAGGCCCAAGCCAGGAGCCAGGAGCTCCTGCTCTCCCGTGTGAGTGGTAGGAACTTAAGTAGCTTGGGCTAGCATTTGCTGCCTCTCAGGTGCATTAGCATGAAGCTGGATTGGAAGCTGAGTAGCTGGGACTCTAATTGACATTCAGATATGGGATCTGGGAATCTCAAGGGGTAGCCTAACCCACTGTACCACAATGCCCACCTAAATCTTTATAAAATTTTTTTTATATTCGAAAGGCAGAGAGAGAGAGAGAGAGAAATCTCCCAGCTGCTGGTCATTGTCCAAATGCCTGCAACAGCTGGGGCTGGGCCAGGCCAGAGCTGGTAAACATGGAGCTCTGTCTGGGTCTACCATGTGGATGGTAAGGGCTGTCACCTGCTGCCTTCTAGGTTGCACATGAATAGAAAGCTAGAATAGAGAAGGAAGCTGGAATTTGAACTCAGGCATTCCAGGGTGAAATGTGGGAGTCCCAAGCTGTGTCAAGCAAATGCCCACCTCATGCTATTCTTATTCTTGATAATTAATAGTTCTTTATATTCTTTAAACCTGACAGTTGCTATTCATTTAAATACATGGGAACTTAATGTATAATCTTTGGGAAGATTTGGGGAAAGCTATCGAATCCCTGCCTTACAGGATGATTTTTTTTTTTTTTTTTGACAGGCAGAGTGGACAGTGAGAGAGAGAGACAGAGAGAAAGGTCTTCCTTTTGCCGTTGGTTCACCCTCCAATGGCCGCTGCAGCCAGCGCGCTGCGGCCGGCGCACCGCGCTGATCCGATGGCAGGAGCCAGGAGCCAGGTGCTTTTCCTGGTTTCCCATGGGGTGCAGGGCCCAAGCACCTGGGCCATCCTCCACTGCACTCCCTGGCCACAGCAGAGAGCTGGCCTGGAAGAGGGGCAACCGGGACAGAATCCAGTGCCCCTACTGGGACTAGAACCCGGTGTGCCGGCGCCGCTAGGCGGAGGATTAGCCTAGTGAGCTGCGGCGCCGGCCAGGATGATGTTTTTTATTTGTGAGTTTGCTGTTTGTCGGGAAGCACATATATTAGTTGAGCTAAAAAGGCCTTACAAATCTGTATTGCTAAGAGTGGGAAAAAACTTACAGGTTGTTTTTTCATTGAGATTTTGCCTGGTACAATACTTAGTATTGTAATAGGCTTAACTGTTTACTATTTTGTTTGGATTGTATTAGAGTTCAGTAATTCTTCTTTTAGGAATTTATCCCAAGGAGATGATCATGAGGTATGCAGATTTATATGAATAAGTACTCTTTAAAATTTTTTTTAAGTTATACAGATTTCATGTATTTCATATATACAGATTTAGGAACATAGTGATACTTCCTTAATGCTTTTTTTTTTTTTTTTTAAAGATTTATTTATTTATTTATTTGAAAGTCAGAGTTACACACAGAGAGAGAAGAGGCAGAGAGAGAGACGTCTTCCATCTGCTGGTTCACTCCACAATTGACCACAGTGGCCAGAACTGTGCTGTTCCGAAGCCAGGAGCTTCTTCCAGGTCTCCCATGTGGGTGCAGGGGCCCAGAGACTTGCGCCATCTTCTACTTTCCTAGGTCATAGCAGAGAGCTGGATCGGAAGTAGAGCAGCCTGTACTGTACTGCTGGCACTGCAGGCAGTAGCTTTACCCGCTATGCCATAGCACCAGCCCCATGAATAAGTATTCTTATCACAGTGATGTTTTTGACAATGGCAAAACAATTTAAACACCTTTAATGTCTTATACAATAAGGCCGGCGCCGCGGCTCACTAGGCTAATCCTCCGCCTTGCGGCGCCGGCACACCGGGTTCTAGTCCCGGTCGGGGCGCCGGATTCTGTCCCGGTTGCCCCTCTTCCAGGCCAGCCCTCTGCTGTGGCCCGGGAGTGCAGTGGAGGATGGCCCAGGTGCTTGGGCCCTGCACCCCATGGGAGACCAGGAAAAGCACCTGGCTCCTGGCTCCTGCCATCGGATCAGCGCGGTGCGCCGGCCACATCGCGCTGGCCGCGGCGGCCATTGGAGGGTGAACCAACGGCAAAGGAAGACCTTTCTTTCTGTCTCTCTCTCTCACTGTCCACTCTGCCTGTCAAAAAATAAAAAAATAAAAATTAAAAAAAAAAATTAAATAAAAATTAATGTCTTATACAATATCAGGGGCTGGTCTTGTGGCTCAGTGGGTTAAGCCATCGCTTGCCCATGCCCACATCCCATCAGAGTGCTGGTTTGAGATTGGGCTGCTCTGCTTCTAATCCAGCTCCCTGCTAATGTGTCTAGGAAGGCAGAGGATGACAGCCCAAGTACTCAGGCTCATACCACCCATGTAGGAGACCCAGATGGAGGGTCTGGTCCAGCCTTGTCTCTTGCAGGCATTTGGGGAGTGAACCAACACTCTTTCTGTCACTTTCCCTCTCAAATAATTAAATCTTTTTGAAAAAATTCTGCAGTATCTGCAGTTATTAACTAAAATTGATCAGTTAGCTAATTTGTAAAGCTAAAAATGGTAAATGAGTCAAATGTAAGCTATGTTATTTAGAACTTTTATTTCATTTGACAGACCCTAACACGTGAACAGAAAGAAGGATCTTTCTCCAATTTCTCAATTTCTGAAGAGACTATAAAGCTTCTGAAAGGTACTGTGAATTTTAGCAGATATACATTTGAAAAATCTAATACTATATTTTATAAAACACTTGTGCCTTTTCTAACCAAAACCAGATATAAAAAGACAGAGAAGTAGCTCTTTTGTAATTACAGTTACTTTTGTGTCGGACTTTTCAGTATTCTGACCTACTTTGAACCTTAAAAAGTAAATGTATTTGTCCAGTTTCATACCAACTCTTTATTTTTTATTTTTATTTATTTTTTAAGACTCAAACACATTATTTTTAATATTTCTGACATGAATGTGTAACACCGTATAGGGAGGTGATAGAAGAGGATTAATTTTATAAAGAAAGCACAATAATAGCACAGGTTTACTTTTCTGAAGCAATGTCATTGAACTAAAGCAAAGGAACGTTTATGATGTGGAGCATAGAATATGGACTAATAATCTTTAATGACTAATAGAAGAAGCTATAATAGATCTCCCTGCCCAGAAATGTAGAGTTAAATGAAACCATAGTTCCCTTGGTATCAGTTTTTCTAGGTGATTTCAACACAGGAACCCAGCAACAGGGAAATTCCTTCCAATACTTAAAAAACACTCATGTTGACCCCCAAACCAATTTTAAAATAATTTCCTTTGGGTGTAGGAATAAGTGTAAATGTCATTAGGTAGTGTATCTTTAGTCATTCACTGAGGAATCAGGATTGTCCTTTTCAAGTGAATGTATTTTTTTTTGTCTTAAATATTTTAATGAAATCTTACTTTACAGGTCGAGGGGTAACGTATCTCTTTCCTATTCAAGTTAAGACCTTTGGCCCCATATATGAAGGAAAAGATTTAATTGCTCAAGCACGAACAGGAACAGGGAAGACATTCTCTTTTGCCATCCCCTTGATTGAAAGGCTCCAAAGAAATCAAGAAACGGTTAAAAAAAGCCGCTCACCAAAGGTAATCATTATAAGGGAGTAAAAGTTCTAAATGTTCCTGTATTTAAAAGGGAAAGAAAAAGTATACTGAAAAAACTAAAGTTCAAGTATCCCTAAGACATTAAAGTTAACCCTTGGGAATAGGCCTTTAGCTTAGTGATTAAGATGCCCATGTCCCACATTGGAGTACCTGGGTTTCATTCCTGGCTCAGGATTCTGACTCCAGCTTCCTGCCAATGTGGACCCTGTGGAAACAGCAGTGATGGTTCAGGTAATTGGGTTTTTGCTCTCCATATCGAGACTTGGATTGTATTTCCACCTCCTGGCTTTAACCTGGCTCAGCCATTTGTGCGCATTTGGGGAGTTTTTTCTCTGTCTTTCTCTCCTGTCTCTTCTCCTCTCAAACAAGCCCTGAGGCATATTATAAAAATTTCTTTCTTTCCTTTTTTTTTTTTTTTTCCCCAAAGATTTATCTGTTTATTTGAAAGGCAGAGTTACAGAGAGGCAGAGACAAAGAGAGTGAGAAGTCTTCCGTCCGGTGGTTCACTCCCCAGATGGCTACAATGTCCAAAGGTGGGCTGATCTGAAGCCAGGAGCCAGGAGCTTCTTTCTGGGTCTCTCATACGGGTCTGGGGCCCAAGGACTTCTGCCATCTTCTGCTACTCTCCCAGGCCATAGCAGAGAGCTGGATCAGAAGTGGAGCAGCTGGGACTCGAACCTGTGCCCATATGGGATCTGGCACTGCAGGCAGTGGCTTTACCTGCTATGCCACAGCGCTGGTCCCAGCCTCGGATTGTAAAAATTTGAGTCCTAAAGCAAAATTTGCTGGTTTTCAAATAAGTAAATTTCAAGCAAAGTTAAAGTAATGTAGTTATTTCATATGAATGTAATATGTATGGAACTTTATATATCTTTGATAACTATGGTTTTGTTTTTAATTATTTATTTATTTGAAAGGTAGAGTTACAGATAGGGAGAGACAGAGAAAAATGTCTTCCATCCACTGGTTCACTCTCCAAATGATCACAATGGCTGGAGCTGAGCTGATCTGAAGCCAGGAGCCAGAAGCTTCTTCTCCCACACAAGGGACCAAGGACTTGGGCCATCTTCCACTGCTTTTCCAGGCTTTAGCAAACAGCTGGATTGGAAGTGGAGCAGCCAGGATACGAACTGGCGCCCATATGGTGTGCCAGTGCTGCAGGTGGAATCTTAGCCTACTACACCTCAGTGCTGGCCCCATAAATGTATTTTGAAACCAGCATATCTTATTTTAAGAGTATTCATAGAAGTGCATTTAGTGACTTATCTTTTTTCAGTCCTGGCCTTTGCTTTACTATCTTTTTAAAGATTCATTTATTTATTTGAAAGAGAGAGAGGGAGAGACAGAGAGCTTCCATCCAAAGGTTCACTCCCCAAATGGCCGAAATGGCTCGGCTGGACTGTTCTGAAGCCAGGGGCCAGGAACTGCTTCTGGGTCTCCCAAGAGGTTGCAGGGGCTCAAGCACTTGGGCTGTCCTCAGCTGCTTTCTCAGGTGCATTAGCAAGGAGTTAGATTGGAAGTAGAGTATCCAGGTTTTGAACCAGCACCAGTATGGGGTGCCAGCATTGAGGGCTGTGGCTTTAACAGCTATCCAACAATGTTGGCCCCCTGACTTTGCTTTTAAACAGTGATTTGAAAAAAATTTTAATTTAAGAGGTAAAGAGAGGAAGCTCCCATCTGTTGATTGATTCCCACAAATACCCACAGCAGCTGGAATTAGACTAGGGCTGAAGCTGGGAGCTAGGAAGTCAGTCCAATCTCTACCTGGCTGGCAGGTGCCCCATTACTTGAGCTGTCAATTTTCCCAGGGTCTGCATTGTTGGGAAGCTGGAGTCAGGAGTTGGAACTGGGATTCGAACTCGAGCACACTGATGTGGAACACAGGTATCTTGTCTGCTAAGCTGAGCTCCTTCTCCCCTAAATAATTTTCTAAAGAAGTGTTCGTTTATTTGGTCATTCAATAAATGTTCAATATATTTTGTTTCATTGGTTGACTTTTTAATAAGGGTATTATAGGGGCCGGTGCTGTGGCACAGAAGGTTAAAGCCCTGGCCTGTAGTGCCAGCATCCCATATGGGCGCCAGTTCTGGTCCTGGCTGTTACTCTTCCGATCCAGCTCTCTGCTATGGTCTGGGATAGCAGTGGAAGATGGCCTAAGTCTTTGGGCCCCTGCACCGATGTGGGAGACACAGAGGAGGCTCCTGGCTCCTGGCTCCTGGCTTCGGATCACACCGCTCTGGCAATCGCAGCCATCTGGGGAGTGAACCAGCAGATGGAAGACCTCTCTGTCTCCACCTCTCTCTATAACTCTGTCTTTCTAATAAATAAAACAAATCTTTTTTTAAAAAAGGGTATTATAGAAATGTTATTGTTAGTTCTTGTGGTTACTGAGGGACTGGAGATGTATCTTAATTTATAGGTAGTAAAATCAACTAATAGGGCTGGCACTGTGGTGTGGCAGATTATACCTCTGCTTTCAAAGCCAACATTCTGTATGTAGAGTGATGATTTGCATCCTGGCTTGCTGTTCTCCTTCCAATCCAGCATTCTACCAGTGCACTTAGGAAAGCAGCAGCAGATGGTCCAAGTAGTTGTACCCTTGCTATGTTTGTGGGAAGTCAGGATGGAGTTCCTGGCTCCTGGCTGTAGCCTGGCCCAGCCCTGGCTGTTGTAAGTCATTTAAGGAGTGAACCAGCGGATATATGATTCTTCTCTGTTGCTCCCCCTTTGAAATAAAATAAGCAAATAAATATATAAACAAATATATCTTTAGGCCGGCGCCGCGGTTCAATAGGCTAATCATCCGCCTGCAGTGCCGGCACACTAGGTTCTAGTCCCAGTCAGGGCACCGGATTCTGTCCCAGTCACTCCTCTTCCTGTCCAGCTCTCTGCTGTGGCCTGGGAGTGCAGTGGAGGATGGCCCAAGTGCTTGGGCCCTGCACCCCATGGGAGACCAGGAGAAGCACCTGGCTCCTGGCTTTGGATCAGTGTGGTACGCTGGCCGCAGCGGCCATTGAGGGGTGAACCAATGGAAAATGAAGACCTTTCTCGCTGTCTCTCTCTCACTCTCCACTCTACCTGTCAAAAAAAAGTATATATATATATATATATATATATATATATCTATCTTTAAAAAATCAACTATTTGAGCATACTAGTAAAATTTTAGCCTGAAATTTGACCTTCTGGGAACATATATGAGCTTTAAGGTTCTTCACAAATTACAAAAAAAAATCCAGCATCATAATTTGAATAGATATGTGATTAAAAGTAGTTTGTTCTTTGAAAGACTCCTAAATGATATTATAGAATAAAAGCAAGGGGCTGGTGCTGTGGTGTAGTGTAAAGCTGCTGCCTGCAGTGCAGATTCAAGACCCAGCTGCTCCACTTTAATCCAGCTCTCTGCTATCATCTGGGAAAGCAGTATAAGATGGCTAAGTACTTGGGCCCCTGCACCCTGCACCTGTGTGGAGACCTGGAAGAAGCTCCTGGCTCCTGGCTTATAATCAGCACAGCTCTGGCCTTTGAGACCATTTGTGGTGTGAACCAGCAGATAGAAGACCTCTCTCTCTGCCTCTGCCTCTCTGTAACTCTTCCTTTCAAATAAATAAATAGAGTGTATATGCTCTAAAAAAAAAAAGAAAGAAAATTCACATATATAAATATAATTAGGTCATAAGGATCTTGGATCACCTATCCCAAATGAGGTTGGTTGTGTTGGCTTACAGGGAAAATGTTTTTTGGAAGTTCTGTTTCTTGGCTGAAATTATGAAAGACCACAGGTTATAGAAATAGGACAGAATTCTAACACTGCCTTAAAAAGCTTTTATGTAAATGATGTTACTAGAGACTTAAAGGATTTATTTATTTGAAATGCAGAGTAACAGAGAAAGAGAGAGACAGAAATCTTCCATCCACTGGTTCACTCCTGCGGTGGCTGCAACAGCTAAGGCCAGGCCAGTCTGAAACCAGGAGCCAGGAAATCCATCTGAATCTACCATGTAGGTGATGGGAACTCTAGTACTTGGGCCATGGTTTCCTGCTTTCCTGGGTGCAGGGAACTGGACTTGAAGTAGAGTAGAAGGGACTCGAATCAGCACTCTGATATGGTTTGCAGGTATCCCAAGAGGTGGCTCAAACCACTGCGCCACAATACCAGCCCCAGTCTTTTAAATTCTCTAACACCCAGATTTCTCATCTATAAAATTTGGATAATAAAGCCACCTAAAGGTATTTCTGTGAGAATCAAATTAGGTAATTCATGTAGAGCAAAGTACCTAGCACATGGTGATCATTCGTTTTTTTTTTTTTTTTTTTTTGACAGAGTTAGAGAGAGAGAGATAGAGAGAAAGATCTTCCTTTTGTTGGTTCACTCCCCAAATGGCTGCTACGGCTGGAACTACGCCCATCCGAAGTCAGGAGCCAGGTGCTTTCTCCTGGTCTCCCATGCGGATGCAGATCCCAAATACTTGGGCCATCCTCCACTGCCTTCCCGGGCCATAGCAGAGAGCTGGAGTGGAAGAGGAGCAACCGGGACTAGAACCCATTGCTTGTATGGGATGCTGGCGCCACGAGCGGAGGATTAACCAAGTGAGCCATGGTGCCGGCCCTGTTTGTTCATTTAACAAGTTTTTTTTTTTTTTTTTTTTTTTTTTTTTTTTTTTTTTTTTTTTTTTTTTTTTTACTGTTAAGGGCAGAGTGGACAGTGAGAGAGAGAAGACAGAGAGAAAGGTCTTCCTTTGCCGTTGGCTCACCCTCCAATGGCCGCCGCGGCCGGCGCACCGCGCTGATCCGATGGCAGGAGCCAGGTGCTTCTCCTGGTCTTCCATGTGGGTGCAGGGCCCAAACACTTGGGCCATCCTCCACTGCACTCCCAGGCCACAGCAGAGAGCTGGCCTGGAAGAGGGGCAACCGGGACAGAATCCGGTGCCCCGACCGGGACTAGAACCCAGTGTGCTGGTGCCGCAAGGCGGAGGATTAGCCTAGTGAGCCACGGCGCCGGCCTTACCAAGTATTTTTGAATACCTCTTCTGTGTTGGAAGTTCAACTTCCAGCTTCAAAGATATAACCAGGAAACTCAGTGTGGCATGTTGTTATGGTGGAACATCATATCAAAGCCAGAGTGAGTAAATATGAATGACAGTGTGAAGATGTGTCTGCTACTTAAATCTGAAGTAATACAGTTATCCACCTGATGTCAATCCTTGCCTTCATGGAGTTTACCTTTTAGTAAATAAGTAAAATTAATATTGTAAGCAGTGTAAGCATTGAGGAGGAACAAGGACAGGGAGATAGGAAAAGAAGCTTGGAGACCTCACTGGGGTAGTGACTAAGAGATATGATGGAAGAATAAGAGGATCTAAGCTGTGGTTTTTATTGTTGCTAATTGTGCTGTTTTAAAATAGTTAGTACATTTATGTTGATAATTCTAGGGGTTTTTTTTTTTAAGCTTTGTTTATTTATTTGGAAGGCAGAGCAATAAGGAGATCTCGCTCTGGTTCATTACCCAAATGCTTACAATAGGTGTGGTAGGGCCAAGCGGAAGATAGGAACCTGGGATTCAATCCGGACTCCCACATGGATAGTGGGGACTTAGTACTTCAGCCCTCACCTGCTGCCTTCCAGGGTGTGCGTTATCAGGAAGTTGGGTCAGAAGTAGAGTATCCAGGACTTGAACCAGTCACTCTAATATAGATGTAGATGTCCTAAGTGGCAACTTAACCATTTTGCCGCACATCCACGCCAGAGATTTCTAGTTTTAAATGCCACTTTAAAAAAGTCTTCTTGGGGTTGGCATTGTGGTGCAGTAGGCTAGGCTGCTGCCTGCTGCACTTAACATCCCATGTGAACACTGGCTGAAGTCCTGGCTGCTCTACTTCCTATCCAGCTCCCTGCTAATGTGCTGGGAAAGCAGAGGAAGATGGCCCCTGCCAACCATGTGGGAGACCCAGAAGAAGCTCCTGGTTCCTGACCTCAGCCTGGCCCAGCCCTGACTGTTGCAGCCATCTGGGAAATGAACCAGTGGATGGAAGATCTGTCTGTCTCTCTCTGTGACTCTACCTTTCAAAATGAATAAATCTTCAAAAAAAAAAAAAAAAAAAGGTTTTCTCATTCATAAGTCTTTAGAAAAGTATCTTTTTTTTTTTTTTAAACTCTTGCTCAGGTACTTGTTTTGGCTCCAACAAGGGAACTGGCAAACCAAGTAGCCAAAGACTTCAAAGATATAACTAGGAAACTCAGTGTGGCATGTTTTTATGGTGGAACATCATATCAAAGCCAGAGTGAGTAAATATGAATGACAGTAGTGTGAAGATGTCTGCTACTTAAATCTAAAGTAATCATGTGAAAGTGTGTGCTTGCTTTTTACATATTACTGGCATGTCTCTTCTTCCACAGTTAATCATATTCGAAATGGTATTGACATCTTGGTTGGGACACCTGGTCGAATCAAAGACCATCTGCAGAGCGGCCGGTTGGATCTTTCCAAACTACGCCACGTTGTGCTTGATGAAGTGGATCAAATGTTAGATTTAGGTTTTGCTGAACAAGTTGAAGATATTATCCATGAATCCTACAAAACTGGTATATCCTAATTCAAAATAAGTACATTAGCAGTTGTCCTTTGATCCTAAAATAGCTTATGAATTTTTTTATTTCTTAGTTTTTATTACATTGTCCCCTGAGATTCTAAGAAAACTAAAGTTATTTGGTATTTATTCTCTCCCTGAGAAAAGAAAGTATGATAGCACACTTTAACTGATTTCTTAGCTTCCAATGCTTTCTTTCATATGTTATTTTTTATAGTCACTAATTAGATTTACTAACTCATTTTACTGATTTCTTTCATCATTGTTACTTCTTAAATCCTCACCTTCTTTCTGGGTTCAGTTTTCTTCATATTGTTCCCATTTTTGAAATTTGAGAGTTTTAATACTTGCAGTGAAGTCTGTATGTTAAAAATTCACTCCAAGGTTTGAATTTTTGATTATTTCTTTGAAGCTTGGGGAGACTTTTAAGAGCTGGCTACATCATGCGTTATTAAGAAAACATTTTAATTCTTTTTGTTTATTTAAGATTCTGAAGACAATCCTCAGACTTTACTTTTTTCTGCAACTTGCCCACAGTGGGTGTACAAAGTTGCAAAAAAATACATGAAATCCAGATATGAGCAGGTTGACCTTGTTGGAAAAATGACTCAAAAGGCTGCAACTACTGTGGAAGTAAGTAGCTTTCCAGCATGATAGATTCTAGCTTTTAGTTGATATTTACTTTTGAAATTTGTTGAAGCTAAACTTAAGTTTTGGATATCTAGTCAGGCATAGTCTCTCTGTGCTTCTTGTCAGTGAGTGTGAGACTGAGGAGCAAAACAGAATAAAGAAGGAAATAAAAAGAGTGTGAACAGGCAAGTGCTAGCCAGAACATGCAAGCAAGCAGCCATCAGGACAGACTTAAAGGATTTAGAATGTGTCAGAGGTGATTCATATTAACTAAAAATGAATAGTGCTATTCTAATTTTTTTAATAGGTGAAGAAACTCAGATCTTCCCCAAAAAAATTCTGAAAGAATTAAAAAAATCAAACCATAAAATAATTTAAGGAAGATACAGAGTGAATAGTTACTCTGTCTCAGGAAAAGGAATCTAATCCAAATATATGATTAGAAACCATAAGGGAAAAGGTTGATTAATTTGAATTCATGAAAATCTACTAGCATGTTTAAAAAAAAGAATTAAAAGTATTATTTACAGGGGCTAGCACTGTGGCGTAGTAGGTAAAGCCACTGCCTGAAGTGCTGATATCCCATATGAGTGCCAGTTCGAGTCCTGGCTGCTCTACTTCTGATCTGGAAGAAGCTGGAAGCCTGGAATCTCATGGCTTTGGATCAGCCCAACCCCGGCCACCGCAACCATTTTGGGGGTGAACCAGTGGATGGAGGATCTTTCTCTCCCTCTCTGTAACTCTGCCTTTCAAATAAATAAATAATTTTTTTAAAAAGTATTATTTACAGTATATATGTCAGGTATATGTCTTTTATGTCATTTATCCTATTTAATAGCTCACATTTATGTGTAGGAAAAGTGAGGAGGCTAGATGAATGATAGTTTAATCCACAGAATACAATACAGTGGTTAAAAAGTGATTGGAGTGGCCGGTGCCGCGGCTCACTAGGCTAATCCTCCGCCTGCGGCGCCAGCACACCAGCTTCTAGTCCTGGTCGGGGCGCCGGATTCTGTCCCGGTTGTCCCTCTTCCAGGCCAGCTCTCTGCTGTGGCCAGGGAGGGAGTGCAGTGGAGGATGGCCCAAGTCCTTGGGCCCTGCACCCCATGGGAGACCAGGAGAAGCACCTGGCTCCTGCCATCGGATCAACACGGTGTGCCGGCCGCAGCACGCCGGCCGTGGCAACCATTGGAGGGTGAACCAACGGCAAAGGAAGACCTTTCTCTCTGTCTCTCTCTCTCACTGTCCACTCTGCGTGTCAAAAAATTAAAAAAATAAAAAAATAAAAAGTGATTGGAGTAAGTGATAAAATGTAAATTGTAGACTGGTAAATAAAAGAGTTACACTATTAAAAACACATAAATAAATACTAAATGGATTTTTTAGGTATTTATGTAAATGTACATAAGTTTGAAGGAATAAGTATCAAATAATGATTATGTATAAGAAAGGGGACTGTTAGAATACAGGATGGCCAAAGGAAGCTTTGTATATTGTAATGGTTGAAAATTGTATATAAGAATGTAAGTTGTATTCAGGAAATAAAAGTCATTAAGGACATTTTTAAACATATACAGCAATTTAATAGTGTAAGGAACATGAAGTACCCATTTAACAATTTAACAATTTTTCTATATACTTGTACCTTCTTTACCTCTGCTTTTGAAGCAGTCTTAATCATCATTTCATCTTCATATGATTGTATATATTTGTAAAAGGATAAGTAAAGACTTTCTAAAATTTTTTATTTATTTAAAAAGGCAGAGAAAGAGAATGAGCTCCCATCTGTTGGTTCGTTCCCCAAATGCCAGCAGCACTTTGGAGGTAGAAACTCAATCTGGGTCTGCCATGTGGGTGGCCTGCATTGCTAGGAAGCGGTAGTCAGGAACTGAAGCCAGGAACTGAACTCAAGCCTTCTAATTTTTGTTGAAAAAACTCATTTGTCTTATAAGTTTTCTACAGTTTTGCTAATTTTCATCCTTGTGGCATTATTTAACATGTTATGTTATTTTCCTGTGAGTTGATGGTTAGATTATGGAACTTGATCTGGTTCTGGTTTCCTTTGTTTGTTTGTTTGTTTGTTTTGAGGTGGGGAAGAGACATGACTTTGTCAGAGGTGGTACAAATGATTTTTAGATTTCTTTGTGCTTTACTCAGATATTTTATGATCATTATGTGCTATTTATTTTAAAACAGTTTTATTGAGACTTGTGTTAAAATACACAAATTTGAAATGTACAATGTAAGTTTTTTCCCAACATTTTATCATGAAACTTTTTTTAAAAAAAGATTCATTTTGGGGTTACCGTTGTAACATAGTAGGTTAAGCTGCTGCCTGTGGCATCATCATCCCGCATGGACATTGGCTGCTCCACTTACTGTCCAGCTCCCTGCTAATGTGCCTGGGAAAGCAGCAGAAGATGGATGACCCAAGTCCTTGGGCCTTGCACCTACATGGGGTATCTGGAGGAAGCTCTTAGCTCCTGGCTTTTGTCTGGTCCAGCTCTGGCTGTCATGGCCATTTGGGGAATGAGCCAGAAGATGGTTCTCTGTCTCTCCATCTCTAACTATAAATAAAATTAAAAAAAAAATTTTTTTAAAGAGATTCATTTTCTTTATTGGAAAGAGTGAGAGGGGGTTGGTGCTGTGGCATAGCAGGTAAAGCCACTGCATGCAATGCTGGAATCCCTTATGGGCACTGGTTGGAGTCCCAGCTCCTTCACTTCTTTTTCTTTTCTTTTCTTTTCTTTTCTTTTCTTTTCTTTTCTTTTCTTTTCTTTTCTTTTCTTTTCTTTTCTTTTCTTTTCTTTTCTTTTCTTTTCTTTTCTTTTCTTTTCTTTTCTTTTCTTTTCTTTTCTTTTCTCTTCTTTTCTTTTCTCTTCTCTTCTCTTCTCTTCTCTTCTCTTCTCTTCTCTTCTCTTCTCTTCTCTTCTCCCCTCCCCTCCCCTCCCCTCCCCTCCCCTCCCCTCCCCTCCCCTCCCCTCCCCTCCCCTCCCCTCCCCTCCCCTCCCCTCCCCTCCCCTCCCCTCCCCTCCCCTCCCCTCCTCTCCTCTCCTCTCCTCTTCTCTTCTCTTCTCTTCTCTTCTCTTCTCTTCATTTGAAAGGCAGAGTTACAGAGAGGCAGAGGCAGAGAGAAAGAGAGAAGTCTTAGATTTGCTGCTTCACTCCGCAAATGGTTGCAGTGGCTGGAGCTGCGCCAATCCGAAGCCAAGAGCCAAGAGCTTCTTCCGGGCCTCCCACATGGTGCAGGGACCCAAGGACTTGGACCATCTTCTACTTTCCCAGGCCACAGCAGAGAGCTGCATCAGAAGTGGAGCAGCCATGTCCTGAACTGGTGGCCATTTGAGATGCCAGCACTGCAGGTGGCAGCTTTACACACTGTTGCCAGAGCACCAGTTCCAGTGAACACTCTTAGCAACCATATAGATTCTACTGTTAACATTTTACTGTATTTCTTTTATCACATATCTAGCTATCCTTATATCCATCTTAATTTTGATTCATTTCCAGTTGCAGAAATCTGGTATAATTTCCCATAACTATTTATCATATGTGTCTTTAACTAAAGCACAGTATTTAAAATTTTTTAAATTGAGGAAGAATTCACGTAAACTAACCATTTTAAAGTATAAAATGGGGCATTGTCTAGTATATTGATGATCTACAACCATCACTTCTATTTAGTTCCAAAACATTTCCATCACTTTGAAGAGAAACCCCACAATTATCAAGCAATGTCTCCTCAACCTCTCTTTTCTTTTTCTTAGTTGCTGGCAGCCACCAGTCTGCTTTCTGTCTATGGATGTTTCTGTTCTGGATATTCATATAAATGTAGTTATATAATTTGTGTACATTTATTTCTTATTTCCTTTCACTTATATAATGTGTCTGAGATTCATATAATAAAATTTTTAAAAGTACTATTTGTGCGCAACAAATTGTAAAATCTTCAGTGTTCATTTGCTTAATTTTGCTATATTCATACATGTAACTCAAAAACTCATCGAGATATTAAATGCTTAAGTCATCCTAGAAAAGTTCCTTTATGTCCTTTCCTGTCAGATTTCCCCTCTACCCACCCATCTAAAGCAACCACTCTCTAATTTTTTTCCACCAGAGATTTTTGCTTATTCTAGAAGTGCATATAAGTGGAATCATGCTATATGTACTTTCTTTTATAAGACTTCATTCACTCAGTAATTTTGAAATTCATCTACATTGTTTTGTGTAACAGCAGTTGGTTCAATATTTTAAATGCTCAGTAGTATTCTGTTGCTTTAATATACTATATTCTTTTACCTATGGATGGCACTTTGTATATTATTTTTTAATGAGGTTGAGGTTCCCAAGAAAGCTGGTTCTTGACCAAATAGAGAAAATGCTGGGGCTGACGCAGTGACACAGTAGGTTAATCCTCCATCTGTGGCGCCGGCATCTCATATGGGCGCCAGTTCTAGTCCTGGCTACTCCTCTTCCAGTCCAGCTCTGTGCTGTGGCCTGGGAAAGCAGTAGAAGATGGCCCAGGTGCTTGGGTCCCTGAACCACATGGGAGACTGGGAGGAAGCGCCTGGCACCTGGCTTCAGATCAGCACAGCTCCGGCTGTTGCGGCCATTTGGGGAGTGACCCAACAGAGGAAAGACCTTTCTCTCTGTTTCTCTTCTCTCTCTCACTGTCTGTGACTCTAACTCTCAAATAAAATACATAAAATCTTTAAAAAAACAAAGCAAAACAAATAGAGAAAAATGCTTACAAGAAATCTTTCTCAGTAATTTTAATGAAACAGATCTTTCACATTTTCTTTGTTCAAAGCATCTGGCCATCCAGTGCCATTGGTCTCAGAGGCCAGCAGTCATTGGAGATGTCCTTCAGGTGTACAGTGGGTCTGAAGGGAGAGCTATTATTTTCTGTGAGACCAAAAAGAATGTAACTGAAATGGCCATGAATCCGCACATAAAACAGGTAAGTCTTTTTTTCATGTTTTCTCTAATTAAGATTATGAGGATGAATCATTGAACCAGAAATCATGTTGTCCTTCGTGGGTCAGATCTGCCATTCTGAGATTGAGTCTTATTCAGAAAGAAGTTAAGCTAGCCTCTCAGCCTCTTAGGATAGAACATTTTTTAGAATAACTTTTTTTTTTTTTTTTTTTTTTTTTGACAGGCAGAGTGGACAGTGAGAGAGAGAGAGAAAGGTCTTCCTTTGCCATTGGTTTACCCTCCAATGGCCGCCACGGCCGGCGCGCTGCGGCCAGTGCACCATGCTGATCCGAAGGCAGGAGCCAGGTGCTTCTCCTGGTCTCCCATGCGGGTTCAGGGCCCAAGGACTTGGGCCATCCTCCACTGCACTCCCGGGCCACAGCAGAGAGCTGTCCTGGAAGAGGGGCAACCGGGACAGAATCCGGCGCCCCAACCAGGACTAGAACCCGGTGTGCCGGCGCCGCAAGGCGGAGGATTAGCCAATTGAGCCACGGCGCCGGCCTTAGAATAACTTTTATTATGTATATTTGAACATTACAAAATGGTATCAGGATAGAATTCTATCATTATTGATCAGAAGTTTTTTTAAGGCTTTGAAAATATTCTGGAAAATGTAAAGGTTGAAATAAAGTGAAATTGTATGAGTAAAAGTACATAATCTAGAGTTGTATTATAAAATGAATTACCAAAATTTATTGAATGAATGGATCATAATATTAAATCCATATGTCTTTATCTTTTTCTTTTTTAAAGATTTATTTATTTGAAAGGCAGAGTTACAGAAGTAGATGCAGAGAGAGAGGCTTTCATCTGCTGGATCGCTCCCCAAATGGCCACAACAGCTGGTGCTGGGCCGATCTGAAGCCAGGAGCCTGGAGCTTCTTCAGTGTCTCCCACATGGGTGCAGGACCCAAGGACTCGGGCCATCTTGTACTGATTTCCCAAGCCATAGCAGAGAGCTGGATTGGAAGGGGAGCAGGTGGAACTCAAACCAGTGCCCATATGGGATGCCAATGCTGCAGACCAGGGCTTAACCCACTGTGTTACAGCGCTGGTCCCCCACCCATAGTTTTTTCATAATATGCATTTTCTTTATTTTTTATTTATTTGAAGTGCAGAGACAGAGAGAGGGAGAGAGACACACAGACAGAGGGAGATCTTCTGTCTATTGGTTCACTCCCCAGATGCCCAATGCTGGACGAAGCTGAAACCAGGAGCCTAGAATTTAGTTCAATCTCCCATATGAGGGACAGGGATCCAAGTAATCAAGCCAATACCTGCTGCCTCCCTGAGTATGTAATAATAGAAAGCTGGAATGGGAAGTGGAGCTAGGACTTGAACCTAGGCACTCCAGTATGAGATGTGTGCCTCTCAAATGGCTTCTTCAGTGCCAACCCTTATTTTTCTTTAAATAGTTATTTATTTATTTGAAAGGCAGAGTTAGAGGCAGAGAGAAAGATAGCTGTTTCACTCCCCAAGTTGCTGCAACAGCTGGAGCTGCACCGATCTGAAGCCAGGATCCAGGAGCTTCTTCCAGGTGTTCCACACAGGTGCAGGGGCCCAAGGACTTGAGCCATCTTCTACTGCTTTCCCAGGCCATAGCAGAGAGCTGGATCAGAAGTGGAGTAGATGGGACTCGAACCGGCGCCCATGTGAGATGCTAGCACTATGGGCAGCAGCTTTACCTTGTATGCCACAGCGCTGGCCCCACCAACCCTTGTAATACACGTTTCCATGAACTATCTGAGGGTCCCGCATATGTTATTTCATCTATATGCCTGTTTACTTCTTTCTCCAAATTACTATTTTTTTTAATATTTGAAGAGCAGAGAAAGACACAAAGATCTGCTATCTGCTGGTTCACTCTCCTTATGTCTACAATATTTGGGGCTGGGTAGAGCTGAAACCAGGAGCCAAGAAGTCTGTGTCGGTCTCCCACACTGGTGGCAGCCATCACCATTGCCTCCCAGGGTATCTACATTGGTGGGTAGTCAGGAGTCAGAGGTAGAAATCAAACTCAGGTTCTCCATTAAGAGACAAGGTATCTTTTCTTTTCTTTTCTTTTCTTTTTTTTTTTTAAGACTTACTTATTTGAAAGGCAGAAAGGCAGAGTTACAGAGAGGGAGAGGCAGAGGCAGAGTGAGAAATTTTCCATTTGCTGATTCACTCTCCAAATGACTGCAATGGCTAGGGCTGAGCCAGGCTAAGTTAGAAACCAAAGCTTCATCCAGGTTTCCCACGTGGGTAGAGGGGACCAAGCATTTGGACCATCTTTTGCTGCTTTCCTGGTCACATTAGCAGAGAGCTGGATCAGAAGTGGAACAGGCTGGCGCCGCGGCTCACTAGGCTAATCCTCTGCCTTGTGGCGCTGGCACACCGGGTTCTAGTCCCAGTTGGGGCGCCGGATTGTCCCGGTTGCCCCTCTTCCAGGCCAGCTCTCTGCTGTGGCCAGGGAGTGCAGTGGAGGATGGCCCAAGTCCTTGGGCCCTGCACCCGCATGGGAGACCAGGAGAAGTACCTGGCTCCTGCCATCAGATCAGCGCGGTGTGCCGGCTGCGGTGGCCATTGGAGGGTGAACCAACGGTAAAAGGAAGACCTTTCTCTCTGTCTCTCTCTCTCTCACTGTCCACTCTGCCTGTCACAAAAAAAAAAAAAAAAAAAAAAAAAAAAAAAAAAAGTGGAACAGCTTGGAGCCAGTGCTGTGGCATAGCAGGTGAGGTCACTTCCTGTAGTGCCGGCATCCCATATGGGTGCTGGTTTGAGTCCCAGCTGCTCCATTTCTGATCCAGCTCTCTGCTATGGCCTGGGAAAGCAATGGAAGATGACCCAGGTCCTTGAGCCCCTGCACCCATGTGGGAGACCCAGAAGAAGCTCCTGGCTCCTGGTTTCAGTTAGGCCCAGCTCCAACCATTGCAGCCACTTGGGAAGTGAACCAGCAGATGGAAGATCTCTTTCTCTCTCTCTGTCTGCCTCTCTGTAACTCTTCCTTTCTTTTTTTTTTTATTTTTTATTTTATTTTTATTTTTATTTTTATTTATTTTTTTTGACAGGCAGAGTGGATAGTGAGAGAGAGAGAGAGAGAGAGAAAGGTCTTCCTTTGCTGTTGGTTCACCCTCCAATGGCCGCCACGGCTGATCCGATGGCAGGAGCCAGGTGCTTATCCTGGTCTCCCATGGGGTGCAGGGCCCAAGCACTTGGGCCATCCTCCCTTGCACTCCCTGGCCACAGCAGAGAGCTGGCCTGGAAGAGGGGCAACCGGGACAGAATCCGGCGCCCCACTAGAACCCGGTGTGCCAGCGCCGCAAGGCGGAGGATTAGCCTAGTGAGCCCCGGCGCCGGCCTCTCCCTTTCAAATAGATAAATAAATCTTTAATTTAAAAAAAAAAAAAAGGTGGAGCAGCTGAGACTTGAACCAGCATTCATATGGAATGCTGGTGCTGCAGGGAGTGGCTTAACTGCTGTGCCACGGTGCCAGCCCCAAACAAGGATATTTTAACCCCTAGATTAAATGATTGCTTCTCTTGAGGAATGATCTTAATAGAAACCCCAAATGCCATATTATATTCATAAATATTTGGGCGTCTTCAGAAGGACTCTTATAAAACAGGCCGGTGCTGTGATGTAGTGCTTGCAGTGCCAGTATCCCATATGGGTGCCGGTTCCTGGCTGCTGAGCTTCTGATCCAGCTTGCCTCTATGGCCTGGGAAAGCAGTGGAGGATGGCCCAGGTACTTGGACCCCTGTATCCCTATGGGGGACCCAGAAGAAGCTCCTGGCTCATGGCTTCAGATTGGCTCAGCTCCGGCCGTTGCAGCTGGACTGAAACAGCGGGTTGGAGGACTTTTTTTTTTTTTTTTTCCTAATAGTTACACAGAGAGAGAAGGGAGGTAGAGAAAGAGAGGTCTTCCATCCGCTTGTTCACTCCCCAGATGGCCACAACAGCCAGAGCTGTGCAGATCTGAAGCCAGGAGCCAGGAGCTTCCTCCGGGTCTCCCACATGGGTGCAGGGGCCCAGGGATTTGGGCCATCCTGTACTGCTCTCCCAGGCCACAGCAGAGAGCTGGATTGGAAGTGGAGCAGCCGGGCTGCTGTAGGTGGCGGCCTTACCCACTATGCCACAGCGCCGGCCCCATGAAGGACCTTTGTATCTCTCTCACTCTCTGTAACTCTGTCTCTCAAATAAATAAATAAATAAATCTTAAAAAAGAGCCAAAATTCATACAGCTCAAGACCCTAAAGCAGAAAATAATCAGATAAACCAAATACTAAAAATTACTATTCAAGAAAATATGGCTGACATTTTTAAAAATACGTCTGAAATTCTAAAAGAAGTGTACATTGTGGGACTGGCACTGTGGCATAGTGAGTAAAACCGCTGCCTGCAGTGCCGGCATCCCATATGGGTGCCAGTTCAAGTCCCAGCTGCTCCACTTGCAATCTAGCTCTCTGCTATGGCCTGGGAAAGCAGTGGAAGATGGCTCAAGTGCTTGGGCCCCTGACCTGCGTGAGAGACCCAGAAGAAGCTCCTAGCTCCTGAGTTCAGATCCACCCAGCTCTGGCTGTTGAGGCCATTTAGGGGGTGAACCAGTGGATGGAAGACCTCTCTCTCTCTCTCTCTCTCTCTGCCTCTTCTCTGTAACTCTGCCTTTCAAATAAATAAGGATTTTTTTTTTTAAAGTATACATTGTGTACCAGCAACAACATAAAAAAGACCACCACCAAAATATATTCCAGTAGAACTACTGATTTTTAAAAATTACTTACAAGGGAAAAAAAATCAGACTGGCATCTGATTTTTTATAGTAATGTTTTATTCCAACAAACAATGGAAAAACATTTAAGATATCAAAGAAAAGAACCTGTAAATAGTAATTTTATATCCAGCCAAGATAATTTTCAGGTAGAAGATCACAAAGGAGCTATTGTCATCAGGCAGTATTGTCTCCACAAGCTCTTCTTCAGGAATCTACTAGACAACAAGTCACAGAAAAATGCTTCGAGAGACACTGACATAAGGACTGATGGCATAATCAATAAATGATAGTATCACAAAAAGAAGTAGACATTATATATCCGGCTAGTTTGACCTACACAAACAAGCCTGAATTTTCAGGCAGTGTAGAAGATAGAGGAACATGTTAAATATCATGGAAAGTAACATTCTAGATTTATGGAAACTTAGTGTCCTCAGTAACTGTACAATATAAAATAAACAGGTAAAGGAGAAATCCACATGTTAAAAGAGAATCAATAAAATCATACAATTTAAGAATCCTGTTTGAATCCAGATTCCAGAAACATAACAAGGAGAAAAATGGCATTTATAAGACAACACTAAGTGATGTTTGAAAATGTTAATTACTGTTCATTTTCTTAATGTGATAACAGCATTGTTTTTTTTTTTTTTTTGTTTGTTTTTTTAAGGTTTATTTATTTGAAAAGTAGAGTTACAGAGAGAGAGAGAGAGAAAAAAAATCTTCCATCAGTGGTTCACTCCCCAAGTGGCCTCAATGGCTGGAGCTGAGCCAATCCAAAGCCAGGAGCCAGGTGCTTCTTCTGAGTCTCCCACGTGGGTGCAAGGCCCAAGGACTTAGGCCATCTTCTGTGGCTTTCCAAGGCCATAACCCACTACGCCACAGTGCTGCGCCCTTTTCTGCTTCCCTTGGTCACCTGATTTTACATCTTTCTCATCATTTTTATTCACTTAAATTTTTTTTTCTTTTTGAAAAAAAAAATAAATGTATTTATGTATTTGTTTTTATTGGATAGAGATAGAGCTCCAGGTTCACTCCACAAATGCACACAACAGCTGAGGCTGGGCCAGGCCAAAGTCCCAAGCTGGGAACTCAAATTATATCTACCATGTCAGTGCAAGGACCCAAGAATATTTTCATTACCTGTGGGGATATTATTCTGCTAATTTTTTTCCCCCAACCCCTTAATACTTTCTATGGGACTTAACTGTGATCCTGTCTTTTGCTCAGTTTTAGTTGAAATTAATCTCTCTGAACTTTAAATGGGGAGACTTGGGTCAGAATAATTTTTTAGCTTCCTGGCTTTAGCACTGCTTCCTCTGTTATTTTTATTAGTGTTCAAAAATATTCTTTGTAAATTCTACTGATGAAGCTGTTAAAAAAAAAAAAAAGTTGTCCCACTTTTTGAGCTCTAGCTGTGTTCTTCCTTAATTTTTCTGGATCTCTGCATTTCCTTTGCTCCTATTACCCCTATCTTCCTTATTTTGGATGAGCCTGACAGTGTTTCCTCAGGACAGTGTGTCCTAGATAGGAAGCATTGACTTGTTAGTTTGAAAGTTCATGTGAGGCCCAGCTCTTTAGGAACCAGAGCTACTTCAACCTCTGTAGACCTTCCTTGCGGCTCTTCACAGTGATCCCTGGGTGTGCTCTGCCAGTTGCAGTTGCTATTTTCAGCAATTTGCTTGAGAAATATGCTTTCAGAGAAGCAGCTGTTCTCAGAACTAGTGAATTTCCCTCACACCTGCAGATCCTGACCCTTCCTGCTTATGTTTGGAAAATCACAAAACTACTTTGTCATTTATTATTGTCATAGATGTGGTTTTTTTTAAAGATTTATTTTTTTTATTTGAAAGTCAGAGTTACACAGAGAGAGAGAAAGAAAGAGAGAGGTCTTCCATCTGGTGGTTCACTCCCCAATTGGCCACAACGGCTGGAGCTACACCGATCCGAAGCCAGGAGCTAGGAGTTTGTTCCAGGTCTCCCACACGGGTGCAGGGGTCCAAAGACTTGGGCCATCTTCTGCTGCTTTCAAGGGCCGTAGCAGAGAGCTGGATTGGAAGAGAAGCAGCCGGGTCTCAAACTGGTAGCCATATGGGATGCTGGTACTTCAGGCCAGGGCATTAACCCGCTGTGCCACAGCGCCAGTCCATGATAGATATGTTTTTGATTAGTTTTGTTTTCCTAGTTGCTCTGTTTCTATATAGGAATTAGAGAGTTAAAGACTATGCTGTCACCGTCTTCCCCAGTATCATTTTAATTAATTGTGTAACATTAGCCTTGACTTTTTTTTTTTTTAATATTTATTTATTTGAAAGAGTTAGAGAGAAGGAGAGGCAGAGAGAGGTCTTCCATCCGCTGGGTCACTCCCCAAATGGCTTCAACAATTGGAGCTGCGCTGATCTGAAGCCAGGAGCCAGGAACTTCTTCCGTGTCTCCCACGCTGGTGCAGGGGCCCAAGGACTTAGCCGTCTTCTGCTTTTCCAGGCCACAGCAGAGAGCTGGATCGGAAGTGGAGCAGCCGAGTCTTGAACCAGTGCCCATATAGGATGCCGGTGCTTTAGGCCAGGATGTTAACCCGCTGTGCCACAGCGCCAGCCCCAGCTTTGATCTTTCAAGTGTCTGGTATAAACATACAGATGCTGGGGCCGACACTGTGGTGTAGCAGGTAAAGCTGCCACCTGCAGTGCCAACATCACTTTTGGGCACCGGTTCAAGTCCCAGCTGCTCCACTTCTTATCCAGCTCTCTGCTATTGCCTGGGAAAGCAGTGGAAAATGACCAAAGTCCTTGGACCCCTGAACCTGTGTGGGAGACCTGGAAGAAGCTCCTGGCTCCTGGCTTTGGATCGGTGCAGCTCCAGCCAATGCAGCCAGCTGGGGAGTGAACCAGCAGATGGAAGACCTTTCTTTCTCTGCCTCTCCTCTCTCTGTGTAACTCTTACTTTTAAATACATAAATAAATCTTTAAAAAAAAAAAAAGGCTTTTTAGGCTGGCACCGTGGCTCACTTGGTTAATACTCTGCCTGCAGCGCTGGCATCCCATATGGGCACTAGGTTCTAGTCCCGGTTGTTCCTCTTCCAGTGCAGCTCTCTGCTACAGCCTGGGAAGGCAGTGGAGGATGGCCTAAGTGCTTGGGCACCTGCACCCGCATGGGAGACCAGGAGGAAGCACCTGGCTCCTGGCTGCGGATCGGCGCAGCACGCAGACCGTAGCAGCCACTTGGGGGGTGAACCAACAGAAGGTAGACCTTTCTCTCTGTCTCTCTCTCTCTCTAACTCTGCCTGTCAAAAAAAAAAAAAAAAAAAAAGATATTTAAAAAATTACTTATTTGAGAGGTAGAGTTACAGAGAGAGAGAGAGCTTCTATCTGCTGGTTCACCCCCCAAATGGCCACAATGGCTGGAGCTAGGCTGATCAGGAGCTTCTGGGTCTCCCATGTGGGTGCAGGAGTCCAAGCACTTAGATCATCTTCCACTGCTTTCCATAGCCATCAGCAAGGAGCTGGATTGGAAGTGGAGCAGCCTATCATGCTCAGCGCCGGCCCCTAAAAATAGTTTTAAGACCTAAAAAAGTAGTGGGTTTTTTTTTGCAACAAATGGGCAATAACTGTAGAAATAATAGAAACTATGTGTATATATAGATACATATATATTAAATCACACCTGTAGCTCCAGTCATTGTATACATGCTAATAGTGCTCAGATCTTTTTCCAGGTTAGATCTGCCTCCAGAACACTAGTCCTGTGTTTATTCTGCTGGCCCCAGACATCTCAACACATTATGTGCCTAAAATCGAGTTCATTCTTTCTATACTGCTAGACCCACTCTGTCTTTATTGTTGAATGATATATCTACCCAAAGCCTAAGCAGAAATTTGTGTATCACCCTTGATTTTTTTCCTCCCCATTTGCCATTCAGATAGCTACAAGGTATTTTTGGATTCTATACCCTGTGGTTTAAAATGGTTCATTTTCTACCCTAGCTGCAGAAGCTCAGTATCTGGGAGTCACATTTAGTATGTCTCTTTCCTTTATACCTCATTTCCACCCTAAACCAAGTCCTTTCCATTTCATTAACGAGAGTAGTTCTGGAATTCAGCTACAGCTTAGCCCCTACCTACCTTTCCAGCCTCCTTTTATTACATTTCTGTCTCATTCTGCCACTCTCTTCATGTAAGCTGTACTTTCTCTCATCACAGGGTTCTATTAGTCTACCTTTTTATTTTTAAGATTTGTGTGTTTGAAAGGCAGAGTTACAGAGAGAGAGGGAGAGACACACAGAGAGAAATCTTCCATTTGCTGGTTTACTGCCCTAAATGGCCACAATGACCCAGGCTGGTCTAGACTGAGGCTAGGAGCCTGGAACTCCATCTGGGTCTCCCACATGTTGAATGGCTTGGACCATTTTCCACTGCCTTCCCAGGTACATTATCAGGGAGCTGGATTGCAAGTAGAGCAGCTGGGACTCAAATGGGATGCTAGTGTCCCACACCACAGCTTAACCTGTTGTGCCACAGTGCTGGCTTCCTAGTAGTCTATCATACCTAGCAAGTCCCCATCTTCAGGTCTGTCTGAAGCTTTACTTTTCAGGCGGTCTCTTTTGGCTCGGAACCAGGCCACATGGTTCTCTTAAATTTGTTAACTACATTTCTTTCCATGCCTTATTATTTGGTTGACATCCATATCTAACCAGAGTGTAAACCATGAGGCTAGAGGCAGTCTTATTTTTGTTTGCAATTTTTTTTTTTGACAGGCAGAGTGGACAGTGAGAGAGAGAAAGGTCTTCCTTTACCATTGGTTCACCCCCCAATGGCCGCTGCGGCCGGCACACTGTGGCCAGTGCACTGCGCTGATCTGAAGGCAGGAGCCAGGTGCTTCTCCTGGTCTCCCATGTGGGTGCAGGGCCCAAGCACTTGGGCCATCCTCCACTGCACTCCCGGGTTACAGCAGAGAGCTGGACTGGAAGAGGAGCAACCAGGACAGAATCCGGCGCCCCGACCGGGACTAGAACCCAGTATGCCGGCGCCGCAGGCGGAGGATTAGCCTAATGAGCCGCGGCGCCAGCCTGTTTGCAGTTTTTAAGAAAGATGTATTTATTTATTTGAAAGAGTTATAGAGAAAGGGACAGAGAGGGAGGGAGGAAGATCTTCCATCTGCTGGGTCACTCCCTAAATGGCCACAACAGCTGGGTAAAGCACCTGGCTCCTGGCTTTGGATTGGCGCAGTGCACCAGCCGTGGCGGCCATTTGGGGAGTGAACCAATGGAAGGAAGACCTTTCTCTCTGTCTCTCTCTCTCTCTCTCTCACTGTCTGTAACTCTACCTGTCAAATAAGTAAAAAAAAAAAAAAAAAAAAAAAATAGCACAACTTTTATAATAGTTATAAAAATATTAAAATGTTTGTAATTTTAAAATACATTTGAGAGCCAGAGAAAGATCTTCCATTCAGTGTTCGCTCCCCAGATGCTGCAGTGACTGGAGCTGAATCCGAGCCAGGAGTCAGGAATACAATCCAAATCTACACAGGTGATAGGAGCCCAATTTGACCTATCACCACTGCTTCCCAGAGTCTGCATAGATGGGAAGCTGGAGTCAGGGGCTGGAGTTGGGAATCCAACACAGGTGCTTTGATGTGGGGAAAAAATGGGCATCTTAACTGCCAGACTACATGTTCATAGTTTTGACCCAGAAAATTCAACTTCTAGGTAGGTGTCCTACTGAAATACACTGAGGCATCTGGGGATATAAGTACAAGTACAAAGTTGTTTACTGTAGCATTGTTTCTATAGGTGAATATTTGAATATGACCTAACTGCTCAAATAAATGATACTATATCCATATGAAGAAATTGTATTCAGTTTTTAACAGTTAAGTAGAGTTAGATCTGTAGATATGGAGACAGGGCAAATATGTATTTGATTTATGAAGTAGGTCACAAAATTGTACCTAAATAGTATAATTCATTATAAATAAATATATAAATTATAGTATATGATAATATATAAGTAATATAAAATAGCTGATAGAATATGCACTAGGAGCCTGTGCTGTGGTGTAATGGGTAAAGCTGCTGCATGCAGTGCTAGCATCCCATATGGGTACCGGTTTGGGTCCCGGCTGCTTCACTTCCGATCCAGCTTTCCCTGCTGTCGCCTGGGAAAGCCGTAGAAGATGGCCTAAGTCCTTGGGCCTCTGCACCCACGTGGGAGACCCTGAAGAAGCTCCTGGCTTTGGATTGGCACAGCTCTGGCCATTGTGGCCATCTGGGGAGTGAACCAGCAGATGGAAGACTTCTATCTTTCTCTCTCTCTCTCTCTCTCTCTCTCTGCTCCTCTGTAATTCTGCCTTTCAAATAAATAAATCTTCAAAAAAATATGCACCAAAGTGTGAATTAGTTCTGAGAGGTTGGTTGGTATTAGAGAAACATGTACATTTTATTAAATATTTTGTGTTTGATGTTTTAAAAGACTATAAGCAGGGCCGGCACTGTGGTGCAGTGGGTTAGTCTTTTGCCTGTGGCACCGGCATCCCATATGGGCACTGGTTCTAGTCCTGGCTGCTCCTCTTTCGATCCAGCTCTCTGCTGGGGCCTGAGAAAGCAGTGGAAGATAGGCCAGATGCTTGGGCCCCTGCACCTGCATGGGAGACCCAGAGGAAGCTTCTGGCTCCTGGCTTCGGATCAGCACAGCTTAAGCTGTTGCATCCAATTGGGGAGTTCACCAGCCAATAGAAGATCTCTTCTTTCTCTCTGTTTCTTTGCCTATCCTTCTCTCTCTGTGTAACTCTGACTTTCAAATAAATAAAGACAGTAAGCATGCATCATTAAAATTATCAGGAAACAAGAAGATTAAAAAACAATGCAGGGGCCGGTGCTATGGCGCAGCAGGTTCAAGCCCTGGCCTGAAGCGCCAGCATCCCATATGGGTGCTGGTTCTAGTCCCAGCTGCTCCTCTTCCGATCCAGCTCTCTGCTATGGCCTGGGATGGCAGTGGAAGATGGCCCAAGTCTTTGGGCCCCTGCACCCACATGGGAGACCAGGAAGAAGCTCCTGGCTCCTGGCTTCGGATCAGTGCAGCTCCGGCCATTGTGGCCATCTGGGGAGTGAACAAATGGATGAAGAACTCTCTGTCTCCACCTCTCTCTATAAATCTGTCTTTCAAATAAATAAAATCTTTTAAAAAATGCATAAAGAGCATGACTGTATAGTGTTACTGTGTTATTTGCAAGTATGAGCTATTCACACTTAATTTCTCCCCTCTTTTCAAATAGAATGCCCAGTGTTTACATGGGGACATTGCACAGTCACAGAGAGAAATTACTCTGAAAGGCTTCAGAGAAGGTAGTTTTAAAGTTCTGGTGGCAACCAATGTGGCTGCCCGTGGTTTGGACATTCCTGAGGTTGACCTCGTGATTCAAAGTTCTCCTCCACAGGTAGGAAATGGGATTTGGTTTGGGGAAGATAAGAGTAACTTTAAAAATTCCTATTTTATTGACACAGAATTGCTTGATATGTGAAAAATATGTCATTTTTTCTTACTCTAAGGCTATTGTTTATTAGTGTGGTGTTACATTGGTCAGCATGTGGTGGCTTTGCAAATGATTAACCTCATTGTTTGGTGCTGAAACAGAGCAATAAAATCATGCAAAGGAAGAAGAAAGTACTCTGGTGTGAGGTGAATAAAAACCTTTGCCCTAAAATACAGCTGTGTAAATTCATTGGGATGTTGAAAAGTACATGCAACAGGATTGAAATAAAAATGTTATTACTGTTATTAGCAAATTTTGAAAAAGTATTACCACTTCTGTTTTTAGGATGTTGAGTCCTATATCCATCGCTCTGGACGCACAGGTAGAGCTGGCCGGACAGGGATTTGCATATGTTTTTATCAACCAAGAGAAAGAGGTCAACTAAGATATGTGGAACAAAAAGCAGTAAGTAGAGTTAAATTATTTCAGTCTTGTTATCTAATTGGTCTCTCAGAAGATAACTCATTTTCTATTCTCATAACTTTTCTCAATGTAAACAGCATTTGGATATGAAGCTTGTGGAGAGCTAAATTTATGTCAGCTACAAGACTGTTTTAATACAGCTTTTGTTGCGAAGACAGAAGAACTTATTTTCTCATTTTTCCCTTGAATTCCTCCCTTGATACTAAAATTAGAAGTGCACTGTGATTTCAGTAATTCATGGTCCAGCTCATAGACTGGGTGGCTGTGACACAGTTTTGGTGTAATAGTTAAGATATGTTACATAATGGTACATAACAGTACTTAATGGTACAGTGGCCAATTTATGTAAGAAATTAAACATTTTCTGTGGTCTAGATTTTTGAAGTATTTCACATTTTTCATATTTTTGACTTTTTTATATGCTATTTCATATACTTTATAAAATGAGATGTGGTAATAAGGAAAAAGTTGATAAATTTAAACATCTTTTTCTTCTTTAGCATCAGCTTTGTTTTGCAAGTGAAATTCCATGATTTTAACTAAGGAAAAATTGAAAAAAAAATTTCTTTTTTGGAATTTTGGAATAAATCAGTGATTTATTAGAAAAAGCAGATCTTTTGTTGTCTGCTAGGGCTTGGAAATCTTTAAATCCAAGAAGTGGAAATTCAACAAACTATATTAACTTAGGAATTACTTGTGAAGACTTCCATTTTTCTTTAATGTAATTCTTTCATTTTCAGGGAATTACTTTTAAACGTGTAGGTGTTCCTTCTACAATGGATTTAGTTAAATCTAAAAGCATGGATGCCATCAGGTATGCTTTCTGAACTTGCTGAATAATATTTTCTTTTGTGTTAGGCTATTCATCTTTAAGCTCTCCTAGTTCATATATCAGAAAATTTTAATCACCAGTTTTACCAGCGACATTTAGTTTTATTAAAATACAAAACGTTACTCTTTTCCCATTCGTTCTCTTGTTGTTGTTTTTTTTTTTTTGCTGTGTCTTGACCAAGGACATTTATTATTTTTAAACCATAGGTCTCTGGCTTCTGTCTCTTATGCTGCTGTGGATTTTTTCCGACCATCAGCCCAGAGACTGATAGAAGAGAAAGGGGCAGTGGATGCACTGGCTGCAGCATTAGCCCACATTTCTGGTGCATCAAGCTTTGAACCACGATCTTTGATCACTTCTGATAAGGTAGAAATCTGTGAGGAAATTGTATGTGGTTGTTAAAAAGTCAAAATTGAACCATTGCAGATACTGTAGAGTGAATTACTGAGTACTGAATTTAATCTCTTCAATATACTTTGCTTGTTATGCAGAAAAAAACTGTTTTGCTCTGCTCTGTTTAGAAATTAGGCTTCCCATTTTCTCTAGCCCCTCAATAAATGCCTTTTTATAAAAAAAAAAAAAAAAAAAAAAAAGATTTATTTGAAAGGCAGAGTGAGGGAGAGCAAAGAGATAGATATCTTCCATTCACTGGTTCACTCCTCAGATGCCCACAACAGCTTTGGGGTTGGGCCAAAGCCAAGAGCCAGGAACTCCATCTGTGTCTCCCATGGGGTTGCAGGAGCCCCAGTGTCTGGGCCATCCTTCACTGTCTTCCAGATGCATTAGCAGGAAGCTGAAATAGAAGTGGAGTAGCTGGGACTCTAACTCCTAACTCTGATATGGGAAACAGGCATCCCAAGTGGTGGCTTACCCCACTGCACCCCAACACCTACCCCCAAGAAATGCTTTTTGACAGCTAGCTCCTCCAAATTTTCAGGCCTATAGAAAAATTGAAAAAAGAGGGTAGTAAATAACCATATACTTCCACCTAGATTTAACAACTGTTAATATTCTGCATTTGCTTTTTATTTTCATTTGTACTTTTTCTTCTAAACCATTTGAAAGTAGGTTGAAACATCACAGCCTGATCCTTAAATATTTCAGTACTCATCCTCTAAGAATAAGTGTATTCTCCTCCATAATCACGGACCCATAATCTCATCTGTGAAAATTGATTTATAATTCTGTATCATCTAATGTAGTCCGTATTCAGATTTGCCTCATTGAGGCTGGTGCTGTGGCGTAGTGGGTAAAACCTCCACCTGTAGTGCCAACACCCCATATGGGCACCGGTTCAAGTCTTGGCTACTCCACTTCTGATCCAGCTCTCTGCTATTGCCTGGGAAAGCAGTGGAAGATGGCCTAAGTCCTTGTGGCCTTGCACCCATGTGGGAGACCTGGAAGAAGTTCCCAGCTCCTGGCTTCAGATCGGCATAGCTCCAGCCGTTGCGGCCATCTGGGGAGTGAACTAGCGAATGGAAGACCTCTCTTTCTCTCTCTGCCTCTCCTTCTATCTCTGTGTAATGCTTTCAAATAAATAAATAAATCTTTAAAAAAAATGAAGATTCATTTATTTGAAAGGAAGAGTTACAGAGAGGCAGATGTCTTCCACCCACTGGTTTACTTCCCAGATGGCCTCAATGGCTGGAGCTGTGCTGATCAGGAGCCAGAAGCTTCTTCCGGGTCTCCCACGCGGGTGCAGGGGCCCAAGCACTTGGGCCATCTTCTACTGCTTCCCCAGGTCACAGCAGAGAGCTGGATCCTAAGTGGAGCAGCCAGGACTTGAATTGGTGCCCATATGGGATGCTGGCACTGCAGGCGGCAGCTTTACCCGCTACGCCACAGCGCTGGCCCCATAAATAAATCTTTAAACAAACAAACAAACAGATTTGCCTCATAATCCGAAAAGTATCTATCTGGAGAGGAAAAATAAAAAATTCTTTCTTTGCACAGTATTGTGCTAGTTGAAACTTGTATACCAGAACCTACTCTTCATTTTGTAGCTTGCTACAGACCCATGCCAAGTAAGAACTAGACTATGCATTTAATACGGTAGCTGGCAAAGTAAGAACTGCATGTATGTGTGGAGGGGTATCTGTGTGCACATGCATTTTTGTAACACCATCTGACCAGGCCACTAGAAGGTTGTTATCAGATGTCAACACATACCACACCAAGTCTACAAGTAATTAAAATTACTTGGGTACAAGCAAGGAGACACTCATCAGTGGGAGAGTTCTCTGATGTCTGGGTAGAGAATGAGAAAGAGCCTGGTCCTGGGGATCTCGATCAGATAAGAGACTGCTGACAGGTTTTTGAACAACCATTGTGCAGACTAATTTTGAGCAGCCCATTGGGAGTAGGGAGCAAAAGGGGCAGAGCAGCTTAACTTACATGGAAGTTATTTGGTGTAGCACAAATGAGTGCAGCTGATTGGTCTCCCTGGCAGGTCATTAATAGTTTAGCCAGGCTGGCGCCGTGGCTCAATAGGCTAATCATCCGCCTTGCGGCGCTGGCACACCGGGTTCTAGTCCCGGTCGGGGCACCGGATTCTGTCCCGGTTGCCCCTCTTCCTGTCTAGCTCTGCTGTGGCCCGGGAAGGCAGTGGAGGATGGCCCAAGTGCTTGGGCCCTGCACCCACCTGGGAGACCAGGAGAAGCACCTGGCTCCTGGCTTCGGATCAGCGTGGTGTGCCGGCCACAGCGCGCCGGCAGCAGCGGCCATTGGAGGGTGAACCAACGGTAAAAGGAAGACCTTTCTCTCTGTCTCTCTCTCTCACTGTCCACTCTGCCTGTCAAAAAAAAAAAAAAAAAAAAAAAAAAAAGGCTAATAGTTTCACCAAATATCATTGTACTGGGAGTAACTTATTATACCCATCTCTCTTGCCATACACACACACACACACACACACACACACGGATCAAGGTCCAAATAAGGTTGTGTTTGGTTTTCGGATTTTTTCAGTCTGTAACTGAAAATTTTTATTTTTCATTGCATTGATTTTTTGTGTGTATGTGTGAAAAGTCTAGGTAAGCTGTCTACTAGAATACTTCACCTGTATTTTTCTGAATTTATTTTCTTAGTGCATCATTTACTTTTGCCTTTATCCAGAATCTTTCCTATAAGCTGGAAGCAGTGTCAGAAGTTGATTTTATATTCAGGTTAAATTTTTTGGCAAGAGTACTTCATTCATATTTTGTACTTTTTTTTTTTTTTTTTTAAGAGTTAAGATCTGAATGTGGGCAGTCTTGCACCTTGACCTCTTTTTTTTTAAGATTTATTTGAGGCCGTCACTGCAGCTCAATAGGCTAATCCTCCACCTGCGGCGCTGGCACACCGGGTTCTAGTCCCGGTTGGGGTGTTGCATTCTGTCCTGGTCGCCCCTCTTCCAGTCCAGCTCTCTGCTGTGGCCCGAGAGTGCAGTGGAGAATGGCCCAGGTCCTTGGGGCCTGCACCCCATGGGAGACCAGGAGAAGCACCTGGCTCCTGGCTTCGGATCAGCGCAGTGCACTGGCCACAGTGTGCTTACCGCAGCGGCCATTGGAGGGTGAACCAATGGTAAAGGAAGACCTTTCTCTCTGTCTCTCTCACTGTTCACTCTCCCTGTCAAAAAAAAAAAACTTACTACACCACACCGCCGATCTCCAAAATGTAGTTGCAAAGAAGTTATTTCTTTAGTGGCTATGTTATGCCATTGGCTTATAAGAAGTACACAGTTAAGTTATGAAGGTCGGGGCTGGTGCTGTGGTGCAGTGGGTTAACACTATAGCCTGAAGTGCTGGCATCCCTTATGGGCGCCAGTTTGAGACCTGGCTGCTCTACTTCCAATCCAGCTCTCTGCTATGGCCTGGGCAAGCAGTAGAAGATGGCCCAAGTTCTTGGGCCCCTGCACCTGCGTGGGAGATTTGGAAGAAGCTCCTGGCTCCTGGCTTCAGATCAGCACAGCTCCAGCCATTGTGGCCATTGTGGCCAATTGGAGAGTGAACCATCAGATAGAAGACCTCTCTCTCTCTGTCTCTCCTCTCTCTCTCTCTCTCTCTCTCTCTCTCTCTCTCTCTCTCTCTTCTCTCTCTCTGTAACTCTGACTTTCAAATAAATAAATAAATCTTAAAAAAAAAAGTCATCAAGGTCTATAGCCATTGTCCTGCTGCTGCTGCTATTTTCTAAATATAATGTGACTTTATTCCTTAGGGGTTTGTGACCATGACTCTGGAAAGCCCTGAAGAAATACAGGATGTCAGCTGTGCGTGGAAAGAGCTTAACAGAAAGCTGAGTAGCAATGCTGTGTCCCAAGTTACCAGAATGTGCCTCCTGAAAGGAAATATGGTAGGCTTTTCTAGAAAAAAGGTCTTTTAATCAACAAATTTAAAAAAATCTTTTTAATCAACTACCTCAAACATTTATAAAGACTGGAAAATTTTGTACCTCCTTTTTATTTATTTTTTTTTTGAAGTCTAATGGGATGACTAATACTGCTTTCTTTATGTGTTAGTTTGTTTCCAGTTATAAATTTGGGTGTTATGTAAACAGTCTGACCTTAGAGCTGGAAGTCATTCTGCTTGGTTTCACTATTTAATACTCAGGTTATCTAAGTTTCTGCTTTTGTGTATATATTATGTGTGGCTGTATATTTATGCTCCAAGACTAAGTAACTAATGCTTGGAAGAGTTACATGGCTCTATAATTTAGAGAACATGTATTATTGTTTGTTAAGTGGCTGTTGTTGATTGTTAATGAGGGTAATAGTATGAATTAATTGAGGTATTTTAATATTTATTTAACAGTTGATACTCTATAATCTTAGTGACTAGGATTTCTTCTTTTGGTTTTGAGAGATGTTATATTTATTCATCTAATCTACTACATAGATTAATTCTAGAATAGAATTTATTAACTAGATTGTGTATTGCAGATAATCATTTGTCTCAAAGTGTCTTATTACTTACCTTGAAAAAAGATTTGAGGCAAGTATGAGACAAATATACACATTCAAAAAAAAGTAGAGAAGAGGGAAAGTATTACAGTATGCACAGGCCAAACTAGTAGTTGTACTTGAATATTAAATAAACTTCCAGTGTATTGGCAGCCAAGATCAAAGAGGAGATATCCTCAGTTCTCTCAGCCTCGTTATCTGATAAACACTGAAGCTCTTCAGGAGAGAAACTTTCTGACACTGAAGTTTTAAAGGAATGTATTATAAGAATGATTCTATAAGGGATTTTTTTTTTTTTTTTTTTTTTACTTATTTGACAGAGTTAGACAGTGAGACAGAAAGGTCTTCCTTCCATTGGTTCACCCCCTACATGGCCACTACAGCCGGTGCTGTGCCATTCCGAAGCCAGGAGCCAGGTGCTTCCTCCTGGTCTCCCACGTGGGTGCATGTGCCCAGTCACCTTGGCCATCCTCCACTGCCTTCCTGGGCCACAGCAGAGAGCTGGACTGGAAGAAGAGTAGCCGGGACTAGAACCTGGTGCCCCTATGGGATGCCAGCGCCGCAGGCAGAGGATTAGCCAAGTGAGCCACGGCACCAGCCCCTTATAAGGGATTTTATAGTGTTTACAAAAACTTCTACTAGAGAGTAGATTCTTATTCACTGTAGTTAATCATTAGATACTATGGTGTTACTTTTCAGATTTAGAAAAATATATTAAGCTCCACTCTGTCAGGCTTTGATAGTTTATCTATTTTGATCCTCTCTGCAATCATGGGACAAATCTAATCCTTTCATTAAAGCCTAATTTACCAGCAAATATTAGTTTATTGATAAACAATTAACTTTCAAATAAAAATATTTTTTTCTTTTAGGGTGTTTGCTTTGATGTTCCTACAATCGAGTCAGAAAGTTTACAGGTATTTTAAAAATTTTATTTTTTAAAGTATGTTTCTCTAAAAGATAATGTCTTTTATTTATTTATTTATTTGAAAAAGAGAGAGGTGAGGGAGAGAAAGATCTTCCATCTGCTAGTTCACTCCCTATATGGCTACACCAGCCAGGGCTGAGCCAGGCAGAAGCCAGGAGCCAGGAGCTTAATCTAGATCTCCTATGTGGGTGACACAGATCCAAGCGCTGGGCCATCTTTTGCTGCATTTCCCAGGCCATTAGCAGGAAGCTAGATTGGAAATGGAGCAGCAGGACATGACCTGGCACCTGTATGATATGCCAGTGTCATAGAAGGTAGCTTTACCCACTATGACACAATACCATCCTCCAAAATGATAGAATATTATAATAACCCTGATGTGCCTATTACCAAGCTCCTGATTCCAGCTTCCTGCCAAAGTACACCCTGGAAGTAGTAGTTGATGGCTCAAGTAGTTGAGTCCCTGCCACCACACTTGGGATCTGAATTGAGTTCCTGGCACCTGGCTTCAGCCTGACCTGGTCCTAGCTGTTGCAGGTGTTTGGCAAGTGAGCCAGCAGATGAGAGACCTCTGTCTGCCATTCTTTCTCTTTCAATAAGTAAATAAATCAATAAAAACTTTAAAAATTTTTACTTTTCCTACAAAAGAAACAGGTTGTCCACTAGATTTCTATAGTGAAGAGTTTATTGATCCCTGTACACACACACACACACACACACACACACACACACACAAATATTTTGAAATAAGAATCGGATTAGTTCTTTTTCTGAGGTCTTTTTTTTTTTTTTTTAAAGATTGTTTATTTGAAAGGCAGAGTTACAAAGAGAGAAGGAGAGAAAGAGAGAAAGTGATTTTCCATCCACTGGTTCACTCCCCAGATGGGCCTTGATGGCTGGAGCCAGGAACCTGGAACTCCATCCAGGTCTCCTATATGGGTGGCAAGGGCCCAAGAACTTGGGCCGTCTCCCACTGCTTTCCCAGGCATATTAACAGGGAGCTGGATTGGAAGTGGAACAGCTGAGACTCAAACCTGTGCCAATATGGGATGCTGATATCTGAGGTGGTGGCTTTACCCTCCTCACCAAAACACAGGCCATCCCCTCCGAGGTCCTTTTAAAAATTTATAACATATTGTAGACAGTTATTTTTTTAAAGATATTTATTTATTTATTTGAAAGAGTTACACAGAGAGAGGAGAGGCAGAGAGAGAGAGGTTTTCCATCCGATGGGTCACTCCCCAGATGGCTACAACGGCCGGAGCTGTGCCGACCTGAACCCAGGAGCTTCTTCCACTGCTTTCCCAGGCCAAAGCAGAGAGCTGGACAGGAAGTGGAGCAGCTGGGTCTCAAACCAGTGTCCATATGGATGTCGGCACTTCAGGCCAGGGCGTTAACCCACTGCGCCACAGTGCCGCCCCCCCCCCCTTTTTTTTTTAAGATTTATTTATTTGAAAGGCAGAGTCACAAAGAAGCAGAGAAAGAGAGGTCTTCCATTTGCTAGTTCACTCCCCAGATGGCCACAACTGCCAGAGCTGGGCCAGTCTGAATCCGGGAGCCAGGAGCTTCGGGTCTCCCACATGGGTGCAGGGGCCCAAGCACCTGGGCCATCTTTTACTGCTTTCCCAGGCCACAGCAGAGAGCTGGATCGGAAGAGGAGCAGCCAGGACTCAAAGCAGCACCCAAATGGGATGCTGGCACTGCAGGCAGCGGCTTTACATGCTGTGCCTCATGTTTTTCTTTTAAGATGAACGTTTTAGGGTGACTGTGTAGCCAAAGGTTTGTGGTTGTTTTGTTTAGTTTAGTTAATGGAGTACCTGCCATGTTTAGACTTTGTAAAAAAATTATATCTTATTTGTATTTGAGAGGCAGAGAGTGAGACAGAGCTGCTGGTTTACTCCCTAAAGGCTGAAGCATTGGGCTGAAGCTGTGATCTCAAGCCTTTTTTTTTTTTTAAGTTACTTCATTTATTTGAAAGAGTTACAGAGAGAGGTAGAGACAGAGTCTGCCATCCGCTGGTTCACTCCCCAGATGGCCGTAACGGCAGAGCTGTGTCATTCTGAAGCCAGGAGCTTCTTTTGGGTCTCCCACACGGGTGCAGAGGCCCAAGGATCCGGGCCATCTTCCACTGCTATCCCGGGCCATACCAGAGAGCTGGATCAGAAGAGGAGCAGGGGGACTAGAACCAGCGCCCATATGGGATACCAGCACTTCAGGCCAGGGCTTTAACCCGCTGTGCCACAGCACCAACCCCTGAAGCTGGGATCTCAATCCTTGTCTTCCACACGGGTGGCAGAGACACAGCTACTTAAGCCATCACTACTGCTTCCCAGGATCTGCATTAGCAGGAAGCTGGAGTCAGGGGCTTGAGCTGGGAATTGAACCTAGGCACTCTAATATGAGATGCAGACATCTTAACTGCTAGGCTAAATACCTGCCCTGGTTTGTACATTTTTAAGATTTTGGTCACTAATGGTATGTGTGGGTATTTATTGCTTCCCATTCTTACGAACAAGGTATCTGATTACCAGTTTTCCTTGACAACTCATGATCGTAATGAACAGCAGTTGATCTAGCAAGACAGAACACATTGATGCTCTTATAAGCTGCTGATTTGTGTCCTGGATTTTACTCCATTACTAAATTGTTTCCAATGGCTATGTTGTTTATTCTCTGGCATCCGCTCTCTACTTTATGCTCTTGTCTATAATTGCTGAAAAAATGTACCACTTATTAATTGTCTATCTGCTACGTGCTGAGAAACCAGAGAGTGCTCTCTTCCAGAAGTATAAACTGGATGAATTTAGAATCTTGAAATGAGCCTCACTGTCTCTACTGAGACTAAAAGTTAGTGAATGAGCTTTAAACATGCTTTCATTTTATTTATTTTCTGGCTTCTGTTTTTGTCCCAGACACTTTGGATTTAATGGGATGGCTTTTTTAGCTAATAGATAATGACTGTGAGAGGGGCATTTCCTTTACTCATGTGCTTGCTTATGGAATCTGTTTTGCATTTATATTAACCCTTAAAATTTCCCTAACAGGCAGAGTGGCATGATTCAGACTGGATCCTCTCAGTACCAGCCAAATTACCTGAAATTGAAGAATATTATGATGGAAACACATCCTCTAATTCGAGACAGAGGAGTGGCTGGTCAAGTGGCCGGTCAGGCCGATCGGGTGGTCGATCAGGTGGTCGATCAGGTGGCCGGTCAGGTAGACAGGGTCGACAGGGGAGTCGGTCAGGAAGTCGACAAGATGGTCGAAGACGAGGTGGGAGAAATCGATCAAGAAGTGGGGGCCACAAACGGAATTTTGACTGAGTATTTGATAATCTGCCAGTGTGAGCTTGTGTATTTCTGCCTAATCATGTACATTATCCACCAAAAATTAGGTCATCATAGTTGAAGTGTATGTGTCTGCTATTTGCAAAGAAGTTGGTCGTATTTTTTTAAAAAGTATTTCACAAGAATGGTCGTAAACATATCTACTTATCCAGATATACCTTTGAATAAAAAAATTCCTTTTATTGTCTCTTTTCATTGTGCCTTAAGAATTTTCTAACTGTAGTCTTAAAATTTCCTAAAATTTGACAGTCAAATTAATTTTGCTAAAGTCACTCACATTTTACAAAATATGGTGTATTTATATTCAGATCATTCCTTTCATAGGTAATATCTTAGAACATGAAATCTTGTCTACATTAAAGGCTGACAAACTGGCGCTATGGTTAGTTAGGTACAGTGGTTTAAACTCTAACTATAGTTCACTGAGAGGCTGCACAAGCAGTGTACTCATTAATTTACTGAATGTCAACTGTGTGTCCATCACTATGCTAGTTATTGGGGAATACAGTTGTGCTATAACTAACCTCAAGAAAATTAGACTCTAACACTTAAGCAATTATGATAGAGATTAACAAAGGCTAAAATAAAGGTAGATATGGGATACTAAGAACCTTGTTAGGTGTACCTAATAAGTTTTATGAGTCAGGAGGCTTTTTAGAAGAAATGATACCCAACAGAGAAGTAAAGTAGAAGTATCAGTTGATCTAGCCATGTTTATGGTAGGAAGAGGGCTTATAGGAAGAGAGAACAACAGGTACAGGAACTTAGAGGCAAAGAAGAACCTCGCAAATAGTTCAGTATGGCTTACATGTGATAGGCAGAGGGGAAGAATAAGACAGGGATTTAGTGTTTAACAGGGACCAGATCTTAAAGGTCATATTGCATCTTTAAGAAATTTAAAACTTTTCTTGAAGATTGGGGAACCATTAAAGGGTTGGATTTAATTTTGGCTGTACTGAGGAGGATGGACTGGAGCAGGGCTAGACTGGAGGCCTAGAAACTGCATTAAGAGGCTATAAAAAAAAAAAAAGAGGCTATAAGAGTAGTCCACGGTAAAGATACTGGTTATCTGAACTAATTATAGGTAATAGGATTAGGCCAGGCCTGAGCCAGGAGACTTGAACTCACTCCAGGTCTCCCATGTGGATAGCAGGGGTCCAACAACTCAAATTATCATCTTCTGCCTCCCAAAATGCACATCAAGGGTGGAGCTGGGACTTGAACCTGGGTAATCTGATACTGGATGTGGGTGTCCTGCAGCATCTTAACTTTTTTTTTTTTTTAAGATTTATTTATTTGAAAGGCAGAGTGACAGAGAGATTCCATCCACTGGTTCACTTCCTAAATGGCCACAACAGCCAGAGCCAGAAGCCTGAACCTCCATCTGGGTATTCCATGTGAATGCCAGAGGCCCGAGTACTTGGCCCATTCGCTGCTGCTTTCCCAGGTGCATTAGCAGGGAGCTGGATCAGAAATGGAGCAGCTAGGATTTAGCCTGCTGTGCCACAACACTAGCTCTTCCATATACAAACTTTTTAAAATAGAATTGTCCCACTAATTTTAAGAGAATATAGTATATATTCCAGATATGAGGAAACAGGCTTGGCAGAATTGACATTCAAACAGAACTTTGGGGCCAGTGCTATGGTGCAGTGAGTTAAACCCCTGGCCTGCAGCCCCAGCATCCTGTATGGGGGTTGGTTTGAGTCCCTGCTGCTACACTTCCAACCCAGCCCCCTGCTCTTGTGCCTGGGAAAGCAGTGGAGGATGGCTCAAGTTCTTGGGCCCCTGCACCCGTGTGGGAGACCCAGAAGAAGCTCCTGGCTCCTGGCTTCAGATTGACACAGCTCTGGCTGTTGCAGCCATTTGGGAAGGTGTTTTGTTTTGTTTTGTTTTGTTTTGTTTTGTTTTGTTTTGTTTTGTTTTGTTTGACAAGAGTGGACAGTGAGAGAGAGAGACAGAGAGAAAGGTCTTTCTTTACCATTGGTTCACCCTCCAATGGCCGCTGCAGCTGGTGCACCACACTGATCTGAAGCCAGGAGCCCAGTGCTTCTCCTGGTCTCCCAGGTGGGTGCAGGACCCAAGCACCTGGGCCATCCTCCACTGCACTCCTGGGCCACAGCAGAGAGCTGGCCTGGAAGAGGGGCAACCGGGACTAGAACCCCGGGGTGCCGGCGCCGCAGGCAGAGGATTAGCCTGCTGAGCCACGGCGCCGGCCATTTGGGAAGTTTATCAGTGATGGAAGACTTTTCTCTAACATTGTCTTTCAAAAAAAAAAAAAAAATTCACATTTCCTAGCAAATATATGAGTTCTTCCATTTGCTACTGAATTTTATACTGATGACTGGACTCAGTGTAATAATTTGACCACCTTTGATCCCAGAGGGGCCATTTGTGTGCTTTTTGGAATTTTCGGTTTGTGCCTTTTATGCAGGCTTATGTTTAAAAGGAAGGTATGTATTTTATAAGCCTTAACGGCAATTTACCATTCAGTGGTGTTCTGGGACATCCTCTCTAACATCTGTTGGTAATAACCCCCTGTTCTGTAAGCAGTGGTGTCATGTATAGCAGTTATCACACAATTTTGTGGTTTGTCAAGCAGATTGCAGTTTTTTTTTTAAGGGAATTTTTTTTTTTTAAAAAAAGATTGATTTATTTATTTGAAAGAAGAGTTACAGAGAGGCATAGACAGAGAGAGACGTCTTCCAAACGCTGGTTCACACCCCAGTTGGCCGCAACAGCCGGAGTTGGGCCAATCAGAAGCCAGGAGCCACAAGCTGCTTCTGTGTCTCCCACATGGGTGCTGGGGCCAAAGGACCTGGGCCATCTATTACTTTCTCAGGCCATATAAGAGAGCAGCTGGGACTTGAAGCGGCGCCCATATGGAATGCTGGCACTATAAGCAGCAGCTTTACCCACTATACCACAGTGCCAGCCCCTTCAGGTTTTCTTTCTTCTTTTTAAGAATTATTTATTTGAAAGAGTCACAGAGAGAGGTAGAGGCAGAAAGAGGTCTTCCATTCCACTGGTTCATTCTGCAAATGAGGGCCATGGCCAGAGCTGAGCTGATCTGAAGCCAGGAGCCTCTTCCAGGTCTCCCATGTGGGTGCAGGGGCCCAAGGAGCTGGGCCATCTTCTACTTTCCCAGGCCACAGCAGAGAGTTGGATCCGAAGTGGAGCAGCCGGGACATGAATCGGCGCCCATATGGGCTGCGGGTGCTGCAGGCTGAGGCTTTAACCCGCTGGGCCATAGCGCAGGCCCCACTGCAGGTTTTCTTGAGGCAAGGACTAGGCCTTCACTTATGAACTCCAGTGTTCTTGGTAAAATACTGGAATTCTATATTTTGAGCATTTTGGTGGTCAATTGGTTGACTGCATCCATGCTTATTCTCCTCTTGCACCCAACACCAGGATGACTGAAACACTTTGCTGCCTGGGCGTATGGATAAAGTTTACTTCAAGTGGTTTTCCTCCACCATTGCCGTGTTAATGTTCGAATAAACACTGAGTTAGAGATTACTTACTGTGCGTCAAACAAATGTCTGAAATTTTAAGGACAGAAAGATGGATAAATCAAATTTCCTGGCTTAAGTTTATCACAATATAAGTTGTTGTACATTTACCTAAATTGTCAAAGAAAAAACTGGGGCCAGTGCTGTGGCATAGCTGGTAAAGCTGCCACCTGCAGTGCCAGCATCCCGTATGGCTGCCAGTTCAAGTCCCGGCTGCTCTTTCAATGCAGCTCTCTGCTACTGCCTGGGAAAGCAGAAGACGGTCCGTCTTGGCGCCTGCACCTACGTGAGAGACCTGGAAGAAGCTCCTGGCTCCTGGCTTCGGACTGGCCCAGCTGGGCTGTTGTGGCCATTTGGGGGAGTGAACCAGCAGATGGAAGACCTCTCTCTCTCTCTCTGCCTCTCTAACTGCCTTTCAAATAAATAAATCTTTTTAAAAATTACAAAATTGAGACTATGAAACATCCAATAGTTCATTTGAAGCAAAAATTTTCCTTAAAAGTGATGAAAAATGTGCAGGAAAAACTAATCTCATGAAATACAGAAATAAAACTTCCAGCGTTTATTTGAAAGATTTACAGAGAAGGGGAGACAGAGATCCTCCATCAGCTGGTTTACTCCCCAAATGGCCACAACAGCCAACGCCGGGAGCCAGGAGCTTCTTGTGGGTCTCCCATGTGGGTGGCAGGGGCCCAAGGACTTGGGCCATTCTCTTTTGCTTTCCTAGGCCATTATCAGGGAGCTAGATCAGAAGTGGAGCAGGTGGGACTCCAACAGGCACGCATATGAGATGCCAGCCTCAGGGGCAATGGGCTTTTCCCACCATGCCACGATGCTGGCCTGACCTATGAGTTTGAAGAGCTCTCATTTATTGTACTCAATGTGCCAGGCCCTGCCAAACCATTCACTGTCTAATTTTCTCAGTTTATTTTGTTAACGGTTTTGGTACCCCGTTTCATACATGGAAACTCAAAATAGTGGCCAAGGCAGGTCTTCATAGATAGGATTCCAACCCATTTTGTAAAATAAATTGTTTCCCAGTGCATTGGACCACTGGTTCTGTAGGAAAAGCTTAACAACAGTGTCATTGATCATTTAATTGGCCATTTTCCCCTCAACTTCCTGAAGTACTATGGTGTCCAAACCACTCACGATGAAGAGCCCCTGTCAACTTCCATCAGAGATGTACATGGCTTGGGTGCCAAGGTCGGTTTAGGTACCTCTTTGTGCCTTCAAAACAACTGAGGCCTCTCTCTCCCACCAAGCTTCTGGAAGATGAGACTTGTGGGCTGTCTGCATGCCGCTTTTCCCACCGACTTGGGGGAATGCTCTAGATGTTTGTTGCCGGCACACATGCATGAAAGACCCGACTGAACTCTGGCTCTTACCCAGGCTCGTGAGTTTGGCGTCAATTATAAAAGTTTCCACAAAATGATTAAGGACGCAAATCCCACGTGTTTGTAGTAAAAATACCTTGTAAGCTTGAGCAACCTGATAGAAGGCACTGAAGAGGGGACTGGCGCTGTGGCTCAGCGGGTTAATGCCCTGGCCTGAAGCACTGGCATCCCATATGGGTGCCGGTTCTAGTCCCGGTTGCTCCTCTTCCGATCCAGCTCTCTGCTATGGCCTGGGAAAGAGGTGGAGGATAATCTAGGTCCTTGGGCCCCTGCACCTGCGTGGGAGACCTGGAAGAAGCCCCTGGATCCTGGCTTCCGATCGGCACAGCTCCGGCCGTTGCAGACATCTGGGGAATGAACCAGCGGATGGAAGACCTCTCTCTCTCTCTCTCTCTCTCTCTGCCTCTTCTCTCTGTGTAACTCTGACTTTCAAATACATAAAAAAGTAGGCAATGAAGAAGCGCCACTCAAAAGCAATCAGTCACAAGTCATCCATTATCAGGTGTGGCTGGCGAGAATCCGGCCAGTGTTTCAGAATGCAATGCTAACCTTAGTGGTTCTCCAGTTCTATCCTTTTGTAGGTGCCGTCTGGGCAAGCGCCGAAAGCGGTCGCTTCGCTAAGCCCTGCCACTTTCAGGCCAGGAACTACCCCAGCACCCGCCTCCTTCCTTGCGCTTCCTGCTTCCGCCGGAAATGCTTTGCCGCAGGAAGTGACGCGAGTTGGGGGGGCCAAAGGGGAAGTACTATCTTTTCCTCTCCACGCGGTTGAGGGCACCGGACGGCCTGCGCGGCGGGTGCTGAGTGATGCCGGGCAAACTCCGTAGCGACGCCAGTTTGGAATCAGCCACGACCATGGGAAAAGTGGAGAAGACGCGAAAGCAAAATGAGAAGGTGATACCGAGGGGCCCGGGTGCTGGCGAGGGGCGGGAGTGCGAGCGCGTGGCGCGAGTCGAGATCCGGCAGAGCCGCGGAACGCGCGTTGGTCCCCGCCAGCGGCGCCCAGGAGGGGTGCTCCCCCCGGGTTGGGAGGCGCGTGGCCCGCGGGCCGGAGCCGGCTGTGCCGCGCGCCGGCCCCTTGCTCCCGTCTTTGACGCATCCGTGCGTCCCGGGGGCGCTGGCCGTGAGGCCGCCGCAGAGCTGGACGGGACCGGCGTCCCACGTGGCCCCGGGAACTGGGATCACAGGTTCCGGCTTGTCCTCTCACTGGACTCCGAAGTCCAGGTGGGGACCGTAGCAGTGGACCAGACTAGAGAGGTCTTGTGGCCATCTGCGCACGTGCGTGGTGTCTGCAGTGGGTGTTTTTTTTTTTTAAAGCCTTAGCTGGGGAAGTACAGTTTGCTTTCAGGTAAGCAGCGCTTAGAAGATGAGGTAATTAAAGCCTTCTAAATTTATTGGCCACATCTCCCATGGAAAAACAAACACATGGACTAGTGCTAATTGAATATCGCTTTTTTTGTCCTTGTTTTTGTTCTACATAGGGCAGCAGTGTGCATTAATTTTAAATTCCCCGGGTCGTCGTCGTCTGCTTCTTTGCTGTTATTGGAGGTCCTGGTTTAAGTTTCTGCATCAGTCAGTGTGTTCCTCTGTGGGATAGTCAGAGTAGGAGCAACCATCTGGACTTACAGATAGGAAATTACCTCTTAATTTTTGAAACTAAGGGATGAAAAACCGAAGTCCAGGGGGTCATGTGGTGGACGGGTTACCCCTCGTGCTTGCTTTGAGTCCACAGGTCGGATCGGAAGTTTTAGGGAGACACATTGGTTAGCGCAGTAGTCTCCATCCTGCTGGAATTGGCCGAGGTGCTGCTAGAGAGTTTGTAGGGTGGCTGCACCTGTCCAGTTGTTAAAAGTTTTCAGTAATGTGAAAAGATGGAGAGAATCAGAAATTTCAGGGAAGAGCTGTAGTCACCTGATTTGGTTTTTGAGATTTTATCTTTTCCGTGTACTTGTAACTTGCGCATTTATTTTGTTTTACATAAGGGGATGATGGGTTGTGAGTTTATGTGATTATGTTTGAAACAGTGTCTTTATGTAAGTTCATTTGCCATTGTGAGAGATACACAAGGTGCAAATGGTGTGAGTTCCTGTTTTGTCTGTACAAAAATTTTAACAGGAAGAAAGAAAATCTATTTAACACCCTCCATCTGTGTACATATATAGCATTATTGCTTTCAGAATTGGAACTGTACTTGATCACTTTTTTATAGTATTTAGTTTAGAGCCTGTTGGAGCATCCCTTGAGCCACTATGAGTCATTCCCTTAATCATATCTGGTTTTACAATTGTCAGACAAAGTTCGACCAATATGAACAGTTACTAAGAGACACCCTTGATCTCAAGCTAATGAAACTTGATAAACAAGGGGCTTCAAAAGTATATGGAAAATACAGGTAACAAAATAACTACAGGATTTCCAAATTTTTTGCACCAAAATATACTTTTTCATGAACTTTTTATCTCCATCTTAGCTAAGACACAGTACTAAAAAAGCATACTGTTTGATTTGTATCTGTCACAGATAAAGTACAACTGTTGAAATGCCCCTGAATTGTGTTATTTATCATTGAAAGCAATCCTGAAATAATCCATATTTGATGGACTGTGCAAACGTTTATCTGCATTGTTCAGTGTTTGCATTTTCATTATCTTTTTAGAAAGATAAAAAACAGAAGCCAAAATCTAATAAAATTGAAGAATCAGCAGAAGAAAAGGAAGAAATGGTTTCCCCTAAAGCTAAAAAAGCTAAGAAGAAAGAGCCATCTGAGGTTGACTTGAATCCTCCTAAGTCCAAAAAGGAGAAAAAACAAGAGGAACCATCTCAAGATGAAGTTGTTTCTCCTAAAGCCAAAAGTAAGAAAAAGGAGAACGTTGAAAAGAAAACTGCTTCTTCTAAAACCAAAAAAGTAATAAAAAGTGAAGAGCCGTCAGAAGAAATAGGCGCTCCTAAGCCCAAGAAGATGAAGAAAGAAAAGGAAGTGAATGGAGAAATTGGAGAGAAGAGTCCCAAGATGAAGAATGGCCTCCCGCACTCCGAACCTGACTCGAATGCCGATGGAGCTGCCAGTGAGGAAAGCAGCAGTGAGGCAGAGAAGGTGAAGTTACGCTTTAGTAGGCAGGATTGCTAGGCAGAATGGTTAGTAGTAGAGGAATCCGGTATGTCAGCACCTTGTGGTGGGGTGGTCCCTTGAGATGCAAAGAGAGACTTCATTTTAGAGGTTATTAGTGTCCGAATGCCTTCTTTACAACGCGACTCAGGTCTGCTTACTTGCAAGTCAACTCTACAGGGGAGATACAGTGGTATGTTGTGTAAATGGGCCCTAACTTCCTTCCCGGGAAGAGGTTTTGCCAAATCGTTAAATGGATCCACTGGAAAGGGTTGTTCAGAAACTCAGGAAAGAAATTGGAACTTTAATAAATGTTCTGTTTACTGTCATGCTCAACACTTAGAGTTCTTTTCCTGATTATAAAAAAAAAAAGTGATCTAGAGAATTTAGAAAATGTCAAAATTTAACCAAAAACAGAACTCCCCAGAATTTTAGCGTTTATTTGTTAAAGCAATACTAGACACTTTCCAAGTACGGAGGTATATAACTTTCAGATCAGAATCAGGGAGGTCTTCCATCCACTGGTTCATGCCCCAGATGGCTACAACAACCAGGGTTGGGCCAGGCCAGAGCCAGGAGCTTCTTCCAGGTCTCTCACATGGTGAGAGTGGGTGGTAGGGGCCCATGCGCTTCCATCTTCAGCTGCTTTCCCAGGCAGGGAAAAGGATTAGAAATGGAGCAGCTGGGACACAAACCAGCACCCATGTGGGATCCTCGTGTCCCATACTGCAGCTTTACCTGCTATGCCACAAACTCTGGTCCATTATACTTCATTTTATATCCTTTTGCATTTTAATATTAGCATTTTTTTTTTCATTTTTAAAAATTTATTTGAAAAGCAGAGAGAGAAAGGGAAAGGCATAGCTTCCATCCACTGGTCCATCTGGTGGTTCACTCCCCAAATGGCTGCAACAGCCATAACTGGGCCAATCTGAAGCCGGTAGCTTCTACCTGGTCTCACATGTTGGTGCAGGGACCCAAGCACTTGGGCCATCTTCCACTGCTTCTCCAGGTTATTAGCAAGGAGCTGCTGGATCAGAAGTGGAACAGCTGGGACCTTATGGGATGCCAGTGCTGCAGAAGGCAGGTTAACCTGCTATGCGCCAGCAACTGATTTTTAAATTAAATATTAAATGTGTTCTTTGGTTGCATATTGCAGCATGAATGTTTAGAAATTCATTTCATTCCTCTGTTGAGCAGTTAGGATTTTTGCAATCCAGTAATGCGATAGTGACTTCACACGTGTCTGGATGTGTATGAGGGAGGTTGCTCTATAGAAGCGCTGATGACATTCACCAGGAACTGTTGGCTTGGAATGAGTATAGAGTAGTTCTTGGTTGAAATAGTCTGCCCTCACTGGTCACCCAGAGCATGTGTGCAGTATGTATTTGCTGCAGGTTTTTATTTTGTTGAATTTTAGATACTATGGTGCATTTCCTTTTCATATCTAAATTTACTTATCAAGGATTTTTTTTTTTAAAGCTTTCTTAAATTATTAGTTATTTGAAAGGTAGACACAGCTAGTTCCCTCCCCAAATGCCCTTAACGGTTGTAGGCAGCAGCCTAGAGCTTGGTCTGTCTCTCACATGGGTGGACAGGAGGCACGTACTAGAGCAATCACCTACTGCTTCTCGGGGTCTGCATCAGCAGGAACCTGGAGCAGGAGGTGGAGACGGGCCCGAACCAAGGCGCTGCGGCGTGGGGTATGGGGTGTGGGCATCCCAGGTGACTTAACTGCTGCTGCCAAATGTCTGTCTAATTGCCTCCCGAGGGTTTTGGTAATTTTTGGTTGATTTTTAAACTGATGGGTTTAGATGAGTTACAGACAATGTTTCTTTTCTGAAGTCTTCTCTGTATTACGTTGTATGGCTTATATTAATTTTCTGTTGTGGTCCTTTGCTTGCTAGGAAATCCCTGTGGAGCAAAAGGAAGGTGCTTTCTCTAATTTTCCTATATCTGAAGAGACTATTAAGCTTCTCAAAGGTAATGTTCTTGAAAGTATTTCGTAATGTTGGAACATATTTGGAAATATGCTTCTGTTTTGTTTTGGTTTTTTTTTTTTTTTTTTTTTTTTTTGGTTCTGATTTTACTTGAGGCAACCATATAGGACCCCACCCACTGTTTCACAGCCAAGTGCACAGTGGCCCCACAGTTGGGGCTCAACCTGGGAGCCTGGAACTCAGTCCAGGTCTCCATAGCTGGTAGAAAACCCAGTTACCCGAGTCATCACTGCTGCCTCCCAAAGCTAGATCCCCAGGAGCCGCAGCTGGAAATTGAACCCAGGTACTCCAGTGTGGGATGTGAGCATCTTAACAGCAGGCTAAATGCCTGCCCCAAGGACATACCCTTACTGTAAGATCATATATGTAGCCATATAATGAACTGCACCCAAACAAGGTAAGGTTTTTCGGTGTGAAAAAAATTAATTTGTCACTCATGGGTTTCAAAATATTTTGTTTGAGGCTGGCACTGCAGCTCACTAGGCTAATCCTCCACCTGCGGCGCTGGCACACCGGGTTCTAGTCCTGGTTGGGGCACCGGTTCTGTCCCGGTTGCTCCTCTTCCAGGCCAGCTCTCCGCTGTGGCCAGGGAGTGCAGTGGAGGATGGCCCAAGAGCTTGGGCCCTGCACCCGCATGGGAGACCAGGATAAGTACCTGGCTCCTGGCTTCGGATCAGCGCGGTGCGCTGGCCGCAGCGGCCGTTAGAGGGTGAACCAACAGCAAAAGGAAGACCTTTCTCTCTGTCTCTCTCACTGTCCATTCTGCCTGTCAAAAAAAAACATTTGTTTGAGAAGTAACTTTTTTATTTCTGTTTTTCCTCTTTGAAGTGCTCTCATATATTCAGGTAGCACTATGGCTGTGGTAGCCTATGCTGCCACTTAAATGAGTGATTACAGTTTATTCTGTATTCAGAAATGTTACAGCTGATAGTGCTGGTGACATTAAGCAGTGAGTTGATGCCATGTTAATATTTTTGTTTTTGTGATATAATCTCATAGTAATAAATAATTACTGTATTTTGATGCTTTAAAGTTTGATGATATTTTCAGTTGAGCAAATTCTTTATTACCAGAGTATATTTGTGCCTGACTTTGCAGATGATGACCAAAATTTAGAATTCTTAATTCTGTAGGAACAGAAAACATGAGCGTGCTTCTGTCCTTCGTTGTATATTTTAAGAATTGTGACATCAGATAACAAGGTTGATTTGTTCACAGCCCGGGGGGTGACCTTCCTGTTCCCTGTACAAGCAAAGACGTTTCACCATGTCTACAGTGGGAGAGACTTGATTGCACAGGCGCGGACAGGAACTGGGAAGACATTCTCCTTTGCTATCCCTTTGATTGAGAAACTTCAGGGAGAACTGCAAGACAGGAAAAGGGGCCGTCCACCTCAGGTAATTATCTCAAAACACAGGCCTCAGAGGCTCCAGACAGCGTAGGGAAAAACATCTCCTGGGAATTATTTATGTGCCCTATTTTTTGAAATTGAGTTTCCGTTAAAGTTACTCATTGTATTTGCAGTGGCTCTTTATGGGAAGGTAAATGAGATCATTTTTGAAAGACAAGCCCTGTGTATTTAAATGTTAGAATCTGGCCATGCTTGTGGTCACCTGTGTGCCTCATAGCCCCTTAGAACCATTCCATGTCCCTGGGGTTTAAAATGTTCAGTGACCATTTTTGCCTGGAGAAAATTAATTTTAATTGAGAGACAGGAATAGGAGGAAGGGCACCTGAGTAAAGATTAGGCCAAGCCTCCTTATCAGGATAGTGCTGTTGGGCTCATTTTTCAGAGAAGCTGCCATCTGACGACCTTTAACTTTAATCACTGATGATGTTCATGTTGTTACCTCAGCTGTGGGTTCTTGCACTTGCCTTTCTGTCTTAACGTCACTAGCTCCCTGCCCTCCAGTGTCCATTCCTCCTCCTCAATTAATTTGTTTATCACTGTGTAAAACAGTGCCTGGCACATAGAGGGTAGTAAATATCACCTGGGTGAGTGCCTGAGTTGGTTGGTTTATGCCGTTCTACTTGAGGATCTGTAGTGGTTTTGTGCTGTGTGTCCCACATCAGGCTCAAGACCACTCCAGAGTTTGAGCTCTAGGATTTAATGTAGTGCAGAGATGAGGATTACAGCTTTTAGAGTCAGACTGCCTGAGTTTACATCCAGGCTCTGCCTCTTCTTGGGTTTTTTGGTTTTGGTTGTTAATTACCTTCTAATACCCACCTCCAAAGGTTGTGAGAATTAAATCAGAATAATGCATATAAGGGTTTATGTGAGCCTCAGACACAGTAAAAGCACAGATAGTAGCTAACTGTCATCATCAGTATTGCTCCTTGATCAGATTGTTCTTTTACTAGAATGCTGTACTTGAAGGATTAGCAGCTCTGTGAAACTTGCCCCAGTTCAAGCAGGCTGCTTAGTGCATTTGGGCCCCTGGGATTGGTGTGGTCACAAGTTTTTCTCCTGAGTGTAATTATCAAGAACTATAGGATCCTTCTATGCAAGCTATTGCAATATGCAAAGTAGATGCTTTGAAAATATCAAAAAGGGTAGGATGCATTGAGCTTTCTGGTAATTAGGAAAACCAGTAATTAGGAAACCAGTACTGCATAATGCTTTGAATTCAGGTATCAATTTTTCCTTTACAGGTATTGGTTCTTGCACCTACAAGGGAGCTGGCAAATCAAGTAAGCAAAGACTTCAGTGATATCACAAAAAAACTGGCAGTAGCTTGTTTTTACGGTGGAACTCCGTATGGAAATCAAAGTAAGTAAATTCAAAAACAGGGGGAGGAAAATGCCTTAGATGCAGAGTAGATTCCCTTTTGACCTTTTGGCATTTTTTTCTTTAGCTGGTCTAGTTACAGATGATGCTTTGCTTTTGCCATTGTTTAAAGGTGGTCAAGAAACTGAGTCCTGTGGACAAATTATTTATTTTGATTTCTCAAGACCTTGGATCTCTGCCTATTTCTGTATCCTTGCTTTTTTCTTGATGCGGTTAAGGTTGCTTTTCTTGGGGGTGCTAGGGCTTATTGTTGCACCCTCTGCTCCATGATTTCATTGTTTTTCTGTTGAAGACCTTGACTGAACCCCTTGACGGCAGTAGCAGCTCAGGAGATACACTAGTGTACCATCTCTTCTTGGTTAAAACTGAACAGCTCCTTTTACGAATCTCTGTATAGTCTTGCAAGTTTGCACTTCTGTCTGTCTCACCTCGTAGAAAGTTCCTGTTTTTTTTAAGATTCTTTTTTTTTTTTTTTTTTTTTTTTTTTTTTTTTTTTTTTTTGACAGGCAGAGTGGACAGTGAGAGAGAGAGAAAGGTCTTCCTTTTGCCTTTGGTTCACCCTTCAATGGCCGCCGCGGCCGGTGCGCCGCACTGATCCGATGGCAGGAGCCAGGTACTTCTCCTGGTCTCCCATGGGGTGCAGGGCCCAAGCACTTGGGCCATCCTCCACTGCACTCCCTGGCCACAGCAGAGAGCTGGCCTGGAAGAGGGGCAACCGGGACAGAATCTGGCTCCCCGACCGGGACTAGAACCCGGTGTGCCGGAGGATTAGCCTAGTGAGCCGCGGTGCTGGCACTAAGATTCTTAATTCTCATTGTGTCTTGATAATTTCTGCAGCCAAGGAAGTCATTTCTTTCCAGTTGCTTTTGTGGACATGTGTTATGCCACTTAATACACTAGACTGTGACTTCTTACATGATTTCTCTACTAGATGGAATGCTTTGATGGTCTTCATCTTCATTACTTAGCATGTTATATTTAATTGTGTAGACTGATAAAAGGACTTCTAAAAATCCAGTAAATTTTATCATTGATGTTCTTTATAGTTGAACGCATGCGGAATGGGATTGATATCCTGGTTGGGACACCAGGTCGAATCAAAGACCATCTAGAGAATGGCAAGCTCGATCTCTCCAAACTTAAGCATGTTGTTCTTGATGAAGTTGACCAGATGTTGGATATGGGTTTTGCTGATCAAGTGGAAGACATTTTAAAAGTGGCATACAAGAAAGGTAAACCCCAAATTCAAGAAACCGATATAAAAGAGACCAAAGGAAGATGATGAAATAGTCATCTAAGAGATTAAAAAAAAAAGGCAAAGCCTTGGAAAATTGAAAGAGGACTTACTAATTCCACATAGATTTGCTTCATGAAGTAATTGGCCATGATTTAATTCTATTTTCTGTTTATTGTCACTTTCATAATTCTTGTAGTCATGTTTATGCAGATAGCTTTCCTCACACCTCATCAATATCTGAAGTTGGTTATTTTGGCTAGATTTCCATAAGTGGAATTAAGTTGTAAATAGCTCTTGCAACTCAGTGTACATTATTCTTCAGAAGGGTTGTACCAGCTTACCCTGCCATTTGAAATGTGAGACTATGATGCAACTTTGTGTGCAAACAAAAAATAGTAGTTGACCACAAAGAACAAATAAGGTATAGTTTCAAACATCAGGCAGTATAGAGATGAGTTCAGACACAGTTCTGGTGTGTCTGAGAGGGTGTTTGTCTGGTGATCTGTATTAACTGGTTGCTGGGCTTCTTGAATTGCTGTTGTCCACTTGGTTGTTCTCACTGTATTGGACGGATTTCCTTGGTGTTTCATTAAGGCCAGGGTTCAGAAAGCAAAGTAAGTTAAAGTACTTTCACCATTGCATAAATGATTGAAGCATTATTTCTGTGTCCATTGGAAAACGTGTTACCTGTGTCTTCAGTATGAGGCTTGCTAATGATTGTTGGGAACCCTGGAAGAACTGAGTGAAGTGGAATTCTGTGTAGGTTTGTTTTGATTATTCATACTGATTTTTTTTCCCCCCAAAGATTCTGAAGACAACCCCCAAACATTGCTTTTTTCTGCAACATGCCCTCATTGGGTATTTAATGTTGCTAAGAAATACATGAAAGCTACATATGAACAGGTGGACCTGATTGGTAAAAAGACTCAGAAAACAGCAATAACTGTGGAGGTAAATGATTCATTTAGTTGCCGGAATTAGTGTGAAATTGTATATCATTTGTTTCATGTCTGAGGGTAATTAGGACTGGCAAACACAAATGCTTTCCATGTAAAGGGCCCAGTGAAGACATTCTACTCAAGTTGTGTGTGTTTTCTAAATTTTGTCTGATAGAACATAAATCTGTTTGAATTATGTAAACAGATTAAACCTAGAATTTGTGGACATTACAGGGCAGCAAAGACATGTAATACTTTGTCTTGAAGCTGTCTTCCTCCTAGGGTCCGGTACCTAGATGAATTCATTTTACCCAAGGAACAGACCTGGACAGTAGCTGACTGCGGGTTGCACTTTTCAGTGGATGAGAGGGCAAAGCATTCAGAAACTTTGCTCTTGTCAGTTACTTGGTTTCCTCTAAGACTCTTAAGGAATGGCATTTCTTTTCCTGATTAATGAAGCCAGTGGCTCTTTGGAGAAAGGGGGGAAGTATGAGGAGACAGGACCATGTAACGCTTTCCTTTGATAGTTTATTATTGTCTTTTCTAAGCAGTGGTGGCAGCAGGCTGCTCACTACCAGCACCATTCATGTTGAGCAGGTAATTACAGATTCTGGCAGTGCTCTGTATAGATGTGTTTTTCTTCTTCTCAAAGCATCTGGCTATCAAGTGCCACTGGTCTCAGAGGGCAGCAGTTATTGGAGATGTGATCCGAGTGTATAGTGGTCATCAAGGGCGCACGATTGTCTTCTGTGAGACCAAGAAAGAAGCCCAGGAGCTGTCACAGAATTCCTCTATAAAACAGGTTGGTCCTTTATTGCCTGCCAAGCCAGAGGTGTCTTTTCTTTGGCTGTTGCTGCTCATGGTCTGTTTTTCATTGACCCAGTTCCTTTGAACTCTAGTGGTCAGAATATACTTATTGGGGGTTGGTGTTTGGCACAGTGGTTAAATTGTTGCTTGGGACACCTGCATCCTCTATCAGAATGCCTGGGTTCCAGTCTCAGCTATTCCACCCCAATCCAGTTTCCTGCTAGTGAGGTGATGACTCAAAAACTTGAGTCCCTGCCATGCAAGTGGGAGGCCCAATTTGAGATATGGGCTCCTGGCTTTAATGCCTGGCTCAGTCCTGGCTGTGCAGGCATTTGAGTAGTGAACCAGTGAATGGAGGATTAAAAATTTCTCAGGGCCGGCACAGTGGCCTAGCAGGTAAAGCTGCCACCTGCAGTGCCAGCATCCCATAGGGCGCCAATTCTAGTCCCAACTGCTCCACTTCCAATCCAGCTCTCTGCTATGGCCTGGGAAAGCAGTAGAAGACGGCCCAAGTCCTGGGAGACCCGGAGGAGGCTCTTGGCTCCTGGCTTCATATTGGCACAGCTCCTGCCGTTGCGGCCAACTGGGAAGTGAACCAGAAGATGGAAGATCTTTCTCTCTCTCTCTCTCTACCTCTATCTTTTCTATTCTCTGTAACTCTGACTTTCAAGTAAATAAATCTTTAAAAAAATTTTTTTTCTCAAAAAAAAAATTTTTTCTGTCTTCCTAATAACTTTTAAAAAATTGTTTTTTTTAAAAGGATATATATACATGCAAGAGCTTGTCTCATTTTACAGATGAGGAATGGGTGGCTCAAAATTAATTGACAAAGTAGCTTCCATCCCTTTTGATTAGTGCTCTGAATTGCTTTAAGACACATGTTTTCTCCCTGATACTGTTTTCAGGAAAGATAGCTCCAAAATATGAATATCTTTTATAGACCTAACTGAGGATGTGTTGTTGGATCTGAAATTCTTACGCATTTTTTTTTTTTTTTTGGCAGGATGCCCAGTCATTACATGGAGACATTCCACAGAAGCAAAGGGAAATCACTCTGAAAGGTTTTAGAAATGGTGATTTTGGCGTTTTGGTGGCAACCAATGTTGCTGCACGTGGGTTAGACATCCCTGAGGTTGATTTGGTTGTACAAAGCTGTCCACCAAAGGTATGTGTTGTGTATTGTAACGAATAAATACGAAGTTGTATATTTGCATGCAGTCGGTAATAGCAATGTCTTGATTGCCAGGATGCCAAGGGTGATTTTAAAATGAACCTGTTGTAAGGCTTTCCCCTCAAATGCAGTCAGTGGCTAAAGGATGGAAAGCTGGCTTTTGGTCAGAGCGGAGGTGGTGCCATTTTGAGCTGGATCTTGAAGATGGGTAGGGGTAGAAAGGGGCCAGCATTGTGGAACAGTGGATTAAGCTGTCACTTTGGACACCGACTTCCTATATTAGGGTGCCAGTTTGAATCTTTCTGCCTGCTCTGCTTCCTGTCTAGCCCCTTGTAGATGTTCCTGGGAAGGCAGAAGATGGCCCAAGTACTTGGGCCCCTGCCACCCACATGGGAAACCCGAATGGAATTCCATGCTCCTGGCCTTCAGCCTGGCCAGACTAGCACTGGCCATTGTGGCCACCTCGGGAGCAAACCAGCAAATGAAAGGTGTGTGTGTGTGTGTGTGTGTGTGCGCGCGTGCACGCGCATGCCTAACTGCAAATCACAATTAAAAGTTACTTACAGTGATGGAAAAAACACTTGATTACTCTGAATTCACTTTTGTTTTTAACCTGTCTTAGAAAGGAAAACCAGTAGACATGGATGCAACAATGCAGTGAACCTATATATAGACTTGTGTTATCCAGGGTGGTGGCCATTAACCATACCTTCAACTGGTCAGCACTTGAAGTGTAGCTAGTCTGAGTTGATTGCTTGTATGCTATAAATATCAGACACTGGAGTTTTTAAAAATTTTAAACTTACTGTATACTCTGGATTTTGAAGATGTGAGGAAATAATTTTAAAAATATCTTGGTAGCTGGTTTTATATAGGTGGCTTATTAAAGTGATAAGACTTGATTGTATTTAGTTAAATAAAAATATAAAAGTAAATTTAGCTTGTTAGCTTTTTGGCGTGGCTGCTAGAAAATTAGAATCATATGTATGGCTCTGTTAGACAAGCACTAGCCAGTGCTCTTTGTAAAGTTGCCTGTGGGATAGAGACCACTGTTGTAGAGGTTTCGCTAGTTGTGACAAGTCTTCAAATAGGAGGACCTTGTCCCTCTTCTCCAGGTCTAGAACTACACTAGCCTGGTCTTAGTCACCAACCTCTGCGTGGGCTGCTCAGGCGTTTGTCTTTTTCTGTGGTTCAGTGTCGTTCCTATTTCATTTCCGTAGGATGTGGAGTCCTACATTCATCGTTCTGGGCGGACGGGCAGAGCTGGAAGGACAGGCGTTTGCATCTGCTTTTATCAGCACAAGGAGGAATATCAGTTAGCACAAGTGGAACAAAAAGCGGTAAAACTATTAATTTTCATTTAGCAAATGTTGAGTTTTAGAGCCAGTCTTTTGTTTCTTCATTCAAGTTTTATTAACTTTAGATTGTATTTCTAGCATGTGGCTGTGACTGAATGCTTGTTGGGTACATGTTTTGAATATTGTTCTGTGAAATAAGGCCTATTTTGAAATATCTTTGCATTTGAAAGCAGTGGATTCATTTCCAGGTGATTGAAAGGCAATTGTAAGACCGATTAATATAAACTTAGTCTTTGCTTAAATGTTTCTAGTTTGTCTAATGAGTAGAGAAGTTGCTAAAAAACAAAAGTGTCAAGGTATATTAGAAGGACAAAGAGGAAGAGATTAGCTTTACTTACACAATTCTAGTGAATAGATAGTTTCCGCTCCAGGAGGTAGAGATTAGCCTATCCCCTTCACCTGGCGTGGACTGTACTTGAATAGAGTATGGTGAGGCATGAGAACCTGACAGGAGAGAAACCAGCAAACACTCTCTGGGCCATATGAATGGTGATCGTGGTGCACATCATCAGTGATAAGTATGCGCCCTAACAAGAGGTGGGGAGACAGTTGTTAACCTCTGATCATCCCTAAAACCTGTAATCCCAGTCCAAGCATGGCCTCAGTTTGTGGTAACATTCTACGAAGTACCTAACCAGACGTCCTTAAAATGGTTAAGGTTGGGACAGGTGTTTAGCCTAGCAGTTAATGCACCTGTGTCCTGCATCAGAGTGTCTAGATTTGATTCCTGGCTCCAGCTCCTGATTCTTGCCTTCTTGCTAATACAGATTCTTCACATAGGAGACCAGGATTGAGATTCTGGCTCCCATGGTCAGCCCCACCCTGGGCTTTGTAGGCATTTGGAATATGAACCCCTGAATGGGAACTCTCTTTGTCTCTGTTTGTCTCTCAAATACATGAAATTTAAAAATTTTAAAATGTCAAGGTCAAGAAACAAAAGGAGAGACAGATGTGGAATAAAGTCTAGTTTTAGTTAATAGTAATTTAGCAGTGCTGTTTTCTTGTAATAGGTAACATAGTAACATGAAACAGTAGTGGAAATTTGATAGATGCTGTAAATGAACTATACTATATTGCAAATAAGACTTTAAGTGATATTTGGTACATCTGAGAAATTCGATGGAAACTTCATAATCATTGAAATATGGTTCATTTTTTTGTAGGGAATTAAATTTAAACGAATAGGTGTTCCTTCAGCCACAGAAATAATAAAAGCTTCCAGCAAAGATGCCATCAGGTATGTTCCCTGTCATTCCTGAGGTCTTCTGATGCATGTCTGATGTTGATCTCTACCCAATCCTGTTCACCAGAGGAGACCATTATTAATACTTGGATTTGTCTTGGAAATTTTAAGGAAAGGCATTTTGGATGCAGTGTAGGTATTTTGCATCTGGCAACTGGTTAGATTGGGTTGCAGGTTACATTCCAAACCTTCATTAATCCAGTCCCCAGCCTAGTAGGCTGAGTGATAGTCAGTAACTAGTAGGGTTGGGTTAACCACCAGTGTTTGTCAGTTTATATGTGCTTATTGGCATTAGGGGCAGGAGAATTATGTCAGATTGTCCTACAATTTGAAGGATGTTCAGCTGTTCAGGATCTCTGGCTGTTGCCTTTGTGCAGCATTCTCCCAGGGCTGAGAAGGGTTGGCACCATGAAAGCGTGAAACCATTTTCTGCTTGCTACTGGTGGTGGTATGCCTTGCTGAGGATCCACTGAACATTGAGCATCATTTTTAGAGTGCTTTCCATACTTGCTATTATAGATATGTAAAATGCCTGTTTCAAAAATCGGCAGGGAGGAGCAAACATTGTACACAGCAGGTTAAGCTGCTTCCTGTGACTGACTGGCTTCCATTATGGGCCCCTGCACCCACATGGGAGACCCAAGGGAGTCCTTGTCTTCTGACTTCGGCTTGGCCCAGTCCTAGCCATTGTGGCCATTCAGGGAGTGAACCAGAGGATGGAAGATTGTCCGCCTCTCCCTCTCTGTAACTCTGCCTTTCAAATAATTAACTAAATCTTTAAAAAGTAAACAGGGAGAGTTCATGATCACATTTAATGCTAGGTATCAGCGTATCAATAGCTTAAGAAAGTTCAGCAAATGAGAAGATTTTAACTTTTTTCAGTTTTTGGATTTATTTTAGCCTTGCCTGCTTTGTGTCCTGCAGACCAGGGTTCCTTGGGATGACATTTCAGGAAATTTTAGGGTTAGGTGATCAGGAAAGAAACAAGCTAAACAATGCTGGAAAGGTAAAGAGGCCACCTTTAAGGAGGTACCTTGTGTAGTTTTGTTTATGTATTTAAGAGGTAGAGTTACAGACAGTGAGAGGGAGAGACAGTGAAAGGTCTTCCATCTGCTGGTTTACCCCCCAAATAGCCACAACAGTCAGAGCTGAGCTACTCAAGAGCCAGGAGCTTCCTCCGGTGTCTTATGTGGGTGCAGGGGCCCAAGCATTTGGGCCATCTTCCAGTGTTTTCCCAGGCCATAGCAGAGAGTTGGATTGGAAGAAGAGCAGCCAGGACTAGAACCAGCACCCATATTGGATGCTGGTGCCACAGGCAGAGGATTAACCTACTGTGTCACAGCACCGACCCCCTCCCCCAAGAGTTATTTAAAGATTTGTTCATTGTATCTATTGGCACACATTTTATTATGATTGTTCAGGCAGAATTAGAAAGAAAGGTCTTCCTTTTTCCGTTGGTTCATCCCCCAAGTGGCCACTACAGTCTGCGTGCTGCGCCGATCCAAAGCCAGGAGCCAGGTGCTTCCTCCTGGTCTCCTCTGCGGGTGCAGGGCCCAAGCACTTGGGCCATCCTCCACTGCCTTCCCGGGCCACAGCAGAGCTGGACTGGAAGAGGAGCAACCGGGACTAGAACCGGGGTGCTGGCACCATAGGTGGAGGATTAGCCTAGTGGGCCGCGGCGCTGGCCTAGATACCATAATTCTGTCATTTTCAAATCACTTAACAGAAAATGGTGGGATATTTGCATTTTACCCATGTACATGCTCCTCTATACTTAGTATCATCAGTAGGTTGTTTGATGCCGAAAATGGTGCCTGCACATCACTTCATTCATGTGCTTTAAGCATATAGTATATCGTATGCTGCAGATTCAGATTTTGCTTTTTGAATTTTTGGGGTGGAGGATTTTTTATTTTCTATTTGTGGTTGGTTCAATCAAAGGTGTAGAATCTAATAACAGAGAAGGCCAACGGTGTATATACGTATAGGCATGAAAAAGGTGTCAACGTGTATGTGTGTGGTTGTTTGAAAATACTGATTTACCTTGAGGTGCTGTTGGCTTGGAATGACGTCTGTTACTTTTCCTAACAAATGTGTTCGCACATTATAGGCTTTTGGATTCTGTGCCTCCCACTGCCATCAGCCACTTCAAGCAGTCTGCTGAGAAGCTCATCGAGGAGAAGGGAGCCGTGGAAGCCCTGGCAGCAGCGCTGGCCCATATCTCAGGGGCCACGTCAGTGGACCAGCGCTCCCTCATCAACTCAGACGCGGTAAACTTCCCTGTCAGACGCTGACACTGTCATCTGGGGTGCTTTCACTTCCTTGAGCCAGGGAGGAACTAACTGTGTTTTGAGGTTTCTAAGCTAATTCATAGAGAGAAAATATGTTAGTGCTTGCCAGTGGCTGGGTGGAGGGAAGACTAGCAGTGATTCCTAATGAGTATCAGGTTTCATTTGGGGTGATTGAAATGTTCTGGAAATTTACATAGTGGTCATGGTTGTAAACCTTGTGAATATACTAAAGGAAAAAGAAACCACGGAATTCCACACTTTAAAATGAGTTTTATAGTATGTGAATTACATCTTAGTTTTTTAGTCTATACATAGCCCTGAATTCATACAGTACATTTAACCAACATATTTAGAAACTTCAGAAATTACCCTTTTAATTTTATTCCTTTCTTCCATAAGGGTTTTGTGACTATGATTTTGCGCTGCTCAATTGAAATGCCAAACATCAGTTATGCCTGGAAAGAACTTAAAGAGCAACTGGGCGAGGATGTTGATTCCAAAATAAAGGGAATGGTGTTTCTCAAAGGAAAGCTGGTAAGATAGGCCTCTGTTATGGCATCACTTCAGTTCTGTGGCTTAATGTGGGCAGGGAAGCAGCAAGGTGGCTTCCACCTGTCCTGTGGGGGAGTCATTGCCAGCCTGACCCATTCTACGCACATCATCAGACTTGGAGATTGCACTGTCCCTAGCATCTCTACCTAGATAGATTATTAAGTAACTGACTCAGAATCTTGAGTTTCAGATTTTGCCTCTCACTTCTGGGAATCCACTGCACCCTTGTGAGGGAATGTGGAAGTGAAAAGGGCAGCTAATGTCTACGTATTATGAAAGTAACTTGTGGGGTCCCTGCAAGACTGGTTCCCTAGGGGTCAGTGGACTACATCTGGAGGATCACAGGCCCACTCAGAGTATCATGTTGTGACTGGGTTGTGTCTCCTTTAGGAGTGCCACATAAGCTATGGGAGAAAGCCCCTACCCTTCCACACTGAGGATAAGGTCCTTCATGGGCTGGCTCCTTCCTCTGCACCAGCTCATCTCCCCGTCACCACCACCAGTCCCCTCCATTCCAGCAGTGTCAAGTACACCATGCTGTCATCCACCTGCTTGCTGGCTGCTTATAGTGTTTATAGTGTTTTTCCCCTCCATGGTGTGTTATCACTTGGCTTAACCTTAAGTCTTCCTATAATGTTTTCCTTGGCTTTATCGGACTGAGTTAGGAACATCCTTCTCTGTACTTCAGTATTCGGGACATTGGTTTATTTAGTTAAATACTACTTTGCTGTCCTTGCTGGCTGAGTCTCAAGAACACTATGACCTACTCAATGGCAAAGACTGTTTACTGGTTATTCGTATGTCCCTATGAATGCCTCATATTATTCTCTGAAACTCTGGTAAATATGAGAATGAAGACTCCTGCAGATGGTGGTATTCATTACATGGTGACAGCTCTGTTATCATTGGCTAAATGAATGGAAGGAGGTGTTCCTTGTAAAATACTGAAATTAAAGAGCAGGCCAGAGGGTTGCCTGTGTCAGTTATGGAGAATCAAGTGACAACTTCCTTTGCCCAACCCTGGCCCTAAAACCTTGTCTTTTGAGGTATCACTTTAATATGCTTTATGTTTGATTCACTTCCATTTGCTTTGATTTCTAGGGTGTTTGCTTTGATGTTCCCACTGCAGCAGTTACTGAAATACAGGTATTATTTCTCTTGGGTTTTAAAGTTAATGTATCTAACTAGTAAAATGCCCAATACAGCATAGTAGAATGGGAAGCAACAGCTCCTGTCTCCTTGGTAAAAGGCAGTTCAGAGTTATATTTTGGCACTTTTTATCCTGGCCTTTACTCTGATGTTTTGTCTTTGAGCCTGTCTATTATCTGTTTTCAGAGTTCTCCCCTCTACTTCTTATATGTTTTCATCGACATTTTTCACTTCTCCATCTTTCTTCAGTACTGCTATGAGAAACCTGTTGGCACCTGTTTTATTGCCACAGACAGCTCTAGACACCTTGTAACAGTTGAATTGGATAAATGACCTAGTGACAAGGGCTGCTTTCCCCACCTCAGTGACACTGGCCTTTTCAACCAAGAAGGGTAATGCTGTGTTTGGTCAGCCCTTAGCACTTAAGTTGTCAGCCTGGTTTTTCTTTGGAAAAATTGCAGCAGAGCATTGCTTTTCTAATGCTTACAAAACCAAATCCAGTAAAAATCAAAGCAGATGAAAATATGTACTTCTCTCCACAGGAGAAATGGCACGATTCACGGCGCTGGCAGCTGTCCGTGGCCACCGAGCAGCCCGAGCTGGAAGGCCCCCGGGAAGGATATGGGGCCTTCAGAGGACAGCGAGACGGAAGCAGGGGCTTCAGGGGACAGCGAGGAGGAAGCAGGGGCTTCCGGGGACAGCGGGATGGAAGCAGGGGCTTCAGGGGACAGCGAGCAGGAGGTGGCAACAGAAACAAGTCCCAGAACAAAGGCCAGAAGCGCAGCTTCAGTAAAGCATTTGGTAATTAATTAGTGGAGGAACAGAACTGCTCACAGCGTGGGACTGCCGTTACTCCTTACACAAAGTCAGAGCACTCTGTGCTTCCTCTCGACCACTTGCCTGGTTCCCATCTCTTCCACAGGGACAAGCCTCATGTAAATTATTCATCCGCTCGTTATGGTTTGTGGTGTGCTGCGTCTGTCAGATTTTGAAAGACATATGAATTCATTACATTTTTATTTGGAATCATTCAGTCTGCCTGTATTTTGTAAGTTGAGATGTCTTGAATGTCTCTCACTCTAGTGTCCCTTCGTTCCCTAAAGTAAATGCCTAAGGGCTTGCAGCAGTCTCTGAAGGACCACTTAAGCCTGGAAAAGTCAAGGCTTTGTTCTGTAACTGGCATTCCCCAGCCACCTGCCAGATAATTACTGCTGTGGTCCTGTGGCAAGTGTCTTCTGAGAGTTGATACTGAGCAATGTTTTGAAATGAGATTTCAGACTTGGCTGAGTATATAACACAGTATGCTCTAAATTTGGAGGATATAATCCATTTTCTAGGGATGATCTGTGGTTGTATGCATTTTGATGTGTTTTAGCTTCTCATTACAAGGTGGTTCCTGCTTCAGTGAATTCTTAGCAGATACCATATAGCCAGTATCTTTAAACTGCAAATACACAAGATGGCTCCACAGCCTTCTTTGTATGTAAGGAGGCTGGATAAATGGTGTTTAAATAATTATGTACTGCTCTTCTTCCTATTGGAAGATTAACATTATTTTACAAGAAGAAATCAAGAAAAGAGAGGGCACAGGTTTGCATGGCTGAAGATTATGTCAAAAAACCCACTGCAAGTATTCTCCAGATGCTAGGAGGAGACAGATTCCAAGCTGTGGAGAGCAAAGGGAAGAACAAGTAAAGTGTCCTGTTAGTGGTGGAAATTTGAGTGGATTGTTAATATTTCTAGGGGTTGACTTAGTGGGCATGCTGGGTTTAGGGGTAGAAAGATCCACTTTACTTTTCAGTGGCATAGTTGAGAAAACCACAGAGTAGTACCTATTTCTGTTAAACTGCATCTAGCTGCTTGGAGACTTCCTTTTGAGGCAAACTGATTATTTTAAGGTATTGATTTGGAGAAACTGAAGAACTTAATATAGCCCTAGAGAGATGACTGATGCCTGTTTCTCTAGGACGCATTCTGTACAGGGGACTAAGAATGCTATGTGTTGTCTTCTTGCCTTAGCTCTAGAAACTCACCCTGGCAGTCTTGGAACAAACTATTACAAGATTAAAACTTCATGCACTGCTTCATTTTCATTCAAATAGTTTTAGCAACTTGATATTCTAGGCCCCAGTTTCTCTCATTTAATCTTGTCTCTCACTGCCTCTGAGTTGGTCACCTTGCAGTCGGGCTCTGGTAGCCAACTCAACTCCATTGTCCTTGAGACAACAACCTTTTCTCTTTGAGCTTCAGCTCTTTCCTTGAATCCTGAGACCTTCCTGCCCTCTGTTCTTGGTGTTTATTCCCTGGCCCTCTTGTCAGTCTCATCACTTTTATTTGTGGCATCCCATGAAGCCACGGGGAATTAGGGTAAGGTGTCGATGGCCCACATGTGCCTTGTGGGTTAAAATTTATTAGATTCTGGTTTTGCCCAAATATGGGCATGATTTAATAATAACCAAAACATTTCATGATTTGGGTAGGAATAGGTGCTTACAGCAAACAGATCAAAAACTCTCCTAGAAAGAAAAACCTGGAACTTTGCTGTGGATTGTGGGTAGTCAGAAGAAAAATAGGCGTAAATCAAGACTATGAGGGACAAACATGAGGATTTTTTGCTTCATGCAACTTAATTTTAAGAACGACTATTTTGATAAATTAAGCTGACATTTTTTCTTTATCCCAGAATTCAAACCATATATTTATAAATGTATAATTCAGCTACTGTTTAGTTTAAATGGGCTTGTTGAGCTACCCTGGACAATGTTACCATTTTTACTGTTTTCTATAGTAAAAATATTTTAAATTTATGTATCAAACAATTCAGTTCACTTTTAAATTATAACCCATTTTTAGGTTGGAGCTATGTGCAGCGATTTCTCTACAGTTGTACATAAAATGTTTTTACTGTAATATGAACTAATGTTTAAAATACTGCTTTATGCTGTAATAAAGGTATTAGTATTTTATGTTTGTGGTGGTTTTCTAATATTGAAATTATTAAAACAGCTAGTAAAGAAATCTTAACATAGGAAAAACCAGTCACCTCATACAATTTTAGTCAGCAATTTTCCATGTATTTGTTTATAAAATTGCAGTAATTGGTTCTGTTTGGAGAATTGCATTTTTGCCCTTCCACAAGTATGCATATTTCTGTAGATCCAGATATAATGTAGCATTTTCTTTTAAGGATTTATTTGGAAGGCAGAGTTACAGAGAGGCAGAGAACCAGAGGTGTTCACCCTACCAGATCTCTGCAGATGCAGGGGCCCAGGGACTTGGGCCACCTTCCACTGTTTTCTGAGGCCATAGCAGAGAGCTGGATCAGAAGTGGAGCAGCCACCACCCATATGGGATGCTGGTGCTGCAGGTGGCAGCCACAAGCCCCACATAGCAATTTTTGATGACCAGATATTGCGTCTTACATATACACCAATATACATTTACCCAACACTGTGTTAGTTATTTATAATTTTTCACTATTAAAAACCCTGAGTTAATATCCTTATATAAATCTTCGCATACTTGCCTGTCATTTTAGGATATGTTTTCTAAATACAGAATTGCAGTTAGAGAGAATGTATTTTAAATTTTGGTGTAGTTTTCCCTGGTGCAGATCAACTCAAGTTTAAAGCCACGGCCAGAACTTGTTTTCCTTTTATCCATTTGGTAGGACAAAATAAAATTGCATCATTTTTATCTGCCTCTTTTAATTAGGATTAACATCTCAAAGCAGCCGTATTTGTGGTCTTTGTTTTGACCTGTCATTTTTTTTTCTGCTTGGAGTTCTTGTTAACAAGTTAGCAGAACTTGTTATATAGCAAATATATTTTCCAGGGTTTTATTTATCTTTTAACTGTAGAATATTATTTACTTGAGAGACTGAGCTCCCATCTGCTGGTTCACTTCTCAAGTGCCCACAGCCACGGGTGGGGCCAGTTTGAGCCATCTTCTCAAGGTATGGCCAAGCAGGAAATGAATCCAGAGTTGAGCCAAGACGAACTCAGCCATTCCTACCTGGGATGCAAGCATCCCGACTGCTAGGCCACACACCCATCTCAACTGTAGGGTGTTTGACATGAAAAAATGTGTTTTTATGTCATTGTGAACACCAATCTTATTTCTGGCTGTCTTGGAAAATTACCACCAAGGTTATAAAGGTTACTGATCCATGTCTTAAAATATGAATGAGTCTTGCTGGCGCCGCGGCTCACTAGGCTAATCCTCCACCTAGCGGCACCAGCACACCGGGTTCTAGTCCCGGTCGGGGCACCGGATTCTGTCCCGGTTGCCCCTATTCCAGGCCAGCTCTCTGCTGTGGCCAGGGAGTGCAGTGGAGGATGGCCCAAGTCATTGGGCCCTGCACCCCATGGGAGACTAGGAGAAGTACCTGGCTCCTGCCATTGGATCAGTGTGGTGCGCCGGCCGTGGCGGCCACTGGAGGGTGAACCAATGGCAAAGGAAGACCTTTCTGTCTCTCACTGTCCACTCTGCCTGTCCAAAAAATAAATAAATAAATAAATAAAATGAGTCTTAAAGAGTGGTACAGTAAAATACTTTGAAGTAATTTAATTTATAAAATATTATTTGAAAGGCAGAATGACAGGAAGACAGCTTCCATCTGCAGGTTCACTCCTCAAATGGCTGCAACAGGGCCAGCGCCGCGGCTCACTAGGCTAATCCTCTGCCTGCAGCACCAGCACCCCGGGTTCTAGTCCTGGTTGGGGCGCCAGATTCTGTCCCGGTCGCTCCTCTTCCAGTCCAGCTCTCTGCTGTGGCCCGGGAAGGCAGTGGAGAATGGCCTAAGTCCTTGGGCCCTGCACCTGCATGGGAGACCAGGAGGAAGCACCTGGCTCCTGGCTTCGGATCAGTGCGATGCGCTGGCCGTATCGGCCATTTGGAGGGTGAACCAACAGAAGGAAGACCTTTCTCTCTCTCACTAACTCTGCCTGTCAAAAAAAAAAAAAAAAAAAAAAAAAAAAAAAAAAAAAAAAGGCTGCAACAGCCAAGAGCTAGGCCAGGCTGAAACCACAATCCAGGAAATCCATCTAGGTCTCCCTCTTGGAGACTTGGGTGGCAGGGGCCCAAGTACTTGGGCAGTCATCAGCCTCCCTGATGGGTTAGCAGGAAGCTGGCTCAGAAGCAGAGTTGTTGGGACCCAAGCAGGCGCTCCAGTGTGGGGTGCAGGCACCCCAGTGGCAGCATCCTAAAGGCACATCCCTGAAGTGATTTTGAATGTAATGTTGTAAAAAATAGAATGTTTTCCCTTAGCAGAGCAGGGGTTTTTGTTACTAGCTACTGAATTCCTAGTGCTTACAACAGTGCCTGTCAAATCATAGACACTACATACTGAATAAGCGAACAAATCACTCAGTACTGTCGGACATGGAGTGGCAGGAGGCCAGACTGGCAGCAAGAGTGCCTCTTAGTAGTAATCAGATGATGGTGGCTTAAATTAGAGATGAAAAGACAGAGACGAGGAAAGAGCTGTTTAGGAGGAGGTGGGATGAGCAGTATTTTTACACTTTAAAAGAGAACAGTACAAAACCAGCCTGGTGGATGATATCAAAGGCAAATGTGGCACATACGGTGTGGGAGAGAAGGGGTGTATGAGAAGGAGGAAAGTAATGAATTCTGATTTGATCATAGAATTGACCCTCCGTATCCTTGGGTTCCCAATCTGTATATTGAACCAACTGGATTTAAAATATTTGGGAAAAAAAGTATAATAGAGGCTGGCACCGTGACTCACTTGGTTAATCCTCTGCCTGCGGCGCTGGCATCCCATTTGAACACCAGATTCTAGTCCCGGTTGTTCCTCTCCCAGTCCAGCTCTCTGCTGTGGCCTGGGAAAGCAGTGGAGGGTGGTCCAAGTGCTCGGGCCCCTGCACCTGCATGGGAGACCAGGAAGAAGCTCCTGGCTCCTGGCTTCTAATTGGTGCGGTTCTGGCCGTAGCAGCCATTTGGGGAGTGAACCAATGGAAGGAAGACTTTTCTTTCTGTCTAACTCATTGTCTGTAACTCTACCTGTCAAATAAATAAAAATCTTTATTAAAAAAGTATAATAAGCAATTCAAACTTTCTTTATATGTTTTAGGTATTAAAAATGATCTAGGGGGGCCGGCGCTGTGGCGCAGCGGGTTAACGCCCTGGCCTGAAGCGCCAGCATCCCATATGGGCGCCGGTTCAAGACCCAGCTGCTTCTCTTCTGATCTAGCTCTCTGCTATGGCCTGGGAAAGCAGTAGATGATGGCCCAAGTCCTTGGGCCCCTGCACCTGCGTGGGATATCAGGAAGAAGCTCCTGGCTCCTGGTTTCGGATCAGCGTAGCTCTGGCCATTGCAGCCAATTGGAGAGTGAACCATCAAATGAAAGACCTCTCGCTCTGTCTCTACCTCTCTCTCTAACTCTGTCTTTCAAATAAATAAAACAAATCTTTAAAATAAAAATGATCTAGAGATGGCTTAAAGGAAGGGGTGGGGAGCTTATATGCAAACAACAGGCCATTTTACATAAAGAACTAGAGCATCCAGTGATTTTGATGTCTCTTGGGGTCCTGAAGCCAATCCCTGCAGGTACTGAGGGATTATTAATGTGCAGAAGCAGGTGAAACATTCAGGTGTGATTGTTCCAGATCCCGTGGAGATCAGTGATACCAGTGATACTTCAGTATGAGAAAACTGAAGCTTAGAAGAGCTAACATGGATCTAAGATTCAAACTTTCATGTGTCTGGGAGTTTCCTAAATTGGTACGTTTGTTGTTTTTTTTTAAGATTTATTTTATTTATTTGAAAGATAGAGTTACAGAGAGAGGTAGAGACAGAGAGAGAGGTCTTCCATCCGATGGTTCACTCCCGAGATGGCCGCAACAGCCGGAGCTGCACCGACCTGAAGCCAGGAGCCAGGAGCTTCTTCCAGGTCTCCCACGTAGGTATAGGGGCCCAAGGACTTGGGCCATTTTCTACTGCTATCCCAGGACATAGCAGAGAGCTGGATTGGAAGTGGAGCAGCCGGGACTAGAACCGGTGCCCATATGGGATGCTGGTGCTTCAGGCCAGGGCATTAACCCACTGCACCACAGCGCCAGCCCCAAATTGGTACGTTTTTAAAAATACCTATCTCGCCGGTGCCGCGGCTCACTAGGCTAATCCTCCGCCTTGCGGCGCCAGCACACCGGGTTCTAGTCCCGGTCGTGGCACCAGATTCTGTCCCGGTTGCCCCTTTTCCAGGCCAGCTCTCTGCTGTGGCCAGGGAGTGCAGTGGAGGATGGCCCAAGTGCTTGGACCCTGCACCCCAAGGGAGACCAGGAGAAACACCTGGCTCCTGCCTTCGGATCAGCGCGGTGCACCGGTCGCAGCGGCCATTGGAGGGTGCACCAACGGCAAAACGAAGACCTTTCTCTCTGTTTCTCTCTCTCACTGTCCACTCTGCCTGTCAAATAAATAAATAAATAAATAAAATAAAAATAATTAAAAAAATAAAAATACCTATCTCAAGGCACTTCATGTGGCTAGAGCTTGGTAAAAGTCTCCCTTTCCCACTTGGTTACTTCAGTGGTAACCGGTCTTCCAGCCTGTTACCTCGGGCAGTTCACCTCTGTATTCCAGGCTCAGTGAAATAGGTACCTACCGGTGAGTGCTCCTATCCATAACTTTCCATCAAGAATTCATGTCCTAGTAAGCGATCCCTGTTAGAGAGCAGAGCCTTTTCCAAAGAAACTTAACCAGCGATGGGTGGGGTATACCTTAATCTCAAAGGTCGGTTGCCTTCCAGTTTACATCCATTAGCTATTTTCCTTCTTTTTTAAAATTTTTTTTATTTATTTTTTATTTGAAAGGCAGAGTTACAGAGAGAGCAAGAGACTGACAAATCTTCCATCGGCTTGGTTCATTCTCCAAATGGCTGCAATGGCCAGGGCTGGTCCAGGAGGGAGCTAGGAGCTTCATCCAGGTCTCCCACTCGTGGAGGCAGCTTCTTCCACTGCTTTTCCAGGCACATTAGGAGGGAGCTTGACTGAAGTGGAGCAGCCGGGACTCGAACCGGTGATCATACAGGATGCCGGGGGTACAGGCGGGGGCCTAACCCGCTACGCTACAATGCCGGCCCTGATATTTTTGTAAACTATATTCCAAAACGTTTCGGTAAAGTAAGCGGATATTAAACATTTTAATATGCACTATACATACACACACTTCACAGGGTGAACTAACAGGAGACGACACCACGACGTAGTGGGGCGGGGCTGGAGGCGGGGACACCCTCGGGGACCTATTTTCTAGACAGCAGTTGCCATGGCGACCACCTCGCCTTCCCATTGGTCACTGCCGAACCTATTGCGGTTCCCCAAGCGGACTTTAATTGGCTGCCGATCTGCCGCAGCCCGACCTGTCGAGAGCCGTAAGTGAAGTGTCGCAAAGCAGAAGGAAGGCGGGAGTCCCGACTGCAAACACTGAGAAAGCCCCGGCTGTAGGGGCCGCTATGGCGAGTGCGCAGTGGGCCGAGGTCCGAGAGAAATTCCAGGCGGCGCTGGCCCTGTCGCGAGTGGAACTGCATAAAAACCCGGAGAAGGAACCGTACAAGTCCAAATACAGCGCCAGAGCGCTGCTGGAAGAGGTCAAGGCGCTGCTCGGCCCCGCGCCCGACGACGAGGATGAGCGGCTGCAGGCCGACGAGGGCTTGGGCGCTGGGGACCACGCCCTGGGGCTGCCCACGGAGGTGGTGGAGGCCGAAGGGCCCGTCGCCCAGCGGGCGGTCAGGCTGGCGGTTATAGAGTTCCACCTCGGGGTGAACCACATCGACACCGAGGAGCTGTCGGCGGGCGAGGAGCACCTGGTGAAATGCCTGCGGCTGCTGCGCAGGTACCGGCTCTCGCACGGCTGCATCTCCCTCTACATCCAGGCGCAGGTGAGAGCGAGCCCGGCCGGCCGCCGTGCAGCCCCCAGAGCCGGCCCCGGGCCGTGCGAGGCGAGGGCGTGGAGAGGAGCCCCCGCTCCGGGCCGTGTTAGATATGGCACGACTTCTGCTCGTGTGTTTGAAGCGGTGGGAAAGGCCAGCCTTAGGACTTGGAGCCGTGTAACCGCATCCCCCTGCGCTGGCTTCCATACTCCCTCTCCATGCCTCGCTTGCCCACGGGCAGCACGCTGGTTTCCGGGGCCCTCCTGCGTGTCATGTGCCCGCCGGCTCTCCGCTGTCCAGAGACTGGTCATTCTGTTAAAATCCAGACTAATGTAAATCTTAACTTAAGGTGTCGTGGAAATGACAGTGACCGTAAAACATTAATAATTCAAAACAAAATGTCTGAAGTCTTCAGTTTCCGTTGCTACATTGGTTCGCCCCCCCGGGGGATTCCTGCCCATTCAAAACCATCCCAAGAATCACCTCATTTCAGTAACTTTCTTTGGATCATTTTGGTTCAGACTGATCTCTTTACCACCTTTGAATACTTACAATATTCCCGTTTTTATGGTGCTTGATAAGAAATAAACCAACATTCTGCATTGGGAACAAAACTCTTGAAAATACAAGGATGCATGAGCTTCCTGTGTGTGCCAGGATGTTTGCTTACTCTCACAGCCAGTAGTTCCAGGACCCAGTGTAGGTGATTGAGGGAATATTACCAAAGTGGATTTGATGGCAAGTAGGTCTCAAAGACAAACCTCAAAATTAAGAGACAACTCATACTGGATCATATTCTTTTGTCATGGTCCAGCAATTTGAAAGCCACACAGTAACAGAGACTACCTTTTCTTAAACTCACCCCAGTAGGTGGCACATAGTGTGCAGATTCTAAATATCTCTTGAGTGGATGAGGAACTATTGAAATTTGTAATATGTTAAATTCAAACTAAACTTCAGTTATCTGAAGTTTTCCTTAACCATATAACCTCAGATTTTTTTTTTTTTTTTTTTTTTTTTTTGGACAGGCAGAGTGGACCGTGAGAGAGAGAGAGAGAGAGAAAGGTCTTCCTTTTGCTGTTGGTTCACCCTCCAATGGCCACCGTGGCCAGCCTGCTGTGGCTGGCGCACCGCGCTGATCCGATGGCCGGAGCTAGGTGCTTCTCCTGGTCTCCCATGGGATGCAGGGCCCAAGGACTTGGGCCATCCTGCACTGCGCTCCCTGGCCACAGCAGAGAGCTGGCCTGGAAGAGGGGCAACCGGGACAGAATCCGGTGCCCTGACCGGGACTAGAACCTGGGGTGCCGGCGCCGCAAGGCGGAGGATTAGCCTAGTGAGCTGTGGCGCCGGCCATAACCTCAGATCTTAATGAGTACTTTAAAAATTATTTAAGGAGTGGTTGTTGTGGCGCAGCGGGTTACACCACTGCTTGCAGTGCCAGCATACTTGATTGAGGCATGGAGCCCTGATGTGGAGTCCTGGCTGCTCCACTTCCAATCCAGCTCCCTGCTAATGTGCTCCCTGGGAGACAGCAGGTATTCCTGCGTCAACATGGGGGACCCAGATGGGGCTCCTGGATCCTGGCTTTGGCCTAGCTCAGCCCTAGCTGTTGCAGCCATTTAGGGAGTGAACCAGTGATGAAAGATCTCTTTCTCTATTGTTATTCCATCTCTGTCACTTGGCCTTTCAAATAAATTAAATAAATCTTAAAAAATCTGTTAAAGGCCGATGCCGCTGTGGATCACTTGGTTAATCCTCCGCCTGCGGCACTGGCATCCCATATGGGCGCTGGTTCTAGTCCCGGCTGCTCCTCTTCCAGTCCAGCTCTCTGCTGTGGCCTGGGAGGGCAGTGGAGGATGGCCCAAATGCTTGGGCCCTGCACCCTCATGGGAGACCAGGAAGAAGCACCTGGCTCCTGGCTTCAGATCGGCGCAGCTCCAGTTGTGGCAGTCATTTGAGGAGTGAACCAACGGAAGGAAGACCTTGCTCTCTCTCTCTCTCTCTCTCACTGTCTGTAACTCTACCTGTCAAATAAAAAAAAATCTGTTAAAAAGAATAAGTAAATAATGTTGAACAGAGAACTGCCCAATCTCATTATATTATCAGTATGACCTACAGTGCTAACTACTGAGGACAGATCAAGTCACTTTTTCATAAAATTATTGAGTTGATATATTTTATGTTTCTGTGGAATGACCAAGTCACTTTTTTTTTTCTTAAGGATTTATTTTGTTTATTTGAAAGACAGGCTTACAGAGAGGCAGAGAGAGGGGAGGGAGTCTTCCAAACGCTGGTTCACTCCCCCAGATGGCTGCATGACAAGAGCTGTGCCAATCTGGAGCCAGGAGCTGCTTCTGCTGCAGACTGAGGCTTTAACCTGCTGCACCTCAGTGTCGGGGGGCCCCCCCAAGTCACTTTTAAACTGTAAGGTTTCTAAACCTTTTTTATTTCACATGCCCCCTTTGGCAGTCTGGAGAAGCTGGAATTTTATATAAATGAATATGATTTTATTTTTAAAATATATGTATAAAGATTTATTTATTTATTTTGGAAGTCAGTTACAGAAAGAGGGAATGGAGAGGGGGACAGAGAGAGAAAATTGATCTTCCATCCCCTGGTTCACTTCCCAGATGGCTGCAATGGCCAAAGCTAGGAGCCAGAAGCTTCTTCCAGGTCTCCCATGGGTGGCAGGGGCCCAGGTCGTTGGACCATCATCTGCTGCTTTTCCCAGGCCATTAGCAGGGAACTGAATAGGAAGTGGAGCAGCCAGGATATGGGATGCTGGCATCTCAGGTGGTGGCTTCCCCTGCTAAGCCACAACACGGACCCCATAAATAATGATTTTAAATCTATAAAGTAAAATACATAAGGTTACAAAAAAAAATAATATAGAAGTACAGTTATCAAGATATTTTTAAAACATATGACTCAGTAGTAGTTCTTTATCAACACATTAAATAATGTTAATATATCTAGTAGCTTCAATAACTCTAATACACTAAGTGATATTTTGAGATACCTTCAAGCTAGCATAATGTAAAAAAAATTTTCCATTTCTTTTGGTCAAAGTTGCAGGTACTATAATACACCTGCAGTTTGTTTCCTGCATTCATAATTTTTTAAAATGCTGAATTTTAGCTTTTTTTTTTTTGAAGATTTATATTCTTATTTATTTATTTATTTATTTATTTATTTATTTATTTATTTTTTTGACAGGCAGAGTGGACAGTGAGAGAGAGAGAGACAGAGAGAAAGGTCTTCCTTTGCCGTTGGTTCACCCTCCAATGGCCGCCGTGGCCGGCGCGCTGCGTCTGGCACATCGCGCTGATCCGAAGGCAGGAGCCAGGTGCTTCTCCTGGTCTCCCATGGGGTGCAGGGCCCAAGCACTTGGGCCATCCTTCACTGCACTCCCTGGCCACAGCAGAGAGCTGGCCTGGAAGAGGGGCAACCGGGACAGAATCCGGCGCCCTAACCGGGACTAGAACCCGGTGTGCCGGCGCCGCAAGACGGAGGATTAGCCTATTGAACCACAGCGCCGGCTATATTCTTATTTATTTGAAAGGCAGAGTGACAGAGAAAGAGGGCAAAACAGAGATCTTCCATCCCCTGATTCACTCCTGAAATGACAACAGCCAGAGGTAGGCCAGGCTGAATCCAGAAGTCTGGAGACCATTCTGGACTCCCACATAGATGGCAGGGACCCAAGTCCTTGGGCCATCATTAGCTGTCTTCTCAGGCACATTAGCAAAAAGCTGGATTGGAAGCAAAGTAGCTGTGATTTGAACCAGCACTCTAGTATGGGACGCTGACATTCCAAGGAGAGGCTTAACCTGCTGTGCCACAATGTCAGCATTTAGATTTGTAATATTTTCCCTTTTCAAATTTATGAATTCATTTCATGGATTCCTTGACAGCTCATAGATCTGAGGTTAAGGATCTACATTAAAAACTGTTTCCTTATCCTTTTCCCTTCCCTAGGGAAGTGATCAGAAGACGGTAGAAGGCCAGGCAAAGTATCCTTGTGTCTAAAGGACTATTCCAAGGAATGGGAGACAGTCTAATCCCACTGTCTAAGGGAAGCTCAGCCTCTACTCTTGAGTTCTGACCACCTGCGGGCCCAGTTTGTCCTGCAGAGCCTGATAAGAGAACCATTTAATGAGTCAAACTGGTTTTTAAAACCTGGTTTAAAAATATGATTTTAGGCCGGCGCCGTGGCTCAATAGGCTAATCCTCCACCTTGCGGCGCCGGCACACCGGGTTCTAGTCCCGGTTGGGGCGCCGGATTCTGTCCCGGTTGCCCCTCTTCCAGGCCAGCTCTCTGCTATGGCCAGGGAGTGCAGTGGAGGATGGCCCAGGTGCTTGGGCCCTGCACCCCATGGGAGACCAGGAAAAGCACCTGGATCCTGGCTCCTGCCATCGGATCAGCGCGGTGCGCCGGCTGCAGCGGCGGCCATTGGAGGGTGAACCAACGGCAAAGGAAGACCTTTCTCTCTCTGTCTCTCTCTCTCACTGTCCACTCTGCCTGTCAAAAATAATAAAAAAAAAATAATAAATAAAATAAAATTAAAAAAAAAAGAACTTTAAAAATATGATTTTAAAAATGTTTTATAGCAGAGCTGGCATTGTGGCTCAGCAGGTTAAGCCACCACCTGCAATGCTGCCGTATGATACAAGCACCAGTTCAAGTCCTGTCTGCTCTGTTTCCAATCCATCTTTGCTGATACTCCTGGGAAAACAGTGAAAGATGGCCTTGGGCCCCTGCCACTCACTTGGGAGACCCTGATGGAGTTCCAGGCTCCTGGCTTCAGCCATAGGGCCATCTGAGGAGTGAACCACTGGATGGAAGATCTCTTTCTGTTTCTCTCTGAAACTCTGCCTTTGAAATAAATAAATCTTTTTTTAGAAATGTTATGGGGCCAGTGTTGTGACTTAGTGGGTTAAGCCACTGCCTGCAATGCCAGAATCCTTTATGAGCACCAGTTCATATCCCTGTTGCTCCACTTCCAGTCCAGCTCCCTGCTAATGCTCCTGGGAAAGCAGTGGAAGATGGTCCAAATACTTGGGCCCCTGTACCTAGGTGGGAGACCCGGATGGAGTTTCTGGCTCCTGGCTTCAGCCTGGCCCAGCCTCAGCCATTGAAGCCATTTTGGAACTGAACCAGCAGATGGAAGTTCTCCTTCTGTAACTCTGCCTTTCAGATAAATAATCTTAAATAAATAAACAAACAAACATTATGTAGGGAGTGGGCACTTGGCATAACGGTTAAACTGCCAGTTAGAATACCTGCTTCCTGTATTGGAGTTGCTTGGGTTTGAGTCATGGCTCAACTTCCAGTTCTAGCTTCCTGCTGATGTAGATCCTGGGGGGCAGTGGTGATGGATCAAGTAATTGGGTCCCTGCCATCCATGTGGGAAACCTGGATTGAGTTACCAAATCCTGGCTAGCTCAGTCCCAGCTGTTGCAGGCCTTTGGAGAGTAAACCAGCATATGGAAGCTTTGCCTGTCTCTGCCTCTCAAAAATAAATTGCAAAGTATTATATAGCCTATAACTCCAAATCCAGTCAACTTACCTTTTGCTTAAAACTATAAGAATTTGGAGGCTAATGTTGTGGCACATCAGGTTAAGCTGCTACTTGGAACACTGGCATCCCGTATTGGAGTGCTGGTTTGAATCCATGCTGCTCTGCTTCCTATCCAGTTCCCTGCTAATGCACTTGAGAAAACAGTGGAAGATGGCCCAAGTGCATGGGTCCTTACCAGCCGTATGGGAGCATTGAATGGAGTGTTTGGCTCTTGGCTTTAGCCTGGCCCCGCCCCAGCCACTGGGAAGTGAACAGGTGGATGGAAGAGCTCTTTCTTTTGACTTTTCCTTTGAAATCTTTTAAAAATTAAAAATTTGTTTGAAGGCCATAGTTACACAGAGAGAGGGAGAACAGTGATCTCCCATCTACTGGCTCACTTCCCACATGACTGCAGTTGGCAGGGAGTTGGAACGAAAGTGGAGCTGGGGGCTGGTGCTGTGGCACAGTAGGTTAATCCTCTGCCTGCGGTGCCAGCATCTCATATGGGCGCTGGTTCTAGTCCTTTCTGCTCCTTTTCCAATCCTGCTGTCTGCTATGGCCTGGGAAAGCAGTAGAAAATGGCCCAAGTCCTTGGGCCCCTGCACCCACGTGGGAGACCAGAAGAAGCTCCTGGCTCCTGGTTTCAAATCAGTGCAGCTCCAGCTGTTGCAGCACCATTTGGGGAGTGAACGAGCAGATGGAAGACATCTCTTTCTCTCTTCCTCTCCTTTTCTCTCTGTGTAATTCTTTCAAATAAATAAATAAATCTTAAAAAAAAAAAAAAAAAAAGAAAAGTGGGGCAACCGGGATATGAATCAGCACCCGTTCCAATAAATACATCTTTAAAAACACAGACCACCTTTACAAACTGTTGAAATCTTTACTTAGTATAGAGTTGATCTGTATATAAAGATAATTAAAAATGAATCTTAATGAAGAGTGAGATGGGAGAGGGAGTAGGAGGTGGGACGTGAGTGGGGGAGGGAGGGAGGGTATGAGGGGAAGAACCGCTGTATTCCAAAAAACTGTACCTATGAAATTTATATTTATTAAATAAAAACTTTCAAAAAATCACTTTTGTATAAAATTAAAAAAAACTCTGGAAAATGCAAATATGTTTTAGTTTTTGGAATGGTAAATGTGAGGAGTCTAACTGATGAGAAAAGGCACGTGGTGTCTTTAGAATTTTCAAACAATATAATTTCAATTTTGCGGCCAGCGCTGCGGCTCACTAGGCTAATCCTCCGCCTTGCGGGGCCAGCACACCGGGTTCTAGTCCCGGTTAGGGTGCCGGATTCTGTCCCGGTTGCCCCTCTTCCAGGCCAGCTCTCTGCTGTGGCCCGGGAGTGCAGTGGAGGATGGCCCAAGCGCTTGGGCCCTGCACCCCATGGGAGACCAGGAGAAGCTCCTGGCTCCTGGCTCCTGCCTTCAGATAGGTGCGGTGTGCCGGCCGCAGCGGCCATTGGAGGGTGAACCAACGGCAAAGGAAGACCTTTCTCTCTGTCTTTCTCACTGTCCACTCTGTAAAAATAATAATAATACTTTCAATTTTGGCTTATTCTGGAACCTGAGAGTTCACCTTTTTTTTTTTTTTTTCAGACTTGACTCAAACTAATGGTGACTATTGAGACTGCTTATATGTTTTAAAGAGGTCTCAGTGTTGGGGCCGGCACCGTGGCTCACTTGGTTGATTCTCCGCCTGCCGCAGTGGCATCCCAAATGGCTGCTGTGTTCTAGTCCCGGTTGTTCCTTTTCCAGTCCACCTCTCTGCTGTAGCCCAAGAGGGCAGTGGAGGATGGCCCGGGTGCTTGGGCCCTGCACCCACATGGGAGACCAGAAGGAGGCTCCTGGCTTCGGATGGCAGCCATTTGGGGAGTGAACCAACGAAGGAAAGATCTTTCTCTCTCTCTCTCACTGTCTATAACTACCTGTAAAAAAAAAAAAAAAAAAAGAGGTCTCAGTGAGTTTACCTACAGTTTGTTAGCACAGGAGTCTCGCAGGTGTAGCTAATTGCCTCTGGCTCCTGGTTCCTCATCACATTGTTGCCCTGCTGGGGCTGCAGTCCCACCTGAAGGCTTCCCTGGGGCAGATCCTCTTTCAGCTCACTCACAAGGTTGTCAGGGTTCAGTTCCTCACAGGCTTTTGAAAGTTATCTGGAGCCGTGTTGTGGCACAGGGGGTTAAGCTGCTGCTTGTGACACTGGCGTCCTATATCAGAGTGCCAGTTGAAATCCCAGCTGTTGCACTTCTGATCCAGTGTGGCAGTTGGCTTCCTTCAGAGCAAGGAAGACCAAGCTCCCAAGAGGGAAGCTATGGTGGTTTTTTTGTTTTGTTTTGTTTTCTTAAAATGTGTTCATTTATTTGAAAGGCAGTTACAGAGAGGGAAAGTCAGAAAGAGGCATCTTCCATCTGCTGATTCACTCCCCAAATAGCCCTAACCACCAGGGACTTCATTTGGGTCTCTGGGTACAGGGGCCCAAGCACTTGGGCCATCTTCCACTGCTTTCCCAGTCACATTAGCAAGGAGCTAGATTAGAACTATAGCAGCTGGGACACAAACCAGAGCCCATATGGTATGCTAGTACTGGAAGCAGAGGCTTTACCTGCTACGCCACATCACAGCCCCTTGACTAATATTTATTACTGAGGTCTGCTGTGGGTCAGGCACTGTTCTCACTTTTCTGAGCCCAGAGGATATAGTGATGAACAAGATAAACAAGGTTCTGTTCTCATGAGCAAGTAAACAAATAAGCAAGATAATTTCAGGTCACAGAAATTAACTTGGGGGCCTGTGCTATAGCATAGCAGATAAAGGCACTGCCTGCAATGTCAGTATCCCATATGGGGACCAGTTCGAGTCCTGGCTTCAGCATTTCCGATCCAGCTCACTGTTAGTGCACCTGGGAAAGCAGCAGATGGTTCAAGTCCTTGTGCCCCTATACTCACATGGGAAACCCAGAAGAAGCTTCAGGTTCCTGGCTTCGGATCAGATCAGCTCTGGCTGTTGCAGCATTTGGGAAGTGAACCAGTGGATGGAAGACCTTGTTCTCTGCCTCTGCCTCTCTGTAACTCTGCCTTTCAAATAAATAAATAAATCTTAAAAATAAAAGAAATTAACCTGCTGTACCACAATACCATGTTTATAAACTAATCTTTTTTTAAAAAGATTTATTTATTTGAAAGTCGGAGTTACACAGAGAGAGGAGAGGCAGAGAGAGAGATCGATCTTCCAACCAATGGTTCACTCCCCAGTTGGCCGCAACAGCCGGAGCTGCGCCGATCTGAAGCTAGGAGCTTCCTCCGGTTCTCCCATGTGGGTGCAGGGGCCCAAGGACCTGGACCATCTTCTGCTTTCCCAGGCCATAGCAGAGAGCTGGATCAGAAGTGGAGCAGCTGGGACTAGAATCGATGCCCATATGGGATACGGGGGCTTTAGGCCAGGGTTTAACCCACTGTGCTACAGCACCGGCCCTGTAATCTAATCTTGTAAATGACTTTCTATCCCTTCTGCCATATTCTGTTTTTTAGAACCAAGCCACTAAATCCCAACACTACTAGGGTAAGAGATTCCAGAAGGGTGAGAATAGTAGAAAGCATGCATATGTGGGGGGTTCATTTTAGCAGCTGCCCACCAATACATAAGGACCCTATTAGTATAGATGATTAATTCGGGCCGGCGCCGCGGCTCATTAGGCTAATCCTGCACCTTGCGGCGCCGGCATCCCGGGTTCTAGTCCCGGTCGGGGCGCCGGATTCTGTCCCGGTTGCCCCCCTTCCAGGCCAGTCCTCTGCTGTGGCCCGGGAGTGCAGTGGAGGATGGCTCAAGTGCTTGGATCCTGCACCCCATGGGAGACCAGGATAAGTACCTGGCTCCTGCCATCGGATCAGCGCGGTCGGCCATTGGAGGGTGAACCAACGGCAAAAGGAAGACCTTTCTCTCTGTCTTTCTCTCTCTCACTGTCCACTCTGCCTGTCAAAAAATAAAAAAAAAAAATGATTAATTCATTGTTAATAAAACTCCAGTGCTATTTTATTGATAATATTGACTTTGAAAGTCACTTTAATTCAAAGAGTTAGATCATCATTGTTTCTCTTTATTTTTATTTTCCAGAATAACCTGGGTATCTTGTGGTCTGAAAGAGAAGAAATTGAAACTGCACAAGCTTACCTGGAATCATCAGAAGCACTATATAACCAGTATATGAAAGAGGTATGTGATGTGCCAGATGTCTTAAGTTTTAATTTAAACTAGTGAAAAATTAATAATAAAGATTTCTTGTTCATCACGTTGATACAACTCTTCTGTGTACTGAAGAACTTCTCTGTAGTGCTGTCTGGGTTTAAGAAAAGAAGAGCAGGACAGGCAGCAGACAGAACATGGACTCACAGCCAGAAAAGATTTATTCATAAACCTGGGAGGTGCTCACCGCCAGTGAACGCACGGCAGAGAGAGCACCTGTTCACACAAACTAGTGGCTTACCTGGCATAAAGTAGTTGGGAAGACTTGAGAGGTTGGGGCTAAGGCTGAGCTTTTTTTTTTTTTTTTTTTTTTTTTTAAGATTTATTTATTTATTTATTTGAAAGGCAGAGAGAGAGACAGATCTTCCATCTGCTGATTCGCTCCCTAGATGACCACAACAGCTGGAGCTGCGCTGATCAGGAGCCAGGAGCTTTTTCCAGGTCTCCCACACGAGTACAGGGGCCCAAGGATTTGGACCATTTTATCTGCTTGTTCACTCCCCAACTGGCCGCACTGGCCGGAGCTGTGCCAATCCAAACCCTGGAGCCAGGAGCTTCTTCCAGGTCTGCCACAGGGGTGCAGGGGCCCAAGGCCTTGGGCTATCCTCTACTGTTTTCCCAGGCCACAGCAGAGAGTTGGATCAGAAGTGGAGCAGCCAGGACTTGGAACTGACGCCCATATGGGATGCCGGCACTGCAGGCAGCGGCTTTACCCGCTGGCCCAAGGCTGAGCTTTTGAGATAGTGGGGAGAGCTTGGGGTAGCAGCTGATCCCTCAATGTAGTGGTGTTGCTTGGGAGGGTTTGGACTAAGGCTGAGCTCTTAAGATGGTGGGGAGAGCTTGGGTTAATGGCTGGACTATTAAGATAGTGATGTGGCCAGCAGTCGAGGCAAGGCAGGGCTGAGCCAGCTGAAGGAGAATGCAGGGAACTGGGGGCCTGTTTTCAGTCACACAAGTGGGAGTCCAAGCTAGATCTAAGTCTTTTATCCTTGCTGCATCACTGAGAGGTCACCTTGCAGCTGAAATTCTTATATACTAAAGTCGGTGTGTTTAAAAAAATTTAAGGCCGACGCCATGGCTCACTAGGCTAATCCTCCGCCTGCAGCGCCAGCACCCCGGGTTCTAGTCCCAGTTGGGGCACCGGATTCTGTCCCGGTTGCTCCTCTTCCAGTCCAGCTCTCTGCTGTGGCCCGGGAGTGCAGTGCAGGATGGCCCAAGTGCTTGGTCTCTACACCCGCATGGGAGACCAGGAGAAAGCCCCTGACTTCGGATCGGTGCAGTGCCGGCTGTAGTGCGCCAGCTGTGGTGGCCATGGCAGCCATTTGGAGGGTGAACCAACAGAAGGAGGACCTTTCTCTCTGTCTCTCTCTCTCACTGTCAAACTCTGCCTGTCAAAAAAAAATTTTTTTTTTAAACAACTTATTAATTGGGCTGGTGCTTATAGGTGTCAGTTCAAGTCCTGGCTTCCCCACTTCCCATCTAGCTCCCTGCTAATATGCCTGGGAATGCAGTGAGGACAACCCAAGTGCTTGGGCCTCTGCACCCACATGGGAGACCCAGAAAAAGCTCCAGCCATTGTGGCCATTTGGGGAGTGAACCAGTGGATGGAACACCTCTCTCTCTCTCTGTCTTTACCTCTTTCTGTAACTCTGCCATTTAAATAAATAAAAAGGCAGAGTTTACAGAGAATGAGGGGGCAGAGAGAGACTGTCCATCAGCAGTTTGACTCCCCAAATGGCCACAATGGCCCAAGGCTGGGCCAGGCGTGCTACAGTGCCAGCCCAGGAATATCTACATTTTTTTTTTTTTAAAGATGGATTTGTTTGGAAGGCAGAGTTACAGAGAGGCAGAGGCATCTGGGAAGTAAACCAGCAGATGGAAGATCTTTGCTTTCTTTGTCTCTGTGTGTGTGTCTCTCTCTCTAACTCTGCCTTTCAAACAAATAAAGAAATCTAAAAAAAAAAAAAAAAAAAAAAAGTAAAATAAAATCCTCAGAACTCTGTGAAGTAGGTACTATTCTTTTTTTTATGGATGAGGAAACAGAAGCGACAGAGATTGACTCATTAGTAAATGATGAAGCTGGGATTCCAGCCCACATGATCTGCCTCTAGAACCCATACTTTTCTTTTTTTGAAGTTATTTATTTACTTTGAAAGTCAGAGTTACATAGAGAGAGGGAAAGAGAGATCTTCCATTTGCTGGCTCACTCCCTAGATGGCCACTAAGGCCAGCGCTGGGCCAAGCCGAAGCCAGGAACCAGGAGTTTCTTCTGAGTCTCCAACATGGGTGCAGGCCCAAGCACTTGGACTATATTCCACTGCCTTCCCAGGCACATTTGCAAGGAGCTGAATCAGAAGTAGGATGTCAGCCAGCTCCCATATGGGATGCCAGCATCACAGGTGGCAGCTTAACCAGCTACACCACAATGCCAGCCCCCAGAACACCTACTTTCTACTGTATCACTTACTAGGTGAATACAAGTGCAAGGTACTTCTCTAAGAGCTGTACAGTTAGAGGACTCCCATAGCTATACCAAAAGGATGCTAGCACATGAAAGGAAAGAGCTATGAGCAAAATGCTTGGAATGACCATTTCTAGTTGTTTTGTTAGCTTAACTCACCAGACATTTATTGTTTTTACTGTGTACCAGGCACTGCAAAATGCCCAGTAATCAAATGTAAATAAAATCTGGTTTTACCATTCCCCTTGAGAATAAAGATCGGAGTAACCAACATGTAAATTACAACCACAAGGAATTTTAGAATGTACATTGTTTTACAAGCTTTTTTTTTTTTTTTTTTTGACAGGCAGAGTGGACAGTGAGAGAGAGACAGAGAGAAAGGTCTTCCTTTGCTGTTGGTTCACCCTCCAATGGCCGCGGTGGCTGGCATGCTGCGGCCGGCGCACCGCACTGATCTGATGGCAGGAGCCAGGTACTTATCCTGGTCTCCCATGGGGTGCAGGGCCCAAGCACTTGGGCCATCCTCCACTGCACTCCCTGGCCACAGCAGAGAGCTGACCTGGAAGAAGGGCAACCGGGACAGAATCCGGCGCCCCGACCGGGACTAGAACCCGGGATGCCGGCGCCGCAAGGTGGAGGATTAGCCTAGTGAGCCGTGGCGCCGGCCTGTTTTACAACACCTTCCTCCTTCCCCACAAGGAACATATCCCCAAGTTGGAGAATTTTTAAGTTCATGGCCCTTCTGCCTTGACATTTTAATTTTTACCTAAAATGCTAAGATAACAGCACCACAAAGCCAAACAGAGATGTTGGTCTCCTTTCACGCTTTTAGGGTCTCACTGTTGTACATGAAGTTGTTCATTTAAAATGTAAAGGTGCCCAACACCTATAGTGTTTCATTAGAAACTAATATTGAGGGAAAGGTGTTTGGTGCATGGTTAAATCATTGGTAGCTCACATCCTATATCAGAGTACCTGGTCTAGTTCCAGCCACTCCACTTCCAAATCCAGCTTCCTGCCTTTGCACACCCTGGAATACAGCAGATGTTGGCTCAAGTACTCGGGTGACCCAATTGAATTCTGGGCTCCTAGCTTGTGCCTGGCCCAGATCTGGCTGTTGTGGACACTTGGGGAGAGAACCAGTAGATGAAAAATATCTTTCTGTCTCTTACTCTCTGTCACTCTGCCTTTAAAATAAATTTAAAAATAAAATATATAACCAATGGAATCATTGGTTTTTAATGTCCTTGTATTGAAAGAGGGTAATCTTGGGGCTGGTGCTGTGGCACAGTGGGTTAAAGCCATGGCCTGCAGCACCGGCATCCCATATGGGCACCGGTTCGTGTCCGATCCAGCTTCCTGCTAATGTGCCTGGGAAAGCAGCAGAGATGTCTCAAGTCCTTGGGCCCCTGCACCCATGGGGGAGATCTGGAAGAAGCTTCAGCCTGGCCCATCCCAGTCATTGCAGCCATCTGGGGAGTGAACCAGCAGATGGACGATCTCTGTCTCTTTTCTCTGTACCTCTGCCTTTCAAATAAAAAAAGAGGGGGGCCAGCTCTGTGGCACAGTGGGTTAAGCCCTGGCCTGAAGCACCATATCTCATATGGGCGCCGGTTCGAGTCCCAGCAGCTCCTCTTCCAATCCAGCTCTCTGCTATGGCCTGGGATGGCAGTAGAAGATGGTCCAAGTCCTTGGGCCCCTGCATCCACGTGGGAGACCCAGAAGAAGCTCCTGGCTCCTGGCTTCAGATTGGCACAGCTCTGGCCGTTGTGGCCATCTGGGGAGTGAACCATCTAATGGAAGACCCCTCTCTTTGTCTCTGCCTCTCTCAGTAACTGTCTTTCAAATAAATAAAATATTTTTTTTAAAAAAGGAGGATAATCTGTATAGTACTTTTTTGTTTCCTTGAGGAAAAATAGTAGAATAAACATGAAAAAAAACAGGAAAACTAAATATTAAAAACAATAAATATTAAAAATCTTGGTTTCATTTTCATTTGATAGTTCAGAACAAAAATATTTATTTCCTATTTGTTATACTTACTTAGGTTTCTTCTTATTTTAGAAGATTTATTTATTTTCACTTAAACAATTTTAAATATTTATTTCTGTATTTATTTATTTGAATTTCAGAGTTAGAGAGGCAGAGACACAGAGAGAGAGAGATTTTTTTTTTTTTTTTTTGACAGGCAGAGTGGACAGTGAGAGAGAGAGACAGAGAGAAAGGTCTTCCTTTGCCGTTGGTTCACCCTCCAATGGCCGCTGCGGCCGGTGCACCGCGCTGATCCGATGGCAGGAGCCAGGAGCCAGGTGCTTTTCCTGGTCTCCCATGGGGTGCAGGGCCCAAGCACCTGGGCCATCCTCCACTGGACTCCCTGGCCACAGCAGAGAGCTGGCCTGGAAGAGGGGCAACCGGGACAGAATCCAGCGCCCCGACCGGGACTAGAACCCGGTGTGCCGGCGCCGCTAGGCGGAGGATTAGCCTAGTGAGCCGCAGCACTGGCCCGAAAGAGAGATCTTCTAACCACTGATTCATTCCCCAAATGGCTGCAACAGGGAGGGCTGGGGCAGGCCAAAGCCAGGAGCCAGGAGCTTCATCTGGGTTTCCCACATACATGACAGGGGCCCAGGCACTTGGGCCATCGTCCATTGTTTTTCCAGATACATTAGCAAGGAGCTGGATTGGAAGTAGAGCAGCCAGGATGTGAACCAGCACCCATATGGGATGCTGGCACTTCAGATGGTGGTTTAACTAGCTGTGCTGATTTGGCAGCCCCTGTTTTCATTTTATTTTAAAGGCAGAGAGAGAGAAAGAGATCTTCCATCTGCTGATTTACTCCCCAAATACCAGGCCAGGCTGAAGTCAGGAGCCTGAAACCTATCCTGGGTCTCCATGTGGGTGGCAAGGACCCAAGTACTTGAGCCATAATCTGTTGCCTTCCAGGATGCAAGTTAACAGGAAGATGGAATCAGAGTAACTGGGACTTGAACCAGGTCTGATATGGATTACAGGCATCCCAAGTCATAAGTAACTGCTGAACCAAATGCCTGCCCCTGTGTATTTTTATTTATTTTATTTATTTATTTGAGAGGTAGAATTATAGACAGACAGAGGGAGACAGAGAGAAAGGTCTTCCATCTGCTGGTTCACTCCCCAAATGGCTGCAACAGCTGGATCTGAACTTATCCGAAGCCAGGAGCTTCTTCCAGGTCTCCTACATGGGTTCAGGGGCAAAAGCACTTGAGCCATCTTCCACTGCTTTCCCAGGCCAGAAGCAGAGAGCTGGATTGGAAGAGGATAAGCCAGGATGTGAACTGGCTCCCATATGGGATGCCAGTGCTGCAGGCAGATGCTTAGCCTACTACGCCACAGTGCTGGCTCCCTTATGTAAATTATGTAAGAGACTTTTTACCAGACAAAATTAAGATTTCAAATTCTTAAAGAGGGGTGAACATTGGCCAGTTAGGACACCTATGTCCTAAATCATAGTGCCTACATTTGACTCCTGGCTCTGGATTCTGATTCCAACTTCCTGGACCTTGGGAGGCAGTGATGAAGAGTTGATGGTTCAGCTAGTTGGGTTCCTGTCACCCACTGGGAGAACTGGTTGAGTTTCCAGCTCCTGGCTTTCTTCCCTACTCTGCAAGGGAGTTTAGGGGTGATCCAGTGGATGAGTACTCTCTCTGTCTTATTTTCTATGTTGTGTTGTCACTCTCTGCCTCTCAACAAAAATCACTTAAATTACACATCTGTAAAGGCAAGTTAGTGTTTTATGTTTTTTTTTTTTTTTTATGTATTTGCAGCTTAACTGCAAAAGCAGTTAAAATTTTGTCAAGTGTGATCTTGTAGGCAGTCTCGTTTTATTTGAGTGTTTTGGATTTTATGATTTTAAAAATTACTTCTAAAAAATAAAAGAAAATTAATTATTGGGGAACATGAAAGTAAACTAGGAAAAAATGAAGTATATCAGGCTTTCTAAAGTTGATTTCTCCACTTCCTCCAGAAGAGGGCACTTGACATTTACAGTTTAACATTTTAAAGAGCTTTTGATTAATTTTAGATTGGGAGTCCTCCCCTTGATCCTACTGAGCATTTTCTTCCTGAAGAAGAGAAACTTACTGACCAAGAGAGATCAAAAAGGTAAGTAGGTATAGAAGTCAGCCCAAATTCTTATAGAGGGTTGAGCATTTCACCTAGCAGTTAAGATGCCACTTGCGACACCTGTGTCCCAAATCAAAGTGCCTACATCTGACTCCTGGCTCTGGATTCTGAGTCCAACTTCCTGGACCTCAGGAGGCAGTGATAAGGGGTTGATGGCTCAAATAGTTGGGTTCCTGTCACCCACTTGGGAGAACTGGTTGAGTTTCCAGCTCAAAGGGTATTTCCACAAAGTATAAATAAGATGATTAAAAAAATCACAGTGCTTTCTGCTTCAAGGCAAGTCTAAATGTTATGCAATGTGTATTCTGACATGAGTGTGACTCCCATTTTCTACCTATGAATTATGTGTTTTTGTTCTGAGACTCAGTTTCTTTATCTGTCAAATAGATAGAATAACCAAACCCATCTCAAGGGTTGGTGGGAAAATCAAGATAAATATATATATATATATATATTAATTTTAGATATATATAGATATCTATATCTATCTATCTATCTATCTATATATGAGAGATTTACCTATAAATTGTAAGCCATTATACAGATTTTTTTTCCCTTCACAGATTTGAGAAGGTTTACACTCATAACCTGTATTACCTGGCTCAAGTCTACCAGCACATGGAAATGTTTGAGAAGGCTGCTCACTATTGCCACAGTACACTCAAACGCCAACTTGAATATAATGCCTACCATCCAATGGAATGGGCTATTAATGCCGCTACCTTATCACAGTTTTACATCAATAAGGTAGGCTTCTCCAAGTTATCTAACAGGGAACCAATAGTGAAAGGAATAGAACCAGTAGTACCATGAAAAAGATCATCTTTTAGAACCAGGTAGCTTATATTTTATAATGTAAAATGAGACAGGAAAATGCAGCTCGATTTGCCAGTAAACTAACATTTTTTACCTTTTTTGTTTCATGAATCCTTTTAAGTCTTAAAGTTCTGATTTTTATCATTGTCTCATATGTTGCTAGTCAGTAAAGCTACATGTTATTGAAGACCAAATATTTTTTGATACGGGCACACTATTTCAATTCATTTAGGGAGATGTTGCAGTAAATTGAAGATCTTATCCTGTAGATAAAACTTTATCTTTATGTAATGATAATCTGGTAACTGAGAATTTGTCTGAGGAAGTTGACTGTTAAATGTGGGCTTTGATAAAAGCATGTGATGCATTTCAGTTTTTTTCAGAATTAACTTCATGCTTATTTTTCAATTTTGGCGATTTCTGCTGAATTCTGAAGGTCCAGGCCTTTATGACATGCTTCTTCTGGACTGCCATATGGGGACACATTTTAGCTTCTTCGTTGTTTATCAGAACTGGTCAGAGTCGTGTTGTTGTACTCTTAATTGACTTATTTCTTTAGTCCTGAAGAGTTTCCAATCCGACAACTCTTTTAAGCCAGTGTTCCCACTGTTAATCCTTAATAAGTTATTTTAGCAATTGAAATTATTGCTAATTCACAAGCCTCTCTGAAATTTGGTAATTCTCTGCTTATCAGAGTTCCTTCTTTCAGCTCTGGTTAACAGCTGCCTTATCCACATGCCCTTATCCTTTCTGACCTTTATGTTAGTGTTGGTTCTGTAAATGTGCCCTGTGTTTAAAGTATTAGCCCACAGAATTTCATTCAAAAAAGCTATTAGCAGGAGAAAGGGCTGTGGTGACTGTAGCTTCGCTTCTAGGACTTTGGTCTAAGATCAATTGTGTAAGTAACGCTACAGCATATAACAGAGCATTCAGCTAATCTAATTCTAATGAATCCATTTCACTGTGGTCATCATCCAACAGTGTGTCCAGTGCCTCTGCTTGTGGCACCTTCTTTATAGCTGTGGATGCCCCTTGTTTGCTAAGCAACTTTAAAACTATGTGTTTACTATGATTTTAATCAATACTTTAAAACTCCATGGATATTGACAGTGCTAAAATTCTAGATATTAATTTAAAATATAAAGTTTGAAGTTGTTAAGCGTTACTTAAGTGGAACGTGAGGTAATTTTCATGAGCACCTCTCCCTCTCTACCTGCTACGCCACAGTGCTGGCCCCTTCTCTCGACACTCTCTTACCAAATTTTTTTTTTAAGTTTTATAACCTGCTAACAGAGGGATTTGAACCACGCTAGAAAATGCAGTTGTCATTTGTATCATCATCATCTTCATTTGATTCTAGTGCTGAGGTTTTGCTACTCCGTGAATGCCAACCTGGCAGGTGCTAAAGTCCCACATTTACCAGCCATCTGTAGAGCATAAGGCACTCACTGTTCTGGTAGTGGTGCTCACAGGGAACCATTCTGGACCAAATGGAAGAGACAGTGATGGTTAAGGGAGTGTAGAGGAACAATGCAAGTTTCTTTATGTAAACTGTAACTTCTGGCTTTCTGGGTTTAACACCAACAATCTGATCCACACATGTTCTGGGCTAATATTACACATGTACTCAGCTGTTCCTGAGATGACATCTGAATTCAGCCCAGTGGAGCAGAACGTTCAGTGCTGAGGTTTTAAAGTCATCACCAACTATTTAAAGTCTTTCACTTACAACTAATATGAAGTAGATATTCTATTGACTGAGGGTGGTGTCCAACCAAAAGTTGGACTTTAACATTGTGGTCCTGTGACTTACACCACAAGCCAAGATGTATATATTAACAAGGGGGTGTTTAAGTGTTTGAGACATTTACTATGCCAGATTTGGATGATGAAGTCTTGGAAGTGTGTTTGTAAGGCAGTTCCATAAAGTTCATCTGTAGATCTGTTGACTTTAAAACTTGATGAGAAGCCTGCTTGTAACTAAATTCCTCCTAAGATTTTAGAAGACAGAATACTTTCTTCTCAGAGTGAATCCTCTGTGCCTTTGACTTGTAGGAGGTAAAAGGGATCTCTAAACCTGATAAAAATTAACTTGTCAGTCCTCTGACAGGGTATAAATGGTCAAGAATTTATCATGGCTGCTCAGACTGAACCTGAAGGACTCTGTGTGGCAGTCTGAGTCTGAGATGACAACTGTTCTATAGATAGATTGCTTACATCAGTTAGCAGTCATCACCCAGCCAATTTACCCAATTACTAAGTGTTTGCGAGCATTGTCATTTTAATCTTTGAGGTAGCCTTTTAACCAGATAGATAATGCTAGGATATGTGTGATATACCTTAATGTTCAGCAACTATGCAGGGCTTGCTTTATGTATTTTACATGATTTTGTAGCTTTTCCTATGATAAAAGACTTTTGCAAGCATCAGTTGCAAAAAAAGCTGTTTGATAGTTATCTTTACTCGTTTCCCCCTCAACAGCTGTGCTTCATGGAGGCCAGGCACTGTTTGTCAGCTGCAAATGTCATTTTTGGTCAAATTGGAAAGATCTCAACCACCGAAGACAGTACGTTTACATGTGCGTGTTTCGTGATGGAGTTTTTTTTCTTTTAAGATTTATTTATTTTTATTTGAAAGACAGAGTTACAGAGAGGCAGAGGCAGAGAGAGAGAAAGAGAGAGGGGGCGGGGGGGTCTTACATCCGCTAGTTCACTCTCTTAGATGGCCACAGTGCTGATCCAAATCCAGGTGCCAGGAACTTCCTCTGGGTCTCTCATGAGGGTTCAAGGGCCCAAGGATTTGGGCCATCTTCCACTGCTTTCCTAGGCCATAGCAGAGAGCTGGATCGGAAGTAGAGCAGCTGGGATTCTAACTGGCACCCATATGGGATGCCAGCACTGCAGGTGGTGGCTTTACCTGCTACGCCACAGTGCTGGCCCCCGTGATGAAGCTTTTAAAAACTTTTTTATTTTGGGATGGACATTTGGTAGAATGGTTAAGATACCCTTGGGTACTTGGCACATGCTATATTGGAGTGCCTGGGTTTAATTCCTGACTCTGCTCCTGATTCCAGATTCTTGCTAATGTGTGCCCTGGGAGGTAGCTGGTAATGGCTTCATGCCTGGGTTCCTGCCACCCAACTGGGAGACCTGGATTGAGTTCCTGGATCCTGGAACCTGGTTCCTGCCCAGCTAGGAGCCATTGTGGACATTTGGGAAGTAAACCAGCAGACGAGTATTTTCTCTGTCTCTCTCTCTCTATATGTTTGCTTCTCAGATACTTTAAAAAATTTTTAAATCCTTTTACCTTGAAATTATTAATTTTAGAAAAGTTGCAACTACCATATGCCCTCCTCCAAAATTCACCAATTTTCAATATCTGCCTCATTTGCCATCAATTTACTTTTCTTTCTGAGCCATTTGAGAGAAGATTGCATACATTAAGCTTCCTTGTCCTCAGTACTTCACTGTGTATTTCATATGAACAAGAATATTTTTTTTAAAGATTTTAGCCGGCGCTGTGGCTCAATAGGCTAATCCTCCACCTTGCGGCGCCGGCACACCGGGTTCTAGTCCCGGTCAGGGCGCCGGATTCTGTCCCGGTTGCCCCTCTTCCAGGCCAGCTCTCTGCTATGGCCAGGGAGTGCAGTGGAGGATGGCCCAGGTGCTTGGGCCCTGCACCCCATGGGAGACCAGGAAAAGCACCTGACTCCTGGCTCCTGCCATCGGATCAGCGCGGTGCGCCGGCTGCAGCGGCGGCCATTGGAGGGTGAACCAACGGCAAAGGAAGACCTTTCTCTCTCTGTCTCTCTCTCTCACTGTCCACTCTGCCTGTCAAAAAAAAAAAAAAAAAAAAAAGATTTATTTATTTTTTTTTCAAGCTTTTTTTTTCCAACTTTTATTTAATAAGTATAAATTTCCAAAGTACAACTTTTGGATTATAGCGGCTTTTCTCCCCATAACCTCCCTCCCACCTGCAACCATCCCATCTTCCATATTTATTTATTTGAAAGGCAGAGTTATAGAGAGGCAGAGGCATAAAGAGAGAGAATCTTCCATCCACTGGTTCACTCCCCAAATGCCTGCAACAGGTGAAGCTGTGCCATCCAAAGCCAGGAGCCAGGAGCTTCCTGTGGGGCTACCATGCAGGTGCAGGGGCTCAAGCACTTTGGCCACCTTCTACTACTTTCCCAGGCCATAGCAGAGAGCTGTATTGGAAGTAGAGCAGCTGGGACTTGAACTGGCACCCCTATGGGATGATGCCACTGCAGGTGGCGGCTTTACCTACTATGCCACAATGCCGACCCCAAGAATATCTTCTTTCATAATCATAAAACAGTTTACAACTCAGGAAATGTAACGTTGATACAGTTCTTTTTTAAAAAATTTTTTATTTATTTAATTTTTTTGAAAGGCAGAGTTACATAAAGGCAGAGAGAGAGGGAGAGGTCTTCCATCCACTGATTGACTCCCCAAATGGCCACAACGGCCAGAGCTGGGTCAGGCCAAAGCCAGAAGCCTGGCGCCCAAGCACTTGGGCCATCTTCTACTGCTTTTCCAGGCCATAGTAGAGAGCTGGATCAGAAGTAGGGCAGCCGGGACTTGAACTGGTGCCCGTATGGGATGCCAGCACTTCAGGCAGCAGCTTTACATGCTATACCACAGCATGGTCCCTTATACAATTCTTTTTATTCAGTGTGTGTTTTTATTTTGTTAGTTGTCCCTATAATATCTTTTATAGCTATTTTTTCTAGTACTGGGTTTTCAAGATTGCATATTGCATTTTTAAAGTGTTTCATCTGGAATAGTTCCTCAGCCTTCCTTTTTTTTTTTTTTTTTTTAAAGATTTATTTATTTATTTGAAAGGTAGAGCTACAGAGAGGCAGAGGCAGAAAGAGAGAAAGAGGGAGAGAGAAAGATCTTCCATCTACTGGTTCACTCCCCAGATGGCCGCAACAGCTGGAGCTGCGTCAGTCCGGAGCCAGGAACCAGGAGCTTCTTCTGAGTCTCCCACACCGGTGCAGGGGCCCAAGGACTTGGGCCATCTTCCACTGCTTTCCCAGGCCACAGCAGAGAGCTGGATCAGAAGTGGAGCAGCCAGGACTCAAACCAGCACCCACATGGGATGCCAGCACTGCAGGCAGTGCTTCACCCACTACGTCACAGCACCAGCCCCAATACGGGTTTTTGCATATTGTATTTTTAGTCTTTTTTTTTTTTTAATTTATTTGACAGGTAGAGTTGTAGACAGTGGGAGAGAGAGACAGAAAGGTCTTCCTTCTGTTGGTTCACCCCCCAAATGGCTACTATGGCCGGCACGCTGCACCGATCCGAAGCCAGGAGCCAGGTGCTTCCTCCTGGTCTCCCATGCGGGTGCAGGGCCCAAGCACCTGGGCCATCCTCCACTGTCCTCCCGGGCCACAGCAGAGAGCTGGACTGGAAGAGGAGCAACCGGAACTAGAACCTGGCACCCATATGGGATGCTGGTGCTGTAGGCGGAGGATTAACCAAGTGGGCCACAGCGCCGGTCTGCATTTTAATTCTTTTTTTTTTTTTTTTTTTTTTTTTTTTTTATTTTTGACAGGCAGAGTGGACAGTGAGAGAGAGAGACAGAGAGAGAAAGGTCTTCCTTTGCCGCTGGTTCACCCTCCAATGGCCGCCGCTGCAGCCGGCGCACCGCGCTGATCCTGGCAGGAGCCAGGAGCCAGGTGCTTTTCCTGGTCTCCCATGGGGTGCAGGGCCCAAGCACCTGGGCCATCCTCCACTGCACTCCCTGGCCATAGCAGAGAGCTGGCCTGGAAGAGGGGCAACCGGGACAGAATCCGGCACCCCAACCGGGACTAGAACCCGGTGTGCCGGCGCCGCAAGGTGGAGGATTAGCCTATTGAGCCACGGCGCCGGCTTGCATTTTAATTCTTTCATCTGGAATACTTCCTCAGCCTGTCTTTATCTTTCATCCACACACCATTTAGGCCAGTTACTTTGTATAATTTCTTTCTTTCTTTCTTTCTTTCTTTCTTTCTTTCTTTCTTTCTTTCTTTCTTTCTTTCTTTTTTTTTTTTTTTTTTTTGACAGGCAGAGTGGACAGTGAGAGAGAGAGATGGAGAGAAAGGTCTTCCTTTGCCGTTGGTTCACCCTCCAATGGCTGCCATGGCGGGCGCGCTGCTGCTGGCGCACCGCACTGATCTGAAGGCAGAAGTCAGGTGCTTCTCCTGGTCTCCCATGGGGTGCAGGGCCCAAGCACTTGGGCCATCCTCCACTGCCTTCCTGGGCCACAGCAGAGAGCTGGCCTGGAAGAGGAGCAACCGGGAAAGAATCCGGCGCCCTGACTGGGACTAGAACCCTGTGTGCCGGAGCCGCTAGGTGGAGGATTAGCCTATTGAGCCGCGGTGCCAGCCTTACTTTGTATAATTTCTATCAGTTGGAGTTTGCCTATTATTTTCCTGTGCTAAGATGCAGACTGTACATTTTTAAAATATTTATTAATTTATTTATTTGAAAGTCAGAGCCTCAGAGAGACCAAGACAGAGAGATCTTCCATCCGCTCTTTCACTCCTGAAATGGCTGCAACATGTAGGGCTGGACAAGGGTGAACTCAGAAGCCAGGAATTCCATCTTGGTCTCCCATGTGGGTGTCAGAGACCCAAGTAACTGGGCCATCATCTACTGCCTTCACAGGTCCATTAGCAGGAAATTGAATCTGAAGTGGAAGTGCTGGGATTTGAACTAGAACTGTGGTAATGGTATGCTGGCATTGCAGATTGTAGCTTAACACACTGTGCCACAGTGCTGGCTCCCCAGATTATATGTTTTTAGTTGGAATATGACATGTTTAAGTGATGTGTATAAAATATTATCTTTTTTTTTTTTAAAAGAGGTTTATTTATTCGAAAGGCAGAGTTATAGAGAGGCAGAGGCAAAGAAAGATATAGGTCTTCCACCCGCTGGTTCACTCCCCAAATGGCCACAACGGCTGGAGCTGGGCTGATCTGAAGCCAGGAGCCAGGAGCTTCTTCTAGGTCTCCCATGTGGGTGCCGGGGCCCAAGGACTTGGGCCATCTTCTACTGCTTTCTGAGACCATAGCAGAGAGCTGGATCAGAAGCTGGACTCAAACCAGTGCGTGTATGGGATGTCAGTACTGTAGGCCGGGACTTTAACCTGCTCTGAAGAGTTAAAGGAATGTACATTACCAAATTAAATAGCTTTGAATTAATTGTAGATTGGTTAAAATCCAAAAGGCTTTTGTCTCAAAAATTAATTAAAACTAAACCACCAGTGAGATATCCTTTGTTTTTACTCTTCAAAATAGCTGAAGAAAGTGACAATGTTCAGTTTTTTCAAAATGCTTTTATTGAGTATCCTCATAGTTGGTTTGAGTCTTAGTTGAAAATAACTTGGCAGTATGATAAGGACATTTAAAGTTGTGGAAACTATTTGACTCAGTAAATTCACTGCTAGAAATCCATCCTCAGGATCTAATCAAAGTCCAGACAGATTTATGCACAAAGATCTTTGAGTTTGTAGTCGTTGGTAATAGTAAAGAATTAGAAATAATGAGGGGGCCAACTTTGTGGCACAGTGGGTTAAGCCACTGTGTATGACACCAGCATCCTGTACAAGAGTGCCAGTTCAAGTCCCAACTGCTCTGCTTCCAATCCAGCTCCCTGCTAGTGTGTCTGGGGAGGAAGTGCAAGGTAGCCCAAGTGCTTGGACTACTGCCACCTATGTGGGAGGCCAGGATGGAGCTCCTTGCTCCTGGCTTCAGCCTATCCCTTTTGCAGCCATTTAGATAGTGCACCAACAGATGGAAGATACTGATATCTTTCCCTCTCTTTCTGTTGCTCTGCCTTTCGAATAGATTTTTTTTTTTAAAAGAAATAATGACGTCTCAGTATTAGAAGAGTGGTTCAAGTATGGAGTATCTATTTAGTTGTATATAATACCATACTTGAAAATGAAGCTGATGGTGGAGGCTGTGGTACAGTAGGTTAAGCTGTAGCTTGGGATGCCCACATCCTATATCGCAGTACCTAGAACTGAGTCTTGCCTCCACTTCCGATCTAACTTCCTGCTAATGTGCATCCTGGAAGACAGTAGATGATGGCTCAAGTAATTGAGTCCCAGCCACCCATGTAGAAGACCCATGTGGAAGATTATGGTCTCCTAGCTTCATCCTGGTTCAGTCCTGGATGTTGTGGGGCAGGAGAGGAGTAGGGGTAAACCAGCAGATGAAAAATTCTCTCTCATTCTCTCTTTCTCTCTCTTATTCTGCCTTTCAAATAAAAGTGAAAATAAGTAAGTATAAAAGTAAAAATAACTTTAGAAACAACAGAGGACACATGAAAATTACAGCTGTCCCTATTAATTTCAGTAGTACTTTTGTGTGATTTTAGCTCCCGAAGCTGAAGGAGACGTGCCAGAACTTTATCATCAAAGAAAAGGGGAAATAGCAAGATGCTGGATCAAGTACTGTTTGACTCTCATGCAGAATGCTCAGCTCTCCATGCAGGTAATGCAGTTGAAAGATGTGTTTTTTGGGGCTGGCATTGTGGTACAGCAGGTGGAGCCACTGTCTGCAGTGCCAGCATCCCATATGGATGCTGGCTTGAGTCCTGGCTGTTCCACTTCCGATCCATCTCTCTGCTGTGGCCTGGGAAAGCAGTAGAAGATGGCCCAGGTCCTTTGCCCCTGTACCCATATGGGAGGCCCAGAGGAAGCTCCTGGCTCCTGGCTTCAGATCAGCACAGCTCTGGCTGTTATGGCCATCTGGGGGAAAAAAAAAGAAAGATGTTTTTCTTTCTTTCTTTTAAGATTTTTTTTTTTTTTTTTTTTTTTTGACGGGCAAGTTACAGAGAAAGAGAGGGAGAGAGCAAGAGAGAATTCCATCTGCTGGTTCACTACCCAAATGGCTGCAGTGGCCAGATCTGGGCCAGGCCGAAGCCAAGATTGAGGAGCTGCATCTGGGTCTCCCACATGGGTGCGGGGGCCAAGCACTTGGGCCATCTTCTGCTGCTTTTCCAGGCACACCAGCAGGGAGCTGGATTGGACATGGAGCAGCCAGAATGCAAACCAGCACCCATCGGTGCTGGCATTTCAGGTAGAGGCTTAACACGTTACGCCACAATGCTGATCCTGTTCTTTTTCTTTCTTAAATGAGCAAGATGTAAATAAAAGCTTACAGTGGGCTTGTGCTCACCGGGCTCACTGTGTATTTATTATGAAAGTCATGGAGAATGTACTCATAAAATTTATTTCTTGCCTTCCTCATCTCTATCTTTTAAATATCTTACTCATTGAAGGCCTATATTAAATAGCACCTCTTCCTTGAAGACTTTCTTTTGGCTAAAATATAAACTTTGAGAGGAGGCTCTGTATTGCATTCATGTCATTATCACTCGGCATAATAGGTTCTCAATATATAATAATTGAGTCAAAGTTCTTTATCCCCTCCCTGAAACTCGATAGAACTTCTCTGCTCTTTTATAAGTCATTGAAATTCTCTTTTGTTTTTTCCTACTTTGTGTTCTTACTCCTTTATTTCCTTTTATAATATAAGCCAACTTGAGGTCAGGAGCTAATTCTCACCGATCTTTATATACTTCGCAGCATTATATTATATGGATTTGATAAAATACAAAAGGATAGAATTTTTTAAATTTTTTTTTTGAAAGAATTACAGAGAGAAACGGAGAGACAGGGAAAGAGGTCTTTCATCCTCTGGTTCACTCCCCAGATGGCTACAATGACCAGTGCTGGGTCAGGCTGAAGCCAGGAGCCTGGGTATCCATGTGTGTCTCCCACATGGGTGACAGGACCCAAACACTTGGGCCATCTTCTGCTTTTTGTAGACTGTTAGCAGGGAGCTGGATTGGGAGTGGAGCTGCTGGGACATGAACCAGTGCCCATATGGAATGCCAGTGTCATTGACAGCCACTTTACCTGCTACAGCACAACACTGGCCCTGAAAAGAGACTTTTAGGACATAGCTTATGTAACAGTTCAGATGTTGAGCAGCACTGATTGCAGTGGCAAACATGAACCCTAGAAACACTTTACGTGTGAATCCCAGGTCTGCTGCATCATACCTGTGTGGGTTCTTGGCACTTTCTGTGCCTCTGTTTCCTCATTGTTGAGGCAGAGATCACAGTACCTAATGCTGTTACAAGAGCTAAATCAGTATGTATAAAGGTGTCAGAAAACTACCTGGTACATACTAAATCCTCAGGACATGTTAACTACCATCATCTTTAGCATTGTTATTACTAGTCTGTATTTAGTCCTAGTTCCTAATGACTAAGGAGGAAAATAAATAAGAATTTCCTGAGGGAGTTATTGTGCTTTTGCTTTTCAGTTTGCATGTATAAACTGTAATAATTTTAACAGTAAATAACATAAAACTTTATGAAGCTGGTAAACAAAAGAAATCTCAAAACTCTAGTAGCATAGGTCTTGAAAAGATGAGCTCATTTTAGAAGTAGAAAGTAAAGGTGAGAGGTGTTAGGGAAAGGAAGGAATTAGGAGAAAGGACTACAGGGTTTTATGTCTAGAGAAGTTGGAGCCAGGAAGAGCTGCCAGCTTTCTTCTGATCAGGCATGGGAGACTGAGGAGATGGGGGCTGCAGGGGCCATTGGAGCAAAATAGGGAGCTAGTTTGAGAAAGAGGCCTGGAGAGCATGTAAATAGACAAGCAGCCAGGAAACAAGCAAGTAAATGAGCTTTAGAGGCTCAGGGCCTGCATAGAAATGGTGTCAAGTGAAATGCATTATGATTGAACCCTTAGCCTTCATTTAGTTGATGTTTCCAGATTGGAACTAGAACTTCATCATGTGATAAACTTAGACATTTGCCATGCTGTGAAATTACTCAAATTTCCCTTACGTTGACTTTTTAAACCTTAACTTCATCTTTTGATCATCTGTATTTTTCTGAAAGACTTATTTAATTCAAGCTTTAAAGACTGTACAGCACTCACTCTGGCAGCACCTGTAGTAAAACTAGACTGATAACAGAGACAATGAGCAGTTGTCTCATACAAAGATGGCAAACTCCTAAAGCATTCCATTAGAGTATTGCGCTGACAGATTTTTTAAAAGATTTTTTAGATTTATTAATTTATTTGAAATATATATAGAGGGAGGGATAAGAGAGAGAGAGAAAAAGATCATCTATTTGCTGGTTCACTCTCCAAATGACTACAATGGCCAGGACTGGCCCAGTTCAAAATCAGGAGCTAGGAACTCCATCCAGATCTCCCACAAGGGTGCCAGGGGTCCAAGTACTTGAACCATATTCTGATGCTTTCCCAGGCTGGATCAAAAGTGGAGCACCCAGGACTTGAACTGGCACACAATATGAGAACAGCGTAAGTTGCCGTGCCACAACACTGGCCACTCAGAGTGCTTTCAGATGTACTCTGAGGACTCATTATAAATGAGTTTGAGTTCCCCAGAGAGGAAAAGTAATTTATAAGAGGTTTATTTATTTTTTATTTAAATACTTTTTTCACATTTTTTGGAAGAAAAGAAGTAATTGGAAGAAAGAAAGGCATTTTAGGAAGTATTTACGATAATGTCTTCCTTTACCATGCTGGGAAGTAAGAATTTCCTTGACTCTAAAGTTTGCTTTTGTGTTATTTGACAGCACGAGATGAGTAGCCTACTTAACCGTAATTTATGTTTTTCTCTCAGGACAACATAGGAGAGCTTGATCTTGATAAACAGTGTGAACTCAGAGCTTTAAGGAAAAAAGAACTAGATGAGGAAGAAAGCATTCGGAAGAAAGCTGTGCAGTTTGGAACCGGTGAGCTGTGTGACGCCATCTCTGCAGTGGAAGAAAAAGTGAGCTATCTGAGACCTTTAGATTTTGAAGAGGCCAGAGAACTTTTCTTAACAGGGCAGCAGTATGTCTTTGAGGCAAAAGAATTCTTTCAGATTGATGGTTATGTCACTGACCATATTGAGGTTGTCCAAGACCACAGTGCTCTGTTTAAGGTGCTTGCATTCTTTGAAACTGACCTAGAGAGACGGTGCAAGATGCATAAACGCAGAATAGCCATGTTAGAGCCCCTAATTGTTGACCTGAATCCACAGTATTATCTGTTGGTCAATAGACAGATTCAGTTTGAAATTGCACATGCTTACTATGATATGATGGATTTGAAGGTTGCCATTGCCGACAAGCTAAGGGATCCTGACTCACACATTGTAAAAAAAATAAATAATCTTAATAAGTCAGCCTTGAAATACTACCAGCTCTTCTTAGACTCCCTGAGAGACCCAAATAAAGTTTTCCCTGAGCACATAGGGGAAGATGTTCTCCGCCCTGCCATGTTGGCTAAGTTTCGAGTTGCCCGTCTCTATGGCAAAATCATCACTGCAGATCCCAAGAAAGAGCTAGAAAATTTGGCAACATCATTAGAACATTACAAATTTATCGTTGATTACTGTGAAAAGCACCCTGAGGCTGCCCAGGAGATAGAAGTTGAGTTAGAACTTAGTAAAGAAATGGTCAGCCTTCTCCCAACAAAAATGGAGAGATTCAGAAGCAAGATGGCCCAAACTTAACTCTTACTTGTAAAAAGGAAATGTGCAATATTGAGGTGGTTCTTTCCCGAGTTAAACAGGCCCAGTTCCTTGTGATATTTCTCTGCAGAGGGAGATGAGTGCAGTTTGAGCTTGAGAGACAGCTGCATCAACTGTCTGCTAGGACCTTAATCAGCATAGAGTCAATAATTTGTACCTAATTATGTAAACCACCTTGTTAAAATGACATGTGATTTATCCTTTAGGTTGCTTTTTTTTTCCTACTTATAAACATTTCCCACCTCCATCTTGAAATGTAAGTTCTTTGTTGGCTGGTACTTGATAGACTCCTTACAATGGAACATGCTGGATAGTGTACACCTGGTAGATGAGCCTGTTACTCTATAAAATTGAAAAATTAATTGCCTGTAATTATTCCTTTTAAAATATTTTTTTCCTAAATTCTCAAAGAAACCTTTCCTTTTTGAGAATACTAAAAGCTAAGTTATGTTATTTTAAAGTGTTGTAAAATGGTTTGTCCCCATTATAGAAGAAAAAGACCTTATTGGGAATATAATAAATTGACTGTTTCCCTAATAAAAACTTCCGTTTTCTCCTTTATTTTCTTGTAAGAACTGATTTTACTTTTGACACTTCAAAGATGTCAGCTCATTTGAAACCAGAGAATATTTCTTCAACATTGCACAGTTAGAAAACCTTAAAATGTCATTCATTTAATGAAAATTTATTAAGCTGTTATTGTGTGCCAGAAAACTTTATTGGCTGTGGTTTCTCATCAGAGAATCTTTGTGTATTTATAACCCTTTGAACCCTGTTGCAAAAGGACATGCATGTCATAATTAAGCATTGTTGATATATATATTTGTCATTTTAAGAAATACAGAATTAAGATGGAGTCCTTATCCTGCATATAGTCAGGACCAGTTGTAAAATTTAGTACAAAGGATAGTTTAGGGGCCAGTGTTATGGCGTAGTGGGTAAAGCTGCCGCCTGCAGTGCTGGCATCCCACATAATTGCCGGTTCGAGTCCTGGCTGCTCTACTTCCCATCCAGCTCTCTGCTATCGCCTGGGAAAGCAGTAGAAGATGGCCCAAGTCCTTCGGCCCCTGCACCCATGTGGGAGACCTGGAAGAAGCTCCTGGATCCTGGCTTCATATTGGCACAGCTCTGGCTGTTGTGGGTATTTGGGGAGTGAACCAGCGAATGGAAGACCTCTGTCTGTCTGTCTCTCTCTCTCTCTCTGCCTCTGCCTCTGCCTCTCTGTAACTGCCTTTCAAATGAATAAATAAATCCTTAAAAAATTTAGTTATATAAAAAAATAAGAACAGTTTGGCTACCCATTCATTTGTCTCTGAAAGCTTAGGACTAGGTCAGCTGTAAGATTCATATATAAATGAATACATTCATGTATGTGTATACATGTGTATGTGTAGGATAATTACCTTGCTTTTCCTTTGAGATAAATTTGCCAGTAAAAGAATGCATTTGAGTATAGCAGTCAACAATATGTGGTTCACTCTGTACTTGTCTAATTTTTTTAATGATTTATTTATTTATTTATTTGAAAGAGTTACACAGAAGCAGAGGCAGAGAGAGAGAGAGAAAGAGGTCTTCCATCCGCTGGTTCACTCCCCAATTGGCCACAGCCGCTGGAGCTGCACTAATCCGAATCCAGGAGCCAGGAGCTTCTTCTGGGTCTCCCACGTGGGTGCAGGGCCCAAGGACTTGAGCCATCTTCTACTGCTTTCCTAAGCCATAGCATAGAGCGGGATCGGAAGTGGAGCAGCCAGGACTTGAACTGGCACCCATATGGGATGCCAGCACTGCAGGTGGCGGCTTTACCTGATACGCCACAGTGCTGGCCCCATTGGCTAGTATTTTTTTTTCTTTTTAAGATTTTATGTATTTATTTATTTATTTTTTTTGGACAGGCAGAGTGAACAGTGAGAGAGAGAGACAGAGAGAAAGGTCTTCCTTTGCCGTTGGTTCACCCTCCAATGGCCGCCGCGGCCGGTGCACCGCGCTGATCCGAAGGCAGGAGCCAGGTGCTTCTCCTGGTCTCCCATGGGGTGCAGGGCCCAAGGACTTGGGCCATCCTGCACTGCACTCCCTGGCCACAGCAGAGAGCTGGCCTGGAAGAGGGGCAACTGGGACAGAATCCGGCACCCCGACCGGGACTAGAATCCGGTGTGCCGGCGCCGCAAGGCGGAGGATTAGCCTAGTGAGCTGCGGCGCTGGCCCAATTTTATGTATTTATAAGAGAGGTAGAGTTATAGACAGATAAAAGACAAAGAAGAAGGTCTCCCATCTGCTGGTTCACTCCCCAGATGGTCACAATGGCTGGAGCTGGGCCCATCTGAAGCAAGAAGTAAGGAGCTTCTTCTGGGGACCCAAAAACTTGGACAATCTCCCATTGCTTTTCTAGGCACATTAGCAAGGAGCTAGATCAGAAGTGGAGCAACTAACTGGGACACAACCAGATACCATATGGGATGCTGGCACTACAGGCAGAGGCTTTACCTGCCACATCACCAGCCCCTTGACTAATATTTATTACTGAGGTCTGCTGTGGGTCAGGCACTGTTCTCACTTTTCTGAGCCCAGAGGATGTAGTAATGAACAAGATAAACAAGGTCCTGCTCTCATGAGCAAGTAAACAAATAAGCAAGATAATTTCAGGTCACAGAAATTAAGAAGGAAAATAGAGTGACATGGATAAACATTTATGGGAAGGGTGCTGTTTTAGCTGTGGTAATCTGGAAAGGGCTTTGAGAAGGTGGGAGGTGATATTGAGCTGAGAATAAAACAAGAAAGAAAAAATGTCAAGTAAACCTTTGGTAGAATGCTCAGGGAATGCTGGGCCAAAACACACTTAGGAAGGAGTTTGGCATTTTAAAAGACATGAAAAGCCAATATGGCTGGGGCAGGGGAGAGTAAGCAGTGGGGTGGGGGGAGCAGGGGTGGGGAGTCCAGTTAGAGGGCTTTGCAGATCAAGGTAAGGAGTTTGGGTCTTTTTCTAGGCGTCATGGGAAGCTTTGTGACGTTTTAGAAAAGGAGTGATGTGATTTGATTGGAATTTTGGAGAAAGTATTCTGTTTCCTAGTGGGAGAATAGATTGAAAGAGGGTGGGACAGAGGGAACCAGAGAAAGCAGGGAGATAAGCTAGATTCTGTTACATGCTTTGGACAAGGGCAAAGGGGTAAGGAAATAGGGAATGGGTAAATTCAGGATGTGTTTTGGAAGTAGAACCACAGGCCATGCCAGGGGGTTTAAGTGCAGGGCATGAGGGGGAAAGAATGCAGGCAAAGCGTTTTTCCTGGGCTGAGAGTTCTGTTTAGGTCACATTGGGTTTAGGATGCTAAGCTTGAGGTGAAACTGTGCTGCTTGATACTGATTTCATCAGACTTCAACAGAAAGCAAGGAGGATCCAGAAGAGGTGAGAGGGAGGGGTTTCTTGAGGACAGGGACATGGCACTGCATCTCAGCTCCCTGGAGAACTGATTCTGGGACATGGGACACATTCTCATGAGCCTTTCTTTTTTCTTTTTTTTTTTCTTTTTTTTTTTTTTTTGACAGGCAGAGTGGACAGTGAGAGAGAGAGACAGAGAGAAAGGTCTTCCTTTGCCTTTGGTTCACCCTCCAATGGCCGCCGCGGCCGGTGCGCTGCGGCCGGCGCACCGCGCTGATCCGATGGCAGGAGCCAGGAGCCAGGTGCTTTTCCTGGTCTCCCATGGGGTGCAGGGCCCAAGCACCTGGGCCATCCTCCACTGGACTCCCTGGCCACAGCAGAGAGCTGGCCTGGAAGAGGGGCAACCGGGACAGAATCCGGCGCCCTGACCGGGACTAGAACCCGGTGTGCCGGCGCCGCTAGGCGGAGGATTAGCCTAGTGAGCCGCGGCGCTGGCCCTCATGAGCCTTTCTTGAGAGAGCCGTTTTCCTACTAGACTTATTCAACTACATGCCTTCATTTATATATTCCTTCATGCATTCAAGAGGGTACTTAAAAGAGTTGATGGAAAAATGGAACTAAAAGATAAATTTATTTTAGTACGACATTTCTGAAACTGCATAGTTTTCTCATGCATTTTTCATTACCTCTTTGAAGGGCTCCCTACACGTGCTAGTCACTGGACTAAGCTCTGAGAATACTATCTCTAAGATACAGCCTTTTTTTTTTTTTTAATTTTTATTTATTTATTTATTTGAGAGGCAGAGTTACAGAGAGAGGGAGACAGAGAAAAAGATCTACTATCCGCTGGTTCACTCCCCAAATGACTGCAGCGGCTGGAACTGGGCCAATGTGAAGCCAACAGCCAGGAGATTCTTACTGGCCTCCCATGTGGATGCAGAGGCCCAAGGACTTGGGTCATCCTCCACTGCTTTCCCAGGCACATTAGCGGCAAGCTGGGTCAGAAGTGAAGCAGCTGGGACTTGAACGGACCCTCCAGTGGGACGCTGGTACCACAGGCAGAGGCTAAACCTACTACGCCACAGCACTGGCCCCAATACAGCCTCTCAAATCATAGCTTTACTTTTCTTTCTTTCTTTTTTTTAAAGATTTATTTATTTATTTGAGAGGCAGAGTTACAGACAGAGGGAGAGACAGAGAGGTCTTCTATCCGCTTGTTCACCCCCTAAATGGCTGCAAAGGCTGGAGCTAGACCAATCCGAAGCCAGGAGCTTCTTCCAGGTCTCTCACACCAGTGCAGGGACCTGACCACTGCTGCTTTCCCAGGGCATTAGTGGGGAGCTAGATCAGAAGTGGAGCAGCCAGGACTCAAACCAGTGTCCATGTGGGATGCCAGCACCACAGGCGGAGGCTTAGCCTACTGTGCCACAGCGCTGGCCCCCTAGTACTGGATTCATTAATGCTGTGCCACCTCCTTGAACTCTGTAAAGCTAGGTGTTTCATTGTTTTCATCTCTGTCACTTAGAGATGCTGGCAGCGGGAGGGGGCCGCTGTGGTGTAGAAGGTTAAGCTTTTGCCTGCGGTGCCAGCATCCCATCTGGGCGCTGGTTCAAGTCCCAGCTGCTCCAGTTTCAATCCAGCTCTCTGCTGTGGCCTGGGAAAGCAGTGGAAGGTGCCCCAAGTCCTTGGGCCCCTGCTCCTATGTGGGAGAACTGGATGAAGCTCCTGGCTCCTGGCTTCAGACCGGCCCAGCTCCAGCTGTTGTGGCCTTTTGGGGAGTGAACTAGGGGATGGAAGATATCTCAATCTTTCTCTCCCCTTCTCTACCTGTATCTCTGCCTTTTAAATAAATCTTTAAAAAAAGAAAAAAAAAGATGCTGATAGGGAATGAGGGGCTTGCTTTCACCCTTAAAACTGGTTCAATATTCTGTGCTAATTTTGCCAGATTTTCCCTGAAATTTGTACACCCAGAACTCTTAGAAGTACATGACAGAATTTGGGGCAGAGCTAATAACCCATCAGAGCCATAGACTCAGTTCAGATAACCTTTTGTTACTCTTTTCCTCGCCCCTAAAACCAATGACAGGGACAAAGTCTGCACACTGAGCTAACTAAATGCTTCTGTAGGTGCCATGCTGGCACTGTGGCATAGCGGGTAAAGCCTCCACCCACAGCGCCAGCATCTCATATGGGCTCCAGCTTGTGTCCCAGCTGTTCCACTTCTCATCCAGCTCCCTGCTCATGTGCCTGGAAAAGCAATGGAAGATGGCCCAAGTGCTTGGGCCCCTGCCACTCATGTAGGGGACCCAGATGAAGCTTCAGGCTCCTAACTTCAGCCTGGCTCAGCCTTGGCCATTGTGGCCATCTGGAGAGTGAACCAGTAGATGGACGACCTCTCTGTTTCTCTTTCTCTACCCAACCCCACTCTGTACCTCTGACTTTCAAATAAATAAATAAATAAATCTTTTTTAAAAAATGCTTCTTTAACACAACTGTGCTTTGCAGTTTCCTTCTCAGGCTTTGGAGATACAGATGACTGATAGGCTGATGGCATCATTCATTCCTGATAGGCTAATGGTATCATTCATTCATTCACTTCCCTAATCCATTGATTGACTTCTTCAGCGGTAAACACTGAATGCCCATTACCAGGAGACTGCACATTACTGTCCATCCTGAGCAGCTGGCTGAGAAAAATGCTGAAATGTGTGTGTGAATATGAAGGTCTTCCTGACAACACGAACTATCTTGCGGGAACTCCTAGTTATTATTAGATTTATTTAAATGCCATTCCCCTGCCTTATTCTTCTTATGGTGTCATTCCGCATTGGGTGATGGAAAGACTTTTCCTCTCATTCCTGGGGAAATTTGTTGCAACTGTGTCATTCACTGGGCTTGTCTGGGTCACCTCTGTCTTGTTCATCTCTGTGCCCTAGACCATGCAGTGTGAGCCCATCCTACTAGTTCTTCCTGAATCCTGGGGGTGTGATGGTGGTGGGGAGCTGCAAAGAGATACATATTTTACTTCTTTCTCATTTTTATTTGATACGTTTTGTATGTTTTTAACATTTATTTATTTGAAAGGCAGGGGAGGCCTGTGCTGTGTCTGAGCAGGGGAAGCCACCACCTGCCATCTTGTGTGGGCACCAGTTGGATTCAGGCTGCTCCATTTCCCATCCAGTTTCCTGTTGGTGCACCTGGGAAGGCAATGGAGGATGGCTTTGGAGTTTGGGCCCCAGTGCCCATGTGGGAAACTCAGAGGGGGCTCCTGGCTCCTGGTTTTGGATTGGTCCAGTTCCGGCTATTGAGGCCTTTTGGGGAGTGAACTAGCAGTTGGAAGATCTTTCTCTCTCTCTCTGACCCTGTCTTTCAGACAAATAAATAAATAAACCTTAAAAAAAAAAAAAAAAAAAAGGCAGGGTGACAAAGGGAGAGAGAGAGATCTTCCATCTGTTGGTTCACTCTCCAAGTGACCACAATGGCTGGGTGGTAGGAACCCAGTTACTCCAGCCATCACCACTACCTCCCATAGTCTGTGTTAGCAGGAAGCCAGAGCCAGGAAGAAAACTAAGTACTGCAGTGTGGAATCAGGCATCTTAACTGCTAGGCTAAATGCCCATGTCAACAATAACATTTTTAAATGACACAAGCATAAATAAATAAATAATCCAGACATATACTTACATCCTATTGTAGGAGGAAGTACACAGATGGACTCTTTGGTCCTTTTGCACTCCAGAGAGGTCATTTTTTTTAGAAAAAAAATTAATTAGAGCCCATTTTGTCCATTCCTTTTTTTTATTACTAGTTTTATTATTGTGGCTATTAGACTTTGAAAAAACCTAAGATGGAAAAGAAATTTGAGAAAGCAATCAGGAGCTGAGTGTCTGTGAAATCCCAGAGAGAGTGTAGCTGTCATAAAACCCCACCCATGTAAGCCGTGTGATCCAACCAGGACCTTTCTCAGAATTACTCTTATCTACAGGAAGCAACTAGAAGGCATTGTACGTGCTCTGTGTGAAGACGGGATTAAAAATGTAGTCAAGAGCAGCAGACCTGAGAGCAAGCTGGATGATAATGAGTGCCGGATCTGACAAGGTCTGCAACGGCTGCATGCCAGGTCTATCAGTCCAGCACGCTCTCCTTTACCTTCCGACGCCGCCCGCTCGCTCTGCCCTGCTGCTGATCTCAATCACTTTGCCTTTTCCTGTTACCACCCTAAGTCAGATGCTGTTATCAGCCCAAACAGTCCTCTGTGATCTCAAGTGCGTGATCTTTATACTTTTCATTTACGCCCAAAAGCCATGGCTCGGATACTAAGAAAATGGCACAGTCACGTACACAATGTTAACAATGGAAGCAGCCACCTACAATTTGCTCCATTGACTGTGTAAAACCGTAGGATGGCCGAATGTGCAAAACGCCTTTTAGACTCAAGAGTTTAGAGCCCTGCTTCTGGGTAGTTAATCCTGTATTTTTTTCCTGAGCCCACAAAAATCTAATTACATTCCACTTAGAACTAAGGAGAAGCATTTCTCAAGTTTGCCTGGAAAGTAGGTTAAGTTTCATTCATTGAAGATGTATACTATAGTGTCCTAAGTTGAAAATAGGTAATTCCACAGGTCTGCCTTTTTACCATTTTAATTAAAAAACAGTACCTGTCTTATCATATGACTCTGACAGAGCATGTAGACCAGATACAGAGGGTATGTTTGGAATGATCTGACTTGAAGTATGATCACGCGATCATGTGTTATAAAGGAAGGTCACTTTGAGTTCCTTTGGGGTGCTCAGAAAACCAAGCAGACAGCCTCCGGATGCTAATCAGGTCTGCTGATAAAATGCGAGGGTGCCAGGGTGAGCGGGCTTCAGCAGAGATGGTACTAAGCTGCCACAGGCGGAGAAGACAAATAGGGTTCAAATATGAACTCCAAATTCAAGGATCCGTTGCGAATTAGGCTGCTGCTCACTAGGGCCAGGGCTAGCAGCAGGGCTTTGTTCATGCAATTAATAGTTAACAATTACTGATCAATTGGGATAATTATCCTTAGATCATGTTTTTAACAGTAGGTTGTATTAGCATCTGCTGTAAGGTGTATTGTTTCCTAGAGTCAACTCCCAGGAATATTTACATCAGAGACTGAGACATTTATTAATATGCAGGCTCCCAGACTGTAGCCTAGACCTAATCAGAGACTCTGGGGCTGGGGTCCAGGAATCTCCATATTAGTACAGCCCCAGGTGATTCTTAGGTACAACCAACTGTACCTGCTCTTGGAGTTAAGAGAAGGAAGCTGGAGCTGGCGTGGACTGCCTCCTGAACAGAAAGTTGTTCTGTGCTTTTGGTTCCCCAAGGGGAACCCAGCTGGGGACAAGGGACAGCATGAACATTCCCAGTGGCTTTAGGTAACCTAGGAGCTGTAACACTCACCCTTCCTGGAACTCTTGGTACTAGGTGAATTCTGCTGGGGGCAGGCCAGGCAGGGGCTGAAGCTGGTTACCACAGCACTGGGTCTCAGAGCCCAAGGAGACATCTAGGTGGAATATAGACACTCCCTGGTGACGCCTGCAGAATAAACTGGAGTGTCTCAAGGGAGGTGAGGAAAGGGAGAGAGAGGTTGTTTGACAAGGAGCACAAACTGGGTGAGCAGCAATTCTTGGGAGATTTGAATGGAAATGCCCAGTGGTTGTCCCAGTGGTGTGATATAAGCTGTTAACTCTGCAATATAGAGCCAGGACCCTCTCTCAGGTCCAGCCAGTATTCTGGGATTCACCCAGAAGGGCTGCATCCTTGAGAAGTCTGGTTAAGATGAAAATTGAGGAAAGAAATCCTTTCCCTATAGTATACAGAACATCTCTTCCTGGGGGACTTCCTCAGATTGCAGCATGGAGACATATGCGTGCCTCTCGGACCTGCCACAAGTGCTGGCTTTGTTTGGGAGAGGGTGAGAGTCATGTGCTTGAAACTCCATGAATGAGAAGAGTGCGGTCCCCCTCTCATATCTCTGCAGCCAGACAGTTCAATGTGTCTCTATTCATGCATGGGGTTCAATCTGCAGATTTAAGTGCACGTAGACGTGAAGAAATCAGCAGCCCCTGACTGGGGGGCTGAGGGCCTCCTCACTGCTGAGCCCAGGAACGCTTCAGTGCTCACCCCGACCTCTTGATAGTATGGTGTCTGACCAGCCGACTGCTCCTCGAAGCTCTCCCCTTCTCCATGTGCAGCACCGCCGTTTCCACTCTTCTTCCATCTCATCAGCCTTGTCTTGTGTTTCCCGTAAGAGCTCTTCAACCTGGCACTTGCCTGTGAAGCTCCTTAGGATTCTGACCTGGGTTCTTAATCTCTCCAGGCTCCCCAGGGCAACGGATTCCATTCTTAAGACATCGCTTACCATCCACGTCTGGTTCTTAATCTTGTTTGTTCTCTGCTCTCAAAGTTGGCAGAATTTGTTGAATTCGACCAGCACACACACACTTGCATTCGTTTCCTACAAAAAGTCATTTTAATGGGAAGCTGCTGGAGTCGCCGAAGCTGCCGTGTGAGGCAGCACAGCCGAGGATTTACAGCCAGGGCCTAAGCTGTTGTGCCGGTTGCCGAGCAGGTCCTTGCCCCACTGGGACCTGACCGGAAGCCCGGAGCTTCTTCCCACGCGCTGGCCTGCGAGCCATCCCCACCTTCTTTCTTCTCATCTCTTTCTGGTCCTTCTCTTCAGTTTGCCAGGAGGGTGGAAGAAGGCCCAGTCCTCTTCTGCTTCTGCCCATAGCAGGTGCCACTACCACCAAGGGCCTCACTGTCTTCCTGTCTCTTCTCTCTCCTCTTGGGCCAGAAATACATGTGCATGTGGCTGGTTGGAGGGGATGCTGGTGGCAAGACAACCCTTCTTCACCACTGTTTCCACCTTGGGTTTTAAGGCAGAAGCAGTGGACTGCAAGAACACTTGTTTACTGGTAAGGGCTGTTGGTGATCGGGATGAAATGAGGCCTCTCTGGAGGCATTGCTTCCAGAACGCCCAGAGTCCTATTTTTGTGGTAGACAGCAGTGATCGTGAAAGAATTCGGGGAGGAACAGCAGAGCTGCAGAAAATCCTTCAGAAAGACAAGCTTCAGCATGCAGTGCTGCTGCTTTTTGTGAACAAACAGGCTTTGCTAAATGCTGTGGCCATCGGTGAAATGACAGTAAATGAGGTCTTCGATCTCTGTGTAACAGAACATGGTATGTTCAGGCGATTGGTGCTGCACAAGGAACTGGTCTGTCTGAGGGACTTGACTGGCCTCCGAGGAGCTTCCCAAAGGTTACACTGGACCTGACCTCGGAGATGTTTCCCAGAACTGGTCTTGGCTTATTACCACACTGTTAGTTTGCATCTTGTTGTTAAACAGTATCTGGGACTGGTTTGGCCAGAATAATACAGTCTTTTTTTTTTTTTTTTTTTTTTTGACAGGTAGAGTTACAGACAGTGAAAGAGAGAGACAGAGAGAAAGGTCTTCCTTCCATTGGTTTACCCCCCAAGTGGCTACTACGGCCGGCGCGCTGCACCGATCCAAAGCCAGGAGCCAGGTGCTTCCTCCTGGTCTCCTAGGCAGGTGCAGGGCCCAAGTACCTGGGCCATCCTCCACTGCCTTCCTGGGCCACAGCAGAGAGCTGGACTGGAAGAAAAGCAACCGGGACAGAATCCGGCACCCAGATCGGGACTAGAACCCGGGGTGCCAGCGCCGCAGGCGGAGGATTAGCCAAGTGAGCCGTGGTGCCAGCCAATAATACAGTCTTTAAACTGATTTTGTTGCCAATTATTGTTCACCAAGTATATTGTTGCTGGTAAGCAATATACTTGGATTTAAAGAAATTCTCCTTGGGAAAAAAATAAGAAGTTATTTTACTCGAAATTAGACTTTTATTGATTTAATAATAACCTTACTAAAAAAATAGCGGCCCCAAGTACTGTCCTTCCCGCTTTACTCTCGGTAACCACTGCTAGGAAGGGACCTGTTTAACTGTCTTTGAGAGGTTACCTGGATCTGTTGTAACAACATGCTCTTAGCACTGTTTCTTCTAAACTTGAGAGGCTGAGAGACAGAGACAGTGACAAGTAGACAGACAGAAAGTGCCCACCCACTTGCCTGTTCCCCAGATGCCCACGACAGAATCTGGAAGCTGGGAACCCAGTGCTGGTCTCCCACACGGGTGGCAGAGACCCAGTCACTTGAGTCATCACCTGCTGCCTCCCAGGGTGTGCACTGGCAGGAAGCTGGAGTCAGGAGCTAGAGACGGCAATGAACCCAGGCACTCTAGTATGGGTTGTGGGTGTCTCAATTTCTAGGCTAAATTCCCACCTCTGCTTTTTGATTTATCGATGTAGAACATTTTCTGGAGTAGGCATTTGGCCTAATGGTTAAGCCATTGTTTGAGATGCCCACATTCTACATCAGGGTGTCTGGGTTCGAGCCGGCTCCATTGTTGATTCTAGCTTTCTGCCACTGTGCGTCCTGGGAGGCAGCAGCTGAAGGCTCAAGTAGTTGAGTCCCTGCCACACATGTGGGAGATCTGGACAGAGTTCCTAGCTCTTGCGTTCATCCTGGCCCAGCCCTGACTGGTGTGGACATTTGGGAAGATGGGAGACCTCTCTCTCTCTGTCTGTCTCTCTCTTTCTGCCTTTCAAATAAGTACATTTGTGACAAAGAATGGTAAACAGAAGATACTGAAGTAACGAAGACGTCCATGAAGAGCACAGATCTGCACAGGAAAGGAATATAATCATACTGTGTTTTATTTGAGTCTGCAAGGAGCAGTGCTTCTATGAACATTGTAACGTAGATACTGTTTATTGGTTACCAGATTTTAGAATCTCACTGTGGACAGAGAAAAACTTGATTATGACTACATAATGAAATGTATATTTAGCAACCTCTTATAAATGAAAATACAAGAATACGTCAAAAGATCATTTAGGTCTCACACAGTTTTTTGAAATGAGTTTTAAAATTACAAGGCTACCTCAAAATGTTCATGGAAAGTGAAGTTTGAAAAAATGAACTTGTTTTGATGCAAAATTTTTTGAAGTCCATGCATATAAGGGGGTCTTCAAAAAGCTCATTAAAAATATGTATTATGAAAAAGCCAAAAAAATCATGGAACATGACATTAAAAGATAATTTTATTTTGATGCAAAAATTTTTGAAATTCATACACAGTTTTTTCATGTGAGGATACTTCAAGAAGTCCATGGGAACATGGAATTTTTTTTTAAAGTTTGTTTTTGGTGCAAAAATGTTTTGAAACCCATGCATAGTTTTTTCATAATACATGCTTCCCATGAACTTTTTGAAGTACTTTCATAATATGCATTTTTCTTGAGCTTTTGAAAAGTTCATGCGTGGATTTAAAAAAATTTGCACCAAAATAAGTTTATCTTTTAATTCCATTTACCGTAAACTTTTTGAAGTCCTTCATATGCAGTTTAACCAAAAAATGTTAAACTATACTGGGAGATGCATGGGGTACAGTAAGAAGGGGAGAGGGGTATTGTGAATAAGCTAAAGCCTTTACTAGAGAAGTCAGCAGTGTCCTCATTTTTATCTATTTATTTATTTATTATTTAGGAGCCCAGAATTCAGTGTAGATGTACCAGGTGGGTGGGTGGAAGGAACCTCACTGGAGGCATCCCTGCTGGCAGAAAGCTGGAATCAGGAGTGGAGCTGCAACTCAAACCTGGGCTTTCTGATACGGGATGTGGGCTCCCAGCCCAGCTAACGGTCACCGTCACCTGCTCGGGGATTCTTCCCCTTCAGAGCCCCCTCAGGACCACCTTCTTCCCGCTGTAGTGCAGGCGGACTGCTCTCCAGCTGTAGCTTGAGCTCAGCCCTCGCCCTGGGCCTGCCTGTTGCTGCTCCACCAGTGTTGATCCCAAATAGTAGCCTATTTCCCCAGTCTAACTGAATAGCGAGCATCTGTTTGTGAAGGATATTCAAACATAAAAACACGTATCTGCATCCCTCACTTTGTTCTTTTACAAGATGGAATCATACATCTTACTGTGCTGCTTTCTCTCCCCACTCATATCTCATAAATCTTCCCTAGTTCCCTATTTATGGATGCAATTTTCTAGAAGCTGCTTCTGACTTCATAGTGAACACTCAGGTTATTTTCAGTGTCTGTGTTGTCATAAACTAATAACATGTGCTTGTGAATGACAACGCCAGCAGGCTATGATCTTGGAGGAAGCAGCCCACGTTTCCCTATAACTTTCCTTCAAGCCCTGGAATTCTCATTTTTTCACATTGTACTTTTTTATTTTTTAAAAAATATTTATTTATTTGAAAGGCAAAGTTACAGAGAGGTAGAGGCAGAGACAGAGAGAAAGAAAGAGGTCTTCCATCCAGTGGTTCACTCCCCAAATGGCCACAACAGCCAGAGCTGGACCAATCTGAAGCCAGGAGCCAGGAGCTTCTTCCAAGTCTCCCATGGAGGTGCAGGGGCAGAAGGGCTTGGGCCATCCTCTACTGCTTTCCCAGGCCATAGCAGAGAGCTGGATTGGAAGTGGAACAGCCAGGACTGGAACTGGTACCCATATGGGATGCTAGCGCTGCAGGCAGCAACTTTTATCCACTATGCCACAGTGCCAGCCCATTTTATTTTATTTTTTTAAAAGAGTTATAGAGAAGTAGAGACAGGAGAGAGCAGTCTTCCACTCACTGGTTCACTCCCCAAATGGCTGCAATGGCCAGTGCTGAGTCAATCTGAAGCCAGGGGCCAGGAGTTTCTTCTGGGTGTCCCACATAGGTACAGGGGTACAAGAACTTGAGAGCCATCCTCTACTGCTTTCCCAGGCCATAGTAGAGAGCTGGCTTGGAAATGGAGCTGCTAGGACTTGAACCAGCACCTATATGGAATGCCGGTGCTGCAGGCTGAGGTTTTAACCCACTGTGCCACAGTGCCGGCCCCCATTTTTTTTTTTTTTAAGATTTTTATTTAATTTAAAACTTTATTTATTTATCTGGAAGACAGAGTAACACATATAGAGAAAGAGAGATCTTCCATCCACTAATTCACTCCCCATATGGCTATCATGGCTGGGGCCAGGATCCAGGAACTCCATCTGGGTCTTTCCTGTGGGTGGCAGGAGCCCAAGCCCTCCAGTCATTGTCTGCTACCTCCTGGACACGTTAGCAGAGAATTGGATCAAAATTGGAGCAGCTGAGACTTGAACCATCGCTCTTATATGGGATTTTGGTGTTGCAAACTGTGACCACTTTTAAGGTCAGTATGATTTCAACAATGTCATTGTTTCCTAATGTTAAAGTATATTTCTGGTGCTTTGGGCATTGTCATCAGCTGACATGGGGACAGTGGCAATCTGGGAACTTATATACTTTGTACATTGATTACGAGGGAAAGAATCCTTTAGCAGGTGCTACTGCTGTGAATGGTGTTGCTGGATCTGGCCTCGTCCTACAATGTGGACTTCGCCAGGGGCCTTCTGGTGATCTGCAAGGCCGCCTGGGATGGCTGCCTCTGGTGGCCTGGTCCTCCCTTCAGGTTGTCACAGGGCACATGGACCGCTCACTGCAGCTGGCCCTCCTGTGGATATGAATGGCTCCGTTACCCTCAGAGCAGCGCCAGGAGGAGAGGCTGCTGACCCTGTGGCTTTTGTGCTGCACCCCTGCTCCCACGCTGAACACGCAGCCTGGTGGGCTGCAGGTCTCAGCGTGAAAGGTGGCTCAGCTGCCACTGACACACACGGGACTCCAGACGCCTGAATCCCCTCCATGCTGTGCTGCCTGGACCCTGTGCAGGCCTGACCTGACACCACACGCCAGACTCTGCAACGCCTTGACTAAGCAGGTATCTTTATCAAGGTCACATGCAAGGCCAGTAAGTCATGTGGTAGTTAATTTTGTGTGTCAGCCGGCGTGGGCTGTGAGGCCCAGCTGGTTAAACATTGTCCTAGGGGCGGGCATTTGGCATAGTGGTTAAAACACCATTGACATGCCTGCCTCCCACCTCAGAGTGCCTGGGTGTGCCTCTCAGCTCTGGCTCCTGACTGCGGCATCCCTGGGGGTTGAGAGGGGAACAGCAGTGACAGCTCAAGTACTTGGGTTTATTTTTTTCTTTTCTTTTCTTTTTTTTTTTTTTTTTTTTGACAGGCAGAGTGGACAGTGAGAGAGAGAGACAGAGAGAAAGGTCTTCCTTTGCTGTTGGTTCACCCTCTAATGGCCGCCGTGGCCGGTGCGCTGCGGCTGGCGCACCGTGCTGATCCGATGCTAGGAGCCAGGTGCTTCTCCTGGTCTCCCATGGGGTGCAGGGCCCAAGCACTTGGGCCATCCTCCACTGCACTCCTGGGCCACAGCAGAGAGCTGGCCTGGAAGAGGGGCAACCGGGACAGAATCCGGCGCCTCAACCGGGACTAGAACCCGGTGTGCCAGCACCGCTAGGTGGAGGATTAGCCTAGTGAGCCACGGCGCCGGCCTTGGGTTTCTACCATTCATGTGGGAGACATGGATTGAGTTCTTGGCCCCTGGCCATTGATTGTGGACATTTGAGGAGGGAACCGGTGAATAGAAGTACCCCATCCAGTCTGTCGCCCTCTCTCCCTCTCAAATTAAAAAGAAAGCGATTGTTCTCGATGTTGCTATGAAGGTATTTTGGGGATGAGAGTAACATTTAAATGAGCAGACTTCAAATGAAGCAGATGATCTGCCAGAATGTAGGTGGGCCTCACCTGATCAGGTGAAGGCCTTCCGAGCGGAGATTGAGGGCCCCAGAGTAGGAAGGAGTTCTGTCTCCAGATTAAACTTTACACTCAGGACTGCAATACCCACTCCTGCTGGAATTCCCACAGCCTGGTCTGCCCTGCAGATTTTGGACTTCCCAACCCCCACAGTCTTGAGCCAATTTCTTTAAATAACTCTCTTGCTGGCTCGCTCATATATATACATTCTGTGTTTGTGGAGAGCCCTGAGCGACGCAGGGCCTAAGATGGGCTCTGAGATGACTCCATCTGCCCCCACCACACCCCACGCCCCATGTGCATACAGAGCTTGTATGTGTCTGGAAGGCTGGCCCAGGACCCAACCAAGCACAGCACTAAGGATGAAGGAGCAGTCCAAAGACTCGCATGGCCTTGCCTGCAGAGGGCTTCCCGAGGGCTAACCCTCATCCCTGGTTGATTCCATGTCAGCCCCAGCTTTCCTGGAGGGTGGAGTCACGCTCTAGCCCTCTGAGTGCCATCTGTCTACTTCAGGCCCTTGAGTCTTCTGTGGGACCCTGGAGGCAGGCTGCTTCAATTTTGTTATTTTTGTATATCAAGTATCCAGGTTTCTTTCTTTCTTTCTTTTTTTTTTTTTCCTCATTAGAATTGGAAAAGCCATGTACCACTTACCTGGCCCCTGTCCTCATGGCAAAAGCAGGTGCGCTGTAGGAAGCTGAGGCTGTGCCTGCGTCTGTCTGCCTTGCGGGTATGCTCAGATCATGTCTGTGCCTTGGTCCATCATCTGCCCAGTGTCAGTGCCTGTGAAGGGAACCCACCCGCTTCCTCTGCTAATTCCTTTTTTTTTTTTACTATGTTTTTTGTGTGTGTGTGTGTGTGTGTGTGTGTGTGTTTTGACAGGCAGAGTGGACAGTGAGAGAGAGAGACAGAGAGAAAGGTCTTCCTTTTGCCGTTGGTTCACCCTCCAATGGCCGCCGTGGCCAGCGCGCTGCAGCCGGCGCACCGCGCTGATCCAATGGCAGGAGCCAGGTGCTTCTCCTGGTCTCCCATGGGGTGCAGGGCCCAAGCACTTGGGCCATCCTTCCTCTGCTAATTCCACATGTGTTCTGCAGGCCCTCCTCTCTGCTTGGCATTGTGCTGGCTCCTGGGGACCAGAAGGGGAGCCAGACACAGTCCTTGCATGAAGTCTAAGTGTCATCCCTGAGGCCTGGCTCTGAGGACAAGTGAGGAGCCTTAGAATGGGGCTCCACAGGCTCTGTTTACCATGACAACCAAGGTACCACGTACCTACTAATATCCTGCAACTGAGTCAAAGACACAGGTAGTTTTTAGAACTGGCTGGCCGGAAGTGAGCTCTCCAGTCCTCAACTCTGAGTCTCACAAGGGCACCTACACTTTCTGCCTCCTAATGTGTGATTTGATCACTGTGGTGCCTACGAGCCCAAACTTCAGCATCACCCAGACTCTGTGCTTGGACCCCAGCCTTACCATCTTCAGCTGTAAAGTCTTTGTTCAAAGGCAGAGAGACAGAAACAGAGATGGAATTGGAGACTTGAACCCAGGCACCCTGGCATGGGATACAGGCATCTCAGGTGGCATCTTTTTATTTTTTTATTTGAAAGAAAGTTGCAGAGAGAGGTCGATACAGGGGGAGAGAGAGAGGGAGAGGGTGGGTGTCGGCCCTGCATTGGAAGTGGAACAGCTGGGATTCGAACCAGTGCCCATATAGAATGCTGATGCTTTAGGCTAGGGCTTTAACCTGCTGCACCACAGCGCTGGCCCCCTTAAGTGGCATCTTAACCACTCCACCAAATGGCCCCTCTCCCCTTCAGCTTTGTGATCATTTTAAAAATATGTATTTAATAGAAAGGGGGAGAGGGAGAGAGGTATCTTCCATCAACTAGTTCACTCTCCAAATGCTCACAACAGCCAGGGCCGGGCCAGGCACGAGCCAGGAATCAGGAACTCTTTCCAGGTCCACCATGTGAGTGTCGGGGACCCAAGTACTTGAGCCGCCATCTGCTGCCTCCCAGCGTGTGCGTTAACTGGAAGCTGGATCAAAAGCATAGAGTGGTGCTGGCTCTGTGGCTCGGTAGGTTAACGCCCTGGTCTGAAGCACAGGCAACCCATATGGGTGCTGGTTCAAGTCCCAGCTGCTCCTCTTCTGATCCAGCTCTCTGCTATGGCCTGGGATAGCAGTGGAGGATGGCCCAAGTCCTTGGACCTCTGCACCCTCATGGGAGACCTGGAGGAAGCTCCTGGCTCCTGGCTTCAGATCAGTGCAGCTCCGGCCATTGCGGCCATCTGGGGAGTGAACCATCGGATGGAAGACCTCTCTCTCTGTCTCTACTTCTCTCTGTGACTCTGCCTGTCAAATAAATAAAATAAATATTAAAAAAAAAAGAAAGCATAGAGTAGGTGGGACTTGAACCAGGCCCTCTGGTATAGGATGTCAGCATCCCAAGTGGTAGCCTAACCACTGTACCACAGTGCCCGCCCCAGCAGTGGGACCGTAACCTTGATCTCATGACTGAGCCTTGCTCAGCTTCCTTTCCCTCACCTGTGATACTAATGTGAACTGGTGGGTTGATTGGAGTATTTGCTAATTTATGGTCTCCTGCAGAAGTGCTAAGGAAATGTTAATTTCTTTTTTTTTTAAGATTTTATTTATTTATTTGAGAGGTGGAGTTACAGACAGAAGGAGAGAGAGAGAAAGGTCTTCCTTCCGTTGGTTCACTCCCCAAATGGCCACAATGCTGGAGCTGTGCTGATCTGAAGCCAGGAGCCAGGGGCTTCTTCCTGGTCTCCCATGTGGGTGCAGGGCCTAGGGACTTGGGCCATCTTCTACTGCTTTCCCAGGCCACAGCAGAGAGCTGGATCAGAAGTGGAGCAGCCAGGACTAGAACAGGCTCCCATATTGGATGCCAGTGCATCAGGTGGAGGATTAACTTACTGCACCACGGCGCCGGCCCCAGAAATGTTAATTTTTATAGTGGTTTCATCATTGTCATTGATCTCCTTACTTATCTATTCTCGATGACTCAAGGCAAGTACCATTTTCCCCTTTCTCTTACCCTCCTTGTTAGAAAGAGGACACATTTCAGCAGGTTGAAGGGAAAAGTAGTGGAAAAATGATTTGAACAGAAAAGGGGCCAACCAAGAATCTAACTTAGAAATGAACACCTTCACTTTGGTGGGTCCCAGGATTGGCTCTGAGCTTCCTTGTTGCTGAGGAGAAAAGGGAAACTGGATGGATTATGCAAGTCAGCACTGTCAGCTATGACATCAAAGCTGCGGTTCAGGAGAAACACACAGCGGCAGGAGTTTCCTTCTCATGATGCTGCCTTCTTGACCTGGGCATTCGTTTTGCTGATGGGAAGACTGTGGGTGGGAAAGTTTCTGAACGTGGAGGCTGTCCTGCCCCTCGGGAGGCCCACCTGTCTCTGTCTCCAGGGACTCAGCAGAGAAGACCTGTCTTCTGGGCCAGAGAACGAATGGTACAGCAGGGCTGTGTTTCTGAAACCAAAGGCATCACATGCTGATAACAAACGCGATGTGTCACACTGTGGTTTTCAGCAACACTGTTTCCTCTCTTTTGCAATTTCAGGTTCAGTGGGGCTTGACAGAAGCATGAGATGTGCAGGCCTTGAGTTGATTTGTGCTTCTACTTCCACTTCGTGGTGCAGCTTGTCCCACCCAGCCATTGGCGAAGCCTGGCTGAGTGCCGCTGGGTGCCAGGCCCCTGCCCCGAGGCCTGGCTGGGCACCCATGCTTCCAGCCTGCAGGGACGAGGCCAGGAGGGGATGCAAGTTATCCAGGCGCTGGGAACTCCGAGGAGGACACTTGCAAACACAGGAGCTGGAGAGGCCTGGGATCCACTTGGGAGGAGGGACTTGAAGGATTAGGTGGGCGGGGAGGAAAAGAGGCCACGTGGTGATGAGGACTGCCACGGTCCCCAGAGGCAGGGAAAGGGACGAGGATGTGGGTGTCAGTGTGTCCAGCTGCTGCCTCTGCCCATCATCCACCTGGCAAGCAGGAGGGGGTAGGGAAATCCACGCTGTTCCTCACGTCCCTGCCTTAGGAGTCCTTGGGAGTTTCTGAAACAGTTTGTTAGTGGGAATTTGTGGACTTTAAAAATGGGTTGTAGTAGGAGCTGGCATTGTGGCTCAGCGGGTTAAACTACCAACTGTGTCGCTAGAATCCCACATGAGCACCAGTTTGAGTCCTGGCTGCTCCACTCCTGATCCAGCTCCCTGCTAATGTGCCTGGGAAAGCAGCGGAACATGGCCTATGTGCTTGAGTCCCTGCACCCATGTGGGAGATGCAGACGGAGTTCCAGGCTTCTGGCTTCAGCCTGGCCCAACCTCAGCTGTTGTGCCATTTGGGGACTGAACCAACAAATGGAAGATCTCTCTCTCTGCTCCACCCCCCCCCCGTCAGTAACTCTGCCTTTCAGATGCATAAATCTTTTCTAAAAAAATGGTTGCAGGAATATTCTTCATCCATGCTTTGGATGAAATAACTATAGTCTTCTTTTTTTAAAAAAATATTTATTTATTTATTTGAAAGGCAGAGTTACAAAGAGGCAGATAGAGGAAGAGAATCTTCCATCAGCTGGTTCATTCCCCAAATGGCCACAATGGCCAGAGCTGGGCAGATCCAAAGCCAGAACCCAGGAGCTTCTTCTGGGTCTCCCACACGGGTGCAGGACCCCAGAGAGCTGGATTGGGAGTGGAGCAGCTGGGACTTGAACCCCATATGGGATGCTGGCACTGCAGGAAGTGGCCTTACCCACTATGCCACAGTGCTGACTGCTATAGTCATTTTTATTTTGGCTTCTTGGGGGTTAATCAGTCTTGTACCCAAATGTGCTGGTGTCTGAAATGCTTGGTTGCCCTTCAGGTTACTAGAACACATTTCTCTGTCAGGTGGGGAAGCCAGGCAGGAGGGTGGGGGCCTGCAGAGGGGAGCTTGACCGGAGCTGGTGCTTGGGAGCACCCAGCACAGGGCTCCTGTGTCTGTGACTAATTCAGTTTCACGTTCTGTCCATTCAGCAGGGGACAACGTGGAGACTCGAGAGCTGAGAGAAAGCGTGCCCGCAGCTAGAAAGTAAGAGTCCGACTTCAAAATTCAGGTAGCTATGGCTGGTATCATGCTACAGTGGGTTAAGCTGCCGTCTGCAATGCCACGACCCCACATCAGAGCATTAGTTTGAGTCCCAGCTTCTCCACTTCTGATCCAGCTCCCTGCTAATGTGCCTGGGAGGCAGAGGATGATGGCCCAGTGCTTGGGCCCCTACCCCTGATGTGGGGAACCCTGATGGAATTCCTGGCTTCTGGCTTTGTCCTGGCCCAACACTAGCTTTTACTGGTAGTTGGGTAGTGAACCAGTAGATAGAAAATCTCTCTCTCTCTCTCTCTTTCTCTGCCTTTCAAATAAATAAATTAAAAAAAAAAATCAGGTGCCCACAGAGCTCATCTCTCAGCCACACCACTTACTTTGGGACATAACCAATAGTGCACCGAGGCCGACACAGCTGGAGGCACCAGGAGAACTGGAGTCTTCCCTGTGGATCGGATCTGGTGGCCAGATGGCTCTAAGGCCCGCCCTTGTTGCCCTGCCTGGGGCCAGGGTGCAAGGCTTCCCCTGGGAGCCTCTCGCTGAGTGGCAGATGGGGACTCAGATGTGTTGTAGCTTCTTGCTGAGTAAGATGGAGAAGAACTTAAAAGAGGAAGTCGTGTGTTTCTGTGGAAACTTCTGTGAGAACTGAGTGCAGAGTGGTTCACCTTGTAGATGCGAGAAACTGTGGAAAGCACAGCTCGCAGACTTCACTTCCCACCCCCGCCCTCCCCATGCTGCTGTCTGGCCAGGAATCTCAACTGCCTGCCGGGGCTGGGCAGGGGCCGAGCGGGCAGCTGACAGCCCTGAAAAGTGGCTTCCAGTACCAGCCGTGTGGTGATGCAAGTGCAGTCTCAGACAGGCACCCTCCCCCTTCTCTGACCTCAGACCTCTGTACTGCAGGAAAGGAAGCCTTGGTCGTCAGCCCTGTAGGTCTGTGCCCACTGCTCGGGACTCTCAACCTCGTGGGGGGTCCAGACCACTTGGAGGATCTCATACAACTATCAGACCTTTTCTCTCTTTCTTTCTTTTTTCTTTTTTTTGGACAGGCAGAGTTAGAGAGAAAGACAGAGACAGAGAGAAAGGTCTTCCTTCCATTGGTTCACCCCCCGAAATGGCTGCTATGGCCGGCGTGCTGCACCAATTCGAAGCCAGGAGCCAGGTGCTTCCTCCTGGTCTCCCATGGGGTGCAGGGCCCAAGCACTTGGGCCATCCTCCACTGCCTTCCCGGGCCACAGCAGAAAGCTGGACTGGAAGAGAAGCAATCAGGACAGAATCTGGCGCCCCGACCGGGACTAGAACCTGGGGTGCTGGCACTGCAGGTGGAGGATTAGCCAAGTGAGCCGTGGTGCCAGCTAAGGCCTTTTCTTAGGAAGAAATACACACACCCAAATGTTGGCCAACAAGTTTAGGAAAATCAGTGGACTTCCCCTAGTTTGTGCCCGAAGCTGCCGGGACCCACACCCACATTAGGCACTGCTAGTCCATCTAGAGGTCTCTATGACAGTGCTGTTGTCCATCATGGCCACCTGCAGTCTCTGAGTATCTCAGTGGCAACTGGTCTGATTTGAAATTTGCAGGAAGTACACAGTACACACGACTTTGTAGATTTAGTAGGAAAGAAAAATATAAAACATTCATAGTTTTAATATTGATACTAGGTTAAAAAATGTATTGGATGTTGGGGTCAAATAAGATGTGTTGTCAAAATTAACTTCATCTGGATCTTTTTACTTTAAAAAATGTGTGGAGGTGGGAGTTTGGCCTAGCAGATAAGACTATGGCTAAGATGCCCACATCCCAGATTGGAGTCCTGGGTTTGATACCCAGCTCTCCCAGTTCCAGTTTCCTGCCAATGCAGACCCTAGGAGGCAGTGGCAATGGCTCAAGAAACTGGGTTTCTCACATGGGAGACCTGGACGGAGTTCCCAACTCCTGGTTTCAGCGGCCTTAGCCATTGCAGGTCTCCAGAGAGTCAGCAGATGGGAGGGTTCTCTCTCTCTCCCTCAGATTGATTTATTTGAAAGGCAGAAAGAGAGGGGGAGCTTCCAGCTGCTGGTTCACTCCCCAGATGTCAGCAACAGATGGGGCCATGCTGAAACTAGGAGCCAGGTCTCCCACGTGGGCAGCAGGGACTCGAGCCCTGGAGCCATCATCTGCTGGATCAGGAGCACAGAGCAGCCAGGACTCAGACCGGGCACTGCTTTATGGCACGGGCGAGTCACAAGCGTGACCCACTGCACCACAACACCCGCCCCTTTCTCTCGGTTCTTCTGTGGCTAGGGCACTTGCAAAGCAGTGGGGGCTGCTGTGTGCTGGCGGCACAGCACTGCTCTGTGATGGCACCTGCTGGCCAGTGTGCTGCCCCTTTCCCCTCTGTCAGTGGACAGAGGCCTTCCCTGCAAATCCTTCCACGAATGGGCAGGAGGTGTTTACAGAACAAAGCTGTGTGCTGTGTTTTCCCAGCCAGGGACAAGTCTAGTGCTCTAGCTCCCACAGCCAATGGTGTGCTCCTTCCGAGGCCATGTGAGAGGCTAGCGTCCTATGCAACGTTGGCAGATTGAGTTCCTAGGGCAGCTGGGACAAAGTACCACAAACTGGAGGCCCCACATCAACAGAAATGTGCTCTCCCACAATGCCAGAGTCCCGGAATCTGAAATCAAGCTTTGGCAGGGCCAAGCTCTCGCTGAAGCTCTAGGGCAGGACCCCGCTCCCCCTTTCCTAGCCCCTGCTGGTCACTGGCTATCCTCGGTGTCTCTTGGCTCATGGCCACATGGCCCGCAACCCTGTCGCTGCGGTCATGTGGCTGCCTCCCTCTCTCTCATCTCTCTTCTTGTAATGGTATAATTGGGTTAGGGTGCATCTTAATCCCACATTACCTCATTTTAGCTTGATTACAGTGCGGAGAACCTAGTTCCACATCAGGTTGCTTTTTGAGGGCCAGTAGACTCGAACTTTATAGGGGATAGCATTCACTCAGTACAATTGTTTTTCTTTTTTCTTTTTAAATTTATTTATTTGCAAGTCAGAGTTACACAGAGAGAGGAGAGGCCGAGAGAGAGAGGTCTTCCATCCACTGGTTCATTCCCCAGTTGGCTGCAACAGCTGGAGCTGCACCGATCTGAAGCCAGGAGCCAGGAGCTTCCTCCCGGTCTCCCATGCGGGTGCAGGGGCCCAAGGACTTGGGCCATCTTCTACTGCTTTCCCAGGCCATAGCAGAGAGCTGGGTAGGAAGTGGGAGCAGCCGGGTCTCAAACCGGTGTCCACATGGGATGCCAGCACTTCAGGCCAGCCCCTACAATTGTTTTTCCTTAAGATTTATTCATTTGGGGCCAGCACCATGGCACAGTAGGTTAATCCTACACCTGCGGTGCTGGCATCCCATATGGGCACTGGTTCTAATCTCGGCTGCTCCTCTTCCAATTCAGTTCTCTGCTGTGGCCTGGGAAAGCAGTAGAAGATGGCCCAAATGCTTGGGCCCCTGCACCCACGTGGGAAACTAAGAAGCTCCTGGCTCCTGGCTTCAGATTGGCGCAGCTCCTGCCGTTGTGGCCATCTGGGGAGTGAACCAACGGAAGGAAGACTTTTCCCTGTCTCTCCCTCTCACTGTCTATAACCCTACCTCTCAAATAAATAATTAAAAAATCTTTAAAAAAGAGATTTATTCATTTATGTATTTGAAAGGCAGTTGCAGAGAGAGAGATACAGAGAGAGAGCTTCCATCTGATGGTCCAGTCCCCAAATGGCTCTGATGGTGAGGGCTGGGCCAGGCTAAAGCCAGCAGCCGGGAACTCCATCTGGGTCTCCCACATGGATGACAGAGGTTGAATTACCTGGGCCATCTTCTAGTGCCTTCCCAAGCATGTTAGCAGAGAGCTGGGTCAAAAACAGTACATCCAGCAATTGAACCACAAAGCGTCTTCTGATGTAAAGAGTCAGAATGGCGCGTGGTGTGTGCCAGGCACAGGCCTACACTCCAGGGACCCAGTGATGAACAGAACGCAGTCTTTGCCCTGTGGGGCTCATACACCAGTGATGGAGGCAGACAGTCACACATCAGTGTGTGCTGGTGTCCGTCAGGACACTGGGTCCTCATTGGCGGGGGAAGGGTGCAGAGGGGCGGGCTGTTTTTGAGCAGAAGGTGGCTCAAGTGCTTGGGCCCTGCCACTCACACGAGACCTGGGGTGAATTCCTGACTCCTGGATGTGGCCTGGCCCCGCCCTGGCTGTGGCCGCCATCTGGGGAGTGAGCCAGCAGGTGGAAGAGCTCTCTCGCTCTCTCTCTCTCTGTAACTCTAGCTTTTAAATAAATGAAAATAAAAATAAATCCCTTTCTAAACAAGAAAGAAAGGAACTGTCTGAGGAAGCTTCTTGTGGCCCCTAGAGGAGACCAAGTGACATTGTCCTGTGTGGCTGCAGGCAGAGCCCATACCATTCCCCAGGGGCGGCACCACCTCACGCTGTTTACCATTTCTCTCTCTCTCTCTCTTTTGTATAAAAATATATTTATTTTATTTGAAAGCAGAGTTATAGAAAAAGAGAGGGAAATACCTTCCATCTGCTGGTTCACTCCCCAAATGGTAGAAACTGGCTGGGCCAGGCCGAAGCCAGGAGCCAGGAGCTTCCTCTGAGTTTCCATGTGCGTGGCAGGGGCTTAAGAACCTGGGCCATCTTCTGCTGCCTTCCCGGGAACATTAAAAGGGAGACAGACCGGAAGTGGAGCAGCTGGGACTCCCACAGTACCACAATGTTCCCTCTCTGTGGTGGGGTGGGGGACACCTCTCTGTTCCCTATTTCTTGGCAGAAGTGCTACTGGGTCTTCCCCATGGCAGCCCTGGAGGCTTCCAGTCTGGGGCTTTCCTTTCTGCCATTCCAACCACTAGGGAGACAGCGGCCCAAACAGGAAGGAAATGAGAAGAGTGTGGACCGGCCAGGGCGGCAGCTCCCTGAGCCTCACCCGGCGCCTTGGCTCCTTCCGGCCTCAGCATTCTGTCTCACCCCTAAGGTTAGTGTGTGCTCCAAGGAAAGAGGGGGAGGCCACCGGTCACCTCCCCAGGTCCTTCAGAGCCCCCAAGACCCAAGCTTGGCCGACCCAGCCTCTGTCCTCAGGCAGCTCCCAGTCTGCTGAGGGAATCCGAACTCAGAACCCAGCGTCAAAGACCTGAAAACCTGACAAAGACGTGGGGCAAGGGGCTGGTGTGGAAAACAAATCAGAAACACAGGGTGACCATCAAACGAGGCCTCCACATTCTCACACGGGCCCCTGCAGTGTCTGGTGCAACTCAGTATGGCGAAGAGCACTCAGTGGGAGGGAGAAGCTAAGGGGCTGGTGAGAGCCAGCTCATGCCAGGAGACAGCACTTCCAGGCAGCCCGGGTGCAAACCCTGTGGCCCATGGCCCACTCTCAAGTTTCAGTCAGGGTGGACACTTTGGGGTCACTCTGGATTGGTCTTGTTGGAGTCCTGCCTTTTACTCTGCCTGAGGAGAAAGCTCTTGGAGAGGGAGGAGCGGAGTCTTAGTCTGAGCTGCCCTGTTCACAGCCCCACTGTGGGTGTGCACACTGGTGGCCATGTCAACATGGGAGAACTTGACCTCTTGGCTGAGTAGGCCAAAAGAAGACTTTCTTTTATTATTATTATTATTTTTATTTGATAAGTAGAGTTATTGACAGTGAGAGAGAGACAGAGAGGTTTTCCTTCCATTGGTTCACTCCCCTAATGGCCACCATGGCTGGGGCTGTGCCGATCTGAAGCCAGGAGCCAGGTGCTTCTTCCTGGTCTCCCATGGGGTGCAGGGCCCAAGCACTTGGGCCATCCTCCACTGTACTCCCGGGCCACAGCAGAGAGCTGGACTGGAAGAGGGGCAACTGGGACAGAATCCGGCGCCCATATGGGATGTCGGCGCCGCAAGTGGAGGATCAACCTAGTGAGCCATGGCGCTGGCCCCCAAAAGAAGACTTTCTTAAAGCAGAAAGAAGAATCAGCATGAGTGGCAGGATCCTGAGCCGCTGTGAGTGGAAGATGCTGAGGTAACAGCCTGTCTAAACCCTCGTCAAGCGACAGACAGGAAGTGGCCACCACAATGCCCAAGGCTGGAGGGCAGAGCCCTCAGACACGACCCCTTTTCCTCATGGGATTGGGGGGGGCTCTGAGTCTCCCTGGGCGAATGCGCATGCGTCCCTCAAATGCTGGCCACAGCACAAAGGCTCTCAGGCGAAGGGCAGTCTGCTGTGAGGCTGGCATCCCATCCGAGCACGCGTTTGAGTCCTGGCTGCTCTGCTTCTGAGCCAGCTCCCTCTTAAAGCAGCGAAAGATGGCCCAAGTCCTGGGCTCTGCCACCCTCATAGGAGACCCGGACCGAGTTCCAGGCTCCTGGCCTTGGCCTGTCTCAGCCCTGGCTGTTGCAGCCATTTGTGGAGTGAACCAGCAGATGGAGGACTGTCTCTCTCTCTCTCTCTCTCTCTCTCTCTCTTTCTCTTTCTCTCTCTCTCTCTTTCTCTCTCTCTCTCTTTCTCTCTTTCTTTCTCTGTCATATGTATAAATATATCTTAAAAGAGAGAAAGAGAGAGAGAAACCAGAAACGACATCTATCAAAGGCAAATGTGTTCTGCTTCCTTGCACACCTTTTGGAAAATCACACCTTGGCGTGTGCACCGCTGACGGCGGCCACACTTGCAGAGTGCTGGCGTGAAGGGGCTTCCTTACACCGCTGTCATGTGTTAAGGTTGACCCAGGACATTTCTGGGGAAGAGAGTGCAACACAGAAGTCATTGCATTTCCTGGACTCGTGGGCCGATGACCAGGCATGGCAGCCTGGGAATTGCCCAATGTGTGCTCCAATGCATTTCATCTTCATTTGCTGGCTACAGTGACAAAGATTTTCTGTTCCTGTTCTCATTTAGTGACAACAGCAACAAAAAAGTGCCAGTGGGGTTAGGGGAGGAAAACATGCCCAAACAAGCAGATTCTGTTCCTTGGTCCAGTGGCTATGATAGTGATCAGAGGACATCCCCGAGAGCCCGATTTCCTTTTGACCTCGTGGACTTCCTGTACTGTGCTGGTTCTGCTGGGCGTGCTGCGCAGGCACTCCCATGGCAAGAATGGAGGCGGCCAGGACTCGATGCCTGGCGTGCATGCGTGAGCAGCCTCTGCGGGTGGCTGTGGACCCCCACCAGCTCCAAAGCGCAGCTGCTCCCACCCTGCTCTCTCAGATGATTAGAGGGGGCTCGGCGAATCTCAGGGTCTCATCCCGAAGGAGCAGCTACAGGTAGCAGAGCTGGGGTTTTGCCTTGGCTCTGCCTGGCTTCAGATCCTGCGCTCTTTCAGCCCCCATGCACTCCACTCCCAGACTTTGCTTCATTTCTTTCTCTTGCCCAGAACTTTTAGCAGAACAAGAGTGGGAAGGCCTGGCTTCAAGGACGCACAATGCAGTGAAAAGGAAAAGATGAATATATAAAAGGCACTGGGGCTGACTTCTTGTTAAGCCTCCACTTACAACCCCAGCATCCCATGTCCGAGCGCTGGTTCAAGTCCCAGCTGCTCTACTTCCTATCCAACTCCCTGCTATTGGGCCTGGGAAAGCAGTGGAGGATGGCCCGAGTGCTTGGGCCCCTGCACCCATGTGGGAGACCTGAATGGATTTCCAGGCTCCTGGCTTCTATCTGACAGAGCCCCAGCTGTTGTAGCCAATTGGGTAGTGAAATAGCAGATGGAAGATTCTCTCTCTCTTTCTGTTTATCTATCACCTTGATAAATAAATAAAAAAAGACCAGTAAAAGGCAGTTCTCTCTCCATGTAACAAGGAGCCAGGTATTCAAAGCTTCTAAGGGAAACATCAAACCAGATGAATTAAGCTGTAGGATTCTGTAACAGTGCATGGGGGAGGGGGAGTTCTGGTTAATGTCAGAGTTGGGGGTAGGCAGCCATGATGGGGAGAGATGGTGGGAAACGTGGAAAGCTCAAGGGACCAGGATTCACACCCTTGAGTGACAGGTGAGACACAGCAGTACCGTAGAAGCCTGAGCAGCTAGTGGACATCTGGGGCTCATCAGTGCCAAGTTGCAAGAGGTTATAGGACTTGAGGCCTTGAATTCATCGTAGAACCTCAAAGTAGGTACTAGTGCTCTATCCAGAAGCAGAGACCTAGGGAAGTTAAGGAAGTGCCTCAGGTCGCCAAGTTCTTGATCATTGTTCAAGGGCAGGATAGCAAGTTAACAGCTACCCTCTCTCCATTATGCTTGTCAAAGCTGTAATGACTTTCCTGCTGTCAGTTTTCCCCTCCAGACTAGGTCTCCAAGGGGCAGGGCCTAGCCTGTGTTGCTCTCAGAGGTAATTTCAGCATCCAGAGTAGAGACCAGTAGACAGCACCCTAGTGTCTTGAAGAATGGATGAAGTGTGCAGGGGGAAGCAGAGGATTCCCTTTCCCAAGAAACCCTCCCCCTCCTCCCCCCTCCCCGCCCACCATCTAATGGCTGGTGAATCTGAGCCACTCACTTGCAACCCTCTCCCGCCAGATTTCCCATCAGCAGAATGGGGGCGATAACGAGGTGAAGCTTTAGGGAACAGCCTCGCAGTTCCTCGGAAAGTTGAGCATCAGGCTACCATGTGACCCAGCAACTCCACCCTTGGGCATGCACCCGAGAGAACTGAGAATCCTACATGTACCCACACCAAGACTGCGAGGGAATGTTCCTAGCAGCATGGCCCGCAGCAGCCCATAAATGGAAACAACTGACGTCCATCAGCAGATGAACAGATGTGGCCTGTTCAGATAATGGAATATTTGACCATAAAAAGGAATGAATTGTGGATATGTACTACAACACGGTAAGTCTCAAAAAAAAAAAATGGCACTAAGAAAGAAGCCAGTCACAAAAGACTGTATATTATAGAACTCCATTTATATGTACTGTTCAGAATAGACAGGCCTGCGGAGGCAGAGGGAGGTTAGTGATTGACAGGCTGTGTCCTGTGGAAGGAGGTGTGGTGTGTGACTGCTAAAACGATTGGGGCTTTTTTTTTTTTTTTACTTCTTTTTCTCACTTTTTTTCTTCTTCTCCTTCTCCTTTTTCTTTTTTGAAAAACAGAGAGACAGAGACAGATATCAAGAGATCTCTCCCATTGCTGGTTCACTTCCCAAATGCCTACAACAGCCAGGCCTGGGCCAGGCCAAAGCCAGCAGCCAGAAACTCCATCTGGGTCTCCCATGTGAGTTGCAAGATACCAAACACTTGGGCCATCATCTGCTGCCTCCCAGGGTGTACATTAGCAGGAAGCTGGAATCAGAGGGTGGAGCCAGGACTCAAATTCAGGCACCCCAGTGTGGGATGTGAGTGTCCCAATCTGTGTCTTAACCACTGAGCCAAAGACTGCCCCAGGTCAGGTTCCTTTCTGGAGTAACATAAAATACTCTGGAATTGCTTAGTGGCGATGGTTATGAATATATTAAAATCTACCTAGTTGTACATTTTATTTTTAAAATTTTGTTTATTCAAAAGGCAGAGTTACAGAGAGGGGGAGAGAGAGGGGAAGAGGGGAAACAGAGAGAGATTGAGATCTTCATCTGCTGGTTGACTCCACGAAATGGGTACAACAGCCAGGGGGCCAGCCTGAAGCCAGGAGCCTGGAACTCCATCCGGGTCTCCCACCTGGGTGCAGGGGCCCAAGCACTTGGGCCATTCTCTGCTGCGTTCCCAGGCCCATTAGCAGGAAGCTAGATCAGAAGTAGAGCAGCCAGGACTCAAACAGGCACTCACGTGGGATGCTGAAGTTGCAGGTGATGCTTAACCCACTGTGCCACAACACCAGTTGTACATTTTTTTAAACTTTTTTAAAAAGATGTATTTATGTTACAGAGAGAGAATGAGAGAGAGAGAATGTCTTTTATCTGCTGGTTCACTCCTCAAATGGTCACAAAGACCAGGACTGAGCCAAATCAATGCCAGGAGCTAGGAACTTCTGAATTCCCCACGTGGGTGCAGGGGTCAAGAACTTGTACTAGGGCTGGCACTGTGGCATAATGGGCGAGACCACCGCCTCAGTACTAGCATCCCGTATGGGTACTGGTTCGAGTCCTGGCTGCTCCACTTCCAATCCAGCTCTCTTCTGTGGCCTGGGAGAGCAGTGGAGGATGCCCCAAGTTCTTGAGCCCCTGTACCTGCATGGGAGACCTGGAGGAGGCTCCTGGCTCCTGGCTTTGGATTGGTGCAGCTCTGGCTGTTGTAGCCAATGGGAGAGTGAACCAGCAAATGGAAGACCTCTCTCTCTCTCTCTCTCTCTCTCTCTCTCTCTCTCTCTGTGTGTGTGTGTGTGTGTCTCCCTTTCCCTCTCTTTCTGTAACTCTGCCTTTCAAATAAAATAAGAAACATTTTTTAAAAAAGATAAAGTGACAACACTGTCCCGAGTCCTGGGAGATTTAGGCTGACTGCACATCTAGAGTTGGCAGGGATCTGAGGGGGGAGGCACGGCTTTGAAACACGGCTTCTCCCAGTCTGATCCAACTCGGACGACATGCCACGTGGAAAGGCTGGAAGGTGAGAGAAGGGTAGGTGCTGGGCCTGGGGTTCCTACTTCCCAATAAGTGGGGAAGTAGGGGTAGAGCACTTGGGCTGGGGACCTGCTCCAGACCTATGCAGCCCACAGTCCCAGAGTTCTGCTGCCCTGGCGTCAGCTCTGTCCCCAGCATCCTTCTGCGTCTGAACCATTGCAGCTGCTGCTTCATGGCTTCCACCATGGCAGAAACTCTCACTGGACATGCGCTGGTGTGGGCACTCGCTGTTCCAGGTACTGGGGATCAGTGTGAACCAGACCGGCAAACAGGGCAGGCCTGTGGCACGCACCCCGTATCAGAGTGCCTGGGATTGAGTCTGTCTCCACTTCCAGTCCAGCTTCCTGCTAATGCACACCCTGGGAGGCTGCAGGTGACGACTCCAGCACTTGGATTCCTGCCACCTTTGCGGGAGACCTGGATGGAGTTTCTAGCTTCTGGTTCAGTCTGGCCCAACCCTCACTGGTTCGAGCAGATGAAAATGAACCAGCAGATGGAAAATCTCTGTTTCTCTCTCCATCTGTCACTCTGCCTTTCAAATAAATGAATAAATAAGACTTTAAGAAATAATAATAAAGTGAGAAAAATCATCCAGGAGCTGACATTCCTGCAGACAGGCAGTAAAATCGATGAACTCTGGCGTCATGTGACTGTTGGCGTTAAGTACTGGGGGCGCAGTGAGGAGGAGACGGGGTGTGCTGGGGCAGGGGTGCAGTTCTGAATTCAGTGATGGAGGCCTCCTGGAGAGAGCGTCATTTGGACAAAGGTTGGCGTAGGCGAGGGAGCAGCCATGGGGATGTCGGGGGGAGTCCTTCTAAACAGAGGGAATGGCCAGTGCAGAGGACTCAGGGTAAGAATGGCCGGGAGGTCCTGCTTGTGGAACAGCAAGGAGCTCGTGCGGCTGGGGGTGAGGAGGAGAATGGTGGGGTCCAGGAAGTGAAGGGAGGCGGGTTCCCCTAGGAGCTTATAGGCCTTCAGTCTTTCATCTCTGCAGAACCCTGCAGTGGCTTCTAGCTCCTTCTGGGCTACAAATCCATACACAGTGTGGCCCCGCCTGCTCCTCAGACTCGATGGCTTCCACTGCTCCCTTACTGCTGCTTTTTATTGCCTGTCTATTTGGAAGGCAGAGAGAAAGGGAGAGAGAGAGAGAGGGAGAGAGGGAGAGAGAGAGAGAGAGAGAGAGATCTTCCGTGTGCCGATTCCCTTCCCAAATGCCCACAACAGCCAGGGCTGGGCCAGGCTAGAGCCAGGAGCCTGGAACTCCATCTGGGTCTCCCATGTGGGTGGCAGGGACCCAACTACTTGCGCCATCACCTGCTGCCTCACGGATGCACATTAGCAGGATGCTGGAAAAGAAACCGGCGCCAGGACTTGGGTGTAGGCACTCTGATAGGGGATGGTGGCGTCTCAGCCGCTGCACTGAGTGCTCCCCCAACCCCACACACACTTCTGTGCCAAGCTCTCTCACTCAAGCCTTTTCCCCTTGCCTTTGCCCTGTCTCGAAAGCCCCTTCCCCATCGTCTCCTGGGTGGTTGTACTTGACATTCAGGTCTGACATAACCGTCTCCTTTTCTGCTACCCTGGGAAACTCCCTGATGTTCCACTACCCATTGTGTTCTCTCCTGAAGCCCTCTTGCTTGTTTTGCAGGTGAGTGGTCCCTCTACTCACCTCCGAGAAGAAGCCCCACGAAGTCAAGGCTTCCTGGTGTCCTCGCTGCTGTGGTTTCTTGGTGATGGAGTGGATGAGGGATTCTATGACCTCACCCCTCTGAGCATTCCTTGGATTAAAGGGCTGGCTCCCGCCACTAAGCCTTGCAGAGGGGCTCATTGCTGCCTTATCCAGACGACCTTTGTCCTTGGGGAAGGCTGATTGTGCCTTGGGTGGGATCAAGCATTCTTTGCCTCTATCTCTCCCAAGGACAATGCTTTGTGCCTTCCACATATTCACCCTCAAGCATTTCCTGGGCCTTGCGTGTACTTTCTCCGACTCATCCTCTCTGAGAACCAGTCACTGATGTTTGAGATTTGCAAGGGTCCCAAGGAGTCTGGAGGATCCATGCTACAGATGGGGAAACAGGCCCAGCCCAGGGAAAGGATCTGTTCACGAGAGTTGTTGGCAGACCCAGGTAGAAGCCATCAGACTGGAGGCTCACGACAACCCCTGAAATTATGGTGAATAATTTTATGGTTACAGTCACTTCTCTGGGAAGTCCTAAAGGAATTCTGTGATGTCCCCAGTATTAAGAACACTTTGGGCCGGCGCCGCGGCTCAATAGGTTAATCCTCCACCTAGTGGCACCGGCACACCGGGTTCTAGTCCGGGTTGGGGCGCCGGATTCTGTCCCGGTTGCCCCTCTTCCAGGCCAGCTCTCTGCTGTGGCCTGGGAAGGCAGTGGAGGATGGCCCAAGTGCTTGGGCCCTGCACCCCATGGGAGACCAGGAGAAGCACCTGGCTCCTGCCTTCGGATCAGCGCGGTGCGCTGGCTGTAGCGCGCCAGCCGTGGTGGCCATTGGAGGGTGAACCAACGGCAAAAAGGAAGACCTTTTTCTCTGTCTCTCTCTCACTATCCACTCTGTCAAAAAAAAAAAAAAAAAAAAAAAAGAACACTTTGAGGGACTAGCGCTGTGGTGTAGCGGGTAAAGCCGTCGCCTGCAGTGCCGACATCCCTTACGAGCACTGGTTCGAGTCCCGGCTGCCCTACTTCCAATCCAGCTCTCTGCCATGGCCTGGGAAAGCAGTAGAAGATGGCCCAAGTCCTTGGGCCCCTGCACTCACGTGGGAGACCCGAAAGAAACTCCTGGTTTTTGGCTTCAGATCGGCCTACCTCTGGCTGTTACATCCATTTGGGGAGTGAACCAGCGAATGGAAGACCTCTCTCTGCTTCCCTGTAACTCTGCCTTTCAAATACATAAATATTTTAAATAAATAAATAAATAAATATATAATATATATATATATATATATATATATATATATATATATAAAAGAACACTTTGAAGAGGGGCCTATCAGGTATATCAGATATGGGTGCTCATTCGAGTCCTAGCTGCTCCACTTCCAACCCAGCTGCCTGCTGAATACTTGGGAAAATCAGCAGAGGATGGCCCAAGAGCTTGGGCCCCTGAACCTATGGATGAAGTTCCTGGCCTCCTGGCTTTGGCCAGCCCTGGCCATTTCAGCCATCTGGGGAGTGAACCGGCAGATGAAAGATCTCTCTGTGTCTCCCTCCCTATCTCTGTAACTCTGACTTTCAAAGCAAATAATCTTTAAAAAAAAGTGCTTTCAGGAGACATGGGCTCCTTTGAGACAATTATGTCTGGACACTTGGGCTGTCATGTTACATTTCCTCCCCTAGTGCCCAGCAGTGCCAGGCTCCCAGCACATGCTCAAAGCTACCTACTGGGGCTGGCGCTTTGGCATAGTGGGTAAAGCCTCTGCCTGCAGTGCTGGCATCCCATAAGGGCGCCAGTTCGTGTCACGGTTGCTCCACTTGTGATCCAGCTCTGCTGTGGCCTGGGAAAGCAGTAGAAGATGGCCCAAGTCCTTGGGCCCCTGCACCCAGATGGGAGACCAGGAAGATGCACCTGGCTCCTGGCTTTGGATTGGCACAGTTCCGGCTGTTGTGGCCATTTGGGGGGTGAACCAAAGGAAGGAAGACCTTTCCCTCTGTCTCTCTCTCTCTCTCTCTCTCTCTCTCTCACTGTCTGTAACTCTACCTGTCAAATAAATAAATAAAATCTTTAAAAAAAAAAAAAGCTGCCTATTAAGGGAGTGAATGGATAAATCCTGAATAAGAAATGAGTAAATAGGTAAATGAATTGGGAATTAGAGCCTCCTCCTACACTTAATTCCAGGGCTGTTTTGTTTTTTTTTTTTTCTTTATTTTTTTATTTTTTGACAGGCAGAGTGGACAGTGAGAGAGAGAGACAGAGAGAAAGGTCTTCCTTTAGCCGTTGGTTCACCCTCCAATGGCCGCCGCGGCCGGCGCACTGTGGCCGACTCATCGCGCTGATCCGATGGCAGGAGCCAGGAGCCAGGTGCTTCTCCTGGTCTCCCATGGGGTGCAGGGCCCAAGCACCTGGGCCATCCTCCACTGCACTCCCTGGCCACAGCAGAGAGCTGGCCCGGAAGAGGGGCAACCGGGACAGAATCCGGCGCCCCGACCGGGACTAGAACCCGGTGTGCCGGTGCCGCTAGGCGGAGGATTAGCCTAGTGAGCCGTGGCGCCGGCCTTCCAGGGCTGTTTTTACCAAGTCACAGATGAAAAACAGGCCTGAAGACCTAGGATCTGTTGCCTGCCTCCCCTGCCTGCCCCCACTATGATCGCCGGAGGGTGGGGAAGGCCTTGAGAAACAGCCTCAGAGCCCTCCTCTGGGTCAGTCTGTCAGCTGACCTGCGTGGTCCTATTGTATGTAAAAGACTCTTGAGCTTTCCCAAGTGTCAAGAACCCCAGCGTCTTCAGTCCTTGTCCTCGGCAGCACAGCCCAGCAGACGGGGCGGGCGCAGGTGCCTGAGAGAGGTGAGTGGCCACATGCTCAAACTTCCCAGCTTTTCTGAGCGCGAAGCGGTGATTCTACTGTGGGGAGTGGCGAGAGTAATGGGAAAAGCTAAGACCCATTTATATTTTTTTAAAAACACAGATCAGCTGGCTGATCTTTTGTGTATTAGACCTCAGTTGTTTTGACCCTCAAGTACCCAGACTAAGGATCTGGGAAGCAATTGGGAAAGGAAGAGCTGGCTTCCAGGCTGGGCGGGCCAGGAGGACGGGTGCACAGGACTGAGGTCCCGGGTCTGTGCTCTGCCCGGCTGGGTGAGCTGTCGTTTTTCCCGGTCACCTCCCCTGTTCCAAATCGAGCCTGGCTGTGACTTAGCGTTCTGAGACTGTCCTGCGTTGCCCAAGGGTGGCTGTTGGGGGTCTGAAGGCCTGGAAAGGGGTCTTAGGTTGGCTACTGACAAGTTGAAGAGCCTGGACTTTGCAGGGTTCAAACCCTGGCTGTGCCCCTGCCTGGCAGACGGCCTGGGATAAGCTGCCGCACTTTGGGAGCCTCAGTTTCCCCACCTGTTAGAAGGAGACACTGATCTATTTCGACCCCCGTCACCCTCTTCCCCCGTTCCCCCCTTTTCTCCTAGGAACACGGGGGACGCTTTACTGAGTCTGTCTAAACAGAGAAGGTGAGAGGGAGTCTGTGTGGCCTCTCCTTTGGGTGCCACGGTCATGTGATGTAGGGGTACACGGTGAGCTTGTGCTCACTTGCACCCCCATGTGCACTTGGTTTCTGAAGTGGGCTCAGCAAGGTGACTGTGGTTCAGGCAGCCACACTTCCTTCTCACCCTCAGGAATTAGGAGAGAGGAGCTGCCGCAGGCTGGAACCCTACCACTGGGTGTTTCTTGTATCCTTACCGCAGAGCGAGCTTCTGGGAGCTCTAAAAGGCCCCAGCTGAACCCAGTAGGCAGCCAGGTTTGAGAACTGGAGGCCAAAGTGAGAGGGCTCCGACCACTCGATGGACATGAGTGACAGGTAACGTGGTAGAGCTATGGCACAAGGCACCGTGGACCTGGTCCTAACCCCACTCCTTCCTTGGGGCACTGGGCAGCCTTGGCCGGGCATGACCCTTCGAGGGGCTCAGCTCCTGACCGGCTGAGGAGGAGCATGGGCCCAAACCTGGACTGACATCAGAGTCACCAGGGAGCTCAGAAAAAAGAATAGGGTGACTAGGGCCCAATTCCAGAGGGCTGGTGCTCATACTGGAATCTTGTCCATTTTGTCCCTAAAGTTCCCCAAGTGATTCCAATGTGCAGCCAAGCCTGGGCTAGCCTGCGTCAGTTGACTGTTTAAAATCCCAGCTGTTGGTTGCACCCCCGGAGGCTCTGACTCCCTGCACCTGGGTTGCAGCATTTTTTTTTTTTTTTTTGACAGGCAGAGTGGACAGTGAGAGAGAGAGACAGAGAGAAAGGTCTTCCTTTTGCCGTTGGTTCACCCTCCAATGGCCACCGCGGCTGGCGCACCGCACTGATCCGGTGGCAGGAGCCAGGAGCCAGGTGCTTTTCCTGGTCTCCCATGGGGTGCAGGGCCCAAGCACCTGGGCCATCCTCCACTGCACTCCCTGGCCACAGCAGAGAGCTGGCCTGGAAGAGGGGCAACCGGGACAGAATCCGGTGCCCCGACCGGGACTAGAACCCGGTGTGCCGGTGCCGCTAGGCGGAGGATTAGCCTACTGAGCCGCGGCGCCGGCCAACATTTTTTTTTGCAGTTCTAACAAGGTCCCAGGTGATGACAATGAAGCTGGCCTGGCTCACACCGGGCCCAGCCTGCAGCCATAAGGTTGGGCCTTGGCTGAACAGCAGACCCACCTGGGAGCTCGTGCATGCCTCACTGCGAGGTTGCACCAACTAAAGCAGAATCTCTGGGGGTGGGACCTGGCATCAGGATTCCCCCAGCATTGCATTGTGCAAATATTCAAATATATATAAGCATGGAAAGGCTTCTGCCATGAACAGCTGTGTGTCCACCACCTAGATCCTACCATGGATGTTTGTTTGCTTTGTCTCGCTCCTTCAGTCCACACATTCCCCTGACATCAGGATTTCTTAAAGCCCCTAATGCTTCAATATGTAAGCCGCTTTGAGAACCAGGACTCAGAGACTTTTGGATCCTCCTCCGTAAAGCTCTTTCTGGCTGTCATCTGGGGTTCTCCGCAGGTGCCCTCCCCTGCCCACAGGGTTTGTCGTGGAGGAAGGCGTGCACTTATTCAGCACCTACTGAGTACGCGTGGGGATCCCCTTCCCTGAGCTGAGTCAAGTAGGAAATTTCATTTTCTGAAATGTTTCAAAGCCAGAGAAGTTCAGACCAAGGGACCTATGTACCTAGTGCCTGGCCCTCCACGGTGTTCTACCCTCTAGACCTGACCCTCTAGACCTCAGGAGCTGGACATGACTTGTCCTGGATTCCCCTTTGAATAAAGGCTGGGAGGGGAGGAGGCCTGCAGAATGGGTTCCTACAGGCTGACCCAGGGGAGCAGCTAAACGGCACTGTGGGCTCTGGGGCCTGCTCCCCAGTGCAGTGTGATCCTGTGTGGTAGTCGCTCTGTCAGATCCTTTGCAGCCAGTCCTGCAGGAGACAAGCATACAGGGCTCTGCTGTGTGGAATCTTCCAGAAGGGCAAATCTGGTCGATGACCAATTCTCCCTCCCCACACCACTGGGTGCACAGCTTGCCTGTGGGGCCTTGGGGTGCAGAGGGGGAGGGGCGTCCCCAGCACACACCCTTTCCCCAGGCTGTCTGAGGTTCACATGGGCACTGGGGGACCAGAGAATTGCATTTTATGGATGAGACAGTATTGGTCAGCAGAGTAAGTGAATGTGTGTTCCTCTTTCTCTTTCCTTTTTTTTCTTTTTCGTCTTTTTAAGATTTAATTTACTTAGAAGGCAGAGTAACAGGGAGAGAGGAGAATCTTCCATCCGTTGATTTCCTCTCCAAATGGCCACAACAATCAGAGCTGGGCCAGGCTTAAGCCAGGAGCCAGGAACTCCATTCAGGTCTCCCACATGTGTGGCAGGGACACAAGTGCTTGGACCACCTGCTGCCTTCCCAGGTGCATTAGCAGAGAGCTGGATTGGAAGTGGAGCAGCTGGGTCTTGAGCCAGCACTCCCATACGGTACTCCATTGTTGTAAGTGGCAGCTTAATCCACTGAGCCACAACGCCGACCCCATCGCGTTTCTCTAAAAAAGCCATGGAAAGGTCATTTCAGGTGGAAATCCAGGTCACGCCTCTCTCTCAAGAGCTTCTTTCCCACCCTGTATGGAGAGGAGAAAGCAAGCCCCAGAGAGAGGCCCACAGGGACATGCCTAAGCTTGCGATCCCAGTGGGCAGGGGGTCTGGGATTTCCTGGCTGGTCAGAGGTGCTGGGCTGCAGGAGCTCATCCTGAAAGAACGCCGGGTTTCCCCTCGGTGGCCAGCGAGGCAGCCTCGTGTGGAGGAGGTGGTTTCGGCAGGCGCCCTGCTCCAGCCGTGTTGGAGACAGGCGCTCTTTGGGGGCCTGGGCTCTTCATGTGGTTCACTTCGGATGTCTTCCCATGCTACTCAGGTGACTTGCTACACTTCTTGGAGTCCTCAGTGCCCAGGGAGATCTTAGCGGCATGAGGACCAAGGCTGGCTCGTGGCCCTGGGGCCCCAAGTGGGCTCACACAGGCCCTGTAGGGGAGGGCCACCACAGGGGTGCCGCTCAGTCACCGACACTGCACTGTTTTCCAGAACTCCGCCAAGAAAACCAAACAACTCCAGACTGTGGACGTCCACTAGTAGAGGAGTAGCTGTAACTGGTGCATGAGCCAGAATTCTAGAACTCGGGACAGAGGAGCAGGTGGCCTTTTGAAAACACTATGGGGGCAGGCATTGTGGCACAATGAGTTAAGCTACTGCTTAGGATGCCTGCATCCCGTATCTGAGTGCCTGGGATCAAGTCTGCCTCCACCTCTGATCCAGCTTCTTGCTACTATGTCCCCTGGGAGACAGTAGATACAGATAGGTCCCTGCCACCCATGTGGGAGACCTGCGTGGAGCTCCAGGCTCCTGGCTTTGGCCCGGCCCAGCTCTGGCTGTTGTGGGCATTTGGAGAGGGAATCAGCAGAGGGAAGATTCTCTCTCTCTCTCTCTCTCTCTCTCTCTCTCTCTCTCCCTTTCAAATACAGAAAAACCAAATAGATAACACATGAAAAACCCTTGGCAGGAGTATGTAAAACTGTAACTGGTTGAAAAACACCGAGCAGTGAGCACGGGGATTGCTGCTGCCGGAAAACACGGAGCCGTTGGAGACCGGAAGACGAGGGAAGCGGCAGTGGTTGTGTTAGGACAGCGGGATTCGGCCAGTGACTGTTGAAGGTTTTCCTTATATTTTGACTGTTACACTGTTGTTGCAACATGAAAACCACACCTGCATGTCAGTGTTCCGTGGTGGACGCACCAGGACGGGGGTGGCAGAAGCCCTGTCATGTCCTGGCTGGATGAGCTCTGGGGTCCTTCACTCCCCCTACAGCCCCCAGTAGGGCTGCCACCTGGCACATAGCAGGTGCTTGATAAATACTTGTTCAACCAGTGGCAGAGTGGGCAGCGTATGTCCAAGGTTTAGGCGTTTTTGAAGGGGGACCAGAGATATTTTGACTGGAGGAAAAAAAGACTTGGGAAAAGAAATCATGTCTGACCCCAAATCCTCCTCCAAAGGAAACATTAAAGTATTGTGACTTCTTGTTGCAAGTCAGTTAGTTTTTTTTGATCAAAGGGGTTCAGTAGACATAAACCAAATTCTCATTTTTAACTCTGAGCTTTCCCACATGTAAATAAAACCACAGAACGAGGAGGAGAAATCCTCTCTCAGACATGGGACCCCATTGTGGGGTCAGAGTGCGATGGGGGACAAAGCCAGGCCCCCAGGGAGGAGTGGCTGCTTCACTGAGGCCTCTTTGGGTCCTCCCACACCCAGAATGGGTGCCCGCAGGTCAGCCTCCTCCTGCTCCCAGTGTGGGCGTCGGTGGCCCAGGGCAGAGGGGCACGCGCTGCCATCTTTCCCTTCCCGGGGTTCTAGAGCTTAGGCCTGTGACAACGCCACGTTGTGGGGCTTTCCACCAGAGCATGGGAGGGCTCGGCTGGACGGGGAGGAGCAGGCAGGAGCTGGGGGTTTGGCATGGCCCTGGCCAGCTGCTAAAGGCCTTGCCTGCAGACAAGTCTGCCCCTGGCGCCCCTGGATCCGAAATACACACTTGAGGTCACTGTTCGGGAGCACAGCTCGGAAGGTCCCGTTCGGGCACAGGTCTGGAAAGGCGGCCGCACTGAGCCATTGCTTCGTTGAAAAGAGAACCACGGGATGACTCAGTTCTGGGGAAAAGCCGAGCAGGGGACTTGTGTCTGGGAGCCCCTTGCTGGGGAAGCCCGGAGCAGTGCCAGCTTGTGTGCCGATCCCTGCCCGGACTCCTGCTGTTGGCTCCTGGTCACAGCAGGTTGGCGCTCACTTGCAAGCCCCCAGAAGAATGGAATTCAACCCAGAGAAGGGTAGGCTGCTGCTTGTTTCTGAAGCAGAGCCCTGAGCCCTCTACAGGTGATGTTTCCGTTCACTCCTCCCCACAGCCGCCATGTTCTAACACAGATCCGCACGTCACAGGCCAGCCTCGCTCCAGTGTCCTGCAGCTCAGTCTTGTAGCTCTCTAGTATGGACTGAGCCACCCCAGGCCTTCCTGTCTGGGCCCTCCTCAGCCTCCTAACATCCTTAGGAGATGCTGCCTTTTCCCCGTGTTGATGGGAGTACGGGGAGGCCTTCCGTGGGCAGATGGCAGAGCTGGATGCTAAGAGGGGCCCTCCACTGCCTTGCTGTACAAAGTCAGCCTTGGTGCCTTCTGTGGCTGGGCCATACTTGTGGACTGAGAGCTTGCTGTGCGCAGGTGCAGTTGCCCTGGGGATTGGAGAGGCCCTGCCTTGTGTCATCACTTCAGGGTAGGCCAGAGGGAGGAGAGGGCCGGGGCATCCAGGGGACCCTGGGCCCAGATGGGGAGCAGCTGTGCCTGCCCTCTCTCTGCCTGGGACAGACAGTCAGACATGAACCCGACCTCATGCTGTGTGGCTCCTCGGAGGGGAACTAGAGCTTCAGTCAAGTGTCTCCAGGGCCTGCTTATCTCTGGGATGGGACCTGTGTGTGGTCTTGCATCACACCCATTGTGGGGGGCTTTCCCTATCTCTGCTTCACACACACACATCTCAGAATAGACCAAGGACCGGATCAGAGCGGCTCCTCCCCAGGAGACCTGGAGGCAGCATTAAGGAATGCCTGCTGGGAGTCGTGTTTGGCCAGGTGGCTCTGCCTCGGGAGCATTTGCGGCACAGACGAGATGCGATTGTGCTTTCCCAGGCTGGCTCTGGCTGCTGGGTGATGACAGGTGGGCAGGCTCTGGACTTTGTCCCCCGAGGCTCCCCTGGGTTGTCCCCTCTGGTGCCCCGCCTCTGCTCATCAAGTGCTATCTTCCGCTTCCTTCTCGGTACAGCCCTCGGGGGACTATGGAGAGGATGAAATGTGACAAGTGCTCAGAACAGTTTTCATGGCCAGAGCCTGGCAGGGACCCGGGTCCTGTCCTGCCTCCCCTTCACCAGCCAGCCTGGCACTGTGGGTGGGGCTGGGAAAGCCAACCTGACACAGGTGTGTGAGCTTGGGTGGCGCTCTCTCACCAATACCTTCTCTGCCACCTGTGGACCCCTTCTTGCCTTTTTTTTTTTTTTTTTTTTTTTTTACTTGATAGGCAGAGTTATAGAGAGGCAGAGAGAGAGGTCTTCCATCTGCAGGTTCACTCCCCAGTTGGCCACAATGGCCGGAGCTGAGCCAATCCAAAGCCAGGAGCTTCTTCCTGGTCTCCCACACAGGTGCAGGGGCCCAAGGACTTGGGCCATCTTCCCACTGCTTTTCCAGGCCTCAAGCAGGGAGCTGGATTGGAGGTGGAACAGCCAGGACTCGAGCCGGTGCCCACATGGGATGCCGGCACTGCAGGTGGCGGCTTTACCCGCTACGCCACAGCGCTGGTCCCTCCTCCTTGCCATCTTAAACAAGGTCAAAGAAAATGAGTTTAAGATTTCTCAGGAATGTTTGCTTCTTGACCCCCCCCCCCCCCCCGCCGACTCCCCAGCTGTCTCATGGCCGCCTTCCCTCACCCCTCACCCTTCCGTTCTGCAGTTCCCAGGTCTCGGTGTTGCCTTGGTCCTTCACCCCTGGGACATGACGGTTGCCTTTAGGAACCTAACAGAGCCCACTGACACGGGGCACTGAGCATTGAAGAGACAGCAAAACTGGGGCCCAAGGAGGCTCACCACCTTGCCTGCGGTCACAGTTAGGAAGTGGCAGGGTTGAACCTGAGCAGTGTGATGCTAAGCCCCAGCCCCATCCACACCTTCTCACAGCCACCCTAGAGGCCTCCTGGTTGGAATCCACGGGAATTTGGAGAGCGTGGTCTTTGTCCTACAAGCATCTGCTCTTTGTTTGTTTTGATCATCCAAAGAGATTTTATTCCAGGGTTGGAAATTGCACATTTCTCCTGGTGTTGGGTTTCCTCCTAAAGCAGGCACGCTTTCTGTGCTCTCTTGTGCTCAGAAGCAGGCCTGTTTTCTCCGTCACCTGTGGAGTTGGAGCGGCTGCAGATCAGCTGTGACGGTCCCGTCTCCCCTGAAACCAGAGGGGCTTGGCTGCTTTCCCCGGGCCGGCTTCCTGTCCCCAGCCCTCACAGAGGAGAGCGCTTTCCAGGCGTGCTGCTTCCCAGGCCGCCCGCTGGGCATCGAGGGCTTTGTTTAGGGGGCATGTGCTGTCCCTGACAAAGCAGGCCACACTGGCTAGGGTCCTCTGAAGTTAATGTTAGCTCAGAATTTAATGTTAGCTTATTCTGTCATTGTTATATTCCAGAACATTTAGAAATTAAGTAAAAGGAAAAGGAAAAAAGGTTATCCCTAGTTCCTTTTCCGTGGGTGTTTAAGTTATATGTGTATCTGAAAAGTGGAGAGACAGCGATCTTCCAGTCTCTGGTTTACTCCCCTTCAACCTACAACAGTGGGGACTGAATTAGGTCCAGGCTAGGAGCCAGGAACTTATTCTGGGTCTCCCATATGGGTGGCAGGGACCCAAGTACTTGAGCCGTTCCCTGCTGCCTCCCAGGGTGTGTGGATTAGCAGGAAGCTGGAGTTGGAAGCAGAGGTGGGACTCGAACCCAGATACTCTGATATGGGATGCAGGTGTCCCAGTGTCTTAACCACCACGCCAAGTGCTTACCTCCTCCTGGAGATTTGAATATAGGTTATTGTTTACTTTGAACTTGAGCGCCTATATGCAGGGGGCACAGCAAGGACACCACCCTTGATCCCTCCCTGAGCTTCTCACAGTCTGAGCCTGTGAGTGCCTAGGGCAGCTTTGAACCATTTCCGTTTCCACCACCGTTCTCTGAGTGTGTACCGTGGCCAGGGACTCCTTAGGCACTGGGGGCACACATTCCTGTCCGTGGGAAGCTATGCGTCAGCTACGGGAGCAAGGGAAGGAAGGGGCCGTGGCAGGGCAGGCTGCAGGATTAAGGGAGGCGTCAGGCTTGACCTTGTCAAAGTGAGGTTTGATCCAAAACTTGAAGGAGGGATTTGGCCCAGTGAGTATCTGGGAACAGAGAGTTGCAGGCAGGGAAACAAAATCCAACACAAACATCAGGAAGGAGTCTGAGTGAGGCCGTGGGAGGGAAGCGAGGGCTTGCGTGCCGCTGCTAATTGCATTGTGGCTGCCCTGTGGGGGGGGCGATGTACCCAGCCAGAGCACCAAGCTCTGCCCGAACCCCTGGGCCAACGGAAATCAAACAAAGGCCCTTTCACAATGAAGATGTGGCCTTGAGCAAGCCCACTATTCCCTGGCCTCAGTGACCTGGCCCATTGGCTCATGGCCCCTGAGTACACCTTTGTAGTAACACCAATAACAAAATAATAATGCTAGCAATACGATGGCCATTGCGGCGTATTTCCCTTGAGGAATAGGTTAATTATTGTTATTATAGAGACTTTAAAAAAATCAAAGTCAAACCATTTGTCTTTGGTGGTTTCGGAAGAAAAGAATGGCAAGATCATGGCCTTGGGCTGGGGGGTGGGGTGGGGATGAGGTGGAAGAGGCACGGGTTTTCCTCTCACCAGCGTTGAACAGGCCCCACTTTGAGGGAGCTGTGCTCCCAGCATCCTGCGCAGCTAGCTGTTCCCTGAGAGCTGAGGTTCAGGATGTCCGTTGCAAGCAGCGGCCGTTGGTCGGGAAGGTTTGGAAAGTGTTACGCAAACGGTGAAAAAAACGGTCTTTGGTGGATGGAGAAAGCAGCAAAAACCTGGCAGAGGGTCCTACTTTGAGGCTGTAGGGACCAGAATTGCAAACTCCCTGCCCACTGGGTTGCTGAAAGGAGTGACTCGAGAGTATCCTATTGGCTGTGCTTGGCTTTGCCCAAAATCAAGGTCAGGGCCTTTATTCCAGAGAAGGACTTTCCCTGCCCGTGGCAGACAGGACAGTTTGGTTTTCTTTTAATGCCAGTGCAAAGAGATGGGCTTGTTGGGGACGAGCCCTCCGGCTCCCAAGACACAGGAGGGGTGACAGGGCCGATCAGGTCACAGAAGCCAAATCCCACCAGCATCCCACTGGAATAGACACACAATGACACCTGCTTCACGGAGCAGCCGTGATGCTCAAGTGAGTGAGTACACATGAAGCTCTGAGAGACACCTGCGAAGTCTTAGTGAGCGAGCGTCCTGGTCTCAGGGTATGTGGGCTCCTCCTAATGACGTCCGAGTGTTTTCCACCGAGCGCGGCCTCTTAGGCGACAATTTCCAGTGCAGGCACACGTTCAGGTCATGCAGCTTTCCTTTTTCTGTTCCTTCTTTTTTAAAATATTTTTTGTTTCTTTGTAAGGCAGAGTTAGAGAGAGAGAGAGAGAGGGAGGGAGAGAGAGAGAGAGATTGATTGACAGAGAAAGAGAAAGAAATCTTTTATCCGCCGGTCCACTCCCCAAATGGTCACAACACTCTGGGCAAAGTCAAAGCCAGCAGCCAGGAGCTCCATCCAGGTCTCCCATGTGAGTGGCGGGGGCCCAGGCGCTGGGGCCATTTTCACTGCTTTCCCAGGAAGATTAGCAGGGAGCTGGATCAGAAGTGGAGTCCTTATTGGATGTAAATAGCAGCTTAACCCACTGTACCACAAGGCTGGCTCCCTCTTTTTAAAATTTTTTTCTATATTTGAAAGGCAGAGAGAGAGAGAGAGATCGCCCATCCACTGGTATACTATCCAAATGCCCAAAATAGCCAGAGCTGGGACAGGCCTGATCCAGAAACTGGGACTTCTATCTGGGCCTCCCATGGCAGTGGCAGGGACCCCAGTACTTGAACCAGCACCTGCTGCCTCCCATAGTTCACATTAGCAGGAAGTTGAAATCAGGAGGAAACCTGGAAACCTGGGATTTGAACCTTGGCACTCTGATATGGGATATGGGTGTCCCCCTGCACTGAATGACTGCCTCCCCGTGTCCGTCTATTCGTTCTGTTCTGTTCTGTTCTGTTCTGTTCTGTTCTGTTCTTTTCTTTCTTTCTCTCTCTCTCTCTCTCTCTCTCTTTTTTTTTTGACAGGCAGAGTGGACAGTGAGAGAGAGAGAGAGAGAGAGAAAGGTCTTACTTTTTCCGTTGGTTTAACCCCCCAATGGCCGCTGCGGCTGGCGCTCTGCGGCCAGCGCACCACACTGATCCGAAGCCCGGAGCCAGGTGCTTCTCCTGGTCTCCCATGTGGGTGCAGGGCCCAAGGACTTGGGCCATCCTCCACTGCACTCCCAGGCCACAGCAGAGAGCTGGACAGGAAGAGGAGCAACCGGGACAGAATCTGGTGCCCCGACCGGGACTAGAACCCGGGGTGCCGGCGCCGCAGGTGGAGGATTAGCCTATTGAGCCGCAGCGCTGGCCTCTCTTCTTTCTAACCAAAATTTTTCTTAATTTTAAAAGAGCCATCATTTTCTAAGCCAGCACTATCCAGAAGAAATAGAATGCAAACCACAAACATAATGTCAACATTTTTAGTAGCTACATTTTTATGAGTAGAAGGAGGGTGGGTACTTGGTGTGATTAAGCTGCCGCTTGGAATGCCACGTCCATAGCAGAGTGCCTGCATTCCAGTCCTGGCTCTGCTTCCTCTTCCAGCTTCCTGCTCATGTGCATCCTGGGAGGCAGCAGGTGATGGCTCAGGTGGTGGGTCCCTGCACACACCGGGAGACCCAGACGGAGTTCCTGGCTCCTGGCTTCGGCCTTGCCCAGTGCTTGCTTTTGTGGGCATTTGGGGAGTGAACCAGGAGATGTGAGATCTTTCTGTCTTTGTCCCTTTGTCTCTTCAGGTGTAATGAATTTTAATAATGTATTTTAGCCCAGTATATCCAAAATATTGTCATTTCAGCACATAATTAAACTTTATTAATATGTTTTACATTCTTTCTCTTTACCATATGGAAATCCAGTGTATCTTTTACAAATATAGCACATCTCAGCTTGGACTAGCCACATCTCAAGGGCTTAATAGCCACCTTGGCTACCACGTGGGACAGTGCAGTTCTGAGTGGCAGGAGATGGCTGGGGCAGGGAGTGGGGGTCGGCTGGTCAGGCGGGGCCCTGGCTCTCCCCTGTCACACCAAGGTAACCAGGGAGACCTGTGACACAGAGGCTTCTCCGGTCACACGGAGCGCGAGCCCTGCAATCCCAAAAGTGTGGTTTTGAGCTGAGAGAGATTGAGCAAGCTCAGGCCTGCTCCTAACTGTCTTCTTCCTCCTCACTCCCCTCACTCCTCTGCCTGTGGTGAGGATCCCATTCTAAACTGCGGCTCGCCTTTCATGGAGTGCCATCCGCTATTGGAATGCTGGGAGAGGGGCCGGTGCAGGTTCAGCCGCAGCCTTCAGTGTCAGTGCTGGTTCAGGTCCTGGTTCTTCCACTTCCCCCACTTCCACTGCAGCTCCCACTAATGCGCCTGAGAAATCAGTGGATGAAGGCCCGGGTGCTTTGGTCCCTGCACCCACGTGGGAGGAGTGGATGAAGCTCCCGGTTCAGCCCTGCGCATTGCAGCCATTAAGAGTGTGAACCAGGGGTGGACAACCTCTCTCTCTGTCTCTCCTTCTCTCTCTCTCTTTGTAACTCTGCCTTTCAAATAGATAAGTAAACCTTTAAAAAAAAAAAAAAAAAAGAAATGCTAGGAGGAACAAGATCAAGAGCCCTATTACACAATATAGTGACTGTAGTTAACTACAAGGACAGCTGTTTCTTGACTTATAATGAGGGCTATGTCCCAGTAAACCCTTTGGAGACTGAAATATCATCAGTAGAAGATGCATGGAATCTGTCTTACCTCCAGTATCCTGGCTTAGCAGCACAGCACACTGCAGGGCTAAGGTTGTTTCCCCTCTTGATCGCACAGCTGACTGGGGCCGCACCTGCTACCACCGCCCGTGTCATGACGGGTTATCTGACTGCATGTGGCTGCCTGGGAAAGAGCAAATTTCGAAACAAGGTTTATTTCGTTTTTTTTTTTTTTTTTTAAGATTTATTTATTTATTTGAAAGGCAGAGCTACACAGAGAGAGGAGACACAAAGAGAGAGAGAGGTCTTCCACCCACTGGTTCACTCCCCAATTGGCCGCAACAGCCGGAGCTGCGCCGATCTGAAGCCAGGAGCCAGGAGCTTCTTCTGGGTCTCCCACGCGGCTGCAGGGGCCCAAGCACTTGGGCCATCTTCTACTGCTTTCCCAGGCCATAGCAGAGAGCTGGATGGAAAGAGGAGCAGCCGGGACTAGAACCGGCGCCCATATGGGATGCCCGTGCTTCAGGCTAGGGCGTTAACCTGCTGTGCCACAGGGCCAGCCCCTCGAAACAAGGTTTCTACTGAATGTATATCATTTTTGCACCTTGCAAAATCAAATATTTATAAGTGGAACCAGTATAGGTTGGGAACTTCAGTATTCTTTTTTTTTTTTTTTTTAAGATTTATTTTTATTTCTTTGAAAGACAGTTACAGAGAGAGGTAGAGACAGAGAGAGAGAAAGGCCTTCCATCTGCTGGTTCACTTTCCAAATGACTGCAACAGACAGACTGAGCTGATCCGAACCCTGGAGTCAGGAGCTTCTCTGGGTCTCCCACGTGTGTGCAGGGGCCCAAGCACTTGGGCCATCTTCTACTGCTTTCCCAGGCCACAACAGAGAGCTGGATCGGAAGTGGAGCAGCTGGGACTCAAACCAGCACCCATATGGGATGCCCGCACTGCAGGCCAGGACTTTAACTCACTGTACCACAGCACTGGCCCTTGTATTCTTTTTCTTTTTAAAAAATTATTTATTTATTTCAAAGGCAGAGTGACAGGGAGAAACAGTGAAGAGAGAGATCTTCCATATGCTAGTCCACTCCCCAAGTGGTTGCAAGAGCTGAGGCTTTGGCTGTGCTGAAGCCAAGAGCCAGAAACTCCATCTGGGTCTCTCATGTGGGTGTCAGAGATCAAAGCACTGAACCATCTGCTGCCTTCTGAGGAGCATTAGCAGAGAGCTGGATCGGTAGCAGAGCAGCAGGGACTCAAACTGGCTCTGTGATATGGGATGTGGGCGTCCTGAGCGGTGCACCACAAGGCCTGCCACGTGTTGTATTGCATTCTTTAAAAGATGTATTGATTTTAAAGGCAGACTGAGAAAGAGGAAGGCACAGAGAGGTCTTCTATTCAATACTTTCTCCTCCAAATGCTCACAACAGCTGGGGCAGGACCAGGCCAAAGTCAAGAAACCAGGAACTCCATCTGGGTCTCCCATGTGGGTGGCAGGGACCCAACCACTTGAGCCATCAAGATGCCTCCCAGGGTGTGCACTGGCAGGAAGTTGGAATTAGAAATGGAACCAGAATTGAAACCCAAACACTCCAAAATGGCATGTGGATGTCTTAACCGCTACATCAAACACCTGCCTTCTTTTTAAAAAGTAATTATTTTGGGAGACTGGCTGAGCCCATCTCTGGTCACTCTGCAAAAGTCTGCAGTGGCCAGGACTCAACCAGGTTTGTAGTTGGAAGCCAGGAACTCAATTCAGGTCTCCCAGTGCCTTAACGGCTAAGCCAAGCCTTGCCCATCCATGGAAAATTACCTGAAATGTTGTCTGGTGACAACCTGGCTTCCCGTCCTCGTCAGGACCATCAACACCAGCCTTTGAGCACGCACTTCCTTCACAGTAAATCCTCTCACCCCACCCCCATTCTCTTGTCTGTGGAGACCCTGGCTACTCTACTGAGTTCACACGCAGAATACGCCACACCCCCAACAGGTGCATCACGGGGTCTCAGAGAGCCGTGGAAGTCATGTGACCTGGTCTCTGTGTCCCTGAAGCATACAGCATCTCAATTGTCCCTCCTATGAAGTGGGGACTTGGTCAAAGCTGACCTGTAGTGATGGCCCGTGGTCTGCAGGGCACCAGAGGGCTGTGGGAACAGCAGCCCTGATGCAGTACAGCCCTGGGACCCCCACCTCTGTCCTGAAATGAGGAAGGAGAGCAGCCGTCAGACCTCTCTCTGCTGTTTCCTCGTGGGCGGCCTGGCTGGAGCCCACGTCTCCTGTCCGGGCCGGGAGGAATCCTGTGCAATGGCCTTCCAAGGCCACCCTGCCCTTCTCTGTCCGTTCCTGGTGGATCTGGGGCTGGGCCCTGCCCTTCCTCAGAGCCTCCAAGCTCAGTCCCATGAGAAATCTCCATGTGATTCTTTAGTAGGAATTAAAGATGAAAATTCACCCTGAGAAGAACTTCTCCCATCTCAGTGCTGTGAAGCTTGTAAATGCATTTCACCAAGAAGTGATTTTGTTCAATTGTCATGCTTGTGACCAAGACAAAAAAATTAAAAAAAAAAAAAAAAAAAAAAAAGCCTGAGTCTGGGGGAAAAAAAAAATGGTTCCCAGCAGAGACCAGCATTGTGGCGCCGCGGGTTACGCTGCAGCTTGGGCTGCGGCATCCTGTGTTAAGTCCCAGTTTGAGTCCCAGGTGCTCTGCTTTTAATCCAGCTTCCAACTAAGCTTCCTGGGAAGGCAGCAGAAAATGGCCCAAGTACTTGAGCCCCTGCCACCCACCCACGTGGGAGACCCGGATGGAGTTCCAGGCTGCTGGCTTCAGCCTGGTCCAGCCCTGGCCGTTGAGTCCCTTTGGGGGAATGAACCAGCAGATGGAAGATCTCTCTTTGTCTCTCTTTCTCTCTCCCCCTCTGTCTCTCTGTCACTCTACCTTTCAAAAAAGAAAGGAAGAAGACAAGAGCCCCTCCAGTGTGGTAACTTCACTGGTGAATGTGGTCAGCCTCTGGGCCGTTGAGGATCTGACTAATGTTCTGTGGTTACAAGTTCAGGTGCAAGAGTGTGTCTCTTCCTTAGTGACCACTGACCTTCCACAGCATTGCAGGCATGTGAGTGTGGTTTTGCTAGGTGTGTTTTGGAACGGTTGGGTTGCAAAGTCCAGGAAATACTGTCACTGGGTTTGGTGACTTGGAGAGCCTGCTTGTGTGCAGAGCGAGTTCAGTCTTGAGGAGGGAGAGTTAACGTATGGGTTATGAGACTTGCTCGAACCCAGAACCAAGCTAGTTGTGGGGAGTCAGTGGGGCTGTGTGTGAGGGGACTTCAGAAAGTCTGGGAGCGCGCATTGTGGCACACGGGCTAAGACACCCCTTGGGGCACTTGCATCCCGGATGTAACTGAGATCCAGTCCTGCCTTTGCTTCTGGATCAAGCTTCTTGCTGATGAGGGCCCTGGGCGGCAGCAAGTGATGGTTCAAGTACTCGGGTCCCTGCCCCACTGTGAGAGGTCTGGATGGACTTCCTGGCTCCTGGCTTCAGCCTGACCCAGCCCTGGCTGTTGTAGATATTTGGGAATGAACCAGTGGACAGTGGATGGTGTCTCCCTCTCTCTTTCCCCCTCTCTCTCTTTCCCTCTCTTGTCTGTCACTCTGACTTTCAAATAAGTTAATAAAATTTTAAAAAGCAATTTTATCTTGGTGCAAAAAATTTAGAAATCCAGGCATAAATTTTCTTAATATGCAGTTTCCACTAAGTTTTGTGGAGCCCTCATAGTAGCCAACTGATGTGTGTGGGGGGGAGGGCATAAAATGAGAGCAATGAAGGGAGAAGGCAGGGATCCAGAGTGCCAGGGAGGGATGTGCGCCTCTGAATTGCCAAAGGCAGCACGCAGCTGTCGTAACCTCCAGGTGGGAGGCAACAAGGGATTTGTCCTTGGGTTTTTTTGTTTGTTTGGTTGGTTTTTTTTTTTTTTTTTTTTTTTGGACAGGCAGAGTTAGATAGCGAGCGAGAGAGAGAGAGACAGAGAGAAAGGTCTTCCTTTTCCGTTGGTTCACCCCCCAAATGGCCGCTATGGCTGGCGTTGTGCCAATCTGAAGCCAGGAGCCAGGTGCTTCCTCCTGGTCTCCCATGCGGGTGCAGGGCCCAAGGACGTGGGCCATCCTCCACGGCCCTCCCGGGCCACAGCAGAGAGCTGGCCTGGAAGAGGAGCAACCGGGACAGAATCCAGCGCCCCAACTGGGACTAGAACCCAGGGTGCCGGCACCGCAGGCGGAGGATTAGCCAAGTGGGCCGCGGTGCCAGCTGTCCTTGCTTTTAAATCCCTGTATCAGCTCCCCAATTGTCAATTTTCTGTAGAAAGTAGTTACACATGTGTTTAATAAGAAAAGATAATTAAAGATATGCAGAAGTAATTTTTGAATTGCATTGATAGATAGTGTCCTAGAATTAGATTCAAGAAGTTACTTAAAGATCTCTCTTGGATCATTTGCAAAGGATCAGGTACCCACCACCCCAAGTTCATTCTTGTTTCCTTATGTTTGAAATGTGCCCCGAGAGATCTGTTTCCAATGTGCTTGATCCCTGTGAAAATATTCCCTAGACGGGTGGACATTGTGGTCCAGCAGGTTAAGCCGCTGCCTGAGACACGTGCACTCCGTCTTGGAGTGCCTGTTTGAATCTGGGCCGCTCTACCTCTCAGTCACCTTCCTGCTACTGTGCATCCTGGGAGGCAGCAAATACGCAGGCTGCAGTACCTGAGTCCCTTTCTCCCTTGAGACTCAGAAGGAGTTTACTAGTTTTTTTTTTTTTTTTTTTTTTTTTTTTTTTAAGTCGGAGGTAGAGAGAGGTAGAGACAGAGAGACTTCTTCTATCTCCTGGTTCATTCCCTAGATGGCTGCAATGGCTGGCCCTGGGCCAGGAGCCAAGAGCTTCTTCCTGGTCGCCCCGATTTGTGCAGGGGCTCAAACACTTGGGCCATCTTCTGCTGCTTTTCCCAGGCCATTAGCAGGGAGCTGGTTTGGTAGTGGAGCAGCTGGGACTTGAACCAGTGCCCATATGGGATGGTGGTGTTGCCTGTGGCAGCTTTACCTGCTACGCCACAACGCTAGCCCCCAGAAGTTCTCATCTTCTGACTTGGGCCTGGCCCAGTCCCAGCTGTGTAGGCATTTGGGGAGTCAACCAGCAGATGGAAGATCTCTCTTGTCTCTGTTGCTCTGTCTTTCAAATAAATAAAACACACACACACGAAACTATAATTTTGGATTTAGAATTTCATATTCTACTAGATTCAAGGTTGCATTTTATGCCATTCTTTTTTCACAGATAGACTATTTTTTAAAGAATACTCTTAGATTCACAGCAAAATTGAGTAAAAGGTACAAAGATTTTTCACATACCCTCTGCTCTTGTTTTTCTCTTTTCATAATTTTTAAAAATTATTTAAATGGCAGAGTTACAAGGTAAGGGAGAGAGAGACAGAGAGAGAGAGATTAAGCCTCCATCCACTGATTCACTCTCCAAATGGCTGCAACAGCCAAGGCTGGGCCAGGCCAAAGTCAGGAGCCCAGAGCTTTTCCCAGGTCTCCCATGTGCAGGGACCCAGGCATCTTCTGCTGCTTTTCCAGGTGCATTCGCAGGGAGCTGGATTGGATGTGGAGCAGCTGGGACTCGAACCAGCACCCATGTGGGATGCTGATGTTGCAGGTGGTAGCTTGGCCCACTATGCCACAGTGCTTTTTTTTTTTTTTTTTTTTTTTTTTTAATTTGTGAGGCAGAGAGAGAGAGAGGGAGGGAGGGAGTTCACTCACCAGATGCCCGCAGTTGCTGAATCTAGGGCTGAAGGTTAGGGACTCAGCCATTTGCACCATCACCACTGCCTCCCACGTTCCACGTTAGTGACAAACTGGAGTCAGGAGTGGAGCTGAGTGTGGAATGCAAGTACTCTGACAGACTGGCGGGCATCCTAGCTAGCAAATTAGCCAGCAGGCTGAACACATACCCCTCACGAGTTTTTTGCACCAATTTAAGCATATCTTTAAATTCCAATTTTTCCAAGATTTTTTTGAAGTGTGCTTGTATAGTGAGCCTTCGTCTACCCACTGCTCAGCTTTAGCAGTTCCTATACCGCTGCTGTATCCCTCCCAGACCCCCTTCAAAATGGATTATTTACAGGCGAATTCCAGTGACTTTATTCTAAACAGAAGCGCTTGGTGGGTAGCTCCAAAAGGAAGGGGCTAGAGGGAGGACTTCTGCTTCTTCTACCACCTTCGTCCCTTCTGCCTTCCTTCCCACAGGTCCCTGGGGCATCATTTAGGGAACTTGCCCCCATCGCCTTTCTGGCTTGTACGTTTCCCCTCCAAGTAATGAGTTAGATGGTTTCTAAGGTTCCTTCCTGTTCTAGAAACAAAAAGTTCTTGTGAGGTCACCCTTTAACCCCCAAGAGCACACAGATTTGCTACAGGACCCAGCTGCTATCTGTTTGTTGGTGCTGTGCCCAGTCGGGAGCCAAGATCCTCCGTGCAGAGCCGGGGAAGTGTCCTGGAGGCTGCTCCGTGCTGGAGTCTTTACCTTGGAGTTTCTGGTTTTATTCCTCAAAGATTTATTTATTATTTAAAAAGCACAGAGAGATGGGGGAGAGAGAGATCCACCTGTCTGTTGTTTCGCTCCCTAGATGGCTGCAACGGCCTGGCCTAGGCTGAAGTCAGGAGCCTAGCACCCCAACCTGGTCTTCTGGCAGGGGTCCATGCACTTGGATCATCTTCCGTTGCTTTCCCAGGCACTTTGGCAGGGAGCTGGATTGAAAGTGGAGCAGCTGGGGCCCAAACTGGCACCCAGAGGGGATGCCGGTGTCACAGGCAGCAGCTTAACCCACTGTGCCACAGCGCCAGCGCCAGCCCCAGCCTTAGAGCTTGGAGCCATTTTGTGCCATTCTCAGTATCTCTCCTAAGGAGCTCCATTCGTGGCCAGAGGCCTTCTGCTGAGTTGTGATGCTGGGAGAGTTCAAAGGCTCTCAGCCAGTTCCTTCTATAAGAAGACTGCCCTCGGGGCTTTGCAGGTCAAGCTACTGCCTACAGTGCTGGCATCCCTTATGCGCGTCGGTTCAAGACCTGGCTGCTCCACTCTGATCCAGCTCTCTGTTAATGCACCTGGGAAGGCAGCAGAGGATGGCCAAGTGCTTGGGTCCCTGTACCCATGCGGGAGACCTGGATGGAGTTCCAGGCTCCCAACTTCAGCCTGGCCTAGCACTAACTGTTGTGGCCATTTGGGAAGTGAACTGCCGGATGGACGATCTCTCTCTCTCCCCCCTCCCCGCCTCTCTCTCTCTGTAACTCTCCCTTTCAAATAAATAAAATAAATATTAAAAAAAAAAAAGGAAGACTGCCCTGAAACCAACCGCTAGTGAAAAATGATGTGACTATTGCTTTGGGGATTGTTGTTACCTTCTCAGACATCAAGGGACTGACTTCTGACATGTTCCAGAGTGATTTCTAAGGAGTAAGGTTATCCATTTTAGCACCAACATTGTGGTGCAGCTAGTGAAGCTGCAGCCCATATCAGGGCACTGATTCGAGTCCAGGCTGCTCTACTTCCAATCCAGCTCCCTGCCAATGTGCCTTGGACAGCAGTGGAAGATGGCCTAAGTGCTCGGGTCTCTGCCACCCATGTAGGAGACCAGGATGGAGTTCCTGGCTCCTGGCTTCGTCCCAAACCAGCCCCAACTGTTGCAGCCATTTGGGGAGTGAACCAGCAGACAGAAGGTCTCTCTGTCTCTCCCTCTCTGTGTCACTTCGCCTTTCAAATAAATAAATCAATGAATCTTTTTTTTAAAAGAATACCAATTTTACAAGTAAATCAACTGAATGTGAAATAAAGTAGATGCTTTTAAGTTTGCTTGGCAAGTGAAGGATTAAGTCTGGATTAGAATTTGTCTTTCAAAAATATGGAAAACAGGCATGCTGTAGAGCTGGAAGTTTAGAGTACAGATCCTCTTTGGTTAACTGGAGGAATCTTTGGGCAGGAAGATGGGACCCTTCCCTACAGCGTGTGCCATGTTAGTGCTTTTGTGGCCAACCCTTCGTTGGTTGCCGACAGTATCAGAACCTGACCGATGGAGGCATGGAGAGTGAGTGGTCAGCACTCCTTGGCTGGCTAGTGAAGGACATGGGTTTGGACCCAGGACTTAATTTTTAAGGTGTTTTTTTTTTTTTTTTTTTTTTTTTAGTTTAAATGTGTTTTATTTTTAGACAACCTACATGACAATGTTTTTTCCTTAAAAACAATGCCTCCACTCAAGTAAATCACAGTCAAAATAAATGAGCTCAAGATAGCATCAGCCCCATTTCTTGTAAGTCCTGATGCTGTGTGGCTGACGAGCACCAGCCAGTGAGGATGAGCAGTGAGAGATCCAACGTCGTTGCCAAACTCACTACTATAAAAAGGAGGAAGATTACATTAACATTTCCCTCCACACACCCAAACATTTCTAGGCTGCAAAGACCCAGGACTGCTGACTGTTGCATGTCTTAATCCTGCTCCTGTGTAGCTTCAAGACCAGGGCAGTGAGGCCGGAGGAAGACTATTGGGAAAAAGGACTTGGTTGTCAATGTGATGGGAAAAGAACAAGTGCTTATGAACACTGAAAACGTGTTTGAGAAATCATCACGACCCAGAGGGGAAAATGAAGTATGCAGACCCCTCCTTGATCCAGCATAAGCTCTGATCAGCTCGGCGAGTGTGCAGGAAACTTCTTGAAGCCATTGGCAGGAGCTTTTGTTTGGGTGCCAAAGTTTTAATCTGGGGGCTAGGATGAAAAGAGACCAAAGAGGAAGCCGCATATTCCCAGCTGACCCCAATCTCCCATAGCGCGGAGCCTGCCGGCTTTGTGAGTTTGGGTGGTGGTCCCTGGGCAGAGTCTGGGTTGCAGCTGGCTCCGGAGGGCCTTCTGCAGGGCATCTGGACACACGCTTGTGTTCTCACAGCAGAGCTGTGCAGAGCTGTTCCTCCGTTAGACTCTGGGCCCCTGTCCTTGTCCTCAGCAGGAAATGGTGAAGGAAGCGGAGAACAAGGGAAGGGAAACTCCGCCCTCCTATCAGAGGAGAAGCAAGGGTGAGGATGTGGGGGAGTGTGGGGCAAGCGCAGGAGCCACAGGGACAGCCGGGTGGGGGCAGCGTGGCTGACTCTTGAGAAGATGTAAGGAAAATTGTATGCCCGGGGTCATGTGTGATAAACTGTCGCATCTGTTGTGGGACTGTCCTGCGGAGCCGCAGTCCAACAGAAATCCACACGCCACCCCCAGGGTCGCGGGAAACATTAGTTACAGGGGACAAGGGTCTGTGTGTGCTCACACCTCAGCAGCTTACGCCTAAGAGGACACCCACGCCCCTTGCTCCCTGCTTCTGGCTTCTGCAGGGCCAGAGGATCCAAAGATCCAGGTGGACATTTCTTCCAGGGGCAAAGCTGAGTGTAGAACTGGAACACAATTGTAGGAAACACTGGATGTCCCAGAGCAGAGAGCTGCAAAGCAGGGTTTCTGTTTGGCTCAGCTTTTGTGAAGGAACATCCTCACTCAGTTCTTGAGGTGGAGGGAGAACCGGGCACCAGCGGGAGCAAGTGAGCCCAAGGAGGGGAAGCTGTTTCTCTCAGCTCTGACCACTTGCTCTTGAGGATGAGAACTTAGCCGTGCGGTGTTGCTTCTCAAGCTTGGCCCAGTGACTTCTGTTACTCTCGGGTGAAAAAGCATAGGCAGAACATTTTAGACGGAAAAGCGCTCAGCGAGCAAGAGGCAGCGCCTTGCAGGGTCTCTTGGTCCCGCAGGGGACTCTGGGTGTGAGCCACCTGTAGTTCACAGCGGTGCCCGGGGAAGCAGAAACAGACCACCCTGAATGCTGATGCTACTGTTTTGATGGGAAAAAAATGTCAACAGGCGAGTAGCAGACAACAAAGCTTCGGAAAAAGTAGGTCTGGGGAGAGTCCAGGGCAGTTTCATAATGGGTATGAATTGTGATTTCGTGGCCTTTCTTTCTCTCTGGCTTTCTGGGTTTTGATGTGGATCTCTTTCTATTTGTTCAGGAAATTGTGACGTGAGTTCTGGGCAGGGTTTGAGGTTTTGGAACCCTCTCTAAAAGGGACAGCCAGCACCCTGCTGCATTTCCTAATCGTGAGTTGGCTTGAGCTGGTCACGATGCAGAAGCTCCTCACCTGCAGTGGGCTTGTCCTGGCGCTCGGCCTCATCCTCACTTTGGATTCTTCAGTCCAAGGTAAGACCTGGGAGTCTGGATCCCCTAGAGTCTTCTTTGGTCACGCAAATAATTTCTGTCCCTTCAGGGTACAGAAGGGATAGTGGTGTGGAACATGAGGCAAAGGTGGGTAGGAGTGGTGAACTCCTTAGTGTGAGTTCTATTAAGTTTGGTACCAAGAAAAATGCAATGCTGAGGCAGGTGCAGCCTTGTGGACTCTTGCAATGGTTGCAGTGTGCTGTGTTATTTTTGGGTTAATATGTGTGGTTTATACATAAAAACCCAGGAAAGAGATATGAGAAGTGGTCCATACGTCTGCTGTCTGGAGATAGCACCTGTGGGTGTTTGGAGATTTGCTCTCTGCCCCCCCTCGGGGGTTTAGTGCATTGTGGTGCTATTGTTATTTTAACACTAGGAGAGGCTAGTTTTCAAAATTGGGGTACATTTGACCATGTGTACTTTTTTTCTTTTAGAACTTGGTCACTACTGAAAATTCAATTGTGGTTAGACATAGTTAATGCAAACCCTATCAGATTTTAACGAGAGGCCAAAAGATGGAAGTATTTGTGCTGTTACTCAGAGAAGCATCACACTCGGCAGTGTCTTCTTGGGTTTCTCCGTCATCTGGGGGTGGTTTGCTTAGACTGGAACAACCTGAAACCATTGGTGACTAAGAAGATGAAAATGACCAGTTTATAAGAAACGTGATGTCTTCTTCTTTGGAATCATGTCTACACAAGGCCGTGGCCTGATCAATAGATGGCAGAATTTATGGTAGAAAATAAGAAGTTCCCCAAGTGGAAAGGGGAAACGTTGAGTCACAGTGACACATAAGTGCTGGATATGCGTCTTCAAAGTGACTACGAGCTGTCATGCTCTTACTTCCGGGGGAAATGAGATCTTACAGATGAACTCAGAGATGTTCCACATATATTGGAAAGTTATAGAATTATTTTCTCATAACGATGAAAAACAGCAAGTAATGTTCCTGAAACTTTTCCATTAATTGATTTATATTTGAAATAAAACATCCTTGAATGTAGGGAACTGGCTTTACCTGGGTCTTCTAGGGGAAATCTTCAACTTGATGTAACAGTTCCCTAATGGTCATGTGTTCCAACAAGCTCAGGAGCTGTGAGGCGGGGGGTGCATTTGGCACAGTGCTTGGATGCTACTTGTGACTCCCACACCCTGTACTGGAGTGCTTGGGTTCAAGTCCCCACTTTACTTTTTTTTTAAACATTTGTTTTATTTATTTGAAAGACAGTTATGGAGAGCGGAAGAGACAGAGAGAGAGAGAGAGAGAGGTCTTCCATTTACTGGTTCACTCCCTGAATAGCCTTAATGGCCAGAGCTGAGCTGATCTGAAGCCAGGAGCCAGAAGCTTCCTCCAGGTCTCCCACAGGGGTGTAGGGGCCAAGGTATTGGCCATCCTCTGCTGCTTTCCCAGGCACATTAGCAGGGAGCTGGATAAGAAGTGGGGCAGCCAGGACTTGAACTGACACTAATGTTGGTGCTGCAGGCCGAGGCTTTTTTTTTTTTTTTTTAAGATTTATTTTTATTTATTTTAAAGACAGAGTTACAGAGAGAGGTAGAGACAAAGAGAGAGAGAAGTCTTCCATCTGCTGGTTCATTCCCCAGATGGCCGCAATGGCCGGAGCTGCGCCAATCCGAAGCCAGGAGCCAGGAGCCAGGAGCCAGGAGCTTCTTCTGGGTCTCCCACGTGGGTGCAGGGGCCCAAGGCCTTCAGCTATCTTCTACTGCTTTCCCAGGCCATAGCAGAGAGTTGGATTAGGAGAGGAGCAGCCGGGACTAGAACCAGTGACCATATGGGATGCCGGCACTTCAGGCCAGGGCTTTAACCCTCTCTGCTACAGCGCTGGCCCCCACTCTACTTTCAATCTAGCATCCTGCTAATGCTACCCTGGGAGGCAGCTGCTAATGGCTGCAGTACTTGGATCCCTGACACCCACTGGGAGACCTGGATTTATTCCATGTCTAGAACTAATTCCAGATCGGTCTGGTCCTGGCTGTTCTGGGCATCTGGGGAGTGAGCCAATGAATGGGAGATTTCTGTCTGCCTCTGTTTTCGCTTTCAAATAAAATGAAAATATAAGTAAAAAAAAACTTTTGAAGGCACAATGAGGTTCATATTTGCAGTACAGACTTGAGTGACCAGCTGGTGCTGAATATGCCCCCAATCAGAGCTTTGTAAGTTTTTATATTTTCAAAATTCCCTAGAAATGTTACACTCCCCACTAAGATTCAAGAGATTATTAACCAGAATGAGGGGCCAGCACTGTGGCACAGCAGGTTAAGCATCTGTTTGTGGCACTGGCATCCCTTAAGGGCACCAGTTTGAGTTCCAGCTGCTCCACTTCCTACCCAGCTCTCTGCTATGGCCTGAGAAAGCAGTAGAAGATGGCTCAAGTCCTTGGGCCTCTGCACCTGCGTGGAGGACTGGAAGAAGCTCCTGGCTCCAGCTCCTGGCTTTGGATCAGCTTGGCTCTGTCTGTGTGGCCATCTGGGGAGAGAACCAGCATATGGAAGACCTCTCTCTCTCTCTCTGTCCCTCTCTGTAGCGATGCCTCTCAAGTAAATAAATAAAAATCTTTAAAAAAAAAAACAATGAAAACAAACACTTTTCTTATGTAGCAAGTATTCATTAGAAAGACATGAAGAATGAAAGACCATTGTGAAATTGTATAAAAACACTAGCATTTAAGTTGCCCTCTTCCCCCTCCTCCCCTTCCTCCTCCATAGTAAATGGAGCTCTTTGTTGGAAAAGGAAACCAAAAAAAGATCCAAAGAATGAACTGGAAAACTAGGGTGTTTCCAGAGAAGTGTACTGTGTCCGGGGGCTCCAGGCTCGTGCCCACATCTGAACGTGAAGGGAGCGAGCTGCCCCGTGTGTGAGTCACAGCAGCCAGAGGCGGCTGGGCAGAACCCTGACGCAGTGCCGCGTGGCACTGGATAACGTGCCTCTTAAAAATTTGTCTTTAATTTTTGATAGCTTTTAAAAATTTATACTATCTATACTATAGTCCAAGGCTCAACAGCTTTCTCAGATGAAGAGTTCAACAAATAAAAAGACCGTAAGACAGCAGGAAAATAGGCAAGGACTAGAAATAGTAATCAAATAAAAAGATGTTCACATTTACCCATGTAAAGTAAATTTTTAAATAGTCACAGAATCATTAATGTCATAGCAGTATCTTTTTCCTATCAATTCGTTTAACAAATAGTTGATAGCATTCTTCTTTATTCTTTGAAAGCATTTAGAAGTAGACTTTAACAAACTGTTTACTTAACCTATTGGTTTGATGAAGTTCAATATTCTTTTATTCTTTTTTTATTTTTTTAAGATTTATTTATTATTTGAAAGGCAAAGTTACAGAGAGGCAGAAAGAGAGAGAGAGAGAGAGAGAGAGAGAGAGAGAGAGAGAGGTAGGTCTTCCATCTGCTGGTTCACTCCCCAAATGGCCATAATGGCTGGAGCTGAGCCGATCCGAAGCCAGGAGCCAGGAGCTTCTTCCTGATCTCCCACGTGGGTGCAGGGGCCCAAGGCCTTTGGCCATCTTCTGCTGCTTTCCCAGGCCACAGCAGAGAGGTGGATCGGAGGTAGAGCAGCTGGCACTCAAAGCGGCACCCACACTGGATGCTGGCACTGCAGGCGGCGTCTACCTAGTACACCGCAGCGCCAGCCTCCCAATAGGTTTCTGACTTGCTTTTGAGCATATTCAGAACCATTGGGGGATACTGTATTGGTTTGCTTGGGTTGCAACAACAAAGTTCCACGGACTGAGTGGCTTAACCCACAGAGAGTTCCGGAGGCCAGGGCCCAAGATCAAGGAGCTGACAAGTCTGAGGCTTTTCCCCTTTAGCTTACAGTCGGCAGCACCCACCCCACCCCAGTCCTCTTTACATGATCTTCCCTCCGTGGCTCTGTGTTCTAATGCCCTCTGGTTAGACGATCCGGTCATACTGGCTTAGAGCAGTTCTAACGTGTTCATCTTAACTAATTACAGCAGCAATGACCCTGTTTCCAAATCATGTCTCAGCGTGAGGCACTGTGGGTTCAGAACTAAACCTATGAATCCGGGGTGGGGTGGGGTGGGGTGTGATTCAGCCCATAACACACTCATACTTACTTTTGCTATAAATCCACCCCAACTAAAGACGGGATTAAAATCGTGTCTGCTAAACACAAGGAAATGGAAATGTGCATGGGTGGGAGATGCTGGAGTACATGGATTTTATGTCACACTCCAGGGGGTGAGTGAGGGGGCCTGCAAATTGTACATTCTTTTTTTTTTTAGTTGCATTTTCTTTTATTAGCCTTTTTTATTTTAAAGATTTGATTTATTTGAAAGTCAGAGTTACACAGAGAGAGGAGAAGCAGAGAGAGGCGGGGGGGAGGGGGTGTCTTCCATCCAATGGTTCACAACCCAGATGGCCACAACGACCTGGAACTGTGCCGATCTGAAGCCAGGAGCCAGGAGCTTCTTCCATGGACTCCCACGTGGGTGCAGGGGCCCAAAGATGGGCCATCTTCTGCTGCTTTCCCAGGCCACAGCAGAGAGCTGGATGGGAAGTGGAGCAGCCAGGTCTCAAACCGGCGCCCATATGGGATGCCAGATCACCATAAAGTAGTAATAAGGAGAAGCCAAGCGCAGGTGCGGCCAGGCGGCCGAGGCCAGCATGTGTGTGTGTGTGTGTGTGAGCGCGGTACCGCCTCCTAGATTCCAGCCCTGGCTAGGATTCCACTGCGCGCTGCGCTCAGTGGAGAGACGTCACCGCCGTCCTCGGGTAATGAGCGGCGCTTTCCCTGGGTAATGAGCGGCGCTTTCCCTGGGCGGAGGAATCAGCACCAATTTACGGAGGAGAACACTGGCCTGACGTGCACCATCCCATTAACTCTTTACGTCAACCTTTAAAAAACAAAACAAAACAAAACTGTGCTTCTTGCCTTTAAAAAAAAAACAAAACAAAACTGTGCTTCTTGCCCAGGGCCAAGTTACAGCTCATCCGTGGCAGAACTGCTGATCGGTCAAGGTCGGGATTAACTTTGTACTGCAGCTCACGGGGGCCAACAGCCTTCTTTCGACCACAGCCTTGGCTATAAAGCTGACTACTGAGGGAAGGAGAAATTGAAAGTAAACTTGGAGCTTTTTATAGCCTGTCCGACCGCGCGAGGGTGGGGGGAGCTTATCCATTTTGTGGAGCTGCTGGGGCAGTAGGAAGTAGCTCAGGCTTAGATAATGAGGCTGTTGGAGTGAATCAAATGTTTTTCTGTTCCCCTCTTAGTTTCTGCTTAGGTTTTTCTGACAGGTGTGTGATAAGTTTCCATTTAAGAGTCGGAAATTAGCAAACTGACTTTGTTGGTAGCAGAATATAAAAATAGGCAGAGACTCCTGGAGAAAGTGGTTTGCTCTGACAACTTTTACTCAGAGAAAGAATTTCGGTAAAGCAGAGCGAGTGAATGTGTGTGTGTAAGAGGGTACTTCCAAAGTTTGTAGGAAAATATAATTCAAAGGATAGTTTATGTTGGTGTAAAAAATTTGAAATTCATGAAAGCTGTTTTCATAACATGCATAATGAAAAAAATTTTGCACCTCAATTTTTTTGCAACAAAATAAAACTTAGACTTTTTTTATTTTTTTGACATGCAGAGTGGACAGTGAGAGAGAGAGACAGAGAGAAAGGTCTTCCTTTTGCCATTGGTTCACCCTCCAATGGCCGCCGTGGCCGGCGCACTGCGGCCAGCGCACTGGACTGATCCGAAGGCAGGAGCCAGGTGCTTCTCCTGGTCTCCCATGGGGTGCAGAGCCCAAGCACTTGGGCCATTCTCCACTGCACTCTCGGGCCATAGCAGAGAGCTGGCCTGGAAGAGGGGCAACTGGGACAGAATCTGGTGCCCCGACCAGGACTAGAACCCGGTGTGCCGGCGCCGCAGGTGGAGGATTAACCTATTGAGCTGCGGCGCCGGCCACTCAGACTTTTAATTCCAGTTTTCCATGAATTTTTTCAAGTACACTCATGTGTTGGGGGAGCAGTGAGGGAAGGGATTCTAAATAAAAATCATCTGGGGGCCAGTGCTGTGGCTTAGTGCGTTAAGCTACCACCTGCAATGCCAGCATCCCACATCCAAGTGCTGGTTCAAGTCCTGGCTGCTCCACTGCTCATCCATCGCCCTGCTAATGCATCTAGGAAGGCAGCAGAAGACGGCCTAAGTGCTTGGGCCCCTGCCACCCACATGGGAGGCCAGGATGGAATTCCAGGCTTCTTGGTTCAGCCTGGGCCGGCCCTGGCTGTTGCAGGCATTTGGGGAATGGATCAGCAAATGGAAGATCTCTGTCTCTCCCCCAGCCCCTATTCCCGCATCATTCTGCCTTCCAAAGAATCTTTAAAAATAAATAAAATATTTTAAAATTTCATTATTCCCCCTGGAATTCATTACAAAACCAACCAGCAGATCCTGTATTGGGAGGGGGGCTTTTAAGAAAATAATATGGGCTGGCGCCGCGGCTCACTAGGTTAATCCTCCGCCTAGCGGCGCCGGCACACCGGGTTCTAGTCCCGGTTGGGGCGCCGGATTCTGTCCCGGTTGCCCCTCTTCCAGGCCAGCTCTCTGCTGTGGCCAGGGAGTGCAGTGGAGGATGGCCCAGGTGCTTGGGCCCTGCACCCCATGGGAGACCAGGAAAAGCACCTGGCTCCTGCCATCGGATCAGCGCGGTGCGCCGGCCACAGCGCGCCAGCCGCGGCGGCCATTGGAGGGTGAACCAACGACAAAAGGAAGACCTTTCTCTCTGTCTCTCTCTCTCTCACTGTCCACTCTGCCTGTCAAAAAATTTAAAAAAAAAGAAAATAATATTTCTGGTTTGTTTTTGTTTTCATCTGCTTGAAAGGCAGAATGACAGAGACAGAATTTTCCATCCACTGGTCCACTCCCCAGATGGCCACAATGGCTAGGGGTAGGTCAGGCTGAAACCAGGAGCTAGGAACTCCACCTGGGTCTCCCACATGGATGGCAGGAGCTCAAGCCATCGTCTCCTGCCTCCCTGGGTGCATAGCAGGAATCTAGATTGGAAGCAGAGCAGCCAGTACTCAAACTGGCAAACTGACATGAGATTCAGGCATCCCTAATGGTGGCCTCACCTGTGCACCACAATGCTGGTCTCTCACCCATTTAAAGTGCACAATTCAATGGTTTTTAGTATATTCACAGAATTGTGCAACCATAACCATAGTTGCTTGTAGAACATTTTTATTACCCCCAAAAAGAAGCCCTCTTCATAAAATTCAGAAGCTGAGATTCTGAGCTTTGGGGCGATCTTCTATTTTATAAGTGTCTATTACTAATTTACCACAGTTGTCTTTGTTATACTAGTGGAAAGAGAAGGTCTTTCACTCAGATGCTTTCTCTTAATGCATTCGTTTTATAACACTTTTTCAGCTTGAAAGCCACACGTAGAGCAGGCTGCCTGCACTTGCTGTGTCCCAGACAGTACTCGTGAGCCCCCTGTGGCTGCTGAACACTTGAGGTGCAGCGAGTACACGGTGCTGCTGTGCATGCAAAATATATGCAATATGGAAGAGTTAGTATAAAAAATGCAAAATATCCCATCAATAACTTTTATATTATATGTTGAAATGACAATCTCTTGAATAGATTGTGTTAGTTAAAATGAACTTCACCTGTTTCTGTTTGCGTTTTAAAATATGGCTGCTAAAACATTGAAAATTCCACATGTGGTTGGCTTTGTTTCCATTAGATGGCCCTGGTCTACCCAGCGTAGGGTGTGAAGACATCGCCCTCTGCTGGTGGAGATGTTGGGCTTTTATCCCACCTACAGAAAAGCAGGTTTCTAAGCAATTCAATGTCAAACGAATATTGCTATGGCAAAGAGTAAGAAGGAGCTAAATGTATTAAATACTCAGCAGGTGCTAAGGCTTGTGCTTCAAATACTTTTATTTATTTAAACAGGAACGCTTTGGGATATCATTATCCACACTTAAAAGATGATAAATTAAGAATCAGAGAGATGCTAAATGGTGGAACAGGAACTTAAATTCTGGTCTCTCTACAAGCTGGCTGGTGGTCCTGTTCCCACTCATCATCAGAGAAACTAACATCGGAAGAATTCTGACCGTGGTGTTAGGGACTGCTCTGAGACTCTGCTGTTTGCATCTCGTGTTAGATCTACTTCTGTCCCCACTGCACAGAGCAGTGAAGTGAGTCGGTCAGGGTTACACAGCCAGGAAGGAGCAGCCATTCTGATGTCAGCTTGCCTGCCCTAACCCTAGCCGCCGGGTAGTGACCCAGCTAGCCATCCTGATTGCTTCCCGGGTCAGAAATCGCAGGCTATACTCAGGAGCCTCAGGAAGGTTGGGATAGAATAGGAGTTCCAAAGGAAAGAAAGAAAGGGAGCGGAGGGGAAGCAGCCAACGGCAGAATATTTCCTTTCTTTCTACATTAGAGTATTTAACGTGTTGATATTTTCAGAAGAATGTTGTTCGTTACAGCAATTTAGGAAACTAAATGAGAAAAGAATTGCTAAAGAGTCTACCCCCATAGTCCTGCTGCCTGCTTCCTCCTACTCCCCTCTGTATTGAAATGATTAGACCTTCAACGGGTGCCGAGAGGTCGCCCACTCACATTTAAGTACAGGTTTTCCCATGATGCCGAGTAGGCTATTCCATAACAGCGACTAGTTTGCCGCTTGATTAACATCCTCTAAGGAATGAATGCTTCATATTTCATGAGCGTTTCCTCCTGTTTTGCCTTGGGCTTTTTTTTTTTAAAGATTTATTTATTTATTTGAAAGGGTGAGTTACAGAGAGGCAGAGGTGTGGGGGTGGGGAGGGAGGAGTCTTCCATCTGCTGGTTCACTCCCCAAATGGCCACAGTGGCCGGAGCTGGGTCAATTCAAGACCAGGAGCCAGGAGCCAGGAGCTTCATCCAGGTCTCTCACATGGGTGCAGGGGCCCAAGGACGTTGGCCATCTTCTACTGCTTTCCCAGGCCACAGCAGAGAGCTGGATAGGAAGTAGAGCAGCAGGGACTCAAACTGGTGCCCATATGGGATGCCAGCACTGCAGAGAGCGGCTTTACCCGCTGTGTCACAGTGCCAGCCCCTGCACTGGGCTTTAATGCCACCTTTCTTGCCTTGGGCCTTCCTGGGAGGTGACTCGTGGCACTTGTCTGAGTGAAGTCTGTGCTAGGGTGGGAGGAGGTGAGCCATCTGAGGATATGAAAGATTTCTTGCCGCCAGGCCTCTCTCCCGGCCAATTCGAGGCATGAAGGATTTGTTTCATGAGCTGGAACTAAGAAAGGATTTCCTATATAACCTTGTAGTACCAGGCTTGAAGCCTTGGCTGTAGAACCTAAATCCTAAAGAAGCGGCGGGAGACCTGGATGTTCTAGCATCCTTGTCCCTCTGTGACTGGGGAGAGCTGTTCTTGTGAAACCTGAGCACAAAGAGCGGGCGTTTGGATCCTGAGAGCACTGGGCCCTGAAACACAAGGACCACCGCTCTGGGAATGCCTGGGCCACTGCCCGCTGCATCCTCAACCTTCCTGAGCCTGCCTCACCCCCTGGGCTGACCCTGGGCCCAGAAAGGGGCTGGAATCCCACGTCCTCTATTCAGCACCTGTGTGCTCTCCTTTTTCCTTTGTGTAAGGTGGAGATAACAATACAACAATAATAAGATCACGTTTGCTGTGTGCCGGGCACTCTGTCAAGGTCTTCATGTGCATTTTCTCCTTCAAGTTTCGTGATGAGTTCTCATGCTTTAGTACCTTCATTTTACAGGAGAGGTTCAGGGCGCCTAGGATTTCCTAAGTAGCCAGTAGCAGAATGGGGGCCCGCTCCAGGCAGCCAACGTAAAGCTTGGAGCTAGTTTTAACTCTCTACAGGAGTGGGGTGAAAAGACCAAGAGTGTACGTAAGTCGGGCATGTAGTGGGTGCTGCTTTTATATTAATGGTCATACCTTACCCTCTGTCAAATCTAGCATCTGTTTCATTAAAAACTTCTTAGGGGCAGAGTGGGTAGAAGCTGTGGGAAGAGAGAGTTACTAACCGTGTGGGTTCCTTGCGTGGCCAGGTTATCCTATGCGGAGAGCCAGGTACCAGTGGGTACGCTGCCGTCCCGACAGTAATTCGGCCAACTGCATTGATGAGAAGGGACCCGTGTTCAACCTGCTTCCAGGAGACTCCAACAGGATCCTCCCTCTGAGGACTGACCCTTTTTTGTAAGTGGATTTTCTCTGAATTTAAAGTGGCTGTCATTTCACCACCTCTGTTGACCTCTTGGCACAGGGGTGAGAGGGCCTTCCAGAGCGTTTGCCTCCAAGCCCCTCCCTGGAGTTGGAGTTCTGTTGTGTGGGGCATGGCAACACCGCACTGTGGACACTGGCCAGTGAGATGTGCAGGGGCGTGTGATTTAGCTGCATTTTGGCAAGTTTTTTGGTGGGTGGTGGAGACAAACATTGCATACATTTTATCAACAGTATTGCAGATCACTGGATTGGTTTATATATGAAACAGAGTACATTATATATTAAAATCCAGTAAGTGCGGCTAATGTTGTGGTTCAGCGGGTTCAGCTATGGCTTGCCACTCTGGCATCCCATATTAGAGTGCCACTCTGAGTCCTGGCTGCTTCGCTTCCGATCCATCCTCCTGCTAATCAGTGCTCCTGGAAAGGCAGCAGAAGATGGTGCAAGTCCTTGGTCCTTGCCATCCATGTGGGACACCCAGCCGGAGCTCCTGGATCCTGGCTTCGGCCTGGCTGTTGTGGCCATTTAGGGAAGGAACCAGTGGATGGAAGATCTTGGTCTCTCTCCCTCTCTCCCTCTCTCCCCCCTTTCAAATAAATACATAAATAAATATTTAAAAAAATCCAATAGTAGTTTATCAAACAAAATATGGCGTATCCATAGAATTACCTGGCCATAAAATGAGTACTGATCCATGCTACAACATGAATGAATCTTGAAAGCATTAGCAGAATGACAGAAACCAGACACAAAAAGCCACGTAGCATGTGATTCCATTTATATGAAAAACCCAGAACAGGCAAAACCCTAGAGGCAGAAAGTAGATGGGTGGCTGCCAGGGGCTGGGGTGAGGGAGGAATGAACACAACTGCTAAGGAATCGGGAGTTAGGGGGTGAGTGATAATAATGTTCTGGAATTAGATAGTAGTGACTTTGAAGAAAACAAATCACGGAAAGAAAAACTAAATGGCCATGACTTGTAAAACAAATCCAGCCTCTTCCTGGACAGGTGTCTGGCCTAGAGATTTAAGAGCCCACATCCCACTTCAGAGTGCCTGGGGTCCAGCTTCCCACCAATGCAGACACTGGTGGGCAGCAGTGATGGCTCAAGTCATTGGTCCCTGCCTGCCCTGTGGGAGATAAGGATGGAGTTGCTGGCTCCTGGCTCTACCCCTCCCCCAGCACCAGTCATTGTGGGCATCTGGGGAGTGAGAAAGAAGATGGTAGCTCTGAATAGCTACCTCTCTCTCAAATAAACAAACAATTAAAAAAAAAAATCAAACCTGTTCTTGATCAAATAAAACTTGCTTTAAACTTGCAAAAAAGATCCAGTCGAAATTCATAAGTAACCAAAAATTGAATTATGTTAAAATCTATTATTTCAATGAATATTAAACTTAGAAAACATGTAGCAAAAACATATTCAGAAAAGGATTATCAGAAAAGTTTTAATCTTCAGGATCAAATCTACCAAGTTGCTGTCTTCACAGCCAGGTAGATCATCAAGGCCCAAGCCAGGTCGACCCGTCACCACGGGGATCCTGGTGACCACAAGCTTCAGTGGCACACACCGCCGTGGACACAACGTCATCACGTTCTCCATAGTGCAACTCTGACGTCCTACCCATGTTCTTACTTTCGTTCCACAGCATTAAGTTAAAACCAATATTAGAGCATTCTCTGTTGCTTTACATCATAGGTTTCCACAACAGTTCATTTAGAGCTGAATGGTTAGGGGATAGCCCAAATCCCTCAAGGCGACCCCTTCACACCAGACCTCTCCCATCCTCCCTGCATCTCGCTCTGACGTTCTGCGTTTCCTGCAGCACTGTGGGTGGACGGTCCTTGCTTCTGTGCTGGACCCAGGCCTTTCTGCTCTCAGAGCCATTCCTAACTTCGCCAGTCCTGCTCTGTGTGAGAGCTTGGAGGTCGACCCCCGTGCTGTGCGCATCTCAGGCTCCAGGTGTGTGGTTGGCTTTGGCCAGCAGGAGGCACGGAGGGGGATGGAGAGCTTGGGAGGAAGGAGAGCCTTGGGCGGCATCTCTGGCTGGGCCATGGCTTCAGAGCCCGTCGGAGCCCCAAGTTCCCTGGCTTGCCTCGTTGTCGCTCCTCTCATATCACATGTGTAAGTCATTTCCTCTGTGGTGCACATTTAGGAAGGTCCCTGATTGCCACTCCTATGGCCACCAGTCCTGTGACTGGCACCCAGCCACACACTTCTCTAGGACTTGCATTCTGCAGCTTCCTCTCAGCACCTCTTCCCACCAGCGTGCAGACCAACTCTGGTCTCTCCTCCCGTTAGGTAACGCTGCTCCCAGAGTCTGCGTGGGCTGCCGCTGCTGGCCCATCCTCTGGTGCTCCTCACAGTGACGCCTCCTGCCCATGCTTGCTGCTGCCCCTCCCCTCCTCCTCCTCTCCGTGGTTGCTTCCCGAATGCTTGTGGAGATCACTCCTGGTTGACACATCATGGTGGGCTTCTCTATTTTTGGTTTCCTTGACCTCTGGCCACCCCTCCTTTGAAGGGCTTTCTTCCCTGGGCTTCCATGGCCCCAGCCTCGCCCAGGCTTCTTGCAACTTGCCTGGCTGCTCTTTCTCCTCTATCCAGTAGTTACCATGCTGATGTGGCCCTGGCTACATCCTGGTCCTGCTTCTCTGTCCTGTGTTTCTCTGGGTGACCTGTTCCACCTGTTCTGTGTTTTTTTTTTATTAATATTTGTTTATTTATTTGAAAGGCAGAGTTACAGAGAGGCAGAGAGGCAGAGAGAGAGAGAGAGAGAGAGAGAATGAATCTTCCTTCCACTGTTTCACTCCCCAAATGTTCACAATGGCCAGAGCTGGGCCAATCCAAAGCCAGAAGCCAGGAGCTTCTTCCGGGTCTCCCACGCAGGTGCAGGGGCCCAAGGACTTGAGCCATCTTCTACTGCTTTCCCAGGCCAGAGCAGAGAACTGGATGAGAAGAAGAGCAGCCAGGACTCGAAATGGCACTTATATGGGATGCCGGCACTGCAGGTGGTGGCTTTACCCGCTACGCCACAGCACCGGCCCTCTGTTTTGTGGTTTTAATGCCACCCCTGTGTCAGTAACTACCAAAGCTGTGCTTACAGCTCTGCTTCCCCCAGCTAAGGAGGAATGTCACCCCCATGACATCCATCTAGTCCACTGCTCTGCACCACCCGCTAATGTTCTGACTTACAGATGCTTGTTTTATGTCTGTGTTCCCCACTAAGCTATAAACTTCACGAGCAGAGCCCTCCTCTCTCTGTCTCTGTTCCACCCCAGGCACTCTTACCTGGGACCAGACGTTCAACAATATTTATTGAATGAAGACTCTGATCGATCGTGTGGGCCATGGTTTATCATTTCTGGGGAGAAAACGGCCCCTCCAGAGGCTGTGACACTCAGCTTCCTGTGCTTACGCCCTGTTGCCCTGTTCTGCTAAGGGGTCGTCCCCATTGCTCTGGTGCCCTGGTGCTCACTGGCCTCCTGCCCCCCAGCCTCCACTCAGACACGGAAGTCCCCACACATGGTCCTCAGCCATGGGTGCAGGCTGGAGGCAGAGTAATCTGTGGATATTTGGGGGGAGGAAATTGAATGTTTTGCTAGTAAATATAATGCTTAACTGGTTATAAAGAATTTTTCAAGAGTTCTGTAAATTACAGGTTGGACATCCTTAATCCAGAAGCCCAAATTCCAAAATATGAAACCCTTTTTTTAAGATTTATTTACTTATTTGAAAGACACACACAGAGAGAGAGAGAGAGAGAGAGAGAGAGAGAGATCTTCTATCCCCTGGCTCACTCCCCAAATAGCCACACTACGGTCAGCAAGGAGCTCCATCCTGGTCTCTCATAGGAGTGGCAGGGGGCCCAAGTTCATCATCTGCTTCTTCCCAGGCATATTTGCAGGGAGCTGGATTGTAAGCAGAGTAGCAGGACTCAAACTAGCATTCTGATATGGGAGGCTGATGTCACAAGCTGTGGCTTAACCCACTATGCTACAACGCTGGCCCCAAAATATGAATCTTTTTGAGGGCCAACATAACAAGTGGAAAATTCTCCACTCACTTCATGTGTCAGCTTGCAGTCAAAATGCAGGCATGCTAAAGATAGTCTGTTCGATTACTTTTAGGTTGTGGGTATTAGATGTACAGGAAGCAAAAATGAGTTTTTGTATTGAGACTTGGGTCCCCTCCCCAAGATATCTCACTATATATGTATGTGAGTATTGCAAAATTGTAAAAAATCTGAAACACCACTGGTCCCAAGAGTTAAATAATGAATACTCAAATTTTTTTAAAAAAGATTTATTTTATTTATTTGAAAGACAGAGTTACAGAGAGAGGTAGAGACACAGAGAGAGAGAGGTCTTCCATCCGCTTGGTTCACTCCCTAGATGGCTGCAATGGCTGGAGCTGCGCCCCTCTGAAGCCAGGAGCCGGGAGCTTCTTCTGGGTCTCCCACATGGGTGCAGGGGCCCAAGGACGTGGGCCATCTTCTACTGCTATCCAAGGCCATACCAGAGAGCTGTATCAGAAGAGGAGCAGCCGGGACTCAAACTGGCGCCCATAAGGGGTGCCGGGCGCTTCAGGCCAGGGCTTTAACCCACTGAGCCCCATGAATACTCAAATTATATTAGAAGTTTTGCAGCAATTTTAAAATTAGGAAAGATGTCATCTATATAAGTTTTTTTCTTAAGATTTAGTTATTTATTTGAAAGGCAGAGTTACAGAAAGAAAGAAAGGGAGAGACAGAGAAAGAGCGAGAGAGATCTTCCATCCACCTGTTTACTCTCCAAATGGCTGCAATGGCTGGAGCTCTACAGATCCAAAGCCAGGAGCCAGGAGCTTCTTCTGGGTCTCCCACATGGGTGCAGGGGCCCAAGTTGGGCCAGTATCCGCTGCTTTTCCAGGCATATTAGCAGGGAGCCGGATGAGAAGTGGAGCAGCTGGGACTCAAACTTGTACCCATATAGGATGCTGGCATCACAGGTGGTAGCTTTACCTGCTATGCCACAATACCAGCTCCTAAGCTTTATTTAAGTAATTCCAAATATAGGATTGCTATGCTAGTTTAAGAAAATTAATACTGGAGCCAGTGTTGTGGTGTAGTGAAGTCACTCTATGATGTCATCATCCCATGTGAGTACCAGTTTGAGTTCCAGCTGTTCCACTGCCAGTCCAGCTGCCTGCTAATGTGCCTGGGAAAGCAGCAGAAGACGGCTCAGATGCTTGGGTCTCTGCCACCTGTGTGGGAAACCGGGATGAATTCTAGGCTCCTGGCTTGGGCCTAGCCCAGACCTGGCTGTTATGGCCATTTGGGGACTGAACCAGTGGATGGAAGATCTCTCTCTCTCTCTGCTTTTCAAATAAATAAATGTATCTTTAAAAAACCCAACTTAAAAAAAATATTATTATAAGGGTGGGTGTTTGGTGTAGTGGTTAGGTTACTGCCTAGGAACCCACGTCGCAAGCTATAGTGCCCGGTTCAGGTCCTGCTAATGTGCTTTTTTTTTTTTTTTTTTTTTTAAGATTTATTTATTTGAAAGTCAAAGTTACACAGAGAGAGGAGAGGCAGAGAGAGAGACAGGTCTTCCATCTGACGGTTCATTCCCCAATTGGCCACAATGGCTGGAGCTGTGCGGATCCTAAGCCAGGAGCCAGGAGCCAGGAGCCTCCCCTGGGCCCCCCATGCGGATGCAGGGGCCCAAGGACTTGGGCATCTTCTACTGCTTTCCCAGGGCACAGCAGAGAGCTGGATCAGAAGTGGAGCAGCCGGGTTTCTAACCGGCACCCATATGGGACGCTGGTGCTTCAGGCCAGGGTGTTAACCTGCTGCGCCACAGTGCCGGCCCCAGCTGATGTGCTTTTGATCCAACTTCCTGCTACTGCACTTCTGGGAGGCACTCAAGCACTGGGGTCCCTGCCACCTGTGTAGGAGATTTGCACCGAGCCTCAGGCTCCTGGCTTCCCTTGGCCCAGACCTACCTGTTGTGAGCATTTGGGAAGTGAATCAGCAGATGGGAGGTCACCCTGTCTCTCTGAAGATGAATACATACATGAATTTTAAAACACAATGATTGCTGTCCTTTTCCTCGTGTGATGTTGACGTTTGCTGTGGTTTCTTTTCATTTGCCGTCATGTGTCAGCAGGACGGGACCGCAGAGGCTGAATGATGCCTTCCCTCTTTCTGAGGACGTCTCTGGATCAGGCTCCGGCTCCGACTTGGGCTCGGGATCTGGAAGTGGCTCTGGAAGCAGCCTTCCGACGGAAGTGGAGTGGGAATACCAGCCCGTGCAGGAGGATGGCGTTTTCTATCACAACTCCGAGCCCCTCGAGAGGAATCTGCCCTCAGCTAGTCAGGACTTGGGTCACGGTGGATTGGAATACGATTTTATTAAATAAGAGACAGGGTTCCCTCCCACATTGACACCAGCCAGTGCAGTCAGGATACTTTGTGTACTGTGGTTAAACGATTAATCTTGGGACAGCGAGTTTTCTGGAAAATTTAAAACATTTGTGAAAGAAATTTAAATTTTATCACCTTTCTCTCTAATGAATTCTTAGAGGAAAATACCCTATTTTTCTGGAAAATACTTGTATCTCTTTTGGTGTGATATACAATCTCCATCATTATGAAATTAGCTAAATTCCCACGTCTATGAAATTGCTTTAAATAAAAAATTATGCCCTTTTGGAAAAATTCAGTTGACAAAGCAAATTGATCAGCAGTATCTCATACCTAATCCTTCAGGAACCTGACGGTGATTGTGAGTTACAGGTATGCTCATTTTCTTCCACAAAGAAAACCCCAAGAAGATGAAACAGTGAGTTCATGAAGTGAGTGCTTGGCCCGGTTTACAGCGCGAAGTGTGTGACCATCGTGCCAACACTGGATGGGTTTGCAGAGCGGGCGGGCGTTGCCTGCTTATCATCGTGCGTGCTGACAGCTAGACTCTTAAGACCCAAGCTAAAGTCCAGCTGTTCTCCCAGTACCCCACACTGCTTTGCTCTTCTCCCTGGATATCTGTGTGCCTTCACGTGTTCCTCTATTAAAGCAGAAGCATAACCAAAGGGGTAAGCTGTCTGGAATCTCTTGTTCTAAATGCAGGAAGTGCTTTTTTTTATCAGCTATTTCTCTAGAAGTCTTAATAAAGCATATTTAAATTTAAATCATGGTTTCCATGTTAGTGGGAGCATGTGGTGGTCAGGTACTAAATTAAATGGAATTTTGACCCAGCTCTGATTCACAGTGGTCATTTTTCCAGTTTATAAATATGCAATTAAATGGATATACTGGGGAGCTGGCATAAATTCCACGGTGGCTCATGACCTGTGTAATAGGAGCTGTTGTCACGGGAAAGTATTGGAAATTTCTGAAGCTACCCCTCTCCTGTCTGCCCATGAATCAAAGATGTTTTATCTGGGGAATAACAGAGGTTAGTAGCACCCTTAAAAACTTACAGAATTCAGCCGGCGCCGCGGCTCAACAGGCTAATCCTCCACCTAGTGGCGCCGGCACACTGGGTTCTAGTCCCGGTCAGGGCGCCGGATTCTGTCCTGGTTGCCCCTCTTCCAGGCCAGCTCTCTGCTATGGCCCGGGAGTGCAGTGGAAGATGGCCCAAGTGCTTGGGCCCTGCACCCCATGGGAGACCAGGAGAAGCACCTGGCTCCTGCCTTCGGATCAGTGTGGTGCGCCAGCCACAGCGTGTCGGTCGCGGCGGCCATTGGAGGGTGAACCAACGGCAAAGGAAGACCTTTCTCTCTCTCTCTCTCTCTCTCTCTGTCCATTCTGTCTGTCCAAAAAAAAAAAAAAATACAAAAAAACTACAGAATTCAGGGATGCATTGCATTCACCAGCCAGGCCTTGCCACAAGCAGAAAGATCCTGGAAGGTGCCTGTGGATGATCGCAAAATTAGCCCATGAGCTCTTCTGTGGCCTCTATACTGGCTGTAGCACGTTTGTTAGAGCAAAGTCACATAGGTATGGGGTAGACACTCAGTGAGCTGGCAAATGCTTTCTTTTCCATCCCTATCAAAAAGAGGGAAACAGTTTACATTCTCTTGGAACAGGCCATTGTGTACACCTGGGATCTGTTCTCAAGGCAACCTGTACTCTTCTACCCTCTGTCCTAACATCATCTGAAGAGTGTGGCCCAGCTGCGCAGCTCATACAACGTCACAGTAGCGCACTGTATGGATGGAGCCCGAGCCCATGGCCTTGCCACCAACGCACCACCGTCTCTCCCTGAGCCCACATCTGTGGTCATTTGGTGTGTTCCTTATGGCCAACTGGCAGAGCAGGAATAAAGTCCAGCTTGGTTCACATACGGACTGGCCTGGCACAGGGCAGTAAGCCAGCACTGGACAGTGGCTGCACTATAGTGCCAATCAGGAATTACTGTGGAGAAGAGCTGTGAGAGGGAATCCTCCCAGTGGATAGAGTTCCCAGGGGTGTTCCCGGCCATCTCCCCATGTGGAAAGAGAAGTAGCGCAAAGTTGGAATACACAGTTTCCAGGGCAGTGGTGAATGTATTGGTAAATGTATTCATCAGAGCTATCCACCATGCTGAATGTCCACCATGGCGGGGACAGAGGCTATGCCTGGGCTCCCACTGACCATGGAGCTATGAACCATGCTGAATGTCCACCATGGCGGGGACAGAGCTCGTGTTGAGCCACGGATAGGGCACCATCCCAGAACGAGACCTTGGGCTCACAGTAGGTCCCTTCCACTCCTGAAGGGTCCAGAGATTTTTTCCAATGGGAATAGATGTATATTCAAGGTGTGGGTTTGCCTTTCTCGGTCTCCAGCAGCACATTAAGTAAACTAACATGTGTAAGGTGCTGGGAATGATGCCACTGAGAGATCAGTAAACACCAGCTATCATCATTACTCGTCTGATACATTAGCAATACTCGTCATAGGATCGTGGCAAAGATTAACAGGTAATGGGACACTGTTAGTCTGTGCCTGGCACATACATAATCATCAAGACAATGTGTTACAGTTACTTCATAAGGTAATTTGAGAGAATCAATATAGGTGCTAGGTGCCAGGATTTAGAAGGGAACTAGGATGCACCACATGGCCATCTACTGGGGACTGAATGAGAGAGAAGGCAATATGCTAGTCTTGCCTGGCACAAAGGAAGGTAGAGAGGTGGAAGTCAACATCATCAGTCACGTGGGGAAAACAGTATACAACCCATGTAGGTGTTTTCAAAGCCTCACTCTATTTTTTGGGTTCCATTTATCAGTAAATCATTTGCCATCATTGTAGGGTTTGGGGGAGAGGAGGGATGGAGAGTTGGGGGCTTTTCCAATTTGCACTCCTGAGCAACTCTCTAATTCATGATCACAGTTCTTACTTGATATCAGGGAATCAACAACAACTTGAGAGGGCCAAGCCATCAGGAATCAACAGCCAAGAATGTTCACATAAATTGTGAAAGAAAGATAAATAACTAATGCATTTTATGTTATAGATCTTCTTTTTAAAGATTTATTCATTTATTTGAAAGGCAGAGTTACAGAGAGGCAGTGGTAGAGAGAGAAAGATCTTGCATCTGCTGGTTCACTCCTCAAATGGCTGCAACAGCCAGGGCTAGGCCAGGCTGAAACCAGGAGCCAGGAACTTCCTCCAGGTCTCCCATGTGGGTGCAGGTACCCAAGCACTTGGGCCATCTTCTGCTGTTTTCCCAGGTGCATCAGCAGGGAGCTGAATGGGAAGAGGAGCAGCTGGGACTCAAACCAATGCCCATATGGAATGTTGGCATCACAGGAGGCGGCTTAACCCACTGGCTTGACTCGCCATGCCACAATGCTGGCCCCTATAGATGTTTTTTCAATCTATAATAATCCTAAACAAAAATGCTAGCGTAGCAAAGAAAAATGAATGATTGATCTTACCGAAGCTTTTTGTCTCCATTCCCTCGGCACATTGTCAGTCTTATATTTGAGTCACTGTTTAAAATATTAATACAATTGATCGTTCAGAACTCTATCTTAGCTTTGTACCAAAATGGAGATTCTCACCCCGTTGACATTCTGGGCAGTGTGTTTGTTTGTTGCAGAGCCCAGTCCTGTGTTTGGCAGCACTTCTCGTCTCTACTCACTAGATGCTCCCTGGCACCCTTTTCTTAGTCTTCCAGACTTGATCAAAATGTCTCCAGATGTTGCCAAATGTCCAATGGGAGGAAAACCCTAACCCCCTGAGGACCACTGCCCTGGGCTGATGTTCATTTCTGAACCAAGGTCTTGTCAGTTATGTTCCTACCTTATGATGGCGTGGAGCAGTCTCAGTCTATGGAGCCTAGAAACTGCATTTTCACATTCACTCATTCCCATTACCTGTGACTTGTCAGGAGGAAACTACATCAGTGATATATGCACAAATCTTAGATATTTGTGTTGATTATTGGATGTTTTGTTTATAAGGACAAAATGTTCAGAGTATAAGAAAGTCCTTGGAAATTGAAAACATAGTAGCATGTCTTAGTTATTTCTTGCTTCATCAGAAACCATCTTAAAACTTAGTGACTGAGAGGGGCCGGCGCTGTGGCATAGCAGGATGCAGTGCCAGCATCCCATATGGGCGTTGGTTTGAGTCCCGGCTGCTCCACTTCTAATCCAGCTCTCTGCTGTGGCCTGGGAAAGCAGTAGAAGATGGCCCAAGTACTTGGGTCCCTGCACCTGCGTGGGAGACCCGGAAGAAGCTCCTGGCTCCTGGCTTTGGACTGGCCCAATTCCAGCTGGTTGGCCATTTGGGGATTGAATGAGTGGATGGAAGATCTTTCTCTCTGTCTCTCCCTCCCTCTGTCTGTATCTCTACCTCTCAAATACATAAAATAAAAATTTTTTTTTTAAGTAGTGACTGAGACAAGAAAAAGCTTCTTACATCTCCTGGTTGGTGCAAATCAGAAGTTTGGGAGAGGATTACCTGGGGGCTTCTGGTTGGGAGGTCTCTTGTGAAGCTGCAGGTAGGATGTTGGCTGGAGCTGTAGTCACGGGAAGACCCTCCTGGGGAGGCAGGCTCAGCTTCCAGGACGGCTCCCCTGTGTGGCTGGCAAGGTGGCGCTAGTTCTGTGCAGGAAGCTCCATCCACGTTTTGTATGTGGGTGTAGGGGCCCAAGCACTTGCGCCATCTTCCTCTGCTTTCCCCAGGCCATAGCAGAGAGCTGGATGGGAAGTGGGAGCAGCCAGGACTAGAACCAGCATTCATATAGGATGCTGACGTTACAGGTGGCTGCTTAATCTGCTGTACCACAACACCAGCCCCCACAGGAATTTTCTAAAGTTGGTTTAGGATTTTTGCAGCTAAGTTTATGAGAAATTGACGTACACCTTTCTTTCCTGTGATGATTTTGTCAGATTTCAGTATCAGGGATATGCTGGCCCCGTAAGAGGAATTAACAAGCGTTCTCTCTTCACCTATCCTCTTATCTCTGAAAGAGTTCATGTAGGGGCCAGCATGCGGCACAGTGGGTAAAGCCCCTGCCTGCAGCGTTAGCTTCCCATATGGGTGCTGGTTGGAGTCCCAGCTGTTCCACTTCCAGTCCAGCTCCCTGCTGATGACCTGGGAGAAACAATGGAAGATGGCCCAAGTGTTTGGGCCCCTGCACCCGCGTGGGAGACCTGGATGAAACTCCTGATACCTGGCCACCTGGGGAGTAAGCCAGCAGATGGAACATCTCTCTCTCCCTCTCTCTCTGTAACTCTTTCAAAATAAATAAATCTTTGTTAAAAAGAGTTCAAGTAAAAAGCTTGATATTATTTCTTCCTTAAATGTTTTAGAACTCACCAGGCCATAGAGGTATTTCCGTGTGTGTGTGTGTGTGTGTGTGTGTGTGTGTGAAGGTTTTACGTTTTATGTTTAATTTCTTCAAATGATATAGGACTGTGCAGATTTTTATTTCCTCTTATGTTTATTTCAGAGAGTTGTGTTTTTATGAGTTATTCATTTTACCTAGGTTGTCAAACTTATTGACATAAAATTGTTCATAATTTTACTTTTTTTCCCCAAGATTTACTTATTTACTTGAAAGCCAGAGTGAGGGAAAAAGGGAGAGGGACAATTAGAGGGAGACAGAAAGGAGGGTGGGGAGAGAAAGAGAGGTCTTTCATCTGCTGGTTCACTTCCCCAAATGCGCACAACCAGGGTTGGGCCAGGCTGAAGCCAGGAATCATGAACTCAATCCAGATCTCCCCCATAGGTGGCAGAGACTCAAGTACTTGGGCCATCAAGTGCTCACTCCTAAGCACATTAACAGAAGTGGGATTGGAAGTGGAGGAGCCAGGATTTCAGGACTTGAACCAGTCCCTCTGATAGGGGATGCAGATGTCCCAAACAGTGGGTTAACTATCATGCCGTGATCCTCGTCCCCATACTATGAAAGTTACTCATTATCTTCTTATCCCTTTGATGTCTATAGGCCCTAAAGTGGTGTCCTCGTTTTCATTCCTAATATTAGTTTTCTCTTTTTATTTTCTTTATCTGATTGCTGGTGGCTTATCAACTTTATATCTGCCTTATTTATTTGAGAGGCAGAAACAAAGAGGCCTCCCATCTGCTGGTTTACTCCCCAAATGACCACAATGGCTCTAGGTTGCAGGCTGTGAAGCCAGGAGCTAGAAGTCAACCCAGGTGTGTCACATGAGTGACAAGACCCCAATTACCTGAGCCATCACCAGTGCCTCATTGCGTCTGCATTAGTAGGAAGCTGAAATTGGGAGCCAGGCTTGGTATCAAACCCAGATAATCTAATGCAATGCAGGCATCTTTGCCAGCGTCTTTTTTTTTTTTTAAGGATTTATTTATTTGAAAGGCAAAGCATCAGAGAGAGATGAGGGGGGAGAGAGAGAGAGAGAGAGAGAGAGAGAGAGATCTTTCATCCACTGGTTCACTTCCCCAAATGGCCACCACAGCCAGGGCTGGGCCAGGCTGAAGCCAGGAGCCTGGAACTCCATCTGGTTCCCCCATGGGGGTAGCAAGAGTCTATGTCCTCAAATCATCATCTGCTGCTTTCCCAGGCAGCATCAGCAGGGAGCTGGACCAGAAGCATGGAGATGGAGCATCTGAGACTCAAGCAGCATCTCACACAAGATGCTGGTGTCACAGGTGTTGGGCTAAACCATTGCACAACACTGGCCCCAACTGATTTATATTTTATCTTTGTTTTCATTCTTTCTAATCTCGTAGTTTAATTTATTTTTAAAAATGTGGTAAGGGGCCGGTACTGTGGTGCAACGGGTTAACGCCCTGGCCTGGGGTGCTGGCATCCCATATGGGCGCTGGTTCTAGTCCCAGCTGCTCCTCTTCTGATCTGGCTCTCTGCTGTGGCCTGTGAGAGCAGTAGAGGATGGCCCAAGTCCTTGGGCCCCTGCACCCCTGGGAGACCCGGAAGAGGCTCCTGGCTCCTGGCTTTGGATCGGTGCAGCTCCGACTGTTGTGGCCATCTGGGGAGTGAACCATCGGATGGAAGACCACTCTCTTTCTCTCTCTCTGCCTCTCCTATCTGTGTAACTCTGACTTTTGAATAAACAAATCTTTTAAAAATGTGGTAAAATATGTAACATAAAATTTACTATTTTTAACTTTAATGTTAAATAGTGTTGAGTATATTCTTATGGAAGAACAAATCTCCAAAACTTTTTGCCTTGTAAATCTGAAACTCAACTCATTGAACAAGTGCAACTATCCCCTCCCCTAGTAAGCACTATTCTACTTTCTGTTTCTATGAAAATGATTACTTTAAATACCCTAATAAAGTGAAAATATACAGTATTTTTTCCTTTTTTTAAATATTTTTTATTTATTTGAAAAGCAGAGTTACACAAAGAGACAAGGAGAGAGAGAAGTCTTCCATCTGCTGGTTCATTCCCCAGTTGGCTGCAATGGCCAATCCCAAGCCAGGAGCCAGGAGCTTCTTTAGGTCTCTCATGTGGGTGCAGGGGCCCAAGGACTTGGGCCATCTTCCACTGCTTTCCCAGGCCATAGCAGAGAGCTGGATCGGAAGAGGAGCAGCAGGGACCGGTGCCCATATGGGATCCTGCATTGCAGGCAGAGGCTTAGCCCACAGGGGCGGGCCCCACCCTCACATTTTGTTATCCAATTATCCCTCCAGACATTTGGGTTGCTTCTACCTCTTGGCTGTTGTGAATAGTACTGCTATGAACATGGGTGTGCAAATATCCCTCTGAGACTCTGTGTTCAGTTCTTTCGGCTGTATGTCTAGCAGTGAGATTGTCAGATCATATGGCAGTTCAGTTTCTAATTCTTTGAGCAACTTCATATTGTTTACCACAGAGGCTACATCATTTTACACTTCTACTAATAGTGCATAGAGGTTCCAATTTCTCTACATTCTCACCAACATTTGTTATTTATATATATTTTTGGGTGGGGGGAAGAGAGAGTGCTCCAGTCTGCTGATTCACTTCCCACAGGCCCACAATGGGCCCTGGCTGGGGGATGTCAAGCCAGGACCCGGGAACAGAATCCAGGTCTCCCACATGGGTGGCAGGAATCCAATCCTAGGACCACCACTGTTGCCTCCCCCCCCACACACACACTTCAGGTCTACATTAGCAGGAAGCAGGAAGCTGGAACAAGGAGTCAGAGCCGGGATGGAACCCAGATATTTCAGTATGGAACAAGGGCATCTAAATGGTTAGGGGAAATGACTGCCCTCTCTTCTCTCTCCTGATCTGCGTGAGGTGATACTAGCACAGACTTGGCTAGGTAGTCAGGGCTCAGGGCGCCTCTCCCCACTATCTGGAGATGAGAAAACTCAAGCAGCTGAGCTTCTGGGAGGGCTGCTGATGTCATGTGCCAGACCTTATAATCAAGGTTTTTCTGTGCTATTGTAACTGATCTAAGTAATGCGAATTCTACGCATCTTGGGGGAAGTTTCGTGTGTTTTCTGTTGAGTCTCAATTGAAACAATCATCCAATTCACCAACGGAAACCATCCCTTTCTGGGAGCGATCATAACAGCCCCTTTTCCGCCTATAAAGCCCCAGACAATCAACCTTCGGATCTGCTCTCTCCTTTAAAGACACCCTCCCCACCAGCCCCAGTCAGTGCTGCTGGGATTTTTTTTTCTCTCTCTCACTTTTACTTTCTTTAGGAATCCCCTTAGTGCTATTGAGGTTTTTTTCCCCCTTCTTCACTTCTGTTTTCCTAAATAAGCCACCTCCTCTTCACACATTCTTCCTTTCCCCGTGCTCCTTGTTCTTCTTGGACCTGAGACCTGGCAGAGAAAAAAGAATTGTAATACCGCAGACTCCTGCAGTCATAGCCTGCTGTGGTTTTGACTTGCATTTCTTCGATAACTAGGTTGGGTGTCTTTCATATGCTTATCAGTCATTCCTGTATTGACTTCAGAGAAATACACCTATCAACTTCTTAATTGGGTTATTTGATTTTTTATTGGTGTAGTTATAGGAGTCTCTCTCTCTCTCTCTCTCTCTCTCTCTCTCTATATATATATATATATAGGAATATTAGCACCTTACAGCATTTGCAAGTGTTTTCTCCCATTCTCTTTGCTGCCTTTTCACTCTGTGGAGCGTTCCTTGCTACACAAGTTTTGGCGTACTTCCATTTCTCTGTTTTTGGTTGTGTCGCCCTTGATTTTGGTGTCATACCCCAAAAAATCATTGCCAAGTGCAATGTCATGAAGCTTCCCCCCTTTCTTTCTAGAAGCTTAATAGTTTTAAGCCTTAAATTTAGGTCTTTGAGTTAATTTTTGTATATAAGGTAAGGGTTTAACTTCCCTCATTTGTATGTGGAGAACCAGTTTCCCTCACTTCATGTTTGAATAGGTACTCCTTTTCCCACCGAATGGCTTTGGCACAGTTGTTGAAGATCATTTGGCCACATATGCAAGGCTTTTTAGAATACATAGTTTAGGGGCCAGTGCTATGGCATAGAGGGTTAAGTCTCTGTGGTGTCAGCATCTCATATGAGTGCTGGTTTGAGTCCCAGCAGTTCCACGTCAGAGCCAGCCAGTCCCCTGCTGGATCTGGGGAGTGAACCAATGGATGGAAGACCTCGCTACCTCTCAAATAAATCTTTTAAAAAACATATATTTTAGGGGCCGGTGCCGTGGCTCACTAGGTTAATCCTCCACCTGCAGTGCCGGCATCCCATAGGGGCACTGGTTCTAGTCCTGGTTGCTCCTCTTCTAGTCCAGCTCTCTGCTGTGGCCAGGGAAGGCAGTGGAGGATGGCCCAAGTGCTTGGGCCCCTGCACCTGCATGGGAGACCAGAAAGAAGCTCCTGGCTTCGGATTGGTGCAGCACCGGCCATGGCGGCCATTTGAAGAGTGAACCAACAGAAGGAAGACCTTTCTCTCTCTCTCTCTCTCTCTCTCTCTCTCTCTCTCTCTCTCTCTGTCTATAACTCTACCTGTCAAATATATATATATACATATATATATATATATATATATATATATAGTTTAGGGGCCGGCGCTGTGGCACAGCAGGTTAGCACCCTGGCCTGAAGCACCAGCATCCCATATGAGCACCAGTTCAAGACCTGGCTGCTCCACTTGCAATCCAGCTCTCTGGTATGACCTGGGAAAGCAGAAGATGGCCCAATTCTTTGGGCCCCTGCACCTGCATGGGAGACCTGGAAGAAGCTCCTGGCTCCCAGCTTTGGATCGGCGCAGCTCCGGGCTGTTGCGACCAACTGGGGAGTGAACCATTGGATGGAAGACCTCCCCCCTACCCCGCCCCTCTTCTTTCTGTGTAACTGACTTTCAAATAAATCTTTAAAATATATATATAGTTTACATTCTAGAGCAGTCTTAGACCCCCAGGCAAATTGAGCCATAGATCTCCTATCCCACCCACATACTAATGTGCTGTTTTTTTTAGCTTCCTGACACAGAAACTTACTGATTTTTAAAGCTTTATGCAAACATACACATGTACCAATTTTCCCTCTAAGCAATACTTCAGGTGCACCTTATCAATTCTAACATGCTATGTTATCATTCTTACAACTTAAACTATTTTGAAGTTTCCATGACATCTTCCTAAGCTAGGTTTAAAATTATGTTGCTTAGTTTCCAAATACTTGTGGAATTTTCTGGCTGTCTTCTATCTTTGTTCTTGTGTTTGGTGTAATTCTACTGTGCTTAAGAGACCACATTCTGGTCTTGATGCACTTAACTGGCTTCACAGCTTGCTGTTACTACAGAGTGCGCTGGTTACGCAGAGCTCAACACTCAGCCAGGCATCCTGAACAGCGCTTCCTTCAAGGGGAGGACCTTCCACGGCCATCAGGCTGCAGTGAGAGCCAGACAGGGCTTCAGCGGCGCCGCGAAACTTTCCGAAGGCTTCTTTCCCTCACAGCGGCGCTCTCGGGAAGCCACGGATGCTGGACCCCAAGATTCTTTTTTGCCTTTGGTCTTCAGAGGCGAGAAATCGAAGTTCTCAAAACTCAGACGCTCTCAAAGGGAGCAGAGCTGGCTCGAGAACGTGGAAGATGCTTTATTTCCAGATCCAGAGGGCACATCGCTGGCCAGCAAAGGCCTGGGGGAACAGCTCCTAGTCACCTCGGTAACCCAGTGACCCAGCCAAGAGCAGCGCCGGCCAGCCAAACCCTTCCTCCTTCTCTCTGGGCTGCTCAAACTTCCAAGGGCAGAGGACTTGGGTGCGGCCAGGAAACCCTACTGCGAGCCGCCATCACGTGACAGGAGGACCCGCGGAACCTACGTTTATCAAGGCCCCGCCCACTTGACGTCATCCGCTGTGGCCCCGCCCTACCCACCAAGGGGGGAACACGAGGCCCCGCCTCCAAACGGCCTCTCCGCGGAGGGCCAGGCAGCCAATGAGGCGGGGCGAGAGGCTGGGAGAGGGGCCTGGTGCAGGGGGAGGGGAGCGGAGGAAGGGAGTGGTCACGTGTGGCGGGTGGCTTGAGGTCACGTGACTGGGCGCTGGGCTGGAGGGAGCCGGGGCCGGGAGTTCGCCTGAGGGAAGAGGAGCGAAGAGGAGGGGTCGCGGCGGCGGCGGTGGCGGCGGTGCTGACAATGGTGAGTGCGCGGCGGCCGGTGCCCTCGCAGCGGGAGCGCGCGGTCTGCTGCCAACGGCGGGTCCGGCGTCGCTGGAGGAGTGGGCGGGCGAGCAGGGCGGGGAGCCCGGTTAGGCCTGTCCGGCTACCCCGGGGTTGGGGAAGAGCGGGCGGGCGCCGCCTCTTCCCGGGCTCGCAGAGGCCCGAGCACCTGCCGGCGGCGGCGCGCTCTCCTGGCCATGTCGGAGCCTCTGCCCGCATTCCTCGGCCGACTGCGGGGGCCCTGGCTGGGCACCCGGAGCCCGCCTGTGCGGGGGCTCGCCGCCGCCTCCCCGTCCAAGGTAGCCAGCCCCTCCGCTACCTGCCTGGCTTCCGCCGATGGCCGGAGACCGGGCAGTCCCCCAGTTCCGGACTCCGGGGGCAGTGGGTCACTCTCCTGACAGACTCCGGTGATTTTTTTAACCTGGACGTGGTGACATTATCTGTGATTTCGTGTCGCGAGTTCGGGCTTGGTGTTGACACTTGTAAAATTGGGGGCGGGGGGGGGGGCGGGAGAGAGAAGGACGTCTGTGTTTCGGAAGACCCCCAGCTTCGGGCCCCGGGTCTGAGCCCTGCTGTTACTTCCTTCCCTGGGCCATTGCTCTAACTTGACGCACACCGGGCGGTGTGGACGCTGCCGGGGGAGCGGACGAGGCGGGGAGAGGCGCGCACTCCAGTGCAGCGCGAGCGTGGGCGCCGTGGTTCTTAACTTTGTGCGAGTCGGCCGCCTCCTCGGGGTGGGGGCTCGCTCGGCTCATTTCAGAGTAGCAGCCGTGGGTTCGGGTCATCGCGCGTGCACACCTTGAACGCCTACTCTGTGTGTTCCCTAACTTTCCCAAAGCTCCGCAGTTAATAAACTGCTTGAGACGTGGGCTGAAAAATCAGGCTTATCAAAAAAAAAAAAAAAAAAGTGACTCTGAATCCATCACTCTGAAAGTCAGAAATCGTCTTTCTTCCTAGACAGTTTATTCTCGGAACTTTTTATCTTTGATTCAACAAATTATAGCTTATGTGTGTGCGCGCTCAGGGACCCGTGAGCAAAACGGAAGCACCCCTGCCTTCTGTCTTGTAGTTCACACTCTAAGGAGAGAGAAACACTTATTCTCGAGCTGTTTAACGTGGGAATGACCGCTGCGATGCACGCCAAGAAGGAAGTACTGAGGGACCTTGCCTGTCAGACCTTGAGAGGAATTTGGAAACTGCAGTCCTCCTGTTTGTTGCTTACATTTCTAATTATTTTGCTAAGATTGTTGACTTCTGTTCAAGAGCAGTTTATTTTTATTTCCAAGTTACTCGTCACATAGAAATGAATTTGTAAAGCCAAAATACACTGAATAGGTACAGGTGTAACATGTGTATGAAAATTTGCTGTTTCATTGTGTGGATAAGTGAGTAAATCTTGGGAGCTTTGAAATGCAGTCACTGGACCGAGTGACAGTTCTTCACAGCCACATTCAGTAAGGGATAAAAAGTTTGCTGACTTTTTATGTATCCATGTAATTTTGCTACATGGTGATACTCAATATGGAGCTTACAAATTATTTGAAAAATTTTAAGGTAACCTAAAGTCAGTGATAGGAGGTTTCGGCCAAGATTAGAAAACCGTTAAAAAACCTTTTTTTTTTTTTTTTGGGCTGTGTTTTAATAGTCATTGTTGATTGCAGTCTGTTTATTTAAAAGCTACCTAAGAGTTTTAACTTGTATGTGAAATGTGTAGTATTGCTCCTGCAAATATCATATTCTGAATGTTCTCTAGAAGATAGCATTTCCAAAATAACTGATCAGTATTCTTTCACATGAAAGATCTCAAAATTACCTTTGGTAATTTCAGCACAAGTCTCTGTTAATGTATCATTACTTTCCAGGCAGTTTTTATTCATTTTCCTTCTAATCGTCACCATCCTGACAATTCTGTTTTACTTCATTAACATATCAGAAGTATATAATTTCATTGTGAATAAATAGAAAAAGGATTTAACTTCATGACTTTATTTGAAATGACAAGTTACACATTTTGAAATAACGTTGAAAGCAAGGATAGGTAGAGAATCTTTATCATCTCCTTTGAGAAGGAAAACAAATACAAGTTTTTGTTCTCAAATATTTTTGTTTCTGTTGTTTACTTGTTAAATGTAAGACATCCAAAAAAATTTTTTTAAGACTAGTTCAACTTTGATGTGTTGTAGTGTAAAAAACTGGATGTTAATCCAGTGCCACATTCTTTTAGCATAGGTAACTTATAAAGTGCTATTTTTTTTAAAAGATTTATTTATTTTATTCAAAAGGCAGAGTTAGAGAGTACGAAATAAGGAGAGAGATTTTCCATCTGCTGATTCACTCCCCAAATGGCCACATCGGCTGGGGCTAGGCCAGGCCAGGCCAAAGCCAGGAGCTTCATCTGGTCTCCCACTTGGGTGGCAGAGGCCCAAGGACTTGGGCTGTCCTCCACTACTTTCCCAGGCGAATTAGCAGGGAGCTGTATCGGAAGTGGAGAAGCCGGGTCCATAGGGGATGCCAGTGCTGCAGGCAGAGGTTTAACCCACTGTACCACAGCACTGGCCCCCATAAAGTGTTATTGTTTATTACTCAACCTATTACTCTTTTGCTTTTGCTATACCAAGCTTAATTTTACACCTTCTCATCTTTCCCAATTTCAGGGTTTTGATTGAATTGAAAAATAAATCACTTTTTGTTTTTAGTTGTGAAATATTTCATGCAAACAAAATAGAAGATATATAATTTATTTATTAATGCTTTGGAACTTTAAGAATGATGTCAGAATAAGGCTTGTTTAATAATTGCAGTGTTTTGGCCAGCGCCGCGGCTCACTAGGCTAATCCTCCGCCTTGCGGCGCCGGCACACTGGGTTCTAGTCCCGGTCGGGGCGCCGGATTCTGTCCCGGTTGCTCCTCTTCCAGGCCAACTCTCTGCTGTGGCCAGGGAGTGCAGTGGAGGATGGCCCAACTCCTTGGGCTCTGTACCCCATGGGAGACCAGGATAAGTACCTGGCTCCTGCCATCGGATCAGCGCAGTGCGCCGGCCACAGTGGCCATTGGAGGGTGAACCAACGGCAAAAGGAAGACCTTTCTCTCTGTCTCTCTCTCACTGTCCACTCTGCCTGTCAAAAAAAAAAAAAAAATTGCAGTGTTTTGAAGTTTTATAAAGCTACACTATTTTAATGAGTGGAAATTTTGATTTTGTAAAAATATTTGATTTTTAATTTTTAAAAAACAGGTTTATTTTTAAAGATAGATTTATTTATTTGAAAGTCAGAGTTAGAGGGAGATACAAAGAGATCTTCCATCCATTGGTTCACTCCCCAGATAGCCCCAGTGGCCAGGAATGGGCAAGGCCAGAGCCAGGAACTTCTTCCAGGTCTCCCATGTGGCTGGCAGGAGCACAAATACTTGGGCCATCTTCTGCTTTTTCTTTTTTTTTAAATAAAGATTTATTTTATTTATTGGAAAGACAGTTACAGAGAGAGGTAGAGACAGAGAGAGAGGTCTTCCACCTGCTGTTCACTCCCCAGATGGCCGCAACGTCAGGAGCTACACTGATCCGAAGCCAGGAGCTTCTTCTGGGTCTCCCATGTGGGTGCAGGGGCCCAAGGAGTTGAGCCATCTTCTGCTGCTATTCAGGCCATAGCAGAGAGCTGGATCAGAAGAGGAGCAGCTGGGACTTGAACCAGCACCCATATAGGATTCTGGTGCTTCAGGCCAGGGCTTTAACCTGCTGCGCCACAGCGCCGGCCCCATCTTCTGCTTTTTCTAGCCATTAGCAGGGACCTGGATCGGGAGTGGAGCAGCTGGGGCACAGACTGTCCCCTCTGTGGGATGATGCCTGCATCTACTAACTCACTATTCCAAATGCCACCTGCCCCAGATTTGTTTATTTAAAAGGCAGAGTGACAGGGAGGGAGAGACAGAAGAGCTCTTCCATCTGCTGGTTTGCACCCCAAATGCCTGCCAGCAGTCAAGGATAGACCAGATAAAGCCAGGAGCCTGGAACTCCCATCAGGGTCTCCCGTATAAGTACTTGGGTCATCATACACTGCCTCCCAGATGCATTAGCATGGAGCTGGATTCGGAGTGCTGAACAGCCAGGTTAACCAGATACAGGTGTCCCAAGCAGCAGCTTACGTAGTGTGCAACACTCACCACTGATCACTTGATCTTTTAATATAAGCTTTCAAATTCCAAGTACAGCTCTATGTGTTACATGTAAGAACGTGGGAAAAAGTTACCACAATATTTCTTTTTATCTGTATAAAACGGGTTTTATAGCTTAATTAATTTTTTATTTGAAAGGCAGCGAGAGAGAAAGAGCTCTTGTATCTGCTTGTTTACTGCCCAAATGGTACAATAGCTGGGGCTGGGCCAGGCTGAAGGCAGAAACTGGGGACTCAATGTAGGTATGATGGGAGGGACCCAAGTATTCCAGGCGTCACCTGCTGCCTCCCAGAGTCCGCATTACAGGAAGCTGGGATCAGGAGCAGAACCAGGACCTGAGCCCAGGCACTACAGTGTGATGCTGGCATCTGAAGCAGAATCTTAACCACCATGCCACATACACACATCTTTTTTTTTTTCCCCTCCCTATTTTCAAGTCTCATTTTGCCTTGAAGTAGCTCTGGGAAATGTGAGAACAAGAACATTAATTTTAATTTTCCTGCCTCTTGTAACTCAAGAGTTAATGATGTGTTTGCCAAAAGGAAGGAGAACTCACTTTCTTACTGCCCTCCCTGCCAGTTAGCTTTATTTATTTATTTATTTTTAAGATTTATTTTATTTATTTGAAAGGCAGAGTTACAGAGAGGCAGAGGCAGAGAGAAAGGTCTTCCATCCTGGTTCACTGCCCAGGTAGCTGCCCCAGTCCAGAGCCAGGAGCTTCCTTTGGGTCTCCTGTGTGGGTGTAGGGGCCTAAGGACTTGGGCCACCTTCTTCTGCTTTCCTAGGCCATAGCAGAGAGCTGGATGTGAAGTGGAGCAGCCTGGACCCGAACCAGCATTCGTATGGGATGCCTGCATTGCGGGCGGCAGCTTTATCCACTACTCCACAGTGCCAGCGCCTATTATCTTTTAACATTGCTGATTTTCCTTCTCCCTTTAAAGTAGTCAGCTACTTGGAGGTGCTGTCTTCCACTATTTCATGATTGCTCCTGCAGCAGCCCTCCTCTCTACACAGCTGATAATTAGTAATAGATTATTTTGAGCTCCTTGAGCTGCTATAAGGTCTCGTATCTGTAACATTTGGGATAAAATGTATTATTTCAAAATTAACTATTTTGAGCAAGTTTTGAGTTTGAGGCTTGGAGTATGAAAGCTAACTAGGAATGGACAATGCAGGTGACCTATTATTGATGTTTTTCACTTTTTCTCTTCCAAGTTGTTTCAGGATAGTTCTGATTAAAGTTAGTTTTCTGGTTAATTTTTTATTTGTAATTTTATCAGAAGAGATTAAAATATCTTGTCAAAAAGAAATTTAGCTGTTTGTATTTGAAATATGTCAAAAGTACTAATCTGATGATTCTTTTTTTTTTAAAGATTGATTTTATTTATTTGAAAGTCAGAGTTACACAGAGAGAGGAGAGGCAGAGAGAGAGAGAGAGAGGTCTTCCATCCGATGGTTCACTCCCCAGATGGCCTCAACGGCCAGAGCTGCGCCTATCTGAAGCCAGGAGCTTCCTCTCCCACACGGGTGCAGGAGCCCAAGGACTTGGGCCATCTTCTTCTGCTATCCCAGGCCACAGCAGAGAGCTGGATTGGAAGAGGAGCAGCCGGGACTAGAACTGGTGCCCATATGGGATGCCAGCACTTCAGGCCAGGGCTTTAACCCACTGCACCACAGCGCCGGCCCCAATCTGACGATTCTTTTAGTTGGTTTCTTGAAATTATTATCCCTCTGGAAGAGTAAGATTGAGAACAAAGAAGCAAGCCCAGAATTCAGGAAAACACTGTCTCCTTTATTATAGTTTCACCCTGTGATCTATGTAGCCGGAGAGGCTCATTAGTTTGCTTGCCGTTACCTTGCCTCCCGAGGACAGAACTGAGACGTCACACAGATTCCGTGCTCTAGATGGCTGCTACGTCAGTACTCACTTGTTGAGACAGGGCTAATCTTACCAGCTAGTGCAGATTTTACCCAATTTTAAAATTTTTATTTTCTTTTACTAGGTTGTATGTGCTTGTTTAGGATTAATATTCAGCAAGTATTTGAATGCCTTCTATTAAATGCCTCACACGGCCCTGGGCATTGTGTCCTCAGTGATGAGGAAAGGGTTAGGTGTCTGTCCTCATGGAGTGTACAGTTGTGTAGGAGAGTTAGGTACTAAATAAGTTTTATGATTCTTACATTTGGAGAATCCAGTTTGGATTAGGGGTTCAGGAAGACCTTGTTAAGGAAGTGAGTCAAGCAAACTCAAAAGAAGAGTGAGTTAGGTTAAGAGTACTTCGTCAGACTCCAGGACAAGGAGGCTAGCAAATCTGATTACTTGAGGTTGATGAGACTGGAGAGAGAGGTAGGACTGGGTATATGTGGAACACAATAGAAATACATTTTGTGTGTGTGCTTAACAGTTACTAAGTAAACATTGCTTAAAAGTATACAAATAAGTGTATAGTTGGGTGAATTTCACAAAGTGTACATACTTGCATATCAAACATGTAGCTCAAAACAAAAATAAAACAGAATGTCACTAGCATCCCAGAAGCTTTCTTTGTGCTATTCTTTTTGTGTCTGGCCTCTTTTTTTTTTTTTTTTTTTTTTTTTTTGGACAGGCAGAGTAGACAGAGAGAGAGACAGAGAGAAAGGTCTTCCTTTTCTGTTGGTTCACCCCCCAGTGGCCGCTGCGGTTGGCGCTCTGCGGCTGGCGCACCGTGCTGATCTGAACCCAGGAGCCTGGTACTTCCTCCTGGTCTCCCATGGGGTGCAGGGCCCAAGCACTTGGGCCATCCTCCACTGCCTTCCTGGGCCACAGCAGAGAGCTGGACAGGAAGAGGAGCAACCGGGACAGAATCTGGTGCCCCGACGGGACTAGAACCCGGTGTGCCGGTGCCGCAGGCAGAGGATTAGCCTATTGAGCCATGGTGCCGGCTTGTGTCTGGCCTCTTTCAAAACTCAACATTTTCGATATGAAATTTGTCTTTGTGTGTAGTTATATCTTTAATTCTAGTGCTGTTCAGTATTGCTGTTGTTTGAATATATACTAAAATTTATGTGTCCATTTTCTTGGTGGGTAATTGGATTGCTTCTCTTTGGGGTTACTATGAATATTATGAACATTTTTTTAAAAGATTTTATTTTATGTATTTGAGAGGTAGAGATACAGAGGGAGGGAGAGACAGAGAGAAAGGTCTTCCATCCACTGGTTCAATCCCCAGATGGCCAACTGGCTGGAATTGGGCCAATCTAAAGCCAGGAGCTTCTTCCAGGTCTCCGATGTGGGTGCAGGGGCCCAAGCACTTGGGCCATCTTCTACTGCTTTCCCAGACTATAAGCAGAGAGCTGGATTGGAAGAGGAGCAGCCGGGACTAGAACTGGTGCCCATATGGGATGCCGGTGTCACAAGCAGAGATAGCCTACTATGCCACAGTGCCAGCCACCTGTGAATATTCTTTTATTTGTCTCCTGGTTCATGTTTGTAAGAGTTTCTGTCTAAGGTGTCTGCCTGGGGATTGAGTTGCTGGATGATGGGCTTAATGTGTATGTTCAGCTTTATGAGATAATACCAAACTATTTACTAAATTAGTTGTACCAGTTTATACACTCACCAGCCTATAGAAGGATTTTAACCAGGAGGTATGATCAGATTTATGTTTATGACAGATCACTCTGATTACTGGGTTGGGCAGAGTAATGCACTATTTCAGTTGATAGGATAATGTTTTTCTGTGTAAATTTAAAAAAAGACTAGAAGAGTAGTTTCCATTGGTAACAAAAAATAATAACCATATCCAATCAGAATTACAAATGGATGCTATATTATTACCACTTAGTGTATTTTGGCATTGGTAAGCAATTGATCTTTGACCCTGGCATTTTTTTTTTTTTAAGATTGATTTATTTGAGAGTCCAAGTTACAGGCAGAGAGAGGGAGAGACAGAGAAAAAGGTCTTCCATCTGCTGGTTTACTCCCCAGATGGCTGCGAAGGCCGGAGCTGAGCCCTTATGAAGCCAGGAGCTTCCTCTGGGTCTTCCACATGGGTGCAGGGACCCAATCACTTGGGCCATCTTCTGCTTTCCCAGGCCATCAGCAGGGAGCTGGAATGGAAGTGGAGCAGCCGGGATTCAAACCAATGCCCATATGGGATGCAGGCACCTCAGGTGGAGCTTTAACCCACTACACCACAGTGCTGGCCCGCACCTTATATTTCTGTTACATTGAGGATTTATAGAACAAAGCTTATACATTTTCTTTGGAAAAATCCACAGAAATATCATTAGTCTCATTTAGAGCCATTTTCACTCCAAGGACTTAAAGTAGTCCACAATAATAATAATGATTTTATAAGCAGCACTTTATAGTAATTCATCATGAGTAATTTGGATTGTACAGATTATGCTATAATAAAAGTTATACCTGTATAATACTCATTGAGGTATAAATAAAAGTAACTTTTCAAACCCAGATATTGAAGAATTATCTTCTTAGGTTTCTTACACGTGGTAGTATTTGATTATAGTGGTTACCTATGGAAATTGAAATTATAGGATGTTTAAGTTTGCTCAGAATATTTGAAAATCTTTTTTGTGTTAGAAAACATACCATGGAGCTGGCATGGTAGTGAAGCAGGTTAAGCTGCCACCTGCAACATCAGCATCCCATATGGGTGCCAGTTTGAGTTCTAGCTGCTCCGGTTCTGATCCAGTTCCCTGTTAATGCACCTGGAAAGGCAGCAAAGGATGGCCCAAATGCTTGGTCCCCTGCATCCACGTGGGGAGACCAGGATGGAGTTCCTGGCTCCTGTCTTAGGCCTGGCCTAGCTCTGGCTGTTGTAGCCATTTGGGGTGTGAACTAGCAGATGGAAATTCTCTCCTTCTCTCTCTCTCTCTCTCCATCTCTCCCTGTCTCTGTCTCCATCTCTGTCTTGCTCTCCCTTTCTGTTGCTCTGCTCCTGGCCTAGCTCTGGCTGTTGCGGCCATTTGGGGAGTGAACCAGCGGACAGAAGATCGGTCAGTCGATTATCTCTCTCTGCCTTGCTTCTCTTCTCTTCTGTTCTCTTCCTTCTCCTCTCCTCCCCTCTCCTCCCCTCTCCTCTCCTCTCCTCTCCTCTCCTCTCCTCTCCTCTCCCCTCCCCTCCCCTATCGCCTCCCCTCTCCTCTCTCCCCTCTCCTCTCCTCTCCTCTCCTCTCCTCTCCCCTCCCCTCCCCTCCCCTATCGCCTCCCCTCTCCTCTCTCCCCTCTCCTCTCCCCTCTCCCCTCCCCTCCTCTCATCTCCTCTCTGTCTTTCTACCCCCCCTGCCCTGTAACTCTGCCTTTCAAATAAATAAATAAATGAATCTTAAAACATAATGTGAAATTTACCCTCAGCAAATTTTTATTGTTACACTCAGTTCAAGTTTGTTATAAGGTTTGTCATTTGTTTGTGAACTCATAGATTTTTAGTCTGTTTAGATTTTAAGTCATAAGTAATTCAGTCTGAATTATAAAATGCATGACCTACTAAACATGGTAATGTGGAGCTTTTTCATTTTATTTTCAGAGTTTTCTTGGAGGCTTTTTTGGTCCCATTTGTGAGATCGACGTTGTCCTTAATGATGGGGAAACCAGGAAAATGGCAGAAATGAAAACTGAAGATGGCAAAGTAGAAAAACACTATCTCTTCTATGATGGAGAATCTGTCTCAGGAAAGGTAAATATTCTGGTGGGCAGAATTACCTAGTTTTAGGATATTAGAATTACTCATCAAAATGAACTGTGCTGTTTCTGAATTTGAATGACGTCCTTAGAGATGCATTTTTTTTTCCCCCTGAATGTCAGTTAAAATCCTTGATTGGTTAGAACATACAGGGAGGATTCTCAACCTGGAAGGGTTTCAGGCACAGTCTTCAATTTCATGTAAAGCTTTCTGTCTGTGACTGACTTTGGGCAGTTTTCTCATGAATAGAATTGTTACTCATTCAGTTTGTTCTCCTTTAACATGAGTAGAGTTTTAGAAGTTGGAAGTAATTCTCTGGTACAGCTTTCTGAAGGTTTCTTTCTCTTTCCTCATATCTTTCTTCGCTGTACTACCACCATTGTGTTGTCAGTCTCATTTGCTGGTATATTCCAGAGGACCTGAGTACTGTGGGAATGTGTCTGTGCATGGTCAGAAACATTTTGGGTACCTTCTATAAAGTTTCACCTTGTTCCCCTCTTTTCCAGCGATGTATTAGTTTATTCTTATGCCTTAGGGAATATGATCAGTACTCATTAATTTGTGATGCTGGGGAATGGTGACATCATAGACAAAAGGAAAGCACAACACATAGCTTTTAAAATAGAAATATTGGGATTTTTCACCTCTGCTAACAAGTAAAATGTATACCTGATAGTTTGGTTGTTTCTCTCTGCATTAATTAATGTTTATGTAGTCTTTATTAAGCACATCTTTTTCCTGTTAGATATTTAAGTACTTTTTTTTATTTTTTAAAATTTTATTTATTGAGATGCAGAGACACAGGGAGACTGAGACAGTCAGAGAGCGAGCTCCCATCTGTTGGCTCACTCTCCAGATGTTTGCAGTGGCTAGGGTGGGGCTGGACTGGGGCTGAAGCTGCAGCCAGGAATGCATGTCAGGATCCTAGTTACTTGAGCCATCATTCCTACCTCCTAAGAGTCTCCACTGGCAGGAAGCTAGAGTCAGGAGCTAGAGCCCTGGGAATTGACCCCAGGCACTCCAGTGTAGGACGTGGGCATCTTAGTGCACTTTAAAAAAATTATTTGGGGCGGCGCTGTGGTGCAGTGGGTTAAAGCCCTGGCCTGTGGCACCGGCATCCCATATGGGTGCCAGTTCTAGTCCTGGCTGTTCCTCTTCCAATCCAGCTCTCTGCTGTGGCCTGGGAAAGCAGTAGAAGATGGCTCAAGTCCTTGGGCCCCTGTACCCACGTGGGAGACCCAGAAGAAGCTCCTGGCTCCTGGCTTCAGATTGGTACAGCTCCAGCCATTGTGGCCACCTGGGGAGTGAACCAGCGGATGGAAGACCTCTCTCTGTAACTCTCTTTCAAATAAATAAAATAACTGTTTAAAAAAAATTATTTGAAAGTTGCAGAGAGAGATGGAGAAACAAGAGTGAGCAAGCTCTTCCATTTGCTAGTTCACTTCTGGAGTGGTTGTAAGGGGCAGTTGTGGGCTAGGCCAAAACAGGAGCCTGTAACTCCATCTGGGTCTCCATGTGGGTAGAAGGAGCCCAACACTTGGGCCATCTTTCACTGCCTTCCCAGGAGCATTAACAGGGAGCTGGATTGGAAGCAGAGTAGCTGGTACTAAAACTAGCACTTAGGTAAGGGATGCTGGCATCATAGACACTGGCTTAGCCTGCTGCACCACAGTGCTGGCCCCCAACTGATTATGATTATTTTTTGTTGAAGTCAAAGGAAATCCTGTGTGCTTGGTTTGTGGCAATGTGTTACAGTAATGAAAAAAAGCCAATCTGGAGCATCATAACAGCTCAAAACCTGTTAAACTCAATGAACTGGGAGGCCAAATGCATCTGGAAAAAATAAGTTCTCTTCAGTGGAGTTTGGAATCACAAGTGGCTTTTACTAGGCCGCATTGTGACAGAGATAGTGTTGTTCAGATGAGTTAGGTAGTGAGTGAGCTGATCTCAAAGAAGCTGAGGCCCATGGAAAGTTTGTGAAAGAATGTGTGCTGGGTGTTACAGTATTGTTAGCGTTAGACAAAGTAAAATTGTTCCAGAGTGTTAGTTTGTCTTGGAGAACCATCTCAGATCAGAATACTGATTTACCATAAGATATAAAAAAAACAGGATTCTGCAGATTTGCAGTCTTTCTGGCTTGTGACAAGATAATGGACATAACAAATACCACCCAACTGGTTTTCACTCTTGAGATAACTGCAGTTTGAGATGCAAGAGGAACTGTCACTGGAAGCCATGCATGGAACTACAAGAGGTGACATGTTTGAGAGACTTGTTTTATCAATGAAAAATCTTGAGCTAACGTTTGAAAAGTTGAGCAACCTTTCTACAGATGGAGCTGCGGCCACGTTTGGCTTGCATAAAGGGTTAACTGCATTTGTCAAGAAAGAATAGAATCGGCTCAGTCATGATCCAGGTGATTTAATCATGTGCCACTGCATCACGCACCGAGAAGTCTCTGTGCTCAACACTGATGTCAACAATAGTGTCATGCGTAAATGTTGTCAAAAGCAGAGGATTTAATAGCCACCGGTGTATGGAGTTGCTACACAATCTCGACTCTGAGTACTGGGATTGTGTTTATCACCGAAGCGGGGTGGCTGAGTTGTGGGAACATGCTCATGAGTTTTTAAAAACTGTGGAATGAAGTCAAGCAGTTCATGGGGATGAAGAGAAAACCATTAGGGAACTCAGTGGCAGCAAGTGGGTGCGTGGTCTAGCGTTCACGGTGGACATTCCAAGTACTCTGAGGGCTGAACCTGAAGCTGTGGGGCCCCAACCAGCTTCTCAGCTCCTTGCTTTCAAACATGAAATCATCTGAAGCTAAAGTAAGGCTGTGGAAAGTGCATCTTGAAAGGAGTGACAGACCTTCTCTGACACTTGAATGTGCTGATGAATGTGTGAAAATAATTGAGGTATTTAGTAACATAGTCAAGGATGTGAAAAGTAAACAAATGGAACTGAGCATCTTTGCTACACTGTTCAGTGTGGAGCCAGCTGATGCTTCAAATCACCTACAAAAGGAAATCATTCAGCTGCAGAGCCCAAAGGTAGGTGCAAACCCCCCACTGTTTTTCTATAAATGTGGGGAAGCAGTGATGAATTTCCCACTTTGAGGAGACAAACATTGAAATACACATCTGTGTGTGGAACAACTCTGCTGCTGGGAGCAGTTCTCTTCAAACATAATCAGAGACTCAGCTGTGCCCCAGACCCACAGCCTGGGAAAGTTGTGAGTAACAACATCATCAGTGCCAGCTAAAATCGCATACCTTACCAAAGAAAAGCAGTTCCAGCCATCATATTAGGGCTGAGTTCATTAAATGTTTGACCAAATATAGCAGGCTAATTTTTAAGTTGATAATTTTGTGTGGCCTAGAAATGGTGTTGTAAATATCCAAACGGCCCTTGGCACAAAAAAGCTTCTCCACCCCTGCTCTGTAGTATCGTTAGACTTTGATGTGTCTTTGTTGATTTTCTGTCCGGTGACAACAATGGGGTGTTGAAGTCCCACACTACTACTGTATTGGGTCTGTCCCTCCCTTTGGGAGAGATTGTATTTGAGTTTCTCTCTCTCCCTTTAGGTCTAGCAATATTTGTTTTATATATTTGAGTGGTCTTGTGTTTGCTGCGTATATATTTTTATTTATGATTAGTCATCTTCTTGCTTAATCCTTATCAATATACAATATCTTTTTTCCTATTTTTATAGTTTTTAATTTAAAGTCTGCTTTATCTGATATAGCGACTGCAAATTGTTTCTGGTTTTCATTTGTGTGGTGTATCTTTTTAAAGCCTTCACTTTCAGTGTATGTGTGTCTTTTCCTGTGAAATGAGTTTCCTAGCTGGATCTTGTTTTCTTATCTATTTGGCCAACCTTTGTCTTTTGACTGGGGAATTTAATTAATTTATATTCTAGGTTAATACTGATAACAACTAACATCTGTCATTTTGTTGAATGCTTTCTGATTGTTTTATATATTCTCTATTTCTTTCTGCCTCTCATTTATCCTTGTGTTTTGGTAGCTTTCTATCACAATAAGGTTGGATTATTTTCTCTCCCTCTTTTGTGTATCTGCTCTGTCAGTGAATTTTGTACTGTTTCTTTTCATGATAGTTTTGATTCTCCTACTTTATTTTTAAATGTTATTATTTACTTGAAAGGCAGACTGACAGAGAGGGAGGGAGAGCCAGGCTAGAACTCCCATCTAGGTCTCCCATGCAGGTTGCAGGGTCCAAGTAGTTGGGCCATCTACTGCTTTCTTAGGTATAATAGCAGGGAGCTGTATTGGAGGCAGAGCAGCTGGGATTTGAACTGGTGGTCTGATATGGGATACCTGCGACAGCTTAACCTGTTACACTGCAATGCTGGTGGCTTCTTTTGCTTCTAATGTAGGACTCCCTTCAGGAGTTCTTGCAGGGCTGGTCTGGTGGTGATGAATTCTCTCAATTTTTACCAGAGGAATACTTTATTTTGCTTTCACTTATGAAGATAGCTTCACTGGATGCAGTATTCCTAGTTGGAAGTTTTTTCTTTAAAGACCTTGAATGTATCACCCCTTTCTCTTGGCCTTTTGGATTTCTGCTGAGAAGTCTGTTAGTCTAATGGGTTTTTCTATATATGTAACTTCACATCTTTCACTCACTGACTTTAAGATTCTTTGTCCTTAACTTTTGACAGTGTGGCTATATAATAGACTTTGGAGAAAGTGTGTTTTGGGTGAGCCTGATGCAGATTCTTTGAGCTTCCTGTACCTGGATGTCCATATCTCTTTGAAGACTTGACAAATTTTCAACTACTGTTTCATTAAATTGGTTCTCAATGCCATTTTTCCTTCTCTTCTCTTTCAGGTGTCCCTATAGTACAAATATTTATTGGCTTAATGGTATCCCATATATCCTGTAGGCTTTCTTCATTTCTTTTTATTATTGTCTGGGTTGTTTGAGAAGTCTTCTCCTCTAGATCAGAAATTCTTTCTTTCATTTGGTCTAGTCTGTTGTTGAAACTCAATTGTATTTTTTATTTCATTGATTCAAGCTTTCAGTTACGCAATTTGATTGTTCTCAGCGATTTCTATCTATTGAATTTCTCATTCATACCATGTATTGTTTTCCTCATTTCCTCAAATTATTTATCTGTATTCTCTTTCATTGAATTTCCTCAGGATCATTATTTAGAATTCTTTTTTCAGGCAGTTCATAGATTTCCTTCAAGTTGGGATCTATTTTTGTGTTCTTTTGGAGATGTCATGCTTCCTTGCTGCTTCATGTTTCCTGTGTCCATGTGTTGATATCTGTATCTGGGCATCTGATGTAACCATTCCTTCTTTATGGGACAGCTTTTATTGGAGGAAACTTTTTTGTTCCGATGGAATGTGGGGTGTCAGTCGGGTATTGCTGTGGTTTTAGGTGAGCCCTGAAGTACAAACTGAGCGCCAGCAATGTCTGAGTGCCATGATTTTCTAGTGTGTAGCAGTTTGTGGGGGTAGCAGTAGGACTTCAAAGTGGACATGGGTTTCCAAAGATGTGTGTCTTTGGGCCCCAGAGAGTTGGATGTCAGTCAGACTAGGGTTTGTGATGACAGTAGCCACATTTCTGGTGCTATGAGACTCAGGGTGGGCATCCCCTTATCCTATGACACAAGCCTGCAGAATGCTGGGGAAGGTATTCAGAATACATTTTTACCAAACATGTATACATTCTTTTTTTTTAATTTGAGAGGTGGGGGAGAGATAGAGGAAGAAAGAGAACTCCCATCTGCTGGTTCACTCTCCAGAAGCGTGCAGTGGGACAGGGGCAGGGCCAGGGCCAGGGTTTAAACCAAGAGCTAGGAACACAGTCTGGTCTACCAAGCAGATAGTAGGAACTAGTGCCTCCCAGGTTTGCATTGGCAGGAAGCTGGACTCAGGAGCAGAGCTGGAAATCAAATCCAGGTACTCTGATCTGGGATTCAGACTTTTTTTTTTTTTTAAGAGATTTATTTGTTTATTTGAAAGAGCTAGAGAGAGAGAGAGAGAGAGAGAGAGAGAAAGGTCTTCCGTCTACTGGTTCACTCCCCAAATGCGTACAATGGCCAGAGCTAAGCCAATCAGAAGCCAGGAGTCAGGAGCTGCTTCTGGGTCTCCCAAGTGGATGCAGGAGCCCAAGCACTTGGACCACCTTCCACTGCTTTCCCGGGGCATAGCAGAGAGTTGGATTGGAAGAGAAGCAGCCAGGACATGAACCTGTGCCCATATAGGCAGCAGCTTTACCTGCTATGCCACAGCGCTGGCCCCCAGAACATTTTTATCACCTCAGTGAAATCTCAGTCTATTAGCAGTCTTACCCTTTGAGCCACAAATCTGCAGATCTCTTTAGGAAGTATACCTGTTCTGGAATTTCATATAAAAGGATCATGTAACATGTGACCTTTTGTGTTCGATTACTTTCATTTAGCATGTTTTCACAGTTTATCTACAATGTAGTGTATATCAGTACTCCATTTAAAAATTGTGATAAGATATGTATAATACAAAATGTAGGGGCTGGTGTGGCACAGCAGGTTAAGCCACTGCCTGCTACGCCAGCATCCCATATGAGTTCCACTTTGATTCTCAGCTGCTCCACTTCTGATCCAGCTCTCTGCTAATGTGCCTGGGAAACAGCAGAAGGTGGCCCAAGTTCTTAGACCCCTGCTACCCATGTGGGAGATGCAGATGAAGCTCCTGGTTTCTGGCTTTGGCCTGGTCCAGATCTGGCCATTGTGGTCATTTGGAGAGTGAACCAGCAGATGAAAGATTGATCTCTAGGTCTCTCCTTTCTCTGTAATTCTGACTTTTAAATAAAATAAACAAATCTTTAAAAATAAATAAATGAAATGAAAGGAACTTCAAAAGATTTGTGGAAAAATGAAATTAAAAGGTGAGTTTTGGGGCTGGTGCTTTTTGGCTTAGCAGGTAAAGCCGCCGCCTGCAGTGCTGGCATCCCATATGAGTGCTGGTTCAAGTCCTGGCTGCTCTACTTTTGATCTAGCTCTCTGCTATAGCCTAGGAAAGCAGTACAAGATGGCCTCAGTGTTTGGGCCCCTGCACCCTTGTGGGGGACCCAGCAGAAGTTCCTGGCTCATGGCATCAGAGCTGCTTAGCTCTGGCTGTTGGAGCCATTTGGGGAGTGAATCAGCAGATGGAAGACTTCTCTCTCTCTCTGCATCTATCTCTTCGTAGCTCTGCCTTTCAATAAATAAATCTTAAAAAAAAAAAAAAAAAGTCTAGTGGTAGTCATTTGGCAATCAGAGTTCCTGGGTTTAAGTCTTGACTCTGCTCCCAATTCAAGCTTCTTGCTAAGGTGCACCCTAGGAGGCAGCAATGATGGCTAGTCTTTGGGTCCCTGTCACCATGTGAGAGACCCAGATGAAGTTCCCAGCTTCTGCCTGACCTAGCCTCGACTGTTGCAGGTATCTGGGGAGTGAACCTCAGTGGATAGGCGATCTCTCTCTGCCTTTCAAATAAATATTAATATAGATATTTTAAAGGAAACAAGATATATAAAAACTTTAAAAAACAAAAATTTTGTTGCAAAATATTTTTTGAAATTCATACATAGATTTTTTTTAAAGATTTATTTATTTTACTTAAAAGAGTTACACAGAGAGAGGAGAGGCAGAGAGAGAAAGAGAGAGAGGTCTTCCGTCTGATGGTTCACTTCCCCAATTGGCCATGACAGCCGGAGCTGCGCTGATCCGAAGCCAGGAGCCAGGAGCTTCTTCTGGGTCTCCCACATGGGAGCATCTTCTACTGCTTTCCCAGGCCATAGCAGAGAGCTAGACAGGAAGTGGATCAGCCGGGTCTTGAACCGGCACCCATATGGGATGCTGGCGCTTCAGGCCAGGGCATTAACCCGCTGTGCCACAGCGCCGGCCCCCATACATAGCTTCTTTTTAATACTTCATGATAAAAGTAACACATAGTAATTCCTTGAACTTTTTGAAGACCCCTCCCTACACAAGTAGGGAGTATTTAACATGTATTCAGGGTTCATCCATGATATAGCATGTATCAGAACACCATTGATTTTTTTGCCTGAATATTTCATTATGCCATCTCCATGTGGCATAAGGATATCCCACATTTATCCATTCATTGGTTAAGGACATTTGAGTTTCTACTCTTTAGCTACTATAAATAATGCTGCTGTGAACATTTATGGACAGGCTTTTGTGTGAACATAATAATTACTGGCCATATGTTAACTGTTTAATTTTTAGAGGAACTGCTAAAGTAGCTTCTCTATTTTATATTCCCTTGAGTGAATTTTTTTTAAAGAACTTTTTTTTTTTTAAAGATTTATCTATTTGAAAGGCAGAGTTACAGAGAAGCAGAGGCAGAGTGAGAGAGGTCTTCCATCTGTTGGTTAATTCCCCAGTTGGCTACAATGACTGGAGCTAAGCTGATCCAAAGCCAGGAGGAGCCAGGAGCTTCCTCAGGGTCTCCAATGTGAGTGCAGGTGCCCAAGAACTTGCGCCATCTTCTACTGCTTTCCTAAGCTATATCAGAGAGCTGAATTGGAAGTGGAGCAGCCAGGACTGGAACCGGCACCCATAGGGGATGCCAGGATTGCAGGTGGCAGCTTTAACTCACTATACCACAGCACCGGCCCCCCCTTCGAAGAATTTTTAATGGTTCCAGTTTCTCCATTTTTTTTTTTTAAGACTGATTTATTTTGAAAGTCAGAGTTAGAGGGAGAGAGAGATCAAGATCTTCCATCCTCTGGTTTACTTCCCATTGGTTATGACTGCCAGCACTGGGCCAGGCTGAAGCTGGGAGCCAAGACCCTCATCCAGGTCTCCCTTGTTGAGACAGGGACCCAAATACTTGGACCATCTGCTGCTGCTTTTTCCAGGCCATTAGCAGTGAGCTGGATCAGAAGTGGAGCAGTTGGACATGAACTGATGCCCATATGGGATGCCAGCATCACAGGCAACAGCATTACCCACTGTGCCTCAATGTCAGCCCCAAGTTTTTCCATGTTCTTATTAGCACTTATGTATTTTTTATATGGCTGTCTTAGTGGGTGTGATGTTGTATCTCATGGTCTTATTTACTTGTCCTTATTGACTAATAATGTTGAGCATCTTGTATGTATTGTCATCAGTACATCTTGGACAAAATTCTATTTAAATCCTTTAACCATTTTAAATTGGGTAGTCTTTTTTAGAAATTATTTGTTTATTTGAAAGGCAGAGTTAGAGAGGGAAAGATGGAAATTTTCCATCTGTTGGTTTACTCCTCAAATGGCTGCAAAAGTCGGAGCTGGGCTGGTCTGAAGTCAGGAGCCAGGAGCTTCTTCTGGGTCTCCCACGTGGCTGTAGGGGCCCAAGCAGTTGGGCCATCTTCCACTGCTTTCCCACGCGCATTAGCAGGGAACTGGATCAGAAGTGGAGTAGCCGCTTGAACCAGTGCCCATATGGTATGCTGGCACTGCAAGCAGCAGCTTTAGCTGCTATGCCTCAGCGCTGACCCTGGGTTGTCTTTTTATGGTTGAGTTGTAAAAATCCTTTATGTGTTTTTGTTGCAAGATGCTTATAAGAAAGTATGTTTTGCAAAAATTTTTTTAAAGAAATATTTTATTTGAAAGAGTTACAGAGAGAGAGCCAGAGAGAAATATCTATCTTCCATTCTGCTGGTTCACTCCCCAAATGACCACAATGGCCAGAGCTGAGTTGATCTGAAGCCAGGAGCTTCCTCCAGGTCTCCCATGTGGGTGCAGGGGCCCAAGGAGTTGAGCCATCTTCTACTGCTTTCCCAGGCCATAGCAGAGAGCTGGATTGGAAGAGGAGCAGCCGGGACACAAACCGGTGTCCATATGGGATGCCTGCACTGCAGGCTGGGGCTTTAACCTGCTGTGCAACAGCGCCAGCCCTGCAAATATTTTTTCACAGTCTGAGTTTTCTTTTAACTTTTTTAGAAAAAGATTGATTGGGGTCCACACTGTGGTGTAGTGGGCTAAGCTTCCACCTGTGGTGTTGGCATCCCATATGGGCGCCAGTTCAAGTCTTGGCTGTTCCTCTTCCCATCCAGCTCTTTGCTATGGCCTGGGAAAGCTATAGAAGGTGGCCCAAGTGCTTGGGCTCCTGCACTGGCATGGGAGATTCAGAAGAAGCTCTTGGCTTCAGATCAACCCAGGTCTAGCTGTTGGCAGCCATTTGGGGAGTGAACCAGTGGGTGGAAGACCTTTGTCTCTGTCTCTGCCTCTGCCTCTCTGTAACTTTGCCTCTCAAATAAATAAATTATTATTATTTTTTTAAGGCAGAGACAGAGAATGAGAGCGAACGAGTGAGCTTCCATTTGCTGGTTCACTCCCCAAAGGGCTTCAACAGCAAGCAAGGTTTGTGCGCCATACTGAAGCCAGGATCCAGGAACTCCATCTTGGTCTCCCATATGGGTGACAGGAGCCCAAGTACTTGGGCCTTTTCTGCTGGCACATTAGCAGGGAGCTGTAGTAGAAGTGAAGTAGCCAGGAATAGAACCAGTGCTCCAGTATGGGACATCAGCAGTGCAAGGGTGACTTAATCTGCTGTTCCATGAACCAAACCCTTCACTTTTTTTAATAGTCTTTTGTAGCACAAGAGTCTTAAATTTTGATGAAATCAAGTTTACCTAACTTTTTACTTTATTGCTCCTGCTTTTGGCATCAGCTGGAAGAAACCAGTGCTTAATCCAAAGTCATTAAGAGTCTCACCTAGGCCGGCGCCGTGGCTCAACAGGCTAATCCTCCGCCTAGCGGCGCCGGCACACCAGGTTCTAGTCCCTGTCGGGGTGCCGGGTTCTGTCCTGGTTGCCCCTCTTCCAGGCCAGCTCTCTGCTATGGCCCGGGCGTGTAGTGGAGGATGGCCCAAGTGCTTGGGCCCTGCACCTCATGGGAGACCAGGAGAAGTACTTGGCTCCTGCCATCGGATCAGCGCGGTGCGCCAACCGCGGTGGCCATTGGAGGGTGAACCAACGGCAAAGGAAGACCTTTCTCTCTGTCTCTCTCTCTCACTGTCCACTCTGCCTGTCAAAAAAAAAAAAAAAAAAAAAAAAGTAAAAGAGTCTTACCTATGTATTTTTACAAGAATTTTGTAATTGTAACCCTTATATTTGGGCCTTTAATCCATTTTGAACTAATATTATATATGGTGTGAAGTAGGGGTTCAGCGTCATTCTTTTTTTCATAATCTAGTTATCCCAGTGCTATCTGTAGAAAAAATAGTCCTTGCTCACTGAATTTTCTTGGCACTGTGTGGCGTATACTTTCAGAAGAGTTAAAACTCATTGCTGCTTAAGTTTTTTTTTTTTTTTTGAGTGCTTTTTGAAGCACTCCTGAAGAGAACTGCAAATATTTAGATTATCACAAAACAGGAAGTTGTTAAACCTACTTAGGTTCTTTTTAATCCGTAGTATTGCTGCTTTCATTCATATCAAGAGACAAGTATCCCTTACATTTAGTTTAGTTGGACTCTAGGTTAAATTTTTTTATGCCTTAAGAATATATTCAGTCTTGGTTCCCCCATTTAAGAACTCAGCTAAGGCCGGCGCCGTGGCTCATTAGGCTAATGCTCCGCCTGCGGCGCCGGCACCCCAGGTTCTAGTCCCAGTTGGGGCGCTGGATTCTGTCCCGGTTGCTCCTCTTCCAGTCCAGCTCTCTGCTGTTGCCCGGGAAGGCAATGGAGGATGGCTCAAGAGCTTGGTTCCTGCACCCGCATGGGAGACCAGGAGGAGGCACCTGGCTCCTGGCTTCAGATTGGCGCAGCACGCCGGCCGTAGCAGCCATTTGTGGGGTGAACCAACGGAAGGAAGACCTTTCTCTCTGTCTCTTTCTGTCTCACTGTCTAACTCTGCCTGTCAAAAAACAACAACAACAACAAAAAACAAAAAACTCAGCTAACATCCCTATTCTTTCTGAGTAATTTTGAGAGTCTTGCTGACTGTGTTTAATCAAATGTTGAGGTACAGTTGTTTTTCTGGGAATTGTGAAAATTTTAGCTAATGATTTATCTGCTTTTTTTAGGATGGGTATTCTGTGTTCCAATAACTTATTTTCTTTTTTTTTTTTTTTTTTTTTTTTTTTTTTTTTTAAGATTGACTTATGCATTTGAGAGGCAGAGTTAGAGAGAGGCAGAGGCAGAGAGAGGAAGAGAGGTCTTCCATTCACTTGTTCACTCCCCAGAGGGCCGCAATGACTGGGGCTGAGCTGATCTGGAGCTAGGAGCCAGGAACTTCTTCCTGGTCTCCCACGCAGGTGCAGGGACCCAAGGACTTGGGCCATCTACCTCTACTTTCCCAGTCCATAGCAGAGAGCTGGATCGGAAGTAGAGTAGCTGGGACTTGAACCAGTGTCCATATGGATACTACAGGAGGTCGCTTTACCTGCCATGCCACAGTGCTGGCCCCTGTTCCCAGTTACTTAACTAGGACATTAGTTTAAAGGCAGAAAATAAAATAATGTTGAAATTCTTATTTGTCTGCAATGTAGTTTAAGTTCGGGTCTTGGCTTTCCATCCAAATTCATGATGAAGTGCAGAAAATAACATGCTTGGAACTGAGGACAACGCCTTGCTTTTATTTATGCAGTTTCCAGATGACAGGTTTATGAAGGAGTTGTTTTTCTTCCCGCATTGCTTTTTCATGAGCAAACAGTGCTTGTCAAAGTGTTAATGTGTTGCTGAGAAAATTATTCATTCTATAAATATGTATTAGCTACTGTCATAGCAGACAGAATAAGGGGCTTAGAGGATCTCTGTAAGGCAGAGAGTAATAAGATACTTGGGTTAGTTGTTTCAAAGTGATATTTCTACATAGCAGTATGTATTGTTCTCTCCTTAGAAGGCATTTTTATTGATTTCTTTTTCATCAGAAAAGGACTAGATTGGCCTGTGGTAAGTATTATGTCTTGAAGCCTTGGTCCTAGCACAAAGCCACCTATCCAGCAGAGTCTATTAATTCTCTGTTGGAGAAGGGAGCAAAAGCGTATGTTTAGCTTAAGATGACAGGAGTTTATATTTTAGTTCTTTAAGCCAGGAGTATTTTTGCAAAGTCTTTGATCAACAATATGAATATGGGACCAGCACTGTGGTGTCGATTAAGCTGCTGCCTGCAATGCCATATCCTATATCAGAGCACCAGTTCATGTCTCAGCTACTCCGTGCCCGATCTCTCTGCTAATGCACCTGGGAAAGCGGCAGAAGATGGCCCAAGAACTTGGGCCTCTGTGACCCTTGTGGGAGATTGGGATGGAGTTACTGACTCCAGGCTTCAATCTGAACCAGTTCCAATCATCATGGCCATTTGGGGAGTGAACTAATGGATAGAAGATCTCTTTCTCTCCCTGTATTTCTGTAACTCTGCCTTTCAAGTACATGAAATAAATCTGAAACAAAACAAACATGGATGTGGACTGTGTTCTTCTGGCAGCACTTGGAAGCTAATCTTGGATAACCCCGACATCCAGCAAAAATAATGTACAGATATGTGGAACTTTACTTTCTATAAATGGTGTATAGCTCATTGATAATGTAGAATTTTATTCCTTGAGTAAGTCCTGAAGATGGCATCATTCAAGACATATAAAGAATATTGTATATGCTGAAGCATGAGCTTTGAGACTGATTTCTTAGAGCAGTGAATGTGTTTTATATGAAGATTTTATTTCCCTACATTCAGTTTTCATGGCCTTTTGAACATATATACATAGTCTCAAATGTATTTACTTATTAATAACAAAGGAGAAAATATTACTTTGAATTGGAGAAGCCTGATGAGTCATCTTAGCCAACTGGTCAGGGTTAACATCACTCATACTAGGACACGCTGGCAGCGTCTGCTTCTTGACACACATGGAAGGATGCAACTTCATTTCTTGGTGTTCTTGCCAGAAATGCAGAAACAGAATCTAACTGTAGTGACACATTGGGCAAATCCAGATTAAGTAACATCTACAGAGTAACCGACTTGTGTTCTCAAAAAGGGTCAAAGTTAAGAAAGACGGTGATTGAGAAATGTTCTAGAAGGAGACTAAAGAGACATCACAACTGAATGTAATATGTGAGCCTGTACTGAATCCTGGACAAGAAAAAGACTACATTTTTGAGACAATTGACAAAATTTGAATATAAGCTGAGGAATGTTAACTTTCCTGATTTTGGTAATTCTGTGGTTATGTAAGAGAATGTCTATTTTCTTCAGAAATACACTTGAGGTGTTTAGAGGTAATGGTGAATGATATCCCCAACTTATTCTTGGCTGTGGGAAAAAAACTGTATGGATGTATGCTTTTTTATATGTAGAAATGATAGAGCAGACAGGACGACACACAGACATATGATGGATCTGGATAAAAGTTATGTGGGATTTCCTTGTGTGTTCTTGGAGTGTTTCTGTAAGTTTGAAATGATACCTTAATAAAAAGTATAACTGAGTTGGTATTTTAAATTCTTTTTTTTTATTTGACAGGCAGAGTTAGACAGTGAGAGAGAGAGAGAGACAGAGAGAAAGGTCTTCCTTCCGTTGGTTCACCCCCCAAATGGCTGCTATGGCCGGTGCTGCGCCAATCTGAAGCCAGGAGCCAGGTGCTTCCTCTTGGTCTCCCACGTAGGTGCAGGGGCCCAAGCACTTGGGCCATCCTCCACTACCTTCCCAGCCCACAGCAGAGAGCTGGACTGGAAGAGGAGCAACTGGGACTAGAACCCAGTGCCCATATGGGATGCCGGCGCCACAGGCGGAGGATTAACCAAGTGAGCCACGGTGCCAGCCCCGGTATTTTAAATTCTTTGACCTCGTTTACCATCATAGTTTTATTTATTTTTCTGTGTATCCTTGCAGGATAACTTTTAAGCCAAATTGCTTAATTCTGTCTTCTAATTCTTGGGGCCCTTCAGATTGCAAATTAGCCTGCATTGGGCTTAAAAGGAACTGTGTTTTGACATCAATGGAAAATGAAGGAAAATTTCAAGACTCAGGAAGTTTAGTGGGAAAACTGAACAATTTTGCATTTCTACCTTTATATTGTAGATTTATGATATTTTTGAAGAACTGAAAAAATTTTAAATATCAGATACAGCCATGTTCAAACAGACATTCTCAGAAGGTGCTGTCAAATAGACCTTTTTTTCCTCTGTACTTTATTGGTATAAATTAGAGAATATTCCTAATTACTGCCTCGTTTATGAAGCATCTGGGAGTTAATACTTGTTTTATTATTTGTGATTCAGACATAAAATTTTAAATGTATATGAAGTGTAAGTACTACTTTTCTTAAAATTTTTGACTTTGACATTATTTGTTCTTTGTTTAAAAAAAAATACTTGAAAACTACCAAGAAGAAAAGAAAGTTATCCATAGTCATTCATTCCATAAGAAATTGCTCTTAAGAGTATTTTATTTCTGTAGTTTACAAAAATATAATTGGCATTATACTTATATACAGTTTGACCATGCTTCCTTCATGTAACATATCATGTACATCTTCCTGTATCATTAAAAGTTCTTTGACACTATTATTTTAACCTTTTATATTCCATCATTATTACCACAATTTATTTACTATTTTTTTGAGATATTAATTTTGAAGGCAAGTAACTAATTAATGTTCACAAGATAAGAAAACTATATATGAAAGAGTAAATATTTTAATTTGTATAGTTTTCAAATAGTAATTATGCCCGTGTTTTTCGTGGTCCTTGATGATCTCTCTTGAGAAGCAGTGTTTGGAAGAAAAGCTTACGAGAGTCACATTATTAATATTTGTGGTAGTAAAGATTAAACCTGAAAGTATGCCTTTTTTTTTTTTTTTTTAAACAAAAAAGAACCCTGAAGGGACCAGCTGGTCCTTAAATAATGTTTGGAATTTTCTTCTTTTCTGTTTTTTTTTTTTTTCCTAAGATTTATTTGTTTATTTGAAGAGTTACAGAGAGGGAAAGAGAGAGAAATCTTCCAGCCAGTGGTTTCCTCCCCAAATGTCCGCGATGGTTGGAGGTGGGTGGTTCTAAAGTCAGGAGCTAGGAGCTTCTTCCAGGTCTCCCACGTGGGTACAGGGGCCCAAGCACTTGGGCCATCTTCTGCTGCTTTCCCAGGTGGCCATAGCAGAGAGCTGGATCGGAAGTGGAACAGCTGGGACTCGAACTGGAGCCCATATGAGATGCCAGTGTTTCAGGCAGCTTTATCCACTATGCCATGGTGCCAGCCTCTAAAATTTTATTTCTAATGTATATGTACACTGCAGGTATTTTTTTCTAATTAAATTTAAAATTTAAGGTTTCCATTTAGCTGATATGTTGTGAATCTAGAGATTTTTAGATTGTATAAAGTATGTAAGATAAATAAACTCAAAATTTACATCTTTAGACATTTTGTTTTTAGGATAAGTAAGATTCAGGGCAATAAGCATTCCTTTTAAGGCTATGGATTAAAACAATATAATCTTGGTTGCTAAAAACTAAAAGTGATTGTTTTAGGTCAATTCTTGGAGTTAGTTATTATGTCTCATTAAAATGCTGTTATTAGTCATAGAACTGGTTAATTATTTGATGGGAAAACACATGAATAGTTAAGTTTTTCCTTTGAGTCTTTATGTAGTTCTTGAGCTACAGCCTAGAGTTCCTTTACAATAATGCACATGCTTTAAGGATCTGTGTGAGTAATAGCTTCACTAGTGATTGTGTATGAATAAACTACACCTTTTCTGGTCCTATAAGGTCATCCTGAACTAGGTATGTGGTGGTGTCTCATACTTTATAAATGAAAACCTGAAATACATATATGTTGCATTCATCTGGAAGGATCTGATAGGCCCACAAAAAAGGACTGTTAACATCTCTTATAATTTCATGTTTTGGCAGGTAAACCTAGCCTTTAAGCAACCTGGAAAGAGGCTAGAGCACCAAGGAATTAGAATTGAATTTGTAGGTCAAATTGGTGAGTTTTAAAATAGTATTTTTTTCTTTGATAACTGAGTTGAAGAAGGTTGGATTTGGCAATTAAATAATTGAATCAGATCTTGGCTTTGTGAAAGGAAGGAAGGAAATAATTTTGTATAATATAAGGATTTATTTTATAAAAATATTAGATCATGTTTTTTAATTCTGTGAGATATTTGACTCATTCTGCGTTTATTGGACTTCATTACTAAAAGTGAAAGGAGTTATGTAAACTACCAGCCTTGAAAAATAATTCAAGTAATTTAGCTGATTTGCTGAAATTTCCATCTACCTACATTTTTCATCAGCCTTATTCAACAATTACCAGCCTCACCTTCATCTTTCATTTTCTAATTATCCATGCCTTTTGTCTTCTTGTCCTAGTGTATGCCTATAGCCAGGGTAACCTGTCAGCAGAAAATTACATCCAAAGAGGAAGAGTGTAATTTCCTCCTGACTTATTAGATCAACGTGTGCATATTTCTTCCATACATGTATTTCAGAGACATTCTTGATCTATCAGAAAACTTCATATGTCTTTTGGTACTGCAGTTTCAGAAGAGAAGTGTATCTTTATAGTACTATTTACATAACTAGGGTTTAAATCTAGCACTCTAAATTTTACTGTGCATTTTTAAAGTATCGAAATTGGAATGGGTAGATATTTGTTTACATATCTATTCAGGACATAGGAGATAGTAGTTGAGGGACAGTTTATAGTAAATAACAGATAGTTGGTTTTAGTCTTTTGTGTATTTTAGTTTTATCGAGGTAATATATTTGCCTGGCTAAAACAACAGAACAATTTTTACCTTGAATGGAAGAAATTCAAATAATTGCTGGTAGTGTGTCAGACAGCTTCATATTAGGAAAGTCTTACCTATATCAAAGCAGTGAACTCATTTCTAATAGAAATTTTCACTGGGCTCTGATGTATTTATGCCTAAGTGCATAATAATGAGGTTAATAAAATCAAACCATAGCTCTAGGTTATTAAAATAGAGACAAATCCAACTAGTTCCTTTAGTCAGAAATACTTATTTTGGAGGTAGAAGTTTGGGCTTATTGAAATGAATATAAAATATAATTGTTTCTTTTAATTTCTTAGAACTTTTCAATGACAAGAGTAATACTCATGAATTTGTAAACCTAGTGAAAGAACTGGCCTTACCCGGAGAACTGACTCAGAGCAGAAGTTATGATTTTGAATTTATGCAAGTTGAAAAGCCATATGAATCTTACATCGGTGCCAATGTTCGCTTGAGGTATGATTGTATATTGGAAACTGTAAGCAGAAGCAAAACCAAGAAGTAACAGCTACTATTGATGTCTTATTTGAACTTCTAATTATAATTCTAGACTGGAATATATAAGAGTTAGAAAAATCTTTCTCACATCTCTTTGTCTGGCTAGCGCTCCACAGAAGTGCTGAGAGCTTTCTGAGATAACAGATGGAGACAGCTCCAAAATGAGAAGCCTTGGTCATACACTTCCCTTGTATGAACTGTCCCTTAAATACTTTGGATTTTTTTCCCCCAGTGGTTTTTTTTTTGTTTAGTTTCCTAGTGAATCTCATTCAGTAAATGGTCAATATGTGATCTGAAGCCCCCAAAAGCGTGTCTGATTTGTACAACATTCCATAATAGTTAATGGCAGAAATGCAGTTAGGAACTCAGTTTTCTAAATTCCCAATCCAGTGTCCTTTCTTTCCACCAAGTCTTCACGCAGGAAGCCAAGGTTGCCTCTGAGACCATGATAAAAGAACACATCAGATATCAGGTCTAGGATCCTGCTTTCTCTGTTGAACTTGACATTATACATACAGAACTGAGCTTGACAACTCAAATCCCAAATGGCAGTGCCTTACCCAGATAGGGATTACAAAGAAAAAAAGAGATGTGGAAAGATTTCCTCAAGTTTTCCAGACCCATGTGGAAAGTATTTACTGTTCTTAAAATTGAACTTTTTTTTTTCATGTTGGGGGCATTTTGAAAAAATTATAACTCTTTCATGAGGTGTAAATGAATTAAGTTGATTCCAGAGGAGTTCCAGCAAGGAGAAACCATCTGTTAAAATTAATGCTTGTTTATTTAAAACATAAATTTTATCAAGGTATTTACCTCATCCTCTCCATTAACTTTATAGGTATTTTCTTAAGGTGACAATAGTAAGAAGACTGACAGACTTGGTAAAAGAGTATGATCTTATTGTTCACCAGCTTGCCACCTATCCTGATGTTAACAACTCTATTAAGATGGAAGTGGGCATTGAAGATTGTCTGCATATAGAATTTGAATATAATAAATCAAAGTAAGTATTTTTCACAGAAATGGCCAAGGAAACATTAAACATAAGCTTTTCAGGTCTTTCTGTAAATGTATCAAAGAAGGAATAGAAAGACAGTAACCTGATGTTAACAAGGCCAGCAGAATTTCTGAACAGTAAGGAACTTCAGGAGCTTGGTCTGGTCATCCCAGGGTAGGTGTCCTTTGTATATTATTCCTTATAAGTCTCTGTTCGGCTGCTTTTTGTAGAGAATCTCACCATCTCAGAAAGTAGCCAATCCCATTGTATCTGTAAAAATTTATCTTACTGCTTGAAATCTCGTCAACCTGGCCACCTCATTAAAAGCACACAAAAATACTATGTAAGAAATATATTTTCATTATCAAAAATTTGGGGCCTGGTGCTGTGGCGCACTAGGCTAATCCTCCGCCTGCGGCGCAGGTATCCCATATGGGCGCCGGGTTCTAGTCCCAATTGCTCCTCTTCCAGTCCAGCTCTCTGCTGTGGCCTGGGAGTGCAGTGGAGGATGACCCAAGTGCTTGGGCCCTGCACCTGCGTGGGAGACCAGGAAAAGCACCTGGCTCCTGGCTTCGGATCGGCTGTCCATTGCGGCCGTTTGGGGAGTAAACTGACAGAAGGCAGATTTTTCTGTCTCTCTCTGTCACTGTCTGTGATTCTACCTGTCAAAAAAAAAAAAAAAAAAAAATTTGGAAGATGTAGAAAAGTAAAAAGAAGTAACAATAGCAGATATTTTTTTCCTTTTTCATATCCTCTAGTATACCTTTGGAGGGTTGGGGAGGTTTATAAGAGGGGCTGTAAAAGGTTCCAGGAAAGATGCATTATCTTTTCATTCACCACAAACCCATGTTGTATTTTTACAGAATGGACTCACACTTTGTTTATTCCTTAATGTTTTTTTAAACTCTGTTATAGAAAAGTTAAAGAAATACCAAAGCATATGAAAAGTGTACTGAACAGTATAAGTTCTCATGTACCCTTTGTTCAGCTCCAAAAGTTACCAACACATGGTCAGATTTTTTTTTTTTAAGTTTTATTTATTTATTTGAAAGAATCAATGGGGAGAGGAAGGGAGAGATCTTCTTCTTCTTTTTTTTTTTTTTTTTGACAGGCAGAGTGGACAGTGAGAGAGAGACAGAAAGGTCTTCCTTTTGCTGTTGCTTCACCCTCCAATGGCCGCCATGGCCAGCGTGCTGCGGCCAGCGCACCACGCTGATCCGATGGCAGGAGCCAGGTGCTTCTCCTGGTCTCCCATGGGGTGCAGGGCCCAAGCACTTGGGCCATCCTCCATTGCACTCTCTGGCCACAGCAGAGAGCTGGCCTGGAAGAGGGGTAACCGGGACAGAATCCGGTGCCCCGACCGGGACTAGAACCCGGTGTGCCAGCGCTGCTAGGTGGAGGATTAGCCTGTTGAGCCACAGTGCTGGCCAGATTTGTTTTATTTGTATTCAACTCTCATACTCCCCATACAGTATGTCAAAGCAAAGTTACTTATTTATTTGAAAGTCAGAATTTCAGAGAGAAGAGAGATCTTCCATCTCTTGGTTCACACTCCAAATGGCTGGAATGGCCAGGGCTGGGCCGGGCTGAAGCCAGGAGCTGCTTCTGGGTCTCCCACGTGGGTATGGAGACCCAAGTACTTGGACCATCTTCCGCCGTTTTCCCAGGCAGTGGCAGAGAGCTGGATCCGAAGTGCAGCAGCCGGGACTTGAACTGCTGCCCACATGGGATGCCGGTGTTGCAGGCAGCAGCTTTACCAACTATGCCACGGCACCAGCCCCAAGCATAAAAATCTAAATTTTCCATTTTATTAGGTGCTTAGGTTCTCTGAAACTAATTTAACCTCTTCATAGGAACAACAATCAGGCTAGTTACTCCCTCAGAGGTACACTGATGATGGTCAAGTAAAAGTTTTTATTCCTTACTTTGTATAGTGCAATGATGAAAATGGTTTTGGAAAAGGGGGCATTAAACATATGAATATTTAGAATGCTATGCTTAAATATAATGTTATTATCCTAAAGATACCTATTAAAGCCTGTCAGGACCTAGTTCATTCTTCTGTTTTTTTTTTTTTTTTTTTTTTTTTTTTAAATAAGAGAAAATGAATGTTTAACCGTTTTAATGTATATGGATTTTTCTTTTTTAAATTTTATTTAAGGTCTACAAATTTCATGTATTTCATATATACAGATTTAAGAACTTAGTGATACTTCTCACTCTGCCCTCCTCTTGTTTTTATTTTTAAAACTTGCATTTAATAAATGAAATGTATTTTTTTCCTAATAGGTATCATTTAAAGGATGTGATTGTTGGAAAAATTTACTTCTTATTAGTAAGAATAAAAATACAACATATGGAGTTACAACTTATTAAAAAAGAGATCACAGGAATTGGTAAGTTTAAAAGAGTACTTAAAATATCTTTAGTTGAAACTTTAGAAACCTTAAAATGTTGTTTAAAGATAAATTTGAAATCCACACTGAATACCACTTTGCTCAGTTAGTATTATTGATAGCAAGTAACTTTTAAAAAAATTAACTTCTGAATAGTAACAAATTTATATTATTTTCAAAAAAATATAACAGACTATATGGTACAAATTGTTCTATTTGTGTATCCAGGCTACTCACAGGTAATATGTTTATACATTTTAAAATCCTTCTAGATATTTAAACATATACAGACAAGTTCCTATATATTATATGTCCTTTTTACTTAACTGGTAACATAAAATACGTAATTTGGCTTTTCACCTAACAGGTATTCTTAAAGATCTTTCCATATCATTGTGTATATTTCATCTTTTGTATAGTATTCTATTGATACGCCAGAATTGAACCATTCCACCATTAGTGGACTTGTTTTTTTCCCCCAGTCTTTTGCTACCACAAACAGTGCTTCAGTTAATAATGTTTTTTCATGTGTATGTGTGACATGTGCAAGATGAAATCTTAGAAGTGGAATGCTAGCTGGCACCGCGGCTCACTAGGCTAATCCTCTGCCTTGTGGCGCCGGCACACCGGGTTCTAGTCCCGGTCGGGGCACCGGATTCTGTCCCGGTTGCCCCTCTTCCAGGCCAGCTCTCTGCTGTGGCCAGGGAGTGCAGTGGAGGATGGCCCAAGTGCTTGGGCCCTGCACCCCATGGGAGACCAGGAGAAGCACCTGGCTCCTGCCATCGGATCAGCGCGGTGCGCCGGCTGCAGCGGCCATTGGAGGGTGAACCAACGGCAAAGGAAGACCTTTCTCTGTCTCTCTCACTGTCCACTTTGCCTGTCCAAAAAAAAAAAAAAAAGTGGAATGCTGGGTCAAAAGGCATATTTACAATTTGAAGCACATTGGATTATACCACTTTGCAGTGTTATCTGCGATGAATATAGGACAGTGGCTTTTTTCTCTCATATTGTTGCCAACATGGTCTTATGGATGTTTTTAGCTGCTGTCATGGGAAGGGAGCAAAAGTGTTCTATTGAAATTTTGGAGTTTTTTTTTTTTTTTTTTTTTAAAGATTTTATTTATTTGAAAGGCAGAGTTATGGGGCAGGTGTGGTGGTGGGATGGGGAGCAGGAAGAGAGAACTTCCCTCTGCTGGTTCACTTCCCAGATGACCAGAACAGCTGGGGCTGGGCCAGGCTGAAGCCAGGAGCTTCTTCTAGGTCTCCAATGTGGGTGCAGGGACCCAAGCACTTGGGCCATCCCTCTACTGATTTCCCAGGTGCATTAGCAGGGAACTGGATTGGAAGTAGAGCAGTAGGACCTTGAACTGGCACCCATATTGGATGCTGGTGTTGCAGGAAGTGACTTACCCTGCTGTGGCACAGTGCTGGCCCCAAAGTTTTGGAAATTTTTTAAAGATTTATTTATTTGAAAATCAGAGTCACACAGAGAGAGAAGGAGAGGGAGAGGAAGAGAGAGGTCCTCTATCCACTGGTTCACTCCCCAGCTGGCCACAACAGCTGGAGCTGGGCTGATTCGAACCAAGGAGCCTCCTCCGGGTCTCCCATGTGAGTGCAGGGGCCCAAGGACTTGGGGCATCCTCCACTGCTTTCTCGGGCCACAGCAGAGAGCCGGATCGGAAGCAGAACAGCTGGGACTTGAATCAGCACTCATGTGGGATGCTGGCATTGCAGGCGGCAGCCTCACTCGCACCAGCCCCTGGAATTTTTAAAATTTCTCAATTTCATTGAGCTACCATTGGCAAGTAAAAATTGTTGATGTTCAAGGTTTATAGTGTGATCTAAAATTTTTTTAAAGAAATTTGAGAGTTCCCATCTGCTAGTTGACTCCTCATATGCCCACAATATCCTGGGGTGGTGGTGATCAAAGCCAGTAGCTAGGAACCCAATCCAGGTCTCTCACATGGGTGACGGGCCCAATTACTTGAGCCGTCATTGCTGCTTCCTCCTGCATTAGCAGGAAGCTGAAATCAGGAATCAAACCTGTAGTACTCCTGGCTGGCGCCGTGGCTCAACAGGCTAATCCTCCGCCTAGCGGTGCCGGCACACCGGGTTCTAGTCCTGGTTGCCCCCCTTCCAGGCCAGCTCTCTGCTGTGGCCAGGGAGTGCAGTGGAGGATGGCCCAACTGCTTGGGCCCTGCACCCACATGGGAGACCAGGAGAAGTACCTGGCTCCTGCCATCAGATTAGTGTGGTGCACCGGCCGCAGCGCGCCGGCCATTGGAGGGTGAACCAACGGCAAAGGAAGACCTTTCTCTCTGTCTCTCACTGTCCACTCTGCCTGTCAAAAAAAAAAATTAAAAACAAAACAAAAAACCTGTAGTATTCCTACGTGGGGCACAGGCATCTTAACTGATGTCTTCAATGCTGAACTAAATGCCTGTCTCTGGGATATTTTGATATATGTGTGTGCTGTGAAATGATTACCACAAACAAGCTAATTAACATATCCATATGGTAGTTTTTTTATATAATATTTGTATGCATTTAAGATACAGTATTTTTTTTAAGGACTTTATTTATTTGAGAGAGTTACAGACATTGAGAGGGAGAGACAGGTCTTCCATCTGCTGGTTCACTCCCCAGATGGCCACAACGGCCAGAGCTTCCTCAAGGAGCTTCCTCCAGGTCTCTCATGCAGGTGCAGGGGCCCAAGGACTTGGGCCATCTTCTACTGCTTTCCCAGGCCATAGCAGAGAGTTGGATTGGAAGAGCAGCTGCTGGGAATAGAACCAGCATCCATATGGGATGCTGGCGCCACAGACGGAGGATTAAGCTACCGTGCTACAGTGTTGCCCCCCCCCCCCTTTTAAGATTTATTTACTTGAAAGGCAGAGGCAGAGAGAGGTCTTGTATCTGCTAATTCATTCCCCAAGTAGTCACCGGAGCTGGGCTGATCCAAAGCTAGGAGCCTCTTCTGGGTCTCCCACGTGGGTACAGGGGTCCAGCAGAGAGCTGGATCAGAAGAGCAGCTGGGTCTTGAACCTGCACCCATATGGGGTGCCAGCACTGCAGGCGGTACTTTTACCTGCTACTCCACAGCACCGGCCCCTGTATGGTGTTTTGATTCCTGTGTACATTGAATAATGACACAGTAATAAGTATATAACATTGTAGTCTCAATTTACATTTCTCTTATTCTAATTGGAGGGTATCTTTTTACACGTATAGAAACCTTTTGCAATTAGGACACCTGCCTCCCCCATTGGAGTGCCTGGGTTTAGTCCCTTACTCTGGCTCCAGCTTCTCAGAAAGGGAGACTCTGGGAGGCAGCAGTGATAACTCAGGTAATTGGATTCCTGCCTCTCCACGTGGGAGATATGGACTGCATTCCCAGCTTTGGTGTAGGCCTAGCCCTGGCTTTTTAAAATTTTTTCTAAGATTGATTTATTGGGGCCAGCACTGTCACGTGGCAGGTGAAGCTGCTGCCTGCAGTGCCAGCCCATGTGGGTGCCAGTTCAAGTCCCAGCTGCTCCACTTCCGATCTGGCTCACTGCTGTGGCCTGGGAAAGCAGTAGAAGGCGGCCCCAGTCCTTGGGCCCCTGCACCCATGTGGGAGATGCGGAGGAAATTCCTGGCTTCAGATTGGCTCGGTTCCCGCCATTGCAGCCATCTGGGGAGCGAACCAGAGGATGGAAGAACTCTCCGCCTCTTCTGTAACTCTGCCTCTCAAATAAATCTTAATTTTGAAAGTCAGAGTTACAAACAGGAAGAGACAGACAAACCTGCCATCCATTGGTTCACTCCCCAAATAGCTGCAATGGCCAGGGTTGGGCCAGGCTGAAGCCAGCAGCCTGGAACTTCGCGCAGGTCTCCCACGTGGGTGCAGGGGCCCAGGGATCTGGGTCATCTTTCACTGTTTTATTAGGCACGCCCGCAGGGAGCTGGATAGGAAGTGGAGCAGCTGGACTTGAAACAGCACTTATACAGGATGCTGGCATGACAAGCTGTGGCTTAACTCGCTGTGCCCCAATACCGGCCCCCAACCCTGGGTTTTACAGGCTTCTGGGGAGTGAACCAGCTGATGGGAGCTCTGTCTTTTCTAGTAAGTTAAAATAATTTGTACTTCTTTTCAGTAAGCTATGTACTATTGGTAGCAACTACGCATTAGGGAAATCAGCCTTTTCTGAACGAACAAATTTCCCCTTTTTCTTGCCGATGATTCTTGATGTTCATGTTAGAGTTACCAGTTTTTCCTTTCATGGTGTCTGGTTTTTGTTACATTGTTAAAGGTTTATTTCACATTAACTTTCTTTTGATCTTGATTCTACTAAAATAATGAATTGTGATTTGGGGATTAAGTTTTTTTTTTGAGATTTTATTTATTTGAAAGACAAAGTTATAGAGAGAGGTAGAGACAAAGAGGTATTTATTTTTGAAAGTCAGAATTACACGGAGAGAGGAGGAAAGGCAGAGAGGTCTTCCATCTGCTGGTTCACTCTGCAATTGGCCACAATGGCTAGAGCTGTGCCGATCAGGAGCCAAGAGCTTCCTCCAGGTCTCCCACGTGGTGCAGGGGCCCAAGTGCTTGGGCCATCTTCTGCTTTCCTAGGCTATAGCAGAGAGGTGGATTGGAAGTGGAGCAACTGGGTCTTGAACCGGCGCCCATATGGGATGCTGGCACTGCAGGCGGCGGCTTTACCCACTACGCCACAGCCCCAAGGCTTTTTTTTTTTGGTAGCATTTTAATTCATTTAGAATGTGGATGTGAGATGTGAAATATGGATCCAGCTTTACTTTGTTCCTGACTGCTATCTTATTGGTTCTTCGTTGTTTTTATATATATATAGGTTTACCCCCCCTTATTTTACTGAAAATAAGTTCAGACAGCACTTTTTAAGAATTTCTAAGTCCAGGGTGAGGGGATCAGCAGGTGTTGGCACAGTGCTTTAAGGCAGTGCTTGGGATGCCCACATCTCCTATTTGGGTTCCTAATATGCCTGGGAAGGCATTGGATGGTGACTCAAGTACTTGGGTTCCTGCCACTCACACGGGAGACCTGGCTGGAGTTCTGGGTTCCTCACCTCGGCTGGTTGTTGTAGGCATTTGAGGAGAGAACCAGTGGATGGAAAAGCTCCTGCTTTTACTGCACTCTTTCCCCATCACTCTTTAAAACAAATCATGGCCGGCGCCGCGGCTCAATAAGCTAATCCTCTACCTTGTGGCGCTGGCACCCTGGGTTCTAGTCCCACTTGGGGCGCTGGATTCTGTCCCGGTTGCTCCTCTTCCAGTCCAGCTCTCTGCTGTGGCCTGGGAGTGCAGTGGAGGATGGCCCAAGTGCTTGGGCCCTGCACCCGCATGGGAGACCAGGAGGAAGCACCTGGTTCCCAGCTCAGATCAGCGCGGTGCGCTGGCCGCAGTGGCCATTGGAGGGTGAACCAATGGTAAAGGAAGACCTTTCTCTCTGTCTCTCTCTCACTGTCCACTCTGCCTGTCAAAAAACAAAATTTTGCGTTTTTTGTTTAAGTTGGTAGTCATATACATCTCTGACTTTTTAAAAGTTGTACTTAAGTATTTGAGAGACAGCGCCCATTTGTTGGTTCACTACCCAAATGCTGGTAACAGCCAGACCTGGAGCTGGAACTCAAATGGGTGCCGGGACCGAATTACTCGAGCCAGCACAACCACTCCCCAGGATCTGCATTAGCAGGAAACTGGAATCAGGAGACAGAGTTGGGATTCTTGCCCAGGCACTTCTATCCTAACCACTAGGCTAGATACTTGCTTCTGTCTGTGATTTTTTTTTTGAAGGATTTATTTATTTGAAAATCAGACTTAGAGGGAGAGATTTAAAGGGAGAGAAGATCTCTATCTTCCATCTGCTGGTTCACTCCTCAAATGGCTACAAGAGCTGGGGCTGGCCAGGCCAAAGAGAGGAGCTTCTTCAGTGTCTCCCATGTACTTGACAGGGATACAAGTACTTGGGCCATTAGCATGGAGCTGGATGGGAAGTGGAACAGCCAGGGCATGAACTGGTGCCCCTATGGGATGCCTGCATTTCCTGGCAGCAGCTTTACTGGTTATGCCATAATGTCAGTGGCTTCTTCAATTTTTGCTAAGAGATGGGAAAATGAACATTAAGTGATTTTAAGTATTAAAGCCAAACTTTAGTTTATTTGTTTTGTTTTCCTGAGTGCAATTATTTTGTTATAGAAAGTTTTATTAAAAGAAAAAAACCAGCCGGTGCTGCGGCTCACTAGGCTAATCCTCCGCCTTGCGGCACCAGCACACCAGGTTCTAGTCCCAGTCGGGGCGCCGGATTCTGTCCTGGTTGCCCCTCTTCCAGGCCAGCTCTCTGCTGTGGCCAGGGAGTGCAGTGGAGGATGGCCCAAGTGCTTGGGCCCTGCACCCCACGGGAGACCAGGAGAAGCACCTGGCTCCTGCCATCGGATCAGCGTGGTGCGCAGGCCGCGGTGGCCATTGGAGGGTGAACCAACAGCAAAGGAAGACCTTTCTCTCTGTCTCTCACTGTCCACTCTGCCTGTCAAAAAGAAAAAAAAAAGATAACAGCTCGAGAGGCTGGTGTTGCAGCATAGTAGGTAAAGCTGCTGCCTGCGACATGGCCTCCACATGGGCTCCAGTTCGTGTCCTGGCTGCTTTACTTCTGATCCAGCTCCCTGCTCATGTACCTGGGAAAGCAGTAGAGGACAGCCCAAGTGTCCATGTGAGAGACAGGTGAATGTCCTGGCTCCTAGCTTCTTCAGCCTGCCATCGGGGAGTAAACTAGCCGCTGGACTATCAGTCTCTTTCAAATAAACTTTAAAGTCAGAGCTGCAGAGAATGTAGCTAGAAATTAGTAAGGTATAAGGCTAGAAATCATTCTGCAAGTATTTAAGTTCATCGCATTTACTTTATTGCCCTAGGACCCAGCACCACAACAGAAACAGAAACAATCGCCAAATATGAAATAATGGATGGTGCACCTGTAAAAGGTAAGGTGCTTTTCAGTTACTTCCTTTGTGTGGTGCAAACAGCACGACTGTGGCAGTTTCATTTGTGAACAAACTATTCTTACAAAGATCGTTCTTAAGGTCATTTTTGTATAGATGCTAAGACGACTATAATAGCATTTCTTGGTTTGAAAAAAGGTTTAAATTTTCCATCTGTTTAGAGTTTAGAAGAGACAGTTATGCATGTTTTCTCTAGTTCTGGGTTTGTGTTATTTTGATTATATTCTGCTATTTGATGTCTGTAACTCTTTTTTTTCTCTATCTGACCACAAGGTGCAGTGTGGCTAAGTGTTAATTTCTGTGGGATTTGAGATATTTATAGCATCCAAGAAAAAAGCAATTCTAGATAATTTTCATTGTCCGAGACACTGAAGCCCATATTTATCAATTTCAATTCATGTCTTTGGATTTTCTGACCTTGTTAGTCATTACTAAAAAAGTAGCCGCCCTTGGTTGAGTGCCAGTTGTGGGTGAGGTGTGTGTATCCTTCGTCTGCAGATGAAACAGGTGCAGAGAGGGTAAAAACCTCGCTAATGGTGATAGGGCTAATCATTGCCAAGTGGAGGCCAAGATCCACGGAGGTGTCCTTTTGTATTCATTGCTTTAACAAAAACCCAGCAGCCACAAATCTTTATGTAGAGTGGTGAGTTTTAAACCTTTCAGCAAGTAGATGTGCCTGAGAAAAGTATTCATTAACACATACTCAGAAGAGAATATGCAAATGCTTACCTTTCATAGGAATAGACGCTGCACAGCAATGTTAGAAATTGTGGTAGACCTTATGGAAGTAGAAAGTAACAATTCTACTTCTGTGCAGCACTTACTTGCTGGGACTTTGATAAGCTTTCACAAGTTTTAACCCATCCAGTCTCTGCAGCTTTCCTTCAAGCTGGTATTGTTGATGATTCCCCTTTTACAGATGAAGAACTTGGAACAGAATAGTTAAGTGATTGGCCACGGTCCCACAGCCAGTGTCGAGATCTGAATCCAGGCCTTCTGGCTCTAGAGTAGTGGTTCTCGTCTAGGGGCAACTTTGCCCCTCTAGGGGACACGTGGCATTGTCTAGAGACGTTTTTGTCTGTCACGCATCTGCCTCTGAGTAGAGGCCAGAGATGCTGCTGAACGGTACAGTGCATAGGCCCTTCCCCACAGTATTCCCTGCATCCCCTTAGTGTCTGCCCTATAAAGCTGAGTTCTAGGTATTATGTGATCACATGTAATCTTTTAGAATTAAACAAATTGCTTTTCTTTCAGGTGAATCCATTCCAATAAGACTATTTTTAGCAGGATATGACCCTACCCCAACAATGAGAGATGTGAACAAGAAGTTTTCCGTGAGGTACTTCCTGAATCTTGTGCTTGTGGATGAGGAAGACAGACGGTACTTCAAGCAGCAGGTATGGTGCCAGCCACTGTGGAGTCGTCTTCTGTGGCAGCTCGACCACAGCTAGAAAGCGCTCACTGGGCCGAGCTGCATTGTACGGAGTGGTGGGCGCCTGTGAAAGGAGTGCACACACTGGTGAGAGTGGGGTGAGGTGGTGCTCGGGCCTCTCTGCGCATGCTGCAGGACTCCAGCACGAGCTAGGAGTTGTCAGAGCTTTGATTTTTCTGCTTAAAAACAAAATTCAGGTAGTAGCAGGCAGGTGGCAAAGTCAGGGTCAGCAGAAACGTGCTGCCCATGTGACCGACTTTCCAGACTGTGCGCGCTCAGGTCACAGTGCGCGTGGGTCTTTAGTTTTTTTTTACTCTGTGGTATCTTTCTTAACAGATAATAGTTCTCTTATCACTTTTAGTAGCTGTATTTAGTTGATGCATTTTCTAGGTTTTCATTTTGCTTACTAAACAGTTAATTTAATTGCCCATAAGATCATACAATTCCAGTATTTTTTTAAAAAAAACATAAGGTATTTGTGCTAAAATGTGTTCTTAGTTGAAAATCTGTTAAACCTTTGAATTTTGATTGAAGATTGCTTTGGTATTCTGAATGAGATTAAACATTCAATTGACATTTAAATACTTGTTAAAGTTTGGAGTTAATCTGTTCTAACTAATGTGAAGAATATAAAAAATTTGTAAACTCAGTCTTCACATAGCAGATATGTGGAAAAAAATTAAAACGTGATATTTACAAGTTCAGAATCAGTTACATATCATGGCCCTGTTTGAATAAGGGTATTGTTTCCTATAGGTACTTTTTTGGGGAATGTTTTAATTTCTATTATGTTGGTTTAAAATAAAAACAGCCAGTCATGACTTTTAAAAATTTGAAAGGCAGAGAGGGAGAGGCTTTCCGTCCTCTGGTTCGCCCCTCAAATGGCTACAACCTCTGGAGCTAGTTCTATGAGGGTCTCCCTCATAGGTGCAGGGTTCCAGGCACTTGGGCCATCCTCCACTGCTTTCCCAGGCCATTAGCAGGGAGCTGGATCGAAAGTGCAGGTGACAGTGTTACCTGCTGTGCCACAGTTTACAGATGAACTTGGAACTGTCATGACTTCCTAAAATTTTAGGAATGTAGAAGAAGGGATGGATTAAGGTAAGGTTGAGAAAGGCAGAGGAAGAAAGTAGTGCAGGTTTACGTGCCGTGCGATAAAAGCACAGTAACTGAGCTTGGCTGGCAGCTGCGTGGCGGGGGCAGTAATGCTGGTAAAGATTGAAGTCCTGTTTGGAGGTTTCTCCTGGAGGCACTCGGAACTACAGAAGAGCATTCCCCCAAGTGTCCGCAAAGATTGACACAGCGGCGATACAAAGGGTGGGTCAGAAAGGAGGCCCGGGCAAGACAGGCAAAGCTGCCACCTAGGAAGCTGTTCGTGTCCAAGGCTAAAGTGATCCGGGCTTGCACTTGGAGAAGAGCAGTGGACCAGGGCCGGCGCCGTGGCTCAATAGGCTAATCCTCCACCTAGCGGCGCCGGCACACCGGGTTCTAGTCCCGGTCGGGGCGCCGGATTCTGTCCCGGTTGCCCCTCTTCCAGGCCAGCTCTCTGCTATGGCCAGGGAGTGCAGTGGAGGATGGCCCAGGTGCTTGGGCCCTGCACCCCATGGGAGACCAGGAAAAGCACCTGGATCCTGGCTCCTGCCATCAGATCAGCGCGGTGCGCCGGCTGCAGTGGCGGCCATTGGAGGGTGAACCAACGGCAAAGGAAGACCTTTCTCTCTCTGTCTCTCTCTCACTGTCCACTCTGCCTGTCAAAAAAAAAAAAAAAAAAAAAAAAAAAAGAAGAGCAGTGGACCAGAAACCAAAGCAGTTCGAAGAATAGCAAGGACTTTTTGCTGAATGGGAGTAGGAGAAGCAGAAGGGACAGTCTAAGACTAGAATTGGAAGAATGTGGGTCAGTTAAAAAAGATGAAGATAGGCTGGCTCTATGGTGTAGTGAGCTAGGCCTCCACCTGCAGCTCTGAAATCCCATACAGGTGCCGGTTCAAGTCCTGGCTGTTCCTCTTCTGATCCAGCTCTCTGCTGTGGCCTGGGAAAGCAGCGGAGGATGCCAAGTCTGGGCTGCTGCACCCATGTTTGAGACTCTGAAGAAGCTCCTGGCTTCGGATCAGCTCAGCTCTGGCTGCTGCCGCCATTTGGGAATGAACCAGCGAATACAAGACTTTCTGTCTCTCCCTCTATAACTGTCAGATTTTTTTTTTTTTTTAAATTTGTGGTTAAAATGGAAACAATCATCATATTTCTGTGGTGATAATTTAAGGCATAACCAAGAACGTTAACTTGTTGACTTTTTGTGTTTTACTAGGAGATCATTTTATGGAGAAAAGCTCCTGAAAAACTGAGGAAACAAAGAACAAACTTTCACCAGCGGTTTGAATCTTCAGAGTCACAGGCATCTGCTGAGCAGCCCGAAATGTGAACTGAACAGGAAAAACAACTAAGAACTGTAACCCGGAGAGTACGTGCAGCAGGTTAAAGGTGGTTGCAGCCTGTAGGGGGAAAAGGCCAGAACTCCATAGAACAGTCTTCCTGTATCTTACAGTGCTGCATTTATTTTACGATGTAACTAAATATTCTTCCTGTAAATACATTTTACAAAGTGCTTTCTTTGAAACACTGGAAATTTCTTAAGCTGCCTTTTTTTTAACTGCACATTTTGATTTGATAATAAGCACTCAGATTTGCATCAGCATAAACATTAAAGACTGTCCCATGAATAGGCTGGGGTTTGTAATTTTGCTTTCAGCATAATATTATATTTTTCTTCTCCATTTTCATGCTAACGATTACCTCTTATTCTCTACATGCAAAAAATTACGTATTTTGTGTTCAAATGAAATTTGAAAACCTGAGTGGCCCTTACAGTCTGCAGAGAATTAAAACATGGCATCTCAGTATTTCTGAGGTCAACACTTGTTTTTACATCCGTGTTTGGGAAAGGCACATGGAATGTTCGCTGTGGGTACTTCCGGGCCTGCCTTTCTGTGCTTCCTGAACTCTGTCCACTTTAACGTTTGCTGTGGAATGGCAAGTTTTACGTGGCGTGTTATTAGGACCTGTTTTCCCCTTTGGGCCACGTTGAGCAATCCCTGTTTCTGCTACTTGTCAGCCGTGCTGCCATGCACGCCTACTCTGAAACCAGTGTGTCTATGTATGTGTTTAATTTAAGGACTTTTTGCCACAGGTATGCCAATACCATTTTCTTCAGATTTCAGGGGAAAAGTTTGGGATGGTGGACTCCGCAGGACCTGTGAAATGTAGTTATTCAGATCTTGACAATTTACATTTGTTAAACTTTTGGCTAGTCTAAACTTACACAGTCTGTTTTAGTTTTTAACACTAAATTCAAGTCATTTGTCTCTTTTAAAAAAGTTGCAGTCACTGGTTCATATGCAGGGTCTGATCTCAAGTACACTAAGATGTGTAGAACCAAAAGGAAGCCTTCTCTGGGGAAACTGCTTTCACTTATGACTCATTGGTTTTGTACCAATATTTTTTAAAATACACTTCAGTGTAAGTTTTGTCAGTTAACCTTACTTTATGAGTAAGCTAAATAACCCAAATTACATTATTTAAGCCTGTTTTACTACTATGGCACTTTGATCAACGGTCAGTGACCCATTTCTTTACTGGCAAAGGCTCCATCCGCCACGTGCTGGAGCGTCTGTTCTGAATGTGGCGGTATCTATGGATGCTCATGTTTCCTTCATGTAAGTGCCTGCTCAGAGTTTCAGACTTTAAAAATGCCAAATATTTTCATGGTCACTTGCATGTAGTAAATCTAGAAAATATTCAAAGAGATTTTGAAAACCAATTGTATTTAACCAGCCTCAAATTGTGCAACCATGATGTATAATAAAGAATTTCAAACAGACTAGTCTTGTTATTTGAATGGTTAAATAACTATTCTCAAATCTCTTCTTACTGTTAGACTTACTGTTGAGGGTGGGATTGCCCATCAGGTTAGGTAGCTGTGATTGCAATAAGTTTTTATGAATATTACCAGTTTCAATCTTGAACTTTTGTTAAATTTGAGGAGCAGAGAGAGAGGTAGGGACAGAGTGAGCTCTTCCCCACTGGCTGAGCTGGGACCAGGAGCCAGGAATGCAATCCAGGTGTCCCATGTGGGAGGCAGGAACCCAGTTACTGTAGCCATCACTGCTGCCCCCAAGGGTCTGCGTTAGCAGGAAACTGGAGTCAGCAGCTGGAGCTGAGACTTGAATTAGGTTTCTCTGGTGTGGGACACAGGAGTCTGAACCACTAGGCCCAGTGCCCACTCTCCTTAGAAGCTTTTAAAAAGAACCATGCCCAGGTTGCACCCGGATGGATAAAATCGGAAACACAGGGGCTGGGACAGCAAAGCTGCGCAGGGTTGAGAACCACTCATCGAAAGGGTTAAAATGGTTACTTTTTCTTTTTTTTTTTTTTTTGATAGGCAGAGTGGACAGTGAGAGAGAGAGACAGAGAGAGAAAGGTCTTCCCTTGCCATTGGTTCACCCTCCAATGGCCGCCGCTGCAGCCGGCGCACCGCGCTGATCCGATGGCAGGAGCCAGGATCCAGGTGCTTTTTCCTGGTCTCCCATGGGGTGCAGGGCCCAAGCACCTGGGCCATCCTCCACTGCACTCCCTGGCCATAGCAGAGAGCTGGCCTGGAAGAGGGGCAACCGGGACAGAATCTGGCGCCCCGACCGGGACTAGAACCCGGTGTGCCGGCGCCGCAAGGTGGAGGATTAGCCTATTGAGCCACGGCGCCGGCTAAAATGGTTACTTTTTCATGTTGAGAAAGAAAACCTTTTCCTCTATACTCTAAGTTCTGGGGCCTACAAATTAAGCTGACAAAAAACACGCAAAAGCCCAATTTAACAGCATGCCTGTAAGAGCTGCCAAGTGTGTGAGTTAGAAGGGTGGGTAGAATGACAGCTCATGTGCCGCTTCCCAGGGGAAGTGGGGGAAGGAAGGGCATTTAGGGAAAGTTACATGGGTGCTTAGCAGATGAGAGTTTTGTGACTGTTTAGGTATGGTGCTCACTTCACTGCCTCTGGGGACAGGAGTCACTCTTGCCTGGTTGTTCTGGGGAGGGGTTTTATGGTAAAACTTTGGTATGATAAAACTTTCAGCTTTTTGGGCAAATGAGATTTCAGGAATGCCAAGTGCCTTCTCAAAATAACTTGCCTCAGGGATGGGCGCTGTGGTACAATGGGTTAAAGCCCCTGCCTGCAGCACCTGCATCCCATCTGAGTGCCTGTTCGAGTCCCGGCTGCTTCACTTCTGATCCAGCTCCCTGCTAATGCGCCTGGGAGAGCAGTAGAAGATGGCCCAAGTCCTTGGGCTCCTGAACCCACGTGGGAGACCTGGAAGTAACTCCTGGCTTCAAATTGGCTTGGCTCAGCTCTGGCCATTGCTGCTATTTGGGGAGTGAACCAGCAGATCGAAGACCTACCTATCTCTCACCATCCCCCCACACTACCTCTCAGCTTTTTCAAATAAATACAATCTTTTTAAAAAAATAATTTGCCTCAGAAGCAGATTCTGAACCCCTTCAATATGGATCTAGTAGTTATCAAGTCTTAAGTTCTTTGTTATTCCTTGTACACTCCGGCATGCTGAACGCATATGAAGGAAACCTCCAGGGACTTACACGGGACTGGACCGTAACTTCACACGCACGTGTTCTTACTTGAGACAGCTTCCACCCACTGGTCACCTGAAAATCCCCACCGAGGCTGAGACTGGGCTGGGCTGGACTGGAGTAGGAGGGACCCAACTACTTGAGCTGCTCTCAGCGTCTGCGATAGCCAGAAGTTGGAGTCAGGAGGCAGAGCCAGGTATAGAAACCAGGTAGGGGGCCAGCTTTGTTGCATAATGGGTCAAACTGCCACCTGCAGTGCCAGCACCCACTGTGGGCGCTGGTTCAAGTCCCAGCTGCTCCACTCCTGATCCAGCTCTCTGCTGTGGCCTGAGAAAGCAGTAGAAGAGGGCCCAAGTCCTTGGGCCCCCAAACCCGTGTGGGAGACCCCTGTTGTGGCCAACTGGGGAGTGAACTGGAGGATGGAAGACTGTCTCTCTGTGCCTCTTTAACTCTGCCTTTCAAATAAATAAATCTTAAAAAAAAAAAAAAAAAAAAAAACAACAAAAAACCAGGTAGGCTCCGATAGGGCATGGTAACTGCTAGGCTAGATGCCCATTTCTAGAATTTAACATACTTTTAAAAGATTGATTTATTAACAGGCAAAGCACAGCAGGGCTGAAAGGGGGTCACGGGTGCTTCCATCCTCTGGTTCACTCCTCAAATGGCTGTAACAGACACATCTCGGCCAGGCTGAAGCCGGGAGCCAGGAATTCAGTCCTGGTCTCCCACATGGGCGGCAGAGGCTCGAGTACTTTAACATTTTCTGCTGAATTCCCAAGTGCACTGGCAGGAAGCTGGGTATCAAGCCAAGTAGCCAGGACTGGACCACCACTCCATCCCAGGAAGCGGACATCCTAAGCAGTGGCTCAACCGCTATGCCACAACACTGGCATCATGGAACTTTTTTTTTTTTTTTTTTTTTTTTTTTACATTTCTAATACAAAATCATGCCAGGAAAAGGTGTATCCTTGAATTAAGGCATTGGGCATTCCATAAGCATATTTCTTATGACACTCGCCTATCTACAGTCTTTCAGTGACAGCTCCTTCCAGGAGAACGGTCCACTTCACAATGCGAAACACGTCTTCATCTCCAGTTACGCCACATTCCTTGGACTGAACGCACAGTCCTGCCTGCACTCCAGCTGAGGCATCCAGAGACTGTCAACGTAGTTCTGTCAATGGTGGTGCTGTGGTGGAGACCGTTCAGGTCTTACAGGCCCTAGGAGGCACCAGTGTGTGCAGAGCTACAGAGGTCAGAGATGACGGCGTAACTGGTGGGTAGTTCTGAAATGAGTGGGTGGCAGATGTGAGGAGCAGAGATGAAGATGAGGCTGGAGGAGACACAGGGAAAGCCAGTGTAGCACAGGGCCTGGAGGCCATGCAGATCAATAGAGTATGGTCACTTCATTCAGTCACTGAAGGGTTTAAAAAAATTTTTTTAAAGATGTATTTGCTGCACTAGCGCTGTGGCGATGGTTTCCCATGGGGCACCAGTTTGAGTCCCAGCTGCTCCACTTCCAACCAGCTTTCTCCAAAATGCCTGGAAAGCAGTGGAAAGATGGCCCAAGTGCTTGGGCCCCTGCACCTGTTTGGGAGACCCAGAAGAAACTCCTGGCTCCTGGCTTCAGATCTGCTGAGACTGGGCCCTTGTAGCCATTTGGGGAATGAACAAGTGGAAGAACTCTCTCTCCCTCTCAAATATTTAAATAAATCTTAAATTTTATTTATTTATTTATTATTTATTTATTTATTTTGACAGGCAGAGTGGACAGTGAGAGAGAGAGAGACAGAGAGAAAGGTCTTCCTTTGCTGTTGGTTCACCCTCCAATGGCCGCCACGGCCGGCACACTGCGGCCGGCGCACCGTGCTGATCCGATGGCAGGAGCCAGGTGCTTCTCCTGGTCTCCCATGGGATGCAGGGCCCAAGCACTTGGGCCATCCTCCACTGCACTCCCTGGCCACAGCAGAGAGCTGTCCTGGAAGAGGGGCAACTGGGACAGAATCTGGCGCCCCGACAGGGACTAGAACCCAGTGTGCCCGCGCCGCAAGGCGGAGGATTAGCCTAATGAGCCACGGCACCGGCTTTAAAATTTATTTTAAAGAGTTAGATCCTCCATCTGCTGGTTCACTCCCCAAGTGGCCACAATAGCCAGGACTCAGCAGGAGCTTCATCTGGGTCTCCTACCTAGGTGGCAGGGGCCCAGGCACTTGGGCCATCTTCCACTGCTTTCCCAGTAAGCTGGATCGTAAGTGGAGCAGGGGCCAGCGCTGTGGCTTAGCAGGTAAAGCCACTGCCTACAGTGCCAGCATCCTATATGGGTGCTGGTTCGAGTCCCACCTGCTCCACTTATGATCCAGCTCTGTTGTGGCCTGAGACAGCAGTAGAAGATGGCCCAAGTCCTTGGGCCCCTGCACCCACATGGGAGACTGGGAAGAAGCTCCTGGCTCCTAGCTTTGGATCAGGGCAGCTTCAGCCTTTGCAGCCATCTGGGGAGAGAACGAGCAGATGGAAGACCTCGCCATGCAATTCTGCCTTTCAAATAAAATGAATAAATTTCAAATAAAAGTGGAGCAGCTGGGAAATGAATCATTTCCCATATGGGATTCTGGCATCACAGGAGGCGGCTTAACCCCCTGGGCCACAAAGCTGGCACCTCACCGAACAATTTTCAGCAGGAGTAACTTAATCAGATGTGTTTCAACAGGTAAGGTGCCTCTGGCACAGTATGGAAGAAGGCTTGAGGGCAGACCAGGGTCCTGTTACGTGGTTATTGCAGTCATCGTTCAATAGGCCCTGATATGCGTCTGGTGCTGACTGCCCTTGGTGCTACGAATATCCCTCTAAAGGGAATGACAGCTGCTTTAGGAAAGCACACATTCCAGAATGATTTTTCTCCTTTCAGCGTTTACAGTAGAAGTCTGAGTGGCTAACGAGGAAAACCTACAAGTAGTATAAAATTCAGACTGCAATTTAAACCTGCAAGGAGGCACCAACAAAGTTACAGTTAAAGTAGGTTTAAGAATTATTTTTCTGTAAAACTAGAGTTAGACTCTGGTCCAATCATTCGTGTTCTTTCCCTGGTCAAAACGCCCACAAGGCTTGGATGAAACTGTAGAAACAACACTTAAAGGCACGCAGTAATCACTCCCCAGTACCGTCAGACACAGCTTGCCTTTCAGTATTCCCGCCACGGTTAGCATGTTGCAGTGGGAAGCACGTTTGCTCTGAAGCCACAGATACTTTGATCATCATCTGACTCCACTTAATATCTACCACTGAGACAAGTTTTATACCTTGCTAAACCTCATCTGTAAGTCTGGTGACGGTAAAACCTCTACACGATTAAAAGGGATAACAGCTGCACATTAAAAATTGTTTGAGGCTGACCTTGTGGCACAGTGGGTGAAGCCGCCCCCTATAAGCGTGCCGATGCCGGCATCTGGCAGCCCATATCCGACGAAGTCCCAACTTCTCCACTTCTGATCCAGCTCCCTAACGTGCCCTGTTGAAAGCAGCCGAAGACGGTGCAAGTGCTTGGGTCCCTGCACCCACCCAACCTCCAGAACAGTCACTGCTGCCTCCTAGGGTTTGTATTATCTGGAAGCTGCAATCAGCGGTGGAGCTGCGCATTCAACAAGGCACCGCTACGTGGGACAGGTGTATGCTCACTGACATGCTGACTGCTACGTTAAACCCGTGCCGTTGAATAGCGTCTGTGGTGAGGATTACTATGTGCAAAACCGGATGTCAGACAGAGCAGGCTTCCCCTCGAGCTTCTGCAGGTAAACTCGGTGTCCCAGTTCACCTGTCCTTCCTTGCACCAACATCATGCTATCTCAATTTATATGTATATGTATATGTATATGTATTTTTTAAAGATTTATTTTATTTATTTGAAAGATAGGGTTACAGAGAGAGGTAGAGACAGAGGAGTCTTCCATCCACTGATTCACTCCCCAATTGGCCGCAACGGCCGGAGCTATGCTGAACTGAAGCCAGGAGCCAGGAGCTTCTTCCAGGTTTCCCACATGGGTGCAGGGGCCCAAGGACATGGGCCATCTTCCACTGCTTTCCCAGGCCACAGCAGAGAGCTGGATTGGAAGAGGAGCAGCTGGGACTAGAACTGGCACCCATAAGGGATGCCGGCGCTTCAGGCCAGGGCTTTAACCTGCTGCGCCACAGCGCCAGCCCCTCAATTTAGATTACTTGGTAGTATCTTTAGAAATTTGGTAGTGCCAGTCAAATATTATAAAAAAATAATAAATAAATGATGGTGAATAAAAAATAATAAATGATGGTGAAAGATACATTAATACATTGTAAGTAAGGATGCAAACTCTAGTACAACTATTAGGTAGACAGTTTGGAGATTCCTCAGAAATCCGGAGATACATTCACCTATGACCCAGATGTTCCAGTCCTGGGAATACACCCAAAGGAAATGATATCAGCATATGAAAGTTATCTCTTCTCAGAGCACCTCAGTCCACAATAGTTAAGATACATAATGAGGCCAGCGCCGCGGCCCGCTAGGCTAATCCTAGCCGGTACTCTGGGTTCTAAGTCCCGGTTGCTCCTCTTCTAGTCCATCTCTCTGCTGTGGCCTGGGAAGGCAGTGGAGGATGGCCCAAGTGCTTGGGCCCTGCACCCACATGGGAGACCAGGAGGAAGCACCTGGCTCCTGGCTTTGGATTGGTGCAGCATGCCAGTCATGCTGGCCATTTGGGGGGTGAACCAACGGAAGCAGGACCTTTATCTCTCTCTCTCCCTCACTGTCTAACTCTGCCTGTCAAAAAAAAAAAAAAAAAGATACATAATGAACCTAGATGTCCATCAACTGATGATCAGATAAAGAGAATGAGGTAGGTATACATGATGGACTACCACTCAACCATAAGAATGAAACTCTGTCTTTTGCAACAAAATGGATTCAAGTGGAGACTACTTAGAGTGAAATAGATCCATCCCCAAACAACTACTATCATGTTTTCTGATATGTGGTAGTTAATATAGAATACAAAAAAATCTAATAATGAAACTGACATCTTATGATTTGATTACTGTCTACAGTCCCTGTCTATATTCCTATTTTACTGTGACCTTTCCACATTTTACTTGTTGAATATTACATGTAGTGGTACATTTAGCTGTGATTATAAAGTAAGGTGAAATTATTTTATTGCAAAACCAAGGGGAAAAAAAGAAATGGGGACTGACGGGGGAAGGTTGCAGAGACGGAGGGAAGTATGGTTATCTCCTTAGAATTCTACTGATGGGCAGTTCCAAGATGGTGGAGTAGGGAGGCAGCTTACTGCTCTAACCCAGAAGATAGTTTAAAAAAAGTGGAGATAGTGTAGTCTCAGGAAAGAGTTAGGAAAAAACAGCAGAGGAAACTCTAGCGAAATTAGAGGGACGTTGTGGACCTATGTGGAGGGCATGGGCACCCATGGCTGGGGACTCCAGCAGCTGAGAGCCTACACATCAGAGCGGGAAAGTGAGGTAAGATGAGACTGCAGTAGGCCGAGACGCTGGGGAAAAAGTGGCAGGAAGAGCCTAGAGGGAACCCAACTTGAAGCCCTAGGGGGAAAGTGCACCAGCCAAACTAGAGGAGAGAGAGAGGAAAAAAAAAAAAAAGGACGAAAGGATGGTAGGGACATGTTTCTCTTTTTCCGATCACCTTACAAAGGAAAACAAGCTGATAGAGAAGGCGCCATTTTGGACATACATAACAGCTGTGCCAGCTCGTGTCTGCGCCTGGCAATCAGCTGAGTGGAGACTCCCGACTCTGGTGGAGAGAAATAACAGGGGGCTAGGAGCTTGTGACTGTGTGAAGCTTCTGAGCATGGATGTGAAAAAATAACTGAGGCTGTGTGGGAGAACTCACAGTGTGGCTGGGACTTTGAGCAGTCTCAGTGGGAGATGCCATAAGCTCAGGGGTTCCTGGTTACCTGGTGAGAGACATTGTTGGGGAATCTGAACTCACACTGAGGACTGAACAGATCCTTTGTGTGGTCCTTGGGACAGAGCAGATGAATATTATACCCACTGGAGCTAGTGCACAGGCACTGGTCTCCATGGAGGAGAAGAGCTCAGCTGAGCAGAATATACTTCCCTTCTGATTAAAAACAAAACAAAGCAAACAACAACAACAACAACAAAAAACCCACAAAACCAGAAGACTTACCATGCCAAATCTGGGAGTATCACCTTAGGCATGCCCTTAACCCTAGAGAACTGAACAGAGCTCTCTGGCCACACCCACTATAAACCTCTAAGAGATTCACTGAAAGCAGACAGTCCACTTATCTACAGAGTCATAGTACAATGATAAAAGCTGCCACAGCTGGAAGTGGGGGGAGAAGCAGAAGAAACCAACAAGTATTTCCACAAATGCTGAACAAAAAAAAACAACAATCCAAGAAACAAGAACAAGGAAGACAACATGATGCTCCCAAAAGAACACAACACTTCAATACTAGATTATGAAGACAATGAGATGGAAGAAATGCAAGAAATGGAACTCAAAAAATTGATCAGATTACACAGAAGTAATCAAAAGCAAATGCATGAACTACTGAAATCCATGCAGGACATGAAAGAAAACCTTTCCCATGAAATTGAGATCTTAAAGGAGGAATCAAAATGAAGAATTCAATAGAATAAAAAATGCAGAGGAGAGCCTTAACAGAATCATGAGGCAGAAGAGAGAATACTAGACTCAGCAGACAGAGCACAGGAATGTATACAACCAAACCAAATACAAGAAGAGGAAATTAGAAACCTAAAACACACTCTTGGGAATCTACTGTATACTATAAAAAAACCAACATTCGGGTTCTAGGAGTTCCTGTAGGCATGGAGACAGAGAAAGGATTAGAAGGCCTTTTTAGTGGAATACTAGCAGAGGACTTCCTGGGTTTGGAGAAAGAAAGGGATGTCTAAGTGCAGGAAGCACACAGAACTCCCAATAGACATGACCAGGAAAGAACCTCGCCAAGTACATGTAATCAAACTCAACACAGTGAAACATAAAGAGAACATAAAGAGAAGATTCTAAAATGCAAGACAGAAATGCCAGATTACTCTCAGAGGATCTCCAATTAGATTCACAGCAGAATTCTCATCAGAAACCCTGCAGGCTAGGAGAGAACAGTGCAACATAGCCCAAGTCCTAAAAGAAAAAAAAAACTGTCAACCCAGAATATTACACCCTGCAAAGCTCTCATTTATGAATGAAGGTGAAATAAAGACCTTTCATAGCAAACAGAAATTGAAAGAATTTGTCACTACTCATCCAGCCCTGCAAAAGATACTTAAAGATGTGTTAAATACAGAAGCACATAAAGATGGTCATCAATATGAAAGAAGGTAAAAGGAAGAAAATCTCTCAGTAAAAGATCAAAGGAAGTTCAAAGTATAAATTAGAAATATCTTTGGAAAAGTGGCAGGGCAAAGTCACTACTTATCAATAGTCACATTGAATGTAAATGGCCTCAACTCTCCAGTAAAAAGACACAGAATGAATGGATTAGAAAACAAAGCTTATCTATTTGCTGCTTACAAGAAACACATCTTTCCAACAAAGGTGCATGCAGACTCAAAGAGAAAGGTTGGAAAAAGACATTCCATGCCAACAGAAACCAAAAAAGAGCTGGTGTAGCCATCTTAATATCAGACAAAATAGGCTGGCGCCACGGCTCACTAGGCTGATCCTCTGCCTGCAGCGCCAGCACCCCAGGTTCTAGTCCCGGTTAGGGTGCTGGATTCTGTTCCGGTTGCTCCTCTTGTAGGCCAGCTCTCTGCTGTGGCCCGGGAGTGCAGTGGAGGATGGCCCAGGTACTTGGGCCCTGCACCCGCATGGGAGACCAGGAGAAGCTCCTGGCCCTGGCTCCTGGCTCCAGATCAGTGCGGTGCACCGGCTGCAGTGCAACAGCCGCAACAGCCATTGAGGGGTGAACCAACGGAAAAGGAAGACCTTTCTCTCTGTCTCTCTCACTGTCCACTCTGCCTGTCAAAAAAAAAAAAAAAAAAAAAAAAAAAGAAACAGATAAAATAGACTAACACAAAAACTGTTAAAAGAGACAAAGAAGGGCACTACATAATTATTAAGGGATCTATTCAACAGGAAGATGTAACTATTATAAACATATATGCACCTAATTACAGGGCACCTGGCTATTTAAAAGATATGTTAAGGGATTTAAACGGAGACTTAGACTCCAATATAATAGTATTGGGGGACTTCAATACTCTACTTTCAGCAATGGACAGATCAACCAGGCAGAAAAATCAACAAAGAAATGGCAGATTTATCGGCACTATAAACAAAATGGACCTAACATATCTACAGAACTTTTCATCCTGCAGTTGCAGAATACACAGTCTTCTCAGCAGTGCATGGAACTTTCTCTATGATTGATCACATACTAGGCCATAAAGCAAGTCTCAGCAATTAAAAAAAAATCAAAATCATACCATGCATCTTCTCGGACCACAATGAAATGAAGCTGGAAATCAGCAACTCAGGAATCTCTATAGCATATGCAAACACATGGAGACTGAACAACATGCTCCTGAATGAACAGTGGGTCATAGGAGAAATCAAAAACTTTCTGGAAGCAAATGAGGATAACAACACAACATATCAAAACTTATGGGATACAGCAAAAGCAGTGTTAAGAGGAAAGTTTATAGCAATAGGTGCCTACATCAAGAAATTGGAATGGCACCAAATAAATGAGCTATCAATTCATCTCAAGAATCTTGAAAAACTACAGCAAACCAAACCCAAAACTAGTAGGATAAAAGAATTAGAGAAGAAATCAACAAAATTGAATCCAAAAAATTTACAAAAGATCAGCAAAACGAAGAGATGGTTTTTTGAAAACAAACAAAATTGACACACCACTGGCCTAACTAACCAAAAAAAAGGGGGGAGAGAAGACCCAAATCAATAAAATTAGAGATGAAAAAGGGAATGTAGCAACAGACACCACAGAAACAGAAGTCCTCAGAAATTACTACAAAGAGCTGTATGCCAACAAACTGTGAAACCTGGAAGAAATGGATAGATTCCTGGACACATACAACCTACCTCTATTGAACCATGAAGACATAGAAAACCTAAACAGACCCATAACTGAGACAGAAATTGAATCAGTAATAAAGGCCCTCCCAGCAAAGAAAAGCCCAGGACCAGATAGTTAAAAGAACTAACTCCAATTCTTCTCAAGTTATTCAAAACAACTGAAAGAGAGGGTTCCTTCCAAATTCTACAAAGCCAGCATCACCCTAATTCCTAAACCTGAAAAAAATGCAACAAAGAGAATTGACCAATTTTCCTGATTAACACACAAAAATCCTCAACAGAATTCTAGCCAATCAAATCCAACAACACATTGGAAAGATCATCCACTCAGACCAAGTAGGATTAATCCCTGGTATGTAGGGATGGTTCAGCATTCACAAATCAATCAATGTGATACACCACATTAACAAGATGCAGAAGAAAAACCCTATGATTATTGCAATAGATGCAGAGAAAGCATGATAAAATACAACACCATTTCATGATGAAAACTAAGCAAATTGAGTATAGAAGGAACATTCCTCAACACAATCAAGGCAATTTATGAAAAACCCATGACCTGCTTCACAGTGGATCGAGAAAAGTTGGAAGCATTCCTGCTGTGATCCTGTACCAGACAGGGATTCCCACTCTTACCACTGCTATTCAATACAGTACTGGAAGTTTTAGTCAGAGCCGTTAGGCAAGAAAGAGAAATCAAAGAGATACAAATTGGGAAGGAAGAAGTCAAACTGTCCCTATTTTCAGAAGATATGATTCTTTATTTAGGGGATCCAAAGAACTCCACTAAGAGACTACTGGAACTCATAGAAGAGTTTGGTAAAGTAGCAGAAATCAACAGCCTTTGTATACACAGACAATGCCACGGCTGAGAAAGAACTTCTAAGATCAATCCCATTCACAATAGCTACCAAAAAAATCAAATACCTTGGAATAAACTTAGCCAAGGATGTCAAAGATCCCTACGGTGAGAATTACAAAACTTTAAAGAAAGAAATAGAAGATACCAAAAAATGGATAAGTGTTCCATGATCATGGATTGGAAGAATCAGTATCATCAAAATGTCCATTCTTCCAAAAGCAATTTACAGATTCAATGCGATACCAATCAAAATACCAAAGACATTCTTCTCAGATCTGGAAAGAATGATGCTGAAATTCCTTTGGGGACACTGGAGACCTCGAATAGCTACAGCAATCTTATACAACAAAAACAGAGCTGGAGTGTGGGGAGCAACTCGGACTAGACTAAGTTACTGGAATTAAGACTTATTCTATGCATCTGCTCTCCACAATATGGCGCTGGGAGTGGAGTAAACAGCTTCTACACAGCTGCCTCTCGCCAATTTGATTGAGCTGCAGGAGCTGATCCCGCTCCTGATTGGAGGAGAGCAGTGTGCTCGGCGTGTGGGTAGCAGAGTTGGGATTGGTGGAAGAGGACTATAAAGGAGGAGAGAGACAACATGCACCAGGAACATCTAAGGGGAACACCCGAGGAACATCTGAGCAGCCCCCGAGGGAGCCGGCCGGCGGTGTGCCGCTCCCCCGTGGAAGTGGGGAAAGTGGCAGGGGGCACCGCCCTTCCACGGAGGTGGAAGGGTCGGTAGCCAACCCGGGAAGGACCAGCAGCAAACCCGGGAAGGGCCGAGCAGACAAAAGAACAGCGCAGGGTCCTGTGTCATTCCTCCATGAAGAGGGGAGCAACACTGGAGGCATCACAATACCAGATTAAGACATCCTACAGGGCAGTTTTAATCAAAACAGCCTGGTACTGGTACAGAAACAGATGGATAGACCAATGGAACACAATAGAAACACCAGAAAATCAATCCAAACATCTACAACCAACTTATATTTGATCAAGGAGCTAAAACCAATTCCTGGAGTAAGGACAGTCTATTCAATAAATGGTGCTGGGAAAACTGGATTTCCACATGCAGAAACATGAAGCAAGACCCCTACCTTACACAAAAATCCACTCAACATGGATTAAAGATCTAAATCTACAACCTGACACCATCAAATTATTAGAGAACATCGGAGAAACCCTCAAGATACTGGCACAGGCAAAGACTTCTTGGAAAAGACCCCAGAGGGACAGGCAGCCAAAACCAAAATTAACAACTGGGATTACATAAAATTGAGATGTTTCTGTATAGCAAAAGAAACAGGAAAGTGAAGAGGCAACCAACAGATTGGGAGAAAATATTTGCGAATTATACAACTGATAAAGGATTAATAACCCGAATCTACAGAGATCAAGAAACTCCACCACAACTAAACAAACAACCCACTTCAGAGATGGGCCAAGGATCTAAACAGACATTTTTCTTTTTTTTTCTTTTTTTAAGAGAATAAGATTTATTTCTTTAGCTTCTAAAATGTGCCAGGCATTTATTTATGCATTTTTTCTATGTATGAGGATGAATATCCTACTTCATACATACTGCTCATCCTCTGATGTTAAAAGTTAAAGGTTAAGCCAATGAAATCCATCCTGCAGTCTGGCATCCCCTCTTCCTCAACTATCATAGGGATGGCTCCTTCTCACCCTTTAATTAGCAGCTTCAGTGTCAGACTGAGAAAGATTTCCGACTAAAAGCTCCACACTTACCCCAGCCCTGTTCTAGCTGCTAATTCCCTCAGTATTCTGTAATCCAAAATCTTCTGATTTCTTTACATGAAGGATTTTAATCACCTTAAAGTGTCTGGTTTACTTTTTTTTCTTTTCTCAACATAATAGCAGTAGCCTCTATCTTTATATTTAGTATATAACTGTCCTAGCACATAGTTGTTAACAACAGTAACGTCCAAAACACTTGAAATCTTATGATCAAGGCCTCGAGTGCCAAATCACTATATTCCCATAGATTTTCAATAATAATCTACTGGGGCTTAACATTCCCCAAACTAGAAATCTACATGCTTATTCTAATTTTCCCATTCTTTGCTCAACACTTCAATAGATGTTTTTCAAAAGAGGAAATCCAAATGGCCAACAGACACATGAAAAAAATGTTCAAGATCACTAGCCATCAGGGAAAAGCAAATCAAAACCACAGTGAGGTTTCACCTCACCCTGGTTAGAATGGCTTACATACAGAAATCAACTAACAACAGATGCTGGCAAGGAGGTGGGGAAAAAGGGACACTAATCCACTTCTGGTGGAAATGCAAACCGGTAAAACCACTATGGAAGACAGTTTGGAGATACCTCAGAAATCTGAATATAGCCCTACCACATGACCCAGCCATCCCACTCCTCCTCGGAATTTACCCAAGGGAAATTAAACTGACAAATAAAAGAGCTATCTGCACCTCTATGTTTATTGCAGCTCAATTCACAATAGCTAAGACATGGAATCAACTGAAATGCGCATCAACAGAACACTGGATAAAGAAATTATGGGATATGTACTCTATGGAATACTACACAGCGGGAAAGAAAGAGAGAGAGAAAGAGAGAAAGAAAGAGAAAGAGAGAGAGAGAGAGAGAGAGAAATCCAGTCATTTGCAACAAAATGGAGGATTCTGGAAAACATCATGCTGAGTGAAATAAGCCGGTCCCAAAGGGACAAATATCCTATGTTCTCCCTGATCTGTGACAACTAACTGAGCACCTAAAAGGAAACTTGTGGAAGTGAAACTGACACTATGAGAAGCAATAACTTGATCAGCCCTTGTCCTGTCGAGGAATAGCTTACTATTTTTATTCTTTTTAGTATTTTCTTTTTCTACTTAATCCCATTGGTTGAATTCTTAACACAAAAATATTCTTAGGTGTTTAAATTTAACTGAAAAGTGATCCCTGTTAAAAATGAGTGGGAATAAGAGAGGGAGGAGATATACAGTTTGGCACATGTTCCCTTAGACTTACCCTTAAGAGCAAAGCTAAAAACTTGCCATGGGTCTCTAAATCCCATTATGTTGGCAGGTACCAATGCCACCTTACTTGTGAAAGTGATCAGTTTAAGTCCATAACTGATCATAAAGATAGGATTAAGTGTCAAGGGATCACAGAAATAAGAGTAAGTGTCTATTAATAATAATACATAGAATTAAAAAGGAAAAAAATGATCCAACAAAGGAAGCAGGCCACACAGAAGACTCATGAAATGACAAATACCCTAAATAGTACTCTGGCCTCAGAATCAGCCCTTAAAGCATTCGGATCTGGCTAAAAAGCCCATGAGAGCATTTCAAGCATGGAAAGCCAAGACACTGTGGCAAAAAATGACCTACATGTAACTGCAATGGCATGGATACATAAATGAGACCAGGGCAGGACTCTCCATGATGGCTAAGTGGAGATGACCAGGATTCCTCTCCGCTCCCATGGAGTGGAACCAAAGTAACGACACTGCACTTCCAGGCTTGTGCCTAAGGGAAAACTGTGGAGCTCGGCAGGGTGGCAGGGAGGCGTGAGACTGCAGCATCAGAGAAGAGTTTGTGCTCTGTAAACTGAGACCCCAGGACCACGGAGGGGCATTCGCTAAGAGGGAGAGCTACAGCAGACCCCTCCTCCAGGGTGAGAGGCGATGGCAATGCACACTACAGGGGGCTCCACAGCCACCACGGGCTTGGATCCTAGCAAGGATGGTCCCCTGGCTTCAGAACTGGTACTCACCTTGTCTCCCCTCAAGTGGCGTTCCACTTGTTTTAAACATTTACCATCTGTCTGAAATGTAGACACACGGGCGGAGGTTTTCTGTGTGCTCGGTTATTCCTCAAACGCCTGCAACAACCAGAGCTGGGCCCAGCTCATGCCAAGGGCTGAGAACTCAGCCTGTGTCCCACTCTGGTGACATGGACCCTGCTACTCAGCCACCAGATACCGGCTCCCAGAAGCTGGAATCTGGAGCAGAGCCTGAACTCAACATGAGTCCACTGATCTCAGATGAAGGCACCCAAGTGACATCTTAACTGCTCCCCACTGCCTGCGCTGTGATATCCCTTTGACAAAGGGTCACTGTTGGATGCCACAGAGGACAGAGGCCCTTGCGTGTCCATCACACTAGTGAAACCGACTGCAGCTTCACAAACCTATCTCAGTCCAGCTGCACCAGTGTCCTGTACTCCATGGGTCATGGGTCAGGGGTCAATGGTCAGCACAGAAGAGTGGGCACTACTCCCACAACCTCCGAGGAATAGGTGCCAACCTCTGCAGACGCAGGGCCTACTAGGTGGTCTTCCTCTTTGCCCCAGAGCAGTGCACGCTCTTTCTGTGCTGGCTTGGGCGGCCGTGGATGCATGCGCTAGACTCAGACCCACAGCAACAAGGGTCAGTGCAGCGCGCTGGCTCTGGGGCCGCTTTAATACTCCATCATCATCACAGTCCCAATCAGGCCAAAACAAAGAAACACCCGAGTTAAACTGGCCTACAGACCAAATGCGCCCAACAGACTTAGAACATGCCACCCAGCGGGCAGAATGCACACTGCTTTCCTCCGCAGTCTCTGGCGCAGGGCACGTGTCAAGCTACAAAACAGATCTTACTAAATTCAAGAAAATTAAATCATATCGCATTATCCTCTCCGAGCACAAGGCAGTAAAGCTAGAAGACATCAGCAAAAGAAACTCTAGAAATATTACAAATGCATGGAGCTACAACAGTTGCTCCTGAAGGAACAATGGGTCATTGAAGAAATTTAAAGGGAAAGCTAAAAATTCCCTGATCTAATGCAAATGGAAGCACTACAAACATAACCTTATGGAATAGCAAGAGATTCTAAGTGAGAAGCTTGTAGCAGTAACCACACACACACACACACACAGTGGGTTAAAGCCTTGGTCTGAAGCGCCGGCATCCCATACGGGCACTGGTTCTAGTCCTGGCTGCTCCTCTTTGTATTCCGTTCTCTGCTATGGCCTAGGAAAGCAGTAGAAGATGGCCCAAGTCCTTGGGCCCCTACACCCGTGTGGGAGACCTGGAAGAAGCTCCTGGCTTCTGATCAGCTCAGCTCTGGCCATTGCAGTCAAAGTACCAGATGGAAGACCTCACTCTCTGGCTCTACCTAACTCTTTCAAATAAATAAATCTTAAAAAAAAATACAGATAGAATGTATCAAATAGAAAATGTAACAATGCATCTCAAGGACCAAGAAAAATGAGAAAAAAATCATCCTAAAGTTAAATGGAGAAAATAAACATCAGAGCAAAGATAGATGAAATAGAAAATACAAAAGATCAGTAAAGTAAGGTTTTTGAAAAGGTGAACATAATTTTCAGCTAGACCATAAAAACAGACTCAAGTGAACTGAAACAGAGATGAAAATGATTCCACAGCAACAGAGCCCCATTATACACTACTCTGAACAACCCATGCCAACACATTTGGAAACCTCAAAGAGGTAAAATTCTGCACCAGTGACTTACCACAACTGAAACATGAAGTCACAGAAAACATGAAGAAAAACCAATAAAGAGTTGGAGGCAGTAACAAAAAAGCTCACAACAGAGAAAAGCCCAGGATCACATGGCCTCATTGCTGAATTTTAGCAAACTAAGATTTAACACTTACTAATCTCAAAGTAGTAAAAAAAATGGAAAGGAAGGGAAACCCTTCCAATTCATTCCATGAGGACAGTATTACTTTGATTTCGAAACCAGGCAAGGATGCAACCAAAAAATAAAAACATAGATCAACATCCCGATCAACACAGCTGCAAAAAGCTCAACAAACTGAATCTAACAACACATAAAAAAGTCATTCATAATGATCAAGTGGGATTTATCCCAGGAGTCAGGCATTTTATTCAACTTATACAAACCAAGAAACCCAATACATATCACAAAAATAGGATGAAAGAGAAAATTCATATCACCTCAATAGACAATCACTCCATAAAATTAATCATGAATTGAAAACCTTGAGCAAATTCATTATAGAAAGAATATATCTCGGAGCTGGCGCTGTGACGTAGCGGGTTAACGCGCTAGCCTAAAGTGCCAGCATCCCATATTGTTGCCAGTTCAAGACCCGGCTACTCTATTTCTGATCCAGCTCTCTGCTACGGCCTGGGAAAGCAGTAGAAGATGGCCCAAGGCCTTGGGCCCCTGCACCCATGTGGGAAATCCAGAAGAAGCTCCTGGCTCTTGGTTTTGGATCGGTGCAACTCCGGCTGTTGCAGCCAATTAGGGAGTGAACCATTGGATGCAAGACCTCTCTCTCTCTCTCTGCCTCTCCTCTCTGTGTAAGTCTTTCAAATAAATAAATCTAAAAAAAAAAAAAAAAAAAAAAGAAGGAATATATCTCAACATAGTAAACGGTGTGTTGGACAAAACCACAGTCAACATTATATTGAATGAGAAAAATAGAATTTCCTCAAAGTTCTGGAATCAGGAAAGAATGGTTACTCACTACTTTTTTTATTTAAATATTTTCTTTATGTATTTGAGAGATGGAGAGAGAGAGAGAGAAAGGTCTTCTGTCCATTGGTTCACTTCCCCAGTGGCCGCAACGACTGGAGCTGGGCTGATCCGAAGCCAGAAATGAGGAGCCAGGAACTTCTTCCAGGTGAACCAACAAATGGAAGATCTGTCTCTCTTTCTCTCTCTGTCTCTCTGTCTCTCCTTTCTCTAACTCTGACTTTTAAATAAATATATAAATGTTTAAAAAAAAAAAAAAAAGACAAGACAGGGGCCCATGCTGTGGCATAGCAGGTAAAGCCACTGCTTGCATTCCAAATGGGTGCTGGTTCGTGTCCTGGCTGTTCCACTTCTGATCAAGCTCTCTGCTAATGTGCCTGGGAAAGTAGCTGAAGATGGTCCAAGTGCTTGGGTCCTGACCCCACGTGGGAGATCCGGAGGAAGCTCCTGGCTCCTGGCTTCAGATCAGCCCAGCTCCAGCCATTGCAGCCATTTGGGGGAATGAACCAGGGGATGGGAAGATTCTCTCCAGCTACCTCTTTAACTCTGCCTTTCAAACAAATAAACAAATCTTTTAAAAAGAAAAAAAAGACATTCTACACAGCTATTCCAACCAAAACAAAATGATACTGGCATAAATACAGTCACACAGATTAACAGAAATCAATAAAGATCAAAGAAATGAATCCGTGCATCTATACAACTTTGACAAAACTGCCGGAAACACAATGGAAAAAAGACAGTGTCTTAACCAAATAGTGTGTGGAAAGTGGCATGTCCATACACAGATAAATCAATGATTTAGTCAAAATGGATCAAAGATCTAAATCTAAGACCATGACATGTGAAGCTACTACATGAACTCATTAAGGAAATACTTCTACTCATCGCCATAGGCAACTTTTTTTTAAAGAATCCAAAGGCATAGGAAAGAAAAAGCATACAAGTGTGGTTTTATCAAATGTAGACGCTTCTGCACAGCAAAAGAAACAGTCCACAGGATGGAGACAACCAATAGAGTGAGAAGATAGTTATAAAGTAGTCATCTGTCGGCCGGCGCCGCGGCTCACTAGGCTAATCCTCCGCCTAGCGGCGCCGGCACACCGGGTTCTAGTCCCGGTCGGGGCGCCGGATTCTGTCCCGGTTGCCCCTCTTCCAGGCCAGCCCTCTGCTGTGGCCCGGGAGTGCAGTGGAGGATGGCCCAGGTGCTTGGGCCCTGCACCCCATGGGAGACCAGGAAAAGCACCTGGCTCCTGGCTCCTGCCATCGGATCAGCGCGGTGCGCCGGCCACATCGCGCTGGCCGCGGCGGCCATTGGAGGGTGAACCAACGGCAAAGGAAGACCTTTCTCTCTGTCTCTCTCTCTCTCACTGTCCACTCTGCCTGTCAAAAATAAAAAAAAAAAAAAAGTAGTCATCTGTCAAGGGACTAATATCCACAGTATGTAAAGAACCCGGAACACTTAACAGGAAAATGACCAACCCAGCTCACAAATGGGCACTGGCTCTGAGTTGACATTTTGTCCCTTGATTGGCTTTCAGGGATATGAGTAATTATTTGTCCTGATTCCACAAGTGTGTTTTCGTTCTACATGCCCATGGAGCTATCTGGAAGGAAAGAGATTTTTAATGGCAGATAATAATAATAAAAGGAGCCTCTAATATGAAAATTACACATAGACGTACAAGGCCCCACTCAAGTAGCAGTTATATATCGTGATGGACACCAGGAAACCAACCAGCAGATCAGCTAGGGGCTGGCGCTGTGGCAGAATATGTTAAGCCTCTGCTTGTGGCACTGGCATCCCACATGGGTGACAGTTCAAGTCTCAGCTGCTCCACTTTTTTTTTTTTTTTTTTAAGATTTGTTAATTTGAAAGTCAGAGCTACATGGAGAGAGGAGAGGCAGAGAGAGAGAGAGAGAGAGAGAGAGAGAGAGAGAGAGAGAGAGAGGTCTTCCACCTGCTGGTTTGCTCCCCAGATGGCTACAACGGCCGGAGCTGTGCCGATTTGGAACCAGGAGCTTCCTTCGGGTCTCCCTTGTGGGTGCAGGGCCCCAAGGACTTGGGCCAGCCTCTACTGCTCTCCCAGGCCATAGCAGAGAGCTGGATCAGAAGTGGAGCATCTGGAACTCAAACCGGCGCCCATGTGAGATGCTGGCACTGTAGGCGGCAGCTTTACCCTCTATGCCACAGTGCCAGCCCCAACTGCTCCACTTCTGATCCAGTTCCCTGCTAACGGCATGGGAAAGAAGTGGAAGCTGGCCCAAGTGCTTGATCCCTGCACGCAGGTGGGAGACCTGGAGGAAGCTCCAGGCTCTTGGCGCTGCGGCTCACTACGCTAATCCTCCGCCTTGTGGTGCCGGCACACCGGGTTCTAGTCCCGGTCGGGGCACCAGATTCTGTCCCAGTTGCCCCTCTTCCAGGCCAGCTCTCTGCTGTGGCCAGGGAGTGCAGTGGAGGATGGCCCAAGTCCTTGGGCCCTGCACCCCATGGGAGAACAGGAGAAGCACCTGGTTCCTGGCTTCGGATCAGCGCGGTGCGCCGGTCGTGCCGGCCATTGGGGGGTGAACCAACGGCAAAGGAAGACCTTTCTCTCTGTCTCTCTCTCTCTCTCTCTCACTGTCCACTCTGCCTGTCACACACACACACACACACACACCCAAAAAAAAAAAAAAAAAAAAAAAGAGGCAGCTGAGGGCCCAGCAGTCCCGCTGGGTGTGAGTAATCGTGCCCAGTGTGGCTAAGGACCCTACTCTGCAGGCCTGAAATCCAACAAGCAAGCAGCTGAGAACTTGGAGGGCGCCTAAGAACTCAATGGAAACCCGGCAGGCTGGACAAGATTCCTGGAGCCCCAGGATTTCTGGGGTTCAGTTTACTTACCCCTCAGTCGTTACTTCTCACCTAAGTGGTCCCTGCTGCCTTGTTTTACCAAAGATTCTCACTGGTAGTGCAAAGAGTCCAAGTCAGGCCTTCCTGCTCCCACAATTTCACCTCCACTGAAACAGGCTCTCCAGTTCTTAAAATTCTTTCACTCCCTGGTTAAAATCCTTGACGGCTCATGGCCCTCATAGCAGAAGGTACTGGATGACAGGGATGGCCTTTTCTCCTTCGGCTCCCTAAGTTATAAACAACGAGAGCCAAGACTGATGCCATTCTCTCCTCTCAGAAAAGCAAGGTAGGTTTGGCTCAAAGTTTGCTAGGATAACCAAGTGTTCTTACAACTAAAGGGGCAGGAGGCAGCTGATTGGATGCAGCCAAACACAGCTGCAAACACTTCTCATTAGGCAGCTGCCTGCAGGTCTATTTCAGGTGTGTCAAATTTGAGACACACTCAGCAAAGCAGGGATGGGGCCCTCACCACGTCCTTCCTGATGTAGAAATAGAACCCCACACTATATTGCTAAATGTTCAACAGCTGACCAGGAAATACATGCAGCATACAACTTGGATGGCACGTGAACCTGTTCCTCTGCGTAACCCTTCCTGGAACTTTACACTTACTGAAATGTGTAAAACTTCCCTCGGGACTGGCTTCCCACATGGGCACCGGTTCCAGTCCCGGCTGCTCTTCCTCTCGATCCAGCTCCCTGCTGATGGCCTGGGAAAGCGGTAGAAGACGGCCCAAGTGCACGGGCCACTTCACCCACGTGGGAGACCTGGAGGAAGCTCCCCAGTCTTGGCTTTGGATCAGCTCAGCTCTGGCCACTGTTGGCCATTTGGGGAGTGAACCAGCAGATGTACGACCCCCAACCTCCCAAACTCTACCTTGAAAATAAATAAAATCTTTTTTAAAAAAACTTTCCTATAAGTAAACTCTATAAAACCTTTTAGCTCCTAGTTCTTCCAGAAACCTGTCATTTGATTAGTTAAAACCACCTTGCTCCTCAACTGTACAATAAATTTTGACTATTCTCAGCTGTTGTGGGTGTGTTTCCATGTGCAAACGCACAGGAAAAGAATGCTTCAAATTTCTTTTTTTAAAGATTTATTATTTGAAAGGGAGAGCCAGAGAGAGAGAGAGAGAGAGAGAGAGAAAGTCTTCCATCCACCGGTTCACTCTCCAAATGGCTGCAACGGCCAGAGCTGGGCTGATCTGAAGCCAGGAGTATCTTCTGGGTCTCCCATGCAAGTGCGGGGGCCCAAGGACTTGGGCCATCTTCCACTACTTTCCCAGGCCATAGCAGAGAGGTGGATCGGAAGTAGAGCAGCTGGGACTTGAACCAGCAGACATATGGGACGCTGGCATTGCAGGCAGTAGCTTTACCCGCTACACCACAGCGCCGGCCCCAAGAAACCATGGATTTTCTGCCTGGTTACATCACCCCAAAGATATAAGATGATGGATATGTTAATTATCCCTATTTAACTATTTGACAACATATACACACCTTGTAACATTACACTCTATGCTATAAACCTATACAGTTATTTGTCAAATTTTTTTTTTGACAGGCAGAGTGGACAGTGAGAGAGAGAGAGAGACAGAGAGAAAGGTCTTCCTTTGCCGTTGGTTCACCCTCCAATGGCCGCTGCGGCCGGCGCACCGCGCTGATCCGATGGCAAGAGCCAGGAGCCAGGTGCTTATCCTGGTCTCCCATGGGGTGCAGGGCCCAAGCACCTGGGCCATCCTCCACTGCACTCCCTGGCCACAGCAGAGAGCTGACCTGGAAGAGGGGCAACCGGGACAGAATCTGGCGTCCCGACCGGGACCAGAACCCGGTGTGCCGGCGCCGCTAGGCGGAGGATTAGCCTAGTGAGCCGCGGCGCCGGCCCAGTTATTTGTCAATTTAAAATTAATTTTAAAAGCTTCTATGAAGATTATATAAATCAGTATTTTACCTACTTTTCTCCACTGTCAGCCACAGCACAACTTACAAATCCATTGCATAGCACCGGTGAAGCGACTGGAGAGAAACCTCAGTGCAGGCGGCTGTGGTCAGACTGACGATGGGCTGTTTCTAGAGCATTGTGAGGTCTTCCCACGTCTCAACCAGAGAGCTCAGAGACGTATTTTCACACATTTGTCAGTGACAGAAATTGGCAAACTACCAAAATACCCAAGCCAAGGGGTGACCCTGTGCCTGGCTGGGAGACAGCCTGCCCAGCCCACGCAGGAGGTTAGAAGGGTGTGGCACACCAGGCCTCCCGGGATGGCCTGACTGCTGGCAGGTGGCAGGAGCCCCAGGCACATACCCTCCTCCCACCCCTTGAAGGGCCTTGTCATTATGGGTCCTGTAAACAGCTCCCAGGCATGGCTGAGGCCTGTCAGGACCACCTGGGAGGCTATGCAGGCTAAGGGGCCTTCAAGCTGATTGGAGAAGCTTGGCGGCACTAATATGGGTTTTACCCTACAGAATTAGTGTTGCCCTGAATTAGCTACGCCCCCTCTGCCTGCCCTTTAAAAGGTGTGCTTGACTGTTAAGAAATGGACAAGTTCACTGAAACTTGCCGGTGCTTCTTGTTGAAGGACGCCATCGCCTCACCATCCCGGCAGCGCGGACCTTGCAGGATGAGTCCGGAAAGACCTAAAGGATAAAAGTAGTAACAACTATGTGTCCCACTGGCTCTTTATACGGCTCATCAGATTTACAGGACTTCATAATATCTAATTTTTCCAATGCAACTTGGAGCCATGTTGTTCAAAATAATTTTTATTTTTTATTTGAAAGAGAGAGAGAGAGGTTTCCATCTGCTGGTTCACTCTGCAAATGGCCGCAATGGCCAGAGCTGGGCCAGGCCAAAGCCAGGAGCCAGGAAACAGGAGCTGCTTCTGGGTCCTGTGGGTGCAGGGGCCAAAGCACTTGGCCCATCTTCTGCTGCTTTTCCAGGCACATCAGTAGGGACCAGGATCAGAAGCAGAGCGGCCAGGACTCAAACTCGTGCCCATATGGCATGTGAGTGCTGCAGGTGGTAGCTCAACCAGCTACACCACAGTGCCAGCCCCTCAAACTAATTTTTGCACATCTGTCAGAAATGATCTGTTATACACCATATGGAAAATGGGTAGTAGCCCTTTGAAGTAGTGATGAGAGTAAGTTACATCTGTAAAGACTGTTACAGCTGGTGACAGGTGCCAAGGTCTCACGTCTTGTATGTACTACAGAATCCCCTTGAAAATACTTTAGCCATCTTATCATTCCTTCACAATGCACTTGTATTATCTGTCTTGTTCAACTTTTATGTTGAGAGGTCCTTTAGCAGAACAAAATTTAACATAGTATCTTGGTTTTAACCATTTTCACTTTTTTTGTCTCCCAGTTTTCTACCTTCAATTTTTTTTCTTGCAGTTACTGAGCTTATTAAACTTTTCCTATATTTCCATAATAGTTTATTATCCTATCAGATATAATACTAAGATGTTTCTTCAGATTATGATGTCCAGTGCTTTAAATAAATGCTCACTTTTGAAGATGTAGTTGGCAGCATTTACTTAAAAAAAAATAAAAAGGGATAAGTGATTTTGCAAGATCCCTAGAAAGTCAAGAAGGAAAAGGACCCTAAGCCCAGGGAGAGGTTTCTTTCTTTCTTTCTTTCTTTTTTTTTTTTTAAGAGATTTTCGTGGTGTCAGCACTGTGGTATAGTGGGCTAAGCCTCTGCCTGCAGTGCCAGCATCCCATATGGGCGCTAGTTCGAGACCCAGCTGCTCCTCTTCCAATCCAGCTCTCTGCTATGGCCTGGGAAAGCAGAAGACAGCCCAAGTCCTTGTATGTATGTATGTATGCATGTAGGAGACCCGGAATAAGCTCCTGGCTCCTGGCTTTGTATTGGCCCAGCTCTGGCCGTTGTGGCCATTTGGGAAGTGAACCAGCAGATGGAAGATCTCTCTCTACCTCTGCCTCTCTGTAATTCTGCCTTTCAAATAAATAAATAAATATTTTAAAAAGGAGATTTTCACTAATAAAATAATTATACCCATTCCAACACAACCTTACCCAACAGTGCAATTAGATAACCATTTGTATGGAGGGCCAACAAGAGCATCAGCAAACTTCGGTATCAAAGTCCACGAGGATCCTACACGTGAGAATGGATAGACCACGGGTTACAGTTCAACCAACAATCACCTAACTCTCAACTCTGTATGGGAACTGCTCTTTCTCTCTGTACAGTTAACTCAATTTTACTGTCACCAATAAACACATGTGACCTGTCAGATAATTCCAGAAGCTCCTTGACTTAAATCTTCTAAGATTATGTTTTATCCTCCCTTAAAAAACTGCATACATATGTGCATGTGTGTATATATACATATGTGTGTGTGTGTGTGTGTGTGTGTGTGTGTATTTAGAGAGAGAGAGAGAGAGAGCGCCCCTGAAAGGCATCTTGGGTTACACTGCAGACCAGGTCGTCTCCTGTGACTTCAACAGTGACTCCCACTTCTCTACCTTTGATGTTGGGGACGGCATTACCCTCAATGAGCACTCCTTCAAGCTTGTTTCCTGATATAACAATGAATTTGGCTACAGCACCGGAGTGGAGGACCTTAGGGTCCATAGAGCCTCCAAAAAGTATGACCTCCTGGACCACAAGTCCCAGTGAGACCACTAGCCGCACTGTGGCCACCAGAGAGAGAGGGGCCCTCGGCTCATGGGGATTCCCTGTCCCCACTCAGTCTCCACCCATTGAGAGCTTCTCCTCTGCACATTTCCCGTCCAAGATCCCCTAGAGAACAGGAGGGGCTTAGGGAGCCCTACCTTGGCATTTGTCACCAGTAAAACCCACTGCACTCAGACAAAACAACAGTCAAAATGTGATGATGGAGGAGAAACAAACACCAAGACAAGAGCACAGTCATGGATGCCTTGGGAATAGAAACACCATACATCTTTTAGGGAGGAAAAACAGGAATTTATTTATTACTTTTTTTTTATTTTGAAAGTCAGAGTTACACAGAGAGGAGAGGCAGAGAGAGAGAGAGGTCTTTCATCTGCTGGTTCATTCCCCAGTTGGCCGCAATGGCCAGAGCTGTGACAATCCAAAGCCAGGAGCTTCTTCCTGGTCTCCCACTTGGGTGCAGGGGCCCAAGGACTTGGGCCATCTTCTTTTGCTTTCCCAGGCCACAGCAGAGAGCTGGATTGGAAGTGGAACAGCCAGGTCTTGAACCAGTGCCCATACGGGGTGCCAGTGCTTCAGGCCAGGGCATTAACCCTCTGTGCCACAGTGTGATTTACAAGAGGGAGCCATGCAATTTCTCTATCGTTGGTCCTGTGACATACAATAGGAACCTGACAAATGTAAACATCTATTGTTTTTTTTAGTTATAAATTCTACACCTATATACAATATGTGGTGATCAAATTAGGTTACCATTTCCATCTCCTTATTTAAAAACACTCTTTATTACAACTTAGTAGTTGTACATACTTGGGGGGTATAAAGTGAGATGTTAATTGTGGGGAGCAACTCGGACTAGACTAAGTTACTGGAATTAAGACTTATTCTATGCATCTGCTCTCCCACAACATGGCGCTGGGAGAGGAGTAAACAGCTTCTACACAGTTGCCTCCAGTTCGACCAGTAACCTGCAGGAGCTGATCCTGCTCCTGATTGGAGGAGAGCAGCGTACTCGGCGTGTGGGTAGCAGAGTTGGGATTGGTGGAAGAGGACTATAAAGGAGGAGAGAGACAACATGCACCAGGAACATCTATCTGAAGGAACACCTGAGCAGCCCCCGAGAGAGCCGGCCGGCGGTGTGCCGCTCCCCCGCGGAAGTGGGGAAAGTGGCAGGGGGAACCGCCCTTCCACGGAGGTGGAAGGGACGGTAGCCAACCCAGGAAGAACCAGCAGCAAACCCGAGGAGGGCCGAGCAGACGAAAGAACAACGCAGGGTCCTGTGTCGTTCCTCCGCGAAGAGGGGGAGCGACAGTTAATGAATGTACAAAATGTGTACTCATCAGATCTGAGGAATTAATGTTTCCCCCAAACTAGTATGCTTTGCATTTAGAGTTTTGAGTTCCTGAAAATCCTTCCTTAACATGACAATAATCTTTCTTGCATGGCTATCCTTTATCATCCCCTTAAACTGAGGTAGCCATCAAAGAATGAAATCTATTCAGTGAGGGACCTGCACTGTGGTGCAGCAGGGGTTACATCAGAGCCTGCCATGCCAGCATCCAACAAGAACACCAGTTCAAGTCCACCTGCTCCACTGTTATTTTTTTTTTAAAGAGGGCAGGATTTTTTTTTTAATCTTCCAAGGAGTCTGATCCTTCAAGGGGCTTGGTTCTTTTCTTAAAAAATTTATTTATTAATTATTATTATTTATTTGAAAGGCAGAGTTACAGAAAGAGGTAGAGACACAGAGAGTGAAAGGTCTTCCATCTTTTGGTTCACTCCCAAATGGACACAATGACCGGGGCTGGGCCAGGCTGAAGCCAAGAGCTTCTTCCGAGTCTCCCACATGGGTACAGGGGCCCAGGCATTTGGGCCATCTTCCACTGCTTTCCCAGGACATCAGTAGGGAGCTGGATTGGAAGTAGAGCAGCCAGGACTTGAACCGGCGCCCATATGGGATGCTAGCGCTGCAGGTCAGGGCTGTAATCCTCTGTGCCACAGACTTGCTTTTATTGACTTGAAAGCAGGCTGTGCAGTGAAGCCCCTTTGGATTTAAGAGCACTTTTCTGCTTCCTTTCTTCTTCCTGCTGCAACTGCCATGCCCATAATCCAGCTTCCATTTTCTGTGACAGCAGCACAAGGCGCCTTGCAAACTTCTCCCATCCAGCTTTTCTTCTAAGCTGGCCTTTCATTGGGGGAGCCAGGTGGCCATCCATGCAGGACCATCCTCGGAGCTCTGAGAGGGGTCCGTAGCCGGAGGGGTTGGCAGCCAGGCCACTTTGCTGCACTGCAGCCTCCGAATACTCCAGAGGGGAGTCCCTAAAGCGGCAGGTGCTGCTCCACTTCCCATACAGCTCCCTGCTGATGCACCTGGGAAAGCAGTGCAACACGGCCCAAGTGCTTGTGCCCCTGTGACCATGCAGGAGACCCACATGGAGTTCCAGGCACCTGGTTTCAGCCTGGCCCAGCTCTGGCCACCGAGACCTTTTGAGGTGTGAATCTGCGGATGGAGGGTGTGAGGATGTGTGTGTGTGTGTGTGTGTGTGTGTGCGTGTGTCTCCCTTTATCTGCAACCCTGCTCTTCAAATAAAATAAATCTCTTTTTAAAGAAATAGAAACAGACAGTCTGGTGTGTTTTTGTCTAACTTGTGGACAAAGACTTTTATAGGGAATGTAAAAAATTACTGCTCTTTTGTAATCCAGAACTCATTGTTCAGTATGAGTTTTGATACAAATAAGAAGAAATATTATGAAAAAAATAAAGGAATAGAAGTGTATTCAGACACAACAGATCTGTTACCTCTTTTGACTACCATACAGAACATATAATTAATGAAGGTCCCTATGGCTCCTTCTTTTAGGGAATTCCTGCCATATGGGTTCTTACCAGAAGAAGAAAAACCACAGGAACTAAATAGATAAGAGGAAGGAGCAAAGCATTAATTCAAAGCTCTCATGGAGGATGTGTTATATTAGAATCAGCAGGACTGTCAAAAAATACAATCAATAGATTAAAAATGTCCAAAGTTTATATAAATCAAATCCTGAAAAAATTAAAAGGCAAACTTAAGATTTAAAAATACACATTTACAATCTTTGTAATAGAAAAACACTGAAGTGTGGGCATTGGGGACAGCAGTTAAGACACCTTTTAGGATGTACAGGGAGTTTAGGGCAAAAATTAATCTACTGGCTCCTATTAAACTTGATCATGAACATGATGCTAAGACTAGGAACGGCTGTCCCACTATGTTGATGGTTGATGACAGAGCTAAGCTAGTTGCTCGCAGTCAACATATGTTGTTGTTAGTGGTAACACCTTTGGAGGCTTTGTGCCAGTAATACAGCATGGCTGTGAATTCACTGATAATGTGAGTTTGCTAGGCAGAATAATTTAGGTGGTACTGGGCCATGGTCAACTATTAAGACTGGACTCCTTCAAAGCTTCAGGGAGCTTGGATTAGAACAGCTACAATCACTAGTGCTACGTGATTGACTGATACACAGGCAATTAATGATTTTAGATCAGTTTGGCGAAGACAGAGTAAGCTGTTATAATTATTCCTCATATGGATGGTATCAGGAACGAGCAGGCTATGAAGTTTGCTATGGGGTTCAGAATGGCTGTGATTTGCATTATACCATATCCACCTACTTTTAATAGTACAGCTGCACGGACTGCTGATCTGGTGATGTGGGCTTCAATGAGTGTTTTAGGAAGCCAGAAGTGGAGTCCCTGTAAGAGTATTTTCACCATAAATGCTCAATACATGCGAATCATGAGAGTGTTGGATCAAGAATTATTGGTTGAACTCCAAAGTATGTTAGTAGAAAATTTAGTGATGTTTTGAATATAAATTAATGCAACTGAAAGGGGCCATGAGGCTATTAGAGTGTAGAACAGGAAGGTGTGTGTCTGCGTTTAGTAATTCTGTTTGGTTCCCTCATTAGGTGATAATGACCAGGACTGGAATGAGTGTTGCTTCAAATAAAATATAAAATATAACTAGTTCTGTGTCTGAAAATGTTGTAATGAGAAATGTTTGTGAGGAGTAAGTAGAGTGATGTGAGTGTGTTTTTTCATGTTCTTGTGATGTTGACTTCCTATGATATTAGGGGTAGTGGTCATGTTGTTAATAGCAGTAGGGGAGTCCATTGTGAGTTGGAGAATATTGTTGAAAAGTTTAGGTTATCTTCATTGGGTTCAATTCTTAAAAGTAGTGGGTTGTTATGCTAATTAGTAGGCTTGTATAGTTAATTCAGATTATATTGTTTTTAGAATATCATGCAGTTGGAATGAGTATGATTGTGAGTAGAACAATTTTTAGCACTGCAAGAGGTTTAGGTTGTGAACATAACCTATTTCGTATGCATTGGAAACTAACAGTGCAAGGCCTACAGTGGCTTCACAGGCTGCGAAGACTAGCAGGATAACAGGTATTATAAGTGACAGTGTGAAGTGGGTATTTAAAATTATATGCCTGGCAAGAATAAATAATGATAGTAATATGTCTTCTAAGCATAACTGGGAGAATACGAAGTATGACAGGTAAAATTAATATTCCTAATAAGGCTAAAATGTAAGCTATAATAATATTAATATAGATTGAAGGCATTTTGATAATTATGTTAATTCCATAATCTAATGAGTAAAAATAATTTATTTTATTTAAACTAATTATCATATTCAACTCATTCTAATACTTTTTGGAATCATTCATAAGCTAAGCACACAGCTAGAATGGAAATTAAGATTAGTGCTAAAGGCCGGCGCCACGGCTCACTAGGCTAATCCTCCGCCTGCGGCGCCGGCACACCGGGTTCTAGTTCCAGTCGGGGCGCCGGATTCTGTCCCGGTTGCCCCTCTTCCAGGCCAGCTCTCTGCTGTGGCCAGGGAGTGCAGTGGAGGATGGCCCAAGTGCTTGGGCCCTGCACCCCATGGGAGACCAGGAGAAGCACCTGGCTCCTGGCTTCGGATCAGCGTGGTGTGCCGGCCACAGCAAGCCAGCCGCGGTGGCCATTAGAGGGTGAACCAACGGTAAAGGAAGACCTTTCTCTCTGTCTCTCTCTCTGTCTCTCACTGTCCACTCTGCCTGTCAAAAATAAATAAATAAATAAATTGAAAAAAAAATTAGTGCTATAAGTATGAGTTTGAGATTATTTCTTTGTGAGGCTCATAGTAGAGGTAGAATAAGGGCAATTTCCAAATCAAATAATAGAAATGTAATGGCTACAAGGAAAAATTTTATTGAAAATGATAGGTGGGCTGATCCCACTGGGTAAAACCCACATTTGTAAGGGCTTATTTTTCTGAGTAGATGTCTAGTTGTGGAATTAAAAATGTGATGGTGACTAAAATTATTGTAATAGATATATTGACAATTAGAACTAGGATTAGCTTAATTTTTCTACCTTAATCCTAAACCTAATTCTAACCCTAAACCTTACTTCTGAACCTTATCCTAAAACAAAACTCATAACTCTACCCTAAAACATAATAACCTTAACACTAAACCCTAAACTCAAAACCCTAACCCTAGCCCTAACCAAGCCCTAGTCCTAACCCTAAACACTATCTCTTAGCCCTAATCCTAAACCCTGTGACTAAACCTAAATCCAAATCCCAACCCTAACACTAAACCCTAACTATAAACACTAACCTTAACCTAACCATTAACCCTAACCCTTCAGTCTAACTCTGCCCCAGACTCAACCCCATCCCCACCCTAACCCTAAACCCTAATCCTAACTCCTTACCCTAACCACCCTATCCCTAACATTAACTCCAACCTCTCCTAACACTAAACACTAACCCTAAACCCTATCCCTAAACTTAAACCCCAATCTTAACCCTAACCCCTATACCTTAATCCCTAAACCTAACAATAACATTTACCCTTAACCCTCAGACCCTAAATCTTACACTAATCCTTATCTTTTTTAAAAAAAGATTTATTTATCTGAAAGTCAGAGTTACATTGAGAGAGGAGAGGCAGAGAGAGATAGAGAGGTCCTCCATCCACAAACAGCCAGAGCTGTGCCGATCTGAAGCCAGGAGCCAGGAGCCAGGAGCTTCTTCCGGGTCTCCCACGCGGGTTCAAGGGCCCAAGGACTTGGGCCATCTTCTACTGCTTTCCCAGACCATAGCAGAGAGCCTCCTAATCCTTATCTTAACTCATAATCCCTAACCCTACTTTTATCTTTTCTCCTTGTGCCATATACTAGCTGTTAAAGATCAATCTGTTTGGCTGGCGCCGCAGCTCACTAGGCTAATCCGCCACCTGCGGCGCCGGCACCCCAGGTTCTAGTCCCGGTTGGGGCGCCGGATTCTGTCCCAGTTGCCCTTCTTCCAGGCCAGCTCTCTGCTGTGGCCCGGGAGTGCAGTTGGAGGATGGCCCAAGTCCTTGGGCCCTGCACCCGCAAGGGAGACCAGGAGAAGCTCCTGGCTCCTGGCTTTGGATCAGTGCAGTGCGCCGGCCGCAGCGGCCATTGGAGGGTGAACCAACGGCAAAGGAAGACCTTTCTCTCTGTCTCTCTCTCTCTCACTGTCCACTCTGCCTGTCAAAACAAAAAAAAAAAAAAACAAAAAACCAATCTGTTCACCATGAACCTTTGAAACTCAAACCCCTAATTCCCTTGTATGATTACTCCTCAACTCAACACCAAGCTCATTCCTCTCATTACAACATTAATTACATGACATCACATGGACAAAAAACTCTAGGGTGAAAACCCTTAGAATTATTGAACTGAAAAAGATGAACAATGAATTTAAAGAAATAAAAATAAATAGTATGGTAAAGCAGTATTTGCTACAAATAAGACATCTGTTTCAGAAGATCAAGGGTGATCAACAGTCATCATGGGAGACGTCACATTCACAGAAAATGGAAAAAATCACCTGATCTTCCCAACAGATGCCGAAACAGCTCCAACAAATCCGACACAATTCCATGATAGAAGCACCCACTAACTCGGTGGAGAAGACAACGCCCAGGCCTGGCCCAGTGGCGCAGCAGGCTGAGCTGACTGGTGCTTGTTACGCCCACACTCCACGATAGTGCGCTGCTTTGAGGCCCAACGTCGCCACACTCTGATCCAGCTTCCTGACAATGTTCCTGGGAGGCAGCGGATGACGGCTCCAGTATTTGGGCTCCTGAACCCCAGACGGAGTTCCAGACGCATGACTTTGGCCCGGCCAAGTCCTGCCCGTTGTAGTCATTTTGGGAATCAGGCATGGAAGCTCATGTTCCCTCCCTCCCTGTCACTCTGTCTTTGAAAAAAAACACATAACTGTAACATAAAGGGAGAGAACTTCCTCAACAGGGTGGACCCCAACAGGCAAACCCCAGGGCCGACATCACACTCGGCGGTCCTCCCGGAAAGTGAGGAGCAGGGCAGGGATGCTCCCTTCACCTCTGTGTTCAATATCACACTTCACACAGGAATGAGGCAAGGCAGAAAACGTGCTGACGGTTACAAGAAATGGTTTTAGAGGCCGGCGCCGCGGCTCACTAGGCTAATCCTCCACCTGCGGCGCTGGCACCCCGGGTTCTAGTCCCGGTTGGGGTGCCGGTTCTGTCCCAGTTGCTCCTCTTCCAGTCCAGCTCTCTGCTGTGGCCAGGGAGTGCAGTGGAGGATGGCCCAAGTGCTTGGGCCCTGCACCCCATGGGAGACCGGGAGGAAGCACCTGGCTCCTGGCTTCGGATTGGCACAGTGCACTGGCCGTGGAGGCCATTTGGAGGGTGAACCAACAGAAGGAAGACCTTTCTCTCTCTCTCTCTCTCACTGTCCACTCTGCCTGTCAAAAAAAAAAGAAGAAAAGAAAGAAATGGTTTTAGAATAATATACATGTTCAGTAAAGTTCAAACACGGTATCCACACTCAAAAATCCATTTCACGCCGGCGCAGCGGCTCACTAGGCTAATCCTCCGCCTTGCGGCACCGGCATACCGGGTTCTAGTCCCGGTCGGGGCGCCGGATTCTGTCCCGGTTGCACCTCTTCCAGGCCAGCTCTCTGCTGTGGCCAGGGAGTGCAGTGGAGGATGGCCCAAGTGCTTGGGCCCTGCACCCATGGGAGACCAGGAGAAGCACCTGGCTCCTGCCATCGGATCAGCGCGATGCGCTGGCCGCAGTGCGCGGGCCGCGGCGGCCATTGGAGGGTGAACCAATGGCAAAGGAAGACCTTTCTGTCTGTCTCTCTCTCACTGTCCACTCTGCCTGTCAGAAAAAAAAAAAAAAGTTAAAAAAAAAAAAAACCCATTTCACGAGCTGGCGCTCTGGCGCAGTGGGCTAAGCTTTCGCCTTTGTCCCCAGAATCCCACATGGGCTCCAGTTCTAGTCCCGGCTGCTCCTCTTCCAATCCAGCTCTCTGCTATGGCCTGGGAAAGCAATGACAGATGGCCCAGGTCCTTGGGCCTCTGCACCTGTGTGAGAGATACAGAAGAAGCTCCTGGCTCCTGGCCTCGGATCGGGGCAGCTCTGGCCATTGTGGCCATTTGGGGAGTGAACCAGTGGATGGAAGACCTTTCTGTCTCTCCCTCTCTCTGTAACTCTCTCAAATAAATAAATGAATAAATCTTTAAAAAAATCCATTTCACACAAAAGATGAACAATCAAGAAAGCAAATTTTAAAATTTCATTTTAAAAATGTCAATAGTGATAATAAGGAATAAATTTAACACTGGGGAAAGACATGCACACTGAAAATTACAAAATGTTATTGAACTAAAGAAAACCAAAATTAATATAAAGACTTATAAAACTCCTGCAATAGAAGACTTAAACATTTAAGACTGCAGAACTGCAAAGAATCTGCAGATTCAATGTGATTCTTTTCACAATCTCAAGGACCATAGGCCATATGTTGGGAAAATTATCCTAAAATTCATATATGGAATTTCAAGGGACACTAAATGGCTAAAGCAATCCTGAAAAAGAAGTGCAAATTAGATTCATACTTCCCAACTACAAATATTAATACCAAACAATGGAATTCAAAGGATGTATGATACTGGCATAAACAGAGATTCATGAAATTCAATCGAGAATATAGAACCATACACCTATGGTGAACTGATTTTTGACAATGGGCCAATGCCGTGAAGGCAGGGGAAAAGAACGGCATCTTCAGAGCAGACAGCTGGCCAGTCGGGACACCTGTGGCCCAGACTGGAGTGCCCGGGACTGATGCCCACATCCTTCTCCCAACTCCAGCTTCCTGCTAACCCTGTGAGGCAGAGATCATGGAAACCATCTCATTTCCCTGCCACCTATGCAGGAGACCCAGATTAATTTTCTGGCTCCCACCTTCAGCACCCCCATCACCACATCAGGCATTAGGCACGTCAACCTAAAGATGGGAGCTTCCTTGTGCGTGTCCTCCCCCTCCCCATTTCATACTGATATGCAATAAGGTAGCCAGCTGAGCTGCAGGTCACAAACCACTAGGCCCTGCACCATGGCATTGTACCCTGTCAGCACACCCCATTCCCAGGATGCCTTATGCTCAGCTGGGACTTGGGGAAGGGTCGCCTTGACCCTGATCATTAGGCTCTGCATGACCTGGTAAGCAGGTGTCAAATCTTCGGGGTGACCACACTGCCTCAGGTGTTCTCTCCCCTCCACTGGAGACACGGACCGGAGAAGGTGCTGAGGGTGACCCCCTCTCTACTCAACTTCCCCCACCCCCTTTTCTCTCTGGCCCACGCTTAAGCGATGCCCACGTGTGTTTGTGCATTTGCCTTCTTACCTTTTAAGTAAACTTTTTTTAAAAGATTTATTTTATTTACTTGAAAGACAGAGTTACAGAGAGAAGTAGAGATAGAGAGAGACGTCTTCCATTCGCTGGTTTACTCCCCAATTGGCCGCAACGGCTGGCGCTGCGCAGATCCAAAGCCAGGAGTCAAGAGCTTCTTCCAGGTCTCCCATGCGGGTGCAGGGGCCCAAGGACCTAAGTAAACTTTATCACTTTGTGCACCATATATGTGCCTGTGCTTAAAATGCTTTTTTTTTTTTTTAAAGTAAAAGACAATACCTGACTTAGGATTAAATCTCACTTCTCCCATATCACCAACACTCAACACAGAAACTGTGACAGCAGCTTGAGTCCTGGAGTTAACCTAATGATGACACAATCTACCTGGGGACATCACCAGTGCAGGAGGAGGGCTCAGGCCAACCGTGCTGCCCACTTCTGCTATCACTTTACCAATAACTCTCACCCAAGTTGGCCACAGATCAGATATTCCCACAACTCCCTTCTCAGTTTCAATCATTTACTAGAGCAACTCAAAAGACCCAGGAGAAGTCTACTTACAACTGCCGATTTATTACAGGGGCTGTGTTAAAGGCTACAAATGAACGGCCGGAACAGGAGCAGGTGGGAAGGGGCATTGGGGCTCGCATGCCCTCCACACGCGGCCTCCCTCCCAGCACCACCTGTTTTGTTCAGCAACACGGAAGCTATGTGAACTCTGTCCTTTTAGATTTCTTTGGAGGTATCACTGAATAGCCACACTTGGTAACTCACTGGCCATTAACGACTGACACAGTACTGTACACAAAAGTCGGGGACAGGAGGTTGGGGGCACAGCTTAAAGTATTTTACCTGGAATCACGGGGTTGGTTCCCATGGCAACCATCCAGTCTGGGGCTGTCCGGGAACCTCCAGCCATTAGTCATTGGCCACAAAGACAGTCACTTCACACATCCCAAAGGCTTAATGAGATCCAAGAGCCAGAAAACCAAATCCAAAGAGGCAAACCATGTAACTCTTGTGTCACAACAACCCTCAAAATGGAAGAAAATAGTTGCACATTATATATCCTATATGTTATCCTGTATGGATATCCTATACATTATCCAGAATATATTTTCTGACTCGACTTTTTTAAAAAAAGATATTTTATTTATTAGAAAGTTACAGAAAGGGAGAGAGAGACAGATATTTCAACCACTCCTCAAATGGTTAAGACTGGGACAGACTGAAGCCAAGGTCGGGAGCTTCATCTGGGTCTCCAATGTAGGCGCAAGGGTACAAGGACTTGAGCCATCTTCTGCTGCTTTCCCAGGCGCATTAGCAGGCAGCAGGATGCAAATGAAGCAGCCAGGACTTGAATTGGGGTGGGCATATGGGGATCCAGCACTGCAAGTGGCAGTTTAACCTATTAAACCACAATGCTGTTCCCCCATGTCTTTTCTTAAAATGATGATGCAACAACTATTTAGAAACCATATGGGGGCCGGCACTGTGGTGCAGTACCCCATATATATATATATATATATATCCACCTGTGGTGCCGGTATCCCATATAGGTGCCAGTTCTGGTCCCGACTGCTCCTTTTCCATACAGCTCTCCGCTGTGGCCTGGGAAAGCAGTAGAAGATGGCCCAAGCCCTTGGGCTCCTGCACCCACATGGGAGACCCAGAAGAAGCTCTGGCTCCTGGCTTTGAATGGGCCCAGTTCTGGCTGCTGCAGCCATTTGGGGAGTGAACCAGTGGATGGAAGACCTCTCTGTCTCTCCTTCTGTAATTCTGCCTTTCAAGTAAATAAATAAACATATTTTTTAAAGATTTATTTATTCATTGAAAGGCAGAGTTACAGAGAGAGATAAGGAGAGGCAGAGAGAGAGAGGTCATGCATCCTCTGGTTCACTCCCCAATTGGCTGCAATGGCCAGAGCTGTGATCTTAAGCCAGGAGCCAGAGCTTCTTCTGGGTCTCCCATGTGGGTGCAGGAGCCCAAGCATTTGGGCCATCCTCTACTGCTTTCCCAGGCCACAGGAGAGAGCTGGATTGGAAGAGGAGCAGCCAGGGCTAGAACCCGCACCCATATGGGAAGCCGGCGATGCAGGCAGAGGATTAACCTACTGCATCGTGGTGCCGGCCCTTAAATAAATATTAAAAAAAAAAAAAATCTGACAAAGAGTGCATATTCAAAATACACAAAGGTTCCCAAAAATCAACAACACTGAACAACTCAACAAAAGCAGGTAACTACATGGACAGCTGACCAAAGCAAATATCAAGCTGTCAATAATCACGTGAAAAGATGGCCCATAGCGTATACCATTGGGAGACTGGGCAGTCCACCCCGAGGAGCCGGCACTGCGCACACTGGGGTCGCCACACTCCACAACAGGAATGGAACGGCCACTGCTGCCAGAAGAGGAAGCACAGGCGGCCTCGCTCGCCGCCAGCAGGAGGCAGCACGGCACGGCCACTTGGGAAAGACGTCCTGGCAGTTTTGCCAGTGTGAAACAGGTGTCACTCACAGCCCAACAGTCACACCCCTACATTCCTGTACTTATACTGCTGTGTAAAAATCACCTGGTCAGTTTGTTCAAACTTACAGTAGCAGGGCTGTCTGTCAACAGCAGAGGCTGTAACTGGCCTGGGGTGAGCCGTCCACCGGTGTACTCAGCAAGGTCTGTAAAAACAGCAAAAAGTTATTTCCCTACACACTTTACTTGCAACCCAAACGCTGGGGGAAACCTCCCACACCCACCAGTCCTCCAGGTCCCTGGACACCAACAGGGAGTCAGGATAAAGGCACCGCAGCACCGGGCTGCCCCTCCCGCCGCAGACGCCACATGCAAGCAGGGGGTCCCCAGTTAACACAGACGGGGGCTCACACCACCCCCACTCGGGCTCCATCACGGCTCTGGTGGCTCACAGGACTCGGAAAACACTTCCAAATTCTCACGACCTAAAGGCGCTGCTATGAAGAGGTTATTTGTTTCTACCCACTACTTGTTGATTTTTTTTTTTTTTTGACAGGCAGAGTTAGTGAGAGAAAGAGACAGAGAGAAAAGTCTTCCTTCCGTTGGTTCACCCTCCAAATGGCTGCTATGGCCAGCGTGCTGCGCCGATCCGGAGCAACCGGGACAGAATCCGGCGCCCCGATCGGGACTAGAACCCGGTGTGCCGGCGCCGCAGGCGGAGGATTAGCCTAGTGAGCCACGGTGCTGGCCTTGACTTCTTTATTTAGTGGAGGGATAAGCTTGTGACCATGAAGGAAACTGAATGTCACTGTAGAAACCCTAAGAAACACAAGAGAGGCCAGCGCTGTGATGCAGTGGGCTAAAGGCCTGGCTTGCAGCACCAGCATCCCATACGGGTGCTGGCTTGAGTCCTGGCTGCCCCACTTCTGATCCAGCTCCCTAATGCGCCTGGGTGGCCCAAGTCCTTGGGCCCCTGCACCCACATAGGAGATCCTGAAGAAGCTCCTGGCTCCTGGCTTTGGATCAGCTCAGCTCTGGCCATTGCGGCCATTTTGGGAGTACACCAATGAATGGAAAACCCCTCTCTCTCTCTGCCTCTCTCAATGCTCTTCCAAATAAATAAAATAAATTAAAAAAAAAAAGGCAAGAAGAAAATGAGGAGGGAGAATGGTGGACAAGGAGGGAGGGTGGGAAGCTGTACACACGAAACACAGGACATTGTTCACTTTCTATAAATTCAGGAAAGTAAAGAAAATTCTGTTAAGAAAGCCGATTATAAAAAGAGGTTATCTGGGCCGGCGCCGTGGCTCAATAGGCTAATCCTCCACCTAGCGGCGCCGGCACACTGGGTTCTAGTCCCGGTCGGGGGGCCAGATTCTGTCCCAGTTGTCCCTCTTCCAGGCCAGCTCTCTGCTGTGGCCAGGGAGTGCAGTGGAGGGTGGCCCAAGTCCTTGGGCCCTGCATCCCATGGGAGACCAGGAGAAGCACCTGGCTCCTGCCATCGGATCAGCGCAGTGTGCTGGCCGCAGCGCACCGGCCACAGCGGCCATTGGAGGGTGAACCAACGGCAAAGGAAGACCTTTCTCTCTGTCTCTCACTGTCCACTCTGCCTGTCAAAAAAAAAAAAAAAAGGTTATCTGAACATGACTGGACAGAGAGGGTTCCGTCTTCACAGTTGCTGTGCAAATCTAAAACCAACAGGAAGCAACAACTGGTAAACCCTGGTGCTTTGGGCAGACGTCTGAGTGCTTACTTACATGCAACACTGAAATAACAAGGCTGCACAGACGGATCAGCAGAGACAACGCACCGCAAAGCTCTCCCCGGACCTCAGCGTTCCCTCGGCTCTACCCGAGTGTGTTTTACACAAGCCCAGGGCCCAGGGGGAACTCAATCCACATTGTGGCTTACACGAAAGCTCACTAGAGTTTCGTGTTTCACCCGTCTCTGCTTGCAGACTCACAGTATGATCCGCCCCATTAAAAACACGCTGGCAATCAAACCGACTTCCCGGACAGCAAAAATGTGCCTTTGCCATTGGCACGACAGGAACCAAAGGCTAGCTGGGAGGGATGTAACTGAAAGTCTCACGGCGTCTGCAAACCCAACCTCGGGGTTCTGGGTGGCAGCCTTTACCGCAGCGCCTGGGGTCAAATCCTGGCTCCAGCCCGCGAGACAGCAGGTGCCGGCTCCAGGGCCGGGGACCGAGCTCCGGGGTTCCCGCTGGACCCGGCCGGTGGGCCTCTGGGGAGCGAACCAGCAGATGGACAACCATCTCTGTGTCTGCCCGCCCCCCCCCCCCCCCCCCCCCCCGTCACTCAGCCTTCCGAAACGCCCACAAGCCTCTCCCGGAGCACTCGCGGCCCGCTCAGCCGGCCAGGTGGAGTCTCTGCCCGGCCTCAGCTCCGCGGCTTCCTTTAGCCCCAAGTTCCTGGCTTCCCGAGGCACTGACTTTCCCGCAGCCGGCGCGGCCCAGGCGGGCGACCCCCGCTGAGGTGGGCTGGGACCCCTACAGAGGACACGCGGACAGCAGCAACACTGGCGTCTCCCTGAACTGGTCCTGAGAAGGAAGCTCCCTGCCCCGCCGTGGCCTCAGACTCCAGCTGTCGCCAGGCTGCGGCGCCTCCCCAGTGTTACTCCCGGTCCCCCCAGGGGAGACCACCGCGCACAGAACTGCCCTTCAGCCCAGACAGGGTGTACGCCCCCTGGTGGCCGGGGTTCGCAGCGCAGGAGCTCCGTGTGCTCTCTGCACAGTGGCCGGGCGCCCCCTGGCGGCAGTCCCAGTGATCCTGAAACTCACTCCTCTGTCCCAAGCCAACTGGAAGACAAAACAGAAGCCAACAATTTGTGTCTTGATCAAAGTGGATGCTAATGCGCCTGGGAAAGCAGCAAAGGATGGCCCAAGTGCCTGGGTCCCTGCCACCCCCTTGGGAGACTGGGATGAGACTCCAGGCTCCTGACTTCAAGGTGGCAGGGGGCCAAAGACTTGAACCACCATCTGCTGTCTCCCAAGGTGCCATTAGCAGGAACCTGGAATTGGTGACAGCCAGAACTCAAACTCGGGAACTCTCATGGGGGATGCCGGCATCGCAAAGCTTGTATGTATGTGTGCATATGCATGTATATATGTATGCATGCATGTATGTAATGCGGGAGGGAGATGAGGGGCACATTTTCTATCGTATTTGGTCACTCACTAAACTGTGCAGACTCCTTTACTAGGTCTCTCCATTTCACTGAGTCGCTGCCGTCTTCAGACACACTAACCCGCCACCGCAGCTACAACTACCCCTTGTTTTCTTACGTGTTTTTGTTTCTTCCAGCCTGTCCCAGGTTTTCTCAACGACTTAACGGCTCTCTGTAAGCCACAAACAAGTCCTGCCTTAACTATGTTTGAGGTTTTTAAGTCTATCTTTTCCACAGCGAAGCCTCTGCCTGTCAGAAATCTTACAGTTCTGAAATTGCTCCTTTCTTTAATTAGCCCATTAGAGTAATATTTGCGTTACTCAACGTGTATTTTTGCTATCACCAACACTAGGTCAAAAACAGTTAAGGACGGTTTTCCTTGCAATGCTGGCGTTCAAAAGGTGCTTTGTAGGTTAAAGGCATGTAACAGTCTGTTCCTGGGATCCTGCTTGACACACATTAACACGCACGCGCTGCAACCCTGTTTAGAAATTAGGATGTTGCAGCTTCGTACAAGGACACAGTAGCCAGTCAATGTAACTGAACCTAAACCTTGGCCAAGTGCACGTTTTCGCCACGTTGTTGCCTCATAGCTGCTGGGATGCTGTACACAAACCGCGCGCGTGGAAGCAGTGTACATGCGCATTATGCCAAAGACGGCTTAATGTAGTACAACAGAATTCCTCAGCAACCCCTCCCAGATGCAGACCAAGGTACTCGGTAAGGAACTGCAGGAACGCGCTCCGGCGTTCCACTCCCGCAGCTCCCTACCTCGGTACCCGCAGCTACTGCGGCCAGTGCACAGCCTGCACTGATAACCCCGCGGCCACGTGCTGCTGGCCACGTGCTCTTGGGACGGGCCAGTTTGCGTCACGTGACACAGCAGGCAGGGCCCCGCCCCGCCCCCGCTCTCAGCTGTGACATCCCCAAAGATGCCTGATTACTTTCCCTGACTACCTTTGCCAGAAAGCTGATCCAACCACAGATGAAAGCAGATAGAGAAATCAGAACGAGGATTTCTCTCTTGAGTTTGCCTGATCGGTTGCTCCGTCACGGCTAGAGCAGTTTTACAGCGCTACCTTCCCCTGATTGATCAGGCGTTTACCTGGGCAGCTCTCCCTGCTCGGCCTGGGTCTTTCGTGCCTGCAGGCGCCGGTGGTTTGCGTCACTGTCCGCCGCCGTGCCTCGGGGCTGCTCCGGGCTCCTTTAGAGCCTGCGGTCTCCATGTCCTTCTCCCGGTGTGCCCTCTTGTGGGCTCGGCTCCCGGCGGGGCGCCCGGCTGGGCAGCGGGCAGCCGCCTGCTCTGCCCTTCGCGCCCACGGCGGGCCCTTTCCCGGGGCTCTGGGGTGCGTTCCTGCCGCTGCCGCCGCTTCCTCTAATGCATCCGGTGGCTCCAAAATCCCGAACACGTCCTTGTTCGTGCCCCTGACTGTGAAACCTCAGGGCCCCAGCGCCGATGGCGATGTCGGGGCCGAGCTCACGCGGCCTCTGGACAAGAGTGAGTGCGGGAACTGGCGGGGGGCGGCAGGAGGGAGGTGTACCTGGCCGGGAGGGAGCCAGATCCCTTCCCTGGCGACCCGAGCGTTGTCATGGCGCCCATCAGTGTCTGCCTCCCTCGCCGGCTGCTGAGGCCCTCGCTGCGTACTCCCCAGGGTTTTGCCCCAGAAGTGGCCTTTTCGCTCTCGCTGCTCTCCTCTGAGTGGGTTTGGGACGATGCAGCTGCTTCTGAACCGTCAGGTGCACGACCAGCATCTTTCTGCGTTCCTCCCGCCCCCCACCCCGAGACGGGGCGAGGGAACGAGGCCGTGAGAAGCCTTGGTTGACCGTTGTCGTGGACGGGCGCTCACACTGCCGAGCTGTTCGGGGAGGGAAGGTTTGCCGAGAGGAGCCAGCCTCACGGTCTCGGGGACGTGCGTGGTCAGCCGTGATACAAGGTCATGATGCGGGCGTCCCCGCCGAGGGTGGGAGGGGCCCTGAGCGTTCCAGGCCCCACGGAGGGAGGGACAGCTTCGCGTCAGCGAGTGACAGTGGATTTTGTCCGCAAAACTGCGTTGGATCGGTTTGACAGGGAGTTCTGGGGGGAGTTTGGGATGCTGTGGCTGAGCTTTAAAATTGTTCCCTTGTCCTTTGTAATTGAGACCCGTGATTGTGCATGTCGGTGGGTCGAGTGTGATAATTGGTTAGAGAGCCAGGGAGTGTGCTCTAGCAGGTGCCGTTCTGGAAGGCTGAGGGCGTGCTTGGTCCGATGAGGTACTTGGTGTCCGGGAACTGTCCTGTTAACAACCTTTCAGTTCAGTTTTATTTATTTGAAAGAGAGGGAGAGAGAGAGAATCCTCCTTCCACCTGTTCATTCCCCAGATGTTCAGAGCACCCAGGACTGGGCCAGGCCAAACCAGGAGCTGGGAACAGAATCCACGTCCCTTACACGCATGGCAGGGACCCAAGTACTTGAGCTGCATTTGCCTCCCCTCCTAGGGTGCCCGTTAGCAGGAAGCTGGGAACAGGAGAAGAGCTGTTTCGGAGGAAGTTAGAGATGAGCCCGTGTGGGTGAGAGGGGCCGAAGGAAGACGGCACCTGCTCAGAAAGGAAAGCATCGGAGCGGCCTCAGCGAGCAGGCTCGGAAGAGCCCCAGGATTTTATACCGCAGAATCCTGCCCATACCTGCATAACTTGACAGGTGGTCCCAGCCTTCCCCCACGGAAGGACCCCAGGGGAATCCTGTCCTCCCACCACCAAATGAGCTACCCAGCCGTATAACATCGGTTAACGAAAACTTGGGAGGAATTTCATCCGTTGCACACCCAGCAGACCCTTTGTCCAGGAGCAGACGGAGAGGGGATGGGAGGATGGCAGGAGGAACTGGACCCCGTTCCCTTGCAACCCCTGAGTGCAGACTGCGCTCCCCGCCCTTTCCTGAGGTGCCTGCCTAGCGAGCCAGTGCATTCTCTTCAGCAGACTCTGTGACGCTGCTTCCCCGGTCTGATGACTGGGCACTGTCTCTGCCCCGTTCCACCTTGCTATCCCACTTCCCACTGCTCTCACATCTGAATTCTTGGCGAGAAGACAAGAACCGTAATTTTACCCATCTGTGCAAACAGTGCCAGGATGGAACCCAGGCACTCTGAGATGGGACAGAGGTGTCCCAAGTGCTGTGCTGGACACCTGCTCCATTTCCACAAACTTTTTGAAGGCCCCTGGAAGGCAGCAATTTCAAAATCTTTTGCACCTGAATGAACTTTTATTTATTTGAAGGGCAAAGTTGACTGAGATAGAGATGTTCCATCTGCTGGTTTATTCCGCAAATGACCTGGGATAGAGGGAGGGTGGGGGAGAGAGACATCTTCTATCTTCCATCCGCTGGTTCACTCTCCAAATGACTGGAGCTGGGCCAGTCCTAAGGCAGGAGCCAGGAGCTTCCTCAGGTTCTCCCCTGTGGGTGCAGGGGCCCAAGGACTTAGGCCATCTTCTACTGGGTTCCCAGGCCACAGCAGAGAGCTGGATCGTAAGTGGAGCAGCCAGGACTCAAATTGGTATTCATATGGAATGCCGGCACTGTAGGTTAAAAAGAGTTTATTCACTTTTTTTTATTTGAAAGGGTGACAAAGGGAGAGACAGATCTTCCACATGCTGTTTCATTCCCTAAATGCTTGTGACAGCTAGTTCTGGGCCAGGCTGGAGCCAAGAGCTCCATCCAGGGCTCTCATGTGGGTGGCAGGGGACTCAGTACTTGAACCATCATCTGCTGCCTCCTGGACCATTAGTAGGAAGGTGTGCTGGAAGCAGAGGCAGAGATGGGATTTGATCCCAGGCATTCCCATGTGGGACACGGGTGTCCCAAGGGGTGCCTTAAACTGCTGCACCACAACGCCTGCCCTTTACGAACTTTTTAAAATACCCTTGTGTGTTGTGTGGTATGTGACTTGTTCTTCCAAGCAAGATCTTCCACTTTACTTGCGTTTGGGGACTGTATTATTTTATATTATATTTTTGCTTATTTTAGATTGTGATAAGAACATATAACGTAAAACTTAGCATCTTAGTCGAGTATATTCTCGCTGTTGTAGAATAGATGTTGAACTTTTTTTCATATTGAATCAAACAATAAAACAATAATTTGTCCATTAAACAGTTCCCCGTTTGTCTTATTGTACAGCACAAGTAATTGTGTGAGACAATCTGGTGTATTTATTGTATTCAAATATACACAATTTACCTGAAAACGTCAGTGTCTTTGATGCTTCCACTATGTGGATGGAGTGAAGAAGACGCTGGTTTGTCAGGACCAGGGTTCCTCCTGCTGGGAACCCTTAGGTGCACCTCACTGGGTCGCCGTATGCTGGGCCACTCTTCCTCTCCTGTGTGCAGAGGTGGAATTCACGAGGGTGATTTTTCAGCATTGAGAGGGACCGCAGAGGACAGTGAACTACCACAGCCTTATTCAGCGAGTGGTTAGTGGATCGGATTTCCACATAGAGATAAATCCGCTTCTTGCCTGGAAAGTTGGCTCACAGCTTTGCTGCGTCAGTCTTCCTGTCTTCTTGTACACTCTCTAGGGTGCTCCCTGGCTCTGCCTCTCCTGTAAGGTTCATAGTCCTCCCACTCCTGCTCCTGCTTTTCCCAGGCCATTAGCAGGGAGCTGGATTGGAAGTGGAGCAGCCGGGACTTGAACTGGTACCCATGTGGGATGCTGACTTCACAGGTGCCGGCTAACCCATTGTACCCTCTTCTTCTTTCTTTAAAGTAGGTTAAGAGTTGCATTCTGACCAGTAAAGCAGATTAAGTCCCTAAGCTTTCTTAGCATGCAGATGTGGGATGCAGGCGTCCCAGGCAGTGGTTAATTCTCAATAAATGGAGTCTGTCCTTGGTTTGTACTGAGTTACAGATCAGCAGGAGTTTTTCAGGCAATTACACATGCTTTTCCACTGTGGATACCAAGAAACTGTCACTTCCACTACATCTAGAGAAACATAAACCCAGAAATAACAGGACAGCTGCCTGTGATCTGAGATACGTCGTCTTTTTTACCTCCCTACCTGTCTCATGCTGAATTGCAGGTAAAGACAGAGTTAGAGGGGGAGAAAGAGAGATCTTCCACCCACTGGTTCACTCCCCAAATGGCTGCTAGTGACCAAAGGTGCGATTTAAAAATTCCTCATTCAGAAAACAGTTTTGTTATGGGTGCTTTGTTCAGGCTTCATTTCCTCAGTGAGTTTTGTGTGTGTTGTGGCTGCATGAGAATGTGGCAGTTGCTTCTGTGGGAGGTGAAGGTACAGCTGGTATTTCGTGGGCTGAGTGTGTGGCTGGGTCTGTAAAATCTTCCCCTCTGTAGACTGAGGCAGCAGTTTTTCGTCCTGTCTGACCTTAATATAATCTGATTCATTTAAAATGTGTTACCTTGGCAGGCGTCTAATTCCACTAACCTGATGGGATGGGCGTCTCTCTAGTACTCTTTTTTTTTTTTTTTTTTTTAAGATTTATTTATTTATTTGTTTGAATGAGTTACACAGAGAAGGAGAGGCAGAGAGGTCTTCCATCTGCTGGTTCACTCCCCAGTTGGCCACAACAGCTGAAGCCAGGAGCCAGGAGCTTCTTCTGGGTCTCCCATGTGGGTGCAGGGGCCCAAGGACTTAAGCCATCTTTTACTGCTTTCCCAGGCTGCAGAAGAGAGCTGGATTCAAAGTGGAGCAGCCAGGGCTCGAACCAGCACTCATACAGGATGCCGGCACTGCAGCTGGTGTCTTTACCCACTACACCACAGTGCTGGCCCCTCTAGTACTCTTTTTTTTTTTTTTTTTTTTTTTGACAGGCAGAGTGGACAGTGAGAGAGAGAGACACAGAGAAAGGTCTTCCTTTGCTGTTGGTTCGCCCTCCAATGGCTGCCGCGGCCAGTGCGCTGCGGCTGGCGCACCGCGCTGATCCGAAGGCAGGAGCCAGGTACTTATCCTGGTCTCCCGTGGGGTGCAGGGCCCAAGGACTTGGGCCATCCTCCACTGCACTCCCGGGCCACAGCAGAGAGCTGGCCTGGAAGAGGGGCAACCGGGACAGAATCTGGTGCCCCGACCTGGACTAGAACCCGGTGTGCCGGCGCTGCAAGGCGTAGGATTAGCCTAGTGAGCCGTGGCGTCGGCCCCCTCTAGTACTCTTGAAATGCAGTTGTCTGACCCTGGCTTGACGACTTGTGGTGACAAGGAGCATTCATTTTTAAGAGGCAACCTCCCTTTTTAAGGATTTATTTTTATTTATTTGAAAGGCAGAGTTACAGAGAGAGGGGGAGAGACAGAGAGTGAGATCTTCCATCCACTGGTTCACTTCCCAAATGGCCGCAATGGCCAGGGCTGGGCCAGGCCAAAACCAGGAGCCTAGAGCTTCTTCTGGGCCTTCCAGATGGTGCGTGCAGTGTTCCAAGCACTTGGGTCATCCTCCAGTGCCTTCCTAGGGCCTTAGCAGGGAGCTGGATTGAAAGTGGAACAGCTGGGTCTCGAACCAGTACCCACATGGGATGCTGGCATTGTAGCTCATGACTTTACCCACTACCCCACAGCGCCGGCCCCAAGGCAACTCCTTTTCTTTGTTCAGTTGTTAGGACATTGTGTGGTGTGTGGTAAGTCCCACTGAGATCAGCTTCTGTACCTGCCACTGACTTTAGTTATGCCATTGAGACCGAGATGAGTGTAATCTGTTCTCCCTAAAATCATCATCTCCAAATGAACGGTCATCTTGGCCCTTTAGATATTTGCACGAAAGCCCGATGATCTGGTCCTGGCTGTTGCATTTGCCTTTCTGGGTGCGGGTTAGCTGCACACTGGTTGCCAGTTGTAAATGAATGGAACATGTGTGTCTCAGTGTGGTCTGGCGGACTCTGGAGGCCTCCTCTGAGCCTTGCTCATTCCTCTGCAGTGTGACAGTGGTGTTGTCCTGGCTGACTTTACAGCTGTGTGGACGCTCCATTGCACATTAACCCACCAAGAAGAATCAGCCAGAACCTTCATGTTCTTGAGACACTCATTAGACTCCTGCCTACAGTGTTAGGACTTCTAGTTTCTTTGGCTTTTGGGCATTTTTCTGCCTTAAATGTTGAATTTTGATATCTTTCTTCTAGATGAAGTAAAGAAGATCTTAGACAAGTTTTATAAGAGGAAAGAAATTCAGAAACTGGGTGCCGACTATGGACTCGATGGTAAGGCCCACAGCACGTTGCAGAGATGCTGTCTTACTCCTTATCATCCGTCTTTGGCAGTGTGTGTGGTGTGGGGACAGGTCCCTGCCCTTTGCCTCTGCCTGGGGAGCCAGACTGCACGCAGAAGAGCTGCATGTCCCACCTTCCTGCATGCTGTGCTAGGATTTCAGATTTAGCCCAGCTTGTCAAAAACCAGCTGCACTACCCCACAGCCCAGCCTCATTGGAGAGCCTGGTTTTATATGTATATCTTCTTTTTAAATGAAAACTGAAGCCAAGACTAAGCCCTATGTGTTTTGATTTTGCGTTTTCCACAGCTCGTCTCTTCCACCAAGCTTTCATAAGCTTTAGAAACTATATTATGCAGTCTCATTCCCTGGATGTGGACATTCACATTGTCTTGAATGACATCTGCTTCAGTGCAGGCAAGTATTTAGAGAATAAAATCTCACTGAACATCCTTTGTGCCCTTCCAGTAGCAGAGCGTATTGGTTTTAGGGTGGAGCCTGTCTGTGATAATTCAGTGCTTTGAGAGGAGGTCTTGCAGGTCTCCAGGTAGCTTTTATATTAGGTCCCAGAGCTAGTTTGCATGTGGGAGTCTTCGACTGGAGGAAGTGTATGCCATGGACTCACCCTGTGTTGGTACAGGCCACAGTGAAGGGTGCTCTCTCACAAGACAGGGTCAGAGCAGAGCAGATTCCATCTGTTTCTGCCATTGGTCTCTTTCTCCTTCATGTTGGGACACAGTTCGTGCTATAGAAGGAAAGAACAAGAAAGAGCATCATCATTTTTTTCCTGTGGACAGTTTGGCTTTGGTTATAGTATTTAAATGTATTTCACTCTTAGACTTTACCCCTGTGCCAGGCCCTGAGGGAGAACCTGGATGCAAAGCCAAGGGGGAGCCAGCTTCACTGCTTCTAGCCGCAGTGTGGACTGTCCTTGCTGAGGAATCTGGTCATGTTCATGTTTTCTCTCTGTGGTCTTTGGAATTTAAGACTGTTTGCACCTATGTTTCTCTTTTTGTAACCACAGTCTTTCTTCTTCTCTAATGTGTGTTTCCAGGTTCTTTATTTAAAAAAAATTTTTTTGTATTTATTTGAAAGAGAGCAAGTGAGTAACTGAGCTCTCACCCCCAGTGGCCGTGGCTGGACTGGAAGTCTGGAGTCAGGTGGAATGCAGGCGTTTTTGCCATGGGCCAAATGCCCGCCCCTCCAAGTTCTTTTTTTTTAAATTGAATTCCTGCCAGTGCTCATCTCGGCTTGTACCGGCAGAGTAGCACATGGGGTTTGGCAGGCAGTTTTGTGTTTGCCTTGGTGTATGGGAATAATTGGAGGAAAAGTAAGACAGAGCCAGGCTCTCTGCAAAAGACAGGGGCTCCTGCTCCAGGGTTCAGGCACTGCCCCACTGACCTGGCTTGCTGAGAAGAGACGTTCATGGGGTTCTGTGGCACACAGAATGTGGAGCACACATGTTAATGCAGTGTTTTGCCTTTCAGCTCATGTGGATGACTTATTCCCATTTTTCTTGAGACATGCCAAACAGATATTTCCTGTGTTGGAATGTAAGGATGACCTACGCAAGATCAGTGACCTAAGAATACCGCCTAACTGGTTAGTTTCTTCATTTGTGGATTTTTTTTTTAAAGATATATTTATTTATTTGAAAATCAGAGTTACACAGAAAGAGAAGGAGAGGCAGAGAGAGAGATGTCTTCCATTCAGTGGTTCACTCCCCAGTTGGCTACAATGGCCAGAACTGCACTGATCCAAGCCCAGGTCTCCTACACAGGTGCAGGGACCCAAGGACTTGGGCCATCTTCTACTGCTTTCCCAGGCCATAGCAGAGAGCATAGTTCAGAAGTGGAGCAGCCGGGACTTGAACTGGTGCTCATATTGGATGCCGGCACTGCAGGCGGCGGCTTTATCCACTACACCACAGCGCTGGCCCCCATTTGTGGATTTGAATTCTTCAGTTTCTAGTCTTGAGAGATTAGTGACCATTTATATATTTAAATATATGCATATATATATTTTATTGAATGCTAGATGACAAATTAGAAAGAATCCAGATTATGTTGTATTCTCTAAAAAGCCAGGCAGTTAATTCTGTCAGGTAGTTAATTATTGTTTGTCTGACAAAGCTGGCTTTGGGGTTTTACTTGGGAGAAATAAAGTGGCCCCTTCCGTAGGGCGCTGTCCTTCGGTGGAGGCGTGGCCTTTGTGGTGCCTCGGCCGAAGGCCAGTGTTCCGATTCTCTGCCCTGGGGCTACACTGCAGCATCCAGCACTGGGAGCCTCTGCTAGGTTTCCCCGCAGACCTTTGGTGAGCTGTGCTCTTCTAGGCCCTGTCGGTTCTCACCTTGGGCACATTCAGCCCAGCCCTGGGCCAGGGGCCCACAGGGAACCCACACAGACTGCAGGGCTCCCCGCCCTGCTGCCTTTCTGCTCTTTCAAAGTCTAGCTGCCTCAGTGGCTCTGGACTTCTCTCTGCTGCTGTGCTCAGTGGGCCTCCCCTGCTCTGCCTGGCTTCTACCTCCCCACACTGCTGCTGGGCTGCGGCAGGGCTCAGTTCAACTACTCAGGGCTTTCAGATCTGCTGTCAGTGCCCGAACCGGGGCTGCAGCTCGGTTTGCTGAGTTCTGTACTTGTTCACGGTCCGGGGCAGTGCGGCGGCCGTTCCCATCAGGATGGAAGCAGAAAGCTCAGAGCCTGGGAGTGTTTGCTTTGAGGGTCGTGTTGTTGGAGCTGGAGGGAGTGAGGTGAACTAGGAGAGGTCTTCGGAAAGTTCATGGAAAATGTGCGTTATGAGGAAACTATGCATGGATTTCAAGATTTGTGTGTGTGCCAAAATAAAGTTTTAATTCTTTTCCATGAAATTTTTTAAGTGCTCTTGTATCTGTGGGACTGAGAGCAGTTTGAACTTATTTTTATTAATTCCTGATAGAGAGATTTGTATAATGGGAAAGTTGTCCAAGACATTGATTTGTGTTTGGATTTGGAAATTAGTCATTATTTTAATGTGCATTTGAAAATCATTGCTTAGTTTTTCAAAGACTATCTTATGAAGATTAAGAAGATGTTTCATTTGGAATTTTTTTCACTTTGCCATGATGGATATCAAGGTTAATGGGATTAAGCTGTTTACATATTTGTATCCTAGGTACCCAGAAGCAAGAGCCATCCGGCGGAAGATAATATTCCATTCGGGCCCCACCAACAGTGGAAAGACTTACCATGCCATCCAGAGATACCTGTCGGCAAAATCTGGAGTGTATTGTGGCCCTTTAAAATTACTGGCACATGAGATCTTCGAAAAGAGTAATGCAGCTGTCAGTGAGCTACCAAATCTTTGCTATGTTTTCCTCATTAATTTTCTTGGGGTAGAATGAAGATTGGCGGTAGGGGGTGACATGTAATAATAACAAAAAGACGTGTAGTTTAACAAAAAATTGCCATATTCATTGCACCCAAGAAGCCATTAATTAAAAGATGTACCATTATTTTATGTACAATTAAGAGAGAAAAAATGCTGCCAACTGAACTCTGACGTGCCGTCGATCCTTTGATGCACCCTGATTTCAGACGCCAAAATGTGAGAATGCGTGTGCCATAGAGAGAAGGAAGCACGGCATTGCAGAATCTCTCCTGTACAGAGAAATGCGGAGAGTAACATACCAGGGACCTAGAACCCATTCCCACCTCCAGCAGGTCCTAGCATTTGCTCTACTGGCTTAGTTTATTTTTTGAGCAATAAAATATTGATAGAGTAGAAACTCCTTCTCAGCTCCTGCTTTGCCTCTTCTGAATTAACCACTGCTTGGGAATGATGTTTAATTTACCCACTTTTAGCTTAGACCTCTGATGCCAGCAGCTAGAATTGATGATAAAGACTGGAGCCACTTTTTCAAATCCCAAAGGACTGAAGGCCTGTGGTCTGTGGCCTCATTTCACTTCATGGGCTGCAGGTTGGTTCATGGTTTTAGTAGGACTTTATAATACAACATTAACCAATTTGGACAGGTGATTTGCACTCTATTTTTTTCTGAAGAAAATCTAAGTAATTTGCATATATAATGCTTTTATCTGTAAATACTTGAGACTGTGTTTCCTCAGAACAGTGTTGTCTGTGTTTGTTTTTTTACATCACTGCAGGATATTTATCTGAAGCAGGATACTTACTTTGATAGAATGCTGTTATGTGACTCACAGTCCATATTCAGATCTTGCCAGTTGTTCAGTGAAGCCCCGACCCCAGCTCCTCCAGGATTCCGCCTGAGGTCCCACTGCATGTAGTGGTCAAGTCTAGCTTCCTTTCATCTGGGCCCCTTCCTCAGTCTTCCTTTGTCTCTCATGATCTTTATGTGTTGGAAGACTGCAGGTCAGTTGTGTTGTACACTCCTGCTGTGCTTGGCTGTCTGGTGTTTACTTGTGATTGGATTCAGGCCACCAGCTGGCCAACCAGCCCAGTTTGCCTGAACTTTCCTAGATTTAGCATCAAAAGTCCTTTGTTCTGGGAGACCCCCTCAGGTTGATCACTCTGGTACCCATGGCCTTGATGTTGGCCTTCTCAGGGAATTGTATTAGGAAGTCTTTACAGTGTTACTTTGACTTATAATGTTCTTGAATATAGGCACAATTCATGCTCATGTTAATGAACTCAAATAATTGAGAGGTGTGCAAAGTTAAAAATGGAACCTACTGCGCTTCTTCTGCTTTTGCTATCTAAAGATTCCCATGATTTGAAATATTTCCAAGCTTACCTAGATTATGTAGAAGTGTGACTTGTTTTGGTTTTTATGAAAAAGAGAAAGCATTGGGAATGTTTTGTTTCAGCTATTAAATAAATGGTTTGCAGTGGAGAGAATATTAAACATCCCAAGCCTCTTTTTGCTGTTGCTTGCAAGGTGGAAGTAATTCTGGGTTTGGTTTTGTTATTCTAGGATGTGCCGTGTGACCTGGTAACAGGTGAAGAGCGGGTCACAGTGGGGCCAGATGGGAAACAGGCTGCCCACGTTGCTTGTACTGTTGAGATGTGCAGTGTTACAACTCCTTGTATGTACCTGCTAATTACACAACTATGGTCTGGTATTTTTTATTTTGAAGTACAGTAGAATCTTTATTATGAAAATACATTAAAAATCTAGATGGAATAATTCAACAGATGCCCAGTGCTGCCAACTATAATAAGTGTGAAGCATCTGTCATACTTGCTTCTGATTGTTATTTCCGTTTTTCTCATGAAAGAACCAAAATATTAGTTGATGTTTTCTTTGTACCACTCCCCAGTTTAATTCCTTTCCCATATTATGAACTAAGTACCATCAAGTACTTGATGTGATATGAAGTATCTTTATGTGTCTTTGTATCACCAATACATATTACCTGTCAATACTATGATTTTAAATGCTTATGTGGTTATCATTATATAACTGTTCTTCAACTTTTAAATGCTTATGTGGTTATCATTATATTACTGTTCTTCAACTTTTACTCTATACGTTGTTAGATCTAGTGTTGTTGAAATATCTATGTCTATATATTTGAAATGTATCAGTTAAACTATTATGTAGTATTCAGTCTTATGACTAAAATTATTCATTTCCCTATTAAACAATATTTAGATTGTTTTAAAATTTTCCCCATTATATCCAGTGCCATAGTGAGCTTCTATTTAAGTAGTTTAGGAAACATTATAAATAAAAAGTAACTTTTCCTAATAGGCAAGCATATCTTTTTTGAAAATATAAAAATATAGGTAAGCAAAGAGGAGAAAATGAGCATGCATCATCTCCCAGTCCACCTGCCAGAACCAGCAAGTGGCAGTGTGTTTTCTAGACTGTTTCTGCAGTGTTCAAACTGTTTCTGCATGTACTCAAGTGCACATAGTGAGTCTGTATATTGAATAAAATAGGAATTACACATTATTTACTACTTAGTAACTTTTTGTTTCAGTCAGCTTCTGAGTAAATGGATAGTTTTTAAAAATCAGTGTATTTTAAGTTTAAATGCAAAATAGCACACAACTTTGTACCTCAGAACTTCCTCTCCTCCCTCTTTAGTGTTATTTGTTTATATCCAGATATGCTGTGCAATTTTTAATCTGATGATTTCGCAGTATAAAATGATTTTTTAATGATTTTCTAAAAGCTATTGTGAATATATGAAATTTTTAAAAAGTTCTCTGTTTTTTGGTATTTTGAGAAGGAAAATATGTATGACCCACAAAGAGCAGAATAATAGGATTGGAAGTGTTTTGGCATTTGAAAATAAGATGAGGCACTAATTTTGCCAGAGTGCTGGGCCTAAGCCTCCTAGGCTAGTGTAACTGGGGCCCAGGGAATTACACGTTCTGCTCCTGACAGCTGGCTGGTCTCCCTTCACAGAGGTTTCACTAGTAGAGGCAGGGTGTGTACTGCTTGTTCCTAGAAGCCAAGATAGTTGTTTTCTTCTTTCACTACTCGGGCTGTGTCTGAGACTGTGGAGAAGAGAACGAAGGGACCTGCTCAGTGTGGGAGGCAGTGCAGCAGAGTGGTCAGAGGGCGGACTTCGGCACCACATGGCCTACGCTTGAATTTCCTCCCTAGTCCTACTAACTATGTGGCCTCAGGCAAATAATTTCTTGAGGCCTCGATTTACTCTTAAAATGGAGATAATAATTCTTAGCCCACTGGTTTGTTGTGAGGATTAAATGCGGCATAATTATAAAACATTTAGAATAAGTCTGCCAGAGCAGAAGCACCCAGTAACTGGTGATGATAATTATGGGGTTAATGAGAGCTTGCATTTTGGTGTTGTGATCTGTTTATCATTCAAGTAGGTTGTGTTGCTCATGATAACTTTTTCATTTTAAGATGAAGTGGCGGTAATTGACGAAATTCAAATGATTAGAGATGCAGCCAGAGGATGGGCCTGGACCAGAGCACTTCTAGGTGGGTCTTTCTGCCATGAAACCTGCGCTTTAGGGCATTTGCACTGAAAGGCATTTATCTGCTCGACATTGCAAACAGAGTCAGATCCTCTCTCTCCTAGTACAAATCATTCAGAACAGCCAGCTAAGTTTGTTTTGATTTTCTAAATATTAATAATGGAGGCCGGCGCCGCGGCTCACTAGGCTAATCCTCCACCTAGCAGCGCCGGCACACCGGGTTCTAGTCCCGGTCGGGGCGCCAGATTCTGTCCCGGTTGCCCCTCTTCCAGGCCAGCCCTCTGCTGTGGCCAGGGAGTGCAGTGGAGGATGGCCCAGGTGTTTGGCCCTGCACCCCATGGGAGACCAGGAAAAGCACCTGGCTCCTGCCATCGGATCAGCGCGGTGCGCCGGCCGCAGCGCGCCAGCCGCGGCGGGCATTGGAGGGTGAACCGACGGCAAAAGGAAGACCTTTCTCTCTGTCTCTCTCTCACTGTCCACTCTGCCTGTCAAAAAAAAAAAAAAGGAAAATCTGTTTTCCGTGTTATACAAATAAGTAAAATCATGTAGCAAGTCTCTTATTTACACCATCACAATTAGTGTTTTCGTGTTTCATGCTAGTCTGCGTTTTTCTACATGTGATGCTTTGTGAGCTACAGTTTTGTATTTTGCCATATTCAGTTCTAGTGTTCCATGGGCATTTTTTGGACCACGTTATTAATGTGATTACATGTTCTTCATTGAAGAATAGCACTATAATTTGTTCTCTAGAGTTGAACATTTTCCCCTATTATTAATAATTCTGCCGTAAAAGTCTTTGTGGTCATAGCTTTCTACCTTGTATTATTTCTTTGGGATAGGAGCCTGGCAGTAGAGTTCTTGAGGTCCATGGACGTGAAGGAACGTTTCTGCTGCTTGGTCTGAGAGTGAATTTTTGGTCAGTTTGTTGCAGGGCAGGTGTTTTCAAATTAAAAGTAGGCCTGCGCCACGGCTCACTTGGCTAATACTCCGCCTGCGGCGCTGGCACCTCGGGTTCTAGCCCCGGTTGGGGTGCCGGATTCTGTCCTGGTTGCTTCTCTTCCTGTCCAGCTCTCTGCTGTGGCCCGGGAGTGGAGTGGAAGATGGCCTAGGTGCTTGGGTCCCTGCACCCGCATGGGAGACCAGGAAGAAGCACCTGGCTCCTGGCTTCGGATCGGAGCAGTGTGCCGGCCTTAACGGCCATTTGAGGGGTGAACCAACCGAAAAGGAAGAACTTTCTCTCTGTCTCTCTCTTACTGTCTAACTCTGGCTATCAAAAAATAAATAAATAAAAGTAAATAGCTGAACTGTTTTTTCAAAAAGAGTATGCATTGAAGCCTGTTATGTAAAATAGATGGAGGTGGATATGCTTATAGGTAAGGAGCTTGGATTTCCTTCTGCTTTGCAACCCCAGCCTCTTAGGAACTTCAGTAATTCCATGGATTTGGGTTTGAAAAACCCAAGTATAGGATCAATGTTCAGGGCTGGCATCAAAATGCCAGGTTCTGGTCTTGGCTGGCTTCACCCAGAAATAGACTCGAAACCTTGGCTCTGCCTTGAGATTTATAAAATTGGAGATAATCTTTTTCCCAATGGAAGGTGGTGGTGGTTTTGAGGTTTATCTCACAAAGATAATATTTGTGAAAACACTTGGTAAAGTTATAAAGGTAATTAAATCATATTTCTGCTGTGGTAAGTGCTTCATATTCTTAATCTTTAAAATATTTTAAAAATTCCAATTTTGCATTTGCAGGGCTGTGCGCTGAAGAAGTGCATTTGTGTGGAGAATCTGCTGCCATTGACCTGGTCACTGAGCTCATGTACACAACTGGGGAGGAAGTGGAGGTACTAGCTTACGTGCTGTGTTCTCAAGGGTTGGCCACGTCAGATAGCCCAAAGTCCTGGAGCCCAGAGAGAGAAAATCACAGCTGAGCTGCCAGGAGGCTTCATTTCTGACAGAGTGGCCATCGCGGCCGGAGTCTTCCAAAAGCACAGGAGAGCCTCATTTTCTCAAGGCAGAACCTTTTGGGCTTTGACCCCACAGAAGTTGATGGTTTTCAGAATTTTGTGTGTGAGGTTTTAGGGCCTTTGATATACACCTAATTTTCAGGCACAGTTTGCGTCCCTTTCTCGTCCCTTTCTCAGATTCCTGGTTTCCTTTTAATGCTAATTTTCTTTTTGTTTACCAGAATTCTATAATATAAGATTAAGAAATGTCTTTTTTTTTTTTTGAAGAAGGTTGGAGTTTTTTTAGAAGTTTGTTTATTTATTCGAAAGGCAGAGATACAAAGAGTGATTTTCTATCTGCTGGTTCACTCCCTAATTGCCCACAACAGCCAGGAGTCTGGGACTCAGGTCGGGTCCCCCATATATGGGTCCAAGTACTTGAGCCATCACTGTTCTCTCCCAGAGTGCACATTAGTAAGCTGGAATCGGTAGTGGAGTCAGGACTTGAACTCTGATATGGAATGTGGCTGTCCACATGCTTAATCAGTTGTGCTAAATGCCCATCCCAGAAGAAATACTTTTGAATTGGGCCATTATTTTAGTTTTGTGCTCAGCTTTCAGGAGAGGTAGTGGAATGTAGTGGAAGAAACTTTGGATTCCAGTCTGGACTTTGCTGTTTTTGTTTTCATTCTGAGGCAAATCACAGAAGGCTAGAACTGGAAAAAAGCCTCAGACCTCATCTTCTATTAGGTTCTACTTTATTTGTTCATAAAATGGAAATAACATTTTATTATCCTTTTGGATTTATCTAATTGCCATGAAAATAAAATATATGTGAAAATGCTTTGAAAATGTATGAAATACTATGACATTTTATTAATTTAGAAATGCCAGGAGTACTGATGATAACACTTAAAATATCAAAATAAATGTTTTTCTGTGTTTTTCCCTTGAAAATGTTGGTACCAGGGCTGGTGTTGTGGTGCATTGGGTAAAACCACCTCCTGTGATGCTGGCATTGGCTATTGGAGTGCTAGTTCAAGTTCCAGCTGCTGCTCCATTTCCAATCCAGCTCCTTGCTGATGCACCTGGGAAGACAGTTTCTGATGGCCCATGTGTTTGTGCCTATGCCACCCTGGTGGGAAATCCGCATGGACTTCTGGGCTTCTAGTTTCAGCCTGGCCCAGCCCTGGCTGTTGCTGCCAGTTGGGGAGTATACTCTCTTTCTCTGGCCTTCCTTTTCATTCCGCCTTTCAAATAAATGAAATAAATCTTTTTGAAAAAGAAAAACATTTACATTTGTCAGTTTTTAGCTATTTTTTAATGGGAGCATCATTTTTAAGAGATTTATTTATTTGAAAGATAGAGTGACAGAATGTGGGGGGTGAGGGGCAGTGGCAAGCCAGAGAAAGCTCTTCGATCAAAGACCAGGGCTGGGCCAGGCTTAAGCCAAGAGCCTGGAGCTCCATCTGGATTTACTGGGTGGGTGCAGGGGCCCAAGCACTTGGGCCGTCATCCATTGCTTTCACAAGCATGTTAGCAAGGAGCTGGATCAGAAGTGGAGCAGCTGGGACTCAACAAGCAGCAGCTTAAACTGCTGTTCCACAAACCAGCCACTGCTTTTAGTTCTCATTGCTTTGTGAGCTTTTCATTTAACTATTAGAAGACGTTAAGCTGGCTGTGTTATTTTACCAGTTGATGTTTTTGTTATAGGTTCGACACTACAAGAGACTGACCCCTATTTCTGTGTTGGATCATGCACTAGAATCTCTAGATAACCTTCGCCCTGGGGACTGCATTGTGTGTTTTAGCAAGAATGATATTTATTCTGTGAGTCGACAGATTGAAATTCGGGGATTGGAATCAGCTGTAATATATGGCAGTCTCCCACCTGGTAATTATTGACTTTCATCATGACATAATATGAGATCTCTTGTCTGCATTTTTATTGACAGTCGTACAAAAAGTAGAATGAATTAAATTAAGCTGCTTGATGTAGTACTAATTTATTATAGGTCAAAGATTTCTGTAGTTCATCTTAATAGGAATACAAGTATTTTAATTATTTATAGTCTTGTTACTAGACTGTGTTTTCATTGTTAAATTTATGATTTTCATATAGGGATGTCATTAAATATGGATTTGGTTATAACCTTCAAGTTGTAGTCCTGGAATCTGTTACTAAATATCCTCAGAAGTGATGAGGTTCAGGGGTTAGGGGTTGTGTTGCCATAGAGGGTGTACTTAAAGGAGTGGAAGTGAAGTCTAAGTGGCTCTTCAAGGCTATGAAGATGTAAGGTTGGAAAGAATAAAGTTTTATCTGTAAGCTTGGAAGGAGCAGGAGGTAGGGGTTTCCAAGCTGTTCTTAGCATGATACAGTGAAAGACTGGGACTACTGATTTAATGTAAACTCTTCCTGTTTTAGGGACCAAACTTGCTCAAGCAAAAAAGTTTAATGATCCCAGTGATCCATGCAAAATCCTGGTTGCTACAGATGCAATTGGCATGGGACTCAACTTGTGAGTAATTTATTTTAATAAGCCAGAAATATTCAATAAGGCAAGTTTTTTTTTTTCTAATTGGCATTAACAACCAAACACTTTAAGAGAATGTGCATTATAGAACAAATTGAGATTTATCTTGCTTAAACCTGTTGAGAGAATAAAAAGAAAATTTCATACAACACCACACTTTTGAGTGCTGCTCCCTACTCCTGCTAACCTGTATTACCTTGCTTTATTTTCAGTTTCTCAGTTATCAGATGAGTCCCTATCATGCAGTGGGGCTAGCCAGTATCTCTCATGGTAACAGTGTAAAGCCTAATATATTCCACCCTAGGTGATGAAGGTTGCTATACCTTCATGAATCAAAGAACTATTAAAAGGGGCCGGCGCTGTGGCGTTGCGGGTAAAACCGCTGCCTGCAGTGCCGGCATCCCAAATGGGCCCGGTTCGAGACCCAGCTTCTCCATTTCCGATCCAACTCTGCTGTGGCCTGGGATAGCAGTAGAAGATGGCCCAAGTCCTTGGGCCCCTGCACCCACGTGGGAGTCCTGGAGGAAGCTCCTGGCTCCTGGCCTCGGTTCGGCGCCTCTCCGGCCATTGTGGTCAACTGGGGAGTGAACCATCGGATGGAAGACCTCTCTCACTCTCTCTCTCTCTGTCTCTCTTTCTCTCTCTCTGTAACTCTGACTTTCAAATAAATAAATAAAAGAACTATTAAAAGCTATTAACAGCAGCCAACTTTTTTGTATGATATAGCTTTTTTCTCGAAGAATATTTATTTATTTATTTAAAAGGCAGAGTGATAAAGATGGAAAGAGAGACAGAGACAGACATGTCTTCCATTGCTGGTTCATTCCTAGAATGCTGACAACCAGTAAGGGCTACACCAGGATGAAGCCAGGAGCTAGGAGTTCCATCCAGGTCTCCCAGTGGAACTCAAGGACTTGGGCAGTGATCTGCTGCCTCGCAGGCGTGTTAGCAGGAAGCTGGATCTTAAGCATGAAGTAGCCGGGACTCAGAGCAGGGACTCAAGTTAGAGGATATAGGCATTCCAAGTGACAGCCTAACCCATTGTACCACTATGCCAGCCCCATCAGCCAACTTTTTGAAACAGTAAGAGAATGCTGACTGTGTTATCTGGAAAAAATTTATTTAATGTAGCTTTGTTGAAGTATAATTTACGTATCACACAGTTTATCCATTGCAAATACATATTTTTGGTGGTTTTTACTGTATTACCATACACAGCTTGTAGAACATACTATTTGAAGGCAAGAAACAGAGCTACCAGCCAGCATCTTTTCTTTATTTTTTAAGTAGCAAGCAAGCTTGCAAGTACAATCAGAGTGAGTGTTTTTGTGATGGTCCAGGTAACAGAGGGGTTCGACATACAGTCTGTGGGATCACTTTTATTTGTATTTCAGGAGCATAAGGAGAATTATTTTTTACTCCCTCCTAAAGCCCACTGTCAATGAAAAAGGCGAAAAAGAAATAGAACCAATCACTACCTCTCAGGCCCTGCAGATTGCTGGCAGAGCTGGTAGATTTAGCTCGCAGTTTAAAGAAGGAGAGGTTACAACAATGAATCGGGAGGACCTCCGATTATTAAAAGAAATTTTGAACAGGCCTGTGGAACCTATAAAGGTAAGGTGTAACATGCTAATTACTGCTTCTCGGGGAGTGACCCACCACCCAGACTCTTGCCTCACACCTAGAATCAGAAATCAGCCAAAGAGGCTTCGGCCCCCCCCCCCGGTCTCGTGTGTGTGCCATGTCTGGTTCCTCCAGCATCGCCGCTATGAAGAAAGTGGTTCAGCAGCTCCGGCTGGAGGCCGGCCTCAACCGAGTGAAGGTTTCCCAGGCAGCTGCAGACTTGAAACAGTTTTGTCTGCAGAATGCTCAACATGACCCACTGTTGACTGGAGTATCTTCAAGTACAAATCCCTTCAGACCCCAGAAAGTCTGTTCCTTTTTGTAGGAATCCTTCAGAGGGTTCCTGAACCACTTCTCATTAACCGGTGAATATTCATTCATTCAAGAGAGCTAAATTTGAAGCCTGTACAAAAGCTTCCCTTAACACGTGCCATAATATACAAACTTCTACTTTTGTCAGTCCTAACATCTACCTCTCTGAATTTTCATGAATTTCTATTTCACAAGGGTAATTATTTTATATGCACTGGCAGCAGCATACAATAAAATACTTAATATATATATATATATAAAAAAAAGAAATCAGCCAAAGAAAACTTTGTGCCTTGAGAACCACATTTTAAAAAGCTCTGCTTTATTGTTTTGGAGAGATGCAGAGACCCCTTGATGAGGGAGTAGTGTGCGCATGAAAGATAGCAGTTGAGTAAGTTTAGCTACCCAGTTTCTCTTCAGTTACTCCTACAGTCTAGCACATGGAGCTATGGCAGTGGATCGAAAAATTACCAGAAACTTGAATATAGGAAAAGCCCTAGGATGTGGGACAGAAGCAGCACTGAGCAATGCGACTTCTAGCTGATAAAGACAAGTTTGTTTTGGTTAGTGCACTTAATGAATCAGAAGTGTACTGGGGTCCCTGACTTAACAATTTTTCAACTTTGTGATGATGTGAAAGTGATATACATTCAGTAGAAACCAGGCTGGATTTGAATTTTGACCTTTTTTTGCTAGCTTACATAGTCCAGTGCTCTTGTCATGTTCACGAGGGTAAACAGCTGGCACTTTGCAGTGTGGTCTGTGTAGTGCTTAGTGAGGATATTCAGTGGATTAGGTGGATTCAGTGCATTTTCACCTTAGCATGAGTTTATTTAGACATAACCCCGCTGTAAAGTGAGGAGCATCTGTACGTATTTTAAACAAACCAACTTTTTTAAAGATTTATTTTATTGTATTTGAAAGGCATAGTGACCGTGAGGTGGAGTTGAGAGGTTCACAGAGAGAGTAAACGATCCACTGGTTCATTCCGCAAATGGCAGCAGTGGCTGGGACTGGTCCAGGCTGAAGCCTGGAGCCTGGAACTCCATCTGCATTTGGCAGCAGGTTTCCCAAGCACTTGGGCCATCTTCCACTGCTTTCCCAGGCACATTAACATTAGCAGGGAACTGGATGGGAAGTGGAGTAACAGCCTTGAACTGGCGCCTGTATGGGAGGCTAGTGTTGCAGGTGGTGGCTTAATGCACTGTGTCACAACACTGGTCCCTAAACAAGCCAACTTTTAAGAAGTAGTTAAAATTTAAAGTTACCTGGAAAATTCATTTACAAGGCTCATCTCATTGGTTAGTGATACTTGGTAAAGGGGAATCAAAAGGAGAAAATGTAAAGTTAAAGTCCAAAAAATAAAGAATAAAGCAAGAAAGTTGTGGTTGAAATCCCTTCTGTAGGGGCTGTAGTTATAGTTCCAAGTGGCTCCCAGTGCAGCTGACAGTGACACAGCCCTGTGTCCTTCCAGTGTGCCTCATGCCCTGTACTCAGACTCTTCCTCCCTTAGGATTCCGATTTCTCGTCTGCTTTCCTCTTTCTCTTTTCTGTTCACTTTCTTTTACTCTTGCTTCATTTCTTAGATTTACTTGTGGGCATTTCTTAACCCTACAGTATACAGTTGAAGAGAAAACAGATGTCCAGTTTAGAAATTTTCTTGTGTATTTATGTCATTTTTATTGCCCTGATTAAAGCAACTGGCTTTTCCTTGTTCATTTTTATTCAGTGGGGAGAATTGAGATGTGGAAAATAGTTTTATCCTTGAAAGCATTTTGCTGCCCCATCCAAACATCCCAGGTTTTAGAAATATCGCTGCAATATAAGCCAAAGAGTTTCTACTTAATGAGCATTATCTGTCATTTTTACTAAATCAGCTTATCTTCTCTAGTCGTAACAAAAGGTTAATGAGGACTTTTTTCCCCCCTCCATTTCACTCAAGTGCTGGGCACTTGGTAAGAGTTTAGCCCACATGTGGGACTAAGTTGAAACAACTTAGGAAAATTTGTCCTTGGAAATAAAACCCAGTTTACGAGTGGTTTCTCCTTTCTTTTGATTGCAGGCAGCCGGTCTTCATCCAACTGCGGAGCAGATTGAGATGTTCGCCTACCACCTCCCTGACACGACGCTTTCCAACCTCATTGTAAGTGGCTGCACACTGTCCTTTCTCTTCTAACAGGTACTAGGTAACCTCGTGGGCAAGAGTACATAACCTGCTTTTGTGAAGCTGCTGTTTGTAAAATTTATCTTGCAAGTACAAACTTTCTTTCAGAATTTCCTGGGACTTTCGTCCTGAGGAATTTTCTTTCTGAGTGTCTCAGGTTGGGAAGGAAGTAGTGGAAATCTATTGCCTTCAGGAGGCAGTGACTAAAGCAGACCTTTGTAGAAGTTTCTTAAGAAGTGCAGACTGTCTTTTGTAGATGTGAGCACTTTATTCATGCCCAGCTAGGCAGTCCAGTAATTTCATGTATCTGTTTTCTCCCAGGATATTTTTGTTGACTTTTCACAAGTTGATGGGCAGTATTTTGTCTGCAATATGGATGATTTTAAATTTTCTGCAGAGTTGATACAACATATTCCACTAAGTCTGCGAGTGAGGTATGTGTTCTGCACAGCCCCTATCAACAAGAAGCAGCCTTTTGTCTGCTCGTCTCTGTTACAGGTAAGCCTCCATCTTTGTGATACTTTCAGTAGATTCGGGGTGATGCAGTTTCCTCAGCAGTTATCTGAGATAAAGACTGTAAATTATAGACTCTGTAAATATATGAATAGAATGCTGCTCTTTTTTTTTAAGTGGATGCACTTTATATTTGGGTTTATAACCTTTGTAAAGTAATGAAAACACAAATATTTAAACATTTTTAGGAGGGGACTTTGGCTGATGACGCAGTTTTTCCCTTTGTGGCTTGCGGTGCTGGTATTATTATTTGGAAGGGGAAGGGTGCCGGGCTCACAGTGACGACAGTATTCAGTGTTCTTAACTGTCAGGCGCTGAGCTGGGGGTGCTGTGGCTCCTGAAGGGCACAAAATCTGGTTGGGCCCAGAAAGCGCAGTGCAACCTGAGTTTCACCCCCACCCTTTAGTACCTGTTGCCTGAGCTTGGCACGTTCTCCCCACCCCACCAGATACAAGGTCACTTCCTCTCAGTCTTTTCCTGACTCATTGAGGTTTGTTGCCAGCTTAGCCTTCTGCATGCCAGCTCCATTCTCTTCAAATCTGTTTCCTAATTAAGTACGTTGCCTTTGTGAACCAAATTGGAACGTAAGATGGGTTGCACGTGGCTGCCCCCAGCCCCGGTTCTCCTCAGCAGCTACTGTCAGCAGTTCCTGTCTGTGCCGACCCTGCGCGGAGCTTTCACCCACATATGTGTTCATGTCAAAATTCTGCTTGTGTTGTTGGGCGTGTTTCCTTGTGAGCGTTACCATAATGAATTATTCTGTAGCTTGCCTTCTTCTTTTCCTCTTCACAACTTGTTTTAGAGGTCTTCCATGTCCAGATATTTACCTAGAAAACTTGTTTCTTAGAACTGGGTTTGTGAGAGAGTTGGCTGCCATAAGATTGAAGATGATGGAATAGTTTTTATTTTAGTTTCTTTTTTTTTTTATTTGAAAGGCAGAATTCAAAGAGACAGCATGGTTTCATCCACTGGTTTACTCCCCAAATGGCCATAAAGCAAGGGTGAGGCCAGACGGGAGCCAGGAGCCAAGAGCCAGTAATTTCATGTGGATCTCCTGTGTGGGAAGCAAGGACCTAAACACATTTTCTGCTGCTTTTCCAGACACATTAACAGGGAGCTGTGTCAGAAGTGGGGTGGTCAGGATTTGAGTCCATACTCATATGGATGGGTACAGGCAGTATTTCAGGCTGTGGCTTACCCTGTGTCACAATGCCAGCCCCAGTAATGGGACAGCTTTAAGGTGCTGTAAACTGACCCAGCAGAGCCTGTTCCCCGGCCTTGACTCCATGTATACCACCCATCTAGCAGCTATACTAACGAAGCAGAGACTACTAAAAGCCACATGTGTTTGGAACAGTTCAGGTCAACAGATGATTGTGTTTGCTATTTAAAGATCGGGGGTGAAATAGAGAGGTGGTTTCGTTTTTGTCTTGGTCTCCATCGTTGTTGAATTCTAAACAGGCCCAGTCCCATAATGGCCTCTGATGTCCCTCAGGACTATCTTTGAAACTGCTCCTCAGACCTGCTTTAGGGCCATCTGCTGGGTGGTGGCCTCGGGACAGCTGGGCATCTCTCCCTGCCCTCACTGGGCAGCTCCTCACTTAGCCCTTTTACATACTGGTCTTTTACTGCTTGTTTGAAGCCAGAAGTAATTACATGTAACAGAAGAGCTCCTGCTTGGCGTTTCCTGCTTAGCAACTTAGCATTGGCACACTTCTGTCCTCGGTGGCTGCTCTGCTTGACGTCGACTGAATAACACCAGGCTCAGTAGAATAAAATCTTAGCGTTCCTTTACTACAATTGATCTGAAATTGTCTTCCCTCTGATGTATTAATCTTGCTTAAATTAAACTTTGAGAGATAATTTTCCCTAAGTAGAAAATAAACCATTTGAAATCTTTATGCTTGAAGCTAAAGATTTTATTTTATTGTTTAAGATTTGTATTTTTTTTTATTTGCAAGGCAAAGAGAGGCAAACAGAGATCTCTCATCTGCTGTTTCACTCCCCAGATGCACCCAGCAACCAGGGATGAAGCCACAAGTGAGGAACTCAGTCTGGGTCCCCCATGTGGGTGGCAGGGACCCAGATACTTTAGCCATCACCTCTGTCTCCCAGGATACACATCAACAGGAAGCTGGAACTGGGAGCAGAGGTGGGACTTTTGAACCCAGGCACTTTCCTGGAATGCAGGCATCCCAAGTGGTGTCTTAAACTGCACACCAAGTGCCGGCTCCTGAAGATTTTAAAATCTTATTTGATGAATCTTAACATGCCAAGTGTTCCTGTCTTCTGTAGTACAGGTGATGTGTAACAATGCCCAATGTTTTCTGGGGTGTAGCATGGTTTTCAAAGCACATTCCCCAACAATTTCTTGTGATTCAAGATGGAGAATAAGGGGACTGGCATTGTGGCACAGAGGGTTAAGACACTACCTGTGATACCGGCATCCCATATGGACACCAGTTCATGTCCTGGCTGTTCCACTTCTGATCCAGTTTCCTGCTAATGCACCTGGGGAAGCAGCAGAGATGGTCCAGGTTCTTGGGCCCCTGCCACCCATGTGGATGACCCAGAAGAAGCTCCTGGCTGCAGCCTGGCTCGGCCCTGGCTGTTAAGGCCTTTTGGGGTATGAACCAGTAGATGGAAGATCTCTTTCTCTCTCTCTTCTATGTGCCTCTCCCTTTCTCTCAGCCTTTCCAATCAATCAATAATTTTTTTTTTTAAATGAGCCTCTCATCAACATGAAAACTATGTAGAAAATAAATCTGACATTAGGTTACATATTGTCAAAACTAAGGACATATTTTCAAAAAAAAAAAAATAATAAAAGTGGTTGATGTGCTGGTCTCAAGTTACTGATGAGGAAGCTGAAGCTAAAAGCCACATAGCTGGTAGGAGACAGAGTCACAGGCAACTGGCCTCACACCATGCCGCATCAAAGTTTCTTTAGGAACAGGCATTTGGAGCAGTGGTTAAGATGCTGCATGGGATATCTGCATCCTTCCTGGGAAGCAGCAGGGGCTGGCTCAGGTAGCTGGGTCCCTGCACCCATATAGGAAACCTGGCTTGAATCTGGGCTCAGGGCTTCCACTGGACCGAGCTCCAGCTGTTGTCCGCATTTGAGGAGTGATCAGGCAGATGGGAGGGAGATCCCTTGTTGTGTGTGTGTGTGTGTGTGTGTGTGTGTATTTCTCTCATTCTTTGAGTCTCTGGCCTTTAATATAAAATGAAAATAAATAAAAATTTTTAAAAGGTTCCTTGTAATAAGGGAGGCCATTAACAAGAAAGAGAAAATAAAGCTCCCATTTGAGTTTATGGAACTATTATATGATGAGGCAGAAGTAGGTATCTTAAGGCATCAAATATTCAGAAATAAGAGTTAACAGATTTCAGCCCTGAAGAGTTAATCCTTGTACAACTTCTGATTACCATGGCTTGGAAAAAGAAGAAAGTCATCCTTTATATATTTTAGGCAGAAATGTCTTTATAAAGTATTAATGTTCTTGAAGAATTGGAAAAGTTTCAAGGAGGAAAGAAGCCAGCCTGTTTATTGAAACACAACCACAGTTAACATTTGCTGTGCTTTTTTCCTTTTTCTTTGTAATCACAGACTTAAGGGAATTCTGATTCTTATAGCAAAGTTTTCTTTTTTCCCTCTCAGTTTGCCAGGCAGTTCAGCAGGAATGAGCCCCTGACCTTTGCTTGGTTACGCAGATACATCAGATGGCCTTTACTTCCGCCTAAGAATATTAAAGAGCTCATGGATCTTGAAGCTGTCCACGACGTCTTGGATCTTTACCTGTGGCTAAGGTACCAAATCAAAGGTTCCAAGGTTTTATTTTTCTCTTCCAAATTAGGCACCTATTTGCAAGGTGTTCTGTATTATGTTTATTGTTCAGAAGGTAGTTGAGTGTGGTTTATGTGCACCATTCCAGAATTGACTTAGTGATGATGCTGGTTAGGGTGGCAAGATGAGAGGCTGCACCAGAGCCTACCTGCTCATCGTGGTCTTGGGACCAGAGGTGTTGGTGTCCCCCAGGAGCCCGTCAGAAGCATAGCATCTCAGGCCTGTCCCGGGCGTATTCAGAATCTGACCTTAGCAGGCTCCCTGGTCGCTTCACTTGTGCATTCACATTTGAGAAGCCATGTTCTGGAGCAGGGCTTCTCAGAGGAGGGGCGAGTCCCCCTCAGACATCAGAATCACTTGAGACACATGTGCTGGCCCACCCTCATAGTGACGCGCTCCTCAGGTGTGTTGGGCAGAAATGAAGGGTGAGCAGAGGCACTGGGCAGAGTTTATTTAAAGAATAATAATCACATGTATGATTGATCCCCTACAAGATGTAGGGTGTGTCATTGAAATCAATCCAGCAACTCTGACGAGCTGGTGCTATGATGTACTATGTCTCTCCTCAGCTACCGATTCATGGACATGTTTCCAGATGCCAGCCTCGTCCGTGACCTCCAGAAAGAACTAGATGGCATTATCCAAGAAGGGGTACACAGCATCACCAAACTGATTAAAATTTCTGAGATGCAAAAGCTGTTGAATTTGGAGAGCTGCTCTCCAGGGAGCCCGTCACGCTTGTCAGGAACCTTGAAGGGCCAAGCTCGGAGGACTCGTGGCACCAAAGCCGTGGGGAGTAAAGCTGCCGAGCCACCCAGCCCTGACGCAGGAGGGGTGCCCTTGACCTCCAGACTGGTGCAGCAAGGGCTCCTCACTCCAGACATGCTGAGGCAGCTAGAGAAGGAGTGGCTGATGCGACAAACTGAGGCTGACAAAGAGAGAACAGAGTCTGGGACTCAAGCAAAAGGAACACGAAGAAAGAAGAAGGAACCTAATTCTGATTAGTTTTCGTGTTTTTTTTTTTTTTTTTAAATTTTGCAAATAAAATCTATTTTAAATCTTTTTCCCTCATCTGTGTTTACTGCCTGCAACAATATTGGGGCTGTCTCATAAGGAGTTTTCTTGGCACAGAAAATTAACTCTCAGAAGTGACTAAAGTGCTGTTTTGTTTCAAATTAAAAAAAAAAAAACAAAACAGGATGTCTTAGAGATTTTTATATTTTTAAAATAACTTTTATAATGACCATTTTTAAAAAATATTTGTTTATTTGAAAGTCAGAGTTACAGAGAGAAAGAGAGACCGAGAAAAGGAGATCTTCCATCTGCTGATTCACTCCCCAGATGGCCACAATTACCAGGGCTGGGCCAGGCTGAAGCCAGGAGCTTCATCCAGGTCTCCCACATGGGTGCAGGGGCCCAAGGACATGGACCATCTTCCACTGCTCTCCCAGGTACATTAGCTGGATCGGAAGTGGAGCAGAGCCCTTAGGGCATACCAGCACTGTGGGCCACAGCTTTAACCCACTGAGCCACAGCAGCAGCCCCTATAATGGCCATAGTACTAAGTGTACCATAAGGAACTGTGCATGTCAGTAAAACAGCTTGGTGAGTGGTTTGATGTACTTTTGCCACTGCTGAGGATGTCATAGCTGGAATTCTGTGACCAGCATCGCTGCCTGTTAGATCCATGTACCAGAGGCTGTTCTGGGTGCTGGAAATGGACTGTAAGCAAGACACATTCCTGCCCTCAAGAAGTTCACAGGGGAGACAGGAACAAGGTGACAGATAAAGCCAGCTCCATGAGGGCAGAGGTTGTCTGTCTAGTTCACTGCCCCATCTACAATGCGTGGAGCATTGTAGAAGCACAGTCAGTGTGAGGAGCACTGATGTCATTTTGGAGATAAATCTTGGAAGGAAGGGGAGAGTAAGGGAGAAGAATGACATGTGGTTGCAGTGGGCTCTTAGGGAAAAGGGGACTGTCTCTTGTCCAAAGGCCAGTCTGATGCATTTGTATCCAATAGAGATTCAGCCCTGGTTAGAAGCATAGCTAAAAGGATTTTTGAGCAGTGGAAGTTGGGTAGACTTGGTTCAGCCTTTCTCAACAATACCAGCTTTGTGATTTGGTCCTCTCTGGACTGGGTCTCCACATCTGAAGAAAATAGATGGGCCAGCACAGTGGCGCAGCAGGTTAAGCTGCACCTGTAGTGCTGGCATCGCATGTGGGCACCAGTTTGAGTCCCAGCTACCCCGCTTCCATTCTAGCTCCCTGGTGGTGTACCTGGGAAAGTAGTGGAGGAGGGCCCAAGTTCTTGGGCCCCTGTCATCCATGTAGGAGGCCTGGAGGAAGCTCCTGGGCCCTAGCTTTGGACTAGCCCAGCTCTGGCCATTGTAGCCATTAGGAGAATGAACAAGTTGATGGAAGAATCTCTGTCTCTTCTCTCTCTCTTTCAATTAAATAAGTAAATCTTTAAAAAAAAAAAAAAAAGAAATAAATGGACAATGCTTGCTGGGAGTCTTTCACTAGCTTAAATGTGATGAAATGCTATTTAGCAGAGGGTCTGGCACATAGGTAGTGAACCAAAAGGGCCCATTCTGTCCTGTGAATTAAACTCAGGTCATTCTGAGAACTGAACTGATTCCTGAAACACCTGCTGAACTGAGGCTGATTTTGGAGTAGGATTAAACTGTGGTACAGACTGGGTCATGGAACTGCCAGATGTACCAACGTGGTCAGCTCTCCCTGGCTTTTTCTTGGGTAGTTCGGAGTTAGGATGTTAACAGATGACCATCTTTGTTCTAACCTTTGCCTTCATGGACATAAAGATTGAATGGGTGGTAGTGACTGTTTCCCCCTTGCTTGTGGGCAAGCAGTAGTCAAATGCCTGGAAGAGCATATTTCTTGATATTTTGTGTTGGGGCAAATGCAGCTTCTTGAATATCCTTTCCCTTTGACTTCACCCTAGCAGACCTACAGTCATTTTTGCCTAGAAGTACCTATGAACTGAGCTGCATAATGTGTTCGGTCCTGTTGCATTTAAGCAATGAAGTATGTTATTTAGGAGGTTGTTAATTCCCTCATTTTATCTAGGTTGGGGGCCGAGGTGGTGAATCAGAGACTCTTGGAAATGGGTAAGTTAAATGTTCACAAAGCTTCAGATAAAGAGAGGTGGGGGTGGGGAATTCTGTTAAGGAAGAGCTGCTTGGGCATTTGGCTAAGGAATGTTTATACACAGTGATAAATAGTTTACCCTTTGACCTTTCCCTTTTCAGGGACAAGCAAGCACCATGGTTAAGCAGAGAGACTAAAAGGGTAACATTAAGGGAAGCAAACAGGAAACATGTAATCCGTGTGGCCCTGTATGGGTCTCAGCGACGTCCTTAACATTGGCTCTAGGAGAATGGGCTGGTCGTCTTCCGAGCAGCGAGCTGGCCAGGTCCCTTAGCTTTCCTTGTGGACTTCTGGGCCAGTTAGGTTCCAGGTGCACATTTCATAGTGTCGTATCCTCATCTTTTCTAAAACAGCTCTTTTTTCTTTTTCTTCCCTTACAGTTTTCTAACTGCCTGAAAGTTCTGCGATTACTGTGGTGGATGCAGCTGGACATCAACCTGGGTTGTGGACTGAGGCTTGGATGCTGGTCTCGGTTTCATCACTGTAGACCTGGGTAATTTAATAAGGTGTGTTAGTGTGTAGTTGGCTGGGAATAATAACCAATGACTTGTAGTACTTTGTACATGGTATCCATTGAAGAGTATAAATCTATAAAATGGAACCAGGTCTTTTGAAAATGACTTACATGTATCACAAATATACAGAACTATTGTCACACATTATCAAAATCTCTTATGGCTCAGACCTGGGAGTCTATAAAGATGGTGCCATTGTTTTATGTGTGTCCTGCTCCAAACCTGTTAGGAGATAATGAAATGTGTGGTTTGCTAAGAGGTAAGCAAATGAGTCATGCTAAGATTTCCCTCCTTTTTCAAAGCTTTAAAATACATAGACCTGCAGTAAGCATTTAACCTAGTAATTAAGATACCTGAATCCTTTGGTGGGCATTGTGGCACAGCAAGTTAAGCCAAAGCTTGGGACCTCTCCATTCTTATTAGAGTGCATGGAATTAAGTCCCACCTTCGCTATGAATCCAACTTCCTGATAATGTGCCTGGGAGGTAGCAGATGATGGCTCAAGTGCTTGGGTTCCTGCCACCCATGTTCTTGGCTCCTGGCTTTGGCCTGGCCTGCCCTAGCCCTGGGTTCTGCAGGCTTTTAGGAGTGAACCAATGGATGGAAGATCTCAGTCTGTCTCTGTCTCTCTCTCACTCTGCCTTTCAAAAACAAAAAACAAAAAAACAAAAAAACAACTTGCATCCCACATTGGAGTACCTGGGTTCATTTCCTGCCTGCGGCTTCTGATTACAGCTTCCTGCCAATGCAGACCCTGAAAAGCAGTAGTGATGAGGCTCAAGTAATTGGACTCCTACCACCCACATGGGAGACCCAGATGGGATTTGGTTCCTGGCTCTGATGTTGCCCAGCACTGGCTGTTAAAGGCATTTAGGGAATGAACTAGTAGATGGGAGTGTAGTATCTGTCTCTCTTTCTGACCTGCAAAAAAGATAAAGAATAAATATACACATACCCTAGCTGTTACAGGCATTTAGGGAATAAACCAGCCCCTGGGTGGGAGCATGTGTGTACTTGCTCTCTTTCTGTGACCCTCCAAAAAGAGAGGGAAAGAATATGTACTTATACACCTCAAACAGAGAAGATGATGTTTATGTTTCTGAATTATCACTATGCTCTAAGTGCCTATCATTTAAGACAGTGGAGTAGGGCTGGTGTTGTGGTGAAGTGGGTTAAACCGCCACCTGCAACACTTGCATCTCATATGGGCGCCAATCTGAGTCCCTGCTGTTCGACTTCCAGTCCAGCTCTCTGCTCATGCAACTGGAAAAGCAGCAGAAGATGGTCCAAGTCCCTGGGCCCCTACTACCCAAGTGGGAGACCTGGAAGAAGTTCCTGGCTCCTGGCCCAGCTCCAGTCATTGAAGCCATTTGGAGAGTGAACCAACAGATGGAAGAGCTCTGTCTCTCCCTCCTCTCTATAACTCTGCCTTTCAAATGAATGAATCTTAAAAAAAAAAAAAAAAAAAAATGGATCAGTTGCATACAGAAAACCATAATCTTTATGGACAAAACAATGGTAAGGAAAAAAAGCTTTTGAGATGGGTTCAGGCTTTAAAGAAAGTCTACAGATTACTTGGATTTTCTCAGGTTTCTGATGTCCTTTATCTGCTCTGGGTTGCTGTCCAGGACACCACGTCACATGTAGTTGTCTTATCTCCTCAGGCTCCTTTTGATTGTGAGTTTCCCAGGTTCCATGTTTTTGGTGACCTTGAGAGCTTTGACGAGTGCTAGTCATATATTCTGTAGACTGCCTCAATTGGGACTTGTCAAATGTTTTCCCTATGATTAGATGAGGTGTTTGGTTTTTTTTGTTTTTTTGGTTTTTTTTTTTTAGATTTATTTATTTGAAAAGCAGGGTGATAGAGACAAAGAATAAGATCTTCAGTCTGCTCATTCAGTCCCCAAATGCCCGCTGAAGCCAGAAGCCAAGAACTCCATCCAGGTCACCCATGTGGGTGGCAGGGACCCAAGAAGATTTGAGCCATCATGCACTGCCTTCCCAGGCCCATTAGCCGGAAGCTGGATTGGAAGGGGAGAAGGTGGGGCTCCAACTGCCATGCATGTGGGATTGGGGGATCCCAAGTGGTGGCCTAACCTGCTGCATCACAACACCCAGCCCTTTTGGGGAGGAAGAACACAGAGGGAAAGTGCCATTCTGTCATACTATGTCAAGAGTGTGTACTGTCAGCGTGACTTAACACTGCCGGTGCTGACCTTGATCTGCCTTGGAGTGGTTTATCCGGTTTCTCCACTGTGGACTCTTTGGAAGGAAGCCACAGTGTGCGTCACGTTCTGCCTCTGTGAGCATGGAGAATCTGTGTGAATGATTAGAGGTTCTGCATGGGAGATTTGTCTCGCCTGCCTTTACATGTTTATTGAGTTATTTGTATCTATCTGTGTAGGTAATGGGAAATGTACTTTATACTTTGGATTGTGTTCCAGTAATCTTTATCTCTTGCTCGAATTGTTCTGGCTTCGGTTATTGAGAACTTTTCACTTGGTTCCTGTGTCCCTTCGACATGTTCCTGTCATTTTGATATTTTGGTTTTTGATCATTTCCTTGCTTTCATAGAGGTAAAAGAAGAGCTACCCTTCACCCTCTGAAGATTTGTTGGCATTAACTGACTGTAGATAGATTAATAGGAGAAATGGTAAACAAATTTAACCTAATGTGCTTGGCTGGATAGCAATCACAGTTGTGTGGTTATCCAGTAACCTGGTGAGGTCCAAATGCTTATGAATTCTTCAGAGGGAGAGGGAAATGGGGAATGTGTCCATTTTGAGGGGCAGTAAATGATTGTAGTGAGTGCCTGGGCCCAGTGCTTAGACCATAGTCTATAGATGATTCTATGGAATTGAGTGGGCCTAGGAAACAGGCAATCACTTGTGACAGAATCTGTCTGGGGGTGGTTATATCCTTTAATCTTATGCAGATACGAGTTTGTTTCCTGAAGCTCAGGGACAAGACCAAAGGTGGTGGTTTTCTTTGGTGGTCCATCCTTTAGGCAGATGCGAGGATGTCAGAACAAGTATCTTCCTCCATCTGCTGCTATCTGAGGGCCTTTTATTTAAAATCATCAGCAAACCAGGGCACCATATTTTGGTGGAATTCACTTTCTGGCACTATAAAGGTGCTCTGGAGTTATTTTGTATGAATTTAGTTCCTTCAAAAACTTTTTTCCCAGAATGATACTAGAAACCAAGTTCTGAGCACTGAGTATGCTTGTTGCCGCTGAGCATCCTGCTTCTAGTGCCTCCCAGCAGACACAGCAAGGAGATACGTATGTGTATACCAGCCTGTGGGCATTCTCATGTCTGAGAATGCTTGTGCAAGCATAGGTATGTGTCCTTCTATTTATTAAGCTAGACATGAGTTTCTACTGCTGTCTACAAGTCTGATCTAGTGACGTGGGTCATGCTGGCCTTCTCTCTTGTCTGAAACCAACAATGAGAAATCTTGTATCCATCATCCCATTTACTTAATTGTTCAATTCTAGTATGCATTGTTAAATTGTTAAGCCATGCATTTGGGATAAAACTTTATCATCTTTATCATCCAGAGTACAGTACCACATAGAGTTACTTCCTTTTTGCTGTCATTCTCACCAATTCCCCTCCTTTCCAAAATTACTTAGATCTGCAACTTTTTGCTCTGTCCCCTTCAGTGAGACTATCTTAGCCATTTATGATATGGTCAGATTCTTTGGTCACAGTCTACATTGCATACCCAACTATACATGTGATTTGTTTTAAAATTCACAGGCATTGAAGTTCAGTCTCTGTGCGATGCAGTTCTGTGGGCTTTAGCAAGTGTGTCACGTAGGTGCCATTTCAGTCTTTTTTTTTATTATTTTTTTTTATTTTTATTTTTTTGACAGGCAGAGTGGACAGTGAGAGAGAGAGAGACAAAGGTCTTCCTTTTGCCGTTGGTTCACCCTCCAATGGCCGCCGCGGCCGGTGTGCTGCGGCCGGTGCACCACGCTGATCCGATGGCAGGAGCCAGGAGCCAGGTGCTTTTCCTGGTCTCCCATGGGGTGCAGGGCCCAAGCACCTGGGCCATCCTCCACTGCACTCCCGGGCCACAGCAGAGAGCTGGCCTGGAAGAGGGGCAACCGGGACAGAATCCGGCGCCCCGACCGGGACTAGAACCCGGTGTGCCGGCGTCGCTAGGCGGAGGATTAGCCTAGTGAGCCGCTGCGCCGGCCGCCATTTCAGTCTTGTACAGAACAGTTGCACTGCCTTGAAAATGCCCCATGCTTCACGTTTCTGTCTCCAGATCCCTGGCAGCCATCGGTCTCTTAACTGTCTCTGTTGTTTTGCTTTTTCCCCATCTGTAGGGATGGCCACACACCTTTCCTTGTTGATCTCATTAATTTTTCATTCTCATCATGACCACTGAGGTAGCCATGAACTCTTTACACATGTGAAATTGAACCTGTGTCTTCTGTGAAGGCAGAGCTGGAGTGGGAACCCATGGCCTGTGCACCTTTCACTGTGCTGCCTGGGGCGTTGGTCCACTTCTCCAGCTTAGATCCTGTTTCCTCTGTGCTTTGCCTCCTGTTCATGAGAGCCTGTGTTGCACATGGTTGAGCATGGACTCCGGAGTCAGACCACCTGCATTCAGATCACTGTCTGCCATGTATCAGCCAGGCCCGGGACCTGTATACCTCCATCTGTAAGATGGGGAGAATGAGAGTTATTGGGGGAATTAATATTAGAGGTCACCTAGTAAACATATAAATGTTTGCCCAAAATAGGCAATTTTAAAAAATTTATTCATTTTTTAAAATTTATTTGAGAGGGGCCAGTATTGTGGTGCAGTGGGTTAATCTGCCACCTTTGACATTGGCATTTCATATGAATGCTCATTTGAGTCCCAGTTGCTCCATTTCCCAATCCAGATCCCTGCTGATGCACCTGGGAAAGCAGCACAAGATGGCTTAGGTCCGTGCCACCCACATGGGAGACCTGGATGGAATTCCAGGCTCCTGGCTTCAGCCTGGGCCAGCCTTGGCCATTGTGGTCATTTGGGAAGTAAACCAGCAGATGGAAGTCTCTTTCTGTCTCCCTATATCTCTGAGCTCTGCCTTTCGAACAAATAAATAAATAGATTTTTTTAAAAAAATAAATTTATCTGAGAGAGAGAGAGTGAGAACTCTCCTGCTGGTTCGCTGCTGAAATGCCCCAGATGGCCAGGGCTGGGTCAGACCAAAGCCAGGACCTAGGAACTCATTCCAAGTCTCCCATGTAGGTGGCATAATCACAATTACTTGGCACAGTCCCATGACAGCTGCCTCCTAGTGTCTGCACTAGCGGGACATTGGAGCAAAGAGCCAGTATTGAACCCAAGCACTCCAGTGTGGAACGCAGGCATCCTAACTGGCACCTTAACCACAGATGCTTAGCCCGGCTCACTCCAGCAGGCGAATATTGTTGGACTACTACTTCTATGCTCAGTACTTTTTAAGGAAAGCAAATGTTTAAGATCTTTGACCATGTTGGTTAAGGTGGCGTTCTGTGGAAACAGATGTGTACAGAGTTTCATTTCTTATGTGGAAGATCTGGGCCAAATGGGCAGTACACTTGAGCTGTCACTTGTCAGTGTCAGCCCTCCAATGGGTATTTGTAAGCAAAATCCCAGTGCTAATTATGGCTGACACCCAGAGATTCTTGAATAGGCACACAGAACTTCCAGTAAAGTGAAGAATTCCAAGAGTTGGATTGTAGTAATCAGAAAAGGAATGGTAAAATAATATAGTTATTTTTGTCATGAGTGCAGTGCTGGAACTGAGCTGGGTGACTCCAGATGCACATGATCTTTATAATCAGTAAACTCTGGGTTTAGTCAGCGAGACTCAGACCTGGAATGAAGATGCTAATGTACTGAGATTAAAAATGGAGTGATGTCACAGGTAAAAACCCTCTGATGTCGTTTTCCTGTGTAAGTGTCCAAAGGCTATGCCTGTCTGACTCACACAAGCCACCATGTCATTGCAGAGCGCTCTGGTAATGGCTTTGTGTTCTTTTGTCCACTGGCCATTGTAACCACTTAGTCCTGTGTTGAGTAAGTCAGTGCCAGTTGATGCCAAGCAGCACTGCAGTGGTCGCGTGCATGTTACATGGGGGAATTAAGACAAGGAACATTACCTCAGGTGGGTCAGGACCTGCCCTGGAACACTGTCCTCAGCCAGAGCAAGGGAGGGCGTAGCAGGCCTGTTTCAGAACACCTCCAATTATAGCTGGTTTGGGGACCTGAAGGGTAACTTTTGTTTGCTTGTGTAATGAGGGAAAGGAGCTAAAGTTAAAGTCATTGTCTGAGGGGCAGCAGAGTTGAAAATGTTGGGTTGGGGTTTCTCAGTATGGGAGATGGGTTTGTGTCTGAGTAAAGTATCGGGAGTGATTTTCACCAAGTAGCCCCTGCACTGCAGGCTAAGCTGGGCTCTAATGGCGCATGCCCATCAGGGCTGGGCAGGCAGCACGGCCTGGGGAGTCAGTGGCTTCTGTGGGGCAGCTTGGGAAGGACCCTTTCCAGGCAGCCATCCCATAATTGTTTTGATTGATGGGATTGTGCAGTAGAAAGGCAGAGGAGTGGGGGATGCTAAGGTGACCAGAATTTTTTTCTAGGAGTCTCTTGTCTTGGAAAGACATGCAGGTGACATGTAGGAGCAAGAAACCCCAGACTTCTGTTAACATCTGGAGAGTTGCTCGTTTCAGGGAACATTTGATTTGTATTTGGGTTTCCTCAGTTGTGTTTTTCCTTCACTGGACATACCCTACTGAAGCGATTGTCTCTTTATTTAGCTTTCTAGGTAGTTGGTTGAAATTCTTAACAATAACCCAAACAGGTATTGTGTGGAGAAAGAATAATTCGAGAGCCAATGTTATGTGCTGGGTAAGAGCTGGGCCTTGGATTCAAGGTCCAGGATTGATTCCTGGCCGTGCCGTTTACAAGCTTTGTGATTTTGAGTAGGACACTACTTAACCTTTCTGGCCTCGGTTTTCTCATCTATAAAATGGGAGTTGTAGCTGTCCTGTCTGTGTTAGCTGCTATTAGCACTGTTGTTCCTGAATCTGTTGGCCACCCAGTGACTGTGGTTGCAAGGTTGATTGTCCCTGCCACTGACCCTTTGTGGGCCCTCATATCAAGTTTGAGCAGTGAGGTGAGTGAGTGAACCAAACGTCTCGGCGGCAGGAGAGGTTTCCCACCTGTAACTTAAAACTTTCCTCTCTAGCAGCAGCTTCCCAGTGAATCCTGGGGACCTCACTTCCTTCTTTCTCATGCATATTTTCCTTCTCGGAGTCACTACCTGGGAAATAAAGGTCTTCTGTCTTAACGTTGTGAGTAGATAAACCTTTATTGATGGTTTCCCATTAACTAGAGTCTGTTAGCTGAGAGTCCTGATCTGCCACAAACAGGGCAATGTGTGGGCTTCACGATGAAGACAGACCTGCGGGGAAGCAGAGACTCAAAACTGTGTCTCTGGCTTGAGGAGAAAAAGGATTAACGAGAAAACCCTGGGACTGGAAATTTGCAGAGCAGCTCAGCCGGTTGAAAGTTGGCTTTGTTCAGTGCCCAACTTCTCAGATTTTCCTCGGCTGAGTGGGCTTGGTGGAGCACTGGCTTGAGAGTTGCTTAGCAACGAGAGCGTGTGGCCCCCGGTTCTCAAATAGGCCAGCAATCGGTCAGTCCCGTGCCTCCCCCTCCAGCAGCCCTCTGCTACTACCACAGCCTCTATTAACAATCAAGTGTGCGCGGGGGAGGGGCCAGAGCGAGGGGCGAGGTTTAATCATTGAACCAAGCAGGCTGTAAGTATTTAGTCTGCAGCACCCAGCTCCCCAGGAAGTCTGCCAGGCCGGGCTGTGAGTGTGCGGTTCACGGGGACCTGGGAGTAAGCTCTGCTGGGAAATCTCTGCCTGTCTTGGGAGAAGCCATCGTTGGGGAAGATGTTTGCGGTGCATTTGATGGCGTTTTACTTCACCAAGCTGAAGGAGGACCAGATCAAGAAGGTAAGGACTTGGCGCCGGAAGATGCCTGGGCCACTCCTTGCTGGCAGACTGACTCACTTCTGCCTGCAGCAGGAAGGATTTCAGAGAGTTTACTAGAAAAGGTCCTGGGAGCCCTTCGTTAAAAAAAAAAAAAAAACCTCACAGAAGGGAAAGTGGAAATAAACCGCTCCCCCCCCGCCCCCGCCCCGCGGATGACTCCTGATCCCTGAGTTGCACTGGGAACTTCCTGCCGTGTATGGGATGCAGAAGGTGATGAGGGGAAAGTGTTTGGAGAACCTGAAGAGGCTTGTGTTTGATATAAGGGGAAGGTCCATATGAGAGAAGAGAGTCCTTTTTTATTTCTTTGTTTATAAAATTTTATTTTATTTGGAAGGCAGAGAAACATAGAGAAACAGACACAGGAAGGTCTCATCTGCGGGTCCACTCGGCAAATGCTCACAAAAGCCAGGGCTGTGCCGGACCAAAGCTAGGAGCCAGGAACTCCATCCAGGTCTCCCGAGTACTTGAACCATCAGACCTGCTGCCTCTCACGGTACATGTTAGCAGGGAGCTGGAATCAGAAAGAGCTGAGACTCGAACCCAGACACTTGCATACGGGATGGGAACATCCCAAAGGGCATCTTACTGCTGTGCCAAACACCTTCCCCAGGAGGGTCATTTTTAGAGACATTTTAAGAACTTTTGAAGCAGACCTGATTATATATTTGCATAAGCATGGACACCAAGATTGGTGTGAGTTTTAATGTACAATAATTGAGCTATTTATTGGCATGTGCTGTTTGCCAAGGGCATGCTGTCAAAGGTGTGCACAATTTGTCATTTTACCTGACGAACTTGTCTACAGAATTCCCTCCAGGGTGAGCTGGCTAGAGGTAGCTAAGGTTCAGTTAGATTCTCTTGAGGCAGTGCCAATGAGCTCAGCCTGCCTGTCTGGCCATGTGTAGCGTCTCTCAGGTTACAGATCACCGAAGTCCTCCTGGCAGGTAGATGGAGCAAAGGTCACCCAGGTGTTTAAGGTGGGACAAGGATTAGACCTGGGCTGGATGACTCCTCCTCCAGCATTCTTCCCATTGTGCCACGATGCCTTCCTGCTTTCTCCATGAGAGAGAGGAGGAAGCCTGGCTCCTCACAGCCCTCCTGGGCTGGGTGGGATAAACTCCCAGTAAATTCTAGGCATTACAGTTGGGGCTAGAGGTTACAGTGAATTTACAAATATTATTAACAGGGCGGACATTGTGGTGCAGTGGGTTAAGCAGCAGACTGAGACAGACACATCCCATATCAGTGCTGGTTCAAGCCCCAGCGTCTCAGCTTCTGACCCAGCTTTCAGCTGATGCACCTGGGAAGGCAGAAGATGGTGGCCAAGAACTTGAGTCCTTGCCACCCATGTGAGAGACTCAGATAGAGTTCTGGCTCCTGGCTTCAGCTTGGCTCAAGCCCAGGCTGTTGGGGCCATGTGGGGAATTGAACCAGCAGATGGCAGATTCACCTCCATCCATCTCTTTCTCTCTTCCTGTCTCTCTGCTTTTCAGATACATGAATATAAATCCTAAAAAACAACAACAACAAAAACCCGCTATAAACCAATCAGATTTAACCTCTCTGAGTTTTTGCTTACCAGTAAATTTAAGTAGGGAAGTGAGGAATGTTCCAAAGCCCTCCGTGAGCATTTGGCTTGCTGTTACTCCCTGCTCAGGAAAGAAGCGGCTCTCTTGCCCCCAGGAAGCGGTCTCTGGAGCCCTGAGACCTTGGGCCTGCTGTGGCAGTGAGCCTTTTGTTCTGCCCGAGGATGAAGTGGGATATGTTTGCTCACCAACCCAGGTGCAGGCTCAGGGGGCCCCTGCACTGATGTATTGCAGCCTTTGTCCATGCCTGGACTTGACCTTCCCTATCCTGCAGGAAGCAAGAAGGCCAGGAGCACTTTGTGGCTGCCCTAAGCAAGTGACCTGGGGTGATGTGGGGTAGTGGTGGCCGGGCTGAGTTGGGCTGCGCAGGACACGCCTCCACGTGGTGGTGACACACCTGGTCAGAAGGCACTGCGTGTTCTCCCTGTGGTCAGCTAGCCAGGTCTGTCTCTGTTGCCTTGCTTCCTGTTTCAGAACTGTCCAGATCCTGGGCCATGCTTGCCTGGGAGGGCTCCTGTTTTGACCCTGGAACAATTTTTTTAAAGTCTCTCCATACCCACCTTAAAACAAAACAGGAGAGAAAGAACAGAGAAGCCATGCTGGCAGCTTCTTTTCCAATTCAATATATTGATATTATTTGACCTATTGATGGCCCTGGCCGGATCTGGTCACTGACCTGAGATTGGTCATCTGAAAGAGCAGGGCAGTGAGGCTTCCAACGTGTATTTTTTTTACTGTCTAGCGAGTCAACATTACGAAAAGGTGGAAATGTCCCCTTTCCTTGCACCCCCTGTCACGTTTGCTTTGTGGAAGCTCTTGTAGTCTCTCATCTCCACGTACATTGTCGCAGTTACCCTGATGGTGAGCTGGACACAAGCTCCCAGTCTTGGTACCTTTGTTATTACTGGGTTGCTTACCAACATTTCTCAGTAATTCTCACTGTGACATCTGCCTAGCATTTCATCAAACGGATGTACCATCATTTATTCCACCTTTTCCTTCTTATCCAACCTTGGGATACTTTTAAACATTCTTATATGTTGCCATGGTAGACGTTGGTCTGTATTTATTGTTCTCCATATTTGGGGTTATTTCTCGAGTTCCAGAAATGAGACCACTGGGTCAAGGACTCTTGTTTTGTGGTCTGAGACCTTCGGACCCCATGGCCCCCTGCAGCTCCTGCATTTGTAAGCCAGCAGCCAGACTGGACATTTTTACCTTTACTCTTCTAAGTCAAATAAGCGACTTGACGGCTCTCTTGTCTGGAAGCTGTCAGCTGCTGCAGTGTGCGAGTCTTCTGTGACATGAGCCCCCTGCCCCAGGGCCTGCGGTGTGTGTCCCTGGTGGCACGTGCCCCAGATCACCTGTTTGGATTTAAAGGGCAGCTTTCTTGTCTCAGTGTAACATTTCCTCCTTTCCTTGCAGCTATCAGACAAGATGCTGTGGGAGATACAAAGAGTAAACCAGAAACTGCCCGAATTGTCCTTTCTGTCCTAACTTTAACTTACTGAGCAACCCAAAGAGCTGACCCCGCTCAGCTGCAGCTGCAAACCATCCCAACAGGCCCTGGCACATGGGGGAGGACAGGAGGTAGCCACCCGGGGAAGCTCTTTGTCTTCTAGGCTGAGCAGAAATGATTGGTGGGCTCAGGGGCACTGTCTAAGGGGCTTTGGGAAGATAAAAGATGAAGTTCAGTTCCCACGCAGGGCAGCCCACCCTTCCCCAACCCCAATTACTGCAGTCACGTCCCTCCCGTCCAGTTTTCAACATCGTGTGTGGCTGTGCCAACCAATTAGTCGTGATGAGCCCGGGCTGAGCAGGAAGCCCTTAATAAAGCCTGACCTGGTTATGTCCCTGTCTTCCCAGCTACGCGGAAAGCGCAATTGTCCTTTGTTGTCAGCGGTGCTCTCCTGTGTTCTGGCCATGAGGCCATTTTGCTGTCGTCTCTGCATGAGCCCTGGACTGAGCTGGATCTTCTTGTCCCCTAAGGCCTGGCTGATGCTGGGCACCCGTCCTCGGACAGAGATGATGTGAGCCCCGTGGTTTTCATGTCATTTGGCTGTCGGACTTGTGGATCCCACATGGAGCTTTGAGCCAAAACTGGGCTCTGGGGGTGTGGAGTGTAGGGGCTGCTTCCCACTCCCAGTTCTGCTCCGCTGGTGCTGCACAGTGGCTCTGAGCCCATGTTCCTCATCTCTCAACCAGGGACGGTGACTTTGGCCTTACATAGCTGGAGCCTGGATGAGTTGACACACATGAGAGCACTTTGCAGATGGCAGCCTTAGGAAAGAAGTGCACTTCCTCCAGGAATGTGCCTGGGGTCGAGCTTCCTGTGACCTAGAGGAACGGAGAGGGTGCTAAGTGTACAAAACAGGGCTGGCAATTCAGAGCACGTATGTCCTGCCCCTCCCGTCCCCTTCCACAGTCTGTCCCATTCCAGGGAGCCCTGCCTGGGGAGGCAGAAGACCCCCACCAGTCAGTGAGCATGAGCTTGGGGAGGGAGCTCTTGATGTGACATGCCGCCTTCAGGTGGGCTGAGCACAGACTATGTGATTGTATAACTTCCCTCCTGTGGAATGGCGGTCCTTTGCCCCACTTTTTGGTGACTTGAATCACATCCACTCATTTCCTCCTTTAAGATTTGCACTTCACTGCAATGGAACCACCTCAGTTTAGCCAAAATGGAGATTTAAAAGGACTAGATCTTAGAGATTACAGCTGGAAATGGAATTTAGCTCTGAGCTTCCCAGCTGCCAGTAAATGAAAGGAAAGAGCTTGGCTTTATCTGCTTTCGTCATTGGACAGAAGAAAGCTTCCATGTTTGGGAACTGAGGATTCAAGCATGAACCAGTTTATTGTGGTGGACAGGCAAGGGGAAAAACTGTGACGGCCTGGGACTGGGAGTCCCGGAACCTGGACACTTCTTAGCTTGGTCCCTCTGTTGTCCCATCAGAAACATGGGAGAACCACATTTCCCGTGGAGTTCACTGTTTGAGGAATAGTCCACACCTTTCTCAGCTCCCCATTCCATTCCGGTCTCCCAACTCTGTACTTTGTCCCCAGCCTGACCACTGGGGAACGCACGCCGTGGGCCCACTGCAGAGTCAGGAATGTGGCTTCATGGCGGGCGTGGGGAGTTACAGCCTTGACTGGAGGGCAAGCTCGCCAGCAGCCAGCCCTGGCCACTCCGGTGTCTGTTCCAGGTGGACAGGTTCCTGTATCACATGCGGCTCTCTGACGAGACCCTATTGGACATCATGGCGCGGTTCCAGGTTGAGATGGAAAAGGGCCTGGCAAAGGACACCAACCCCACAGCCTCGGTGAAGATGCTGCCCACCTTTGTCAGGGCCATTCCGGATGGCTCAGGTGAGTGGGGCTGGGGACTGCCAGGGACCCCGACCCCGGCTCCTCTTGGCCTCCTCCAGTATGCCCCGGCTTACCTAGGCCTCTCTCATACCCCCTCCCTCTGCCTCTGTCCTACAGGACCCCTTTTGTCCCACAGCCCAGAGTGCCTTGTTCTCTCCCTGTCTTGGCCTCCTGCACCTTCCCCTGGTGAGCACTAGCTTAGACTCTCAATCCCAGCACAGAGATCATCCCCGTCCTGGGCCAAGTGCCTGTCAGGGCCTTCGTCATCCTCCTGTGGGTGAGAGCCTCCTCCTTGAGGCCAGGATCTTGTTCCCTGCCATGTTCCCAGCTTCTAGCAGCATAGCACCTGATGCACACGAAGCCCTGGCATGTTTGTTGAAGGGACCATAAATGGCATTTCCCAGGTGTCTGGATCCTAGAGTATTCATAGCAAGTAATGGAGGGCAGTATGATGCCATTGAAAAATACTAAGTGAGATCTGCTTCTAGCTCAGCTCTGTCACTCCTCAGTGGCATTCGGCAAGTGTTTAACCTCAGTTTCTCCATCTGTAAAACGGGAGAGTTGGACTGCATATTCATTTCCTGTTGCAGCTACATCATCTCACCACAAAGGTAGTGAGTGAAAACAACGTTGATTTATTCTGTGACGGTTCTGGAAGGCAGAACTCTGAAACAAGTGTCAGTGGGCTCCGGTCAGGGTGTTGGCAGGGCTCCTTTCCTTCTGGAAACTCCAAGGAGATTGTGTTTCCTTGACTTTTCTCCTAGAGGCCGCCTAGCTTCCCCTGCTCATGCTTCTTCCTGTCTTTAAATCTCTTGACTCCGACCCTCTGCCTCCCTCTTCCGTCTCTAAAGGCCCTGTGATGGCAGTAGGCCCGCTTGGTTAAGCCAGGATAATCTTCCAACATCCAAGTCGGCTGATGAGCAGTTTTGATTCCAACTGCAACCCTAGGACTGGGACGTGGACATGCCCAGCGGGGGGACAAGGGGGTGGGGTGGGGGCGCATTATTTTGCCTCCTGCAGCCTAGAGCTCTTCAGAGGGGATCTATGGGGTCCCACCCAACTCTTCCATACTTAGCCTCAGTCAGAAGCTCTAAGAAGGAGAAGAACTGATATCTTCTATTGTCATGTTTTGCTTGGGACTCCCTGTGTCACACAGTACCCATGGAACCCTGTGAGTAGCTGTCAGTAGGACAGGTGACAGCAAGAGCCTTCCCCAGTGCTCAAACAGGCTTCTGCAGTAGCCTCAGGCTCTTTTGGAGCAGGGACTAAAGCTTGGGGGGCTCTAGGATGGGGTGAGGGAGCCTTCCATTAGATTAGCTGGGTTCTAGGCTCCTCTGGGGTAATGCAGGGGTCAAAGGAACTTGGCTCTGCTGGTCCGAAGGCCCCTGGGACACTTGATAGGAATATCTTGCTCTCTTGCGGCAGATGGATGATAGGGGTGGCTGTGAGCCCCCCCACCATGGAGGAACAGAAGCTCTTCTTTGAATTCACAGCCCTATCACTGACGCTGCTTGATGAGAGTGCTAAGGGCACTCTGGTCCTTAACAGTGCATTTAGGGCCATTCAGAGGAAGCACTGAGTCATGGGGTGTGTAGGGACAGAAGGGAATGCCAGGGCTAAGTCCTCCTGGCTTCCGGAGCTGCGGCCTCTCCTTGGGATGCAGACAAGGTGTGTCCCAGAACCAGGAAAAGTGGCCTTGGATGATCTGAAGGCTGTGGGGAGGAGGTGCTTTCCTGGCCCTCCAGCCAGATAAGTTTAGAAGCGAAACTGGCTTGAGGCTAGCACTGTGGCGTAGCGGGTAAAGCCACTGCCTACAGTGCCGGTATCCCGTATGGGCACCAGTTCAAGTCCTGGCTGCTCCACTTCCAATCCAGCTCTCTGCTGTGGCCTGGGAAAGCACTAGAGGTTGACCCACATCATTGGGCCCCTGCCCCCATGTGGGAGACCTGGAGGGAGTTCCTGCTCCTGGCTCCTGGCTCTGGATTGGCTCAGCCCTGGCTGTTGCGGCCATTTGGGGAGTGAACCAGCAGATGGAAGACCTTTCTGTCTGTGTTTCTCCCTCTCTCTGTGGCTGCCTCTCAAATAAATGAACCTTTTTTCTTTTTTTTTTCTTCAAAAAAGAAGTAACTGGCCAAGGTCTTTAAAATTTTTGTATTTAATTGATTTGAGAGTCTGTCTGTCTATCAATCAAGAGACTTTCCCATTTGCTGGAGAATTCCCCAGATATCTGCAATGGCTAAGGCTGACGCTGGCAGCTAGGAATTCAATCCAGGTCTCATACATGGGGAGGAGGAACCCAGTCACTTGTTTGTTTGTTTATTTTTGACAGGCAGAGTGGACAGTGAGAGAGAGAGAGACAGAGAGAAAGGTCTTCCTTTGCTGTTGGTTTACCCTCCAATGGCTGCTGTGGCCGGCGCGCTGCGCTGATCCGATGGCAGGAGCCAGGTACTTATCCTGGTCTCCCATGGGGTGCAGGGCCCAAGCACTTGGGCCATCCTCCACTGCACTCCCGGGCCACAGCAGAGAGCTGGCCTGGAAGAGGGGCAACCGGGACAGAATCCGGTGCCCCGACCGGGACTAGAACCCAGTGTGCCGGCGCCGCAAGGTGGAGGATTAACCTAGTGAGCCGCGGCGCCGGCCTGGAACCCAGTCACTTGTGACATCACCACCACCTCCCAGGGTCAGCATTGGCAGGAGGCAGGAGCCCTGGCTGGGACTTGCACCCAGGTACTAGAGTGCAGGACACAGATGGCTTCACTGCTAAACACTAGCTCCCAGCTGAGCAGGTTTCAGAAAACTCATCTTGCTCAGGCCAGGAGACGCCTTCGTCACTCTCTCAGGACCTCTCTTCACAGGAGTCTCGCCTGTGATTCAGTGGTGGTGTGGTCCCTGGGTCAGGTGCCCTTGGTGAACCCCAGGACCACTGTGCTCCCACTGTCATTAGTAAGAGGGAGTGGCTATTAGTGAAGGGGACACGGGAATCCCCCTGACAAAAGTTGGAGACCTTAAACTACTGAATTAAAGTGGCCAGAGACAGATTAATAGGAGAAAGGGCATACACATTTATTAACATGCACATGTGCATGGGAGCCATGCAACAAATGAAACATGGGGCAGACATTCAACCTAGTGGTGGGATGCTGGTTAAGTTGCCTGCATCCCATGCCAGAGTGCCTGGGCTTGATTGCTGACTCCAGCTTCCTGCTAATGCAAACCCTGGCAGGCAGTAGTGATGGCACAAGTGATTGAGTTTCTGTTGCCCACATGGAAGATCAGGATTTTGCTTCTGGCTCCAGCTTCGGCCTGCCCCAGTCCTAGCTATTGTGAATCAGAAGATGGGAGCTTTCTCTCTTCCTCTCCTTCTCCCCCTCCCTCTCCCTCCCTCTCTCTCCCCCTCCCTCTCCCCCCTCCCCCTCCCTCTCCCTCCCTCCTTCCTCTCTCCCTCCCTCTATCCCATCTCCCTCTCCCCCTCCCTCCCTCCTCTCTCCCTCCCTCCCTCCTCTCTCCCTCTCTCTATCCCATCTCCCTCTCCCCCTCCCTCTCCCCCTCCCTCCCTCCTCTCTCCCTCCCTCTACCCCATCTCCCTCTCCCTCCCTCCCTCCTCTCTCCCTCCCTCTACCCCATCTCCCTCTCCCTCCCTCCCTCCTCTCTCCCTCCCTCTACCCCATCTCCCTCTCCCTCCCTCCCTCCCTCCTTCCTGAATTCCCACTCCCACTCTCTCTCAAATACATACATCCAAAGACGTATGAAACTCAAAGAAGAGCCAGATGATTGAGGCTGAAGAGCTTCCCCAGGGAGAATGGACAGTGACCTGGGACAGCGTTCCCCTGGGCTCTCGGATGCTGTTCGACTTTCAGTCTTCTCCTCTGTGATAGGAACTCAGTTTTCCTTGGTCAAGGGAGTTGGAACAGCACTGTTGAAGGCAGTGGTGTTCTCATTAGTGATGAGTCATCAGGTAGAGAAGGGAGCTTCAGAGGAGACCCCTCCCCCCTTGGCTGCTCCCCGGCTGCTCTAGGTTGAAGTCCAGAATGGCATGATCTGGAGCATTGTTTCTGATCCCAGCGTTGGGATCTGGTGAGGTTGTGTGCGTGGAGTGCTATGAGATCTCTGAAGTGTGAACCTGGTTCTCTGTCGCGCTTGTGAGCTAGTGGTCAGTTCACGATCCTCAAAACCAGACACGTGGGGTCCTCCTAACCGCTTGTGCATTCTGTTAGAGTTGTCTGCAGTTTCTGGAGAGATCCTTTAAAAAAAATTTTTTTTTATTTATGTAAAAGAGAGAGAGGGACAGATCTTTGATCCACTGGTTAACTTTTCAAATGGCCCTAACAGCCAGGGCTGGGACAGGCTGAAGCCAGGAGCCTGGAACTCCATCCATGGGTGGCAGGGACCAAGCCTCTGGGCCATCTGCTGCTTTCCCAGGCACAGTAGTAGGGAGCTGGATGGGAAGTGGAGGATGCTGGCATCGCAGGCACAGCTCAACTTGCTGTGCCACAACAACGGACGCTGGAGGAATCCTCTACACTGCCCACTGTGGTTTCTCCTCCCTTCCCCAGAACCTACCTGAGAGGACACACCCCCTGTGAGCCTCAGTGCCCTCCCAGCCTTTAGGCAGTGGACTGTTCTTTGGAGTCAGGAGCCCAAGAGCCTCATGAGTTTTGTTATCATTTGTGCTTTCTCTACCTGTCATGGAAGGCCAGGGTGTGGGAAGCACTTACCACGCGATCACAGAATTAGGATTCTTTGGCCCAGCCCCAGCTGGCGCTTTCTTTGACCTCTGCCTCCAGGTAGCCAAGTGGCACATTCGGCCTGAGGTCATCTGATGAGCCCAGGGCTCTGCAGTAGGGTGGGGATTTCTGACTTGCTAGAGCATAAGATTTAGATTGACCCTAGGCACACGGTTCCCCAGGCCTCTGCCTGCGCAGACCTGGCTGCCCTGGAGTCCAGATGTCCAGCTGCTGTGAGCCTTGGAGAGACACTTCATGTTGTCCCAAGTCATGGGGCACCGTGTGCAGGGCATGGATTTAGGGGATGGGGAAGGAGCAGAGTACAAGGCCTGGCAGTGGCTTGGGAGGAGGAGGCCGGACGTTCCAGACAGGGCATGAAGGCTGGATGCCCTGCAGCAGTGGGTTCTTGAAAGAAGACTCCACAAACTGTTGAAATCTTTACTTAATGTATGCTAAACTGATCTTCTGTATATAAAGAGAATCGAAAATGAATCTTGATGTGAATGGAAGGGGAGAGGGAGTGGGAAAGGGGAGGGTTGCGGGTGGGAGGGACGTTATGGGGGGGAAGCCATTGTAATCCATAAGCTGTACTTTGGAAATTTATCTTCATTAAATAAAAGTTAAAAAAAAAAAAAAAAAGAAGACGACTCCAGAGCTTGGGAGACTGTTTCCTTAATCATGTCTATAAAGACCCTGAAGGCCTTACCACCCCCTCTCCCTCTTCCTCTGCCTGGGCAGGGCCTTCCTCCCCGAGGGTCTGGTCAGCTCTTTCTTTGGGGTTAGCACGTTTCCTCCAACCTGGACTGCAGCCCACCGCCTCCGGGCTGTCCAACCCTCTGTGTGTCTTGGTTGGCACCAGAATCTCGGTCAGACATCGGGGCTCCCTTGCTCAGAGTCTTTCTTTGGCTCCCTCACACCTTCTGGATAAAGCCCGAGCTCTTCCTATCCTTCCCGCTTTAACCCTTCCAGCCTCACTTCTGCACAGCCTCCCTCCTGCCACAAAGGTGCAGGTGCCACCCCTTCCTTCCTTGGCCCAGGGTTTCCTCCCTGGGGATGCCTCCACACTGCTCTGTCTGCTCCCTGGGCTGCCAGCTGCCTCTGATGTCTGTCTCCCATTTGAGTGCTTCTGCCCTCGTTTCCCACCATCAGAGTGCTGGGCCCACCCAGTGGAAATGGCCTGCTAAGTGGCTGGATTTCTGATAGACCTGCAGGAAGCACACAATTCTTTGTCTTTGCCTTGCTGGTGCCCGGCTGATGTTTACATGTGGAGGCTGTGGCCTGCTCTGCTTCTGACACATCGCAGCAAGGTCTGGGCATCTGCTTTTGCTGGGAGCATAGGAGATGCTACAAAAAGCTGTGTAGGCTCAGCCCCCTGAGTCCCTCACTGAACACTGAGTGGCTCCGTCAGGCTCCTTTCAGGGCTGGTCTGAGAGAGGAGATGCATCAGCTTCTCCACCAATTCCAGGAGGCTGCTCAAAAACCAGAGCTGGGGCTGGCTGGCCGGCTCGGTCATGAGGATCGCACACCCTTGCTGCTCTCTCTGTGGTCCATAGACCATCAGCAGCAGGTGCAAGCTTGTTTGGAAATGCAGACTCCCAGGCCCCACCTCCCTTGGATCGCAGCCTGCGTGGTAACAAAAATCCAGAGGCTTGCTTCTACCTCTTTTATTGTGAGGAACAGAGAGACCCTCTGGAGCATGGTCAAGAAAGGGTTTGCTGTACCAGGACTTGGGCCAGGGAGGGGCACATGCAGGATCTGGTGAGACTGAGGGCAGGAAATGTGGTGTGTGTAGGGCGTGGGAAGCAGCTTCAGGAGTGTAGTCCCCCCCCCCCCCCCACCCCGCACCACTGGGCTGCTGCTTCTCAGTTGGTACCACCTGCTGGCCACTTCTCTGTTTTGTTTCATGTTTTGCAAGGAGTGACTCTGGCTGCTTGGTCCCTGAGATCTAAGCAGCTGTGGCCAGGGGTTCATGGTACCAAGCAGGCCTCTCGAAGTGCCAGGATTGTGAGTTGGAGTCTCATGCAGTTCGGCCTTGGGGCATGAGCTGGGAAGCGTGCCTGGTCCCTGCAGCCATTCTCAGGTACAGCGAATTCTGTACAAAGGCTGCGTGGCTCAAGGGTGTGCGCTCCTGGGTTTCTGTCCCGTGTGTGTGGCTGGCAGTGAAGGTGCTGGTGGATTGTGAGCAGAAGTTTTCATGTTGGCTGCCTCCCCTGCACATGACCTGGCCACTTATCAACAGCATCTGCCTTGGGCTGGGCTGGGCTGGGTTGCGTTCCATTCTCTGCTTCTGGCACCTCAAGGGCCATCCTTCAGCCCCTGTCCCTCTCACCTCCTGATTTTCCCTCTGCCCGTCAGATTGAGGCTTGTGTGAGGCTGGTTTGTCTTCCCTGACCACTTCCGCCTTCTCCTTCATGCCCTTGTCTGAGTCTCGGCATGGTTGGGGCCCCAGTCCTCTGTATTCTGTGCTAGAATAGGCACCAGCCTCACGGCCCTTCTCCAAAGGAACGGGCTCCTTCCTGACACTGTGGCCTAGTTTGACAGGCTCATCCTGTGAGGCAGACAGGCTAGGATCCACCCCAGCTCTTCCTCTTGTTATTTTTTGTTTGTTTGTTTGTTTTCTATTTAATTGAGAGAGAAAAAACAGAGTGAGCTGCCATCTGTTTTTCATTCCTCAAATGCCCACAATGGCTGGTGCTGGGCTGGGGTCAAAATCAAAAGTGGAGAACTCAGAACAGGTGTCCCATGTGGGTGGCACAGACCCAGCCACTTGAACCATCAGCTGCTGCCTCCCTTTTGTGTATTGGTAGGAAGCTGGAGTCGGGGCAGGAGCACTGGGACCCAAACCCGGCTACTCTGACGTGGGATGTGAGTGTTTTCATTGCTAGGCCAAATGCCCACCCCCTGGCCGCATTCCTAAAGCCTCTGCAAGTGGATGTGATGATACCCAGCTCATGAGGCGGCTGTGAGATTTAATGATGTCGCTCGTCTGTCCCACTGCTGACACAGAGCTTGCCACTGAGTAGACTAAGTGAGCTGTAACTGTTACGTTTCTTAATAGAAAACGGGGAGTTCCTCGCTCTGGATCTTGGAGGCTCCAAGTTTCGCGTCTTGAAGGTGCAGGTCTCCGCAGAGGGGAAGCGCAGTGTCCAGATGGAGAGTCAGTTCTACCCCACGCCCAACGAGATCACCCGTGGGAACGGCTCCGAGGTACCCCGTGGGGCAGGGCAGGCCAGGCCCTGGCGGCCTCTGAGAGTGACCCTGCCTGAGCCCCGCGTCCTGTGCGTTCTCCTGTCTGCAGCTGTTTGAGTACGTAGCTGACTGTCTGGCCGATTTCATGAAGACCAAAGAGCTGATGCACAAGAAGCTGCCGCTCGGCTTCACCTTCTCTTTTCCCTGCAGACAGACCAAGCTGGAGGAGGTAAGGCCGGAGCCCAGGAGGGGGGAAGCTGGGCAGGGTTGGGCAGGGTTGGGGTTCTAGGGTAAGAGGAAGTGGGCCTGGCAGGAATGAGGCTGGACACGGGCGAACAGCAGGAGCTTGCTTATTTGATTGATTGTCTTTTTCTTTAATTTTGCACTCAACGTGGTCACAGCAAAGGGAAGAAATTTTTTAAAATATTTTATTTATTTTGAGAGATAGAGTTATAGACAGAGGTCTTCCATCCACTGGTTTGCTCCCCAAATGGCCGCAGCCGCTGGAGCTGGGCTGATCCAAAGCCAGAAGCCAGGAGCTTCTTCCGAATCTCCCATGTGGGTGCAGGGGCCCAAGCACTTGGGCCATCCTGTACTGCTTTCCCAGGCCATAGCAGAGAGCTGGACTGGAAGAGGAACTGGCACCCATGTGGGATGCTGGCAACACCGGCTGAGGCTTTTAGCCCACTATGCCACAATGCCAGCCCCTGGAATGGTTTTTCTCAAACCTGGGTGTGCATCTGAATCCCCTAGAGGGCTTATTAAACACAGATCGCTGGGCCCACCCTGTGGTTTCCTAATGTGGTCTGCAGCCAGGCCCCAGGTTTGTATTTCTAGGAGGTGCCTGGGAGATTCTGAGGCTGCGGGTCCGTGGCCCACACTTGGACCCCCTAACACAGCTGCCCAAGGTGACAGCTCCAGGAAGCTGCCTCCCTGGTGAGCCCACAGGAGGAAGCTGGAGGTAGGGTTGCTAGAGTGAGCTGTGTCACCAATTCACCGCTATGTCTCCACTTTTCAGTTTATAAACAGGGCAGGCACTGAACCTGCCATTAGGTGAATTTGTCAAAGTCAGTGAGGGGATGTGGACTAGGACGCTGAGCTTGCAGGGGCCAGGGGTTACCATCAGTCAAGTCTCACCAGGCCGCTCCTGTGTTGGGTGGTGGCCCCCAGTCTGCTTTGCCTTCTGGTTATAACCCCCCAGTCTGACTGTCAAATCATGGCCTTCATTGAGGTCATGATCCGCCTTGGGATGGGTTTGATGGGATTGGTCTGAGCCACCTGCTGTTGTGAGATACTAGAAGGGCTGAGCTTTCAGGACCACAGACCTGGCTTTGAATCCCAGCTTGGAGCAAGAGGTGTCCCTGCGGACGATTCCGTAACTTCTCATTTGTGGAGCAGCGATACTAATGTCTCCTGGGCTGACAGGGCGGTGTGGGAGTGGGGGTTGGTGTGGGGGAGTTGGGGCTGGATGGAGCATTTGTAAAATGCCAGACACTGCCTGGGGCCTAAGTGTAGCTGCTGGCTGCAATAACTGTCTTTGTGTTAACTGGATCTGTGTCTCTGTGTGTGTTTTTAATTTTTCTTCTGTTTAAAAGGGGGAGAGACAGAGAGAGAGGTCTTCCACCTGCTTCTTCACTCTTCAAATGCCCAACAATAGCCAGGGCTGGGCTAGGCCAAAGCAGGGAACCCACAACTAAATCTGGGTCTTCCATGTTGGTGGCAAGGACCCAAGAACCCAAGTAATTGAACCATCACCTGCTGCCTCTTGGGGTACACATTAGCAGGAAGCTGTATTAGAAGTGGAACTAGGACACGAACCTAGGCACTCCCATATAGGAGATAGCCATCCCAAGAGCCGACTTAACCATGGCACCAGGCTGGTGCCGCGGCTCACTAGGCTAATCCTCCGCCTGCGGCGCCGGCATCCCAGGTTCTAGTCCCGGTTGGGGCGCCAGATTTTGTCCCGGTTGCCCCTCTTCCAGCTCTCTGCTGTGGCCCGGGAGTGCAGTGGAGGATGGTCCAGGTGCTTGTGCCCTGCACCCGCATGGGAGACCAGGAGGAAGCACCTGGCTCCTGGCTTCGGATTGGCACAGCCGTAGCAGCCATTTGGGGGGTGAACCAACAGTAAAGAAAGACCTTTCTCTCTGTCTCTCTCTCACTGTCTAACTCTGCCTGTCAAAAACAAACAAACAAAAAACGACATGGCACCGAACGCCCAGCCCTTTGTGCTTTGGAGAGCAAGTGCTGTGGTGTGTGATTCTTCTCCCCTCACCCTGCCCACTCCAGGGTTTCTCTAGAATACTGTTGTACTTGGTAGGGCTTGGTAGCTGGCTCGTGATTGAAAGGTGCAACTAATCATTTATTTAATCCTATTGAGTGGGGGGTTTGCCATCATCCCTACAGGAGAAAGGCTGAGGTTTATGTTAGCATTCTTTTATAAAGAATAGATTGGGAATATAATGGAAAGTTTTTGGAATGTTTAGGTTAGGCCAAGGGGAGCTTTGCTCTGGGCTTCGCTGTTTTTTTTCTGGCCCTGGGGAGGCAGCAGGTGATGGCTGCAGTGCTTAGGTCTCTGCCACCCGCATGGGAGACCTAGCTGAAGTTCTGGGCTCCTATCTCTGGCCTGGCCCAGCCCTGCTGTTGCAGGCATATGGAGAGTGAACAAGTGGATGGAAGATCTTCATCTACCTATCTGTTTCAAATAAATAAAAAAAATTTTTTTTAATGTCAGCAGGTGCCTACCATTAAAAAGCTCTTTGACCCATTTTCTGTTCTTTCATGATAAGGATTTTCAAGTAACATTTGAACTAAGGAAGGAATCTAGATTATACTGAAGAAGGGAGAAATACTTTCTCTCATCGAAGTCTGGTTGAAATACTTGTATTTTATAAATTTTCCCGATAGACTACCTTGCAAGAAAGTTCAGTAGAAAAGCTCCAACCAACAAAAAACTCATTCATAACCATAACTGAACGTGGTCCCCGTGGGAGCTCAGGAAACATCCCCTCCTCCTTGTCACGGTTCAGTAAAGGAGTCGACTGAAGCAGACTGACAGATCAACAGGAGAGAAGGCAGACACGTGCACAGTAGTCACACAGCGCAGGGAATGGAGGAGGGCCAGGTGGCAGGTCAGGGAGAAAGACGTGGGCTGCAGGGGAGGTGAAGTATTGTTAGGGGAGATGAGTGGTTCTGAAGCTGGGGACAGGGATCTGGGACAAAGTTCACCTGGGCGTACATCAACTCTGGAGTTCATCTTCTATAGGAGCCGCCGTGTACATTGAGAGGGGAACTTCAGAGAAATTCCTTCTTGCACCTTAGGAGAACAAGAGGCTCAGGAGATGGGGGAGGGAAGTCCGAGAGATCTTGAGGCTGCTTCTGGAGTCCAGCACGATGCTTCGGGGTGTCCTTTGCTGAGTCCCAGCAGCTTGAAATGTGTAGCTCGTCCAGCATGGCTGTGCTGCAAGGTGGATCTTGTGACACTCAAATAAGGGCTTCTGGAGGAGGCGGGGTCCGTTCAGCTGTGCACGTACAGAAGAGGGTGGGAAGAGCAGTGAAGGATGCCTTCACGACTGGGAGGGCTTCTTTGAGAAACTAAAGATGATTAAGGAAGATGAAGGCATGGGAATTAGAGGAGGAAGCCGCTTACTTTCATTTATTTGAGAAGCAGAGAGAGCAGACATGGGTTTACTCCCCAGATGTCTGCAGCAGCTGGGGCTTGGCCATGCAAAGCTGGGAGCCAGGATCACAGTCTGGGTCTCCCCTGTGGGTGTCAGGGACCCAACTACTTGAGCCTTCCAGGGTCTGGATCAGCAGGAAACTGGAGTCGGGAACTGGAGCTGGGTGTGAATGCAGGCACTGGGATATGGGACACAGGTAACTTACCTGGTGTCTTAACTGCGAGGCCAAACACCTGATCCTGTTTGTACATTTTTAAAATGGAGAGACAGAAAGGTTTTAGCCAAGGAGAAGTGTGTGTGTGTGTTCTGATGATAAGATATAATGTTTTTGGAATAAAAAAAAAAGTAGAAGTTGAAAAATTCAGAGGGGAAATAGAAAGCACCTCTGATCACGACATTGAGTGAGACTCTCAACTAGAATTGTGGGGTGCCCCCTCCAGTCACTTTTTTTTTTTTTTGACAGGCAGAGTGGACAGTGAGAGAGAGAGACAGAGAGAAAGGTCTTCCTTTGCCGTTGGTTCAACCTCCAATGGCCGCCACGGCCAGCGCGCTGCGGCTGGCGCACCGTGCTGATCCAGTGGCAGGAGCCAGGTACTTATCCTGGTCTCCCATGGGGTGCAGGGCCCAAGCACTTGGGCCATCCTCCACTGCACCCCCGGGCCACAGCAGAGAGCTGGCCTGGAAGAGGGGCAACCGGGACAGAATCCGGTGCCCCGACTGGGACTAGAACCCAGTGTGCCGGCGCCGCAAGGCGGAGGATTAGCCTAGTGAGCCGCGGCACCGGCCTCTCCAGTCACTTCTATGACAAACACTGATATTGTGCTCTCCAGATAAAAACAGATATACTTGTATACTGTTGTTTTTCCCCAACTTAGCATTAAATGGCAAGCGTCAGTCCCTCCCTTCCCTATTCTCCCACCCCACATCCCAGCACCTTTCTGGATAAGGCAACTGTAGCACAGCTGTCGCTCGTGGGTCCCCGTTGTCCGAGCCTCGGAAGGCGGCAGTTAGGGAGGTGCCACACAGTGGTGCTGAGGTGCAAGGAAAACACCTGGTGGTGTCAGAGGTGCCGTCGTCCCTGGGCTGTGCCCTCCACTGCGAGACCTCCCCCTCCACAGCTCCTTTCCTCGTCTCTAACGAGGGAGTGGATGGGGGTGGTTGTGAGCTTGGGCTCAGCAGCCCTGGAGCGATTCTGTTAACCTCCTGGTCCTCTTCCAGTCTGAACAATTCTATGCTTATTTGCTGTCTTGTACATGAAACTTTTGGAAAGCATGATTTTTAGGCAAATAACTGATAGTGCAACTTGAGAACCATTTCTCCAGGTTGAATTGTTCCCGAGGGAATCCCGTAAGGTAACTGCGTGTTCGTGGTTCTGCCTGCCAGCCACATGTCCTCCATGTGTGATATGCAGCTGCCGTACGCGAGGTGTTTTCATCAGAGCATTTGGTGAGGGAGGAGATGGTTCCATTTTAACCCTTCAGCAGTTGCTCTTTGTGCCATCATGATGTTTCAGTCTGTTCAGATGAGAGTAATGCAGGCATTTAAGTGACTGGAAAAGGCCTCTGAAGCAATGCAAAAAAAAAAAAAAAATTAGGGGGATGCAGTGTAGAGGGTGGGGTATGTGGTGAGGGTGGCAGCTGTGCACTGTATCATGAGCCCTGGGCTTGTGTCTTCTCACAGGGCGTCCTACTTTCATGGACCAAGAAATTCAAGGCACGTGGCGTCCAGGACACGGATGTAGTGAGCCGCTTGACTCAAGCCGTGAAAAAGCATAAGGTGAGGAGTCGCCTCCCCCAAGTCCTAGCCTCTTTCTCCTGGGGGCCTCGTGCTGTGCCTGCCTGGAAGGAGAATCCGAGGGGTGGGTGTGAGGGCCCTTCCTGCTGTAGTCCAGATGTATGTAGTTCAGATATGGCCAAAGTGCATGAGCCCACGGGTGAGCCATGTGCCCTTCCCTTCCCTGGGCTGCCACCGCCCTCTCAGGGGGTTTTGGGGAGAACCCACGCTGTGTGAGCCATCCCACCCCTCTCTGAAACTTTAAAAGATCACATTTCCTAATATGACTCTGTTCTGCTTCCCATTCTGTTCACTGAACATCGCTATTTATTGAATGTATCTTACGATAATTTAAATAACTACGAAAGCAAGACCTTGGTGAGCTGGAAAAGAGGAAAAGAAGCCCAAATTGCTCATTATCTCATCAGCAAGAGGACGTTTTTGGATGTATCCCCTTCAAGTCTTTTTTCTCTTTGAGGCTGGCATCCTGTTTCTCTCTCTCTCTCTCTTTTTTTTTTTTTTTTTACAGGCAGAGTTAGACAGTGAGAGAGAGAGAGAGAGAGAAAGGGCTTCCTTCCGTTGGTTCACCCCTCTAAATGGCCTCCACAGCCGGAGCTATGCTGATCCGAAGCCAGGAGCCAGGTGCTTCTCCTGGTCTCCCATGTGGGTGCAGGTCCCAAGCACTTGGGCCATCCTCCACTGCACTCCCGGGCCACAGCAGAGAGCTGGCCTGGAAGAGGAGCAACCAGGACAGAATCCGGCACCCCAACCGGGACTAGAACCCGGGGTGCCAGCGCCACAGGCAGAGGATTAGCCTAGTGAGCCACGGCGCCGGAGGCATCCTGTTCTTTCATAGCCTGTATTTTTCTCTTGCTGTTTTCATTTTACTTGAAAATGTTCTTCCAAACCTTCGGGACCCTTGGTGCACTGACCCAGGTTGACTCAGTGGAAACCCTGGACGGGACTTGACTGAAGCTACGCCTGCTGGCTAAGCTGTCCCTGTGGGCGAGGACTCCGGGGTAAACATGATTCCGCAGTGACTTCCCAGGGTCCTCACAAGGGCTGCGGAGCCCCTGGGATGCTTGCCCCCATTTTCATTGCACAGAGACCCTCACCACAAAGCAGGAGCATGTCCCTTCTTTAGCTCCCCCTGGGGCTCCCTTTCCCTGAACCTGGTCGAAGGCCTGCTTCTCCAGGGCAGGCCCAGCTAGCAGCCTCCCAGCCAGCCACCTTCACTGTGCTCACTTCCTCCGTGGGGAGCGGTCCCCTCCTCCTTGCCACCCGCTGACCCTCTGTGGGACTTTGTGTTCAGCAGGACATGGATGTCGACATCCTGGCCTTGGTCAATGACACCGTGGGGACCATGATGACGTGTGCCTACGACGACCCCTACTGCGAAGTTGGAGTCATCATCGGTGAGTCGGTGGGATTTGCTTTCTGAGGGTTGGAGGAAGGGCCTGATTTCAGGTTTTGTTTCAGCAAAATCTAGGTAAAATCTGTGTAAAGGACATAGACACAGTCTGCTGAGAGAAGCAACATAGGGAGATGGACAATTACTATAGGCTGGGCATCCCTAGTATGAAATTCTGAAGTTTAAAATGTCTAAACTCCAAAAGTTTTATTTTTTTAATTTATTTTTTGTTTACTTGAAAGGCAGAGAGACAGAAAGAAAGATCTTTCATCTACTAGTTCATTCCCCAAATGCCTGCAACAGCTTGCACTGGGCCAGGCTGGAGCCAGAGGCTGAAACTCAGTCTGGGTCTTGCACATGAGCAGCAAGTATGTGGGCCGTCATCTGATGCCTCCTGGGGTCTGCATTAGCAGGAAGCTAGAATTGGAATTGGAGCCGGTACTGGAACCCAGGCACCGTGGGTCTTAACTACTCTGCCAGATGCCTGTCTCCAGTATCTGAAACTTCTTGAGCTCCCACGTGGTGCCTCAAATGGGAAACTCCACACCTGACCTCATGGGGCAGGTTGCAGTCAAAGTGCAGGTGTACCAAAAACACTGTATGAAATTCCTTTCAGGTTATGAGTATAAGGCATAGTATATGAAGCATAAATGAATTTTGAGATTAGACTTGGGTGTCATCCCCAAGGTGCCTCATTATATATATATGCAAATATTCCAAAACCCCCAAAATCCAAATACAAATATTTCTGGTTGATCGGCTCCTTCATTCATTCATAAGTGTTCACTGAGGGCCTGTTGGGTGCCAGGCCCTGCACTTGGTATTGCGGTCACAGGGGTGAGTCCCTGGGGAGGTGGGGGAAAGGCCACACAACTGAACTGGCGAGTGATTTTCAGTCGTGGTGAGTGTGTGGGGGTGCTGGTGCTGTGGTGTAGTGGGTAAAGCTGCTCTCTGTGCCTCCGGCATCCCACATAGGTGCCGGTTTGTGTCCTGGCTGCTCCACTTGCGACTCAGATCCTGCTAATGGCCTAGGGAAAGCAATGGAAAATGGCCCAAGTTCTGGGGGCCCTGCCACTGATGTGGGAGACCCTGATGAAGCTCCTGGCTTCAGCCTGGCTCAGCCATGGCTGTTGCAGCCATTTGGGCAGTGACACAACTGATGGAAGATCTCTTTCTATCTCTCCCTCTCTCTCTGTGACTCTGACTTTCAAATAAACAAACACAGTAAAAAAAGAAAGAAAGAGAGAGAGAGAGAGAGAGAAAGAAAAAGAAAGAGAGAGACAACATGGCAGGGTGAGGGGTGTCTGTGTGGCTGAGAATGAGACAGTATCATTCTTAGGCCACACATAATGATCAACCTAAAACTCAGCCTGCTGTTGACTTACTGAACTTCAAGTCCTGCCTGTGGCTGCCTTGACAAAACCAGGCTGAGTGATTTCCCAAGCCTCCTACAGCCTCCCAAGTGCTAGGGGCCTCCCAGAAGCGACAGAAGCACCTGGAAGCTGGGCTGCCGAGGGTTCATTCCGTCCCTGCCCAGCCAGGAGCGCCTCTCTGCTCACGTGTTCTCTCTGACCCCTTGTCCAGGCACTGGCACCAACGCGTGCTATATGGAGGACATGAGCAACATCGACCTGGTGGAGGGCGACGAGGGCAGGATGTGCATCAACACGGAGTGGGGGGCCTTCGGTGACGACGGCGCCCTGGAAGACATCCGCACTGAGTTTGACAGGGAGCTGGACCTTGGCTCGCTCAACCCGGGGAAGCAGCTGTGAGTATCTTCTTGCCAGATTCTGGGTGAGCACACCAGGCCATCCCCACTCCCTCTGTGCCCTTGATACCTGGGAGGCCCTCGTCGCGGCAAGCCATCTGTCATGATGAGTTTACAAGGCAAGACTTTATTCCAGTTTCACTGGACAGACGAGGAAATCAAAGCCAAGGAAGTGAAGTGATTAGGGCATAAATTAAGCTGGAACTCTAATTCTGATTCATCAAGATTTCCAAGAATATGCACAAGGCACTGGAGACAAAGGTGTGACCCCCCCCCCCCCAGGGCACGCGTCCCTCTCTTCTCTAGTTGGGCAGGGTCTTTTCAGCCTCGTCCCATCCTGCCTGCACTGTAAGTATCGTGGTGCTATCTGCTTAGCACTTGTCCCCGTGCTGAGCTCCCTGAGGGTAGCCACGTGGCTGATTGTCCTTTCCCTCCCACACGTGGTATCTTATACAATATTGCAGGCCAGTATTTGTTGAATGAAAAAAAATATTTTCAAAAAGTGCAAAAGTAAATTTAGGTCTCTAGAAAAGTTGAGAAAATAGTACAGAATTTCCCATATTCTCACCCTCTTCACTCAGATTTCCCAAGTAGCAGTTCTTTCTTTTTGACTCCTGTGTCTTTTTGACACGCTCCCATTGCTGTTGGGGTACACGTCTGTGTGGATGTATAGCATCACCTTTCAGGAACCATTGAGACTGAGTGGCAGGTGTAGTGACCATGTACCCTTAAATACATCAGGGCATATCATCCAAAATCAAGAACCTGCTCTTACATAACCACCACAGTCACTACAGTTAGACAATCAGTGCTGAGTCCTAGCGTCTGAGTTAGACTTTATTCATAATTCACCAGCTGCCCCACCAATGTCTTTTATAAAACAAGAAAGAAAGACGTGTCCCAATCTGGGCTCCGGTCCAGGATCATGGGTTACATTTCACCGCTGCGCCTCTTTAGCCGCCTTCAGTCTGGAGCAACTCCCTGGGATCTCTTTGTTTTTCATGACCTCAAAGCATGCAGGCCATTTATTTTACAGAATGCCCCTCAGTTTGGATCAGTCTGCTGTTTCCTCGTGATTAGATTCAGGTTCTGCACTTTGGAGCAGCAGCGGCTTGCCAGGGACGATGGCCTTTGCAGTGCCTAGGATGGGGAGGCACGCGGCGTGTGTCTGCTCCCTTACTGCTTGAGCTAACTCTGATCACATAGGCAAGGGGATACCCAACAGGGGTCTGCAGTGCAGGTCGCCCTTACTCCTTTTGTAATGAGCAGGTCCCTGGTGTGGAGATGCCGTGAGACGGTGTCAACACTGCGTTCCTCCGGCAGCTTTCACTCACTAGGTTCAGCATCCATCGACGAGTTTCTGAACCCATCGCTGCTGTGTGTATTAGCTGTTATCCTACCGCAAGGCAGAGCTTTCCTATCTCCTCCATCCGTTTACTGTGCTGTGGCTTCTTTTTGAATGAGTTCTGATTTCTTCTTATTGGTTTCATGATCAAATGTTTTCAAAGGAAACCCTTCCAGCCGGCCTCTGTGTCCCTTTGACATGTCCCCATTGCCCTTTAAGAACATTTTATTTTCTGGCACAGGAAGAAGGGTCGTCCTCGTCTCACACATCCCCAGCCCCAGCTCTGGAATCAACCATTTTGCAGAGTTGCCCTGATGAGTGAATATTTTAGGTGCCTCCTAGCAGCCGTTTAAACACCAGAACTGCCCGTGTGCAGTTGACTGCACCTGCTCCCAGCACACACTGACTTCCCTGGTGACCCCAAGCAGTCATGTTCCAAGGAAGTGGTATCCAGTCATTGGGCTTTATCCTCCTCATCTGTTTCCATTTCACTTAAAATAAATCCCATTTCTGCAAATTCAATCTGATTTTTTTATTGTCTTCTGTTTCTTTAATGTTCTAAGACTTTGATAGTGGACTATATAAGGTTGATTGTGAAACAGATTGTGCTTGATTTTGTGTCTTATTATATTTAGAGAATGGAAATTATATTTAAAGGTGGGCATCATGGGGATTGTGATGTGCTGGGTTAAACTGCCAGTTGAGCTGCCTCTATCTAATATCAGAGTGCTGGTTTGAGTCTTGACTGCTCTGCTTCTGATCCAGCTTCCTGCTAATGCATTCCAGGAGACAGTGGATGATGTCTCAAGTTCATAAGTCCCTGACATCCGTGTGGAAGACCTAAATGGGGCTCCTGGCTCCTGATTTTGGCCTGGCCCATCCTTGGCTATTGTCAGCATTTGGGGAATCAGGCAGTAGATAGACGATCTCTCTCCCTTTCTCTCTCTCCTTCTGTCAGTCTACCTTTCAAGTAGATAAAGAAAAAAAGATATAGCAAAAGTAAATTATATGTAACAGTTTACCTGGGGTGGTGTGCAGACCCAGAGTAAAGACGTAGGCAGCTCTGAGGGATACTTCACCCACATTTTTGCAGAGTCTCTCTGGAGCTGTCCGTGCCCATCTCACAGACACAGCACATTTCTCTCTCGGACAGAAGCTTGATGTAGGGGTTGGAAGCCTCTGAGTCTGAAGTTGGATTTGATGCCATGGCTGGGTGATCTGGGGAAAGTTCTTGACGTCTATGATGTTGAGGACGCTTGTGGCACCCCCGTGACCAGGGGTAACTTGAGATAAAGATTCTTGGAATCCGGGGTTTTGTGAGGAGGAAGGAACCTTAGCTCTTCTCTGGCTCAGTCCTCTCCTTTACAGATGCGGGGGCACAGCTCCCACAGAAAAGTGGGCTCCCACGGGCAGTGGGCTGCAGCTGCGCTGGGCTGGACTGAGGCCTTCTGGCCTGTGCTGTGGACTGTGGCTCTGGCTCCTGGGCTTTGGGCAGTGATGCTGCATCACCAAGGGCGTTCCTCCCACTAATCCGTTCACCAAATCACAGGTTTGAAAAGATGATCAGCGGCCTGTACCTGGGGGAGCTCGTCAGGCTCATCTTGCTGAAGATGGCCAAGACTGGCCTCCTGTTTGGTGGCCAGAAGTCCTCTGCTCTCCACACCAAGGGCAAGATCGAAACACAGCACGTGGCTGCCATGGAGAGGTAAGCCGCTGGCTGAGGCCCTTCTGCCTTGACTCTGAGAGGGCAAGGGTGGGTGGCCATGGGCCGTGGGCTCGGGGTGGACAGCAGTGGGAACCAGGTCCTTCCCCTTCACCAACAGGATGTCAGACCTGGGCACAGCTTCATATGGGCTGGAGTTTCTGCTGGGACTCAGGTGCCACCTTCTTTCTGGCTTTGTCAGCCAGGAGTTCTGCAGGGGCCACCCTCTCTCCACGCTTGCTGCCTTCCTCCTGTCTGAAGGGGTGGCTTGTAACTTTGCTAGGGTCACAGGCCCCTTTCTGGATGCTTTATCCCCAAAATGCACATTTGTGCACAATTTTACTTATGATATCAGAGCACCCTTGGGCCCCTTTGAGCCCACGCATGGGGTCCTAGTTGAAAGCTCCCACAGTGGCAAGAGCCTTCTCCATCTGGTCCCAACATGGACAGCTTTTGCCCAGGTCCCTAGAAGAGGAAGCTGGAATGGGGAGCCGGCTGGCCTCAGTTAACTGCGGGTTCTGCTCCTGATTTTCAAAACCCTGGCATTGTCCTGAGCTCTGTAGTCAGTTTAGATTCTTAGCCCAGCAGAGTCTTTGTCTGAGCCAGACTGAGTGGGGATGGAGCTTCTGTGAAAGGCAGGATTGGCCGGCGCCGCGGCTCACTAGGCTAATCCTCTGCCTTGCGGCGCCGGCACACCGGGTTCTAGTCCCGGTCAGGGCACCGGATTCTGTCCCGGTTGCCCCTCTTCCAGGCCAGCTCTCTGCTGAGGCTCGGGAAGGCAGTGGAGGATGGCCCAAGTACTTGGGCCCTGCACCCCATGGGAGACCAGGATAAGTACCTGGCTCCTGCCATCGGATCAGTGCAGTGCGCCTGCCGCAGTGCGCTGGCCGTGGCAGCCATTGGAGGGTGAACCAACGGCAAAAGGAAGACCTTTCTCTCTGTCTCTCTCTCTCACTGTCCACTCTGCCTGTCAAAAAAAAAAAAAAAAAAAAAAAAAAAAAAAAAAAAAAAAAGAAAGGCAGGATTGTCCAGAGTAGTTACACATGCAGGCTCTGTAATCTAACTGAGTTCAAACCTTGGCTCTAGCATTTACCTGCTGTATGACCTTGGTCAAAATTACTCACTCTCTGTGCCTCACATCCCTCATCTCTGCAATGGGGACTGGTGGTGCTTCCTACGGGACTGAGGTGAGGATTAGATGAGTGAGTTCACATACAACCCTTGGACAATCGTCTGGCACGTAGCAAGTGCTTAGCAAGTAGTGGCTGCTGTTATCAGTGTTGATATTGTCCTCACTGGATTGCTAGGCACCAGCTCATTTATTTTCACAATCCTTGAGAGAGGAGAGGGCTGGGGATGCCCACAGGAGGGAGCAGTATGGCCCTTTCACTCCTCTCCCTGGCAGGTATAAAGAAGGCCTGGCCAATACAAGAGAGATCCTGGTGGATCTGGGCCTGGAGCCATCCGAGGCCGACTGCATTGCCGTCCAGCATGTCTGCACCATCGTCTCCTTCCGCTCGGCCAACCTCTGTGCTGCTGCCCTGGCGGCCATCCTGACCCGCCTCCGGGAGAACAAGAGGCTGACACGGCTCCGGACCACTGTGGGCATGGACGGCACGCTCTACAAGATCCACCCCCAGTGAGTGCCGTCTGCCAGCCTACACCCCACAGATGGCCTTCCCTGCAGTGGCATCTCAGCGTTCTCTTTGGACTGTGTAGTTTGAGCAGCTGGGACCACCCGCCTTCTGTTGGTTCTGCAAAGGAGTGGGTGGATCCAGCACCCACATTCCTCTGACTGGGTTGCTTTTGGGGGCCACCATTATGGGAATGTTCTGCTAAAGCCAGTTGTCTAATGAGGAAGGCCACTCATCCATGTGTCCACATGGCCATCCACCCCTCCCTCTATTCATTCATCCACCCAGCTCTTCCTTCCTTCCTTCCTTCCATCCATCCACATGTTCATCCATCCCTCCAACCACCCATGTGTCCACTAATCTGTTCATCCACATGTCTGTTCATCCCTCCCCTATCCATCCACCCACCTTTCCATCCTTTCACATGTCCATCCATCCCCCCGTCCATCCACTTAGCTATCAGTGTATCCATCCATAGGTCCATCTACCCATCTGTGTCTCCATCCATGCATCCATCCATCCATCCTGTGCCCATCTGTCTTGTCTATCCATTACTTACTGATTACCCACTATGTGGTAAGAGTAGGAAACAAGGCACACTTAATTATAGACAAGGAAAATTGGGATGGTAGAGGTTGGCAAGTTCATGTGAAAGTTCTTGGGAGAGAAAAGGAAAATCTTTCAGAGGAAGGAGAGTAAAAGGCCCAGAGGTGGTTTTGGAAGCCAACTGGGGGTTCACCCTGAAAAGGGCTGGGAGGGAAACCCTTCCCTTTGGGACGGGGTGATGTTCAGCCAGCACCCTATGCATGGGCCTGCTCTCATGGCTGAAACACCAGTGGATAAATTAGCCATGTCCCGAGGCCTCCAGAGCACATTTTCACTGCCCGTCTTCCTAGTTACCTAACACCCCTGCCCCGCCATCCAGCATAGAAAGGGCTGTGCTCTGGCCCAGCAGGATGTATTGCCCCACCATGCCTGTGTCTGCTCCCGCTGGCTGGGCTGGGCCTTCCTGAGTGTGAAATATGCTGTCTTTGCCCTGCTTTCAGGTACCCCAAACGCCTGCACAAAGTAGTGCGGAAACTGGTCCCCAACTGTGATGTCCGCTTCCTCCTGTCAGAGAGTGGCAGCACCAAGGGGGCCGCCATGGTGACCGCGGTGGCCTCCCGCGTGCAGGCCCAGCGGAAGCAGATCGACGAGGTGCTGGCTCTGTTCCGGCTGACCCTCGAGCAGCTTGTGGGTGTGCAGGACAGGATGCGGGCTGAGCTCGAGTTTGGGCTGAAGAAGAAGACCCACCCTCTGGCCACGGTCAAGATGCTGCCCACCTACGTCTGCGGGATGCCCGATGGCACAGGTGGGCCTGCTGCAGCCCCTCTCAGAAGGGCCACCTGGAGCCCTAAACCTGGGGTGCTGTTTGCCTTTTAGGGCTTTGGATTCATGTCTGTAATGAGGGAGGAGGAGCAGGGTGGAAGGTTAGCTCTCCTCCTGAGCCTGTTTGCCTTGGTTAGCCCTCTGTGTTTGCAGTGAGAGAGTATCTAAGTTAGGTTGTGTGTGTGTGTGTGTGTGTGTGTATGTATGCGTGCATGCGTGTGTGTGTGTGTGTGTTAGGGTCTGTATGTGAGAACACAAGCACACCTCATCCTGTGAGCAAACAGAATACGCAGACTCTGGCCCAGGAGCTTCCATCTGGGTGCTGGCTTTGTCTTCCTGCCCGATTCCCTGGCTCTTTCCCCGCCCCTCTTGTCACTTTCTGGCCCAGACTTTTCCAACCCTTCATCTCTCATCTGCTCATCTGTGCTCAGCAGAGAGAATCCACTCAGTAATGGAATCCATTCTCTCTCTCTCTTGTTTAAGATTGATTGATTTATTCAAAATGCAGTTACAGAGAGAGAGAGAGAGATCTTCCATCCACTGGTTCACTCCCCAGATGACTGCATTGTGGCCAAGGTTAGGGCACAATGAAGCCAAGAGCCTGAAATTCCATCTGGGTCTCCCACATGGGTGCAGGGACCCAAGGACTTGGATCATCTTCTGCTGCTTTCCTAGGTCATTAGCAGGGAGCTGGATGGGAAGCGGAGCAGCCGGGACTTGAACCGGCAGCCACCATGCCTGTGTTGCCTGAGAGATGCCATGTCTCAGGCAGTGGCTTTACCTGCTTAACCCCTGGAATCTATTCTTTAGACCTCATGAGCCTCTTCTGGAACTAATGACTTTTGTAAAAAGCTTTTACATCTTCCAGTTTGCTTTTGTACCTTGGATTTAATTTCATCCTCACCCCCTTGGTATTCATCTAAAGAGGGAATGGTTCCCATTTGCTGGGCACCAAGACTGAGACCCCAAGGGTTTGGCATGCACAGCTCTACTTTGGTTCTGTCAACAACAAAGACCTCTTCCAGAGGAAGGCTCTTTTGTTTTCCCACGGGAAGAAGAAACAACCATAAAAGACTACTGCTAAGTTCTTCACTCCTTCATCTCTGTTGTCCTGCTGCCTCCGTCCCTCACAGTTTCACTGAGCGCCACTCCACATCAGGCTCCTTTCTGGGTACAAGAGAGTAGTGGCGCCCAGAACCTGCCCTTTGGGAACTCCTTGTGTGTTGCACTGGCAGTCCCTGGAGAAATCTGTGCCACGTGATGTCAGCACCTGCTGTGAGAGAGGGTAGAGTGGGATAAAAGGGCAGAGAGACAGCTCAGGGGACAGCTCTGGCACATTCAAGAAACAGCAGAAAGACCAGCATGGCTAGAACCACGTGGGTGGGGCTAAGAGCAAGGTGCAGACCTTTGTAGACAGACTGGTGCTACACGATGGCAGACGAGGGAGAGGCTTGAACTTGGGGTGGGTGGGTGTGTGTGGGTGCATACAGCACCAGAACTGACATGGCTTCTCATTAGTCAGGCAGAGATGTGGGGGTCTGGGGGCGGGCAGGGAACGGGTAGAGCCGCTCCATAGTTGGATGAACAAGCAGCTCTTCTAGGCCACAGAGAGATAGAAGCACCCCCAGAGTCCCTTGCAGTCAGGGTGGCCTGGCCTGGATTCATCCTTGGGGGCCCACTGAGTACAAGTCTCATGCATATCCTTTACTAGGTACCAGACCCCTCGAAGGCTGTCCATCAGTGCAGTTTAGAGCCAGAGAGCCTTTCGAGGCCCCGCCTCCTCACTAGGCAGCTCTGGGGAGACAGGACCTGGCCCTTGGCTCCTCTTGCTCAAGAAAAAATGTGATGTCTTGGGGCCAGCATTGTGGCGTAGCAGGTAAAGCTGCCGCCTGTGATGCTGGCATCCCATATGGGCACTGGTTCAAGTCCCGGCTGCTCCACTTCCCATCCAGCTCCCTGCAAATGCATGTGGGAAAGCAGCAGAAGATGGCCCAAGTTCTTGGGGCCCTGCACCCATGTGGGAGACCTGGAGGAAGCTCCAGCTGTTTCCACCATTTGGGGAGTGAACCAGCAGATGGAAGGTCTCTCTCTTCCTCTCTCCCTCTCCCCCTCCCTCCCTCTCTGATTCCTTCTCTCTCTGTAAACTCTGCCTTTCAAATAAATAAATCTTTTAAAATAGCAGCAACATCTCAGAAACCCAGATCCCTTGACTCCAGTCCAGGCTCTTTTCCCAGCACCCTACTGGTGATCCTGTAGGTTGTGCCTGGGGTTTTGTGCCTAGAGAAGCAGTCTGGCCTCAGACAGACCCAAGGGCCTGCCGGGGCCTGATGCCGGGCATGGTGACCCCACGCCCCTCTGATCCATGAGCCCCAGCAGGGCAGGCTCTGGGTCTACTTGGTTTCGGCACCTCTCCATCCTTCTGGTGCCCTGGGACAATCCCTGCTCAGTCCTTGCTTTCTGCACACAGAGAAAGGGAAATTCCTCGCCCTGGACCTGGGGGGCACCAACTTCCGAGTCCTCCTGGTGAAGATCAGAAGCGGGCGGAGGTCGGTGCGGATGTACAACAAGATCTTCGCCATCCCACTGGAGATCATGCAGGGCACTGGCGAGGAGGTGGGTGCCAGGGGGTGGGGGTGGGGGCTGTGTGCTCGGTGCCAGCCTGCCAGCCCCTCCCCTGGGCTTGCCCAGTGTGAACGCCACTGTCTCCCCGCAGCTGTTTGACCACATCGTGCAGTGCATCGCCGACTTCCTGGAGTACATGGGCCTCAAGGGAGCCCGGCTACCTCTGGGCTTCACGTTCTCGTTTCCCTGCAGGCAGGCGAGCATCGACAAGGTAAGCAGCCCCGCTGGCCAGGACAGCAGGAGCTTCGTAGCCGCTGCGCATTTGACACAGGGGTCTCACCGTCAGGACTGCTGGGGACACAGCATAGAGAATTTTAACCACTTAGATGGTGTATTTATTATGCTTCATTATCTTGGGGGTTGAAGTTCACAGCAGGATTTAACAACACAGGTGTCCCTGGACCTCTGCGAGCTATCGGGTCTAGGGTTTCCCCAGAGACTGAAATCCAAGGGACTTCTATAAAAATGTGGCATTTGTGCACAACCTACACCTCCTCCTGTACACTTGCAATCATCTCTGCGTTGTGTATTACACCTAACACAAGGTGAATGCTATGTTCTACTGTATTGCTGTTTTTTTTCTTTAAAGATTGATCTATTTGTTTGAAAGGTAGAGTTACATGGTGGGGTGAGGGGAGCACTTTCATCTGCTGGTTCACTTCCCTAGATGGCTGCAGCAGCCAGAGCTGGCTCAGACTGAGGCCATATTCCCTAAGGAGAATAGCACCAAAGGCTTATTAGTATTTCATCTAATCCACTCACTGTCCCCATAGATACTCTTTCTCCTTTACTGTGTTCTAAATTGGGGTAAAATACAAGAGATCTTCAAAAAGTTCACAGAAAGTGTACATTATGAAAGAATTATGCTTGGATCTCAACATTTTTTTTGCACCAAAATAAGCTTATTTTTTCCATCCACACTTCCTGAACTGTTTGAAGTACCCTCATGTGCGCAACATGAAACTGACCTCTGTAGGCATTTTTAAGTGTACACATCAGTGGCACTGAGGACACTCACACTGTTGTGCCACCATCACCAGCATTACCACCGTTCCTCTCAGCTCTTCACCTTCCCTACCTGGAGCTCCTACCTCCTCACTCCCAGCCCCCAGTCCTTGGAAGCCCCATGCTGCCGTCTGTCACTGTGAGTGTGACTGCCCCATGTGCCTCATGTCGGTGGACTTGATTTTATTTAGCAAACACATCGGTAGTGCTGATCTATGGCAGAACTGCTCTGAGTGCTCCATGGGTGTGACCTAACCTGACCAGGAGGCAGCAGGAAGCAGTAGGTAAGAGCATGGGCTTTCGGGCCAGATGACCTGGGTTCACACCCTGCCTGCTCCACTCACTGGCTGTGTGACCTTGGGCAAGTTAGCTAACCTCTCTGTACGTGTCTTTCCTTATTTCAAAAATTGGGATAAAGGCCAGTGCCGCGGCTCACTAGGCTAATCCTCCGCCTTGTGGCGCCGGCACACCAGGTTCTAGTCCCGGTCGGGGCGCCGGTTCTGTCCCGGTTGCCCCTCTTCCAGGCCAGCTCTCTGCTGTGGCCCGGGAGTGCAGTGGAGGATGGCCCAGGTGCTTGGGCCCTGCACCCCATGGGAGACCAGGAGAAGCACCTGGCTCCTGCCATCGGATCAGCGCGGTGCACCGGCCACAGTGCATCAGCCGCGGCGGCCATTGGAGGGTGACCCAACGGCAAAGGAAGACCTTTCTCTCTGTCTCTCTCTCTCACTGTCCACTCTGCCTGTCAAAAAAAAAAAAAAAAAAAAAAAAAGGGATAAAAATAGTACTATTTCACAGGTTTCTTGTGGATTTTAAAATTTCTGTGTACAATTGGGAGTGTTTTGCAGATCCATATGAACTGACCTAGAAGGGTCCAGGAAGTGCATTATTGAATGAGGAAAACAAATTGCAGTGTGAATTCATTTATTTAAAAATACGTGGAGAAAGAGAGGCAGAGGTCAAGAAGGGTTCAAGGCAGACTGCTAGTAGAGGTTGTCTTTCAGATTGGGCAGGGTAGGGGGAGCTAGGGGGACTTTATCCTTACCAGTCATGTTGTAATTTTTCATTAGAGTCACATGTTCCTGAATTACTGCTGCCGTTAAAAATTAATCTGCTGCTGGGGAGGGGATTTGCCATTTGCAGCTGTCCACGGTTCTGAATGGCCGATAGGCACCAAGACATAGCAGTGCCTCTGACCAGGCCACCAGGCCTCTGGGCCTCTGCCTGCAGCAATGTTGACAGGCCCCTGAAAACACAGCAAGGAGGGCAGAGCAGTGGACACCTTGGAGCAAAGCCACTGATGGCTGGGGGAAGGAGTGGAGCTTTAGAATATGTATATTATGTGGGAGGTGTTTCGTGTAGTGGTTAAGACACCACCTAGGAACACCTGGATCCCATATCACAGTGCCTGAGTTTGAGTTTCAGCTCTACTTCTGATTCCAGTTTCCTGCTAATATCTGTCCTAGGAGACTGTTCAAGTGCTTGGGCCCCTGCCACCCATGTGGGAGACCTGGATTGAGTTCTAGAGTCCTGGCTTTGGCCTAACCCAGCCCTGGGTGATGCAGATGCTTGGGGAGTGAACCAGCGGATGGGAGAGCTTGCTGTGTGTCTCTATGTCTTTGCCTTTCAAATAAAATACACACATGCGTACATAATTTAAAAGATTATTTGTATGAGGGGGTTTTTGAATTAGGGGTATGTCTCTGATGTTCTGCATGCATTAACCAGGAAAGGAGCAAGGGGGCCCATTTCCCAAGGCTTGAAGAGAGCAAGAGGGGCGGGGCTTGCTGGCTAAGGGTCTCTGGGTAAGGTGGCATCCAGCCACAGGGTTGAGGGTGCTGCCATCAGGTTTGCTGGGGGCCTCTCCTATCCCAAGCACTCCCCCAGTCTACCCTCCCTCCTTCAATTTTCCAGGCTACGGAGCTGGGGCTGGACTAACTATGCTGCCCCAAGTTAACCATGTGACTTTGAGCATTTCTCATTATTATAAAAAATTATGCCTGATAATTTTAGAAAATACAGACAAATAGAAGAGACATAAAAGTACCCATAATCTTGCACTCAGAACCACTGCCAACCCCTCAGTGTAGATTCTGTTCCAAGGTCAAGTATGTGTGCGTAATTTTTAAAAGTAAAAGCAGAACAGTGAACTATCTGTATGTTTCATGTGCTTTCACTTCCCAGCACCCGGTGAGCATCCTTCCTTTCCCTTCCATTCTAGCATCCAACACTCACTCACAATATGATTTGTTTTTCTGGCTGTGTAACGTTTCCCTTGTCCACGTACAAGACGGTAGACGTCTGTATTGGCATCACAGGTTGCCTCTAGTTTTTCACTTTGTAAGAAGTGTGTTTTGGTGAACGTGTTGTAGAATTGCCCTTGATCCCACCTCAGTCTGTCCTTGGTTGAGTTAGAAGTGGGATTGTTGGGATCCCAGGCCTTTATTCTGTGTAGTCTTGCCCAGGAAGTGTCATCTGACTCTTGAAGAACATGAATTTCCCCAGCAACTGCACTCAGCCATCAGCCTCTTTTGAGCGTTGTGCTCTGTGTCACCTCTGTGCTGGTGTCAGGGCTGCAGAGCAGGTGTGCAGCCAAAAGCTCACGCACTTGGTCGGCGGTCAGCTCTAGTGCCTGCATCATTAGATGTTCAGGTTGTGCAAGGTCTTAGCAACCACTGACAAAGTGCATTTCCCCTCCTTTCTTTCAGGGAACACTCATAGGATGGACCAAAGGCTTTAAGGCCACCGACTGTGAAGGGGAGGACGTGGTGGACATGCTCAGGGAAGCTATCAAGAGGAGAAATGTAGGATATGGCATTGAGGCTCATGTCTGACCTTGCCCCCTACCCCCAGGCCCCTCCGCTCTGCCATCCTCTGCCCGGTCCCCGTGGCTCTGGCCTCTGCTCTCCTCGGGCTGCTATGCCCCTTCTCAGCCTGTTTGACTTGCACATGCTGCTCACAGTGGAGCTGCTTCCTTTGCAGGAGTTTGACCTGGACATAGTTGCGGTTGTCAATGACACAGTGGGAACCATGATGACCTGTGGCTATGAAGATCCCAACTGTGAGATTGGCCTGATTGCAGGTGAGTGACCAGACACAGACCACTGGCTTCCTCCCATCTGATCCTGTCAGGATTTCCATTTAATGCGACGAGGGGCAGGGTGTGTGTGTGTGTGGGTGTGTGTGTGTGATTTTTCCATTATGCAGAGGTTCTGTCCTAGGCAAAGATGAAGTTAACACTGGGATTGCAAGTCACCTAATTCCTAAATCTTATTATCTTTTTCCGTGAAGGGTTCAAAGCCAAGGACACCTTTTCCACTGAAGGAGATAGTATAGAAAGGAAGGATTTGCAAGTGAGGGACTTGGAAGGAGACTAGACTGCAGTCAGATGGTGTTGGCCTGAGCCTGAAGGAGCTGGGTGTTGGCTCCAGCTCCAGCGTATGCCTCCTCTCTTCTGTGACTTCTAGGGCTCTCGGGGCTCAGGGTAGGGGAAAGAGTGGAGAGGAAGCAGTGATCTGAAGTGACCTGTGGGAGAAGCCCAGTAGTAACTAAGGCCCACGTGGGTTCCAGGGAGATGACTGTCTCTTAGAGGTTGGGGAAGAGGTGTAATTAGAACAAGTGAGGTGGGGACAAAGGGCGTCTTGGGGAAAAGGCAAAGGTGAAGTCGTGATGGAGTCTGAGAGAGCTGTTCCAGTCGGCTGCCTGGGCTTCCTGAATGTGAGCAGCAGGTGGAACAGGGTGAGGGGGTATCCCGAGCTGTCTGCAGTCCAGACAGTTACCCACCTGTGAGCGCGGGCAGGTTGCTTGCTCTGTCTGGAGTTTTCTCATCTGTGGAAGGGGTTCAGCTGGATCTAGTGGGCAAATAGGGAGCCTGTGGGGTCAAATACGATGGCTCCCCAGACCGCTGGGTTGACATAGTTCTGACACCAGGTCATAAGCTCACGGCTGCCGTGTGTTGTCTTGTCCCAGACTAGGCGATGGTCCCTTCCAGCTCGGATGGCTACTCTGTGACCGCTTGGAAGCTTTGTGTGCCTGTGGCTTGACAACAATGATGATGGAGGAGGAGGTGAAGGGGAGAGAGGAGGAGGCAGGGACCATGTACTGAATATTTGCCACAGGGAGGAAATTTAGAAATATCACTCCGTTTTTTTTTTCTTTATAACAAACCTGTAAGGCAGGTGTTATTTCCTTTCTACAGGCGAGAAGGTGAGCCTCTGAAAGCTGAGGTTCTTGCTGGAGGTCAGCCAGCTCCGCGTGCCAGGCTGGACTCACACCAGCTGTACCCAACTCTGTGCTCCGCTGCCCCAGTAGGACCTCGCGGTGTCTCTGATGGCTGAAGCCCCTTCCTGCTTCCTCCTAGGAACAGGCAGCAACATGTGCTACATGGAGGAGATGCGGAACATCGAGCTGGTGGAAGGGGACGAAGGGAAGATGTGCATCAACACAGAGTGGGGAGGCTTTGGAGACAACGGCTGCCTGGATGACATCCGGACCCAGTACGACAAGGAGGTGGATGAGGGCTCCTTGAATCCCGGCAAACAGAGGTGAGGAAGGCGGATGTGCAGAGAGCAGCTCTGCCAGCTCTAAGGGGAGAGGGGTGCTTTTCCGTGCCACGCACACCATGGCTTTGGGTTGGTTAAAACTCTGTCACATGTCAGTCAGGTCTCTTACTGGGACAAAAGCAAAAGGTTGTGACAAGTTTCCAGCAGGCAGAAGGAAAGGGGCCTTCTTTCTAATTACCTTAAGGCATTGTAGGGCTAGCGGTGGCTCTGCAGGTGGGACAGGGGCTGTCAGAGTGTCCATTTGCTTGAGGCCGGCGTCACAGAGCAGGGGCGTGGTGATTTAGTGAGCCCTCTCAGCGTGGGCTTCTGCTAGGTCCAGTTTAGTGGTCAGTGTCCTCAGCCTTTTGAGAGCTGGCTGCCAGGTTGTTGACCTCTGTTCTGGGGGCTGGAAGTACATCCCAGTGATGGGCAGGAGTCCTGGTTGCCAGTCATGTTGTCCTGTGTTACTCTGGGGCACAATCACTTGTGAGATGTACCCCAATTACTGATCATCCTGAAAACACTGAGAGTAACAGTAAAAACGTATTTTCTTTTTTTTTTTTTTTTTTTTTTTGACAGGCAGAGTGGACAGTGAGAGAGACAGAGAGAAAGGTCTTCCTTTTGCCGTTGGTTCACCCTCCAATGGCCGCCACGGCTGGCGCGCTGCAGCTGGCGCACCGCGCTGATCCGATGGCAGGAGCCAGGTACTTATCCTGGTCTCCCATGGGGTGCAGGGCCCAAGCACTTGGGCCATCCTCCACTGCACTCCCTGGCCACAGCAGAGAGCTGGCCTGGAAGAGGGGCAACCGGGACAGAATCCGGCGCCCCGACCGGGACTAGAACCCAGTGTGCCGGCGCCGCAAGGTGGAGGATTAGCCTAGTGAGCCGTGGCGCCGGCCAAAACGTATTTTCACTTGCATGCCGCTCTCCCTTCCTAATTAGGAGAGCTCAGGTAGGCAGAGCAGAGCCAGTGCACTGGGCCTCGGCCCTTCCCCCAGCACAAGGGCTGGCACTTTCTGAAAAGGACAAGACGGAAAACGTTTTACATTTTGCAGGCCAGATGGACTTTGTCACAATGAAGGTCTTCATATGTGAGGTAAAGGGGACTAGAGACTCACTGTGATGAGTGACATCTAAGAGGGGAGGTTGAGCAGATAGGTAAGGGGATGCCTGGGCCGTGGGCACCCTCAGAGCTGGTGGACTGAGAGTGTTGTCTAGGGAAAGCCTTGGCAGGGCTAAGCTGGGCCTTGGTGGTTCCTCACCTTCCTGTGACACTAGTCCTTGTGGCTGGAAGGCAGGTGAGGCATGTTCAGCTAAACCTGGAATTGCTCCAAAAAGCAGGGAGCATCTCTGTAAAGCACACCTTAGGCCATCTGAGCATTGGGTTCTCCTTCAGGGGCCGCTTCCTTCTGCCTCAGCCTTCTGTTTGCATCCACTGGGTCGTCAGAGTGTGAAGGGGAGAACATTGGGACCTGCCTCGCAGTCACCATTCTCTGTGTTCTGATGCTGGCTTCCCAGGCTGATGCGGTCCTGCGCAGTGACAGGAACCCAGCTGCGGCACAGACACCTTCTGTTTCCATTTGCCTCTGCAGGCAGTGGCCATCCGGCTCTGCAGCACCGTCACGAGTAACAGTGCAACCACGGCCGGTGCCTTCTCCGTGCCTTGTCAGTTCCAAAACCCTTTTGCTGCCTGTTGTTTGCCCTCCTGGAGCTCGGAGCCTGGCAGAAGGGGGAAGGGACCTCGCATTATTTGGAGTACCCCTGGTGCACACAGATGGTTTAAATGTCTTACAGAGCAGCGTTTGTAGTGGCACAGATTTCTTCAAGTGCAAAGCCGAGGAGAATCTCCAGCAGAACAGATTTGTAATGCAAAGCCAAGGAGAACAGGCCTTGGGGCCAGGAGAGGGATTAGCTTCTGCCTAGTGCCTGCTCTGCACCTCATGCTTGCCTCCTGCTGGTTTTGTGGAGTGCTTGTCTGCTCTGCACTTGGCAGATGATGGCTCATGGTGCATGCTCACACTGGGCAGCTAGTCCATGGCAGAGCCAGGGCCTGGCTCCTGGTGAAGTGGTCCCAGGGCCACTTTGTCCCATGAGGCTGCCCTCTGCATTGTGCTGCCTGGGCAGCCAGGCAGCTGTGGATGCCCAGGGCACACCTTCTCCACCAGGACCCGAAGCCCTTCCAGAAACCACTTGCCCACACTAGGTTTCCTGCCCTCACCAGCTGGATGCCCCTCCCCCAAACAGGTATGAGAAGATGACCAGTGGGATGTACCTGGGCGAGATTGTGCGGCAGATCCTGATCGGCCTCACCAAGCAGGGCCTCCTCTTCCGAGGGCAGATTTCAGAGCGGCTCCGGACCAGGGGCATCTTCGAGACCAAGTTCCTGTCCCAGATTGAAAGGTGACGTGTGACAGGTTTACCTGCATGCTGTGAGACACCCTGTTGGGATGTGCCGTCATCACACTGGGGTTGAGTGGATTTGAGATCTGGAGGAAGGGTTGACTCCTGGGGCTGTCTCAGTCCCTGGCTGTAGCCATCTGCTCAGAGTGTTCAGCAGAAATGATAGAGTCCTCCCCAGGGGGTCCTACATGGTTACACAGGAGTTAGGTGAAGGCTAAAACGTGTTCTTTTCTTCCTGAAAAGATGACCGGTGTCCATTAGATGTAAACAGAGTCTGAAACATTCCAACCTGATGCTCACTGACGAATGCAGCTGTTTTGGGTTTTGCCCTATTATAGTCCTTTTTTTTTTTTTTTTTTTTTTTTTTTTTTGACAGGCAGAGTGGACAGCGAGAGAGAGAGACAGAGAGAAAGGTCTTCCTTTGCCGTTGGTTCACCCTCCAATGGCTGCCGCGGCCAGCACGCTGCAGCCGGCGCACCGCGCTGATCCGATGGCAGGAGCCAGGAGCCAGATGCTTTTCCTGGTCTCCCATGGGGTGCAGGGCCCAAGCACGTGGGCCATCCTCCACTGCACTCCCTGGCCACAGCAGAGAGCTGGCCTGGAAGAGGGGCAACCGGGACAGAATCCGGTGCCCCGACCGGGACTAGAACCCGGTGTGCCGGCGCCGCAAGGCGGAGGATTAGCCTAGTGAGCCGCGGCGCCGGCCCCTATTATAGTCCTTTTAAAGTGCTTAAATGCATGCAAACTTCTTCTTCTTCTTCTTTTTTTTTTTTTTGCAAACACGGAATATCATTGTGTGTATTATTTGTTCAGTGTTTTTTTGTGAAAGCTTTCATTCACAATTTTAATTATTTTAAATTTTTAAAAGATTCATTTATTTATTTGTTTGAACGAGTTACAGAGAAGCAAAGAGAGGTCTTCCATCTACTGATTCACTCCCCAAATGGCTGCAACAGCCTGAGCTGAGCCAATCTGCAGCCAGAAGCCAAGAGCTTCTTCCCAGTCTCCTACGTGGGTGCGGGTGCCCAAGGACTTAGGACATCTTCTACTGTTTTCCCAGGCCATAGCAGAGAGCTGGCTCAGAAGTGGAGCAGCCAGGACTTGAACTGGCACCCATGGGATGCCAGCACTGTAGGCAGTGGCTTTACCTGCTACGGCACAGCACTGGCCCCTGTTTTAATTTTTATCATGAAAAGTTTTAAACACACAGCAAATGGAAGGAATAGTAAAATGAACTTAATGCTTCCACCATCTACTTCACCAATAATCATCTTGTAACCAGACTGAGTCATCTACAAGCGAGCTTCAGAACGTTTGTGGAAAATGGGGCTAAAAGATGAGTTGATTTTTGTACAAAAAAAGTTTTGGAATCTGTGCATCATGTTTTGCTAATACACACCGATCATTAACTTTTTAAATACCCCTCTATGTACTCAGAGGTCCTCACTCCCAGATGGGGTTAATTTGAAACAAATCTCACATTTTATGTCAGTTGAACTATAAATATTTCAAATATATTTCTAAAATATAAGGGTTATTTTAAAAAGATTTATTTATTTTAAAGGCACAGTGACAGAGAGAGGAAGACAGAGATCTTCATTTCACTCCCCAAATGCCTGCAACAGCTGGGACTGGGCTAGGCTGAAGCTGGGGGCCTGGAACGCCATCCTGGACTCACATATGGGTGGCCAGGGCCCAATTAGTTGGACCATCAGCTGCTGCCTTTTCTGGCACATTAGCAGGAAGCTGGATAAGAAGCAGAGTACACAGGACTCACATGGTAGCTCTGATAGAGGATGTGGTTGCCCCAAGCAGTAGCTTAACCCACTGTGCCACCACGCCTGCTCCAATATAAGAGTTCTTTTAAGAAGACAAAACAACAAAATATAGTACCATATCACACCCGAATTAGGGAATGATAAGCTTTAATCCCATAATATGTCCTATTAGTGTGCCTATATCTAGAATTATGTAAAAATGATGGTTTTTACAGTTCATCTTTTTGGATCGATATCTAAAGTCCACATGTTGCATTTGGTTGATGTGTTTCTTAAATCTCTTCTAATCTACAGATTTCTATTCCTTCTCTTGTTTTCCCCTGCAGTGTATTTGTTTAAAAAAAAAAGGAAAAAAAATGATCGTTTTATGCCATGAGTTTCCTATATTCTGGATTTGGCTGGTTGCAGCATGTAACCTTTTCCTCTGTCTCTTGTATTTCCTGAGAACTCATAACTAGACACAGTTGTGTGGTTACATTTGGTGTTGAATTTTGGATAAGAATATTTCATAGACGGCCTTATCTGTCTCTCTCCTATGTTTTCAGTCATTGATGCTTATTGCCTAGATCTGTTATGTCACTAGAGTTTGTAAAATGGTGATAACTTTTACCTTTATGTATTTTTACCTTTATTTATTTAGAAAGTGCTGATTCACGCCCCAAATGTCTGCATCAGCTAGGCTGGGCGGGGACCAAGGCTGTAAGCCAGGAATACAGTCATGTCTCCCACGTGGGTATCAGGAACTTAGTTACTTGAGCCGTCACTGCTGCCTTCCAGGATTCACATCAGCAGGAAGCTGGAGTCACGAGCCAGAGCTGGCGATCGAAACCAGGTGCTTCGGTATGGGATGTGGGCATCGTAACCACTAGCTTCATTGCCTACTCCCAAATGTTGATAATTTGAGGGGCTCATTCCTGGATTTACTAGCTGTAATACTTCTAAAAAGGAGGACTTCCCCTTCTTCACTTAGATGTGCTTGTTGTTCTGAATGGCTGCATTAGAGTTACATTATGCTTTTATAATTTACTAACCTTTCCCTTTGGTCTAGGGTATCTGGCTTATAATTTATAATTTTCTGCTTTTCTGAGATACAATCTATTTCTTGTACACATAGTCAGTTGTATTTTGTGAGTTGTTTTCTTACTGCAGAAATGTTGGTTAAAGAAAGTGTTTCCCTATGGTGTGGCTTAGCCTGCGGCAGCACAGTGCCAGCCCCAGGAAATACTGCCTTTAAACAGATAGGTCCAGCTTCCACCATGGGCAGTTGTGAGCAAGTACGTTCGTTTCCCTGCTTTTTCCTTTGTACAAGTACTGGATATTAGCAGAGGCTTTGTGCTTGACCTTTCTCTCGATTGTACTCAGTGAATCTGAGTAAATATGTTCAAATACTGCGAATGAAAAAGCCCATTGCAGAGGGGAGAAGAGGAAACCGCTTTATAAATGCAAGCAGTGTGCGGGGCAGAGGGGAATCAGGCGGCTGCTGCAGAGGCGCCCTCGCTGCCTGAGCAGGTGCTGCGGGATCAGTGGCCCCCGCTGATGAGTGCTGATGAGAGTCTCAGGGTAGAAGTCACCCATGCTTCTCCTTGTCTCTGCTCAGTTCTCACAGGGGGAGTCCGGCAAGACACACAGCACGCTCCCTCTCAGATTAGGAGGCCATCCTAAGAACAGGGCTAGTTTTTAAAGGCACAAGAAAACAATTAAAAAAAAAAGTCGCCTCTGATGACCAGAGGGATCTTCTCTGGCTGTGGGAGACAGTTTCTCCCCCTGTGCAGCAGAGAAGCAGAGCGGCTTAGCTTTGCCTTGCTTTTTTTGGAGGCAGAGGGAGGGGGTCGCTGAGTACAGAGGATGTTGTTCCTGGCGGAGTACAAGGTGGCAGCAGCCGCACGCTGCACAGTCATTCGCTTCTGTTGCCCAAGAAGCGTCTGCTTTGCATGGTTTGATCTCTGCATTTCTTTCATGGAATACAAAGAAAATCATATCCAGTTAGTGTCCGTGGGAAAGTGGTGCTGTTGCTGGCTGTGGCCCATGTCAGAGTGTGCTATGCACAGGGATTCCCCGGGGAAGAGCCCTGGGTTTCCAGTCTCAGAGTGTGTGTTTCCCACTTAACCTGTTTGAGCTGTGTGACCTGAGGCGGCCTGCTTCACCTCTCTGGACCACGGCTTCTTTCATTACAAGATAAACAATCGCTCTGTGGCTTAACCCCCAGGACTGCTCTGAGGATACAGTACATGAAAGGGCTTGGTAAACCAGGGGACGAGGCCTATAAGGAATCGCAAATTTTAGTTCCATACACATTAAAAAAAAAAAAATGCAAGCTCTGTTTTCCCCCTTGGTACACAGTGTTATTCATTTAACAAAGTCTAAAAATACAGACTGGGGCAGGCATTTGGTGTGGTGGGTAAGATGCCGTTTGGAATGCCTGGGTTCCATTCCTGGTTTCACTCGCAACTCCAGCTTCCTGCTGACGGGCACCCTGGGAGGCAGCAGTGGTGGCTCAAGTAACTGGGTCCCTGCCACCCACGAGGGAGGTCTAAATTGAGTTCCTGGCTCCTGGCTCCTGGCTCCTGGCTCCAGGCTTTGGGTGTTGTGTGCATTTGGTTCACTCTGTGTATCTGTCTCCCTCCCTCCTCTAAGGGGCTGGTGTGTGTTCTGCATCCTTCAATCACCTGCTTGTTGAACACACTCAGCCCTGTGCTGGCTGCTATGGAAGATATCATTTTATCCTCACACGGCGTGTACTCTCGTTGGATGAGAAAGCAGAGAATCAGAAAATGTTAGGTAGAAATGGCAAAGGAAGACCTTTCTCTCTGTCTCTCTCTCACTGTCCACTCTGCCTGTCAAAAAGAAAAAAAAAAGAAAAAAAAAGAAAATGTTAGGTAGAAAGAGAGTTGGCTTAAAAAAGGGGGGAGGGGACGACACTGTGACATAGCTGGTAAAACAGCTGCCTGCAGTGCTGGCATCCCATATGGGTGCTGGGTCAAGTCCTGGCTGCTCCACTTCTTTTTTTTTTTTTTTTTTTTTTTGAATTTGGTTTTATTTAAATTTTACAGAAACCTGATTGGAGTTAAGTATGTAATTATAAGTCCAGTAACAATTTCTACAGAAAAGCACATGTAATGTCAGAAATTCCTTAAAAGCAACTAATATATTTTTTGTTTTGCATATGCATGAAACATGCATTAATTATCAACTGCCACATGTTGGCCAAAATCAGTCTGTGTAAGAAAAGACAGTCCACTAGGATCAATAAGAAAACTAGTTGTGGAGCCTGGCACCTTGGCTCACTTGGTTAATCTTCCACCTGCGGCGCCGGCATCCCATATGGGTGCCAGGTTCTAGTCCCAGTTGCTCCTCTTTCAGGCCAGCTCTCTGCTGTGGCCCGGGAGTGCAGTGGAGGATGGTCCAAGTGCTTGGGCCCTGCACCCCATGGGAGACCAGGAGGAAGCACCTGGCTCCTGGCTTCGGGTCGGCGCAGCGCCGGCCGTGGTGGCCATTTGAGGACTGAACTAACGGAAGGAAGACCTTTCTCTCTGTCTCTCTCTCTCACTGTCTATAACTCTACCTGTCAAAGAAAGAAAGAAAGAAAGAGAGAGAGAGAGAGAGAGAGAGAGAAAGAGAGAGAGAGAGAGAGAGAGAGAGAGAGAGAAAGAAAGAAAGAAAGAAAGAAAGAAAGAAAGAAAGAAAGAAAGAGAGAGAAAGAGAAAGAGAAAACTAGTTGTGAACAAGAAGTAAAAAAGGAGGTTTTCCAGGTAATGTAAAACAAGGAGCAGTAGCTGTCACGAAACAAGCCGTTCAGAGCTGGGTGATTTCTACTATTGTGCTGCTGAGTAATGCTTCACCTCCGAGACTTGGTCCTGACCTGTCACAGGACAGAAGGAGTTTTCTGGTAGTTAAATCAGACATGTGGGTAGACACAAACTTTCAGGACACTAGTAGTGCAGTTTTGCAGAAGGGGTTCAACACATCCTCAGACTTGGAGCTCCCAAGTTACAGACACAGAGCCTTCTCCACAAGGCCAGCTCAGGGCACTCAAATTTTTGCAGCTGTTAGGACCCAGTTCCACATCATGCTTCCCAAGGACCTGGAATTAGGAGGTTCAATGCCAAAAAACGTGACTTATACCATTTCTTGGAGGCCTTGACTTTTCTGTAGGACAAGTTCATCTTGCTTAGGGATTGGTGGGTACCCTCCCCGTGACTGTGGGACACAAAAGGAACATCAGCATTCACATATGGCCCCAGAGCCCCTCTGTAGCACACCTCAGTGTCACCTGGTGTCGGGAAAGGCCCCGCTCCTCCAGGGGAACAACTGAAGGCTCTCCAAGGTGGATGACAAAGGGCGCCTCCACCTGGGCTGAGCGGCTGCACGGACTTCACACCAGCCAGATGGGTTTTCCCGTCAATGCAGGGTTTTGTACAGCCCTCCAAGAGGATCCTCAACAGAAGGTCACAGTCACCAGAGAGCCGGCTGGGGATGGGAACCCTCATCACGTGTGCAGCTGAGGGCCTGCTTAGGAATCTGTTCCTCAGAGCCTGGCTCTTCCAGAACAGGGCAGTTCCTGCCCTACTCACCACCAGTGAGCCAAGTCTTTTCTTCAGCACAAAGGGAAAAACAGTAATTTATTGGGGTTCTAATAACATTTTCATAACAGAATGATATCAAAATGGGTCACTTTTTAATATATGCTTATGAATATCCCTGATAATGTATAGAAATCCAAAGGACTTTGTAAATCACCAAGATTTCACAGGGATGACTCCCTGTCATTGTCAAGGCAGCACAAAGGGCCCTGCAGCACTGGCAGATTTTCTCTCAGAAGCCCCGTGAGCACAGTGGGGGCAGCTCCACTTCCGATCCAGCTCCCTGCTAGTGGCCTGGGAAAGCAGTGGAGGATGGGCCAAGTCCTTGGGCTCCTGCACCCACATGGGAGTCCCGGAAGAAGCTCCTGGCTCCTGGCTTCAGATCGGCCCAGCTCCAGCCATTGCAGCCACTTGGGGAGTGACCCAGCGGATGGAAAGCCTCTCTCTCTGTCTCCCTCTTTTTCTGCCTTTCAAATAAATAAAGCTTTAAAAGACAGAGTGAGAGAGATGGCCCCCCACTAAATGGGGTGGAGAGCTGAGAGCTGGCATGGTCCCTGCCAGAGGGCCGGAGCTGCTGGCAGAGGCTGGTGTTGGAAGCCTGCTCGCTACTGTATGAGAGCTCAGGTCCTCTGAACCTCTGGATCCTCTGCTGGAAAATGGGTCCTGGTGTGTAGGTTGCCACATCTCACAGGCTCTCCCAGTGAGGGAATGGGAGTAAACACGCCTAACACGAGAGGCACGCACACTGCGGTTTGTAAAGACGATGGAACTTCCTGGGGAGATCTCAGGCCTTGTGCTCCCGTTGAGCTGTTGCCTGGGTCTCCGGGGCACTTCACGATGGGGAAGCTGTGTGTTACACGGAGCAGGTCCCAGGGCCCCAGGAAGCAGGTCCTGACCCACCGCTGTGCCTGCCCACAGCGACCGCCTGGCCCTTCTCCAGGTGCGGAGGATCCTGCAGCAGCTGGGCCTGGACAGCACGTGCGAGGACAGCATTGTGGTGAAGGAGGTGTGCGGCGTCGTGTCCCGGCGGGCAGCCCAGCTCTGTGGTGCCGGCCTGGCTGCCATCGTGGAAAAGAGGAGGGAAGACCAGGGGCTGGAGCGCCTGAGGATCACCGTGGGTGTGGACGGCACCCTGTACAAGCTACACCCCCAGTGAGTGCCCCGAGAGGCCTGGCGGGGGTTGGGGGTGGTGGCCTCCTGGGCTGCCCAGTGGGATGGTGTCCTGCCCTCTCCTGGGACAGAGTGCTGCATGGTGATGTCACCCATTGAGTCTGCAGACAAGGGCTGAGCCCCAGTGCCTCTGCCTCCTGGAAGCACAGCTGGCTCTCGCAAGGTGGCACTCAGAATCAACCGTTATACCTGGCTCAGAGCATTTATCAACTATAAGCTGCTTATAGGTTTCTATTTTATATTTAATTTTTTGTATAAATGATGAGTTAGCTTTTTGAAATATAGTATTTGAAGGGCTGGTGCTGTGCTGTAACGGGTTAAAGCCCTGGCCTGCAGCGCTGGCATCCCATATGGGTGCCAGTTCAAGTCCCAGCTGCTCCACTTCAGATCCAGCTCCCTGCTAAAGTGCCTGGGAAAGCAGTGGAGGATGGCCCAAGTGCTTGGCCCCTGCACCCACGTGGGAGACCTGGAAGAAGCTCCTGGCTCCTGGCTTCAAATCGGCTCAGCTCTTGCTGTTGTAGCCATTTGGAGAGTGAACCAGCAGATGGAAGGCCTCTCTCTCTCTCTCTCTCTGCCTATCTTTGTAACTCTGTCTTTTAAATAAATAAAAAATCTTTTTTAGAAAATAGATTATGTGAAAGAATGAGAAAGATCCTCCACCAACTGGTTCATGTCAAGGGCCAGACCAGGCTGAAGTCAGGAGCCAGGAACTCCATCTCGGTATCCTATGTGGGTGGCAGGAACTGAATTACTCCAGCTACTATCTGCCTCCCAGGTACATTATCAGGAGGCTGAAATGGAGGCAGAGCAGCCAATGCTCAAACTGGCACTCCAGTAATGGGTACAGGTTCCCAAGTGGTGGCTTAACCTGCTGTATCCCTGAAGAGTTAGCTCAAAAAAAAATTTTATTTATTTGAGGGGCAGAGAGCAAAAGACAGTTCACTCCCCAAATGCCCAGAACAGACAGGACTGTGCCAAGGCTAAAGCCAAAGCCAGGAAGCAGGAAGTCCATCAGAGTCTCCCATGTGACAGACAGGGACGCAACTACTTGAGTGATCACCGCTGCTTCCCAGGGTGTGCATTAGCAGGAAGCTGGAGCCAGGAGTGGAGCGGGACTCAAACTCGGGCACTCCAATATGGAATTTGTGCTTCCCAAGCAGTGTTGTCTTAACCTCAAGAGCAAATGCCTGGCCGGCGCCGCGGCTCGCTAGGCTAATCCTCTGCCTGTGGCGCCGGCACACCGGGTTCTAGTCCCGGTTGGGGTGCCAGATTCTGTCCCCGTTGACCCCTTCCAGGCCAGCTCTCTGCTGTGGCCTGGGAAGGCAGTGGAGGATGGCCCAAGTGCTTGGGCCCTGCACCCCATGGGAGACCAGGATAAGTACCTGGCTCCTGGCTTTGGATCAGCGCGGTGTGCCGGCTGCAGCGCGCTGGCCGCGGCGGCCGTTGGAGGGTGAACCAACGGCAAAGGAAGACCTTTCTCTCTGTCTCTCTCTCTCACTGTCCACTCTGCCTGTCCAAAAAAAAAAAAAAAAAGAGCAAATGCCTGGCCTTGAAGAAATTTGAACTAAAAAGGGGAAATTTTGAGCCTGAAAAAAGAAAGATTTTGGGAAAAAGACCTGGTACAGGTTCTGATCAGCATGTTAGCTGTACAAATTTGGACAGGTTTCTGAACTTCTGAGCAGCAGTTCTGCAGTAGAGAGTAATAACTGTTTCCACAGGATTGTTCGTTACACTGTGATGTTCTGCCCTTGAGAGCCTGGAGCCATCCCACCATCCCATGCTAGTAGTTGTGTGAAAGGAGAGCCTGCAAGAGCTGTGTCAGAAGCTGTTGGGAGACTTGAGAGGCAAGGGTGGCGAGGAGACTCGACCAGAGTCGCTTGTAAATCCCTTTCCAAAACTGAGCTGATGATGCTTCTCTCTCTCTTTCATAGCTTTTCTCGGATATTGCAGGAGACTGTGAAGGAGTTGGCTCCTCGATGCGAGGTGACTTTCATGCTGTCAGAGGATGGCAGTGGGAAGGGAGCAGCTCTCATCACCGCTGTGGCCAAGCGGTTGCAGCAGCCGCGGAAGGAGAACTAGGAGCCCCGCCTTGGGCCTGATGCACCTGCCATCCCGACCAGCCTTTCCTCCGGCAGAGGAGCTGCCCGCGGACCATTGGGCCGACTCCCGGCTGACTTCACCCCGTGGACGGCCGAAAGAGAACCCCAGGTTCTCGGGTGCTGTTAGCGTCTTGTTACTTGCTTTACATCTTTCTCTCGTGTACTTGGGCCAACTTAGGAAATCAAAGGGTCTGGCTCGCGAGAGCCCCTTTCAGCAGATTTTTCAGCTGAAGCCTGAGCTGTCAGCCCTGTGTGGCTCTGGGTCCTGTGGCTGCTGAACCTGGAAACGTGTCCAGAATCTGGCCATGTGGCCTGGCTGGCTGAGGCCCTGCCGTGATGTGTAAGCTGCCGCTTTTTCTGATTGGGCCCTCAACTGTGGATGAACATTGAGAGGGAGAGGGACTCAGTGTAAGGTGTCTTTAACTTGTCAAGTCGACATCCAAGTGAAGGAGGAGCCTTTGAGTGTCCAGCCCCAGGAAGCCCAGGGCTTGGTTGCCATGGGGCCCTGCAGGAATTCCTGTCATGCTTCAGGCAAGCCATGTCAGCGCCCTGTGGGGTTTTCTTCCTTCCTGAGTGTGTGACGGAGCGGGGTGTTGTCCGGGGCATCTGTTTGCCATTTCACATGTGGCTTGTGTGGCTGCTGTTGGTAGTTGTTTTAAGGACTGCAAGGTATATGAAATCCAGTAAATGAATAAAAATACTTGATTTCCTAAGAAGCTTGATATGAGGTATGGCTGTTTCTTCTGAGAGGCTCGTTGGTAACCCCACACTCTGTTGGTGGATAAGATAAGGGACCCATGGGCTTGGCAAGAGCTCAAGATCTCCTTAGTCCCAGCTTCATACCAACAGGGGAAAATTCATGGAATATCTTCTACAATATCCTTAACAGATCATCCACATTTCATTTTATTGAATACTTCTTGTGACTGTGTACTTACCGTGTGATCCTACAATTCTAGTTCATGTTTGAACAGCTAAGCGTGATTAGAAGGCATCTGTTCATCCAGCTATCTTTGTATCCGTCTATCATCTCTTTTGAAAGGCAAAGACAGGGCCAGCGCCGCGGCTCAATAGGCTAATCCTCCGCCTGCTGCGCTGGCACCCTGGGTTCTAGTCCCGGTCGGGGCACCGGTTCTGTCCTGGTTGTTCCTCTTCCAGGCCAGCTCTCTGTTGTGGCCCGGAGTGCAGTGGAGGATGGCCCAGGTCCTTGCGCCCTGCACCCGCATGGGAGACCAGGAGAAGCACCTGGCTCCTGGCTTTGGATCGGCACAGCGCTGGCTGTAGCAGCCATTTGGGGGGTGAACCAATGGAAAAAAGAAGACTTTTATCTCTGTCTCTCTCTCTCACTGTCTAAATCTGCCTGTCAAAAAAATAAAAAATAAAAATTAGAAAAAAAAAAGAAAGGCAAAGACAGAGAGGGTTCTTTGATCTGTTCATTCACTCCTCAAATGCCTGCAACAGCAGGGGCTGGGCCAGGCTGAAGCCAGGAGCCAGGAACTCAATCCAGGTCTCCCACATGGTTGGCAGGGACCCAGCTACTTGAGCCATCACCTGCTGCCTCCCAGGGCGCCCATTATCAGGAAGCTGGAATGGAGAATAGAGCTGGGGATGCAGACTTTCCTAGCAGCATCTTAAGAGGAAGGCCTTCTGACCTTCAAGCTGACCCTACTGCCGGGGAAGTTGGTCCCTCCCACATACCCCAGAACTATGTGGAGTCGGCCTGTCCCTGACCCTTTCTCCAGTAACATTCTGTCTCTTCCTCCCTCTTCCCCCTCTTTATCTGAACTGCCTGTGACCGCCTCTGTCGTCACAGTTATCTGCATGAGTTTCTAAGCCGGCCGAGTCAAGTGTAGACTCTTTGTCAGACATGTGTTTGAGTTGCCCGAGTGAACCCAGCACTGTGTCATCCTTACTGCATTTTTATTGGAGGGAGGCATGATCGAATAAGGAAGCTTTTGGAGAAATTTGCTTTGAAAAAAGTGAAGACCGGGATGGAAAGAACAGCGCCCGAGGTGCTCTGGGCTGGTCTTGATCTGTCCGCCACTCCCACCCCACAAGAGCTGTCGGCGTCGGCGTCCTCTTCCGGAGGTGAAGATTCCCAGCGCTGAGTGTCCCCGTTTGCGGAAGCAGGACGTTCACCCGGAGAGTGGAGGAGCCTGAGTCCAAAACACAGAGAGGTGAGCTGGGCCTGGGGACAGATGAGGGAGCCGAGGACCCTGGCAGGTGGCTCTTCTGCGTTTGGTGAGCGTATACGGTAACTATGCTGTGAGCAGGTCCTGGTTTACCAAAGTTACCTGCTTTGTAGTCTGAGGTTCCACCTCTCTGGAGCAATGTGTGGACTCGCTGTGTTTATCTTCCTTGTGTTGTGAGGTTGTATTCTCTTTGGGGAAAGGCTTGTCCATATCAGCGTCTGTGTTAGTCAACTGAAAACCTGGCCATCCTGGCTATTTCTCCAGTTCCGTCTTCCTTGTGAGACACCCTCAGTGTCCAGTCCCTGTGTCTCCTGGTTCTGCTGGAGGGGGTCCCCCTCTTAAAAAGAAGAAAGAAGCCGGCGCCGCGGCTCACTAGGCTAATCCTCCGCCTAGCGGTGCCGGCACACCAGGTTCTAGTCCCGGTCGGGGAGCCGGATTCTGTCCCGGTTGCCCCTCTTCCAGGCCAGCTCTCTGCTGTGGCCAGGGAGTGCAGTGGAGGATGGCCCAGGTGCTTGGGCCCTGCACCCCATGGGAGACCAGGAGAAGCACCTGGCTCCTGGCTCCTGCCATCGGATCAGCGCGGTGCGCCGGCTGCAGCGTGCCGGCCGCAGCGGCCATTGGAGGGTGAACCAACGGCAAGGGAAGACCTTTCTCTCTGTCTCTCTCTCTCACTGTCCACTCTGCCTGTCAAAAAATAAAAAAATTAAAAAAAAAAGAAGAAAGAAAAAGATTTATTTATATGAGATGGAAGGAGAGAAAGTGCACGCAAGCCAGTGAGCTCGATCTTCCATCCGTTGATTCACTTCTCCAATGGCCATGACAGCTGGGGCTGGGCCAGGCTGAAACCAGGAGCCAGGAACTCCATCCAGGTCTCCCGTGTGGGAGGCCAGAGCTCAAGTACTGGAACCATCATCTGCTTGCCGGCTGCATTAAGTAGAGAGCTGAATCTGAAGCAGAGCAGCCAGGACTTGAACCAGCACTCTGATAGGGGGTGTGTGCCTCTCAAGTGGCAGCTTTAACCCACTGGGCCGCAATGCCCGCCCCTCCTGGGGGTGTCTCTCTCTCTCTCCTGTTCTTCCTGAATGGAAGATCTGGCCTACAGAATCAGGGTGTGGGCCACTGGGTCTCCCATGACCTGGTGCCCGAGCACATGCTTGGCAGGTGGGAGCAGGTCACCCACACGACTTCTCTCCCAGCTCTGCTCTCCGACTTGTACAAGGAGCCCGAGGTATCCAAGCAACTCTGTACATTCCAAGTAATTGACAGCATCATAGAATCTCTGAACCAGAACCGGAACTCTGGAGTTGGCAGCTGTCTTGTGTCTTTGCATGGGCCAGCCCCAGAAACACCTGGGGCAATGGAGGCTCCACTCCTCCTCCAAGTTTACTAGGCAAGACCGGCAACCATAGGACAAGGTAGGCTGTCCTCATGAGAGCCCCACGGGCTTTGCCTTTGAGAGCACCTTCACCCGCATTTCCTGTTTTCTAACCCTATCATTTATTTCTCCCAAAATCTTCTTGGCCAGACAGAGCGGACGGATACAGATTCAGAATTAGATTTTCCCCACATCTGTGACGGCGTTCCCATTTGTCTTTCTCCAGAGAGCTTGTTTTCTCTTCTTCCTGTTGGCTGGAATGGGTGCTCCACAGGAATAAGGACTTGGGCCTTCTTCTTCCTGTTGTCCCCAAGGCCAAAAACAGAGGCTGGCATTGAGTAGCCACTGGGAAATTCTCTAAATGAAAGCAGGAATGAAAAAATGCTCAAACAAGCACGTGCATTTTTCTCTTCCTTTGGGTTTCTCCATTCCTCAACCTCACCCTGTGGGACTTGTACACAGTAGCGACTCTATAAATGATGATTCAGTGAGCACCAAGAACCCAAAGACACCATTCGTGTGCTGTGAGGACTCGTGGACTAGCCAGGAAGGAAAGCCAGGCGAAACCCTGCCACACTGTATGGTAAGCAGGAGCACATAGAAGACACAGCACGCCCTGGACCTCTTCTACGCCAAGCGCTCTGTGTGTGCGTGCTCCGCACTGCCCCTTAGTAATCATGGGAAACTTAGTGGATTCTGTTTCAGAATAGCGTGTGTAAGTGCATAAAATACATAGGCCTACAAAGAAAACCGGAGGTACTGAATTGTGGCTACTTTAAAAGACCGAAGTGGTGACGTGGCACTCTCTGGGATTATTTTTTCAGTGCATTACCTAGTAAGAGCCAACAGGAATCTAATGCCGTAATTTTAAGTTCTGATGGAGGTAAACAGTGTTTTGAGACACTTGGGACAACAGCACAGATAGGAAAATATCTGGTTTTTACTGCAGGAGACAAAGTTACAAGTCTGTTAACACTACTGTGACTCGTCCCCCCACATAATCCAAAATTAAAGGAGTTACTAAATTTCAGAGACTATCAAAAATAAATTTATGATTTCCCCTTCCAGGAAAGTTGATGGGGATGCCTGGTGTTTAGGTTAATAATATCTGCCTGGAAAGTCCTGATGGGGCTGGCATTTAAGGGACTGTTTCTGAGTTGGACAGAGCTCGGTTCAGCGCGGGATTCACCCTGTGCCCTTGGGTGTGCTCTCCGACCTCCCTGAGCCTCGATTTCCTTGTGTAGCAAGAGAAAAACATACAAGACCCTCAGCAAGTGGAGTGAGAGCAGTACAGGCTCCCTGTGTGGCCCTGCAGATACCCCGTAAGCAGCTTGTGCAGCGCCAGGCGATTGCCTGAGGTGGCTTCTGTTGTTGGAGGGTCCGTCTTACCACTGACTGGTGTGGTCGACTTCAGTATCAGCATTGAGGTCCTTCCAGGCTGGTTGCCGCCATGTGGATGGATACTAAGTGGCAACTGGAAGGCGTAGGCCCTTCCCTCAGCCTCTTCCTGCCACCCCATGTCTAGATACCCGCTTGCTGTTTTCCCAGTGAACCACAGAGGAAGGAAGGGACTTGGGAGGAGTCAGATAACAACAGGGAGACCTGGGAGCTCATGTTTGGAGTGCATTAGAAGATGCAGTTAGTGAAGAGTTGGATTCCTTCACGGTGCAGCCAGAGAAGCACTGAAGCTAAGGAGAAAGGAAAAACACTAAAAATCCTCCAGTTTTTTTGTCTGTTTCTAATGTGCACACGCAGCAGTGCAGAACAGACATCGGCAGCCCTTGGAGAAGCTGCCTTTCGGGACTGCACAGTTCTCGCCGGTGCCCTGGAGATGACAGACGCCTCTGGACTTCCCCGGCCTACTCTGAGCCAGGGTTTTGCTGCTTCGTGAACAGCCTAAGAATCTCACAGAGTGATCCTGTGTAGCTCCCTACTGCCTCTGTGCTTTCCCTACATAGAGTTTATGTTTGCTGTGAGTTCCACAATATACAGCTATTGTTGTTTTAGTTGGTCAAGAGTCTTTTTTAATGGAAAATTATAGTAGTAAGTGCATCTACCTTTGCTTTCCTTCCTGTAGTTCCATGATGCTGTCTGGGCTCATTTCCCTTCCATCTAAAGCACTTTTTTTTTTTTTTTTTTTTTTTTTTTTTAGCATTTCTTGGATGATAGCCCTGCTTATGGTAAATTTGCTCGGTTTTTGTTCATCTTGAAATCCGTCCCTGCCCGCCTTCATGTCTGAATGACAGAGAATGCTATTCTGGTGTAGGGTTCCCCTGCCCCTGATATTATAAGGATACCAGCATCATTTCCTCTGGCTTCCATAGTTTTTGCTGTAACTCATTCATCCTTCTTTGTGTTTTTGTGCCAGTAACTTGTTCTGGTTGTTTTTAAGGTTTTCTCTTTCTCTTTAGTTTTCAACAGTTTAATGCGCTTGGGGTGTGGTTTTCTTCTTATTTATGCAGTTTGGGGTTTGCTGCGAGCTTTTGGACCCTGTGGATTAATAACTTTTACTGGTTTTTGCAGATTCTTGTCTTGTGCCCCGTTATTTCTTGTCTCTTCTTGAACTCATATATACTCTTTTTATCACATCTCACATCTCTTTTGGGTCTGTTTTAATTTTTTCTTTGTTATTCAGTTTATATAATTTCTAATAACCAGCCTTCAAGTCCACTCATATATATTCTTGCTGTTTTTAAAATGTTTATTCATTTTTGTCTACTTGAAAGAACAAGCAAGAGAGAGAGCGGGAGATCTTCCATCCACTGGTTCACTCACCAAATGGCTGCAATGGCCCAGACTGGGCCAGGCCGAGGCCAGGAGTCTGGATCTCTGTGCACTCCTCCCACGTGGCTGGCAGGGGCCCAAGCACTTAGGGCATCATCTGCTGCCTCCCAGGATGCACTAGCAGGGAGCTGGATCGGCAGCAGAGAAGTGGCTCTCTGATACGGGATGCAGGCATCCCAAGCAGGGGCCTAACCTGCTGTGCCACAACACCAGCCCCTCAACTGATATTCTGTGTTGACTCCAGTCTGGTTAAGCCTGGCCAATGGATTCTTAATTTAAAATGCTGTGGTTTTCGGTGGTAGAATATCCATATTCTTTCTACAGATTCCATTATCGTATTGACAAGTACTCATCTTTTCAAAGGCTTGTCTACTTTTCTTCCATTTTTTCTAACATACTCATGATAGTTATAATAGTAAATTTAAAGCCCTTGTCGGCCGGCGCCGCGGCTCACTAGGCTAATCCTCCGCCTTGCGGCACCAGCACACCGGGTTCTAGTCCCGGTCAGGGCACCGGATTCTGTCCTGGTTGCTCCTCTTCCAGTCCAGCTCTCTGCTGTGGCCCGGGAAGGCAGTGGAGGATAGCCCAAGTGCTTGGGCCCTGCACCCCATGGGAGACCAGAAGGAGCACCTGGCTCCTGCCTTCGGATCAGCGCGGTGGGTGCGCCGGCCGCAGTGGCCATTGGAGGGTGAACCAACGGCAAAGGAAGACCTTTCTCTCTGTCTCTCTCACTGTCCACTCTGCCTGTCAATAAATAAATAAATAAATAAATAAAAATAAAATAAAGCCCTTGTCTGCTGATTCTGCAGGACTGTTTTTTTTTTTTCAAGATTTATTTTTATTTATTTGAAAGAGTTACACAGAGGAGGAGAGGCAGAGAGAGAGGTCTTCCATCCGATGGTTCACTCCCCAATTGGCCACAATGGCCGGGGTTGTGGCGATCCGAAGCCAGGAGCCTCCCCTGGGTCTCCTACATGGGTGCAGGGGCCCAAGGACTTGGGCCATCTTCTACTGCTATTCCAGGCCATAGCAGAAAGCTGGATTGGAAGTGGAGCAGCCGGGTCTCGAACCGGCGCCCATATGGGATGCTGGTGTTTCAGGCCAGGGCATTAACCTGCTGCGCCACAGCGCTGGCCCCTGCAGGACTGTTCCTATTGTCTGTTTTTTCTCTTGCTCACACGTCCCACTTTCTACTTTGTGTGTATTGTTTATATTATGTGTAAATAGCCGTGGAATCTGAAGTAGATTTTGTTGGCCTTCCTTCCTCTCAGACGGCTACCGTCACGGACTGATCACTTCGATCCTGTCTGAAGCTGAGCCGGATCTCAGCTACTGGCAGAGTGATGTCTGTGCTGTGTTTGCTGCAGCTGTCTGTTGCCCAGCAGGATAACATTGCAGGAGAGCTTTCTTTGAATTTCCAACCTAGCCTCTGCCTCCTCCACCGTCCAGCACCGAGCAAAAATCTGCTAGGGCAGCGCTGGCGGCTGGGGAAGCCTGGCTGTGCGCTTGAGGCTTCTCCACACCCTGCTTTGTTGAAGCCACAGGTGTGTCTGTGAGAGCTGGCTGGTTCCTCACACTGCTCAGAGCAGGCTTGCCTCCGCCCTGCCCTGTGCTGCTGCTCTCTCCACAAGTGCCCGGAAGGGAGAGCTTTCACCAGTCTCCAGCCAGCCTGGCCGTCCTTTCTGCAGTGGGGTTTAGTTCCATTGGAATTCCTTGCATCTATAACTTCCCAGTGTCTCTAAAAAGATACAGGACTTTTTTTTAGTGTACCCATTTTTTTTTTCTGATTGTTAATACTGGATGCAAGTATTTGCTACTACCTTCTTATAGCCAAACCACTATTCCAGATATTTTGATTATGACTTATTTTGATCATGAATTCTTTTTTTTTTTTAAGATTTATTTTATTTGAAAGAGTTACAGACAGAGAGAGGGAGTTAACAAGGAAATAAAGAGGCAGAGAGACAGAGATCTTCCATTCGCTGGTTCACTGTCCAAATGGCTACGATGGCCAGGGCTAGGCCAGGCCAAAACCAGGAGCCTGGGACTCTGACAGGGGCTTCCACATGGGTGGCAGGGGCCCAGGCACTTCTGCTGCTTTCCTAGGCACATTAGCAGGGAGCTAGATCAGAAGTGGAGCAGCTGGGACTTCAACCGGCACTCACATGGGATGCCAGCATCACAGGTGGTGGCTTAAACCAATGTGCCACAATGCCAGCCCGTTTAAAATATTTTTATGGAGCTGGCGCCATGGCTCACTTGGTTAATTCTCTGCCTGCGGCGCCAGCATCCCATATGGGCACCGGGTTCTAGTCCTGGTTGCTCCTCTTCCAGTCCAGCTCTCTGCTGTAGCCCGGGAAGGCAGTAGAGAATGGCCCAAGTACTTGGGCCCTGCACCCGCGTGAGAGACCAGGAGGAAGCACCTGGCTCTTGGCTTTGGATCAGCGCAGCGCCGGCCATAGCGGCCATTTGGGGAGAGAACCAATAGAAGGAAGACCTTTCTCTCTGTCTCTCCCTTTCACTGTTTGTAACTCTACCTGTCGAATAAATTTAAAAAAATATTTTTATGATGTCCTTATATTTAAGTGATCATTTGGCTGGATATAAAATTCTAACTTCCAAGATCCTTTCCTTCTCGTCTTTGGATGTCTCACTCTCTTTTCTTACATCTCTGTCACTGTTGGGAAGTCTGACATCAGTCTGGTTCTTGTTCCATTTGGGTGCTCTGCTCTGCCTCTCAAAGTGTTTAGATTTTCTCTTTGTTGTGTCTGATGCTGTGTAACGCAGGTGGACCTTCCCTAGGTCTCATTAGCACTATGCCTTTTCCGTGTCAGACCTTCATTTTTACTTATTTGTAGGAAGTGTGTCTGTTTCGTATTCACACATTTTAAATCCCTATTTTTTATTTCTCTTCTTTCTGGAACTCCTGATTTCCAGGTACTGGCATTTCTTCTGTACTTCCTATCATTTAACTTTTTAGTTTTGTTTTCTTTCCCTGCTGCTAACTGAGAGATTTCTTCAATCTGATCTCCCATCTTCAACTGTATCCATCTCTTCTAATTGACGTATATTCATCTGTTACTTCTTAGGTATTCTGTTCTCTACATAGTATCTTTCAAGGATTAACAGTTTTTAATTTTAATGAAGTCCAGTTTTTTAATGACTTGTGTTTTTTGTGTCCTATCTAAAATAAAAACTTTTGACTATTTCTATTATTTCTATTATCTTGTTTTTTTCAACTACCAATGTATTTCATACATAATATTTCTAGTTCTGCAATGATTTTGTATTCTCTTTCATGTTATCATTTTCTTCCTTATCTGATTAAATAATTGTGTCCTTATTTTGCGTTCTTGGTCTGTCTGTGCTAGCATTTCTGCCTCAGATAAACCATGTGCCCCTTGCTGACATTCTTTCCAAGTGGCTTCGTTTCTCATGTCTGGTTTGTTTTCTCTGTGATTGGGATGTGGTTTGTTCTCCAGTAGGGGTTCATGTGTTGGAAGTGTGGTTCCCCAATATGGCAATGTGGAATCCTTAAGAGATGCAACCTGGGGGGAGGCCACTGGGGCACTGCCCATGGATGGGAGTGTGTAGTTCCCACGGGGCCCTGGTTGGTTCCTGCAAGACTCAGTTATAAAAGAGTGACCTGATCCCTCCCCAGCCTCTGGCTTCCTGTCCTGTCGTGTGTGCCCTCCTGCTTGTATGTGCTTCCACCGTGACGCTGATATAGAACAGCCCCCAAAACTGGCTGGAGCAGTTGCTGTAGAACCCCCAAACTGAATCTACTGGCCCAATGCGCAGAAAGCCAATCACTGACACCATGTTGGTGGAAGCAAAGACTGGAGCCGGGACTGGAGCCAGGTACTCTGATGGGGGTGCAGGTATCCCCAGGGGGGCCTTAACCACTGTGCCAAATGCCTCACCCCTTCATGAACTTTTTGAAAATACTTCATGTGTCATGGATAACCATTATGATTTATATCATCTTTTGTATTTTTATACCTCCTTATAAAAAAATGCTGAAAAAAAAAAAATGCTGTTTACCAGGTACCCCGGTGCTGTTTTGTAGTGAATTGGGGAGGAATAAGGGTCAAGGTTGAGCACAAAAATAAATCCAGTGGTGGTGTTAGGCCATCACAAAACACACCAAACACCAGAGTAAGGGTAAGGGTTTACTGGGGAAAACCCAGCAGACTGGAGGGAAGGGGCAAAGAGGGCAGAAGAGAGAGAAGGAGAGTGTACGAGAGAGACAGAGAGGAGAGGAGCTAGCGAGCAGAGAAGAGAGATGAGAGAAGAGTGAGTGAGCAGGAGGGAAGAGAGCAGGAGAGAGGAGCCAAGAGAGCCACGTGGTCAGGAACAGGCCCTTGTAAAACTTTGCTGGAGGGCGGGCAGGGAAGCAGGAGCAGCGAATCCCATTAGGAAGGGGGTGGAGCTGACACCGGTGGTTGGGCCCTGTGGCCACCTGGCTTCCAGCAATGGTGGCGGGTGCTAGAGCCCAGGATGGTGTCAGGGTGTAGATCGCACCATAGATAAGACTGTGCCATCTTCCTAACAGGTGGGATTGGGCTGAAGGGGCCGAGGAAGTGAGGCTCACAAGTTACCCACACCTCAGACCAAACCCAGCTTCTGGGACTGAGCCTGCCACTGCCTGACCTAACGCATTTCCAGCGCCTGCTGCCCCATGGAGGCTCCCTGGCCGGCTTCTCCTGGGCATGTGTGTGTCCAGCTGTACTTTGTCTTTCGAGCTTTCTGAGGATCTGCCCACCAACCTTCTTTCCCTCTGGGGTCCAGTAAGCGCAGAAGGTGGTGCTGACCGGATCAAACTGGAAATCCATCTCTCTTCTCCCAGTGGGTTGGAGCCGCGCGGTTCCTCCCTGATTGTAGTCCGTCTCCATTTTTGAGTCTGCTTGTGAGGTCAGAAAATGCTTCAGGGGTGAGGGTGAGGGCAGGCGCCCTGGGATTGAAACTTGGATCTGAACGATTGGACAATGTCTGGAGTTTTGCACACAAGAGAATTGAATTGTAGATCAGCTGCAAGGTTATTGTGATAGCCCTGGTGCCCTTGCTGCCTCCAGGGGCGGGAACCCTGTGGGAGCGCATAGCTGGCATTTTTCTGCTAGAAATTAGGAAGTCTTTTGCTTCCTCTGTGAATTCAATGACTGCCATGGTAGGATGGAGTCTTTTTGTGTGTGGTGAAAATGAAACAAGAGATTTGGCTCGGCTCGTTACGAGGTGGTGGGCAGATGAGCTCGCTCTCCAGTGTTGGGCGCGGAGCCAGTGGAAGAGCATGTGGTCACATTTTTGTCCAACATCATCAAGAGCACAGAGAAGCTGTGATTCCGGCCTCGGAGGAGTGAGCTTTGATTGTGTGTGGCTCTCCAGAGACTGTCTTCACCATTGCATAGTAAGTTTCATTTTGAGCCTTTGTTTTGCGTTGATGCTGTGTCATCACTCAAAGGCTGAAGTCACTCCCAGCTGGTGGTGGGAGCCTTCCCAGACGGAGGGAGGGCGGGGTGGGGGGTGGGGACAGTGGTGGGTGGTGGATGACCAGACCCAGAGGGAGCTGTGTTGTATTTCTTCCTGGACTTCCGTCTGGCTTTCCTTGCAATGGACCCGTCATCTCTCTGCCCTCCTCCTCATGTTGTAAGGGATATTGGGACAGTATGCAAATACAGGTTTAAAACAGAATTTAGCCTACTCTGTTGTGTTCCGCCGTATTTTGTTTTCTCTGAGTTAGGTCTTTTGTTGGCATATTCTTCGGAATGAAAACTGTCTGGGGTCAACTTTGGTCTTTCTATTTGGAGAAGAAATTAGGTAGTGGCCATTTGCAGGTGGATGAGGAGGGTGGACTGGGATTGGATGGAGTTTGCAGGATTGCAGAATGGTTACATGAATGAATGTGTAAGTGATTGCTTGTGATGAGAACCCCAGGATGACGTAAGAAACATGCTCCTCTAGAAGCTAAGTAGAGCCAGGGCTGAGAAGTAGCCACTGTTCATGAAAAACAGTGACCATTTAAATACAGCGGGGAGGGTCTTTTAAAAGCTCTGGAAAAATGCCTATTGTTCAAACCTATGCATGGATTTTATATTTTTTGCACTAAAATAATCTTTTATAAAGGTTTATTTATTTGAAAAGCAGAATTGGAGAGAGAGAGAAGGAGAGGAGAGGAGAGGTCTTCCATCCGCTGATTCACTCCCCAAATGCCTGCAACAGCCGGGGCTGGGCCAGACTGAAGCCAGGAGCCAGGAGCTTCTTCCAGGTCTCCCACATGGGTACAGGGGCCTAAGCACTTGGGCCATCCTCTGCTACTTTCCCAGGAGCATCAGTGGGGAGCTGGATTGGAAGTAGAGCACCAGGACTTGAACCTGTGCCATATGGGATGCTGGCATCATAGGCAGTGGCTTTACCCGCTATGCCCAATGCTAGCCTCATGAAAATAATCTTATAATTCTGTTTTCCAGGAACTTTTTGATTTCTTCCTAATTCAATTAAGTCATGAATGCAGGACTTAAGAAAAACCACATGAGAAAGGTGTCCATGACCTTGAGAATATTGGAGTCTGGGTCAGACTTGGAAACAGGTCCTAGGGACTTTTACCTAACATTTTCCAGAATGTGGGTCAGTTTACAAAGCCAGCCTCATGTCAGCTGGTCCAGCTGTGAAACGGCACATGTACTTAGTTTCCCTCACCTTTGCCTTTGCTCTACTAAAAGCATGTATAAGTTCAGGGTCTTCTCTTATGCTTTAGTTGGTTGGTGATGGCGTGTTCACTAAAAACCACAGATAAGCATAATTTTCATCCTTGGTGGTTTTGACCAAGAATGACAAGGTTTAACTTTAAGAACCCAGAGAACTAAGCTTAATGGAAGGAAGTGAGAGGGAGGCAGGTGTTGTCTCTGACTTAACCAGCCACTGATGGCAAGGGGTGCTGTGAAGAGTGAGACCCACTGCCCGGGTCTTATCTTGGGTGCATGCTGTGGCCTGAATGTTTGTGTCTCTCCAAAAGTCATACATTGAACCTAAGCCAGAATGTGACACAATTAGAAGATGGGTCTTTGAGAAGTGATTAGGCCACGAGGGCAGAGTCCTTGTGAATGGGTTTAGTGCCCTAACAAAAGAGGCCCGAGGAGGGGCAGGTCTTTTGGTGCACTGAGCCGAGCGGAGCCACTGTTTGCGAGACCGGCAGCCATACTGTAGTGCTGGTTCAAGTCCCAGCTGCTCTGTTTCCTATCCAGCTTCCTGCTAATGAGCTTGGGCAGACAATCGAGGATGGGTTAAAAACTTGGATCCTTGCCACTCATAAAGGAAACTTTGATGAAGTTTCTGGCTCTTGGCTTTGATCTGGCCCAGAGCTGACTGTTGTGGCCATCCGGGGAGTGAACCAGTGGATAGAATCAATCAGTCTGTGTGTGTGTGTGTGTATGCGCGCGCGCGTGCATGCGTGCGTGTCTCCCTCTCTCTTGTACAGTCTGCTTTTCAAATCAATTAATCTTGGAGCCGGTGTTGCGGCATAGCAGCATAGGATGTCAAGCTGCTGCCCATGATCAGCATCCCATCTGGGCACTAGTTTGGGTCACAGCTACTCCACTTCTGATCCAGCTCCCTGCTGGCTTGGGAAAACAGTGGAAGATGGCCCAAGTGCTTTGGCCCCTGCACCCATGTGGGAGACCCAGAAGAAGCTCCTGGCTTCAGTCTGGACCAGCACTGGCTATTCACGGCCATTTCAGGGGGTGAACCAGTGGATGGAAGATCTTTTCCTTTCTCTGTGTAACTCTGCCTTTCAAAATAAATAAATAAATCTTTGAAGAAAAAAAAAAAAAGAAGCCCAGGGCCTTCCTCCTTCCCCAGGGCACTAGCGCCGGCTCTCCCCATCCCGGCCCTCTGATGCCTCTCAATTTCATGACAAATGCATCTTTTGTCTCCTGTTCTCAGGACTCCAGCTAACCAGCCAGACAACCTACCCAGGGCCTTGTTCCCAAGGAGAAGAGCCCCAGCACCCACCCACACCTGCTCTGAGCCAAGAATCCACCCTTGGGCTGCAAGGGCAGCTTATGTTCCTTTTGGAAAAATGAGAATGTGTCCAAGTGAAGAGCTGGCAGAGGTGTCACACGCCATCCCAAGGCAAGTGGGTGGGCAGCGGGGGCGTGCATGGCCCAGCCCCAGCAGGCAGAGCCTGGCTGGCCTTTTGCAGTAAGTAGCTTCCTGTCCTCAACATGAATAGGGAGATACCCAAGGCTCTGAATCTCAAAGGGAAGATCCTGGAGTTCAAACTCATTTATTTCACTGATGAGGTCCAGGGAGGGGCGGATGCTTTCCCAGGGTCACCAAGTATTTTGGTCGAAAGTGACTAAGTTAATGCCATCTATGACATGATTTTTATTTTAAAGGGAAGTGCTGTTCTAGAATTTATCATAGCTTGATAAATTGTAAGGTGCCCTTCTCTGTTAACTTCATTAACTTGTTTGAAGCCAGTAGCCAAGAGCTTCTTCTAGGTCTCCCACATGAATTGCAGGGGCCCAAGGACTTAGCCCATCTTCCACTGCTTTCCCAGGCCATTAGCAGGAAGCTAGATCAGAAGTGGAGCAGCTGGGACTCAAACTGGTGCCCATATGGGATGTCAGCACAGCAAGCAGAGGGCTAACCTACTATACCACAGCACTGGCCCCATGAACTATATACTTTAAAGGGTGCCTCTGGGCCAGCACCAAGGCACAGCAGGTTAAGCCACCGCCTGCAATGCTGGCATCCCATTTCAGAGCCCTGGCTACTCTGCTTCCAATCCAGCTCCCTGCTAATGCACATGGGGAAAGCAGTGGAAGGTGGTCCAAGTGTTTGGCTCCTGTACAAACATGGGAGACTAGAATGGAGTTCTTGGCTCCTGGCTTCAGCCTGGCCCAGCCCTGGCCATTACAGCCATTTAGGGAATGAACCAGCAGATGGAAGATCTGTCTGTGTTTTTCCCTCTCCCTCTGTGTCACTCTGCCTTTCAAATAAATCTTTAAAAGAGGGATGGGTCTTTTGGGATGTGAGTTATATCTCAAATTTTACGGTTCTATACATTTAGTAATGTTTATAATATAATATGTATAAAGAATAACCTAAAAAAGTTATAGGGTGAGATTAAAAAGTCATAAATATAAATTCTGATGTTATCTTCTCTCATTCCAAGAAATTATTTTGTGCTTTCCCCAAGGAACCACTAATTTAAACCACCTTTGGATAGGCTGGGCCCCAGTTAGAAGCTATTTATGGAGTGGATGTTTGGCCTAATGGTTAAGCTGAAGTTTGGATGGCTGCATCCTGTATTAGATGCCTGGGTTTGAGTCCTGGCTTCATTCCTGATTCAGGCTTCTGCTAATGTGCACCCCTGGAGGCAGCTGGTAGTGGAGCTAGTAGCTGAGTCACTGCACCCACGTGGAAGACATGGACTGAGTTCCCAGCTTCTTTGACCAGACCCAGCCTTGGCCTTTGTGGGAATGTTGGGAGTGAAGCAGCAGATAGGAGCTCTGTCTTCCTCTGCCTTCCAAATTAGCAAAAAGAAACCATTCAAAAAATTAAAGAATAGAACCTAGTATTTATTTATTTAAAACAATGGACAATTTTATTATTCATTCATTTATTTATTTATTGAAAGGCAGAGTTACAGAGATGCAGAGGAAGAGAGAAAGAGAGACAGACAGATAGATGGAGAGAGAGGGATCTTCCATCTGCTGGTTCACTCCCCTAATGGCCAAAATGGCCAGAGCTGGGCCAATTCGAAGCCCAGATCTAGGAGCCTGTTCCGGATCTCCCATGTGAGTGCAGGGGCCCAAAGACGGGCCATCTTCTACTGCTGTCCCAGGCCATAGCAGAGAGCTGGATCAGAAGTGGAGCAGCTGGGACTCAAACTGGCGCCCATGTGGGATGCTGGCACTGCAGGTGACAACTTTACCCGCCACACCACAGTGCCTATTATTTAAAAAAATATATATATAGAACTTGGCTGGCGTTGTGATGCAGCAGGTTATGCCACCGCTTATAACGCCTGCCTCCCATGTTGGAGTGCTTGTTTGAGTCTTGGCTGCTCCCTTTTTTTTTGACAGGCAGAGTGGACAGTGAGAGAGAGAGAGAGACAGAGAGAAAGGTCTTCCTTTTCCGTTGGTTCACCCCCCAATGGCTGCTGCGGCTGGCACGCTGCGGCCAGTGCACCGCGCTGATCCAAAGCCAGGAGCCAGGTGCTTCTCCTGGTCTCCCATGCGGATGCAGGGCCCAAGGACGTGCGCCATCCTCCACTGCCTTCTCGGGCCACAGCAGAGAGCTGGACTGGAAGAGGAGCAACCGGGACAGAATCCGGTACCCCGACTGGGACTAGAACCCAGGGTGCCAGTGCCGCAGGCGGAGGATTAGCCTATTGAACCGCGGCACAGGCTGGCTGCTCCCTTTCTGATCCAGTTCTGTTTTAATGCTCCTGGGAAGCAGCAGATGATGGCCCAAGTACTTGGGCGCCTGCCACCTATGTGGGGACCCTAATGGAGTTTGGGCTCCTGACTTCACCCTGGCCCAACCCCAGCCGTTGAAGCCTTTGGGGAGTGAATCAGCAGGAGGAAAATCTCTTTCTCTGTCCCCCCCACCCCTTTTCACTCTGACTTTCAAATAAATAAATCTAAAAAAAAAAAAAAATAGGGTCCAGCACCATGGCATAGCGTGTCAAATCACCATCTGCCAGCATCACATATGGGCACTGGTTTAAGTCCCGGTTGCTCTTCTTCTGATGCAGCTCCCTGCTGTTGCACCTGGGAAAACAGAAGATGGCCTAAGTGCCTGGGCCCCTGCTATCCATGTGGGAAACCAGAAGCTCCTGGCTCCTGGTTCCTGGCTTCAGCCTGGCCCAGCCCTGGCTATGGTGGCCATCTGGGGAGTGTCCCAGCAGGGGGAAGATCCATCCTTTCTTTCTCTTTCTTGCTTTCTCTCTCTCTCTAATTCTGCCTTTCAAATAAATAAATCTTAAAAATAAATGGAACCTAAGTGAGGACAGCACTTTTACTTTTACGAGTGTTTTGAATTTCATTAAAACTGTTAATCAATCAACAACAACAACAGTTGACTTATATTAAGTATGTGCCAAGCATTTTGTTCTAAGGGCTCTGCTCATGTGCTGATACTTGCTAATCCCATGGGGCTTGGTCACTTTGATAACATCACTGTTTTACAGTTGAGGAAACTGAAGTTCAGGGAGCTTACGTAACTTTTCCATAGTCAGAGCTATTGAGTGGGCCACACAGGGCTATACCCCAGCCAGCTGGCCCCGGCCCCCATGCACTTAACCTTGAGGCTGAATTCAATACCTACCATGATGATTTTATATCCACATACACTGTGAAATGATTACTATGGTCAAAACTAACATATCCATCATCTCCATGGTAACTTGTGTGTGTGTGTGTGTGTGTGTGTGTGTGTGTGTGTGTGTGAGGTAGGAACATTTAACACCTTCTACCTTGGGCCAGTGCTGTGGTGCAGTAGGTTAATCCTCTGCCTGTGATGCTGGCATCCCATATGGGCGCATTGGTTTGTGTCCCAGCTGCTCCACTTCTGATCCAGCTCTCTGCTATGGCTTGGGAAAGCAGTAGAAAATGGCCCAAGTCCTTGGGCCCCTGCACCCATGTGGGAGACATGGAAGAAGCTCCTGGATCCTGGCTTCGGATCTGCTCAGGTCTGGCTGTTGTGGTCATTTGGGGAGTGAACCAACGGATGGAAGACCTTTCTCTCTGTTTCTCCCTCTCACTGTCTATAACACTACCTCTCAAATAAATAAATAAAATCTTTTAAAAAAAACTATTATAACATGGCTCCCTCCTTGTGTTGTTACTGATATGTAGTTTTCCAGAGAAAGCTGCACGGGAGGATATGGAACACTAAGCTAACAGAAGTATCTCTATGGGAGTAAATGTGATTTTAATTAAGCTTTTTTGTTTATTTTATCTGAAAGGCAGAGACAGAGACAGATATCTCTTCTACTGGTTCACTCCCCAAATGTCTGCAACAGCTGGGGCTGGGGCAGGCTGAAGCCAGGAGCCAGGAACACAGTCCAAGTCCTCACGGGGGAGACAAGGATCCAACCACTTGAGGCATCACTGCCTCCTAGGGTGCACATTAGCAGGAAGCTGGGACTGGGAGCAGAGCTGTGGCTTGAACCCAGCCTCCAGCACAGGAAGCGGGTGTCCCAGGCAGTGTCTTAACCACTGTGCCAAAAGCCCACCCCTGGCTCTCATTCTTAGGCTACTTGCTTATATGTTCTGAGTTTCTTCTTTTTTAGAAATGATGACTATGCATCACTTTTACAGTTAGAAAAGTAAGTTTTACTCCTCAGTACACCCTATTCTGTTTAAATTAGCCTGGTGTGAAAAAGAGTGCAACAGGATGGAGATCACACTGAGGAAACTGGCCTGTGAAGGTGTGCAGTCTGGGCTCACTCCTGTTCTGTTGGGTTCCTCCCCAAGGCAGGCTCCCTCTTCAGGCCTGATTGGTGAGGAGGTGTTACCTCCAGACAAGGCTCCAGGGAGTTTCTGCTAGAACTGTGTCCTGCCAGAAGCCTCTTTCCCAGGGTTACGGAGCCTCTGGAAACACCCTGTCCCTCACCCTCAGTGTCACATGATGGGCTTCCCATTGGTGAGGACAGGAACAAGGCGGCCAGACCCTGACCTGCCGCCTCTGACCTTGGCCTTTCTGCAGGCGCAGGAGACTCTGCTGCTGAGAACAGTGAAGACCAGGACAGGCGCCCCCGCCATGGGGCAGAACTGCCAGCGAACACAGGTAAGCGCGTCCTCGCCTTTCTCTGGCTGCTGCTCCCCACGGAGGGGCCTGCGTTTTCCCTCCGTGCTGCAGCAGAGGCGGAAATGCCCCCTTCACCCAGCCCGCGGCCTTCCTACCCCACAGGGCTTTGAGAAAACTGAATCCCACCCTGTTTCTAACGCCCAAGTGGAAGCTCCTGGTCCCATTCTCTTGCAGAATCTGAGTCGCCTGCTTGGTTTACAGTGGGCTCTAGGGGTCAGTAAATACATAAATCTGAAGACGCCCTTTGGCCGTTGGACCCCCGGGGGGCCACCTTCTTCTCTCCTCTGTCACCCCCTCAAGCAGGGTGGAAGAAGTGTTGCTGGCTCTCCAAGCTGGGAACTTGTTTGAGATGTGATTGCCACCTCTCACGGCCCCCACCCTCCCCCGCCTGTGCCCCTGCCTGGCCTTGCCAGCCCCAGGCAGAATGCCACTGAGGGTTTAAAGCAGGCCAGGCCAGCCTTGGAGAGGTGGCACAAAGCAGCCAGTGTCACGGGCGCCATGTGGCAGTCAGCAGGTTTGGGCTCTGGACCCGAGTTCAGTGTCAGTCGTTGGGCTAGGATTGGTCCTCTGTAGCAGGTGGGGGTCCAGAGAGAGGAGCATGGGCCAGACACAAGACACAACCCCAGGAGTTGACCTCCAGGTAGCCCAGGGTATGTTCAGTTCTTGTTTTTTTTTTTTTTTTTTTTTTGCTTTTTAAAAAAAATCTTTTTTTAAAATTTGAAATGGCTGCAACAACTTGGGTTGGTTTAGTCTATAACTGGGAGCCAAGAACTCCATCCAGGTCTCCCTTGTGGGTGGCAGGGGCCCAAGTACTTGGGCCATTTTCTGCTGCTTTCCCAGGTGCATTAGCAGGGAGTGAGTTGGGAAGCAGAACAGCTGGAACTTCAACTTGCACCCTGAAATGGGATGCTGGCACTGCCAGTGGTGGCTTAACCCACTGCATCACGGCTCCAGCCCCATGTTCAGTTCTTGCTCCGTCCTACATCCATCAATGCTCTTTGCTGCAGCCACTGCCATTTAACAAACAACTGGGATAGGTGTGTGGTGCAGGGGGTTAAGCTGCCACTTGTGACGCCCGCATCCCGTGTCAGAGTGCTAGTGTGAGTCCTGCCTGTTGTGTCCCATCCAGCTTTCTGCTAATGCATCCTGGGAAGGCAGCGTGGATCCCTGCCATCCATGTGTGAGTCTTGCATGTGGATCCTGCTTCCACCTGGTCCAGCCCCAGCTGCTGCAGGCATTTGTGGAATAAACCAGCAAATGGAAGATATCCATTTCTCTCTCTCTCTCTCTCTCTCTCTCTCTCTCTCTCTCTGTCACTCTCTGTCACTCTGCCTTTCAAACTAAACAAATTGTTTTATCAAAAGAAAAAAAGGACATCCCACAGAAATCATGGTGCTAAGGAAGAAAAAAGTAGGGGGACACCCCAAAAACAGCCGTCTGGCAGGTTTTCCACATGCCCAAGGATCGAACCGTCTAGACCTTACAGGTACACCCCGCAGAAGCTGAAGGGGCAGCTACTTCAGGCCCGCAGGGAAAGATACCGTCTGGGGCTGGACAGGGAGCCCAGGAGAAGGAGACTGAATGGACCCATGAATTTTGGCTCTTCCGTAGACCAAGAGTGGGAAGTCAATACCCAAAGCATGGCGTTTCTCGGCCGGGAACAACTCAAAATACCTCCATCCTTAGGAATATGTGGTTGGGAGACCTCAATTTTCTTTCTTTTAAAAAATTCTTATATATATATGGGGTAGGGGAAGAGACAGACACTTAGAGGTACAGACAAAGCAGAGACGGAGACAGGGGTCCCAGGTGCTATTTTACTCCTCAGATGCCCACACAGCCTGGGCAGGGCTGGAGCCAAAGTTGGGAATTGGGAACTCAGCCCAGGTCTCCTATGAGAATGTGGCTGGGGGGGAACCCAGTCATGCGGGCCATCACTGCTGCCTCCCAGAGTCTGCATTAACAGGAAGCTGGAGCCAGGAGCCAGAGCTGGGTACTGAACACAGGCAGTCCTATGTGGGACACAGGCATTTAACTTAACTGGCATTTTAACCGCTGGGCCAGTTTTCTTGGTTGTGATTCCCTACCCCTTATTTTTCTTTCCCTGATGCCATAGAGGGCTGCATCAGGCTATTGATGTAGTCAGAATCCTACAATTGACAGGATCCTAAGCCTCTAGTCAGGACCAACGAATGTGCTTGCCTTTGGGTCGCATCTCTTCTAGCTTGGGGTCCCCCAGAGAGGCTGTCTGTAGCAGCCCTGGGATAGGTTGAGACCAGGGCCTGCCCCACCCTGCCAGAAGGGGTGGAAGGGCGCAGCCAGGCTCTCGTCCATCTGACTGATCTCCCATCACTGGACAAGCCTGATGTGCCCCCTTCCCACTGACGGTGATGCAGGCCTGCTGGCCATGTGAGTGTCCCCAAGCATCCATTACTGGCGGTGTGATTCAGCCCATCACGGAGCATTTTAACTCATCTCTCCATCCCCGTCCTGGCAGCCTCAGATGTGGGGACATTGGCCATCCCTGCACTTCTTAGGTAGCTGTCTTCTGTGCCTGAAGACAGGTGACAGCTGGCTCCCCAGCCTCAGCCAGCTGCCCCAGCTCGCTGTCGAGGCAGGAGGGTGGTATTCGCCTGTCCCTCAGCTTCCAGCCCTCTTCACCTCCAGTAGTCTGGGCTTCCCCTTCCATGACACATTCCAGCAACGAAAGGGCCAAGCATCCGAGTAGTGGGTACTAGAGGAAGAAAAATATCCCTAAGATGTGTGTGCCCTCTCATTTCTGCCTCTGACTTTCAAATCTCTCTGTATCAGTCTTTGCTGTGTAATGAATCACCTAACCAGGGGCCAGTGCTGCAATGTAGCAGGTAAAGCCGCTGCTTACAGTGCCAGCATCCCATATGGGCACTGGTTCGAGTCCCAGCTGCTCCACTTCTGATCCAGCTCTCTACTATGGCCTGAGAAAGCAGTAGAAGATGGCCCAAGTCCTTGGGCCCCTGCACCCACATAGGAGACCCAGAAGAAGCTCCTGGCTCCTGGCTTCGGATCAGCACAGCTCTGGCCATTGCGGCCAACTGGGGAGTGAACCAGTGGATGGAAGATTTTCTTTCTCTCTCTCTGCCTCACCTTCTCTCTGTGTAACCCTGACTTTTCAAATAATTAAATAAATCTTTGAAAAAAATAAATCACCTATTAGTAGCTTAAATAATCTTTTATTTAGCCTCCATCCTGTGTTGGCAGTTTGGACTGAGCTCAGCTGGGACAGCTCTTCTCTGTCTCACCTGCTGTCAGCTCTGCTCACTCAAGCATGATGCTCAGTTTGAGGTCTGTGGCTTCTCTTTTATGTCTGACTGTTGACTGGCTATTGGCAGGGGTGAGGAAGGTAACTAGGCCATGTGTCTACAGCAGACCAGCTGGGACTCATTCATTGCAAGGACCCCAGGATCAGCAAGAGAGCAGACCCCAAAAAGCAGAGGCATTTTCCAGTCTCTGCTTGCATCACATTGCAGTTATCCGATTGGCCAAGGCAAGTCATATGACCAACCCCAGAGTCACAGTGGGCAGAGAATATATAAGAGCATGAGTGCAGGGAGAAGCGTTACCTTGGCCGTTTGTGCAAACATTGTATTGTGCCCCCACCCCACCCCTTCAGCTACTATTTTAAAGAAATTCACATGGGTTTTTTTCTGGACTGGCTGCAGCTCCCCTAATCTGTCAGACAAGGGGAGCTACACAAGGGCAGGATGCTGGCTCACCCTTCCCAGACCCCACCAAGAGCTGGCTGTGGCTCCATGGCTGTGTTCCCCCCAGGCTCCTCTAGGGAGCGTTGCATCCTGCAATCTTTGAGACTTGGCGGGGCGGTGGCTGAGCAGGGATCGGATCCCTCTGGTCTGTGGGAGCAGCCCCTTCCTGGGCCTCCGCAGCAGGTCAGCAAGGAGCTGAGCTTTTAATATTGATGGACACATCTGCCTTCCCTCGTGGGCGGTGGGTTCTCTGAGGCTGAGCCTCTGTTGGTTTTCCTCTTTGACTCTCCAGGGCCTAGCACCGTGCCTGGCACGTTTGAAAGCACGCAGTAAGCATTGATTTGCATACATTTGGAAATTGCGTGTTTCTGAGCTCTGCTGAATTTGCTTAGACCATCCAAGGTTATTTGTCACTGCTTTTGCTTTCTGAGCATGCTTAGTTATGAGCATTAACATGTTGTAAATACAAGTTGCGAAGATGCTTTTGTAACACCTCTTCTTGTCCTGCCTCTTTCAGGCTACAGAACCTAAAATGGTGATACAGCCCCCACTTACTGAAAAGAAGGTAAGAAATGTTAATGTTCTTCTCATTTGCTTCTGTAACATTGACTGCAAAAGGTAGACGTTGCATGGCAATCCCTTTGGGGAGTTCTGATAATAGTTTGAAGGCGGCCCAGTAGCCCATGTGGACTCCCTAGGGTGAGGAACAGCCGGTTCCTCGTGGCCCAGCCCACCTCTGCAGAGCCTCTGAGGCAAGGCTTTCCTTCTTAGCTCCTCTTGGAAGCAAAATGCTGAGTGTCAGAGCCACACACAGAGCCCTTGTGTCCCAGAGCTGCACGGTGCACTGATGGTGGGCGAGCCTGGGATAGGACATAGAAGGGGCTCTCCCACCTGGCTGACCTGCGTTGTGCAGTCAGGCCAGACAGGAAGTTGCCCCGGCCCTTCTGCACTTTGGCATGGGTGTGTTTCAGATCATCCCTACTGACAGTCCCTAGGGTCTCAGATGAGTTTTCTTTGCTGTTGCGGATGCTGCTTCCGCTCCCCTCGCTATGCCTTTATGCCTTCAAAATTGTGATTGAGCAGATTCAGCTATGTGAGGGCAGTGAGTGGAGACCTGAAGAGTCCACTCGTTGGGAGCAGGTATGGCAACATTCCATTTCCCCTGCACCTGGGCCTATTTCCTGGTCCCAGGTGAGGCCCAAGGCTGGCTTTGGATTCATCACCACCACTGCCTGCTCCTCACTCTGCCAGTTGAGTAGCTACTTTCTTGTTCTTTTAAAAATGAATAAGACTCAGTCCCCAGTCTCAAAGGAGTTAGGGCTGAGAAGTGGAACTCAACGAGAAAGGAAAAAAAAGTGACAACACAGAGTGACAAGTGTCTTAAAGTAAGGGAGTGATCATCCCTGTCTTAGGGGACAGGGAAGGGTGGGGAGAAGTGGCAAGATGTTGTCTTGATGTAAAATGGGCCAGCTCAGGAGGGATGTGCCAAGCAGAGATGGCAGCAAGTGCAACAGAATCGCCTGTGAAGAATAAGGAGACGCTGGAGGAGGCTGATGAGGCTGGGAGCGCTGGGCTTGCTTGTTCAGTTAAGGCGCTCAGGAGTTCCAGGCTGAGCAGTCCTTGTCTGCGGTAGCAAGGAGCGGGGGCATCCAGCACACTGGAAGGGGGCAGTGGGGTTGGTGTAGGGAGACCTCCAGAATGAGGGCTGTGTGTGTGTATGTGTGATGTGACTCATTCAGCATTGCCATCCTGCTGTGATCAACACTGGTGGCCACGTCTGGTTGGCACTCCAGATGCCCCCTTGTATCATCCTGCACCCGGCCTCTCGGTGAAGAGGGTCTACAGTGGCCCCCACTTTGTCTCCTCGCATTGTAGCTGGAGAACTGTGTAGCTGAATGGGTTGTGTGAATCATGTTCTCTGGCTTTAACTAGAGTGACCCTCACAAAACAGGCAGGTGGCTCAGAACAAGTTCTGCACGGAAGCTGCGGCTGAAGCTAACACAGATGAACAGTGAGAGAATAAGAGCACCTACATTTTCCTATCCCTGGTACAAGCCATTCATCAGCCATATTGTGGAGTTAAAAGAAAATCAAAGGTCTCCTCAGATACATTAAGAAATCAGTGAAAAAAAATGAAGATGAGTGAGGCTATTTAAATTCTGGTTTTACACATGATATTGTTAGCAACGAGTGAATCCCTGTGTATACAAAGGAACTTGAGAGAATTAGGTGATGACATCACAGGGCTACCACACTTTAAAATAATTTATTCTATCTCTCTCTACTTGTATTAAAATTTTAGTAAAAAAAATTTGTTTAAAGGATTTATTTATTTACTTAAGAGGTAGAGTTACAGAGAGAGAGAGGGAGAGACAGAGAGAAAGGTCTTCCATCCACTGGTTCACTCCCCAAATGGCTGCAACAGCTGGAGCTCAGCCGAACCAAAGACAGGATCCAGGAGCTTTGTCAGGGTCTCCCATGTGGGTGCAGGGGCCCAAGCACTCAGGCCATCTTCTACTGTTTTCCTAGGCCATAGAAGAGAGCTAGATCTGAAGAGGAGCAGCTGGGACTCAAACCGGCACCCAGATGGGATGCCAGAACTATAGGCAGAGACTTATCCCACTACACCACAGCACTGCCCCCTAAAAATTTTCTAGCAGTCAAATACACAAATATCATCTGCTAAATGAGTGTTAACACAGATGTGTCCCTGTTTAACCATTACCACGCTATGGAACACTCCCATCACCTCTCAGTCCCCATATTCCCTTCCATTCAATACTTGTCCATCTCTCGTCCTGAGGCTACCACAATGCCAGCCTCTACTGCCTTAGGCTGCTTTTAACATTCTTGAACATCATGTAAATATAACTTTCAATGTTGTTACATTGCTGCATATATCAAGAGTTAACGATGTTTGTAGAAATCCCGAGATATAGGTGGGCCTTTGACACAGCAGTTAAGATGCTGCTTGGGATGCCCATGTCCATATCGAGGCACCTGGTTTAAGTCCCGTCTTCTCTGCTTCCAGTCTGGCTTCCTGCTAATGCAGCAGGTGAAGGTTCAAGTACTTGGGTCTCTGCTATCCATGTGGGAGACCTGGATTAAACCAAAGCCAGGAGCCAAACTGTGGCTCCAGGAACTGTGGGCATTTGGGGAGTGAACCAGTGGATGGATGATCTCTCTATCCGCATTTCAAATAATAAAAAAATTAAACTTTAAAAAGAAAAATCCCAAATATTCACAAAAAAATCTATCAAAACATAAACAAGTTCAGTAAGGCTAGAAGATATGAGATCAATATACAAAACTTAATTTGATATGTATACCCTTGCAATGAACCATTTAAAAATGAAATTTAAAAGACAGTTCTATTTATAATAGCACCAAAAGGAACAAAATACTTTGGAATAAACAGAAGAAGTGGAGTGCTTCTACTTGGAAAAGTATAAAATGTTGTTGAAAGAAAATAAAGATCTAATAAAAAGACATCCCATGTTCATGGATTGAAAGATTTAATATTGTTAAGATGGTAATACTCCCCAAATTGGCCTACAGATTCAACTTAATCACTTTCAGAATCCCAGCTGGCCTCTTTGCAGAAATTTTCAAGCTGTTCTTAAAATTCATAAGCAAATGGAAGAGATCCAGAATAACCAAAACAATACTAAATAAGAAAGAGAATTCACATATCCTGATTTCAAAACTTTATAAAGCTACAGTAATCAGGACAGTGTGATACTAGTAAAATGATAGACATGTAGATCAATAGATTAGAATGTAGAGTTCAGAAATAAACCCTTACATTTATGGCCAAATGGTTTTTGATAATGGAATAAAAACAATTCAGTGGGGGAAAGAAAAATTTCTTTAACAAATTGGGGCTGGGGCTGGGGCTGGGGCTGGTCTTGGCACAGCAGGTTAAGCCGCCTCATCCCATATCAGAGTGCAGTTTTAAGTCCCCACTGCTTTGTGATCCAGTCTCTTGCTAAAGCACCTGGGGAGGTAACAGACAACAGCCCAAGTACCTGGGCCCATGCCGCCCAGTGTTCCTGGCTTTGACCTGGCCCAGACCTGGCTATTGTAGCCATTTGGGGAGTGAACCAGCAGATGGAAGATCTCTGTCTGTCCCTTTCTTTGTCACTCTGGCTTTTGAATAAAGAAACAAAATTTTTCCCCCAAAAGCAAAACAAAACAAATGGTACTGGGGAAATTGCATCTCTATATGCAGAATAATTAGGTTAAACTCCCTCTTCAACCATACACAAATTTATTCAAAATGCATCAAAAGCCCAAATGTGGAACTAACATCATGAAACTCCTAGAGGAAAATACAGGTATAAATCTTTGAATTTGGATATGGTTTCTTTACCATTCCTTTCCATTTATTTGAGAGGCAGACAAAGAGCTTCTGTCCTCTGGCTTACTCTCTGAATGCCCATAGCAGCTGGGGCTGGACCAAGCTATAACCAGGAGCTGGGCACTCAATCCAGGTGTCCTATGTGAGTGGCAGGGACTCAACTCCTTGAGCCAAGACCTGCTGCCTCCCAGGGTGCACATTAGCAGGAAGCTGCAGTTGCAAGAGGAGACAGGATTCAAACTCAGCTCAACTGCTGTCTCAACCACTGGGCCAAGTGCCTGCCCCTGGCAATGGTTTCTTAACCATTAATTAACCCATTATGGGCTGAATTTACCTCCTCCAATTTACATGCTGAAATCCTAACCCCTAGTACCTAAGAATATAATTATGTTTAGATATAGTTTTTAAAGATTTAATTATTTTTATTTGAAAGAAAACAGTTGTAGAGACAGAAATAGATCTTCCATCTGCTAATTCACTCCCCAAATGACTGCCGCTGAAGCCAGGAACCTGGAACTTCATCCAGGTCTCCCACATGGGTGGCAGGGGCCCAAGCACTTGAGCCATCTTCTGCTGCTTTCCCAAGCACATTAGCAGGAAGCCGGATCAGAGTGGAGCAGCCAAGTCTTGAAGCAGTGCTCCTATATGCACTTCAGAGAGGGAATTAAGTTCAAATTAGGTGTTTAGCATGGCTCCCTAATTCTGTGTTATCCTGCTTGGTCCGTTCGTGTGGCTACCATTCCCAAGGCACAGTATTCCCAAGGCATGGTATTCCCCAGGTAACTTAGGATGGCTGCTGGATGTCCAGCCAGTCTGTGCTCCAGTCAGCAGGAAGGGGCCTTGTCTTAGGAGGCTCCCAGCGGCTCCATCGCTTTGCATCTCTTTGGCCAGAACTTGGCCACGAGCAGCCGCAGAGGGAGGCTGGTCCTGCAGCCTCCTACAAACTGAGTCGCTGATGAGGGCGAAGGGGAAATGGACACAGTGGGATAAAGCTGTGCCAGCTCCACCCTGCTTTAATTTCCCTGCTGGTGCCTGGCCTGATGTATGTTTAACTGGTGATTGTTTACTGTCCGTCTCTCCCCTGCAGATCGTAGGCAGGGTCTCTGTCTTCTCACGGCTTCCGCCGTGTTTATTTATTTATTTATTTGAAATTCAGAGTTAGAGGGTGAGAGAGAATTTTTCATCCGTTGGTTTCACTCCCCAAATGGTCACAATGCCCAGGGCTGAGCCAGGCCAAAGCCAGGAGCCAGGGATGTCATCCAGGTTTCCCACATGGGTGGCAGGCACCATCCTCCACTGCATGTCCAGGCTATCAGCAGGGAGCTGGAATGGAAGTAGAGCAGCTGGGACTCAAACAAGCGCCCATATGGGATATAGGTGGCGGCTTTACCCGCTGTGCCACAACACGGGCCCCAACTGTCACTGCTTCTTTGGTGAGAGGGGAGTGTGGCGCAGATGAAGTGCTTCACAGATGTTGGTGGCGGGGATAAATGACAAGGCCGGGGACTTGAGAAGAGTCAGCTAAGGACGAAAGTGATGGCAAGGGGAGACACTGAGCTCCAGGTGCTGGGGCATCTGGGAGGTGACGAGTCTGGGCAGTTGGAAGTAGGACTTAGGGGAGAGGTGGGGGCTGAAGCTTGGCCAGGTCACGCTGGGACAGATCTACAGGTGTGACAGTAGCACCATCAGCCGGCTGAGCTGCACACCCCAAGGGGAGTGGCCACTCGCAGCCCCCTGCTCAGGGACCTTTCGTCAGCTTCCCAGGGGGCCTCCTTGGACAGAAGCTGAGAGAGGAGTCTGGGGGCCAGGCCCTCCCTGGGTGAGGGAGCAGCAAAGGACAGGCTGGCCGCGACCTTTAGGGCTGGGGCTTGGGGGAAGGAGAGACACCTAGGGCCCAAGACTCCGGTGCAAGATTTAAATTGTGCACGCTGCCTGCCTTACTTCAATCCCAGCTCTAACACCTGCGGCCTTTTGCCTGGAAAGCCCAATCAGCAGGCGCTGGAAACTGAAGACACGTTACAGGGATCTATTAGCAGTGTCAGTGAAGTGGGTGGGCTGTGGGGCTGGGCCAGGCTGGAGCTCCTCTGACCCTGTGTAGAGGGCCACAGGCACTCAGCTCCAGTCCATTGTTGCCACAGGGTTGCCCATGTGGCCCCCATGTAGCTACACCTCAAGTATCAGAAGCCTACGTCTTTTTTTTTTTTTTTTCAAAGATTTTTTTTTTGTTTGAGAGGTAGAGTCACAGAGAGAGGGAGAGACAGAGAAAGGTCTTCCATCCGCTGGTTCATTCCCCAAATGGCCACAACGGCTGGAGCTGAGCTGATATGAAGCCAGGAGCTTCATCAGGGTTTCCCACATGGATGCAGGGAGCACTGATTTCCCAGGTCATTAGCAGGCAGATGGGTCAGAAGAGGAGCAGCTGGGACATGAACTGGCGCCTGTAGGATGCTGGCACCGAATGTGGAGGCTTAACCTGCACCACAGCTGAACCCAGAAACCTAGGTCTTAAAGTGAAATTAATTATTTTTTACATGTTGTTCCCTATTTAAAAACAGGAGGGCCAAACAAGACGTTATAGACCACAGGTTTTTATCCTGAAAGCAGATGAGAGGAGAGGCGATGTACACTACATCCCCAGCCACTCCCAGGGCCAGGCAGCTCGTGTCTCCACACCTGTCTTTTCCCGCAGGAGGTAGACATGTCTGGGAAGCCGATGAATCACCATGAACTTCACCCCACCATGCTTGGGACCTGGAGGAGTGGCCCTCGGCATCGTCCAAGGGAGGCTGTGATATTTATGACAGCTTGATTCATTTTAGAAATGTCTTCCAGTGCAAAGTTAGGGTCTCCACGAGTGGCCGCATTCCTGGCCACACCTGAGTCTCTCCCCAACTCCAGCCCAGGTCAGTCATCGTCTCTGAAGCTGGCCTGGGCAGCAGTGTTTAGAAAAGCTCTGCAGGCTGGTGCCATGGCAAGGCCAGGTTGAAAACCAAGGACTGGGCCGGCGCTGTGGCTCACTATGCTAATCCTCTGCCTTGCGGCGCCGGCACACCGGGTTCTAGTCCCGGTTGCCCCTCTTCCAGGCCAGCTCTCTGCTGTGGCCCGGGAGTGCAGTGGAGGATGGCCCAAGTCCTTGGGCCCTGCACCCCATGGGAGACCAGGAGAAGTACCTGGCTCCTGCCATCGGATCAGCGCGGTGCGCCGGCCGCAGCACACTGGCTGCGGCAGCCATTGGAGGGTGAACCAACGGCAAAGGAAGACCTTTCTCTCTGTCTCTCTCTCTCACTGTCCACTCTGCCTGTCAAAAAAAAGAAAAAAGAAAAAAAGAAAAAAGAAAACCAAGGACCAGCAGGGTCAGCACTCCTTGCTGGGGCATCTCCTTGGGACCCGTGAGCCAGCTAGCGTGAAAGTCCCAACTGTGGCAGGATTCTAAGAGGCTCAGTGGTGTGGGATCTTCTTTCTGGTCATCTTTGAGATCTTAGACAAGCTCTCCAGCCCCCATACCCTCACTGATGAATTCAGAGTGGATAATGATATTTGCCCTTCTAACTCACTAGGCTGTTATCTGGAGAAATGAGGCAATAAATGAGAAACCGCTTTGTAAACTGTCGTCCTTGTGCAAACAGTTGCTGTTCCTGCTGCTCCTAGGTGTGGGGGCCCAGCTTCGATCTGTGGGAAGGCATTTGTGTAGTAGCACTCCCGGTGCTGTGCGTCGGGTGGGAGCTGGTACACTCATGCTGACTTAGAATGCAGCCTGCACTTTTACGGGCAGGTTCATGGTTTTCTTAAGTTAACTGATTTTCATTTTATTTGAAAGGCAGAGTGACAGATCTTCCATCTACTGGCTCATCCCCCAGCTGCCCACCAACAGCTAGGACTGGATCAGGCTAAAGCCAGGAGCCAGGAACTCAATCTGGGTCTCCCACATGGGTGGCAGGGACCCAAATACTTGAGCCATCACCTGCTGCCCCCCAGGACGTGCATTAGCAAGACCCCAGGCACTGATGTTGGATGCAGGTATCCCAAGTGGCGTCCTAACCACCGCACCAAACATGTATCCCGGGCAGGTGTTTCATGGGCTGGCAACCTGGCACTATCTGAACACCTTCACCCCAACTTGTGTAGGAGAACCACAGTAAATGAACAGAGCTCAGGGGACTGGAGGGAATGGGCAGGGCCATCTGGGGGGAGGAAACTGAAGACTCATTTGGGTTGGGGTTCTCCTGAGGGTCCAGGGAGTAGGCACCAAAGGGTTCCTCTGGGGTCCAACAGCTGTGACAGCAGACAGGGGCAGCACAGAAAGCAGTCGGTGATCGCCGCTATGACACGGGGGGAATACCGCAGGGCAGCATGGGCTCTTGGCCCTGGGGAGCTGTCTGATTGGGGCAGATAAGACCAGCCTCTTAGAACACAGAAAGCCCTATCACGCGGGCGGTCATGACTTGGTGTCACTTATCTGAGGCCCAGGCTGTACTGGGTGGCAGGGTGGGATGGTCAGGGCTCTGGCTTGGCATCAGAACTGGGTTTGAGTCCCGGCTCCCAACGAGCACAGGCTGACACTGGGCAAGATGGCCCACTGGCTGCACCTCAGGCTCCCTGTGTGTGAAGAAGGGCCTTGGTCTAGAGCCGGATGGACTGTGAGCACAGTCCGTGCTCGGCCTGTGGAGGCGCTGCGGTCTGGGAGCCTGGGGTGAGTAGCTCTGGGAAGGAGGGGGAGCAGGGCCTTGGCTGAGAGGAGAGATTTGAAGCCAAGGTGAGCAGAGGAGCAGGGAACAAGTGGAACGGACTTGGTGGGGGTGAGGACAGTGGGAAGTGGCCGTGCTGTGGCCACGGGTGGAGGAAGAGATAAGCGGGAGAGCCTGGAGTCAGATTACAGAGGGCCCCAAACACCAGGCTGCGGCGCTTAAATCGCTTCCATCAGGAAGGGGGGGGGGAGGCAGGCATTTGGGACAGGCTCACGATGTGATTAGGCTGCTTTTTAGCAGGATTAATGTGGCCTGGAGCTCAGAATGAGTGGCATGGCAGGAAGCCAGGAACCAGTTAGGACAGCTTCAAGACTCCTTTCGGATCTGTGGCCTGGGGAGATGAGGACGGGTGTTGGGTCAGGCCTACAGCTATTTCTCAGGGAACACTGACAGGCCTTGGGCCCGCTTGCATTCAGTGGGTGGGAAGAAGTGAGTCACCTTGAAAAGCAGCCTCTCTCTCAAAGGCCAGGAAAGAGAAGGCAGAGGCAGACTTCCTGCTGGCAAACGGAAGTCTCAGGGTAGCCTGGCCCCTGGGGGAGGCAGCCCCCCCCCCCACTCTGGGTCAGATAGGGGTTCTACAGCTGGGCTGCACAGGGGGTAGTGCAGGTGGGGGTGGGGGTGGGGGCTGTGCTAAGGCCCATGCTCTTGACTGCTGCACTGGTCCACGCAGTCTGCAAAGTGCCGGGCCTGGGCTAGATGTGGGAGCTGGAGTGATCAGCAAACCCAGGCCTCCATCCAAGAGGAGCCTTGGCAGCATCACATTTACAGCACGCACATCAAATGGCAGCTGAGAACCGGCTTGTTCCCATTCAGACAACGCAGGGTGTTGTGTCTGATGGGTGCCAGAAAATCTCTCTGTTCCTGGTTATTGTAAGCCAGGGGCAGGTCCAGGTTTTGCAGGGCCTTGAAGCCTAAATAATTGGTGTTGGGGGGGGGGGGGAGTGGCGGGGGGAGGGTCTTTTTAGAAAGAAACTCAAATATAACTATACAAATATAAAACTGCCAGGCCTACCCCAGGCCTAGACAGAGGGGACGCAGGTGTGAGGCCCTGAAGTTTTAGCCTCATCAGCTTCCCAGGCAATTATTCAAGTCTCCCTGTTGAGTAGGTGTAGGTTACTGCAGGTGTTTTAGCTATAGTGCAGGGGAGAGGGGCCGGCAGTGCTAACCCTTACCAATGAGGAACTGAGCTCAGAAGGCAAGTCGGGATGCTGCAGTGCATTGGTCACAGGCAAGGGTGGGGGCCGGGGCTGGGCCCCGGCTCTGGCCTCCAGGGCAGCAACCAGGCTACTCCTGTTCAGGTGGCGAGGGCAGCTGTCAGGACCTTGGGGTTCCTGATGGGGCTGTCCTGGACCCCAGTCTCTCCCCCAGATTCAACTGTACTTTTGCCAGGCCTGGCCAAGATGCTAAGGGACCCCCAACCCACCCCAGGACCTAGAGGTATAGCTGGGGGAGTGGACTCTGGCCGTCTCAGGGCGACAGATGGTGCCGCCTTGGTCCCAGGACGTGGGCCATTTAGACAGAGGGGATTACAGACATCTGGGAGGTCGGCACACCCTGGGGGTGAGCAGGTGCTGCGGAGTCACACAGAGCCGAGCTGTCATCCAGCAGTGCCAGCTTCCTGGCTGGGTGGAGCCCTACAGCACGGAGGCCTCCCCAGGTCCCAGAACCCTTACCTGCTCAGTCAGGACGGCGACCACTTCCTTATAGGCCTGAGCTCACTACACGGCGGTTTGTAGGCGCCGCATTCCTGGGGTCCCCCAGCACACTGAGGCGGTTAATCTTGCTGTCCGTCCCAGTAGCAGCGTACACACCTCCGTCACTGCACTCCCTGTCCGGCCCCTTCGGACGGCCGGGTCCCTCCCACCCCACCTAACCTCCTCTAGGGAAGTGGAAAAGAAGGGGGCCCGAGCTGTCCCCCAGCTCCTCGTACGGTCCAAGAACCAGATGAGGCCTGGGGACCAGGTCCCGCGCAGCGGGCGCGAGCCCTCGGGGAAGCCGGCGGCTCAGGGGCGGGCGCCGTGGGCTGGAGCAGCCGAATCGGCCAGCCGGAGACTGGGACCGGGTGGCCAGGGCTGCGAAGGATGCCCGGCCCCGCGAGGGCGACCAGGAGCGGAGACCCGGGTGCGAGGGCCGCCCCTCCGCGCGCCCGCTTCCGCTCGCTTTCCACGCCCACTTCTGCAGGCCCCCGCCCTCGTTTCCGAGGAAAAGGCCCGCTCCCCCGGGTCCCCGGGGCCGGGCGGTGCCTCCCGCCTGCGCCCCGCACCTCCGCCCGGGCACGGCGCCGCCACGCGTGACGGTGCGCGCCGCTCCCTACGTGGGGGACGTGCCGGGTGATGCCGGCCGGGGGGGACCTCGGCGCGTCGCCCGCCCCCTTTCCGGCGCGGGAGGGCGCGGCTGCGCCCCCCGCCTCCCTCCCCAGCCAGGACGCCGCGCCCCGCGCTGCAGAGGCGCACAGCAGCCAATGGGCGCCGAGGAGGGGCCGGCGGGCGGCTGTCACCCTGTCGGGCACGGGAGCGCGCGAGCCGCCGCCGCCGCCGCGCCCGGGCCCGGGGGGCGGAGCCGAGGAGGCGGAGCGGCCGCGCCGCCGCGGGAGGACCACTGCTCGCCCGGCCGCCCGCCTGCCGCCCCGCGCGCCCGGCCGCCAGCATGATCGCCGCGCAGCTCCTGGCCTACTACTTCACCGAGCTCAAGGATGACCAGATCAAGAAGGTGAGCCCCCGGCCGCCGCGCGCGCCTCGTCCGCCGGGCCGGCTTCTGCCGGCGAGAGGCTCCGCGCTGTTCTCCCCGGCATTGTGTGTGTGCGCGTGTCGGCGCGGGCGGCGAGGCGGAGACCCCTGAGGCTGGGCTGCTGGCCGCAGTGTCCTTGAGACGGGCTGAGGATGTTAGATGGGCCCCCGCACGCGCGAGGAGGGGGCTGGTGGCGAGGGGCGGCCTTGCGCAGGGTTCGAGCGCCGCGGGTGCCGGGATGCCCGGGAGCGAGCCGGCCGCCGGCGGGCGTGCTGGCTGCGGGCCAGGCACCCTGTGTTTGGGGTTCCCAGCAGGGAACGTCCGGGGCCTCCCTTCCCTCCCCCTCTCCCCCCGCCGGGCTCCCCCAGCAGTTGCAGTTGTGCTGAGGACGGGGTGACCCGCCTGGCTTTCCGGAACGGGGAGGGTTGCGCAGGCCACCGGAAACTTTGCTCATAGGCCTCGGGTCCTGGAGCCGCACGTCTGAGTGGAATTTTTTATTCCTCTTAAGCTGTAATTTCCAGCCAGCCTGGGAGCTCCAGTCAGAGACCCTGGGCACTGGCGGCTGAAGGAGGCCTTGGCGTGCGTGCTTGCGGCCTGTGTGTTCCCTCTCTGGGATGCAGAGCCCTGCCCTCGGGGGGTGACTGCCTTTGACGTCTGCCCAGTGTCACACGCTGTCCCGCTGGCGGGTCTTAAAGGTGTAACCCTCCCTTTTGCCGGCTTTGCATACTGAGTATGCAAGAAACAGCCAGAGCTGCAGGGAAGGACGCCCATTTTATCAGGGCCAGGTCTGGCAAAGGCTCCTGACCCAGCCACCTGGGTGTGAGTGACATTCCTGCGGGCTTAGTTGGGATGGGCCGACAAAGTCAACCTGTTTGCAGCTCAGACAGGTAGTGCTTCCTACAGGTGAGAGGTAGGAGTGATGGGCCTTGATTGGCTGCCCTGCAAGCCACAGGATGTCCCCTCTGGTCCAGCCCACCCAAGGTGACTCCGTCATCTGGCACAGCCGGAAACAGGCCTCCTGAGGGCAGTGGCCTCCTCATCAAGGTCACCGGGCCAGTGAGAGGCGGTGCCAGGGTGGGGTCTCCTCCTCTCTCCACTCAGGAACTCGACCACGCCTCCTCCTGGAAATCAGCTGAGGGGGAAGTGCAGCGAGAGTCCCTGGGGACCCTGCTCCCGGCCCTGGATCCTGGATCCTGTGCCGTGGGTGAGGAGCAGGAGTGGGGTAGTTAGGAGACCCTGCCATGATTCTGGGGTTGTCACACCATGGGGCTCACTCCTGCTGCTGGGGAGCACGGGGATCCTCCTGGCTGCTGACCCCAGCAGCCGTGGGTGCCAACCCTTGCGTTTCACACATTTCCTCGGGGGGTGTGCGTCCCTGATGTCCTTCCTGCCGGAGAAGGCCGGTCAGTCCTCTGGCGCTGGCAGAGCCTGCCCAGCTGGGCTTCTGAGGCTCAGAGGTGGGCACTGTCTCTGCTCATGGCGGCTTGTGCTCAAGGCTTCGGACTGTGCAGGAGGAGGCCTGCTCCACCTTATAGCCTGCAGCATGCACACCCCAGACCACCACCTGTGGGACTGCCGGCCAGGGCGCCTGCTGAGTTGGCCGAGGTTTGGGCTGCACTGGGAGGGACTGGGCGGTGTCCGGAGCGTTTCAGAGCCATCTGCTGCTGCGGTGGCCCGATCACCTCTGTCCTCGCACGTACTCCCTGCCAGGTCCCCTGGAGGTAGTGCGGGTGCGCCTTCGATTCACATGATCTTAAACTCTGAGGTTGTAACTCACTTATGACTCCAGGGCTCCTGGATCCTCTGGCCCCAGAACCTTGCTGGAGGAGGGTTTTGGGGCCAGAGGTTCAACCAGATAATATCATTTGTTAAGGAGATCCTGAAAAACCACATGGCTTTTTGCATCTCCCCGAGGTGCTGACCTGCCTGGTGGGTTGCGTGGCACTACATCCGTGGTGTGGTCCCCTGGAGGCTTCCTAGGCCACAGTGGGCACTTGCTCTGGTCACCCCTCAACGGTCCCCACTCCTGAGTGTGCAGATGTTGGTGGGCTACATCTGCCCTCCTGGGGCTCAGAGCTTACTGGAAACCAGCCCTTCTCACCCAGCATTCCCCCAGGCAGAGGCTGGGCAGGGGTGCAGGATTCCAAGCCCTCTGGGCTGGGCCCTGCCTGCCACCCAAGGGGAGCCCAGTGAGGGAGTTCCCCTCCCGAGGATGTGTGGGCGGCCATGATGATTCAGCCTCCGGGGCTCTGGAGAAAGACCTGGTGTCCCTTGGTCCTGCTCATCCATTTTCTTGCTGTGACCTGGAGGTGGAAGGAGGGAGGGTGGGCACTGCAGAATTAATTGCTCAGGGTGCAGACACGCACGTTTGTCTCTTCCCGGTCTGTGGGGCCCCTCGGCACTGCAGCCTCCCGGAGTAGACCCTGGGCTGACGCAGTCCGGACGTCCCACTTCGCCTCGTGGACGTGGAGCCCCGTTGTCCGGACTGTGTGTGTGTGTGTGTGTGATGTTGGTCAGCGGGTGCTGTGAAGCGGCGTCCTGTCGTGAGCTGAGTGAAGCACAGAGCACACTCTCTGGTGCTTTCTGCAGGGCGAGGAGGCACGTGTGCTCTGTGAACGGTGCCATTCATCAGGAGCCCAGACGCCTGCTGGCTCTGCAGCTGGAGGCCGGCCGCCGACCTCTCAGTAGCTTTGATGGCCTCTCGCCGGCGTCTTCCACTTGGGTTAGCCGGGTCAGCCGCGTGGAGCCTGGGGGAGGGCGAGGGATCAGTGACATCCAGAAAGGGCGGAGGGGGCCGGGCGTGTCAGACCTCGGCTTTTCAAGAAAGCCTGGGCCTTGCCTTCCTCCAGACTTGTCAGTGCGGTGGGTGGGGTCCCTGTAACCCTCCACAGCCCCTGCAAACACAGGCGTGGTTTGTGGGAGCCCTGGAGTGCTTGGTCTTGGCAAGGTGTACCGGAGGTGAACCCATGTGTTCCAGCTGCCAGAGCAAGCATTAAAAGAATAATAATAATAATAATAATAATAAACAGACCCTCCTTACCGCTTTGGGGGTGAGAGAGGTGAGAATTACAAAAAGATCAAAGCGTTTCCCGCACCTCTGGGCCAGGTGTTGTCCGGAGAGCCGGTGAGAGCCTCGCTCCTCTGAGGCTGCATTTCCTGTGCCCTGCCCCCTCACCGTGGCCGCTCCTAGGGTTTCTCCTCCTCCCGAGCCCCGTCGCTTCAGCTTGGTGGATAATTTGGGAATATCGTGAGGGAATGGACCGAGCAAGTGGGGCGGCCACACGGCGCTTTCACATCTGGCCGTGCTGCACAGCGCTCCCACGCTCCTGCTGTTCCCCGGAGAAGCCATGGGCAGCCTTTCTCCAAAAAAGACTGATTGGGCGTGACTGGGACCGTCTCTGTGTGTGTGTCTGCAGTCAGGGAGTCCTGGCTGCCAGAATTAGCCACCCAAGTCAGCACTGAGCGCCGGGGAAACCTGGCTACAGGGCTGCAGCCATGTCCCTCTGCATCCGCCAGACTGCTGGCACCTGCTTATTGATTGGAGGACGTTTGGAAGCAAATCTGATCACGGGAACTCAGCCATTTCTCTAGAAGTCTTTGAGTTCGTTATATGTGGAGTACTGCGCCGGGCCTGTAAGCCAGGCAGAAGTGGTCTCTGCTCACAAGCACACATCATTGCATGCTGTCCCGGGGTACGTGCAGAGACTGCTCTGAGAGCACCGGGTCGTGCTGCAGCCGAGGATGGGGAAGCACTCACTTAGGAACTGCTCGAAGCCGGGCTCCAGAAGTTATCTGGGGAGGGGATGCCAGTTCATCTGTTTGAGGTAGCAGGACAGGTGCCCACTGCCTTCCAGACTAATAAACAGTAACAGTGGATCTGCTGAAACCACTTCCTGTGCACAGGGTTGTGTCTGTGGTACCTGATCTTAAAGAAAGATGGGTGCACATTTTACTGATTGATGGGTTTTCATTTCAGGAAATAACATCACCCTTTGGCAGGCAGTACAAATGGTGATATTATACTTAGAAACTTTGCAAGGTGGAATTACACGGGCAATCACCCAAATGTAGTTTTGCTTTCTTTTTGAATGGTTTGTTATCTCTGCACATCCCCCAGCATTCAAGGGGTGTCACAGCAGACATCAGTTGTATGTCATGTATAGAATTGATATCACAAATGTTGCATGCACACAAATGTGCTGATATACGTGTACGCGTGTGTATGCATTCACTTGCTCTTTGGAAGAGCTCGGCAAGGTTGTCGGGAGAGGAAGCAGTGTTTCTGGGCTTCCCGGTGCTTCCTCCCCTGCAGACAGAAGGCAGAGGTTTTATTCCCCATTTAGAAACAGGGACCAGAGGCTCCCCTGGAGGAGATAAGCAGTTTTCTCAAGGTCACAAGAAAGTCAGAAATGGGATCCATGCAACTCTTCCTGTTCCCTCTGCTTCTTTCCTTTGGGAGAAAAACCTCTCTTTGTTGATTTTAATGGTTTACTTTGGAAGCTACGTTTTAAAATTCTCCCTCCACACACATCAGTCAGAAGAGTTCCAGAGCTGAGCATAGCAAATGTCCGTATATTTCCACTCGGTTTGAGAAGTTACAGACACAACTGTAAATCTGTTGCACACACAGTTGAAGCCCCTGCTAGGCCCACCTCCCGTCCCATTCATCCCATTTGCTGCTGCTTCCCCCAGAGGTGAGCTTTGTTTTGAATATCATTGCCATGCAAGATTTTATTTTTTTAAGTTTTTTTTTTTTTTTTTAATTTGAAAGAGTTACAGAGGGAGGTCTTCCATCCACTGGGTTACTCCCCAAATGGCCACAGCTGCTGGATGGACTGATCTAAAGCCAGCAGCCAGGAGCTTTTCCCGAGTCTCCCACATGGGCCCAAGGACTTGGGCCATCCTCTGTTGCCTTCCCAGGTGCATTAGCAGGGAGTTGGATTGGAAGTGGAGCAGCTGGGACTCAAACTGGTGCCCATACGGGATGCCAGCACTGCAGGCTGAGGCTTTTAGCCCGCTGTACCACAGCACCAGCGCCACCATGCAAGTTTTTCGACTGCCTTTACATATGCATGTATCAGGAAACAGTAGATGGGATTGCTGTCTGTGGTTTTCCCCTTTTGCGCATGGTGTGTACTGTGTGCATTGCAGTGTATCCTGTTACTTTGTATGGTGTTAAATGTGTGTACCTGCTGCTGTACTGTGTGCATTCTGCTGCAACTTGCTTTTTTTAAAGCGTAACATGCTCTTGAGATTTTTTTCTTGTTGATCCATGTAGCTACTTCATTCATTGAAACTGCAGCTTTTGTGTTCTTAACGTTGTATAAATACTCCACAGTTGATTTAATCTTTCTTCTTTTAATGAGCATGTGTGTTTCTTATTTTTCAAATGACAGTGCTGCAGCGGACTTTCTCTGGAACAAGCCCTTTAGCACACAAACAAACCTCTCTAGGCTGCAGGCTGCCTTGAGCTGGAAAAAGCAGGGGGAGGAGGGGTGTGCATAACCCCCGTTTGCAAGGTTTTGCCTCATGGCTGTCCTTCACGGTCTGCCCGTCATCCACACTGCCACCAGGAGCACATGCAGTTGCCAGTGCCCTGTGCCAGCCCTTGGTGTGGTCAAACCTTTGCTGATTTGCCGTAGATCATTTTTAGATTCAGCTGTTTCCATTCTCATTGCATCATTGGGGCTTAGTTTAAAATTAGAGCACTTCCTAATCTACCTGCCTTATCGACTGACCCTCGTTCCTGGCATAGGGCGTGAAGTGGGACAGCTGTCCTGGTGAGCCCCTCGCCCCACCCAGTGCTGCGGGTGGGTGCTGGGGATGGGGCAGACGCAGAGGAAGCCTGTGGCGCTGGTGCTGTGGGGGTGACTCCGTTAAACTTTTCTGGGAATTAAGCACGCCCCTGTGCTTTCTTGGCTCCTGTACTCTCCCTCTTCCTGGGAGGACCAGCCGGCCAGCCGGGCAGGGCTTATCAGCCCCCTAAACGTGCCTGGCTCCTTTCAGAGATCACTGCAGCCAGCGGCCTCTCCCAGATTACCTTCCGTAAAAGGAGAAGGAGGCTGCACCCCGCAGCGGGGAGAGCGTGCAGCCTGGCCCTCTGCAGACGGGAGCAGAGCGGGAAGTGTGGCTTGCATTTTTCTGGAGTGCCTTTGCATTCCAGGCTACAGACGCCACGCCGGGAACGCCGGGAATGGCATTGGGTGCCTACCAGATGCCTTTGCTCTCCTTACCGTGGACCTCACTTAATCATTGGTAGTAATAATCCTTCTCCAAGCCTACGTGCACGCCTGCCGCCTGCCTGCTTGTTCATTCCCCACGGTCCCCACGAGGAGGGTCCCGCTGCCATCTCCATTCTTGGATTGCCACCCTGAGACTCGATAGATAGGAAGTGGTGGAGCCTGCGTCCAGACCCATCAAGTGTGATGGCTCAGCCTGGGTTTTTAATTTTTTTTTTTTTAAACTGAGCTATAATTCCTATCGTGAGAAACTCGCCCTTTTAAAGTGCACAGTTGAAGTTTCTAATCCAGTCACAGGTTGCGCAGCCCTCACCACCATCTAATTCCAGAACGGTTCTATCATCCCCCAAAGCAGTCCCCTCCCCCTCCCTCCCTCCATCCAGATCCCAGCAACCACTAGTCTTACCTTTGTGGGATTTGCCTCTTCTGGATGCTTGCTGCAGATGCAGTCCTATAAATGCAGCTTCTTGGTGATGTAGCATAAAATTTTCAGTGTCCATCATGCTGTAGTGTGTGTCTGTACTTGGCTGCTTTCTAAGGCTGGATAATGCCCCCTGTCCCTCTGTGCCACATCCATCCAGTGGTCAGTCAGGTTGTTTCTGCCCCTTGGCTCTTAGGAACGATGCTGCCATGTGTCCTGGGTGTCCCTTCCAGGAAGCCAGACTCTGCATTTAGAGACCAGGGACCCCAGGCGGGGAAGCGACTTGCGCAGGACACCTCGCAGCCCACGAGGGATGGGGACTGCAAAACTCCCACTAGTCCCCGACTCAGAAACCTCCCTCTGCACCGCACGGCACCCGGCTCTCTTTCTCGACAGTGTAGGGAAACAGGTCTGGGGTGGGAGGCTGTGTGGGGGGTGGGTTGGGGAGTGGGCAGAGCTAGCTTGAGGGCCCCCAGGGTTCCTGAACTCAGTATCCTGCCCCTGCCCCACACATGCACCCTCACCCCCATCCCCCGAGCTCCCAGTTAGTCCGTGTGCATGGGTCCCTTCCACCTGGGAAGGAAGTCGGTCCAGTAGGGGCGTTTGCGGTGAGAAGTCTAGGCCTTGCCCTGGTTTTTGGATTTCTCTCTGGTCCCTGGCCCCAGTCCTTGTTTGCATTTACAACAGGTTGCCCGGTGGGGGCAGGACTTCCCTGTTAAGAGCCTGCTTTGCTCGCTGTAATGCCTGCTCCACTTCTGCCTGGCCACGCTGTAAGCTGCTATTGTTTTCATCCAGTGATGAACACATGGGGTTCACCACACCTCGTTTCTCTGATGTCTCCTGGTGCCTTCCAGGGTCCTGCTGGCGTGGGTAGGGGGAGTGGAGAGCTGGCCGTGGAGGCCACCACTTTCACAGAGACCCCATCGCACCAGCACAGTGCCGCACAAGACCCTGGATTTAGCTGGGTGCTTGGTGTGGGACTGGGTCCTTCCAGCAGGTGCAGACATAGGTATTTGTTTCTTCCTGCTTCTCACATGACACCTGGGAGGTGGAATGGAGGCTGTCTCAGGGGCCAGCAGGGGATAGGGAGTCCCTGACACAGGTGGGCCGCTTCTCATGCTTATAGAACCAGAACTGTGATCTGGGGCTTCAGACCCAGAGCCCTGATGCCCCCCAGCACGGCCCCTTGGCATCTGAGAAAGCGGTAGGAGCAGGAAGGTCACCTCGCCCTCCCCTGCCCACCTCCCTGAAGCAGGTTGGAAGGCCCTACACGTGGCGCACCTGGAGGAAAAGAACATTGTATTGTCTGCAAACTCAGGGACACAGAGAAGTGTCCGAACAAACAGGCCTTGCCAGATCCCCTGTTTGTTACCCCGAGGCCACAGCCCCTTTGCCCAGGTGTGCTTCTCCGTGGCTACCCACCTGCTTCAACCTCAGCACGAGCCCGACCACGGCTCGGTCCACTGTGTCTCCAGGTCATCATTTCCTGAGAAGGGTCCCTTGTCTTGGGAACCTTTTTATAAATCTGTGCCTTTTCTCTCGTGAAAGAGGCTGTCGGTTGGTGCATCCGCCACGCCACGAGCCTAAGGTGGGCAGGAGGGGGATTTCCTCCCCCTGCGGCGTGGTCTGCATTGCGGTGCCACCCTCCCCCCAGTGGACAGCATGCTCCTGGAACTGTAACCTCCAGCCCCACGTGGCTGTGAGTGCTTGAGATGAGGCAGGTCTGATTCCAGAAGTGCTAAGTGTGAAATCAATCCACCCAGGTGTTCCAGGCCTTCAGACCAGAGAATGTAAAATAGCTTGTTAATAATGATTACTTTTTTGGACAGGCAGAGTTAGATGGTGAGAGAGAGACAGAGAGAAAGGTCTTCCTTCTGTTGGTTCACCCCCCAAATGGCTGCTACGGCTGGCGCACCGCGCTGATCCGATGGCAGGAGCCAAGTGCTTTCCCCTGGTCTCCCATGTGGGTGCAGGGCCCAAGCACTTGGGCCATCCTCCACTGCCTTCCTGGGTCACAGCAGAGAGCTGGACTGGAAGAGGGGCGACCGGGACAGAATCTAGCGCCCTGACCGGGTACCGGCGCTGCAGGCGGAGGATTAGCCTAGTGAGCCGCGGTGCCGGCCATAATTACTTTTTAGCTTGGTTTTTTAAAATTTTTTTCCTAATTTTTATTTATTTATTTCTCCAGAAACCTTTTATTTAGGGAAGACAAACTTCATGCATTTCATAAGTATAGCTTTAGGAACATGGTGATTCTTCCCACTGTACCGGCCCTCCCACCCACACTCCCACGCCTCTTCCTCCTCCCTCTCCTATTTCCATTCTTATTTTTTACTAAGATAATAATGATTTAGTATTGATTACATGTTGAAATGTTTGGATATACTGGGTTAAGTAAAATACATTACTAAAGTTAAGTTCACATGGTTTCTTCTTTTAATGTGGCGACTAGAAAATTGGAAGTCATTGTGCGTGGCTTGCATTATATTCTCTTCGTATGGAGTTTGGACCAGGACGCCTGTGTTTAGAGCGTGGGTGCCTGAGGGCCCTCGTGTGGGAGGCCAGGAGGCTGGAATCCAGCACCTCTGGGGGTCCCTGCAGCTGGCGCGGGGGTGGGGGTGGAGGTGGGGGGGCGTGGAGTTCTCAGGGCCTTCGTTTCCTTCTCTGCTAGGTGGGGCAGGCAGTTCCGCCCGTGGGATACGCCCACTTGTGAAACTAGGGAACGGACGCAAAGCGCTTGGAAATCGTACAGGTGCCAGGTGTGATCACTGCCATTCACCCAGCACACAGCCGTGGAGCGGCTGGGGGATGGCCGCTCTCTGGTAACAGTAGACAGACAGCAGAGCTGTGAGCCCGGGGCCGGGGCCTGGCTCCCCACTCAGCGTTTGCTGTTGACTGTGTGGGAGCTCTCAGACCACCTGCAGTCCGTGTGGCCTGGTGCTCCTGTGCCCACCATAGGTGAGGGCAAGAGGGCAGCTTTCAGTATTGCTGTGTTACTGTGTTACGCAGACGTGGGAGTGCCCAAGGTCACAGAGAGGCCGTGCTGCAGCCTCATCGGCTCCACTGCTACAGCCACAGCCCACGGGGTCTGTTTGGTTGCCTCGCAGTGAAGGCAACCACTCTGCTGCAGTGGAGTGCAGTGGAGGATGGCCCAAGTGCTTGGGCCCTGCACCCCATGGGAGGCCAGGATAAGTACCTTGCTCCTGCCATCAGATCAGCGCGGTGCGCCAGCCGTAGCAGCCATTTGGGGGGTGAACCAACGGAAGCCTCTGCTGCAGGCCCAATCCTCCGGTCTGCAGGGATCCGAACATTGGGAATTGTGAGCCTGGAGGCTGGCTTGTCCCTGGCCCAGGGCAAGGAGGAGGCAGAGAATTAGCCTGTTGTTCCTACCCCACCGCATTCCAGGGCTGTGCAGTTCCACTGCAGGGACCTGGAGGCTCCTTAACTTTCAGAGCAGAGTGCAGTGCCACAGCTTTGGGCTGGGCCACACTCACCGGCCTGGAAGCTCCTGTTAGTGGGTGCCTGGGCACGGCGTCAGGGCCTCACAGTGGTCCCCCAGCAAGAAGAGTCGTCAGGGCCTCACAGTGGTCCCCCAGCAAGAAGAGTCTGGGGAGAAAGGGGAGGGGCTGGGTTTGGAGTCAGAGCTGGGGCTGCCCTGGTTGCTGGGTGCCTGGGTGTATTGCTTACCTGTGGAGCCCCAGGGTCCTGTGTCCTCAGACGGGGTGGATGAGGCCTCCTTACAGGCGGTGTGGATTTGGGTCAGGGTAGGTTGACATGGCTAGCATGGGCCCTGTCCTAGAGCCTCAGTTTCCCCATCAAGAGTGAGACTGGGGTCGGCGCTGCGGCTCAATAGGCTAATCATCCACCTTGCGGCGCCAGCACACCAGGTTCTAGTCCCAGTCGGGGCTCCGGATTCTGTCCCGGCTGCCCCTCTTCCAGGCCAGCTCTCTGCTGTGGCCAGGGAGTGCAGTGGAGGATGGCCCAAGTGCTTGGGCCCTGCACCCCATGGGAGACCAGGAGAAGCACCTGGCTCCTGCCATCGGATCAGCGCGGTGCGCCAGCCGCAGCGCACTGGCTGCGGCGGCCATTGGAGGGTGAACCAACGGCAATAGGAAGACCTTTCTCTCTCTCTCTCTCTCTCTCTCTCTCACTGTCTACTCTGCCTGTCAAAAATAAAAAATAAAAATAAAAATAAAAAATAGTGAGACTGGGACCAACGCCATGGCGCACTAGGTTAATCCTTCCCCCGCAGCGCCGGCATCCTATATGGGCGCCAGTTCTGGTCCCAGTTGCTCCTTTTCCAGTCCAGCTCTCTGCTGTGGTCTGGGAAAGCAGTGGAGGATGGCCAGGTGCTTGGGCCCATGCACCTGCATGGGAGGCTAGGAGGAAGCACCTGGCTCCTGGTTTTGGATCAGCACAGCTCCGTTGCGGCCATTTGGGGAGTGAATCAACGGAGGGAAGACCTTTCTCTCTGTCTCTCCTTCTCACTGTCTGTAATTCTTCTTCTTCTTCTTTTTTTTCTTTTATTTTTGACAGGCAGAGAGGACAGTGAGAGAGAGAGAGAGACAGAGAGAAAGGTCTTCCTTTTGCCATTAGTTCACCCTCCAATGGCCGCCGTGGCCGGCGCATCGCGCCGATCCAAAGCCAGGAGTCAGGTGCTTCTCCTGGTCTCCCATGCGGGTGCAGGGCCCAAGCACTTGGGTCATCCTCCACTGCACTCCCGGGCCACAGCAGAGAGCTGGCCTGGAAGAGGGGCAACCGGGACAGAATCCAGCTCCCTGACCGGGACTAGAACCCGGTGTGCTGGCGCCGCAAGGCGGAGGATTAGTCTATTGAGCCACGGCGCTGGCTTGTCTGTAATTCTACCTGTCAAATAAATAAAAAGAAAGAAATAGAAGGCTGAAAATTAAAAAAAAAAAAAAAAGTGAGACTGTCACTTGGGGCAGACACTGGCATTCTGTTTAAGAAGCTGCATGGACGCCCGCATCCCATATCAGAGTGCCTGAGTTCGAGTCCTGCTCCGTCTTCCTGCTTCCCGTTAATGCAGACTCTGGGAGGCAGCAGTGATGCCTCAAGTACCTGGGTCCTTACTTGGATTGAGGTCTTAGCTCTGGGCTTTGGCCTGGACTAGCCCTGGCTGTTGTGGTCATTTGGGAAGTGAACTAATGAATGAGAAATCTCTCTGTCCATCTTTCAAATAAATGAAATAAATAAAAAAATTTAAAAAGCACAACTCGCAAGCATGGGGATTTCGTCTTCCTTCTGATTTGTGTGTTATCAGATGTAGCAGTTGGTGGGTAGTCCATGTTCATGGAAACAGCCAGGGTTCAGAAGCATTTACAGAATGCTGGGTGGGGCACTGGGACAGCAGAATGGAGCTGGAGAAAGAGTCTGGGATACAGGGACCTCCCCAGCACGGTGACTGTGAGTGCCTGGGGCACGGCTTTTGCTTGAATGATGTTCACATGTGATCTTCCCTGAGGGCCTCTGCTGTGGAATTCGTTTTCCCAAACACATTTCCTCCTAGTGACTTTCAGGCAGTTCAGAGAGCTCTGGGATCCTGATTATTTTAGGGATTTGCAGCCCTTGTGTTCCTCTGGACGGTAGTCGTTAATTGGAGATATTGTGACGGGAAGGAGGGCTTAGAAACGCCTGGAACTCACCACACCTCAGAGAGAGGCTGAAGTTCGGGGCTGGGGCATGGAGAAGGGCTGGGCTATTCGGGGAAGAGTCGGTGCCTGGGCCTTATCTGAACCAGCAAACCCTTGGAGACCTCCCACCAGAGGCCTCCCGCCCAGCCCAGCCCAGCAGCACACAAAGGGACCGGAAGACATGGCCCCTGCCCTCCTGGTACTCACAGGCTAGCTGGAGGCGTGCACCATGTGTGTGTCCCTGAAGCCCCCAGGAGAGGCACCTGTCACGCCATGTCCCCTGGGGCAGTTGGACTCACCTGTGTTGGACACCTAGGTCAGAGGGGATGTGGAGGAGAGGAGTGGACTGTGTGGGCGGGGCGGATCATGGCTGGTGCTCTGGGCAAGGTGAGTTGGGAAGAGGAGGGGGTGGGGGACGGAGAGGCCAGCAGGTGGTGGCTCTGGGAGAAGGCCTTTTAGGGGTCAAGAGCTACTGTCGGACTGGCAGCGGGGAGGGGGTGCCGGGAGGAAGTGGTTGCTGGGGGGACCCCACCAGGTCACAGAGGTCTTGCTTGGAGTCACTTCCCTCCCTGTTTAGAGATAGGCTGCTGAGAGCACAAGGGAAACTGGGTTCCCCCCTGCCACCCGCAGCGGCGGGGGAGCTGGGAGAGAGGGAAACCGGAAGAGCCACATGCAGGCAGGAAGGGGTTGGGAGGCCCTGGCTGGCGCAGGCCACCACGGAGGATCTGGCTGAGCCGGGGCCTTCAGCTTACTGTGGCTTGTGAACTTCCTTCCTAAGACTGGGTGGGAGAGGAGAGGGGTGGGTGGACAGCTTGTCATGGGTCTGGTTCCCAGTAGCGGGCAGAGTGGGGCCTCCGCGTCTTCCTGGCGTGGCGTGTGCTCTCTACATGCGCAGGGAGCCACGTGGCTTCCGCACTGATGCCTCCCATGATCCCGGGTCTCCCCAGGGTCTCCCCAGACTGAGAGGAAAGAGCCTGGGCCTTGGGGAATGTGGTGTCTGCCCCAGTCCTCTAGCTGGCTAGCCGGTCACTGTGGCAGCGGAGGAACCTCTCTGGCCTCTGAATTTTCCTCGGGGCCTTAGAGGTAATGCTGCACGCCCGGCTTCTGCAGACCAGATGGTGTCGGGGGCACCCTGGGGAAGTGCGCACCGTGGGGAGAGCTTCACGGAGCACAGTCCCAGGAACACACCCACCTGATGCATGGGAAGACTGGCGTCCAGGGGCCTGGCAAGGCCACAGTCCAGTGCACAGGTCTCTGTTTCCACACTGAAGCAGGCAGGGTGGCCGTCAGTGCCCACACCGTCTTAGTTCCCAGAGGACTTAGGAAGATGGAGGTGAGGGTTCAAAGGAGAAAGTGTTTATCATTTATTTCTCTAAATTCAAAACCCAATCTCTGTAGGTGTGTTTGGTTAGGTAGGAAAACAGTGGTGGAAGTTAAAGAAGGGGTTTCTCTGGGGAAATTGAGGGGGAGAACACTTAATTTTTACTTCTGTGCATTGGTGTGCTGATTATTTTTATACTAAGTATATGTCACTTACTTTAAAAAAAAGTGCAAATATTTTGCAGGGATTTTACTGGAATCTTTCATTTGCCATAATTTCTGGCATGCTGCTACCTTCTTTTAATTTTGTCTTCAACAAAGCGGGTCAGTAACATTTGTGGTAGAAGTAGTTTTTTAGATCTTTAGGTAAAAAGAGTAGCAGGCACGTGGGTATGTCTCTAGGCAGGGTGGGAGAAAGGAAGTGATACCGAATGCTTCCTTGTTTTTGGCTTGCTGTTAAAACCCTCCCCCTGTCCCTCCAAGGCAGAGGGACTACTTCTCCATCTTAAAAGTGAGGAAAGCGGGACACAGAGAGGTTAAGTGACTGTCCACAGTCACACAGCTAATAATCGGGCACATCCTGGATATGGGCCTAGCTGTTTACCCACAGCCCTGTGTTTTCTCCACTGTTTGAGAGATAATGAACGTGTTTAAGGAGAAGCCCTGAATGAAGGGTTAGGAGATCTGGATTCTGGGCTCAGCTGCCACTTACAAACCCTGTGATTCCATGTGAGTCATGGCTTTCCGTTTCCTCTCTTACTAAAATGGAGGTAATGGGATCTTTCCTGGAGAGAGGGACCGAGGCACCTGCCGTGTGCTCGCCACTCGGCATCTGTGAGCTCGCTGAGGTATGATGGGATCACACACAAAGGATCTTCTGGAAGCTCACGGAAAATGCAGTTTATGGAAAAACTACGCGTGGATTTCAAAAATCTTTTGCACCCAAACTGACCGCTTCATGCTATTTCCATGAACTTTTGGGAGGACTCCTATGTGTCGACAGCAGGGCCCTCCGCAAGCCTGAGCTGAGGATTTGATACAAGCACACAAGGACCCGGCCTCTCCTGGGTCTGAGTCCCCGTCCCGTGCCTGCCCTGGAGCTGGTGCCCTTGACCTTTCACCGCTGGCTCCCGGCTTGCCTTTGCCCGGGAAGTGTCTCGCTTGAAAAGTTGTTTGGAAGTCCTGCGTGGAGCAGCGTCCGTCACGCCTGTTGCTCTGCCCTATCCTTGATCCTCACGGGAGAGCAGACAGGAGAGGGAGTGACATTTTCCACGGCCAAGCCCCTTCCACAGGGTCGCCGGTGGTCACAGCGCCTCCTGCCACAGCTGGCTTGCTCACTTGGGCATGTCTCGTCTTGAATTTGTGTTTTGTGCATGTTCCTTTGGGAGCAGGAGGGGAATGTGAGATCGGGCGCAGACCTGTCTGGGTTTAGCCCAGTGGCGGGCAGGCAGGTTCCCTCTTGGGTGGACGGCTTGGCCAGGCTGTGTTCCTTCTGCTGCAGGGCACTCCCCTGGGGTCAAGCTTGGGGAGCTGCTGTGAGCTCCAGGGCCCTCTTGAGCCCAAAAAGGACGAGTATCTGGACAGAGTTTGGGCCGGAGTGCCTGCCTGCTGCGGCCGGCTTGGCCCCTCGCCACAGCAAGGAGACCCGCTCTATTGACGGTGGGAGAGGTCCATGTCCCGGCGAGAGCCTGCACGGCCCAGTCTGGCGTGGGGCATCTGGTGGCTGGCACCTCCCCCACCCCCTGGGCTGACCCAGTCCTACACGCTCAGATCAAGCAGTGAGCAGTTGAGGGCTCAGGGCTTCTGGGAGCCTTGCCTTAGGACAGATGTTCCAAAGGCCAAGGCTTGGGGTGGAAGCTCCCAGAAGAGGTGCTGTGCTGGCCTCCCCACCCCCAAGCGCAGGGTTGGACGCTCTGGGCCCCAGTGTTTGACCAACAGGGTGGTGGTTTGGAGGCAGCCCCTGAAGGGGAGGGGCAGGCTTGTGAAAGTGGGAGTGTGTAGGGGGCAGAGAGGGGGGAGAGGAGAGGAAGAGTTCTGGAATGGCCGTGCCCAGGGCAGAGCGGGGCGCTGGGAGGTCGCCAGCCTCTCTTGCTGGTTTCCTGCAGAGCGCGGAGATGCAGCAGTGACTGCCCCGTGCCCTCCTCCCCTCCACCTGCCTCCCGTTCTCCGTCTCTCCTTCCTAGGAGGACGCGCTGGCCCGGCCAGTGCCAGCAGGTGCTCTGAACGAGGGCAAAGGCCCCTCGTTTGGGGAGGTGCCGGGTGCCCGGGGAGTTTCCTGCAGGTATCTCATGGTGAGCTTCTCTCTGGCGCTAACAGCTGAGTCCCGCTCCTGTGGGTGCTGCCTGGCCAGTCCAGCCAGGCTCAGGCCCTCCCTGGCCTGCAGAGGGGCTTCCCGCACTCGTCACGGGAGGTTGTACCCCTGGATGACTCATGAACCTGAACAAGAGGAGGAAAGTCCTCCCCCTAGAAGCTCGGGGGTGGGCTCTCCTGTGTCCCTGGCTCGTGTTTGCATTTGGATTCTGCTGGAGCTGTTGGATTCATTGGACTCTGTTGGAGCTGCCCCTTGAGTTGGGAGGGAGGCTGACTGTGGAGCTGTGGGGAGCCCGCCTTTTCCAGAAGATTCTTCCTGTCCAGGTGGAAAGCCGCACAGCTTTACTTGAGCCTGCCCTCTGCAGAGTAGGGGAACCAGCCTTCCCCAAGGGGTGGGGACGGTTGCACTGAGGAGCCCCAGGCTCACAGGCACGAGGCCTCACTCCCCTGGCTGTGTGCTTTGAACCCATCGTCCCTTAGTGTTCAGGGGCCTCAGTTTCTGCATCTGTAAAATGGGGGCAGGTGACATGCCATACCACACGTGGAAGTACTTGCTGCACTACAACCCACAGTGTAGTTACGAAGTCTGACGGCAGCATCCGGCGTTATCTGCATTCCTCCTTCGTGCCAGGCAGCTGGGTGACTTCCAAAGGTCTGGCCAGCACTTCCTCGCCCTGGGGAAGCCCGCGGTGTCAGGGGAGGTGATGCCCGCAATGCCACGGGGAGGGTGGTCGTTGGAGCGTGTGCAGGACACCTGCAGACAGCTTGGTCTTTCAGAAGCACAGCCTCGTCCTTTTGCCCCCACCAGAGCCGTCTGGTCTCTGTGTGGCTCGTCAGGCCCCACGCGGGACGCAGCTCTCGCCGTCTGTCTGGTTGTCTCACGTCGGTTTGATGCGTTGTGGCTTCATGTCTGCTCATCTCACAGGCCACCCTCCCTTGCCTCTGGCCCTCACACGCTCTTGCTCGTGCCTGGACGCACCCTCCGGCCTCGCCGCTTTGGGAAGCCTCCTCTTACAGGCTCTTTTGTGCCCGCCGTGTCACTGCCCCGCGAGACTGAGTGTGCCGGGATGGCGAAGGCTGCTGACCTGGTGCTGCCAGCCCCGGGGCCGAACATGGTGTCTGCTCCCGGGGCCGTGATGCTGGCAGCTTCTATCCCAGCATGCAGTGGTTTCTGACCGTCTGTGCCTGACTGTATTGTGAGGAGGGAAGGAGAGGGCGGGTGGGGTAGTGACTGGGAGTGGGGGCAGGGATCAGCTGGCCCCAGGGGACGTGGGCAGAGTCCTGTGAGCACCATGATTGTCCACAAGGCAGAGGACAGGCAGGGCCTGGGGGAGCATCATGCATGGAGACCAGCGAGGAGGGGCTGCCAGGAGTGAGGTTTGCAGAGGTAAGCTTCGGACTCTGCGTCCTTGAGCTGGGACGATCAGCCACCCTGAAACGGGAGCGTGAGATGCCGTGCAGAAGCAAGTCAGAGTCAAGGGCTTCTCGGCCTCACTGGGTCATGAATCTGCCTCTCCATGTGCCAGGAGCCGCCTGCATGCAAGACTGCATGCTGGGCACCGGGGAGGTCGAGCCCGGCCCCCGGAAGGCCAGGTGAACGGAGCGCAGGGTTAACTCCAGCTTGACGCACTTGGCCATCAGCAAGAGGAGGCGACATTTGATCTAAACTTAAAGGGGGAGAGAAGGAAGGGAATTGCAGGGAGAGTGACAGCAGAAGCTGGGAAATCTGGGGCACCTCCCAGTGCTGGGAGAGGTAGTTTGGCCTGAGTTCAGAGCGCAGGAGTCACCTGCAAGGGGTAGGTGGGTCCGTCCAGGGGAGGCATGGAGAGGCATCGCGAGGCTTGGGCAGTGAATGACCAGGGCTGCACTTCGAAGACCCAGTGTGGCCGAGATGTAGAGGGCAGGTTTTGGGAACCAGACTAAAGGTGGAAAACCCTTACAGTGGACGAAGCACTGGTGATCCGAGGGTGTGGTTCCAGGCTTTCCAAGCTGCAGAGGGCTGGAAAGGTGAGGTGAAAGGGCTTCCAACAGGTGCACAAGGACAGTGCCCGAGGACAGGTGTCGGGCCCAGTGCCAGGCAAATCAGATGGAGAGAATAAAGGGGAAGATGCTCCGAGGAGCAGCCAGTGGCGACCTGGGAGGCTTGAGGTTGGGAGCCTGGGTGCTTGCAGGAGCACAGGGCATCCAGGAAGAGAACCAGTTTGTGTTGGCTCGGGTGTGTTTCTGTTTGGAGGTCCCTGGCACACAGACCCTGCACTTGGGTGTGGGAGCCTAGGGGCTTTCTCCATACATCCTGAAGGTGGCATTGGGGTCTTCAGGCTCTGGACCTGCTGTCTCATGTTCCCTGAAGGGTTCTGGCCTTGTGGCCACCATTTGTACCTTCCGGGAAGTCACACCCGCGGAAACCCAGCAGCACCGCTGTCGCACTTGGATACAACAGGTGTTGTTTTGGAGTGCTTACAGTGTCCTGAGTTCCTCTCTAGCTCGCTTGACCTCACAGGGTCCTGTGAACGAGCCGATTTATCATCTCAGTTTGTCACTTGGTGGAAGTAAAATCCATGTCGTTGTTAGGCAGTGAGGGGTGGGGTTTGAGCCCCGGAGTCCTTGTTCTTCACCTCTGATCCACATGTCCACACCCCTCACAGCGGGAAGGAGGCTTGAAGTGTGTCTGGGGCTGGAGGAAACCTGCCTGCACTATAAACTCGGGCTTGCAGGGTTGTGCCGTGCAGTCCTTAAGGGTTGGAAAGGACCCTGAAGATGTCCAGAGCCTTTTGCGGGGGCGGAGCTCTGGGGCTCAGAGCATCTGCAAGTCCGCTACGGGTGACATGGCTGGTGGAGGTCGAATGGCCTCCCCTCGTGTTACTTGCCAGCCTGGGTGCTCCGGGGCCCGCAGCAGCCGGCTTGTCCTGAGCAGGCAGGTTCCTCGGCCTGCTCTTCCTCGTCCAGCCAGGCTGGGGCCGCAGCCGCCTGCCTGACCCTCAGCCTCACTGTCCCTTCTCATCCTTTGCCCAGATTGACAAGTATCTCTACGCCATGCGGCTCTCCGATGAAACTTTGGTAGATATCATGACTCGCTTCAAGAAGGAGATGAAGAATGGCCTCTCCCGGGATTTTAACCCAACAGCCACAGTCAAGATGTTGCCAACGTTTGTAAGGTCCATTCCTGATGGTTCCGGTGAGTCTCTCAGCCAGAGATTGGGCTCTGACGCCTGACTGTTCTGGGCGGCCACCCCTCCCGCTTTCCTTTGCTCATTCATTCATTCACTCACTCTCACTCACCCCTTCATTCATTCTGTCCACCTGTTCTCCCATCCATCCATCATCCACCCACTCACCCATCCATCCATCCACCCAGCCACCCAGCCAACCTGTGTCTGCAGGGCATCTGGGACGTGCCAGGCATGGCTGGACCAGGCCGACCGCCTGATGGCCCGACTGCCCAGTGGCTTGTGGGACTTGGGAAGTGCAGTGTTGGTGGGTTTTGCTCTTCTGAGCATGAAAAGCCTTGGAATAAATGGAGAATTCCCTTCAGGCGAGTCTCTCCATCAGGGCACCAAGGTCTCCCTCCCTTCGGTACTCCAGAGAAGTAACCATCCTAGTGGCCAGGTGGGCCTTGGACTCAAGGAGGGGCTTCAAGTCCCCATTTGAGCAGATTTCATCGACGCTGAATCCAGGTAGCCCTGACGTGGAGGAAGGGAGAGACGAGGTGGAATTAAAAAATTGAAAAATCCCCTGAGTCTGCATCCCTGAGACTCGTGCCCACAGCGGGGGGTGCAGGGGTCAGTGTGGGGTGTCACTGTCCGCCCCCTCCAGGAGTGGCATCGGTCCCTGCTTGGGACAGACAGAAGCCAGGAGGGTCAGCTCTGCTCTGCTCAGCCAAGCATACTTGTTAGTTTGCAGAGGTGGGTGTGGTGCCTGCCCCAGCTCAGCGCAGTCCCGCGAGACCCTCTGACGGGCTGGCTGGAGCTGTGCTCCGTGCTGTGGCTGGGCTTTGCTGGCCGTGTGTGGCTGGGAGGATGTCGTATGCGCCTCCTGAGTGTGATCCTTGTGCACTCAGCCCTGCTGTTCTTCCCTGCTCTGCAGGAGCTGCTAAAAGCAGTCATTTAAATCTTGTTTAAAGCGCTTGAGTGCAGCCTGCACTGTAGACACCAGAAAGACTGACGCAGCTATACTTACGCTCAAAAGACACCGCTGAGGGCCAGCCTGCCCGGCAGACCGGCCGCAGTGGGACAGCCCTGCTCTGCCTGCCGCCAGCCTTCCCAAGGCCTGGGTGCAGCTGTGATGCCGACAGCGCGTGCGTGCTCTTCACTCTGTGGCCTCGGGTCCGCGTGCTGCACTCGCCTCGGCCTTTGTGTCTCTGGTGTTTCTTTGACCCTTGACTCATCACTGTGCCTTGCTCCTCTGGTTACCTTTGAGGGGCTGGTTACAGCGCTTCAGCTATTTAAGAACTCCTGCAAAGTGGCCAGCGCTGTAGCACAGCGTGTTAAAGTCCTGGCCTGCAGCGCTGGCATCCCATATGGGTCCCGGTTCGAGTCCTGGCTGCTCCACTTTCTATCCAGCTCTCTGCTGATGGCATGAGAAAGCATTAGGAGATGACCCAGGTGCTTGGGCGCCTGCACCCACGTGGGAGACCCAGAAGAAGCTCCTGGCTCCTGGCTTCAGATGGGCTCAGCTCCAGCCTTTGTAGCCATCTGGGGAGTGAACCAGCAGATGGAAGATGCCCCCCCCCCTTCTGTAACTGTCTGTCAAGTAAATTTAAATCTTAAAAAAAAAAAAAAAAGAACTCCTAAGAGGAGAGCTGGCCACCAGAGAGACCGCAGTGTGGTGTCCCTGGGGTATGTTCTTGTGTCTCTGGCTAGGGACAGACACTGCCGGCTCTGCTTTATCCCAGCTGGGTGGTACCTGCGTCCAGGAGCACTGGAGCCTTTCTAGGATTGGTGGAATTCCCCAGCAGGGGTGGGGCTGTGTCCACTCCCAGCCAAGGGACAAGGAACTGGGAAGGGATTGGGTGTAGGCAGCGCCAGGAGAGCTCCTGCTTTGGCTTTGCTTGGGCGACTCTGATCCCTGGGTGCCTGGCCGGGGGCAGCTACACGGGAGGAGATGGTGCCTCCCCCTTCCTCGTGACCCTGCTCTCCAGTCAGCTCGCCCTACCTCCTCCCCCTCAAGACCCTGTGTCAGCAGGGGCTGCTCCCCGCACTCTTTGCACACACACAACTTCCAGGATTGAGGGTCTCCACATGGGAGCCAAGTCCTCTGATAATCGAGCCACTTGCCCCCTCAGCCGCTCCTTAGAGCAAGGCCCGGGGCTCAGGCTCGTTCTGCAAGCCCCTCTTAGAGAGCCACAGCAGCAGCAGTGGACCAAAGGCCCTGGGCAGGGCTGTGGGAGAGAAGCCCGCGTCGCCTGGTCCACCTTTCCCCAGCACCTGCTGGCGCATTGCATCCATTCTCCGTCTGTCTGTGATGTGAGCTCTGAAACCAGCACCGTGCGCTATATGAATCACTTGTAAAATTGCTGTGGGTGGCTTTGTTTCTTTGTTCGTGTTACATAAAATAATGCCATCTGTCAGTGCATGGAGTCTCCGCTGTGCCGGCAGGTGTGGCTACATGCCTGTGATCCCGTGATCTGGCTGGCAGGTGTGCTTACACGCCTGCGTTCTGATCCCCGATCAGAGGCTTGTGGGGCCAGAGTCAATAGCCGGGGCTCCTGCTGCCTCTGAGCCTCTTCTTCTCCAGGGCTGATAGGGCCCCTCGGGAGCATGGGCTGCTGCTGAGAGCACAGGGCAGAGGAGGGGGGAAGTACAACCAAAGCCCCCCACAGCAAGGGCCACCCTCCTCATGCAGAGAGCCTGGGTCGGCCTGTGCTCAGCCCCCTTCTCCCCTTCCCAGACCTCTCTCCTGTGTTAATGTCCCAGGGCCATCATAACAAGGGGCCACAAACTTTTTTTTTTTAAAAGATTTATTTATTTATTTGAGAGGCACAGGCAGAGAAAGGTATCTTTCATATGCTGGTTCACTCCCCAAATGGCTGTAAGAGCCGGAGCTGGGCCAATCAAGCCAGGAACCAGGAGCTGATTCTGGGTCTCCTACGCAGGTGCAGGGGCCCAAGCAATTGGGCCATCTTCCATTGCCTTTCCAGGCCATTAGCAGGGAGCTGGATCAGAAGTGGAACAGCCGGGATTCGAACCAGTGCTTATATGGGATGCTGTCGCTGCAGGCAGAGGCTTAACCTACTGTGCCACAGCGCCGGCCCTGTGGTTTTAACAACAGAAATGCATCGTCTCACAGTTCTGGAAGCTGGAAGTCCAGAATCAAAATAAAATGGCCATGCTCCTTCTGGACTCTGAGTGGAGCCTTCCTCGCCCCTCCCAGCTTCTGGCTGGGGGTGCCCGCCCTCGCTGTGCCCTGCCCACAGCGCCACCCGTCCAGGGCCTGCCCCTTCCCCTCCCGCTGCTCTGTTCCTGGATCATCCAGGACCCAGCAGTCTGGGTGGAACCAGGCCGTGGGTCTCCTTAGGAGGAAGTTCACAGCGCGTTTCTTCCTGAAACGTTAATCACGGCTTCGCTGCATAGTAATTACTCAGCCTCAGAGTCAGTGGTAATCCCAAAGCACAGAGCAGGGATGGAGCCACCCTGGAGGGAGCTGCTGGGGAGACGCGCCCCGGCCTGCCAGGGAGGAGCAGGCCTTTCCCTTCCCGCCGGCCTTGGCCTGCGCCGGACGCAGGCCTTGAGAACTGCTCATTTTCCGGAGGCATCTCCGAGAACATCTGATAAGTACGTCTGATAGCACCTCAGCCGTTTTTTATTAACTTTTATCCCTTTGGACATTTACTATGAGTGGCATGGTTTTTTTTTTTTTTCTATTCTTGTGAGTAATCCATATAATAATTTTTTAAAAATATGTATCTGCAGGGGAGGGTGACACAGAGAAAGGGGGGCCAGGGGAGATCCATCCCCGAATGGCTGCAATGGTGTGTGTTGGGGGAGGGGAGTTGGGTGAGGCTGAAGCCAGGAACCTGGAACTCCATCTGGGTCTCCCACGTGGGTGCCAGGGACCCAAGCACTTGGGCATCTTCTGCTTTTCCAGGTGCATTAGCAGGGAGCTAGAGTGGAAGTGCAGCAGCTGGGACTTACCTTGGCACTCAGCTGTAGGTAGGACGCTGGCGTCACAGGCAGCACTTAGCTCGCTGTACCACAACACCGGCAGCCCCAATGCATTAATTTTTAAGCAAAACCCTGAAATGGCTTTCAGCTGTTACAAATCCTTTTGAGGTAGGAAGGTGTGAATAATAGATGAAGGAAGGAGAGTGTTACAGTCTTTTGACGCTGGTGCCTTGGCTAAACAGAAGCCCCTCCTCAGGCCTCCTGGTCTGCGGGAGCAGCTGCCCTTCTGGGTCCGGCGCCTCCGAAGGCCTTGTTGTTCGTGCAACCTCTCTTCTCTGCTCCCTGTCTCATTCATCTCTAGGGGTATCGTGGTGCCGGTGGAGCTGTGAGCTTTTTGGGGGCAGATGACGTGGCATCTTTCCTTGTTTCTGCTGCATGGTTTTTAGCACAGAATTTGTGGAAGCTCCTGTGTACCACCGCCTTTCTGCATGTGAAGCAGAGTAGGGTACAGGCGGCCCCAGTTATCCCTGGGCCCCGAAGGTGCACGGTTCTGCTTCCCGGCCAAAGGAAGACGGATACTTCCCTTCTCTCCCCGCGGCATCTCAGCAGCCTCCAGCTTTCTTGTCTGGAAGGGTTGCTAGATTCTCTTGCACATTTTCTCCATCTGTGAACTCTTCCGAATGTCTGATGCCCTCGCTGGGGCTTTTACAAAGTTATTTACTTATTTATTTGAGAGACAAAAAAAGGGAGAGAGATCTCCCATCTGCTGGTTCCTTCCCCAAACGCCTTCAGTTGGTACTGAGCCAGGCCAAAGTCAGGAGACTAGAACTCCACCCAGGTTCCCCACATGGGTATCAGGGACTCGGTTACTTGAGCCGTCACCTGCTGCCTCCTATCCTGCACATTAGCAGGAAGCTGGAATGGAGAGCAGAGCCGGGACTCGAACCCAGGCACGCTGATACGGGACGTGGTGACTCGGCCGCTGTGCCGAATGCCTGCGTTCTAGCCGGACTTTTGATGAAGGTGCAGAAGTGTCATCGAGTGGCCGGGAGGCAGAGCCCTCGTGGCTCCTGTGCAGAGTTAGCTCACTGAGCTGCAAAGGTAGGCACTTGGTGGAGGCGGGGTTTGTTTGCCCTGGCCCAGGCAGGCCCAGACTCGAGAGAGACATCTGTCCCGTGTTTGTTCTCCATTAATTGGTGGTAATAATGGCTGTCCTCAGAGAGGGAGAGTTGCAGGCCCTTCAGATGTTTTGTTTAATGAGCCTCACCTGATGAGGGCTCTCCTGGCCTCTGTGGAAATGGGAAGTGGATGACAAAGGGGCGCGTGAAGGCCCCGGGAGCATGGAGGAAGCCTGCAGACCAGAGATTGGAGGAGGGCATTGCAGAAAGGCTGAGCTTTAAGTGGAAGGAAAACAGTAAATCAAACAAAACCCAGTGTCCCTGGCTCTGCCAGTCCGTGTGACCTTGGAGAAGCCGCTTCTGGGAGCTCCACTTCTGTGCAGTGGGCACGATTGTCCCTGCCTCACGAGGCTGTCATGGATGGTTTAAATGGAAGCACTTTGGCAGCCGCCGCAGGTCATCACCGACTTCCTTGTAATTTAATAACTGACTTTGCACGGGCTCCTTGGGACGCCTTTGCTAACCGTGGGGCCAGTCAGAGGGCCCTGCCCGTCAGGGAACTCACTGTGGGAACGCAGCCTCTAGGGGAGGAGCATGGTGTTCAGAATTCACAGGCATCTCAGTGATGTTAGAGGCAGGGGTGGAGTGAGAGGGGACCTGTGTCCCCTGCCTGCAGCCCACGGGTGCAATGGGGTGCACGTGCCGAGTACAGTGCGGGGCTCCGCACTGGGGTGATGGCCCCGCAGCTCCGCATCAGGAAACCATCTGAGGTAACAGGGGTGAGAGATTCCCTTTGTTGTGGAGAGCAAATGGGTACTTGGGGGCCTCACTCCCTCGTAAAGAACCAACCTGGGAGCCTTGTTGTGGCTGAAAGAAATCCAACTCAAATCAGTTTAGGCCGAAGAGAGAAAAATTCTAGCCTCCTGGAACTGGAGTCCAGGTGTCAGTTGGCGTCTGTGTCCGGGGATTTAATGGTCCCTATTGTTTGTCAGCCCAGCTTTCCTTGGTGCTGGCTCCATTTGTGGGACCCCTGTCTCCTAACACTGGAGGGGACAGCGCCTGCAGCCCTAGGCGATTCCAGCCGGAGAGCAGGCACGGCTGCCTCTTGGAGACGGCCATGATGGGCAGACTGGAGTCCTGGGCCCATCCTGAGCCAGTCATAGTGCCCGAGACGGGTGACCCTGGATGCCCCTGGATCCAGGTGCCTGAATCACAGGTTGGTCCTCTGGACCTAGGGCAGGGAGTTGACCCCACCCCAACCTCCTGGGTAGAAAATACGAGGATCGTTACCTAAGGAGATGCTGGACACCCCACGGTGTTGCCAGAAGTCTTGTCGCCTGCACGTTAGTCATCCCTGGTGTGCCTGTGTTGAACAGAAGCCCACGGCCCGGGCACTGGCTGGGGCAGTTCTTCCTGAGCCAGCAGCAAGTGCCTGGGGGCTGCCTGCTGCCTGCAGGTCCACACGCACAGCAGGAGCAAGGGGAAGATGCAGGGGGACCCCTGGCTTGGCCACAGGTGTGACCAGGGTGGATTAGTCAGCCTTTTCCACAGCCTGAGAGCGGGAGCTGCTCTCTGTCCAGCATTTTCTAAGCTGCAAATGTGATTTTCAGAAGAGGTGTCACTACCTCTTTGTGCAGCCACAAAGCACAGCTTTCCCGGGCCCAGGCCAGTGCTCAGGAAGGACAGGCTGAGAGACTCCTTGCAAGCACCTCCCGGGGCTGTTTGTCGAGACCCCTGGCCTCTGCCGCCCTCCACTGCACTGCGTGAGGGTCCAGTGTCTTGCTTTGCCCCGCCTTTCATGGCTGCCCTTTCTTTTCTGACTCCTTGGGACCCCCACCCCCCCGAAATGTGCTTGTTAAGAAAGGAGCAGTGGAGAGCTGGGGTGAGGCAGGGATCTTTGCTGAGCTGCAAGAACGTGGGCCAGCCTCCTGCACCCTAAGGCAGGCTCCTCCCAGGTGTACAGGGAGCTCTTTTTAAAAAAGGTTGATTGATTGATTCAAAAGGCAGAGAGAGAGAGAGAGAGAGAGAGAGAGAGAGAGAGATCTTTATCTGCTGATTCACTTTCCAAATGGCTGCAACAGCCAAGGCTGGGCCAGGCCGAAGCCAGGAGCCTGGAACTCCATCCAGGTCTCCACGTGGGTGCAGGGGCCCAAGCACTTGGGCCATCTTCCACTGCTTTCCCAGGTGCATTAGCAGGGACCTGGACTGGCAGCAGAGTAGGTGTGGCTTGAACTGGTGCCCTGATATGGGACGCTGCTGTGCTACAATGCCAGTCCCATGTGGTCATTTTTGATTTACTTGGCTGGAAAATTTTCAGGCTTGGGACTCCCAAAGGTGCTGCCTGAAACCTGACCTCTTCCTGGGTGGGGGACTGAAAGCTTCTACGGGCTCTGTGTCCATACTGGCACCCACATCTGTAAGCAGGAGGTCCCAGTCTCCAGACACCTGGAGCTTGTGTAACCTGAACCCTGCGACAAGCAGTGGCACCGTGAGTGAATGGGCCACCACTGCCTGTGACCAAGCAGCCACTGAGCATCTGTGGCAGTCTCCCGGGTACCGAGAGCAGGTGCGCAGAGTCCTGAGTGTGGCCCTTCTCCCGAGGCACGTGAGAGGGCAGATAAGAGCAGTGAACTTCAGTGCAGGAGTTTCTCTGTTCATTCATTCATGAACACCTTAATTAATTCAGCACGTGTTCGTTCAGCCTTTCCAGTACGCCAGAAACTGCTCTAGAAATAGAACAGGGTGTCAGGAGCGCACGGGTTCCGTGGACACACATGCAATGATTTGTCAGCTCTCTGAAAGACAACACTTTCGTGTTTCAACAAAAAGCAGCCATTATTTTTTGAAAATAAAAAAACCTAAGGGATCCAGGGTAGCCAAAACAATCTCAGGGGAAAAAGCAAAAACAGAAAAACAAAAACAGACTTGGAGCTTCCAACTTCCCAATTTCAAAATTTCCTGCAAAGCAACAGGACGCCATGGTCCTGGTGTAAGCGTGCAACTGAATTGAGAATTCAGAAACGAACTCAAATGTTTGCCGTCCAGTTCATGGAGACAGAAAGTAGCAGAGGTTACCAGGGGCGAGGGGGGAGGGAAATGGGTGTGGGGTTTCTGTCTGGGCTGATGAAGTTTTGGGAACAGGTGGTGGTGATGGTTGCGTAACTGTGCGTGCTCATCATGCCACTGAAGGCAAACCGAAAAGTGGTCACCATGGCAGGTTTCATGGTATGTGTGTCCCGCCACCGCCATCCCCACCAGCATAACAATAATAAAAAAACGAGTCCTGGGGGCTGACCCTGTGGCGTAGCGGGCAAAGCCATCACCGCAATGCTGGCATCTCATATGGGTGCCGGTTCAAGTTCTGGCTGCTCCTCTTCCAGTCCAGCTCTCTGCTATGACCCCGGAAAGCAACAGAGAATGGCCCAAGTCCTTGGGCTCCTGCAACCACATGGGAAACCCAGAAAAAGCTCCTGGCTCCTGGCTTCAGATTGGCCCAGCTCTGTCCGTTTGGGTAGTGAACCAGTGGATGGAAGACCTTTCTGTCTCTCTGCCTCTCTGTAACACTGCTTTTCAAATAATAAATAAATAAATATTAAAAACAAAAACAAAAACGAGCCCTGGAGTGAATGGAGCCTGGACTCCTTGCTGACGTGCAGGTACCAGATGGACTCTGGGTGTAGGATTCTCTCTGAGTCAAGATGCTGGGTGATTTTTACTAATGGACGGCAGTGCTGTTTTTGAAATAGGGAAAAGAAGTGAAGAAAGATGGACCAGGGCCTTGTACTTAATTCAGTATTTCCATTGCCCTGTGGTAAGGAGTGAGAGGCTGGATTGCTTGCAGCTATTTCTGTCTCAGGCGGGGGTGGGGAGCGTCCGGCCAAAAAAATCACTTGGTCTGGTCCTGCGAAGGCAGCCACGGGCGGGACTCGAAATTCAGCAGATCCATAGCAGCTCATTTTTAAGTTGATCTTTGTGTACGGCCTGTGAATGATGCTACGCATAGCCAGGTGGCCCTTGGCAGGAACAGGGTCCCCACCCCTGGTCTAAGGGCCCCAGGCCAGGCTGGGGTCTCCACACAGGGCGTGGGTTCGCGTGGCTGACGCAGCAGGGACAGGAGGAAGCAGGCAGGGCCTGCACAGGGAGCAGGGGTGGGACGTGATTTTCTTCTGACACGTGAGACTGACATGATGCCCGTTGTCTCCCTGGACAGAAAAGGGAGATTTCATCGCCCTGGATCTCGGGGGGTCTTCCTTTCGGATTCTGCGGGTGCAAGTGAATCACGAGAAGAAGCAGAATGTCCACATGGAGTCCGAGGCCTACGAAACCCCCGAGAACATCGTGCATGGCAGCGGGAGCCAGGTGGGTCCCCGGGGTGCCTCCAGGCGTCAGACTGGAAAGCATGGGTTCCCGGGCCCCTGGAGGGGGTTGCAGGAGGAGTCTGTCGCCAGTCTGTCTGGATGAGGACTCTTGGGTGGAAAGGTGCAGTGGCCCCGGGCAAGGCTGGGCTGGGTTGGAGAGAGGTGCACTGTCGGGGTGAACGGTGGGGAGCAGGAGCTGGCGCTGGCGCTTTCTTGGAGTGGCGGGAGTGAGCAGGGGCCCCCAGCTCTGCTGGCTGAGTACCCCCCTCCCTGAGGACCCTGGGCTGGTTCCCCAGCACGGGTTCAGTGGAGCCCTTGCTGGAAATGGCCCTTCCTCCAGGTTTGGCCTCCTCGCCCACCCACCAGGTAAGGTGTAGCTGTGGTTTTGTCAGACAAGAGGTAGAGTTCCCAGCCCGGAGGCAGTCGGGGGCTCCTCGCCCCTGATTTTGTAGTGAGCCCGAGCACAGGAGCGCAGAAGGCAGGGCCTGGACACTGGCGTCTCCTCCTTGCACTCGTATGGGGCCCATCCCTTCGTGTGCCCCACCCCTGACAGGCGGCCTCCCTCCCGGCCGAGGGCGTGGCCGTGCCCAGGAGGGGCCCCTGTGCCCACTCCTGCGTGTCTGCTTGCTGCGAGGTCCCGGGCCCTGGCCCACGGAGGGCCCTGAGACCAGGGTTCCTGCAGCCCCCTGGGTGTTCAGGGTCCCCTAAGCCGGCCCCTCCTGTGGACATTCCTGCTCCTCCAGTCTGTCCTGGCTTGAGTCAGGGCTGCTGTCCAGGAGGTGGATTCGGAGTTTGCTAAATGTTTGCCCTGGGGAGGGTGTGTGCACGGCCAGTGCGTGACTAAGGCCTCAGAGAGCCTGGTGCTTCTGAGTTGGACTTTGAGATGGGACCCGGGAACCCTCCCCTGGCCTCACTGGGTGTGGGTGGGACCAGAAGTAGGCCACCAAGCCTTTCTTTGTCCAAGGGCCAGTCCTGGCCTTTGGCCTGCTTCCTGGGTTTTAGGCTCAGGTGAGCATTAGAGGAGATGCTAGCCCTGGAGCAGGGGGGGTGACTACAGGCAGCCACTGAGATGGGCACCTGTCACTCACTGGGTGGTTCCCCGTGACCTTCTGCTACTGGGCTGTAGCACCCAGCTTCTTGGTCCCGTGTGTGTATGTGGTGGCCAGCGGGCAGGTCCTTACTGTGCCCTGTTGACCACTGCATTGCTCCTTTTTGTGGGTGGCTGGTGCCTCGGAGCTTGGCGTCCTGTTTGTCCATTTGGTGTTGTCTGTTTCTTAAGCTGGGCCACCCAGCCCTGGTGCCTTCATCACTGGGAGGCTGACCTGTGTGCACGCATCCCCTGGGGGCTTTGTCCTGACCTATCAGGAGCAGGGTTTGTTAAGGGGGACCCTGTGCAGGTGCACACTTGGTGCACTCACTTCCACAATAACCTCCTTCTCCCCACTGCTCCCCTTCTTACCATCCTCTGTCGCCCCCAGCCTCTGCCCCCTCCTTCCCTTCTCAGCCCCAGGAACCCTGGTTTCTCCCGCTGTCTCTGTTTCTCCTCTGCCCCTTTTAAGCAGTCTGCTACGACGATGTTGATGAAAATACACAGTCACCATGCAGATGGCTACATAGTGCTTGTTGTATACAAGCACTTTATGTGTATTAACTTGTTTGACCATCACAGTAACTTCGAGTGGGGGGGTAGGTATTGCTGCTATTCCCATTTTACAGTTAGGAAAGTTGAGGCTCAGGTGTTGAATAACTAAGCCCCTTAGGTTACACAGCTCAATGGTAGCAGACCTAGGACTTGAACTTAGGCAGTCTGGCTCCAGATGTTATCGTTTTAACAACTTGGAACTCCTGGGCTGGGTTTTGTCTTTGTCTTTATTTTCTGTCCTTTGATGGTGTGGTGGGCAGCAGTAGTTCAGGGAGGGAGGGAGAGAGGGTTGGAAGGTGGAAAAAATGAAACAGGAAGTTGTCCTGCAGAAATTCGGTGCTGGGTTAGAAACACACATTTCGTGTTCCGCCTTCCCGAGCTCTCCCACTGACCTGTGCAGTGCCCAGTCTGCTGGGGTTGAACTCAGACTGAACAGTGGCCGGTTCTTGGGACTGTCATCCTAGGGGGAGTGTCATTTCTGTTGTGCATGGGAATTTGCAAGTAGTTTTTTTCTTTTTTAAGATTTAACTTATGTATCTGAAAGGCAGAGTTACAGAGAGAAAGATCTTCCATTTACGGGTTCACTCCCCAAATGGCTACAACAGCCAGGAGCCAAGAGCTTCTTTGGGGTCTCCCGTGTGGGTGCAGGGGCCCAAACACTTGGGTCGTCTTCCACTGCTTTGCCAGGCCCATTAGCAGGGAGCTGGATTGGAAGTGGACATGAACCATTGCCCATATGGAATGCCAAGGCTGCAGGTGGCATTAACCCGCCATAACACTGGCTCTTTGAGTAGAATTTTTAACCTTTTATTTGAAATATTCAACTTAGAAGTTTGAAGAAAAGCATAAAGAACTCCTGCAAATGCCCTTCATTCAAAGTTCCCAGGTATTAGCTGTTTCCTTTATCCTTGTCTTCTGTCTTCATACACACGTGCACCTGCCCACAGGTGCACACGCACACGTGCACACACGCACACAGGTATCCCCAGAGTCTCAGTGCATTGTTCAGCTTAAGCACCAATGCAGCATTCCTAAAACACCAGTGACTTAGTTTGGGGAATTTCAACAAGTGAATGTTTTCTGTTTCTGCTGCAGTCCTGTCGACCATCTCCCAGCAGAGGGCCTGTGCCCGGCTGGGGAAATATTTAGGAAGTGAGTGAGCTGTTAGAGAGCTAATTCATGCTTCTTATTAGACACTCGAACTGTGAGTCCCCCGCAGTTGGGTCAGTTCTCTTCCTGGCTGACCCCAGCTGGGGGTTAGCCCTGGAGTGGCTTCCTGCCTCTGACTGTGAGTGTCCCCAGAACCGCCCCTCCCTCCTCAGCGGAGTGCTTTGCCTGCAGGAGGCGGCTGCAGGCCCTGTGCGGGCAGATCCGGTTCTGCAGCCTGGGTCCTTTCTGGTGCTGCCCTGCGCCAGCCTCCCCTTCTTCCTTCCTTCCGCCCCGGCCTGCATCAGGGGAGCCTGGAGCCTCTGAGTGCAGATGGCGTGGGCGCGAGGACGGACTTAGTAACGGGCTTATTATCAGTCTGCAATATGGGTCACAAGAAGCTTAGCCGGGCCTCTCCAGGGAGGGCGGGCGTGAGTCTCCGCAGGCAGAGGGGCGGGCTGTAGCAGGGGCACAGGCCCCAACCTCAGACACACTGGCACAGAGGTCTGCATGAGAGCTGGCTGTCAGGGGCATCTGAGGAGAGTTGGGCAGGACAGCAAGGACTCTGACCCCTCTCGAGGGCACCCCTGCAAGGGAGACCTTCAGGCAGATGGTGGCCTTGTCTGGGAGCATGGACTGGCCAGCCTCATGGGACTGTGTGGTTTGCTTCTCTCAGTTCCTCCTCCTAGGCTCTGAGAAGCTCTGTGGCTGTGTTCATCCCATGTGTAAGGAAGGTCTAGAGTCATGATTGTCATGTGCAAGAAACAGAAGGTGACCGGGGACTGACCCAGACCGTGGCGTGGCTGCCCAAGGAGCTATGGATGCCCAGGTTGCATTCACAGAGGGACAGAGCTAAAGAAAAGAGAGGCTCTTTGTTCTACTCAGCTCTCCTCTGTTTGGAAGGCAAATGGAATATTCTCTTCAGTTCTGATGACATTAGGGAGGAGGGGAGTTAACAGAGACCCTAAAAGATTACCCCAGAGGGGTGGCGAGCCTCCTGTCCCTGGCAGTGTTTACGCAGAAGCTAGGGAGCCCGTGTTCTGGGCTCTTCCTAGAGGATTCCAAAGGTGCGTGTGCGCCTATAAAGCAGCTGTGAGAACCCAGTGAGCTCTCGCCTTCAGATGTGTGCCCTGTTTTGGGTACGCACCTCGTGCTGCAGTAGACAGTTACTGCCACGGGCCCCTGGAGGCTGCAATTTACAGAGCGGGGATCAACCAGTGTTCTGTGACTTTCAAGTCCTCCCAGTACCCGACGCCCCATCCTGGCGCCCGCTGCGGGGTCAGCCTTCTCCACAGGATCTCAGACGCTCCTGAGAACGGCGGTCACGACCCACAGCACAGCTCCTCTCTGCCATCCACGCACCATGCAGCCCATGGGGACGGGGCCCTTTTGTGTGTGTGCTTGGGAGGGGAGCGGGAACGCCACATGCCTTCCCTGCCTGCCTCCCTCCCTCCCGCCTGACCGCCCTCGCGTGCTTCCTGCAGCTTTTCGATCATGTCGCCGAATGCCTGGGAGACTTCATGGAGAAAAGGAACATCAAGGACAAGAAACTGCCCGTGGGATTCACCTTCTCGTTCCCTTGCCGACAATCAAAAATAGACGAGGTAAGGGCGCCGATCCGGTCAGTGCGGCCTGGGTGCCCCATGTCGTCTCGTGTTAAGATGTGGGTGGAACTTAACACCTGGCGCTGATGCACTGTTTACTTTGTCAACTGCTTTCATGATGCGTGTGCGTTTGGAGCTAAATCCTGGTGTTTGTGGCCACCAGGTAGGCAGAGCCAGTTTATTGACCCCAAACAAGGGAAGGAGAATGAAGTGGGCGTGGCGGTGGTGGCCAGTGGGCAGTGTCTGTAGGGCCCTGGGTTGCCTTGTTGCACTCCGGGTGGCTTGGCGGCACTCACCCTCCTGTTTGTCATTTGTTCACTCGTTCTTCTGTTCAGCAGACCTGCAGTGACAGCGGCGTCCCTTGGAGCCCTGCAGGAATTCCACATAGACAGCTGCAGCCTTGTTCTTTTTCTCTGTACAAAGACGGAAATACACACAGACACAGACGCACACACACACACACACACACACGTACTGCTGTCATTAATAGGGATCCTGATATTGGCATAATTGAGGACCCACAAGATACCAGGTGCTTCACACCATATGCACATAATCTCCAAAATCCACTCCTGAGTTAAGTGATTCCCACTCTGCAGATGAGAAGACGAGGCTTGGAGGGCTCAGAACCTGCCCAGGGTCACCCAGCCAGGCGACGGCAGAGCTCATGCTTGGAGGGGTGTCCTTTGCTGGAGGGTGGTGATGTTGGGGCGTGGGGCACCTCCCACACGTGTGGGTGGCCTCTCAGAACCCCTTTGTCAGTAGGTCTCTCTCCCAGGCACTGCTTCCTGCCACTGGAGCCATTACACCTGTTCAGTTTGCAGAATCAGCATGAAGGGGCTGGAGAGGCCAAGGCCCTCATTCCAGGATGGAGAAGGGAGGCCTGCCGGGGCCACAGGGCTTCTTTCGGCAGATCTTGGCCCCGAAGCCCCAGACCCTGCCTCCTATCCATTGACGCACCCCTCCACTTCCCCTGACAACCCCCCCCCCCCCACACACACCCCTTCCAACACGGCTACCTCCCTGAGATGCTGCTGGCGCATCTTGCATCCATGCAGGACTGCCTCGGCTGAAAGATTGGGAAGTGAGACATCCAGTCACATCCGCTAGGCAGAGACAGACCTGGGACACCCTCCTGGGGGAGTAGCTGAGAATGAAGAGACTCCGGGGGGCGGTGCCTACTCCTCGCTCCCTAGTTCATTCAGCAAGCTTCCTGAGTGCTGACCTGGGGCTGGGCGCTAAGCCAGGCCCTGGGAGACAATGGCTGGGAGACTGAGCCTACCCCCAGGAAGGTGCAGTGTACCAGGGAAGAAGGTGTAGTAGGAAGGTCTGGGAAGGGGCCTGCAGGGTGGAGCACTGGTGCCTGGGAAGGGCTGCTGTGGGCAGAGAAGGAGCCAAAGGTGGGGGCCCCACCTGCCTGCTTTGCCTGCCATCTGGAGAGGGCTTCCTAGGCGCGGCCAGGCTGCCTGCCAGATAGCCCGTGAGTCACATGCACACAACTGCCGTCCAGGGTGCCGTGCGCACTCCTCAAGGCTGGCCAGGACCTTGGAGATTGTCCAAGTCTAGACCTGCTCCCTTATTCTAAGTATGCAAAGCAGACCTCAAACAGTAGACCGACCAGCTCACAGAGTGGTGGGCAAACAGTGTGGAAAGAAGTTAACCAGGTCTCCCGACTCCCGACCCCTTGCTCCTCCCGCAGGTTCGTGTTCTGTGTGGCTCTGGCGGGAGGGAAGCAGTGTCCAGGGGCTGCTTCTGTCCTGCCTGGCTTAGCCACAGCTGCTGCTGAGCGGAGAACCACAAACTCTCTCCAAGGGCCTCTGGTCCACGTGGCTTTCAGCAAGTGCGGATAGGGCCTGTGTGGGCAAGACCCCATTCCTGTGTCCCCGGGGGACCCACAGGCCCAGACAGCCATGTTCCCAGCCCTGCTGCATATGGGTAATGACTTTCCCCATTCAACGAGAATAGCCAAGTGTAACGATGAGTTTGTTTAAGGTACAAAAGCAACATGGAAGACTCTTGAAATAATACTTAAAGTCCAAGGTTGGATTGCTACCCTCTGTGTTCCTATTGATAGGAAAACTGAAATGGGATGTTTCTGTATAGATAGTGCAGTCAGCCCTTACAAATGGGACTGAGTTCCAGAGATGCCCAAGCACGTGGTCAGCATCAGCATCAGCGTCAACATCGTCCCTGTGCATTCTGGGCCCCGAGTCCCGGCAGCTCAGCAGCCAAGAATTACGCTGGCCTCCTGTGTCTCCCCCAGTTTGGCCCTGATTTCTCTCCTTGGGACTGTGGTAGCCAAGATCTGGTGGGGATTTCTCTTGCTCTCCCCCTTTAAAAGATTATTCTCATCTATTTGAAAGGCCGGGGGGAGAGAATAAGATTGAAGGATAGAGGGAGAGAGGGAGAGAGGGAGGGAGAGAGAGAGAGGGAGGGAGGGAGAGAGGGAGAGGGAGGGAGGGAGGGAGGGAGAGAGTGAGAGAGAGAGAGAGGGAGAGGGAGGGAGGGAGGGAGAGAGGGAGAAGGAGAGAGGGAGAGAGGGGGGAGGGAGGGAGGGAGGGAAAGAGTGAGAGAGAGAGGGAGAGGGAGGGAGGGAGAGAGGGAGAAGGAGAGAGGGAGAGAGGGGGAGAGAGGGAGAAGGAGAGAGGGGGAGAGGGGGAGAGAGGGAGAGAGAGGGAGAAGGAGAGAGGGGGAGAGGGGGAGAGAGGGAGAGAGAGGGAGAAGGAGAGAGGGAGAGAGGGGGAGAGGGGGAGAGAGAGAGGGAGAGGGAGAGGGAGAGAGGGGGAGAGGGGGAGAGGGAGAGAGAGGCAGAGATCTCCCATTAACTGGTTTACTCCCCAGATGCTCACAACAGCTGAAGCCAGGAGCTTGGAACTCAGTCTAGATCTCCCACGTGGGAAGCAGGGCCCCAACTACTTTAGCCATCACTGCTGGCTTCAAAAAGTTGTGCATCAATAGGAAGCTGGAATCAGAAGTGGAACTGCTTGGGGCCAGTGCTGTGGCATAGTAAGCTAAGCCTCTGCCTGCAGTGCCCAGCATCCCATATGGGCGCCAGTTTGAGTCCCAGCTGCTCCACTTCCGATCCAGCTCCCTGCTGATGTGCCTGAGAAAGCCATAGAGGATAGCCCAAGTGCTAGGGCCCCTGCACCTGCTTGGGAGACCTGGAAAAAGCTCCTGGCTTCTGGCTTCAGATTGTTCCAGCTCCAGCTGTTGTGGCCGTTTGGGGAGTGAACCAGCGGATGGAAGACCTCTCTCTGTCTTTCCCTCTCTCTCTCTCTGTGACTATACCTCTCAAATAAATAAAATCTTGAAAAAAAAAAAAAAATGGAACTGCAACTCGAACCCAAGCACTCTGATATGGGATGTGGTTGTCCCAAGCAGTGTCTCAACCGCTGCACCTAATGACCACCCTTCCTGCTGTCTCTTTAAATGGGATCTGGCTACACAGTGGATGTCTAGTTAGATTTGCATGCTGTGTGGTATACTGTACCCATTGGCTGCTTCTTTATGCTGGTATGAGCTCTGGGTATGGGAGCAGGGTCTTTCTCTCCTGGCAGACCCCATAGAAACGCACTGTGAGGGTGAGGGGAGGGGGAACAGAGCCAGGCTGCATCACAGTGAAGTCTGGAGGAAGCCACCCAACCTGGTGGCCTGAGCTTCGTCCCTGTCCCAGAGCAGCTCCTGAGGGCTGGGGTGCGGGGGGCTTGTCCTACCCCATCTGCTGTCCCTTGCAGGCTGTCCTGATCACCTGGACAAAGCGATTCAAGGCGAGCGGCGTGGAAGGGGCAGATGTGGTCAAGCTGCTGAACAAAGCCATCAAAAAGCGAGGGGTATGTCCTCTGGGGCCATCTGCCCTGGCTGTGCAGACGGGGGCTTTGTGGGAAGAAGTCTGAATCCTAAAATGCCACACAGCCCTTGTTGGGAGCTGGGGGTAGGGGGTTGGATGGTGGTGCCGCGGTCTGAGACTGTGGCAGGTCAGGGTGGTTCAAAGCCGAGCTGTCAGAGGGGCTGCCTGTAGGAGCCAAGCCCCGGGCCAGGGCACTGCTGCTTCTGACGGGGGCGGGCTGACCTCGGCAGGGAGCAGGTATCCCAGGTGCAGCCCACCGTGCTTGGAACAAGGATGGAGCAGCCAGCCTTCAGTGGAAACGCGGACCCCATGCAGGGCCTGCAGAGGCATGTGGCTCCGTGGGTAAAATCCACTCCCCAGAGGATGCGAAGGCAGACAGCGAGGGACTGTGCAGTTTCCAGGACGTAGTCACCGCGCTCTCATCGGCTGATTTGCATTCCAGCAAATCAGGGAACTAGCACCGCCCACAAGCGCAGGTGCAGAGACCCGAGTGCTAGCGCCAGGCTCCCCTCGGCTGGTGAGCGGACGGTGACACCCCGTTGTCTGTCCCCAGGACTATGACGCCAACATCGTGGCTGTGGTGAACGACACGGTGGGGACCATGATGACCTGTGGCTACGACGACCAGCAGTGTGAAGTCGGCCTGATTATTGGTAACTGCCGCCCCTTTGCTTCCGGGAGGCACCACGGCCTCTGTCTCCGGTGGTCACAGCTTCCCCCCTGATGTCGTCTCTCCCAGGCACTGGCACCAACGCGTGCTACATGGAGGAGCTGAGGCACATCGACCTGGTGGAGGGCGACGAGGGCAGGATGTGCATCAACACGGAGTGGGGGGCCTTCGGCGACGACGGCGCCCTGGAAGACATCCGCACTGAGTTTGACAGGGAGATCGACCGGGGCTCGCTCAACCCGGGGAAGCAGCTGTGAGTCCCAGGCCTTCGTGGCATGTAGGGGTTGTGGGGGAGGCTCCTTGGGAGAGCCAGGTGGTTGCAACCCAGAGAGCCTGTCGCGTTTGCATGGCTTGTCACTCCTTGTTGGGACAGAGGCACAGCTGTGACATCTGCAGCTCTAAAGGCCGTTTGACACCACATTCTCTTTCTTTTCTTTTCTTTTCTTTTCTTTTCTTTTCTTTTCTTTTCTTTTCTTTTCTTTCTTTCTTTCTTTCTTTCTTTTTTTTTTTTTTTTTTTTTTTTTTTTTTGACAGAGTGGACAGTGAGAGAGAGAGACAGAGAGAAAGGTCTTCCTTTGCCGTTGGTTCACCCTCCAATGGCCACCACGGCCGGTGTGTTGCGGCTGGCGCACCGCGCTGATCCGATGGCAGGAGTCAGGTACTTCTCCTGGTCTCCCATGGAGTGCAGCGCCCAAGCACTTGGGCCATCCTCCACTGCACTCCCTGGCCACAGCAGAGAGCTGGCCTGGAAGAGGGGCAACCGGGACAGAATCCGGCGCCCCGACTGGGACTAGAACCCGGTGTGCTGGCGCCGTAAGGCAGAGGATTAGCCTAGTGAGCCGCGGCGCCGGCCCACGTTCTCTTTCTTTAATCACATTATGGTTGTGTCACTGTAAGCTATTTTGGGAAAATCAGGATCCATACAAGGTTTCAACACATTGCAAAGTGCCGTAGTCATGAACCTTGCTGCTCAGGGTGAGAGGGGGGCTGTGGACACAGCGGGCATGTGCTGAGCCAGGGGCGGAGAGTGTCCATTTGTGGAGCACACACTCGCCGAGCACTTGGGGGCTGAGCCCCGCTCTGGGCTCTGAGGATCCAAAGCTGCGCCCACCCCCGCCCCCTGCTTGCTGTCTCGAGGGAGGGTGTGAGTCAGAACTATGTGAGTCCTGCAGAGCTCAGGGGGCACGGGGGATGATGTTCTTCTGTGCCTGTGCCAGGCTCGGGCAGGTGGGCTGATGAAGGAGGTCAGCCTTCGGGCAGGTCGCTTTCGACCCTGGACAGCTCCAGGTCGCAGAAGTGGCGTTGCTCGGGCTGCAGAGGGCATCGCTGCCTCTGAGCCACGAGTCTCCTCTGTGCGGGCCGCGTGCTGCCAGCCCTCTCTGGTCCACCCCATCTCCCACCAGCCTTATCCTGGGGTTGGCCGGCGACCCTGTACACCCCTTATTCTGATGCCATCACCCAAAAGATCTTCATCCCCCGCGCTGGACAGCTGTCTTGGTCAATGGCATGTGTAAAGGTCAGCCGCCCAGCCCCGGGGCAGAGGTGGTGGTGAATACAGTGGGTTTCTTTTCTTTCTTTTTTATTTTTATTTTTTAAGATTTATTGTTTTGAAAGGCAGAGTTACAGAGGGAGGGAGAGAGAGCTCTTCCATTCGCTATTTCACTCCCCAAATGGCTGAACAGCTGGCCTGGGCCAGGCTGAAGCCAGGAGCCTGAAACACATCTGGGCTCCTCCCATATGGGTGCAGGGACCAAAACACTTGGGCCATCTTCCATTGCTTTCCCAGGCACATTAGCAAGGAGCTGGATCAGAAGTGGAGCAGCTGGGACTCGAACTGGCACTTGTATGTGATGCTGGTGTCACAGGTGATGGCTTAGCCTGCTGCACCACAACGCCAGCCCCAACAGTGGGTTTCTTAGTGCATGGATTCCAAGTTCTCAGACCCCAAGTTGAACATTTGCTTCCCAGGCTGGGATGAGGACACCAGCTTGGGGACTTGTGGCCCCAGTTCCAAAGCTCTGACAGTTGAAGAATTTTTTTTTGTCTCCCCCCTGTCCCCCCTCCCTGCCGCCCTCCTGCCCCAGTCCATTGACTTGGCCCCAGATCCTAAAATGTGGCCCCACCCTTGAAACTGTTTTCTGTGCTTGTTTATGTGTTTTGCGGTATGTGACATCTGCACCACCTCGCATCTCTGAAGTCCTCAGGCTTCCACATTCCAAAGCATCAGTGGCCCCAGGGGTTGCAGATAAAAAGTTGCAGATGAAAACCCAGCAGGTGGGGCAGCCACCTGTGATGACTGAGCAGCCGTGGCCCAGGCCCTTTCTCTGTTCTTTGTATGTCAACTTGAATTTCTCTGCCATCCTGACGTATTTCTGAATTTCTCCAAAGGGCTGTCTCACATCCCCAGGTTGATCTATCAGCTGGATGCCAGTTGGCTTGGGTCGGTGGCTGGCTGGCTGGCTGGCTGGTGAGAGGGAGGAGAAGCAGGGTGAATGAAAGGCAGGAGAAGTCTGCCTTCTCCCCATGGGCCGGGTCTCATTAAGTACAGTTCCAGAGAGATGAGATTCCTGAGTTGCGTCGCGTGTTTCTGGAAATGCGCTGTTGGCCACAGAACGTTCTGCACAAGCAAAATTCTGCTCTGCCCCCAGGCTTCTGTCTGGATCTCGGGAACCGCCCGAGTCTGTCTTCCACAGAATGCAGTCCTTCAGGGCTGTTGTGGCCTCTGTGAGCTAGGGACTGATGTTTGCCCGAGCCTCTCTGTTGAGATCTGACCTGGTGCAGGCTTGGGGTTTGCTGCTGGATTTGGAAGTATGAGGTTTTCAGGGTGAACCAGGACTGAAAACTTGGCTGTGTTAGGTTTGTGCCAAGGCTGTCAGTGCCTCGGTGGGCTCCAGACCACTACACACCACTCATTTCTTTCAGTCGAAGTTAGCATTTACTGAGTACCTGCTGTATACGTTACAGCACAGGGAGGAGTGTCACAGTGGCGCGGCGGTTCTGCCGTACTGGGGCTGCTACTTTCGGTGGCGGTGAGTGGTCAGCTGGGGAGCCCACCACTGCCCGGGAGCTGGGTGGTCTCTCTCTCAAAGGGAGCAGACATTTAGTCCTCCCCCTGCCTTGTGTCCCAGCCTCTGATGTCCTTCTCACATACCTGCCTCCTGTTGCAGATCTGGGTTCCTTCTGCTTTGGGTTTTCATGCTCCCCTCCTCCCCTCCTGCCTTCTCGGGCCTCTTGCTCTTCTGTTTGCCCCGTTGTGTCTGGAATCTCAAATCCCATTTCCCTGTGGCTCCTGCTCAATGCGAGGACAGCAGTGAGCACACAGGTCGGGGAGTGGCCTTCTTTGGCCCGGCTGGCACAGGGCTCCTGCTCGCCTTCTCAGCCACTTTTCTTCCTGTCTCTTTGCCCACGCCATGGCTTTTTTCCCGGCAGCTCTTACATCCATCTGCTGCTTGCCTGTAGGCCTCCCCCCTCCTTTCCCTGGGCTGCCAGCTGGAGCAGTCCCGGAGGCCGGAGGGGGCCTTATTGGCGTGCAAGGTCTTGCTTGTGACCGCCACCCCGCCTCAGCCCTCCTGGAGCTGCCAGCAGACCGGGCGGCTGCAGCAGTGTGGTGTGAGAGGCCAGCATGGCCCGTCCGATTTCTCTGGCGCAGAGGGGGAGTCCAGCCCCGTGAGCCTGTGGCTTGAGCAGAGTGGGCTGGTGGGAGGTGCTCGGCTAGAGACTGGGAACGGGCAGACGCTGGGTCTAGGGCTCCTTTTTCTGGGAAGTACGTGTGTAGAAGACCACCGTGTAGAAAAGGGAGCGATTGTTCTGGGTGTTGCTAGAAGACAGGGTGAGAAGTGGTGGGTAGGAGGCACCAGGAAGCTGATGTCAGGCTGCCCAGGGAGGAAGGGAGCTGCCTCAGTTTTCTTGTCTGTGAAGTGGGGATAATGCAGATGCTTACCTCATAGGGTTATAAAAGGAATAAAAGGATGCCAGCTCAGGGCTACATGGGGGCTGTTCCGTGGGCACTCGGTGGCACCTGGGTAGCTGGGACTCCTCTGCCAGGGATCCTCAGCACCGCCGTAGCCAGGGTGGTCCCGGCTGGTCCTGCCAGGAGGGAACACAATGAAGACTGTGTTGCAGTGAGGCTCTGCGCCATGTTCACAGGCGAGGGCCAGGCGCTCAGGCCCCAGCAGCACCTGGGCTCGCCGGCCTGCAGACTGGAACTGCTTGTTCTGCTGGGTCACTGCCAGCTCCGGGGATGCCGGCTCCCTCTGGGGAGGGGCTGGTGCTCCCGTGCGGACCTGCCTGCTTCCTCTGTCCTTCTCAAGGGTTTCCTCCTAGGACCTGAGCAGCCAGGACTTGGCCCTCTCTCACTCCTGGCTTGGCTGTCCCCTGTGCCTGTAACCTGCAGTCTCGGGCTCCATGCGGTCTCCTTTTTTCTGCAGCATCGGCCTGGAAGAGCCCCACCCCCAAGGGCAGGTGACAGAGAGTCACTCTCTGATTGGCCTGTGCCCAGTCATGGCCAGAATGGTGGGATGAGCTGATGGGCTGTGAGTTTAGGATGAGGTCAGTGGGGGAAGAGCAGTTCCTCAGAACAAATTCGTGGTCCCCTGGCTGGAGACCAGCAGACGCCCCAGCAGTGGCCTCATGGAAGCAGCTGCTTCTCCTTTGGAGACACTGTCTGTCCTTCGTGTGCCACACGTCCAAGTGCCTGGGTTGGGTTCCCGGCTCCAGCTCCTCACTCTCGCTGCTGTGAACGCAGACCATGGGAAGCAGCAGTCATGGCTCTAGTAGTTGGGTCCCTGCTGCACGCTTTCGGGAAACCTAGATTGAGTTTCCAACTTGTGGCTCTGGCCCTGGCCGTGACCCAGCCCTGGCCATGGTGAGCACTTAGGGAGAGAACCAGCAGATGGGAGCTCACTCTCTCTGTCTCTGTCTTTCTCTTTCTCTTTGCCTCTCAAATAAAATAATAATAAAACAGTGTGTGTGGCCGGCGCCGCGGCTCACTAGGCTAATCCTCCACCTTGCAGCGCCGGCACACCAGGTTCTAGTCCCGGTCAGGGTGCTGGATTCTGTCCCAGTTGCCCCTCTTCCATTCCAGCTCTCTGCTGTGGCCAGGGAGTGCAGTGGAGGATGACCCAAGTGCTTGGGCCCTGCACCCCCATGGGAGACCAGGAGAAGCACCTGGCTCCTGGCTTCGGATCAGTGCAATGCGCCGGCCGCAGCACGCCGGCCACAGCAGCCATTGGAGGGTGAACCAATGGCAAAAGGAAGACCTTTCTCTCTGTCTCTCTCTCACTGTCCACTCTGCCTGTCCAAAAAAAAAAAAAAAAAAAAAAAGTGTGACATACAGTTACAGTTTTGTAAGAACTTACTATGTTCTGCCTTCCTGCAAGCCCTCTTATCTGTCATCTCCAGTGTAACCCTAAGGCTCCCCCTGCCTCCAGGCAGCCGTCCCTGCCTGTTGCTGCCCTGTAGTGGTCCCTGGGCACAGGCGTAGGGTCTGGACCACCCCTTTCTGGCTTCCCATCCCTGTCTGCTCATTGTTCAGTCACACAGGGGCCAGGCGTGCCGCCAGTGTGGCCATGAGGGATGAGCAGTGCCTCCTCTCCCGGCCTGTTGCCCTCAGGTTGGTGCCCAGGAAGGACTGACGGCGCCCGTGTGTCTTTCTCCTGCAGGTTTGAGAAGATGGTCAGCGGCATGTACATGGGGGAGCTGGTCCGGCTGATCCTGGTCAAGATGGCCAAGGAGGGCCTCTTGTTTGAAGGGCGAATCACCCCAGAGCTGCTCACCCGAGGGAAGTTCAACACCAGCGACGTGTCAGCCATCGAAAAGTAGGTCCCGCCCCTCAGGCCTTGTGGGGACGGTGGGTTGGAGGAGGGCCGTGGGTCCCTCAGGAGTGTCAAGGCTTTCTGGGCCAGGCTCCCCACAGGTGCCTTGTGGGGGTTCATTGCTGCACGGCCCAGGCAGCAGCTGACGCTTCAGATGATTGTCCTGGCTGCTTACCAAAGCAGCCTCCTCTCCCACCCCTGCCGCCCCCTCTGTCTCTCCCTCTCTCTCTCTCTCTCACACACACACACACACACACGCGTGCATGCAGGAACAGGTGTGTTACTATGCATGTACACATGCGCACACTTACATAAACACGTGCACATGTTGATGTGCACACACATGAATTTGCATGCACACATGCACTCAGAGGCAGATGAGGGTCTAGGAAGCCAGTGGTGAACAGTCTGATCCCGTAGCGCACATCTGGTGAGTAGGGTTCGGCCTAGCCAGGGCCTTGGAGCTTTAGTGTTTCGCCTTGCCTCATGTGGTCCTTAGCTGCTGCGTGTCGCCCTCTCCCCTCCCAGGAATAAGGAAGGCCTCCACAACGCCAAAGAGATCCTGACCCGCCTGGGAGTGGAGCCGTCCGACGATGACTGTATTTCCGTTCAGCACGTGTGCACCATTGTCTCGTTCCGCTCGGCCAACCTGGTGGCTGCCACGCTGGGCGCCATCTTGAACCGCCTGCGGGACAACAAGGGCACGCCCCGGCTACGCACCACCGTCGGTGTCGACGGCTCTCTGTACAAGACACACCCACAGTGAGTCCACCCTCTGCTGCCTTCCAGGTGGGAGGAGCCTGTATGGGGAGGCTCACCCTCCGCGGATTCTTGCTGTCGTCTGTCCTCGTCTCACCACGCGAGCTAGGGATTCCCACAGCTGCCAGGGACGCTGGGTGGAATGCATGTGGGTCAGACGTGCAGTACCTGTGTTCTTGTTTCAGAAGCACCCGTTAAAAATCTCCCTAACGCTTAGATGTTACTTAATTTGGGAGGCAAAGAGAGAGAAATTGAAATCTCCCATTCACTGATTCATTCCCCCCAGACACCCACAGTGGCCGGGACTGGGCCAGGCCCAAGCCCAGAGCTGTGAATGCGGTCCAGGTGCGTGGCAAAAACCCAATTATTTAAGCCAGCATGACTGTCTCCCAGGGTCTGTGTCAGCAGGAAGCTGAAATCTGGAGCTGGAGCCAGGAATCAAACCTGGGTGCTTTGATATGGGATGTGGGTGTCTTTCCCAGTCGGCCAAACGCACGCTCCATGTTACTTTTTCAAATGGGCAGCTTGTCAATGCTTGGCATCTGACAGCCAGAGGCCAGGAGCGAGTTGGAAGTCTGCCCCATTGATGAGGGGGCACTGCGTTCACTACTCAGCCCTCTTGTCCCGTCGGCTGCCTCGGCCGTCTGCATGATTGCTGGCCCTCGCTTCCACAGGCCCCCTGGCCAGGAAGCACATGGCTTGCACATTCTAGAGTCTGCAATTAGATTCTAAGTCTTTGGTGGGGTTCGGTGGTAACGGCCTGTGACGTTCAGGACATCAGATGTTTCCCCTCTGCGGCTGGACCCTGCCCGGCACCAGCCTGGCAGGCACTGCAGCTTCACACCGGGCCCTGGGAGTGGCAGACACACCCCGGCTCCAACTGAGCGGTTCTGTGTTGCTGGGGTAGAGGTTGAGCCGCTTGTGTGGTTTACCTGCCACGTTCATAGTTTTAGCACTTTTTAATTTTTTAAAGTTTTGTAAAAATTCTTGAAAATGAAACAAGCTACTTTTTTCTTTTTAATTTATTGGTTAATTTTTGGACAAGAAATCCCGTAGACATTTTATATTGAAAAGTTTTTCAGTTGTGATTAAAAAATATACCTAAAGTAAAATATGTCATCTAAATAAATCATTTTTATCAGTTTTTTTTTTTTTTTTGATAGTTTTATTTCTTTATTTGAAGGGCAGAGTGGCTATGAGAGGGGGGTGGAGAGAGATCATCCATTTACCGGTTCACTCCCCAAATGCCCACAATAGCTGGTGCTGGGCTGGGCTGAAGTCAAGAGCCAGGAACACCATTGGGGTTTCCTACATGGGTGGCAGGAGCCCAAGTACTTGGGCCTTCTTCTGCTGTCTTCCCAGCTGCATCAGCAGGGAGCTGGATTGGAAGCAGGGTTGGAACGTGACCCCAGGCTCTGTGGTGTGGGATGTAGGCATCCCCAGTGGCAGCTTAATCCTCTGTGTCACAGCGCCGCCCTGCAGGCCGTTTCTGGGCGTGCAGTTCAGCGGCACATTTGCCTTGTTGCGCAGTCACTGCCGCTGCTGTTCCCAGGACAGCATTGTATCTTTGAAAATAGCCTTGATGGCATAGTTCTGACTTCAGAAGTAATACAGGCTCCTTGTGGAAACTTTAGAGAGTTACAAGGAGAACAGAAGCCATTCTGGATCCCGCCCCATGTTAAGGCTTTGGGGGCTGGTCTGTGTCCCTCGCAGGCAGCCTTCCATCCTTACAGCTGATGCAGGCCGAGGCAGTTCTGTGTCTCAGCGAGCCCTGGCCACATCCTGAGTTATGGGGGAGCTTGGCGGGGAGAGAGCCAGGTGACAATGAAAAACAAAAGCCCTGAGTTTTCAGTCCTTTTGATGGACTCGTTTGCTTCCACACACTGAACTGAGCCCTTCTCTCTGCCCAGGCTGAGTAACCGCTGATGGGGCCATGGGGGAGCTCACCCACTCTTGTTTTCCGATCTGACCTGCACACGCTGCTTTGAGCACTACGCCCCACCATCATCTCCTTGTTGTACGGAAGATAAGATCTTTTAGGGCCTTGGATTTTCTTTTGATCAGTACTCACATAATAATGAAAATCCTCTCTTATGTGTGCCTGTGGCTGAGTCCCTTTTGCCTTGTCTGCGTTTGCTAGTTCTTCAGCGGGTATATTAAAAACACAAGCAAGCGTAGACAGTGGCATCTGAGTGTAGAGAAGAGGGGACCCACAGGGCGCCCCAGACGGTTTTCTCCAGCTGTCGTGCTGTGCCCCACCGCCCAGGTATTCCCGGCGTTTCCACAAGACCCTGAGGCGCCTGGTGCCTGACTCCGACGTGCGCTTCCTGCTGTCGGAGAGTGGCAGCGGCAAGGGGGCCGCCATGGTGACGGCGGTGGCCTACCGCCTGGCTGAGCAGCACCGGCAGATAGAGGAGACCCTGGCCCACTTCCGCCTCACCAAGGAGATGCTGCTGGAGGTGAAGAAGAGGATGCGGACCGAGATGGAGGCGGGGCTGAGGAGGCAGACGCACGACAAGGCTGTGGTCAAGATGCTGCCCTCCTTCGTCCGCAGCACCCCCGACGGCACCGGTGAGGCCCTGGCGGGGTGGGGGTGGGGCTGGGCCAGCCCCAGGGCCGCGAGCAAGAGCCGTATCCCCCTCAGACCTCTGTTTCCCATTTTGGCCGCTGACTTGTGTGTACCGACTCAGGGCTGTCAGCGTTCCTCTGGCTACCCCTCTCACCCTGGTGCTGTCTCAGAAGCCTTGGCCCTGCCTGTGGAGTTGAAGGTGCAAGTGAGGCCGGGGACTGGCTCGGCTGTGGCTCAGGAGAGATTCAAGGCCAGGCTGGAGCCCAGGGGAGGAGGAGCGAGCTGCCTCCTTTGGTGGGAGGGACTGCATAATCACGTTGCAGAGGAAGGCAGGTGTGCCGCTTTTGCACGCACTCCGCACATTGGCATACATGATTTTTGTTGAGGTTCCTTAAAATCCGGCATTGCTGTCAGGCTCTTTGGCAACCCTGTTGCTGGTGACAGGTGGTTCAGGTGCTGGCCTTCTGCCCTTCCACGTGGCTCAGAGTTTGTGGTGGTGGGGAATGAGCACCCACTCCTCCGCGTAGGAGGGAGGACTTCCTGCTGCCCCTTTGACTCACTGTGGGCATTCCCTGATGGAAGGCTGCAGAGCTGGGGTCCCCAGCTGCCCCAGGGCACAGAACTCTGGGCCCTGCTTGGAAGGCGGCAGAGCTGGGCTCCCTGGCTGCCCAGGGCACAGAACTCTGGTCCCTGCTTGGAAGGCGGCAGAGCTGGGCTCCCTGGCTGCCCAGGGCACAGAACGCCGTTTCTGTCCTTCGCTGCCGCAGAGAACGGTGACTTCTTGGCCCTGGATCTCGGAGGAACGAACTTCCGCGTCCTGCTGGTGAAAATCCGAAGCGGGAAGAAGCGCACGGTGGAGATGCATAACAAGATCTATGCCATCCCTCTGGAGATCATGCAGGGCACCGGGGAAGAGGTGAGGCCCGTGTGCAGCCCACACAGGGACAGTGGCTTTGGTGGTCCTGCGATGCCCCCAGCTGGGCCCTGTAGTCCCCTCAGCCACGCTTGGCCTGCTGCTCTGGTGGCTGTAAGGAAAGGGGAGCTGCTGTGTATGTCAGGATGTGCATGTGTGTCAGTGTGTGTGTGTCAGCGTACATGTGTGTCAGTGTACATGTGTATCTGGGTGTGTGTCAGTGTGTGTCAGGGTTTGTGTGTGTTGGTATGCATGTCAGTGTGCCTGTGTCAGGGTGTGTGTCAGGGTCTGCATGTGCATCAGTGTGCATGTGTGCTAGGGTGTGTGTCCGGGTGTGTGTCAGGGTGTGCGTGTGTGCCTGGACATGCACGCTGAAGGTCTCAAGAGCAGAGAGGACACGCGTGTGCCTCTTGCCTCCTGCAGCTGTTCGACCACATCGTCTCCTGCATCTCCGACTTCCTGGACTACATGGGGATCAAGGGCCCGCGGATGCCGCTGGGCTTCACATTCTCGTTCCCCTGCAAGCAGACGAGTCTGGACGCGGTGAGTGTGGGCAGGGCTGCCTCCAGCCTGGCCGTCATCCCCGGGTGCCTGGGCCTGTCTCGCAGGTCCAGGGGTTCACGGGCTCTGTTGGCACCTGGACATCCTTCGGGGCCTCCCCTTGAAAACCAGCCTTCCCCTCGGCCTCCCGTTCCTTGGACGTGGTCCTGATTATGACTTTCCCATGGTTCCTGGTGACTGTTGCTGGGCAGGTGCCTGTGTCCCCGCACACCCAGCACAGCGTCCTGTCAGAGGACAGCCTGGAGAGCTCCTGTTCAGTCAGCACCGTGAAGGCTCCGAGATCAGGGCCTGAGCTCTGGGCACAGAACCAAGGGCCACAGGGTCTGTCCTTAGGGGGCCCCCAGCCCCAGGGAGGAGGGTCAAGTCCTTGTCCTAGCTGGATAGGGCTTGGGTGTGGTCCTGGAGGGCACCCATTATGCCATCACCCAGGCAAGACGGGGCAGGAGCGAGCCTGTTGAAGAGCCGCAGGTAGTGCCGTCTGCCACAGGTGGAGGCCCTGGACACAGTGTCCACTCACAGGGCCTGAGGCCAGGGGTGAAGGTGGGGTAGGCAACACTGGGAGAGCCAGGTAAGGTCTCTGCCTGACTTGAGATGTTTTCCTTCTATTTATTTATTTAGCTATTTGAGAGGTAGAGTTCCAGAGAGAGGGAGAGACAGAGTCTTCCATCCACTGGTTCACTCCCCAAATGGCCACGATGGCCAGAGATGGGCTTATCTGAAGCCAGGAGCCAGGAGCTGCTTCTGCGTCTCCCACATGGCTGCAGGGGCCCAAGGACTTGTTCCATTTTCCACTGCTTTCCCAGGCCACAGCAGAGAGCTGGACGGGAAGTGGAGCAGCTGGGACTCGAACTGGTGCCCATAAGGGATGCCGGCACTGCAGGCAGTGGTTTACCTGCTACACCACAGCGCCGGCCCCCAGAAATCTGGTGATTTTTTTAAACAGTGGTGCTTACACCGTTGCCTTGCCTCTGTCACAGAGGACCTCCATGGCATGTCCCCCAGGTGTGTGGCTTCGTTGCAGTGAAACCTGCTGTGTCCCACGGGCAGTGATGCCAGTGCTGCAGGATCCTTGCTTCCCTTAGTTAGGTTGTCAGCAAGCTGTGCTGTAGGGGACCTCTTGGTCAGACCTCAGGGCCAGACTGAGAATCAAGAGATCTGGGTTCTTGTCCAGCATTGCCATTTTCTGAGAGCCGTTTGCCGTGTGTGCCTCAGTTTCTCCGTCTGTGCAGTGGGGTTATAAGCCGGAGCACTGTGAGGACAGAAGGAGGGGCACCGGCCTGCCGCGCTCCCCGTGATGTATTGGTTTGAGCCTTATCTTCTTCAGAGTCCCCAGCAGGTGTAGCCTCGGGAGGGAGGGCGTGAACTCCACGTCAGTCACACGGGCCTTCCCCGGCGTCTTCCGTGTTTCAGGGAATCCTGGTCACCTGGACCAAAGGCTTCAAGGCGACTGACTGCGTGGGCCATGACGTAGCCACTTTACTGAGGGACGCCATCAAAAGGAGAGAGGTAACTGTCGCAAGAGCACTGCAAGAAATCTCTGTGGAATTCCAGCAATCCAGGAGCGCGTGACCTGGGCAGTCAAAGCACCTCGCTTCCCCACCTGACTGCCCGCAGTAAAACCAGGGCACACAGCCTCGCGAGACCATCACAGGAGGATTGCCTTTTAGTAACAAGACAGTGGGCCACAGCCCGGCACGTCCTGCCCAGGATGGCCTCATGGCACGCAGGTTTCCCACACAGCCGTGGTGGGTTTAGACGAGAGGCACCCCACCTATGATGGCCATCAGAGTCACCCCTGCTTCCTGACCACGTCCCACCTGGATCCAAGCCCCAGGCCTCCCCATTGCTGGGGTAGCAGAGTGGACGAGCGGGAGTGGGGGTGGGGGTGTGGAGCTGGCCCTTCCTTAAAGCCACACCTCTTTCTCTTCAAAGGAATTTGACCTGGATGTGGTGGCCATGGTCAATGACACGGTGGGCACCATGATGACCTGTGCCTACGAGGAGCCCACCTGCGAGGTTGGACTTATTGTAGGTGAGTGTTCTAACGAGCTGCAAAGGGCTGGTGTGGCCCTGGACACCATGGCCTTCAGCAGCCACTGACACGGGTTCTGCAGGTTGTTCCCTTTTATTCTGCACACGTCGGGGGTCTAGGTTCGGTAGCATGTAATCCCTGATGCACACTGACTGGGGCGGGGAGAAACCTGTCTGTCCCGTGGTCCTGCCCCAGGGGAAACACCCAATCCTGGCCGCCATCTGCAGACTCTGCCTGCACAGGGAGGTGTGTGTGTCTCCCCCTCCCTGCCCCGGCCCAGCCCGGCCCCGCCGCATGGGCCATTTGCTGAGTGTCTAGAGGTTGGGTAAGGCCCCAGCAGGCTGCCGCGCCGGTGCTGGAAGACCTTCTCCTTTGTTGTTGAGCTGCTGTGGCTTCTGCAGAAATTCAAAGAACGAGGGAGCAGGGGAAAGGTTGTTTGTGGCCGGTTCTGGGGCTTTGCCTCTCCCTCTGCTGGGCGGCTCCCTCCCTGCTGCTGTGGGCTTGGGTGTGAAATGCAGAGGCAGAGTGACACAGCACATTCCCCGCTGCAGGCCAGGACTCACCTTCTGCTTTCCAGGTCAGGCCCGCAGATGTTCCTGGCACCAGACTCTGGCCACGTTCAAAGCCATTGTCTCCTTCCCTCCATCCGTGGGTCTGTTTGCTGGGAACTCCCTTGGGTGACAAGTGGGGATTATGTGACTTGGCTTGGCGGGTTCCTCCCCCGCCTCCATTCCTGGGGTTCCTCTTCCCTCTCTTTCACACCTCGGGTGAAAGGGAGCTGCGGGTGCAGAAAACAGAATGAATCCAGGCATGTACTCAGTCCACGGGTTCCACTTGTTTCTTCCAAGGCAGTGAAGGTGCCAGAGCCAGGGGGTCTGTCCCTGAGTCACTCCTTGATGCTGAACTTGTGCCTACATCCCAGGCAGGAGGGGTCTATGCTCCAGGGCCACCGTGGTCACTGGGCCAGCAGCCCAGGCGTGCCTGGGAGCCTGCTGGACGCGCCAGGTCTCAGGCCCGCCCCAGGCTCCCTGACCCAGATCTGGATCTTAACCAGAGCCCCTGGGGGTTCAGACGCGTACTGAAGTGTCTGGGAAGGACTGCTTGGTTTGGTTAGTTGGCTGGTTTTTAAATGTTTAGTCCATTCAATAAGAGAAGCCCCAGTTGCTCCTCTTCCAGGCCAGCTCTCTGCTGTGGCCCGGGAAGGCAGTGGAGGATGGCCCAAGTGCTTGGGCCCTGCACCCTCATGGGAGACTAGGAGGAAGCACCTGGCTCCTGGCTTCGGATCGGTGCAGCGCTATGGCTGTGGCAGCTGTTTGGAGGGTGAACCAACAGAAGGAAGGCCTTTCTCTCTGTCTCTCTCACTATCTAACTGCCTGTCAAAAAAAAAAAAAAAAAAAAAAGAGAGAGAGAGAAGCCCACTGACTGCCCATTTACATGTCCTAGCAATTAAAACTGCAGTGAACACATCCTCTCAATTTCCTTTTTTTTTTTTTCTTTTCAAGATTTGTTTGTATTTATTTGAAAGGTAGAGTTACAGAGAAAGGGGGAGAGAGAGATCTTCTGTCCTCTGGTTCACTCCCCAAATGGCCACAATGGCTGGGGCTGGGCCAGGCTGAAGACAGGAGCCTGGAACTCCATCCAGGTCTCCCACAGGGTGGCAGGGGACCCAGTATTTGGGGCCATGTTCCACTGCTTCCCAGGTGCATTAACAGGGCTCTGGATAGGAAGTGGAGCAATCAAGATTCAAGCCCGTGTCCCCTGCAGTACAGCCCCAGCTCCTCAGTTCCTTTACATGGACTGGAACGGCACAGTTTGTGGTCCCACCCCAGCCCTGTGGGGGCCGCACTCTCAGGAACAAGCTCTAGGAGTGCAGGCATAGAAACCCGCGGGCTGTGAGCCCCTGGAAGCCATCTGCCAGATAGTGGGTACACCTGTACACCCAGATGAACGTACCTTTTTCCTAGGAGAATCATCAGCTTTTTTTTTTTTTTTTTTAAGGACTCATTTCTTTATTTAGAGGCAGAGCTCCAGACAGAGAGAGGGGTCTTCCATCCACTAGTTCACTCCGCAAATGGCCACAATGGCCAGAGCCAGGCTGATCTGAAGCCAAAAGCCAGCAGGATCTTCCAGGTCTCCCACATGGGTGCAAGGGCCCAAGGACTTGTGCCATCCTCCACTGCTTTTCCAGGCACATTAGCAGGGAGCTGGATTATAAGTGGAGCAGCCGGGACTCGAACTCATGCCTGTATATATATATATATATTCAAGTGCAAGTTTTTTCAGTTTTCATTTATTTGAAATGCAGAGCTGAACAAACTCCATTAGTTCACTCCCTAAATGCCTGCAACAGCTGGGGCTGGACTAGACCAAAGTCAGGAGCGAAGAACTTAGTCCAACTCTCCCGCCTGGTTGGCAGGGACCCAAGTACTTGAGCTGTTACCTGCTGCTGCCTAAGGTGTTCAGTACCAGGAAGGTGGAATCAGGAGTGGAGTCAGGACTCGAACCCAGACACTCCGGTGTGGGAAGGAAGTGTCTCAAGCAGTGTCCTCACCGCTGTACCAAATGCCTGCCCGAGTGTTTGTGTATGTGTGTGTTCACATATTTTTTCCTTGTCTGCGCATTGCCTAAACTTATACCATTCCAGATTTATGCCTGTGTCCTAAGACCATCTATTAACATAAGTATAGCCCTGCCTGCATGGATAAACATGGAAGGCCGTTGGTGTAAAGCGAGTTAATCAGACGCTCTCCGGGTGGCTTAACTCATACTCTCTGTTTATATTTCAAAATTTTTTCCTGGAGGACATGGGGGAAGCAAAGCTGTTGCTGTGTTCATCTCCAAAGCATGCCCCTTATCTGCGGAATGCCGGCCCCGTGCCTGGTGTCAGGGCCGTTCGCGCACACGCCCCCGTTTGTGTCGCAGGGACGGGCTGCAATGCCTGCTACATGGAGGAGATGAGGAACGTGGAGATGCTGGAGGGGAACGAGGGGCAGATGTGCATCAACATGGAGTGGGGCGCCTTTGGCGACAACGGCTGTCTGGATGACATCAGAACCATCTACGACCGACTGGTGGACGAATATTCTCTAAACGCTGGGAAGCAGAGGTAATTGTGCTTGGGGGGTGGGGGACACCCGAGGGTCAGGACCTTGAGGACACTCGGCTGCCTTCTACCTCTTGCCATGGGAAAGGTTTAGGAGGAGTGAGGTCCTGGCAGAGACCTGGAGACTGACCCCTGTGGCTCACTCCTGACCTTGGCTTTTGGTCCAAGGACAGCAGAGGGCTGGGCCCCCAGAGTGGTACAGGATGGCCCAGAGGACAGATAGCCAGACCGAGCCTCCCCATCCACATGGCATGGGGGTGGGGCTGCAGGTAGGGGCAGCAGAGCCCTCCCTCCCCATTCTTCCTTGCCTCTGTGAGCCTCCAGCCCCACCTAGTGCTTGCTAGGGCTTTGCCGCTCAGTTCCCAGGGACCATGTCTGAAGCAGCAGTGTCCACGCTCCCAGGAGATGGGACAAAAGAGCCTGTGTCTCCAGAGGCAGAAGGCAGGGCTAGGTCAGCACCTCCCGACACGGGTGGGTCCCCAGCCTTTCCCAAGGCACCACCTTGTCCCATTATGTCCGTTAATGAGGGAGGAAGAGAGGAGCGAAGCTTGCCATAGACAGATGGTGGTTATTGCACCCCATGCCGGGTGGTGTTTGTCCTCGCTAGCTGACACCGGCGCCTACCAAAGGCTCTCAGCCAAGCCCCTCTGTTGGAGAGGAGGACGGGCAGGTGCTGGAGGAGGTAGAGACCTGCCAGCATCCACCTGAGATTGTTTCCGAAGGGCTGGGGGTAGGGTGTGTAAGGAGACCCCTTCGCCACCCTCTGCTGGTTCACGTTTTCCACGGCGTGTGCCGGGGAAGCCCTTAACCCCTGTCGCTTGCTGACGCCCTTGAGCGTGGGGAGGGCAGGCCCCATCACCCTTGGGAGTGTGTGGCCCTGAATCCTCTGGCCCGCGTGGCCTTAGCACACGGCTGTGTGTGTCCCCCAGGACCCTGAGTGTCTTCCTAGAACCCAGGGGCTTCCCATTGTCATTCACTTGTCCCTTTGACACTCAGCCCACTCATCTGCTTATTCTGTCGCCAAGTATGGAGCCCTTGATGGGGGGCCTGATGCTGTGCTGGGCCCTGGGCACTCAGGGCCGAGCCAGACACGCGTTCCCTGCCTTTGCAGGGCTGTCACTGCCGTGGTGACAGGAGGCAGTGAGGCCCTGGTTGTCATGAAGCTGAAGGGCAAGGTGTGTGTGTGTGCATGTCCGTGTGTGTTTGTGTGTGTGTGCTGTGCTGTGCTGACGCCCGTGAGGGGCCGACCGAGGGCTGGCGGTGGCCCGGTGGCTTCGCCTGGATGCCCAGCCTGCCTGCTGTCTCAGGTACGAGAAGATGATCAGCGGCATGTACCTGGGGGAGATCGTCCGCAACATCCTCATCGACTTCACCAAGAAGGGCTTCCTCTTCCGCGGGCAGGTCTCCGAGCCGCTCAAGACGAGGGGCATCTTTGAGACCAAGTTCCTCTCTCAGATCGAGAGGTGAGTGGCAGGGGCTCGCCCGCCGCACCCACGCTGACAGCTGGGGCTGGCTGCCAGGCTGTGCGGGCGGGGGGTCGCCGGGGGTTTGGCCCCGGGTGGGAAGTGTTTTCCCCACGGCAGTGGCCGGCCCTGAGTTTGCTTACTGAGGCCAAATCCTTTCGCTGTACATTCCTTGGCTTTTGTGCATCTTTTCTGCTGGGCAGTCATTATTCTTGTGTTGACTGATTCAGCGTAGGACAGGTAGAGTGCAGATCCCTGAAGGGGCATGGAGCAAGAACCTTGGGCCCAGTTGCCCTCAGTGCAGCCTGTGTGGCGTCCATGGGCCACCCCTCAGTCCCCTGCCTCCTGGTAAAGCCACTTCTGTCTTTGTCTCATGGCGTGAACATTTCATCCCCACCTTTGCTGTTAGAAAGCAAAAGCGTTTGCGCAGATGCCACCTTAGTCTTAGACTGGTCTTCGGGACCCAGGGGTGGCTCTGCACAGTCACCTAACGAAGCCTGCATGTTGATTTTGCCCAGACAAGGACATTGGCAAGTGCACGGCTCAGTGGCATTGTGTGCCCTTTTTTTTTTTTTTTTTTTTCTGAAAGGCAGAATTAGGAAGAAGGAGAGAGAGAGATCTTCCATCCACTGGTTCACTCCCCAAATGGCCATAATAGCCAGGGGCTGAGCCAGGCCAAAGCCAGGAGCTGGTAATTCCACCTGGGTCTCCCATGTGGGTGCAGAGTCCCAAGCACTTGGGCCATCCTCTGCTACTTTCCCAGGTGCATTAGTAGGGAGCTGGATCAGAAGTAGAACAGCCAAGATTCGAACTGGTGGTCTGTGGGGTGCTGGCATTGCGGGTGGCAGCTTAACTCACTGCGCCGTAACACCTGCCCTGGCATCGAGTGCGTCCACGTGGTTGTACAGTGGTCACCACCCTCCCTCTCCAGGACTTTTTCACCTTCTCAAATGGAAACTCCGAGCTCATCAAACGATTCCCATTCCCCGCCTCCTCCCCTCCCCGGGCTGCCAGCGTTCTGCTCTGTGCTTCTATAACAAATGCTACGTGCTTCCTCTTACGAGGTACCTACAGCATTTGTCCTTTGGTGTCTGGCATCTTTCACTTAGCATAATGTCCACAGGTACGTCGGGTCATAGCACCTGCAGTTTCCTCCCTTCAAGGTGACTGGTGTAGTGTCTCCTTTGTATATATGCACCGGAGGGATTGCTGGGTCATATGGAAATCCATCTTTGGCTTTCCAAGGAACACCTGCTGTTTCCTATTTCCACAGGAGCCGCTTTTACATTCCCCCAGCAGAGCAGTGAGGCTTCCTGTCTCTTCGTTTTTTTTGTTTTGTTTTGTTTTTGTTTTTTAATTATTTATTTATTTGAGAGACAGAGTTATGGAGAAAGGGAGAGACAGAGAGAGGCCTTTCATCCACTGGTTTACTCCCCAAATAGCCACAACAGCCAGAGCTGGGCCCATCCGAAGCTAGGAACTTCCTCCTCTACACCACAGTGCCAGCCCCCAGTTTCCTCCTCTTTAAAACAGGAATAATCCTCATCTTTGAGACTAAGCATGTACTGGTTGGTTGAGGAGTAAATGAGGTAGTGTACATGCGGGGAATCCTCAAAAAGGCAGACTGGTCTCAAGATCATCCATTGTCAGTCATTGTCCTCTCTTCTGCTTAATGCAGACAAGACAAAATCCCAGGAGAAAACAAAGGCCCTGGTACACATTAGGGAGGCCGTGCAGCCAGTGGACAAGTGAAAGGAGGGGCCGTCCCCACTAACGGAGCAGAGTGCCGGTCAGCCACCTCTCCACGAGGAGCAGGTGCCGCCTCCTGGGTAGCACTGGCACTGTGTGTCCAGAGCCCTGTGCCTGAGAAGTGGACCCCAGGAAATGATCCCAACTGCATGCAGAGACTTAGCCACAGGAAACTTCATCACACTAATTCTCTTAGTTATTATTGCCACTTACTTGAAAAAGGGAGACAGAGACCTTCCACCTGCTGACTGGGGCTGGGCCAGGCTGAAGCTGGGAGCCTGGAAGTCCATCTGGGTCTCCCAGGTGGGTGGTAGGGACCCAGGTCCTCCCAGGATGCATGATAGCAGGAAGCTGGAACTGGAACCCAGACGCTCTGATATCAGCTGCAGGGGTCCCAAGTGTTATCTTAACCACTGTGCCAAACATCCCTCCTCAGAGTCAGTATTTTATAATAGAAAATTGCAAAAGACTGACATTTCGGCAGACTGCTGATTTGGTAACGCTGCGTGCCTGGAGTGCAATGCTGTGTCAGCACTCTGCAGTCCTGCCCTCAGAATGGCTCAGGTTTACAAACCAGGGAAAAGGAAAGAAAACCACATGTGTGCAAAGGACGATTCCGTGCTCAGCTCACGAGCACAGCACCGTGTCCAGGGACAGCTAAGGAAAATACATGGGAAGGAAATATATTGAGCATTTGTCGAGGTGTTGGAATAATGGGTAGTTTTAATCTCCCAACTTTTATTTTTCTAGATTTGTCAAAATTCAACAAAATCCTTGTGAGATTTTTTTAAAAGAATATTTTCTTTTTTTAAAGATTTATTTTTTATTTGCAAGGCAGAAGTAGAGAGAGATGTTTTATCTGCTGGTTCACTCCCCAAATGGCCATACCGCTGAGGCTGTGCCAGGCCAAAGCCAGGAGCCAGGAACTCCATCTGGGTCTCCCACATGGGTGCAGGGGCCCAGTGACGTGGGTCATCTTCCACTGTTTTCCAGGTGCATTAGCAGGAAGCTGGGTTGAAAGTCGAACAGCCAGGACTCAAAATGGTGCTCATATGGGATGCTGGTGTCACAAGCGGTGGCTTAACCCACTGAGCCACAACGCCAGCGCCCTTTGAGATCGTCTTAAAAAAAAAAAAAGTTATTTTTAAGGCCTACTGGTGGCTAAGTACAGTGACCTGGGGCAGTCCCGCTTCACCCAGCACCTGGCTTCTGTCCCTCGCAGCGACCGGCTGGCGCTGCTCCAGGTGCGGGCCATCCTCCAGCAGCTGGGTCTGAACAGCACGTGTGACGACAGCATCCTCGTCAAGACCGTGTGCGGGGTGGTGTCCAGGAGGGCCGCGCAGCTGTGCGGCGCAGGCATGGCTGCGGTGGTGGACAAGATCCGCGAGAACAGAGGGCTGGACCATCTCAACGTGACCGTGGGCGTGGATGGGACACTGTACAAGCTTCATCCACAGTGAGTGGGGCCTCCCCCAGGGCTGGGGTGGCAGGGAATGGGGCCAGCCTGGAGGCTGTGCGCGTGTAGGGCCTGCTCCGGGCGGATGAGCAGCTCCAGAGTGTGACTGGGACTCGCGGGGCCGGGGGTGGGGTGGGGGGCTCAAGATGTGGCTTTCCTTGGCCAGCGCAAAGCCAGACCCTCAGGTGGGAGAGGAGGTAGGGGTGGGCGTGAGCGTGTGCTGGGAAGTGGAGAGGAAACTGAGAAAGGAGAGGGCCTTGTCTTGCTCACCTGCTAATAACTCAGTTTGTGGAGCCTTGGAAGGGCAGGAGCAGCTGTAGCTCTGGGCTTGGGGGCAGGGAGTGGCCTCCTCTTGGTCATATGTCTGACGCCCATGCGGGAGACGGGCGTGAGACCCATCTGTAGACTTACAGAGAACAAGAGGAGGAGGAGGAAAGAGAGGTCTTACATCTGCTGGTTCACCCCCAAAATGGCCACAGTGGCCAAGGCTGGGCCAGGCCAAAGCCAGGAACCAGAAGCTTCTGGATCTCCCATGTGGGTGCATAGGCCCAAGCACTTGGGCCATCCTCCACTGCTTTCCCAGGCACATTAGCAGGAAGCTGGATTGGAAGTAGAGCAGCTGGGACTCAAACTGGCGCCCATATGGGCTGCTGGCATCACAGGCGGGGGCTTAACCCATTATGCCACAGAACTAGCCCCCATTTTTTCTTTCTTTCTTTTTTTTTTTTTTTTTTTTTTGGGTAAAGATTTATTTTTTTTTATTTGAAAGACAGACTTAACAGAGAGAGGAGGAGGAGAGAGCAAGCAGGCAGAGTGTGGCATTGACGAATAGAGTGACCCTAATTTTATTGTCTAAACTGGGGTGCTTTTGCCAGCTTATTAGTTCCTGGTAACTACCCCGGGACCATCCTGGATAAACTGAGCCTTTGTGTCACCTCACACGTAAGCAGTGGCACCTGCTTACCTTGATGAAGCCACATGTCTTGCCACATCCTCACCCATGTCTGTACCTGCAGAGCTGTCCTCGCAGTCGCCTGAGCTGGCCCTGGCCCTGTCTCTACCTTGGCATAACGTGCAAGTGCCCAGAGTCATCCTCGAGTGCAGACCGCCCTCCACTGGGGGCTGCCTGCTCCAGGCTGTGGGTGCTGGGTGTTGAACTGGGATGGCAGTGAGCTGGGGTCCCAGCGCTGCAGCTGGGGGTTGGTAATGTTTAGTCCACAGAGCCCCCGTGTCCTTCTGGGATTTCAGGTTCCCTGGAGCTCCAAGCTCTGGGGGTAAAGGTGGAGGTGTGTCTGTGTCACTCATGCCCTCGCCCCCCCAGAAGCGATTTGGGCCAGGGCTGCTGAACCCATGTGGCTTCCGGCCACCCTGCTCCCGGGCAGCCTCTGCCGCCTTGGTCGGGCACTTGAGCGTCTGCAGGGGAGCACAGTGGCTCTTGTCTTTCTTCCTGTCTCCATCGTCTCCTCTGTCTCTGTCTCTTAGCTTCTCCAGAATCATGCATCAGACCGTGAAGGAGCTGTCCCCAAAGTGTAACGTGTCCTTCCTCCTGTCCGAAGACGGTAGCGGTAAAGGCGCCGCGCTCATCACGGCTGTGGGCGTGAGGCTCCGAGGCGAACTGAGCAGCTAGGAGCCGGGGCCCCAGCCGCCATCCTTCTGGCACGTCTCTGCCAGCGCCGGTCCTGCTCCTCCCTGCGAGCCGTGCTGTGGCACGCGGCCGGAGCCCGCCGTCCCCGCCGCAGGGAGGAAGACGAAACCCAACTAACGGCGTATAACCTAGGGTACAACGTAGAGTGTGTGCTGTTGATAACCTCTCTCACCTGGGTCCCTCCTCACCCACCCTGCCACTCTGCATGATCTGATTTCGACCTGGTCGTCCGTCCCCCACGTGTGAAGTGTAGTGGCATCCATTTCGACCGTGTACATTTACCCAGCGGAGTTATCTATTGGCTCAAGATGAAAAAAATCACAGCACTGGGCAGCCCTCATGGGCCTCCGAAGCTCATCGTTGGGGTCCCCTCCCCCGTGTGAAATGTATTATCACCAGCAGACACTGCCGGGGCTCCACCTGCCGGGGCGCCGCCTGGAGGGCAAGGGGGGGCCTCATGGTAGCCGCTGCCTCCTGTCCCGGCGCCACCCTCACGTGTCTGTGGACCCCGATCCTAGCCACACCGTGACAGTCTTGCATCCTGTTTGTCTTGTGGGGGGAGGGGGGCTGTCTGGGGGAGAATGTCTTGTCTGTATGTGGGTAAGAGGAGCCAGCCAGCCACCGTGCCGTCACTGGAATCTCCATCGCTTCTGTGAGCCGTGTTGTATGACCTAGTAAACTTTGTACCAATTCAAGGCCCTGCGTCCCGCGTCCCGCGCCTGGGGATGTCCCCAGACTAAATGCAGGAGAAAGGTTATGGTCTTCAGCCCCCGGCCTTGGGTGGGCACGAGGGCTTAGGTCCTCTCCCTGTGGAACGTCACAGAAGTAGTCTTTCGCCCTGTCTTCCTCCTCTAGTCCCAGGGTCCCATAGCCCCTTCCCCACCTCCTATCCGAAGGTGACAGTGTAAGGCCCTTGTCCTCCGACTTGGCTCCCAGGAGCCATTCAGGGCAGCCCTGATTCACACCCCCTGCCCCTGCCGTGTGCCCCAGGAGGCCTCCTCTTCCATCTCCCTGTCTGCCAGCGGCCGCCTGCCCCACGTGGAGCCTCGGAGCAGCCCAGCTCTGCGGGATTGCTGCACTCGCCCCCCAAGTCTGAACTTGACCCTGCCCATCCATCGGGCACTAGCCCTTATCTGACCCTTCTCATTCTGTGGCTGCCATGTTGGAGTCTCCTGCCAGCCCTTTGCTGGGTCCCACCCCCTTGTGGCTCCAGGCGCCCCGTGATGTCCCAAGCCACGACTCCAGCTCTCCGTGGCTTCCCCAGGACTGACTGCCCGCTTGGTCTGGTGACATCAGAGTCCCTTTATTTGGGGTTCCTGCAGTGCCGGTGTCTGGTACAGTGATCTGTGGAGAACATGGATAACGCAAAAACATTGATGTGTACGTGGATGGGACATGGTTCTTCTGGGGGCAGGGGTGGAGCAGGAGTCAGCGAGAGGGGAGGGCTGTGCCCTGGGCGGGGCTGGGGGTCGGGACACCTGCTGCTGTCGGCTGCTGCATGGGTGAGGTTGGGAGCTGCGTGGCTGACTTGCAGGTGGTTTTTGTGGGAGATGGCTGGCAAAGAAGTCGCAAGAACCACGCTGCTGTTTGGTGAGCGCTGTGTGGCCTGGTTTGCACGCGTCACGTGCATCAGTCCCCTACCTCCATGTGAGGCGTGGGCTGCTGGGCAGAGGAAGAGGTGGAGGGCCAGAGCGACTTGTCCAAGGCAGCACAGCTGAGGTCCCCGCTGACTCAGCCCCCCTCTCCACTGGCCTGGAGGTCCTGGGCCAGCTCGTGGCCGATGGGCGTGGCCAGGCACACAGCCGCCTCCTTGTGTCTTTAGCCTGATGAGGAATCGGTGTGTCGGATTCTGCACTGCCCACAGATGTCCTTGGCTTGTCTGGAGGTGTTTTTTGCAAGCCAGATCTCACAGGTCCACAGGTCGCACACTTAAATTTGGGATTTTGGGTTTTCCTGAAAGGGTGAGAGGCCCTGGCAGCTATGGGCTGCCCTGACTCTGACACCATTCACCCAAAGCGGAGCGGCTGCCGACCCCCTGACAGCCTAGCGCCCCGGTTTGCCGCAGTCTGCACCTCTCCCTATCACATCAACCCTGACGCTGGAAATCAGCACGTGGAGTTTTTCTTTTGTGCTGGATCCAGTTCACTACTTTATGTTGCTTGCTCTAGGAAGGTACCTGAGCTTTCGATTCCTGGCGTAGGTAAGTGCTGGCCCCATGGGAGACCCTGGCCCCATCTTGTTTTCCCTGGGTGTGGCGGGCATGGGCCAGACCCTCAGATCCGGTCCTCTCAATTGGCTGCTTCCCAAGGGGTGCTAGGTCCCCACCTTGCAGCCAAGCACGAGGCCTCAGAAATCATAGGCACCCCCATCCTGGGGACCCCCAGCCTGCCCATTGGCAGCCTCGGAGGGAGCCACGTCCCCAACCAGGAACAGAGTCTCTTTGGTGTGACACCTGTTGACCCTCACGGAGAGGGACGGCGTGTGCGTCAGCTCCAGCTTGTCTTCCTCGGTGGGCGTGACCCAAGGGCAGCAGCGGAAAGCAAGGCGGAATCCGGAGCGAAACCTGGGGGGGGGGGGGCGGGTAGGTCACCTTGAGCGAGGGAGTGGGGTGCGGTAGCCCTCGGGAAAGTGGGGCCTCACGCGGGGGAGACGCCATGGCTCGCTGTGTCTTAGCAGGTGCGTTCTATCCCCGTGTGGGGTTTGGGAACCAGCCGGAAGTGCTCTAGAGCTAAGAGGCCATCGGGTGGCTCTGCGGGTTTGGGCTGTGTCGTTGCAGACACAGGAACGCAGCCAGTGATATAGTCCTGGCTGGTCTGTTGGCTGGCTTCCCTAAAGAGTATTCAGAGTCTGTTTTAAAAAAAAAAGCAACTAGGACTTGGGCAGCGTGGGTGCACTAAAGGTGCTCTCCGAGGGGACTGCAACAGAGAAGGCACATGTGGAGCTACCGAGTTACGACAGGTTTGCTTAAAAAATAACCCCGCGTGGCAGCACTGAAAGCCCCTGGACTTCAGAGGCACAGTGAGTGGCTTGGCAGGAGCGCCAGCTGGCCAGCCGGGGCAGAGGGGAAGGAGCCCTGTCCCAGCCGCGTGCACGCTCTCCCTGGGGCTGTGTGCCCCCGTGTCCCCGCAGAGCTGCAGTGTCCAAGCCTGGCGGCCTCGGTGCCCAACCTGCCCAAACCCGGCTCCCGGCAGCTCTGGCAGACCTGCTGGGGTCGCCCCGACTTCCTCTCCCACGCCGTCATCACGCCTGACCGTACCCCAGCTGGTCTCTCACCTGGGTGACTGCGGTAGCTTCCCTGAAGCCCTCTCCCTGTGTCTCCCCTTGTCCCTGTGGTCCAGCTCCCGTGCAGCACGGGCCTGGTTCTCCTGAGAGCTAAGCCAGAGCACAGGACGTGTCCATCCTGGAATGCCTGGTTCCAGCCCTGGCTACCCTGGGCTGCTAATCCAGCTCCCCGCTACTGCACCTTGGATGGAGTTTTCCCCCTCGTAGCTGGTGCTCCCCTTCTTCCCGTTCTGTCTGTCCCGACCCCCTCTGACTTCCCCTCCTGAGCATCTCTCTGGTCCTCCCTTCTCTCTCCTCCTCGTCCTTGTCCCGGATGTGGACCGAGGGGCAGACAGACGAGGGGCGCCGTGGCCTGGGCAAAGGGGCGAGGCTTTGCGGAGGAGGGGTTAGAGCTCAAGCCAGGCCCGGGCCAGAAGGCAGACTGCTGAGAGCCGGCCAGGTGGGAGGGCAGGCGGGCGGGCAGGCTCACCTGTGGTTGAGGCAGCAGTAGATGATGGGGTTGTACATGGTGGAGCTCATGGCCAGCCAGAAGAGTACCAGGTAGACCTGCTGGATGAACTTGCGGCAGTAGATGTCGTCCTGGAAGTGGCCCAGCAGGAAGTAGAGGTGGTAGGGCAGCCAGCAGACGGCAAACGTCACCACCACCAGCACCATGGTCTTCACGAACTGGCCACGAGAGCTCAGGTCACTCCGGAGCCGCGAGCCACAGCCCTCCAAGGGCAGGTGCCAGCCTGGGCCGCCCTCCATGGCTGGACCTCACCTCCGGGCCTCTGCCCAGGCTGGTCCTTCTGCCCTCACTGCCCTCCTCCTTTGAAGTCCTCATTGCTGTGAGCCCAGCACCAGATCCTGGAGGGTGGATGGGCTCCCGCCAGCTCCTAACCCCAACCTCAGGGATTTACAGAGTGCTGTATCCCTGAGATATGTGCCTGTCCATGGGCAAGCCGGAAGGCTCCCCTGTGACCCCCTGCCTCCCTGAGCCCGCAGGGGCGGCTCCCAGGCCGGCCCCCGCCCAGCCCCACACCCACCTTCTTCTTGGCCCGCAGGTGGCGCAGGTTGGCGCCGTGGGTCTGGTGTCCGGGCACAGTGCGCCTCCAGAGCTTGAAGCCAATGACACTGTAGGCCACGAACATCACCACGAGTGGCAGGAAGTAGATGAGGGCGATCACCGTGAGGTGGTACCTGGGGGAGAGCCAGAGGTCTGGGCAGCGGGCAGCCGCCCTGGCTCGGACGTCCCTGGGGCCCGATTGGTTCCAGAGGCCAGGGCTTGGTGTAAAGAGAAGGCCATCTCGGCAGCATTTGTGCCCCAAGGGGGGACACCAGCATTAGCTGGGAGTCGTCCAGGTGACAGACACTACCAACGAAGGAAATAAATAGCAACACGCTGGCTTTGAAATTTAAGTATAGAGGAGAAAGTCAAATCCCAGGCCCACCACGATTAGCGATGTGGCCTATTTTCTTCTAGAATCCTATGCATATGTAGCAAACCTCTATGTGGGTGGATGGATGGATGGATGGATGGGTGGATGGGTGGATGGATGGAATGGCTAGCATCAGTGGGATTCCATCTTGTACCCAAGCCTGCAACAAGGAAAGGCGGTGGGATTGCCACATTGCACACATCACTGGGCCACCTGCTTCCTGCCCGCGTGTCAGCAAGGCCCTGGCATGCCACCCCAGGCAGGCCACCCTCAGACCCCTGCATGGAGACTACCAGTCCCTGGGCGCACGCCAGGCTAGGCTGAGAGAGTGCAAGGGCACCATGGCCTACTCTGCTCTGCACCCTCAGGAGTGACCAGCGGGGGCCCCAGAGCAGCCCTGGAGCCAGCCGAAGCCCTGCCTGTGGCCTTTTCCTTTCTTCTTACCCTGCACGCCCTGTGGGAGGGGAGCAGGTGCCCCAGCAAGTCTCCCTCCCGGAGCCTGGTGTGTGGAATGCCGCTCGCTGGCTTTGCGAGTATGGCCATTGCAGAAGCTGGGGTGGGGTGGGGGCGGCTCCTGGATGCCCTGGTCCTCACGTGGGGTCTGGATGGGGAGCCCCGCTGCAGAACAGGTGAGAGGGGAAGGCACAGTGAGTGCCCGCCCTGTCACCACTCAGGGTGTCCGAGCTAGAGACACCTGGGAGATCAACCAGGCCACCTGCCTCAGTGTCCAGAGACAGAACTGAGGCCCAAAGAGGCGCAGGAATCTGTGCTGGTCAAAGCTCTGCAGGCTGCACCGGAACCCACGCCACTCCCCTCTCACTGAAGGGCGGCACTATGGGAGTCGGAAATGTGGGATTCTTGCCCAGCCTCAATGCAGCGTGTGACTTAGGGCAAGGCAGTTCTCGCCCTCAGCCTCGGTTTTCCCGTCTGTAAAATGGGGAGGTCACCCCTACCTCCTCCCTCCTCCACTGCCCAGGATGATAGGAATCCCCACGGGCTAGGGTGAAAGAGCTGAGCAGCGTGGGGGCCGCCTTCCGGGGTCTCCCCAAATCAGGGATGTCTCCCCTTGGGCCTGGCTGGTGTTTTTGTACTTTTGGGTTCGGGGGATGTGTGTCTCTGAGGGGGCCTCCAAAACTTCATCAGATTCCTACACACAGGCTGGGAGCCCCCAGTCGCCTGAGGCTAACGACCCCAGCACAGCAGTGCTGTTCTCGCACAGAGCCAGGCTTGCCCAGATCCTCTCTGACTCCATGGAACTCGAGAGTGCAGCTCTCCTGGCCCAGCGCGGCCGTCCTGTTACTGCACAGGGCTGGAAGGCCCTGCCCGCAGTAGCTGGTATTTGATGGCCTAAGTTCTTGCTTCCACTCCCAGGGACAGAGGCCCATGCCTGAAGGTGGGGAAACACTGCGCCCTAGTGGTCAGTTCCAAAATGCCACCTTTCCCAGGGCCTGCAAGGGGGATGCTGCCTGAACACCAGCGTCAGTGAGGGTGGGGGACCAGGTGGAGGCCGAACACCAGGACCAGGCTCCGTGGCAGCCTGACGCCTTCCCTACCTAGCATGGAACGGCCTCTCCTGCTAGGTGCTTGAGACAGATGGAGACCAGGTAGGGGCGGGGGTGGGGTGGGAGGATGCTAGGGGTGGAGGCTGGGTTGTCATGGTTACCCAGCAGCTCTTGGCCAGGAGTGTGTGCGTCCCCATGCTTGCAGCATCAGGGACTTTGTGGGACTAAATCGGCCACCTCCAGGTCTGGTTTTGTTGTCCCTGGGTTGGGTGCCTGTTCTGTGCCCTGCACACTGCTAAAGGCTTCCTACGATCCATGGTTACCAGTCCTCACTCGAAACAGAGGCTCTGGCTGGGAGGGGTGGGGCCAGCATAGACTCCCAAGCCTCCATCAGCTCTGTGCTCTAACAACAAGCCATGCTGTGCTTTGCGGGGCACAAAGCCACACTGTGACGGGTCACACAGCGTCTGTGCTGCACCCAAGTTCCTCTGCCCACCCCTGCCATGGTGCCCACCTCAGCATGGAGCAGGCAGCAGGCCTGGGCACACACAGAGCCCTCTTCCAAACAGATTCCCTCACACGTGCCTGCCTGCACTTGCATAGGGATGCAGACAAGAGTGGCTGCAGCGTGTCTGTGACGTGCGGGGTGACTGCGCCTGGGCCTGTGCCTCGAATCCTTATTCCAGGACTCCCATCCTTGTTTAAGTAGCAGAGCGGCTGGGAGATGGGGCTCAGAAGCAGCACTGCCTGGGTTCGAATCCCACTTTACCACTTACTTGTGTGCACTTGGGCACACTGCTGAGTTTTCTCAATGCTTCGGTTTCTTCACCCAAAATGGGAATAATAAAAAGAATAATATGGGTAGGTCCCAGGTCAGCAGACGGCTGGGCTGCAGAGCTGCGCCGACACACAGGTTAGGTGGGGGATGTGCACGCTCCACTTAGGACGTTTTCAATTTACCATGTGTGCTCCTAGACGCAGGTGCACGCCCCAGCACCTACACTGCTCATCCATGGATGTGAGTGCACACACACATATACACACTGCTCCTGTGTGGACATGATGCACACACACACACTGCTCCTGTGTGGACATGATGCACACACACACACACACTGCTGCTGTGTGAACATGATGCACACACACACACATACACACTGCCCCTGCGTGGACATGATGCACACACACTAGTCCTGCGTGGACATGAGTGCACACACACACACACTGCTTCTGTGTGGACATGATGCACACACACACTGCTCCTGTGTGGACATGATGCACACACACACACACACTGCTGCTGTGTGAACATGATGCACACACACACACACACACTGCTCCTGTGTGGACATGATGCACACACACACATACACACTACTCCTGTGTGGACATGAGTGCAGACACACACACACACACACTGCTCCTATGTGGACATGATGCACTTACACACACACTGCTGTGTGAACATGATGCACACACACACACATACACACTGCTCCTGTGTGGACATGATGCACACACACACACTGCTCCTGCATGGACATGATGCACACACACACACACACACACACACTGCTCCTGTGTGGACATGATGCACACACACACACACACACACACTGCTCCTGTGTGGACATGATGCACACACACACACACTGCCCCTGCGTGGACATGATGCACACACACACACACACACTGCTCCTGTGTGGACATGATGCACACACACACACTGCTCCTGCATGGACATGATGCACACACACACACTGCTCCTGCATGGACATGATGTATACACACACACACACAGCCTTACAGGAGGAGCATCTTGCCTCCGCTGTCTTCAGGCCAAGCCACCACGCACTTGGTGGCGCCCTGGTCCATGGTGATGGTGGAGTAGAAGCACTGGGGGAAGGCGAGGGCCAGGGCCACCAGCCAGATGCCAGCAATAACTGCCTTGGTGCCAGGGCCCGAGAGCCGGGGCTGGAAGGGGTGGACGATGGCCATGTACCTGTGAGCAGAGCACAGTGTGAGCAGTGGGCTGCTGCATCAGCCTGGCTCTCACTCCCCTCCCTTCCCCCAGCTCAGGCCCACAGTGCCCAGGCACCAACCCACGCCTCCCTCTGGATGTGAACGTTCCCACAGACGGCCACAAGAGGGCGCTGTGGCCTCACGGGCAGTCCGTCTCTCTACGTGCCAAGAGTGTCCACATTAGCCTGAAGCTCAGCCCTCTCGGAGCCCCTCAGCCCCGTGCCCAGCCCACTTCTGTTCAGAAACCTCGGCAGAGCTGGTAGCCTCCAGGATGAAGGCCAGATCCGTGCTGCCCACTAGAACTTTCTCTGATGTGGGAAACGCTCTGTTCATGCATTGTCCTGTTTGGTAGCCACTAACCACCTATGGCCACAAGCACGAGAAAGTGTGGCTAATGTGGCCAAGGAGCCATGTTGCATACTTCAATTCATGCACACTTCAATACGCACCTATGGCGCAGGTCAGGCCCTAGCCTTTAAACTTGGCGTTCAAGGCCCTGTGCATGTGGCCAGCCCACGTTTCAGCCTCCTTGGTCACTGCTCCCACACCACCCCTGGCTCACGCTGGCTGTGGGGCAGCCCTGCGTGACCTTCTATGGGGTGCTCCCTCCCTCCTCAGCTTGGAAAGCCTCCTTCCTGCCCCTCCTGTTAAAATTCATGTTGGACACCACCTCCCTGTTGCAGGTAGCAGGAGCTGCCGCCTCTCTCTGGGGGAGCTGCAGGGGTTGAATCTGCCACCTGGCACCCCTGCTACCTGGATGCGGAGCTCCTCTCTGCTCCCAGGCGCCCCGGAGTCCTGGCCCTGGTGGGACTGAGGAACGGTGGGCTTCGGGGAAGCTGCCTGCTTCTCCCAGGCCAAAGGAATTGAAGGGTGGGGTCCACTAAGGATACAGGCGCCGGCCTCTGCCCACTCCCTTCCCTTCACGTGGCCGTGTGGCCTGGCCTTTGGTTTTCTCTCCAGGAGAGTACCTGGCAGATCTTTGTGCCCAGGGACCGCTCCTTAGAATGAGATTTGCATGTCTAGGATACACAGGGTTACAAAGACAATGGGTTCTACCAAAGGACAAATACCCAAGTGGAAAATACACGCCCTTGTTTGCCACCCAACGAGTAGCAAAGTGGAGCACCAACAGTGAGTTTCAGAGGTGAGCAGTGCAGTGGCCCTTCTAGACAGGTGATGTCAACTCCCTCCCTCCCGGGCCCTCCCTGGGGCTGAGCCAGGGCCAGCTCCCGTCTGGGGCTGCAGCAGGTGCCTCCGGATTCCCGGGCACCCGTCCCCGCCCCCACAGGTGAGGCAGGTGGCCTCAGGTCAGTGTGGGGGCTTGGTTCCCCGCCTGTTCCTGGAGGGAGGTGGCCGAGAGGCCATCTTGTGCGTCGAGGGGCAGGGTCCTGCGACCTGGGATTCAGACGGATTCGCCACCGGTGCTCCCACTGTCCAGCAAATGGCGGAGCTCTCCCCGCCTCCTGTCCACTCTGCGAAATGGACTGTTGGTGTCAGCAGGGCTGCTGTGGGAAGCGGCGAGGCGCTCATTACTGAAACTCTGCCCCAGCGGGCAGCCTCCGGTGGTGCTGGCCGCAGCATCGGGGAGTAGGGCCTGCAAAGAGCCAGAACAGGCCTGCGCAAGTGCTTGTTGCGCGCATGCGCGAGGACAGGAGGCGCCGAACGGGTGAATCTCCGCTGTCGCTGTAGCGGGCCCGGTTATTCCACCGGCCTCCAGCGGGTTCCCCCGACTGCCCCCGCCCCGGCCCCCACCGTCTCCTCCCGCCCCGCAGTGGAAGCTCTGGGAGGCCGGTTTTTCCTAGGGCTGTGCCTGCCACAGAGACGCGGGAACATTTGCTGTGGGAATGCCGAGAAAACTAAAGACGAGCTGAAGCATCAGGGCATAGGGTGCGCGGTGCAGGGGCCCCGCTCTGAGTGCTGGGGGGGGCCCGCTCTGAGGGCTGGGGCGCCTGGCCCTGCCGCTGCCTCACTGGCGACCTCTCGGCAGCCTGCTCATCCCTGCCTCAGTTTCCCTGGGTGAGCTTTATTCTGCCAAGGGCCGTTTGGATATGTATAACCTCATTCCGGGGCCATACCAAATGATCCACCGCTGTAGTTTTATTGGATTTCGAGTCTGCCTGCGGGTCTGTCCCCTTGGCCTCGGCAGACTCGGGGAACTCGCCAGCCTTCTATGGCCAGGACGTACCCCACCCTGCAGATGAATGGGGTTCCAAGGTTTCTTTCCGCGTGGAATGAGTGGGAGAAGATGTCTCCCACAGGAAAACCCGCAAAGCCTGGCGCTGCGCAGCTGGGGTGAGAGAGCTCCTGGGGCTACCGGAGCAGGGCGGGGTGGGAAGGGGGCACAGAGCGGGAGGGTGGTGGGTGGACTTGATAGGGACTCAGTGCCTCCGGGGTCACAGGCTCCTCACGTCCCCTCCCACATCCAAGGCAGGCCCCAGCGGTCCCAACAGCCGCCAGAGGGCTCCAGGCTGGCTCACTGCCGAGTACTGAGCCTGCTTGCCCCAGGGCCCCTCAGCAGGAGGTCAGGGTCTCAGCCCCCAAGGGCAGTGCGGGACAAGAAGGGGTCCTATTACAATGCTATGGCCAGGTGGACGCTGCGTGCCCTCCTGTGACCCACCTGCCACAGAGAGACAGTACCAGCAGGTTTCTTATAGCAAAGGAAACACCCCAAAGACCAGCTCCGAGAGCCCCACCGCAGGTGCCGCCCCCCGACCCCCGTACCGGTCTGCCCGTCAGCCCTTTCTCTCCTTGTGTCTTCTGGACTCTACTTGCTGCCTCCCACGGTGTTCTGGGCCCGGACCAGGTCTGGAAGGCAGTTCCCTGGGGTCTACTCTGACTGCAGCCGCCCGCCCCCGTCTGAGCCCCAGCAGAGTTGGGGAGGGAGGAGCTGCCCCGGTTCCCCTCTTGCCTGTCAGCGGCGATGGCCGTCATGGAGTAGATGCTGACGAACATGGCCGTGATGGGAAAGAGGTTCTGGAAGTAGCAGAAGGCGCGGCCAAAGTACCAGATGTTGTGGCTGGCGTAGACAAAGTTGAAGGCCGCGTTGAAGGTGGCCATGCAGAGGTCAGCCAGGGCCAAGTTGACGATGAAGTAGTTGGTGACCGTGCGCATCCTCCGGTGGGCCAGGATGATCCAGATGACCGTGGCATTGCCCACCACGGCCACCAGCACCAGGGCCAGGTAGGCTGTGGCCCACAGAGCCAGCTGCCAGCCGGGCATGGAGAAAGCGGTGACGCCTGTGGCGTTGCTGTCAATGTCAGATGAGATGTTGGCCTCGGTCACAATGTCACAGGCCCCCATGGTGGCTTCTGAGCAGGGCACGGGGGGCTGGGGCCCACAGCTCCTGGGTCCTCTCCCGTGCGTGGGTATAGCGTGGAGGGGTGGGGTGAGGAGAGGAGGAGATGTAAAGGAGATGCAGCCACGCGCCTGGGCGCCGGTCCTATGTATCAGGTAGAGGTGGGCTAGGCAGAGCAGAAGGCCTGGTGCACGGCCATGGTCAGCTCACGGTGCCTCCTCCCAGCCAGACTTCTTGCACATCGCATGTAAAAGTAGAGCTCAAGCCACGTATTCAGAGCAGGAAACATCCCCTTTACCAAAGATCCAGGCTTCCGGAGGGCATCTGACCAGCGCAGGCCACTCGGCGGGTCGGTGACAAGCCGGCACAGGAACGCGGGGTCCTCCTAAGTGCTATTCAGGAGACATCGCAGGTCAGGAGAGCATCCCACAGGTCACCTATGCAGCAGGCCGTCCCTCCAGGATTCAGGGTGCAGGCTGGTCTGGGGGCCGGGGTGCGCTCACGACTCCGCCAGCTGCCAGCCTGTGCCGCTGCTCTCCCAGGCAGGGCGGCCAGGGCCTTGGCAGAGGTGCTGCCTGCTCACGAGGTGGGGCTTCAGCTCCCGCCCCTCGGCCCACCCCCTGCTTGCACGGCCAGGCCTTGTCTATTGGAAGATTTAGCACTGGCTGCGAGGCAGGGAGAGACCCAGGGCAGCCTGGGGGAGAGGCGGGAGCGCTGGCACGGCGGGCACAGTCCCGGCTGCGTGTTTACATTCAGCCTGGGACAGGCGCTCCAGCGAGACGGTAATTGCCAGTGCACACTCGGGAGCTGGACTGAGCCTGATCTTAGTCCAGATCTGACTGAGCGTGACCTCTGACTTTGAAAAATGACTGTTAGTGGGATGTTCAGAAATATCCAGGGGTGTTAAGGTGCTTGTAGGGGGAGGGGGGCTCGGCTAGATGCTGGGAGAGCCTCCCCTGTGCTGAGAGCCCACAGGTCTGGGTGCTGGGCCGCCTGGCTGTGTTGGTGACCTGCTGCATCAGGGGTCAGGGGTCCTGCTCTGCTCTAGCCTCAGTTTCCCTGGCTGTACAGTTCAAAGGCTGGCCTAGCTAAATGGCCTTCAAGCTGTTTTAATCAGCAAAGACTCAGGGGGACTCCCTGGTTCCACAGGCTAAAGCACAGAGATGGGTGGATGTAGGGGGGTGGGGAGGTGGCTGAGGCCGGTGGGCTGGGGTGGAGCTGTGAGGGGACAAGAGGGGACCCGCCACCCCATTCGCAGCACAGAGAACAAAGGTGCGTCTTGCACGAGGTGTGTGAGCTTTAAACGCGATGACGTGCAGGAAGGTCACTTAGCAGGGACTTGTGTGTGGAAAGCGTGGCATGGACTTGTGACCCTGAAGGAGGCTCCCAGGTGCTCAGGGCCCGGTCAGAGGGAGAAGAGGGGGCCCCAGGCGTTTCTAACCAGTTCCCCTGTGATGCTGCCCCCGCCGCCGCCGCCTGCCCAGGTCGCCCTCTTTGAGAACCACTGTTGGAGGATAAGGCCGGGGCTCGTGGCTGTGAACCCCAGAAGGGCTGGCATCTTAAGCCCCAGGTGGCTGCTCTGGGGTTAGCTCGTGAGCACTAGCCGTGTGCCTGTGTGTCGGACGCCAAGTGAGGTGCGGGTGATCTACGTGACTGTGGGGCTGCGTGTGCAAGCTGGCACACACTCATGCACCTGTTTGGCACAGACCGGAAGGCGAGGCAGGCTCGGGAAAGAGCGTGTCCCTCATGAGAGCGCAGTGGGCTCTGGGCTCCCCCAGCTCTGCCTGGCACAGCCCGGGTCTCTCACGGCCGTGCCCCTCGCCCAGTCCCCTCCTTCCTGCCTTTCTCTCCGTGTGCCGTGTCCCCCATGTGGGGCCTCCTGCCTCCCTGGCTGAGCTGGGGGAAACGTTAAAAGTGACCAGTGCCAAAGAGGTTATGTTGCCCGAGGAACTTCAAAAAATTCATAGAAAAATGGGATCAAAAGATTTATTTTGATACAAAGAAATCTTACATCCATGCATAATCTTTTCATAATCCACATTTTCCAAGAGCATTTCAAAGACTCTTCATATACAATTAAAAATTATTTTGCACCCAAATAAGCTTATCTTTTAATTCCATTTTTCAGTGAACTTTTTAAAATCTCTTCATAAAACTCAAACATATGCCAAAAATGAGAGCGCTGTTCTCTAGATTTTTCCAAGAGTGAACTTCTGGATAAGACCATCAACGGTCAACAGTGACATTATGTCTGTTATTTGATGTCCCTGCTATACTGAGTGTATGTTCTTGTCCTCGGAGAGGGGCAGCTTCCTGGGCCCCTGCCCCGGTGAGGACAGGGACAGCAGATCCTGGCGCTCTCGCCCTCCCAGGACCAGCTGTGGAGCCCTGGCCAGGCAGTGTGGTGGTAGCCCGCTCCCTCCCTGGTGTGGGCCGACGTGCTCTGGGCGGTCTCTGGGCCCTTGCTGAAGGGTCTCTGCCCGTGGTCTCCTTCCACTTCACTTGGTCAACACTGGGGCCCGCTTCTGTCTTGTGTTCATTGGCCCAGGGACCTAGAGCTGTAGAAACAAGAAGGTGAGCTCAGCCCAGCCTCCCCACACTGCTGTCCTGGCCTCGCGCTTCCGGGCAGCCAGGATTGGTGGAGCTCCGGGTGCAGACACAGTGCAGGCAGGGATGCCTGACTGTCACCCGCCACAGCAGCCCAGAGCAGTATCCATCCCGCTCCCCGCTCTGTCCTCCAACCTCCACTGTGTATGTAAGGGGATTATATTGTGCAGCTATTAAAACTGAGCTTTTATTTCTCCCTTAAATCATATGGGCCTGCAGCTTTCCAACTATGTGCTCTGCACTTTGCAGCCTCTGGGGGGGGGGGGGGAGCGGGAGGGGCCGCCCAGGGCACAAGGGGTGATGGGTGGCGATGTTGCTCAGAGCTGGCCTCGAGACCACCACTGGACAGTGGTCTCAAAGGCCCATCTTTGTTCAAAGACAGAAAATATTCTCCGTTCTCTGAGTTCCTGTTGACAGAGCTGGACTGGATGGGCTTGCGCATCAAGGTATCCGTATGGGAAATTCCAGCTGGGCGAGAAATGGGGCAAAGGCAGCCAGCGTCGCTCAGCCAGCGGCTCAGGTTGGGTTCCCCGGGAAGCAGACTCTGCTGCAGAGACCAGTGTGCAGGTGGATGAAGGAGGAGCCATCAGGAATGGCTCTGGGGAGGACAGGGCAGGAGGCGGGAGTAGGGGGAAGAAGCTGAGTTCCATGCAGCCCAGCACCGGCTTGGACAACCCCGTGGTCTCTTGGAAGTGGACGAGCCCATCTGAGTAGCCCCGAATTGGGCAAAAGTGAGCAGATCTTTCCCCTGCCACAGCCATCGCTGGATGTGGGCCACCCCAGGGAGGGCCGAGACAGTTGACAAGGCCAGGCCACCAGGGGCTGACAGCTGAGGGCTCTCCTTGGACAGCACAGCCAGTGTGGATGAGGGTCTGGAATCACATGACAGCGTCCACTTGGCTGACAGGCGGCTGCTTCAAGGGCTCCCTGCTGACTTAAGTTACTGTCACCTCTAGGCTAGGGGCCCACTGCCCAGAGTTGAGGGAGGGATGGTTTTCCAGGGGGCGTATGGAGGTGGAGAGGGTGGGAACAGGTGCAAGGGATGAGGGAAGTGGGTGAGAGAGAAGGGAGGGGGCTCCCACAGTGTCTGAGGGAGTCTAGAAGCTGCCTGGCTGGGGCCGTGGCCTGGAGACTGCTCTGGGTGGAGGCTTCAACCGGTCACATTGGCACTGGGCAGTGCTGGGGGCCGTCTTGTCAGCACTCGTGGTACCAGGTGGTGACGGAGCTGGCCTGGAGCGGGCAGAGGGAGGACACTGAGGACAAGGCAGTGAATTCTCATGCAGCTCCCTGAGTCCGGTCCCGAGGCTCACCCTTCCTTGGGAGACCGTGAATTTGGGGGCGCCGGTGCTAAACCATCCTTTCTTTCCAGAGTGAATGGCAGAGGTGGGCGGCAGGTGTTCACTTGCTTTTTTGCTTTGCCTCTAGAATTTCTTATTTGATGAATAAAAAGCTGGTGACCACATGGATTTCTCAGTTAGGATTTTTGGTATTTTCTCAGCCCTTGAGAGCTCTGATCTGGTTCCTGGCTTGGAGAAGCATCACGGGACCGGGGCCCTGGGGAGGGGGTGACTCGGGTCCCATCCCAGATGGGACCACGCCCCCAGTGGCTCTGCTTTGTCCTACGGCCTTCCCTGGCCTGTCGGCCTTCTCCCTCTGGACACTCATTAGAGTCACTCCCGGTCACTTCCCTGTCACACTAAGCAGGAGCCCCTCGGAGCCCAGGCCGTATCTTCCTGTCTCCAGTGTCTAGGCGAGTGGCCGCGTCGGCAATGGCCTGTGGATGGTGGTTGAATGAACATGAGGGATGAAACAACAGTGCAAGGGGACTGGTAGACGGAAAGGTCCCGGCCCTCCACGTCTGGGCCGGCGTCTGTGCTCACCAGCCACAGGTCGGAGAGACTTAGAACACGATCTGTACTGAATGTGCAGAGACTTTTCTTTTCCTTGTTATTCCCTGAGCAGTGCTGGGCGACACCTGTGATGTGCACAGTGCGTGCGAACGCTGTGCTAGGGGTTGTGAGTATCTAAGAGGACCAGGTACTCAGGAGGATGCCGTGGCTTTACTGCCCCCGCAACACCGTCTTATGTAAGGGATCTGAGCACCTGCAGTCCTGGTGTGTGGGCGGGTCCTGCAGCAAATCTCCTGGGGATGCTGGGGGGTGATGGTAACATGTACCATTCATCTCCACCCATAGAGCGCACTCAGATATGGGTGGCTTAAAAAAAAGATTTATTTACTTATTTGAAAGGCAAAGTGACAGAGACAAAGGGGGAGACAGAGCTAGAGAGAACTCCATCGGCTGGCTCACTTCCCAGACAGCCCCCAACAACTGAGGCTGGGCCAGGCCGAAGGCAGAAGCCTGGACCTCCATCCGGGTCTCCTACTTGAGTACCGGGGCCCAAGTATGAGGGCCATCATCTGCTGCTTTCCCTGGTGTGCTATCAGGGAGCTGCATCCCCAGCAGGGCAGCCAGGACTCAAACCAGCCCCCCCACAGGGGATCTGGCAGTGTAAGCCGTGGCTTTACCGCTGTGTCACACTGCTGGCCCAGACATGGACGTCTTCATCTCACGGGACGAGCACTCAGGGTGCCCTGAGATCATTTAGAGTGGGTGGGCAGTAGGATGCCTGGCCCATGGCACATAGTAGGTGCTCGGGAAATGTCAGATGAGTGATGTTTAAGCCATCGGCCCAGCCTGTAGGGTGAAGGGGGTAGCGTCCTTGTTTACACAGGGTCCAGAGCTGAAGTCGGCAGGGGCCTTTGGAAGGCGTGGGAGTTTCGGTAGCACTCCTGGGTTGATTCCTGTACGGAGGCCCCCCCCCCAACCCCCCCCCCCGGTCTATAAGCCAGAGAGTTCCAGGCCAGCCCCTTTAGGAGCTGCGCTCTGGGCCCCCTGGCCTGGGCATCGGTGGCCTGGTGCTGGGGATGTCCGCTGGGAGGGGGAGAGGCAGCTCTGCCAAGGGCACGGCTGCCGCTGACATCTCCCGTAAACACTGCGAACGGCAGGGCAGCGCCGGCCGAAAGCCTCAGTTCATCCAGGCGGAGAAGCGGCGGAGTGTTTACATCTGCTGCCGGGCTGTTGTACACAGAGCTCCCAGGCTGTTAACACAAACGTGTTTATTTCCCCGCCCTGGGCTCCGGGCTCCGGGCTCCGGGCTCCGGCACTATCTGCCCATCTAAGGCTGCCTGGGGAGGAAGTGGGCGGGGCCCATCCCAAGAGGCGTCCCCTTGACACCTGCTTGCCTGCGGGGGTGGGAATGGGGGCAGGGCTCATCCCAGTGCCAGCCTCAGTATTGCAGACTTGCCCTGGGCTGGCCAGTGAGTGCTGTGTGAAGCACTGGGCCCCCGGAGGGTCTCTGGTGGGCTCAGAGTGAGGCAGGCAGGCCACGCCCCTCTCTGCACGCAGCTCCCAGCCAAGCTGCAGAGCCAAGCCCCAGCCTGGTAGAGAGAACGCACCATGCCCTCTGCCACAGGGGCGGTGCCAGGAGCGTCAGGCTTCCGGGGAGGAGGGGGCTGACACAGAGCGAGCGGCTCCCGAAAGCAGTGGAGGAGGCCCAGCTGGGGCCCAGGGTTCCTGCAGGAAAGGAGGGAAGAAGTAGCAACCCCCCAAGCCTCGGGCGTGCATGGGGGGGGGGGGCAAGAGGGAGGGCAAGCTCCCTCATCCCCTCCCAGATCACTCCAAGTCCCTCCCCCAGGGTGGGGCTGAAACAGAGCCCAGGCCTCTGGCAGAGGCCTCTGTTGTCACCCCCTACGCAGGTCACTCTGGGGGCGACTCTTCTCCATATTTCTGCAGGCAGCTGGAGGTTGTGGGACTGAGGCTGGGAACTGGGGGTGTGGCTGGGGGTTGGGCCCCAGAGGTCCAGCTGCCTAGGTCCCCCCACTCCCCCTGTCCCCCGCTCCTGGCCCCGCAGTGCTCTCCTCCCACGCCTGCTCCAGCCACCCCCGCTGCTCCCTGCCTCAGCCCCTGCCCCACCCCCACCCCAGCCCCTGCCCCAGCCTGCCACCCTGCCTTTCGCGGAATGCATCTTTGATGAGACCCAGAACACTGGCAACCAACAACTCAGTCTGCCTCCCCCAGGATATGCAGATCTTTCATCTTTGCGCTTTACTAGGAAGTGAAAAACATTTGTGTTCCATCCTTCAAGCGTGGCGTGAACCGGGAGGAGGGGAGGCGGTGGGGAGACTGTGGGGGAGAGCCCTGCTGGCCCTTCTGGGACCCCTCAAATGTCAAGTCTGATTGGAACGGCCTGTGGGCAAATGCCCTTCCTGATCGCGAGCCTGACCCTCACAGAGCACCCCAGGGTGCTTGCACAATGCCCCCCCCCCAACCCCGCTCATCTCTTAGGAGGGGCGCAGAGCCTGGCCCTGCCACAGGCTTGGCTGTTTCAGAAGTGAAAGCCAATTGACCTTCTCAGTTCATGAAACTGGAGGTGTGGGAGATCACCTGAGCAATGGGAAGCAGGGATGGGTTAAGGTGTTACATTGCCAGGGCCGGCGCTGTGGTGTAGCGGGTGAAGCCACCACCTGTGGTGCCAGCATCCCATATGGGTGCTGGTTCTAGTCCCACTTGCTCCACTTCCGATCCAGCTCTCTGCTGTGGCCTGGGAAGGCAGTAGAAGATGGCCCAAGTCCTTGGGCCCTGCACCTGCGTGGGAGACCTGGAAGAAGCCCCTGGCTCCTGGCTTCAGATCGCCGCAGCTCTGGCCATTGCAGCCATTTGAGGAGTGAACCAGCGGGTGGAGACCTCTCTCTCTCTCTCTCTCTCTCCCTCTGTCTGTAGCTCTGCCTCTCAGATAATGATAATAATCAAAAAGTGTTACATGGCTTCAGCTCATCTTAGATTCCCGTCTGGTTCCTGTCATTATAAATGATTTTTCACTTGGCAATAAAGCATGCCTGGGTCCACAGACCCTTCTGTCTACCCCCAGCCGATCCAGGTCACCACTGTCATCAGCTTCTCCGTAGTGTCCTCCTGGCCACTTCTGGTATGATCTCATTCCCCTCCATGCCCTCCTCGACGTGTGCCATGGCACTGACCCAGGCTGGGCATTTGGCGCAGTGATTAGGATGTCTCTTGCGACCCCTACATCCATGTTGGAGAGCCTGGGTTCAGGTCCCGGCTCTGCTTTCAATCCCACTTCCTACTAACTCACACCCTGGGAGAAGTAGGCAGTGGCTCAAGTAGGTACTTGGCCCCTGCCACCGTGAGGATGGAGTTCCTGGCTCCTGGCTTTGGCCTGACCCAGTCCTGGCTGTTGTGGGCATTTGAGGAGTGAACCAGCAGATGGAAGATCTCTCCCTCTCCTTGTCTCTGTCTCTGTCTCTCTGTCTCTCTGTGTATGGTGCACTGCCTTTCTAGTAGATGAAAATAAATAAACTTCTTTTTTTAAAGGAAGCCAAACCAAACAAACTTCTCTGCTGGTTGAGACCCTGTGGGCTAGGCTGTCTCTTCCAGCACTTACTGCTAATCAGCAGCCTTCCAGAACTCCCTGGGTGCTGATCCACCTGAACCCGCTTTGATCCACATTCTGACCCGCCACACCTGTTCCCATGAGGCCAGGGCTTGTGTCTCTCTGGGTTATGCCATATCCCTGCCCCGAGCTGTGCCCCATGACATTGGATGGTGAGGTGCCTGGGAGGTGGGACAGATGGATGGACATTCCGAAACAGCTGTGTGGCATCAGGAATCCTTGCTGCTGTGGCAGCGACTTAGACGTCTGGAGCAGGCGAGTCCGTGGGGAACAGCTCCAGGACATCAGCAGGTCTTTGGGAACATTGGGTTCTTTTGGCCTGCCCCTCATGCCTGCAAGGCGCCTGGGACAGCTCTGAGTGCCACGGCCCTGAATGACAGCCCTGGCATCCCAGGAGGGGGGCAGGAAGGAAAGACTTGTTGTCAGGGAGGGAAGTCTTTCCCAGCATCCCCTGGCCCATGTCATTGGCCAAAACTAGGTCACATGTCCACCCCAGCTGCCTGGAAGCTGGGAAAAGGAGAACTTCCTGCTTCCAGACCCAGCCGGCCTTCCTCACGAGAGGCCTTGCCCTCCTGGCCTGGGGGGGCCCCCTTTAGGGAAGCCCTAGGGATGACGGGGTGTCACAGTGTGGTTGCCAGGGGTGCTGAGCTTGGGGCTTTTCTGCCTGTTGAGATTTCCCCCGTGACACTGTCCCCTCTGCCAGGAGCTTGCCTGGTTTGGTGCAGCCGGTACTGTCACCCCTGTGGTCATGGCAGTAGCCTGTATTCACTGAGTGCCAGCCGTGTGCCAGACGACTAGACGAACGACACAAGCCCTCTGTCTGACTTCTGTGCATCTGTAGAATGGGCTGTTTGTAGTCGCTTCAGGATTAGGTCAGTTTAATCCATGCCAAGTGTTCAGAGCAGCACTGGACACGCAGGGCTAAGCAACATTTTCTCTTGATAGCTTATCACATCCCCATTTCACAGGCAGGACCGTGTGTTAAATGACTCGTGGGAGGTCATGCAGCTGGGCGGGCCGACAGCAATGCCCAGCCTGACTGCAGAGCCCATGCCCATTCTTCTCTGTCCTCTGACCTCTCACCACAGACATCATTTACCGACCCATTCATTGCTTCCGGGCCCAGAAAGAACACCACATCCTCCAGGAAGCCTGCCAGGATTCTTCCTCACCTCCCCTCACTGGCACTTGGCAGGCCTCTCTTAAAGAGCATAGAGCTGCCCTCATCTCTTACGTGCGGGACAGAGAACGTTGGTCTCACGTGATCTTGTGGTCATCACAGACAAATGTGAGCCCTCCAGAGACATCCGGTCCCAACGAGGACCAACACTCACTTGCAGGCAGGCAGCCACGTCCTGGAGCTTGGGGCCCCGGGGTCTCTGCGGAGACCTGCTTTCTCTGCCCCGTGACAGGTGACCAGCGTGCGGAGAGAGCTGCTCATCCAGGGGAAATCCTCACTCACGGAGGGGCCAAGCGTGGGCTCCCCTGAGCGAGAGTGGCCTGGGCATTCAGAGGACACCACCCTTACTCATCCCTGGCCCCCCACCCCCACCCTGCTTCTGCTGGGGCCAGGGCTCAGCCCTTGCCCTGCCGGCATACAGATGGCCGTGTGAGTGCCTGTAATAGACAGGTGATGACACTAGAGGGCAGTGCCACTGCTCTGATCCTTGCCAGCACAAGGGCTTTAAGCAGCCTCTCTCAGTCAGATGATGAAGGTGGTGATGGTGGCAGTGGCCAAATCTCCTGTTTCCGGAGCCAAGCAGCCTTGTACTAAGCACTCCACTCAGCAGGTGCTACCATACACCCCGCATTCTCCTTCTCTGTTCTGAATCTTAGAAAAAGGACGGCATCCCCCCAGTTGCCCAAGCCTGAAACCTGGGGTCCTACTTGCCTCTCCCCGCTCCCTCTGTCCACACCATGGCTTCCTCTGTCCTTTCTCTACCCCAAACCTTAACCCATCCATCGCTCCCTGTGCTCCCCCTGCTCTCCCCGTTCCGTTTTCCTCATGCCCTGATGCCGGCTCGTGGCTCCTGACCCTCCAGGCATGAGGGACTCACTGGAGAACCTTTGGCCACCCCAGAGGCCCACGTCATACCCCAGACCCACCAAGGCGGGATGCCGGGCATGGGAGCCAGCGCCAGGACCTTTCACAGATCTCCAGGTGGCTCCAGTTTGTGGCCAGGCTTGGGCATCCCTGTGCCTGGGCAACTCCCACTGCTCTGGGGGCCTCTGATTAGCAGTGCTGCCTTCCCTGGAATGCGCAGGGCCAATCAGCTGCTCCCCCACACCCACGCTTTCCACGCCCACTGTGAAGGCCTCTGCAGAGAGAGAGAGAGAGAGAGAGAGAGAGAGATGCCTGTGCTCCCTCGGTGCCTGGGTTTGGGAGTGTGCGTGGAGTGAGTCTGCTCAGTAGCAGGAGAGGGACCTCTGTGATTCTGAATAACTGACTCCTGCCCGGGACTGTGGGAGTGCAGGTCGTCTCCGTGGTGTCCATGCACAGAGACACAGCTTCTCGTCCCTGGTGCTGTTTGCTGCTAGGATTCCCCAGAAGCGGTCAGCCCCAGCACCCCAGGGCTATGGAAAATGCCTCAGATGCAGATGGTTTAAGGAAAGCCAGAACACAGCAGTTCTGAACCAGGAAGTGAAAGCCAGGCGCAGGTGAACTGAGTTAATCCGCGAGTGTCTGCAGCCGGGGTCCTGCTCGTGCTGCAGTGGGGGGAGTGGGGGGGCGCCTGGTGTGTCCCTGGCCCTTCCTGTGCTCCTGTAGACAGACAGACCCAGACTTGGAGTCGCCAGAGAACCCAGAGGAAGCCGCACAGCCTGGGCCGGCTGTGCCGCTGTCCCTGTGGGGTGGGAGAAGGCCCGCAGCCACTGTCCCTTCACAGTGCAGATTTTTTTTTTGACAGGAAGAGTGGATAGTGAGAGAGAGAGACAGAGAGAAAGGTCTTCCTTTTGCCGTTGGTTCACCCTCCAATGGCCGCCATGGCTGGCGTGCTGCGGCCGGCGCACCGCGCTGATCTGAAGCCAGGAGCCAGGTGCTTCTCCTGGTCTCCCATGGGGTGCAGGGCCCAAGCACCTGGGCCATCCTCCACTGCACTCCCGGGCCACAGCAGAGAGCTGGCCTGGAAGAGGGGCAGCCGGGACAGAATCCGACGCCCCGACCGGGACTAGAACCCCGGTGTGCCGGTGCCGAAAGGCAGAGGATTAGCCTAGTGAGCCACGGCGCCGGCCCACGGTGCAGATTTTTAATTTATTGCTTATCAAAGTAATAAGCTTATATAGTGTACGGAGACAAATAATGCCATCATGATAGCAGCAGTGCTGTAATAATACTTCCTTAATCCTCGTTCCTGTTCCCCAGGGGCAGCTGATTTCACTTCTTGTAGCCCTTTTTCTGGAACTCACATCCATTTTTTTTAAAGATTTATTTATTTGAAAGAGTTTACAGAGAGAGAGAGAGAGAGAGAGAGAGAGAGGTCTTCCATCTGCTGGTTCATCTCCAAATGGCCACAATGCTTGGGTCTGGGCAAGGCTGAAGTCAGGATCCTGGAACTCCATCCGAGTCTCCCGCATTGGTGACAGGGACCCAAGTGCTTGGGCCATCTTCTGCTGCCTTCCCAGCTGCTTTAGCAGGGAGCTGGGTCAGAAGTGGAGCAGCCAGGACTTGAACTGGTGCTCATATGGGACGCTGGCATTGTAGGCGACGCTTAACCTGCTCAGCCACAACACTGGCCCCTAATTTCTTAAATTTAATGAAGTCATGCATTTTCAATGTTCTGTCTTAAATAAAGTAGAATTGAAGACCGTCATGTCTGCTTTGAGTGTGGTTTCCCTGTAGCTCACGGGTTTTAGGTGCATTCTTTATGTCACTGTGTTCTAGAAATCTTTAACCGCAGTTTTCTCATTGAACAAGAATGTTTCATAATTTTCTAATAGTTGAGAGAATTTGCTGGTCAAGTTGTTTCTTGTTGATTCCTAGTTTTATTGGCTTATGATCAGCATATATTTCTTGTGAAATCCCTGCTTTTTAGAATTTGTTAAAGGTTCCATTATGGTCAAGTACATGACTAATTTTGGTAAACTTTCCACAGACAAATGAAAAGGATCTATAATCTATATTTGTGGTGTTAAAAATTATAAAATATCTATTAAACTAGACCTATTGATTTTATTACTCCATTCTCTATGATTACTATTTGTTTGATCTCTTAACTTTTGAAACAAGTATATAAAAAAATCCAACTGTGTTTTCTTAAATTTGTCTGTAGGTATGGGATTATGGGATTTTTACCTTGTGTGTCTGGCTGCTCTGTTATTTGGTGCCTAAAGATGCATGGTTTTTCCGTAGATGTTAAAGTTATATAATATACTTTTTCCTGTTTTATGCTTTTAATCTTATATGTCACATTGATATGAATGTTGCAATTCTGATTTCTTCTTCTTTTTTTTTTTTTTTTTTTGCATTTGCCTGGTATCTCTTTGCCCCTTTTTATTTTCAAATTTTTCTTTTTCTGTTTCACATCAGCAACATACAGCTAGATCTTTTTTCCTTAAATTTTCTTTTTTTTAAAGATTTATTTACTTGAAAGTCAGAGTTACACAGAAAGAAGGAGAGGCAGAGAGAGAGAGAGAGAGAGGTCTTCCATTCGCTGGTTCACTCCCCAATTGGACACAATGGCCAGAGCTGTGCCAATCCGAAGACAGAAGCCAGGAGCTTCTCCCAGGTCTCCCATGTGGGTGCAGGGGCCCAAAGACTTGGGCCATCCTCTACTGCTTTCCCAGGCCACAGCAGAGAGCTGGATTGGAAGTGGAGCAGATGGGTCTCCAACCAGCGCCCATACAGGATGCCGGCACTGCAGGCGGTGGCTTTACCTGCTATGCCACAGCGCCTATCTTTTTAAGGCAACTGACAATTGATAAGAGCATGAACCCATTCACATTAAATGTTGTAACTGAAATACTTTTATTTCTTTCATCATATTTTACATTTACACTTTATTCTGTGCAATATGTTTCTTTTTCATCTCTCACTTTCCTTTTGGTTTTTGGCCAAATTCTAGAATACATGCTGTAGAGTTTTTTATCACTGCAATTAATTAAAACTTTAGTTCTCTACTAATACATAAAAATCATGAAATAGAGATTTTCCTCCACTAGGACATTTTACTTTCTGTCTTTGGCAAGATAGATACAGCTTTTGGAAAGTTTGCACCTTTCTCTTTTCTTCTCCATTTAAGGTCCTGAGTTTTGCTGAGATCATTTAACTCCTTTAGTCCTGGGCTATTGTTATGTTTTAAAAGTTTTATTTATTTGAGAAACAAAAAGAGGAGCAGAAAGAGATAGGGAGAGAGCTTCCATCTGCTGGTTCACTCCCTGTGTCTTCAACCATGAGGGCTGGGCTGGGACAGGAGGTAGGAGGAGAGAACTCGACACAGGTCTCCCACACTGGCGGCAGGAACCCAACTACTTAAGCCATCACCTCTGCCTGCCAAGGCCTGCATGAGCAGGAAGATGGGGTCACAGGCCCAGGAGCGCCCAGGTACTCTGGTGTGGGTTGCAGGTGCTCAGCCAGCGACTTAACAGCTGGACCAAATGTCCACCCCCATGGGCTATCTGTAACTGTGCATCTCTTGTTCTGAGAGTTCTCGTTTAAACGCACGCGCGCGCGCGCACACACACACACACACACACCATGCCCCATCATATTACCACCGTCTATTTAGTTTTTTAAAAAAATAAATTTTGTGGGACTGGCTTTGTGGCACAAAAGGTAAAGCTGTCGCCTGAGTGTCGTCATCCCACATGGGCGTTGGTTTGAGTCCCGGCTGCTCCACTTCTGATCCAGCTCCCTGCTAATGCACCTGGGAAAGCACCGGAAGCTTCCCCAAGTGCTTGGACCCCTGCACCCATGTGGGAGACCCAGAATGAAACTCCTGGCTCCTAGCTTCATCCTGGCCAAACCCTAGCTGTTGCAGCCATTTGGGGGAGTGAACCAGTGAATGGAAGATTTTCTCTCTCTCTCTCTCTCTCTCTCTCACTCTGTCTCTCCCTTTCTCTCTGTGTAACTCTTTCAAATAAATAAATAAATCATTAAAAATAAAATAAAAATAAATTTAGGTAGGCATTTGGAGCAGCAGTTAAGATGTTGCTTTGAACACCTGCATCCCATATCAGAGTACCTGGGTTTGAGTCCTGGTGCCACCCCTGATTCCAGCTCCCTGTCAAAGTGCACCCTGAGAGGTGATGATGGAAGTACTTGGGAACCTGCCACCTGTGGGGCACCTGGCTTCATCCTGGCCTCGCCCTGGCCATGGTGGGAAGTGAGCCAGCAGATGGAGGCTCTCTCTGTCTGCCTCTGTCTTTCTCACTCTGCCTTTCAAAGAAAATGCAAATAAATTTAAAACATTTAAAAAACAAATTCTGTATATGTAAGGCATACAACAAGAGCTAGGGGTTACACATGCAGGATACGGACGTTACTATAGAGAGTAAATGAACAACATATCCATTCTTGTGGAATCCCAGGACTTGAATTCCACATACACAGCCTTGTTACCTGTGATCTTCTCATGGAACTTGAGGTCTCTGCTGCTGTGTCCTCTGACCCACACCCTTGCACAACCCACCCCCCCACCCCGCCCCTGGGAACCACTCTTGCCCTCCGTCTGTATATTTGAATTTTTATGAAAAGGATTCCACAGACTGGCTAACTGAGCTCATGGAATGCTTTTCTCTCTGACTACTGAGTGCAGTGTCCTCCAGGCACCTCCACGCTGTAGCAGATGGCCAGGTCTTGTTCTTAGTAGCGCTGAAAACATTGCGTTGTATGTACGTGCAATGTCTATCCTCTCACCCGGAGCCGAGCGACACCTAGGTTGTTTCCGTAGCTTGGCTGTTGCGAATAGGGCTGACATGACCACAGAGTGCAGGTATCTTTCATTCCCTTTGGGTATATATGCCCAGAAGGATCGCTGGGTCCTGTGATAGCATCCATTCAGCTGTATCTATTTCACAACTGTTTTCTCTTTCTCCCGCCCCCGCCCCCAGATGTCTGCTCTGATTCATATGGCCCCGTGGGTGTCGGTGTCTGATGCAATGGTTAGGATGCCACTAGCGATGCCCACATCCCGTGTTGAGAGCCCCGTGTTAAGTCCCGGCTCTGAGCCCAGGGCCAGCTTCCTGCTAATGTGTACCTTGGGCAGCAGGAGGTGATGGCTCTAGTAGTTGGGTCCCTGTCACCCTCGTGCTCCCACATGGAATTCCTGGCTTCAGCCTGGTCCAGCCCCAGGTGTTGCAGGCATTTAGGGAGTGAAGCAGGGGATGAAAGATCTCTCTGTGGGTCTCCGCCTTTCAGATAAGGAAAGATTTAACAAGGGCACTAGTCTTAATCTGTGCTTTAAGGATAAATACATTTCCATGTGGTTAGAGTACTTCTGGCACATATATGCATGGTAGGTGTACGCGTTTTATTCTGAAAACCATTTTCCTTTATCTGTCAGGTGCATGCTATCTTGGCAAAGAGTCTTAGGTCATGGTTTTCCCCTCTCTGTGATGTCTCTGTCTTCCTGATTGAAGAGTTCAAAATGAAAAATCAAATGCTTATTTGATGCTCTTTTATTTAAGAGAACTTTTATCCCCACTGGAATATTGTAGATTTTTCTCTTTCTTGACAGATCAGGAATTTACAACTTTCCGCCATGGCCATTAGTGCCTGGAGCTCAATGAGTCCTTTCAATTTGAAAGCTCCAAGTTGTCCTTCCCCACAGGAACTTGGCTTCTCTCGGTTCTCTAATGATCACTTCTCAGGTCTGTGAGGAGTGCGTCAGGCACCAGCAGCAGAAAATGCAAGGGAAGAATGCGGCTCGGTGCTGGTCTCCCTTACTTAGCGAGAAGCCCAGAGCCAGGCAATTGCTGGCTTTGGCTCATTGTTCAGCAATGACAGGGTTTGGGCTGGCATCTCTTCGACTCTGTTGGCCTCTTACTTGTGGTCACAGGTTGGCTGCTGCTGCTCCAGACATCATGTTCGTATTTAAGGTAAGAAGAAAGGAGGAACATGTGTTGCACCAATATCATGTGTATTTCATATCAGGAAAAAATCTTTCTGGAAGCTTCTATCTCCTTGGACAGAACTGTGTCATACAGAAGGGAAGCTGGTAATGAGTGCATCTCACTCTTCCAGCTTCCGCTGTGGGGTCAGAGAAGGGAGGAAGCGGTGGGGAAGGGGTGGGTTAGCCAACAGCTTCTGCTGCACCTCTTCACGGTGGATCTGACCTCCACACCGCCCAGCCTTCCCTGTGGCTGCCTCTTTTGTGCTTTCGCTGTGTGTTGACACAACTCACATTTCCTTCCCGGCTGTTGACTCCATTCTGGACTTTCACTGGCCTCTGGTGAAGTGTTGTATTTGTAAGTCACGTTCTTTGCAAAATTTATTTTCATTTTATTTAAAAGACACAGAGAGGGAGACGGAGACACAGACCCAAAGGGATCGTCCGTCTGTTGGTTCGCTCCCTCGGATGCCTGCAATGGCCCAGGCTGGGCCAGGCTGAAGCTGGGAGTCTGGAACTCCATCCAGTTCTCTACATGGATGGCAGGGGTCCACCTACTTTTCACCTGCTGCCTCCCAGATGCACATCAGCAGGAAGCTGGATTGGAAGCAGAGCCAGGACTGGAAGCAGGCGCTCTGCCATGGTCTGTGAGTGCCCCAAGCAGAGTCTTCGCTGCTATGCCAGTGCCTGCCTCTGCAAGTCATGGGTTTCAGGCTCCAAGAACTTTTTTTGCATGCATCTTAACTACCACTTCCCAAGAATTCCTATAGCCTTTTATTTTTTAAAAAAGATTTATTTATTTGAGAGAAGAGACACGCGTGTGTGTGCGTACACACACACACAGGTCTTCCATCTGTTGGTTCACTTCCCAAATGGCTACAACTGTCAGGTCTGAGGCTGAAGGCAGGAGCCAGGAACTCCATCAGGGTCTCCCACATGGATGGCAGGGGCCCAAGTACGTGGGCCATTCTCTGCAGGAAGCTGGATTGGAAGTGGAGCAGCTGGGACTTTAACTGGCACTTCAATATGAGATGCAGGCTTTGCAAGCATGGCTTACCCCACTGGGTCACAATGCCATCCCCCATAACTTTTATTCCCCTCTTTTCCTTTTTTAAAAATATTTATTATTTGAGAGGGAGAGTTAGAGAGAGAGAGAGAGAGAGAGAGGAAGAGATAGTGAGATCTTCCATTGGCTGGTTCATTCCCCAAATGCCCTCAGTGGCCAGAGCTGGGCCAATCCGAAGCCAGGAGCAAGGAGCTTCTTCTGGGTCTCCCATTTGGGTGCAGGGGATCAAGCACTTGGGCCATCTTCTGCTTTCCCAGGAGCATTAGCAGGAAGCTGAATCAGAAGTGGAACAGTGGGGACTTGAACCTGCACCTGTATGGGATGCAGGCACTGCAGGCGGCGGCTTTACCTGCTATGCCACAGTGATGGCCCCTGGTTTCATTTTTGAAAAAACTTTATTTGAAAGGCAGAGTTACAGACAGGGTGGGGAGTGGGGAGAGAGAGAGAAAAAAATCTTTCATCTGGTTCACTTCCCAAATGGCCACAGTGGCTGGGGCTGAGCCAGTCCAAAGTTAGGAGCCAAGAATTCCATCTGGGTCTCCCCCGTAGGTGCAAGCAAGAACTTGGGTCATCATCCCACTCCTCAGATACACGAGCAGGAACCTGGATTGGAAGTGGTGCCAACTGGGACTCGAATGGGCCCTCATATGGGATGCTGGCACTGCAGGTGGCGGCTTAATCCACGGTGGCTTCATCCACTGTGCCACAGTGCCAGCCCCTGTTTCAAACAGTGGACTGTGACTAGCATTGAACAAAAGGGATCCTATAGGAAATCAAAGAATGCACAAAATGAATGCATTTGTTCTCTGTGGCTTTTTACTCAGTTGCTTGTATGCACGCTGGGCTGTGGAATACTAGTATAATGCATTCCTGGGTAATGTTAAACATGGATGAGCAGCACTAAATTAAAGGGTTTCTGGGACAGCGGATTTGACTTCGCAAGAGAGCAAATGGAAGGCCGGGTCCCTTACCGCAAGGATTGCATGGCTCCCTCTATCCCCAGCTGGCTTTCATCAGCAGGCAGCCCAGGGCACTTCTGCTGCACCAGTGTGACTGCTAAACAGGAGGCTAAGCTGTGGCTCACCGGACTCTTTCCCTAGCCCTCCAGGAAATCCACAGTAGCCCGGTCTCCTGCAGCTGTCGGGAAAGGCTCAGGGCTATTGCTCAGACAGAGTGAGGAAACATTGCTGGGAAACATTGCTGGTGTCGGAGACAGAGGCGGAAGAGGAGAAGAGGGGGAGGGGAAGGAGAGGGAGGAGGAGGGGGAGGGAGAAGAGGAGGAGGGGGAGGGAGGGGCGGAGGGAAGAGTTTCAGTGCACACCTGCTTGGAACAGGAAATGCTTTGCTATTGGAGGGCCTTGTGTTTTCTCAGAACAGGGTGGAGAGGGGTGGGATATGCAAGAAAGTAGGTGCTGCACTGAGATGAGCTCAGGAACAGGAAACAGGAAGTGCAAATGTGCTGGGGGAAAGCACAGGAAGTAGACAGGAGCCAGGGGCTGGGAGCAGAGGACAGAGGACTGACGGAGCGTGCATCAGATGCCCGGAGACTGGACTGGGAGCCTGGGGGGACGACAGACCTCTGCTGTCTGAGGTGCGGCTGAGGGGATGGCAGGCTGCGACACACTTATTTCATGTGCCTGGCACCCTACCAGGCACCCAGACCACGCAGTAGGATCCGGCAACCCAGTGGAGAAGGAGACGCCATCCAAGCAACCTAGGAGTAGCCAGGGCGCCACGGTGAGCCGTGATGTCACCTGCAGGGGCTGTGGCCCACGCTGGGTGTGGTACCTTCCCCGGCACAGAGCAGCTTTCTGAGGGCAGAACCCTCCATCCTTCCCCATGCCCACCTGCCCCGATAGCTACAGGAGCAAGCCCAGACCCCACTTCTGTGTTCCCCACTCCCCTACCCTAGCACCTGCAATGGTTTGTCCCCTAGAGTTCGTGTATTGGTGACTGAACCCTCACATCTATATTCACAGTGTTTGGAGGTGGAGCCATTGGGAGGTCATTAGGGTTAGATGGGGGCCCCAGGATATTACTGGGTGTATGAGAAGAGACTGGAGCTGGCGGCTTGCTCTGTCTTGCCGTGTGATGCTGTCTGCCATGCTGGGGTGCAGCACAAGGCCCTCACCAGGAGCTGGCACCACACTCCTGGACTTCCCAGATGCCAGAATCATGAGCCAGACAAACTTCCATTCTTTGCAAATTAGCTGGTCAAGAGTATCCTATGACAGCAACAGAGAGTAGACTAAGACAACATCCTTAGATGGCCCTGGGAACCCAGCCGGCTCCCCTGTGGCTCAGCTGCCCTCCCCTGGCAGCACCCTGAGTGACAGGTGGCACGGCCCAGACAGCCGGCCCCTCACAGTGTGAGTCACAGGGCCTGGCCCCACATCCCAGCAGCTGGTGCTCCCAGGCAGCCTTTCCGGAATGCCCGCAGCCTGCTGGAGCACTGAGACCCTGCCGCTTTCAAAGCTGTGAGAGCACCCGGAGCCCCGCCAGCCAGGTGCACCCCTGTCCTGTGGGCATAAGAGGGGAAAACGGTATTTTCTCAGGCTGTTGACCCACAATGTTGGCCACTTATGAGAACATATTGCGGGGCAGCACTGTGGCACAGTGGGTTAAAGCTCTGGTCTGCAGTGCCAGCATCCCATATGGGCCCAGTTTGAATCCTGGCTGCTCTACTTCTGATCCAGCTCTCTGCTATGGCTTGGGACAGCAGTGGAGGATGGCCCAAGGGCTTGGGCCCCTGCACCTGTGTGGGAGACCTGGAAGAAGCTCCTGGCTCCTGGCTTCAGATCAGCTCAGCTCTGACTGTTGCAGCCATTTGGGAAGTGAACCAGTAGATGGAAGACCTCTCTTTGGCTCTACCTCTCTCTGTAACTCTTTCAAATAAATAAAATCTTAAAAAAAAAAAAAAAAAAAAAAAAAAAAAGAACCTACTGCTCCACTTGAAAACATGCAAAGGACAGAAACAGCAAACTGACGAAACTACAAAGGGCCGATCAACATGCCACATATATTTGCTCAACCTCACTCGTCACAGGGGAAGGAAAGTGAAAGAGAATGTGTTTGTGTTTAAAACATTTTATTGTGCAATATGGCGCGTATGTCCAACCTACAAATGCGCAACCATTAGCGGGGGCCGCCCCGCTGTCAGCGTGAGCTTCTCTGTCATTCACGTGGGGGCGCACACCTAGGAGGGGGAGATCATCTTGCCTCCGGCACTCCTCCACTCCCCACCGTCTTCAGTCCTGGTCCCTTGGTGATGGTGAAGCAGCCTAACCACTCTCTGTTTTCTCCTTTTTTCATAGTAAATAAAAATTTTGTGAAGATTTACTTATTTGAAAGGCAGAGTGACCCAGAGGGAGAGGCAGAGAGAGAGAGAGAGAGAGAGAGAGAGAGAGATATCTTCCATCTGCTGGTTTTCTCCCGATGGCTACAATTTCCAGGGCTGGGCCAGGCTGAAGGCAGGAACCTGGAACTCCATCTGGGTCTCCCATGTGTGTGGCAGGGCCCAAGCACTTTGGCCATCTTCCACTGTTTTCCAGGTGCATCAGCAGGGATCTGGATCAGAGGCAGGGCAGCCGGGGTCGGCGTTGTGGCACACGGATTAAGCCACGGCCTGTGACACCAGCACCCCATAGGAGCGCAGGTTGGAGCTGTGCTCCATGGGTCACTGGTCAGGTGCAGCCTTGCAGCAGGGTCAGCAGGGAACCGTAGGAGGGAGGGCCTGAGCTGACCACCACAGGAGGAAAGCATCTGTGTAACTGCCCAGGGCCTCCTCCAGGACTGGAGGGGCCTCTTTGGCAGGTGATTTTGTCCTGACTGCCCAAAGGAGGCAGAAACCCCCTGGGACTTCGAAGGTCCAGACCTGTCCTGGGGCGGGGGCTGTGGGAAGGGATGCACAGCAGACCAGGGCAGGAAGGAGGCCCGAGGATAGATGGAGAAATGCCTGGGGCTGTTGGCCTTCTGCCGCCAAGCAGCCAGGGCAGTGGTGCAGTCGGGAGAGGGGGCCAGAGGAGCAAGGGTTTCCCCAGGCAGCTCTTCAGGGATTCCCAGAACGGATGTGCTGGATCTGGGCCCCTGTTTGCATTTCCTTGGAAGTTTTTCCCCTGAGTCCCCTTGGGCCCAGTCACCCAGGTGTGCTCTTAGACGGTCACAGAGAAAGTTGTTTAATTCTGCAATGGCAGGCACAACACATGATCAGCGTTCTCTATAGTTTTACACTTTTTTTTTTTTTAAAGATTTATTTATTTGAGAGGCAGGGAAAGAGGACTTCCATCTGCTGGTTCACTCCCCAAATGGCCACAACGGCCAGAGCTGGGCTCATCCGGAACCAGGAGCCAGGAGCTTCTTCTGGGTCTCCCCCATGGGTGCAGGGGCCCAAGCACTTGGGCCACCTTCTACTGCTTTCCCAGATCCATTAATAAGGAGCTGGATTACAAGTGGAGCAGCCGGGGTACGAAGGGACCCATGTGGGATGCTGGCACAGGTGTAGGCTTAACCTACGAAGCCACAGCGCCGGCCCCTGTGGTTTTCCTCTGGACACGGAGATTCCAACTTTCAACTCCAGAGAACTGGGAACCAGTCCCGAGGGCAGCGTTTCCCAGAGAAGCTTCCGAAGACCGCCATTTCCTCGGGATGTTAGCTGGGGTCTGGAGAAAGCAGGGTGGGTCTTCTAACAGGAGCGTGGTGGGCTGCTTTAATTCCACCGTCCACAGCGTGAGGGCAAGAGGTGGGTGCTGGTGAGAGAAGACAGCTGCCCTTCTCTCCTCCTGGAGGTTCCAGTACGCATCCCGTCTCCCAGGGAGAAGTCTGTGGCATTTCTCATGCTCATTTGATGGATCCTTTGTTACAAAACTCTTAAAATCTCAAGGGTTTTGCTATTTTGTAGTAATCTGCAGTAACTCTAAGTGCGAGTCTAAGCAGGATTGAGTGCTCAATATATCTTTTTTTTTTCTATTTATCTGAGAGGCAGAGTTACAGACAGAGAGAGGGAGAGACAGAGAGAGAAAGCTCTTCCATCTGCTGGTTCACTCCCCAAATGACTTTAACAACCAGAGCTGAGCTGATCTGAGGCCAGGAGCCAGGAGCTTCTTCCAGGTCTCTCACGTGGGTGCAGAGGCCCAAGCACTTGGGCCCTCTTCTACTGCCTTCCCAGGCCACAGCAGAGAGCTGGATTGGAAGAGGAGCAGCTGGGACACACCCATATGGGGATGCTGGTGTTGCAGGAGGTTGCTTTAACCTACTATGCCACAGAGCTGGCCCCTGAGGACATCCTTCTAATTTGCTTTTTTAGGCATGTGTGTTTTTGTTTTTTAAAAGTGAGGGAGAGCGACAGGGAGGGAGGGGGAGAGAGAGAGAGAGTCCTCCCCTGCTGGTTCACTCTCTAAATGGCTAGGGCTGGACTGGGACCAAAACCAGGAACACAATCCAGGTCTCCCAGCACCTGCTGCCTCCCAGAGTCTGCATTAGCAGGAAGCTAGAGAACAGAGCCAGAGCTGGGAGTTGAGCCCAGCCACTGTGATATAGGACAGTGTCTTACCTTCTAGGCCACACGCCCATCCCCACATAGTTTATCTCACTGAAAGGTAGCTGGGGCACCAACTGCATCAGCACTAAAAAGCACATGGTTTTCTGGGTCAGGGAGCTCCTGAACTTTCTGGTACAGGAAAATCAGCTTACTTCTCTACACTTCAGTTTCCTCATCTGCAAGGTGAGTTTAATAACAACAAATCCTCTGGGTTGTGGAATTAAGAGGTGATTTTTGTGAAAGCCCACACCTATGTTAGACAAGTAACTGGTGGAGGACCAGTGCAGGTCCTTGAGAACAGAAATGGATGGAGAGGAAGAAGTGGCCCAAAACCTGAGCCAGGGGAAGGCAACAAAGGAGGGCAAGGAAATCTTGAAGGACCCTTGAAGTTCCTTCTCAAAAATGGGTGCCCAGACTCCAAGGACAGGACTGGGAAGAAGAGCTGGAGGCAGAGGGAAGCGGAAGGGCATGGGTATTTGAGTTCACGTTCACGTTTGCTTTAGGATCTAAGAATGTGTCCATTACCTTGTGCTGTAAAACAAATCACCCTAGAATTTAGTGTCATAAGAATAGCAATCCATGGGGCTGGCACTGTGGTGTAGTGGGTAAAGCTGCTGCCTGCAGCACTGTGTGAGAGACCCAGAAGAAACCCCAGGCTCGTGGCTTCGGATCGGTGCAACTCCACCCATTGCGGCCAACTGGGGAGTGAACCAGCGGATGGAAGACCTCTCTCTCTTTCTCTCTGCATCTTCTTCTTTCTCTGTGTAACTCTGACTTTCAAATAAATAAATAAATCTTTAAAAGGGGGGGGGGTGCAATTCATGCATCAGTTGGTGGTTCTGTTCGTCTCACCTGGATTTACCCACGTGGGTGAGGTTAGGAGTTTGGGTTTTGGGCTGGATGGGCAATGATAGCTGAGGGTTGTTGGCAAGGACGCTGGGCTCTACTGTGTGCAGTCTCCCCACAGCCCAGCTCCCACTGTTCCCCGGGCTGCTGCTTTGTGAGCGCCAAAACAGAGGCTGCAAGGTATCTGGATTCCTAAGCTTAGAACTCCAGCAACCTCACCTGGACCCCAGCCCGTTGGTGACTGCCACTCCAAAGGCCAATGTTGAGTCAAGGGAGAATCTAAATTGATGGGAGAAGTTGCAAAGAATTCATGGCCATTTAAAGTCTCCTGTGTGGTAGTCATTAGCTCTTGCCTGCTAGGTGGCGTGGGAGGAATTCCATGCATGAACTTCCACATGAAAGGCATCATGCATCCTTGGGAGGACCCCTTCCTTCTGTCATCTGTCCTCGCTTCCTCCCTTCCTGGCCCTTACTACCCTCAATCCATTCTACTAAGGCTTTCCCTGCCAAGGCTCATTGAATGGGCTCTCACAGGCCACCAGTGGCCCCCATCTTGCAAAGCTAATGAGTGATGCTGTGTTCTGTCCACTTATCTTCTCGGGACACAGTAGAAGCTGTGGTGTATGAAGGGGCATTCCCACGGACCTAAATCCTTTCTACATTTCTCTCAGCTTCTCCAAGCATCTCTGTCGCCTGCCTGGCCTTGTTTTCCCTCTCCCTCCCTGGCTGCACCTTCCGCTGCTTTGCTGGTTCCTCTTCCTTTCGGCGCTGGAGGGGTCCAGGCTCTGTCTTTGTCTGGTCCTGCTGTCTGCTGTCCTAATGATGGCACATAGGCCCAAGGTGTCAGCTGATCTGATGACTCTCAAGTTTAAGTCCTACAACCCAGACCTCACCTCCGAGCTCCCCAAGGGATTTTGAAAGCACATCTCAAAAAATAAAATGGCCAAAGTAGTGGGATTTAAAACAAATTTTTTTTGTTGTTTTATTTAAAAGGCAGGGTTACACAGAGAGAGGGAAAGACAAAAATCTTCCCCAAATGGCTGCAACAGGCAAGGCTGGGCCACATCAGAGCCAGGAGCCAGGAACTCCATTCTAGTCTCCCACATGGGTGGCAGGGGCCCAAATACTTGGCAGGGAGCTGGACTGGAAACAGAGAAGCCAGGACTCAAACCGGCGCTCTGATATGGGATGCCCACATCACAGGAGGCTGCTTAACCCACCACGCCCCAGCACCAGCACCGTTCCTGATCCTTGACCCCAAAACCCCACCCCTTCCTTATCGTCCTCACCTTTGTAAATGACAGCAACAGCTGCCTCGTCATTCAAGGCAAGAAGTACTTGGTTTTCTTCACACCACACATCCAGCCCGTCAGTAAGCCCTGCTAGCTGGTCCTCTAATCTATGTCCCCAGTCCAACCAGGTGCCGCCGTGTCCAGAGCTATCCTCCTCATCCAGACCAGAACACTCCTGGCATGGGACTGCTGCCACTGTCCTCACCACTGCCCCCTGCCATCTGTCCATCCCCCAGACAGCAGCCCACTAAAGCACAAGTCACATTGTGAGACTTCGCTGCTCAGAGCCTGTGGCCCTCACTGGAACTAGAGAGAAATCCAAACCATTTGCTAAAGCTATGGAATGTCTTACTCCTCTGCCCATGTACCCTTCTACTCTCCAGGAGCCATGAGGCTCTCCCCCAGGCCTTTCCTGTCTCATGGATCCTACATGCCTTTTCTTCCACTTGGAAGGTCTTTTTTTGCAGACCTGCAGTGGTATCCACACTGAAGCTACCCATTTCACGTGTGTGTCTCCTAAGTGGAATAGCTCTTGTCTGTCTTGTGTGAAGCCACCTCCTCGGAGCCCAGGCGGGACTTCGCTCAGAGTAGAAGCTCAGTCTACACCTGCTAGCTGATCTGCTGACCGAGGATTATAGCTAAGGTCACTGGAGCTGGAAAGAAACAGGGCAACCCCACTGCCTCACAGAAGGAGAAACAGAGGCAGAGAATCACCTGCTCAGCAGCATGGGTACCAGCTTACTCAAGCCAAGTCGGTCGTGTACTGTCCTTAAGTCCTTATTCATAAACCACAGTAGCCACTGAAGGCAAAGGTTAGATGTTTTCTCTAAATCTCTCTGCCAAGTTATCAGGAAAACAGATCTCAGAACAAATTCTGCTGCCCATGCAAATTTCCATAGAAGAAACATTTATTAGTGAGTAGTCACAGAACCGGTTCCTACAACCTCTTCTGTGAAATCAACCGAGGCCCAGCTCTCTGCACTTTTAGGAGCTCGGCCGTCTCGCAGGATGTATCTGCTGGAGGAAATGACAGCATCCGAGGGGCAGCGCTCGGTCAGAGGGACGGCTGCAGCTGAACACCTCGGGTCAGAGGCCCCCGAAGGATTTAAGCCAGAGCATCTTTCCTAAATGAGAACCGGCAGCTTCCCGAGTCTCTGAATATGGAATGAGTGACATCTCAACTATCTTAGCCGGCCTATGTATCTTTTCTCCAAAGGAGAGCTCATGAATCATAGCTGTTATGTTAATTATTCTCATTAACAAGCTGCGGATTTCGCCACTCATCCATTGTGCTATCAGTAGAGCCTCCGTGGGGACCGAGATACTGAGCTGGCTGTTCAAGACTGGGCACGCCTCTTCTTAACTCCCAGATTCAAGGGTTTCAAGTTGGCAACTTGCAATGTGACACAGGGGAAGTATTTACACTGTGGAAATTGATCACAGCCCTGCCCGACTTCCCAGCCAATTTCTAAACATTTTCTGGCACTCCAGAGGACCGCTGAGCAAGCCACCTGACTGCCTCGCTCTCGTGACTGCTTCCAGCACCAGGAAGGCCCAGTCCTGACTGCACTTGAGAAATTACCTGGGGAGATTTAAGATCATCCTGACTGGGTCCGGCTCTGCAGCATAGTGGGTAAAGCCACCGCCTGCAGTGCCAGCTTCCTGTATGGGCGCCGGTTCGCATCCCGGCTGCTCCACTGCTAATGTGCCTGGGAAAGCAGTGGAAGATGGCCCAAGTCCTTGGGTCCTGCACCCACGTTGGGGACCCAGAAGAAGCTCCTGGCTCCTGGCTTTGGATCAGCGCAGCTACGGCTGTTGTGGCCATTTGGGGGAGTGAACCAGTGGACGAACACCTCTCTCTCTCTCTCTTTCTGCTTTTGCCTCTCTGTAACTCTGCCTTTCAAATAAATAAATAAATCTTTCAAAAAAAAAAAAAAATCCTGATCCTCAGGTCCCCGTTGGCAGAGATTCTGTGTTGAGCAGGATGGGGCTGGGATATGAGAAGACATAGTTAACAGCAGCCAGGGTCACATTCGCTTCTGTGCGTCACACATCCCAACGGTCCCACCACAAAGTCATGGTAAAACCAGGATTGGCACCAGGCCTGTGACCCCAGCCTGGAGCTCCTGGCACGGGGAGGGGGTGGGTGGGAGTGGAGCACAGGTGTGCTTCTGAGCTCTCCATGTGTGCAGCTGTGGCTCTGAGCGCCCTTGTGGGTGGGAGGACAGTGAAGGAGGCTGGGAGCCGGGCAAAGCCACGCCAGCTCCAAAGAGCGCCAGGCTCCCTCGGCAGGACCAGCCCCCTCAGCCCGCAGGGCATTTTATGGGGGTTGAAGGAGAGCTGAGAGGGCTTGCTGGGAGGTCTTTGTGTCACCCCAGAATAGCTGATAGATGAGAGAAAGTGCCCCCGGCCAGAGGGGCCAGAAGGATGGCTGGGGGACCCTGGAGGGGGCAGGGCGCTAAGCTGATTTTCCAAGGGCTAGGGAGGGCAGCAGGCCCCTAGGCTAGCCCCTCCGGGAGTGAGAGCAGGCCTGGGTGGTGTACTGGCCCCCAAACGTGAGCCACAAGTTGGTTCTCCTCCGCAGAGGGCAGAAAGGCCAACTCAGAACACTGCCGGGCTGGCCTCTTGGCCCTGGGTTACTCATCCGAGGGAGACTTGCATCAGCCCCTGCTTCCATCTGCAGGCCCGGCTCCATTTGTAACAGCAAACCCATTTCCTTTTACTCTTCCAGACAGGGCATCGCCTCCCGCCCTCACCCCCTTACTTTCTTCCAGCTCTGGTCTCTGTCTCTCTGCCTCTGTCCCTCTGCTTCTCTTTGTGAGTCTGCCCTGGCTCAGGAGCCCAGGGCAGGGGGCTTCGACAGGGGTGCTATTCCTGAAATCACCAGCAGGGATCCCACCCAGCACTGCTGGAGCTCCTGACCTCTGAGCCACGCATTTAATTACTGAATGCCACAAACACAGATGGCCTGGCTCCCAAGCCCCCACCTGAGCAAAACCTGGGAGACGAAAAACAATCGTTGAGTAAAACCGAGACCAGCGAGCAGGGGAGACAGACTCACAGCCACCTATGGCCCCAGGTAGAAGGGCCAGGCCCCAAGGTGCTCTGCTGGGCACGGGCTTGGAGTGGGCGAGGGAGGGGCTGCTGACCTCAGCTGGGTGCAGGCTAGGGGATGGCTTCCAGGAAGCCCCTGGGGGCCTCGAAGAAGGGAATTTCCAACATCTCTTGGGGAAAGGCCTGGAGCAGCCCTGGTGTAGGAGGAACCGGATTCCAGCTCTGCCCCGCTGCGGTCCCTACACGCTCCAGGACACAGCGCTCTGCATATGGAGGCTGGGCACCCCCAATTTCCTACTGCTCACGTGCACTTTTAACACCTGAGCAATTCATTCCGCTCCCATTTCCACAGTCCGCCCTCTTGGCGGCAGCAGCTGAATCTCCGTGTCCGCCGAGCGCTGGCCGTCGCCCCAGCTCACCTCTCGTCCCCCTTCTCCACGCGCCACCTCCGCGCCGGCAGCAGCGGCGCCTCCAGAGCTGCACGCTACCTCTTTTGCAAAACCCTTTCCCCTTCCCCTCCCTCCATCTCCTCTAGAGTCCACGGCCACAGCCCCGCCCCGGCCCGCCCCCTCCCAGAGGCTGGACCACTGGCTCGCTCCCATTGGCCACCGGGGCTGGCAGGCTCGCGGGCAGGGTCAGTGATTGAGGCGCGCCCGTGTCAGTCCGGGAGAGAGCGCCGGGGACCGGGCGCGCAGCCGGACAGCCGCAGGTGGGGCCTCGGTCGGCGGCGGAGGGACCGAGCCCGAGCTGGGGAGCCCCGGCGCCCCGCGCGGGGAGCGCCCAGGATGCCCCGCGGGGACTCGGAGCAGGTGCGCTACTGCGCTCGCTTCTCTTACCTCTGGCTCAAGTTCTCGCTCATCATCTACTCCACGGTGTTCTGGGTAAGTGACTCCAGCGGGGCCCAGCGTTGGGTGTGGGGGTCCCCAACCCCGCCCTGGAGTTGGGTCCAGACGGAGCCGCTTCAGGGAAGGCGCCGGAGCGCTCGCTGGCTCCTTGTCCCGCTCTCCCTGGCGACTGGGAAATTCTGCCTGAGGAGCTCAGCCGTTGGTTCCTTTCAGCCGCCCCGTGCCCGGTCGGGAGTGTTTGAGTCCGTCGCCCATCGTGCGCGACGCGGCTCACCTGTGTGCACCTGATGAGCGGCCGGGGTCACCTGGCGAGTGCGCGGGGCCTCAGAGGGGCGGCCCGGGAGGCTCAGCGTTTCTGAGGGTCTCCCGGTCCGCCTGTGGAGAAGGGGTCAACTTGGTGGTCGGGCTTGGGAGACTCGGGTTCCGGGTCTGTTCAGCACTATTTATTGGGATGCCTCGGAGCTAGACGCTGTCCCTGTGCAAGGAAGATGTGCATGGAGTCCCCTAGACGAAGGCTGGGCGGCTCCTGGGGGCTCAGTCACTATGCCGCTGCTCCTGGGCTCCACTTCCCCTTGGTCCTGCGAGGGGGCAGGGCGGCCGTGGTTGGACATGGACCAGGCTTCAAATCTTGCCCTTCCCACTTTCTGGCTGAGTGACCTCGGGGAAGTTACTTCATCCCTCTGGGCCGTAGTTTCCTCTTCTGCAGACCATAATTATTTCCCACTTTTAGGATGCCTGTGGAGATCGAATGCAACTCAGCCCAGAGAGCAGCTCTAGAGAGCTCCAGAGAATGTGAGCAGGCAGTCTGGACACTGGTGGTGCAAGCTGGCCCGAGGAGCCCTGGGTTCCCATCAGGCCACTTGGGACTAGGCTGGGCGAGGAATCTGCGCCACCCCTGCCCCCAGGATGCCTCAGGGGCAGACTTGCCCAGGGTCCTGGGTTGGGGGATTCACTGACACCCCGAGTTCCGTAGCTCTCTCTCTGGGTCTGTTCTGCTGCCTGGAGCTGCTGGATTTGCCGTCTAACCTGGCTTGCACCTGTGCCTCATGGGTGTGACCTTGCCTGGCAGGCTGGAGATCCCGATTCTAGTCCTGCCTCACTGGGGAGACGTAGGCTGAAGTTTTGGCTGCAGAAGTGCTAACTGACTTTTCCATCTAGACCACTCGCCTGGGGCAGCTTCAGGCCGGTGCTCTGACTCCAGGTAGTGTGGAAGAGAGGTGAGCAGGATGGCTGAGGGCCTGAGGATGGTGCAAGGACCTGTTGGCAGAAGCTCTTGGGAGGCTGGGTGTGGTGATTTTAGCTGTAGTCCAGTGGTTCTCACTCAAGTTTGCATCAGAATGAAGTGGGGGGGGGGGATCTTCAGATTGTTGGGCCCTGGCATAGGTAATTTTAAAATTTGCTGAAGCTCTCCAGGTAACTAATGTGGATTGAAAGTTGCAAGGCAGGTGGTCTTCCAGTAGGTCCCTTTCATTCCCAGGGGTTCTTTGCTGCCCCTTGTCTGGCTGTGGGTCAGAATGGAAAGGAAAGGCTAAGGTAGGTGGATGGGAAGGTAAGAAGGGGAAGGCCACCTCCATTTTCTCATCTGTGAAATGGGTGATACCCTGCTCTGCCCCTCACTGGATTGGCAGTAGGGTTAGTGATGCTTGAGCAAGACAAGTGCAAGACAAAGGCGAAAGATGTAGACAACAAAATGGAACTTGATTTTTCCAGGCTTTGTTCTGTCACCGCCCACTCGCTTCGCTTCTAGAGGGGCAGGGCAGGACTCAAAATCCTTTGCTTTCAGCCAGCCAAGGTTGCCTTTCCCGACCCTCGCCTCCCATCCCTGGAAGTATTTCTGCTTACCCATCTCCCCACCCATGCCAAGCACTCTGCCAGAGCAGCCCCAGGTGCCAGAGTGTGCCTGCAGGGCGGGGCTCAGTTGAGTGAGTAATTTGTCCTGGACTGAGTCTGCTATTAATTGGAAACCACTTACAGGAAAGCCCATTATCTGCAGTGCTGTCCTCGGGAGAAGCGGGAGGAGGGCAAGGGTTACCTCCTTTACACGCCCGAAGCCCTAACACTTTCATCCTGGGTCTGGAGGGGGCTGTGTTTCCCCAAGGCCGTATACCTTCTGTAAGGCTGTTTGCTTTAGAAGTTATCCTTGATAGGAAACACATGGGAATGGTAGGTAATCCAGGAGCAAAGCTTGGTGGTCCGTGACAGGTCTGCCCCTCGCTCTTCTTTCCTGGCCGCCCCTAATCTGGTGGGGGGCTTCTTGTGGTTCTTACCTGAGCTATCCAAGCAAAGAATGACCAGGCACAGGCATTTGTCTCTCTCTATTTCCTCCCGCACAGGACAGTGCACTGTGCACAGAGCTGTGGCTAGCCCCCAGCCTCTTACTTTTTTATTTATATTTAAACCCACATGCAGTTTGAAGATCTGACAAGGGCTGCCTCGTTTTGTTTCATAACTGCATGGACATTGAGCTCTGCCAAAATTTACAGTTCCTGGCTGGGGACCCCTGAGGCTGTTTCCAGTCGTTTGTTACTGAGGCCAGTGATGCAGCAAGAATCCTCCGATGTGTCCCTTTGCATAGTTGTGTGGGTCTGCAGGCTAATTCCTGGAGTGGAGGGGCCGGGTTGCAGGGTGTGTGAATGTACAACACACAAACAGAAACGTGCCAATCACAAGTGAACACGGCCTGCGGAGTTCCCACAAAGTACATGAGCTTGGACCGTCAGCCACTGGGTCCACCAGCAGCGTGGGTAGTGGAGGTAAGAGCCCCTCCTGCCCTCTTCCAGACACGACCCCTTCTCATCAGTGGTGATTGCCATTAGAGCATCCAGCAGTGTAAAACTGCTTTGATGTGTTTTGTAGCACATTTAAAATTTTGATGTTAAGTATACCTATGTAGAGTTTATATCCATTGTAATATTGTTTATATATTTCTTTTAAAAAATTTATTTATTTGAAGGGCAGGTGCTGTGGCCTAGCGGGTAAAGCTGTCACCTGCAGTGCCAGCATCCCATATGGACGCCAGTTCAAGTGCTGGCTGCTCCACTTCCTATCCTGCTCTCTGCTATGGCCTGGGAAAGCAGCAGCAGATAGCCCCAGTCCTTGGGCCCCTGCACCTGCATGGGAGACCCAGAAGAAGCTCCTGGCTCCTGGCTTCAGATTGGTGCTGCTCTGGCTGTTGTGGCCAATTGGGGAGTAAACCAGCGGATGGAAGACCTCTCTTTCTCTCTCTCTCTGCCTCTCCTCTCTCTGTGTAACTCTGACTTTCAAATAAATAATAAAATAAATCTTTTACAAATTTATTTATTTGAAAGCCAGAGGGACAGAGACAGGAAGAAATCTTCCATCCACTGGTTCACACACACCCCCACCCCTCAAATGCCTGCAATAGCTGGAGCTGGGCCATTGCTGAGTGAAGCCAAGAGCCTGGAACTAAATCTGGGTTTCCTACATGAGTGGTAGGGACCCAAGAACTTGGCCACCTGCTGCCTCCTGGGGTGTGTGTTAACTGGAAGCTGGATCAGAACTGAGCTGGGACTCAACCACGCACTGGAGTATGGGCTGTGCACCTTTCAAGAAACTTCTTAATTGATGTGCCAGTGCTTGCCCACTTTAGATATTTCTTTAAAGTGACTTTTTTTTAAAAGATTTAGTTATTTATTTTAAAGTCAGAGTTACACAGAGAGAGGAGAGGCAGAGAAAGAGAGAGAGAGGTCTTCCATCCTCTGGTTCACTCCCCAATTGGCCACAATGGCCGGAGCTGCACCGATCCGAAGCCAGGAGCCAGGAGCTTCTTCCCTGTCTCCCACGTGGGTGCAGGGGCCCAAGGTCTGGGACCGTCTTCTACTGCTTTCCCAGGCCATAGCAGAGAGCTGGATTGAAAGTGGAGCAGCTGGGTCTCGAACCAGCACCCATATGGGATGCTGGCGCTTCAGGCCAGGGCATTAACCCGCTGCGCCACAGCGCCGGCCCTAAAGTGGCTTTTTAAATTTAATTTTTAAAGGAGGCATTCTATCACTACCACCAGTGGGAGTCCGACACCTCTCGTCACAGCTAGCAGGTAGCAGTTAAAGTAAATATAGTGCAAGGAAAGCAAGACACGGTCTTGAAATCCTAATGAAAATGTTGTATGTGCTGAAGGCCATGGCCCTGACACCCATCTCAGCTCAGAAGGCAGGTGGGCAAGGGCTGAGCACCTTAAGGACAAACTAGCACCAAAACCAAGACTGACTCCCGGGTGTGGCCAGAGCGGTCAGAGGGAATTGAACAAGAACTTCTTCATCTGTGGGTGTGTGAATGAGACAGTGACGTCCAGGCCCCACCGGGGGCCTCTTGTTTTTAGAGAGGGGACCCAGGGTCCCGAGGGCATATTTCTGGATCACTTGGTCTCCTCAGTCTCAGCCCAGTGTCCCCTGCGTCCCTCAGATGTCTCCCTGAGAAAGAAGCCCACCCAGAGGGACTCCCCGCCTCTTCCTCCCACGCTGACACAGCTGCCCTCAGACTGCTGCGGACACGCTGCTAATTTTAGCAGTGCCCAGGGTATCCTAGAGATCTGGTTACGCTCTGCTTTCCTTGCTGGCCTGCAGGCTCCTGGAGGTCAGGGGTGGGGTCCATTCGTCTCCTTCTAGCGCCAGGCCTGGGGCTGGGCATCCAGTAGGCGCACATGGTGATGAGTCCCGCCTGTGCATATAGGGCAGGGCTCCAGCCCCAGGGCAGAGGCGAGCAGCGGTCAGGTTTGCTGAGGCCTTGGATGTACACCATGGGCTGAGCTCCTCAGGGAGCCCCTGGCTCTGTAGAAAGCACTGGGCCTGTTGCCTGATTGATAGGGTAGGGATACTGGGGCTGGGGGTGTCGACTAACCAAGAGGAACAGAACTTGGTGGGGGTGGAGGGGCTGGGAAGCAGGGAGTGGGAGTGGGTAGGTGGTGGAGGAGGTGCGTGCCAGGGGTAGTGTGAACCTCTTGCCTTCTCCGAGAATGCACCTGCTTAGCAGAGCTTGGCCTGGGATTCTTTTTAGAGTGGACTCCGTGCAAGACAGCTTGGGTTCAAATCCCAGCTCTGGTGCTACTGCGTTAAGTGATATGGGCCCAGACTTCCATGTGCCTCAGTTTCCTTGTCTGTAGGAGCTGCTGAGGAGGTGAGATGGCTTGGCACATGACCCTTGGCACGTGGCAGGCACTCCGTCAACTCCTTGCAGGTCAGCCATCCTTTTCCACCCTCCTCCTGCCCTCAGTGTGCAAAGCCGTAGACAGAACGAGACGGGCGCTTCAAGACTCCTCTCGTGCATCCTGTAAGTTTTACCCTGGAGAACCAGAGGCCTGGAGAGACAGCCCAAGACCGGACTCTGCTGCCTCTCTGTGGTTTCTTCAGTGAGTCCCCTTGACCTTTCCAGCCCCCACAGATACTCCCTCCTGGTATCAGAGGGAGGGAAAAGGACCCAGGCCTCTACCCTGCCCCTCAGCTCCCCAGTGAAGCAAGACTGAAACCGAACAGAAAAGAAAGTGGATTTAGTTTTCAGCAGGAGATTTTTACTTTTGAAAAGAGCCTCACTGTTTTAGTGAAAATAATACGTGCACCTGGTTACACAAAAATCCAAGCAATTCAGGACCCTTCTCTCCCGGGGAGAGGGCGGCTCTTCTACACAGTGCACATCCCCCAGCCTGCACTGCTCCTTGAACCTGGATCTCGGCATTTTGTTTCCTTATTATTTTTCCAACTGTGCTTGATTCATCGGCCAGGCCCATTTTCAAAGAGAAAACAGTGAAACTCAAGCTGAAAGTGGGGCAGCTTCCTTTGGGCGAAGTGGCCAGCCGTGCCTAATGGGCAGTCAGACGTGATGTCACAGCCTGTCCTGGGCCCCGGGAGGCCCTCCCCTCCCCCCACCTGGCCCTGGACCCCTGACTCAGGACTGCAGCCGCAGAGCTCTGTGGGAAAGCCTCAGCTCGCTCCCCAGTCTGGCTCCTGGAGGCAGACTCAGGCCTGGAGAAGCCTCCTTGGCCCCTGGTGCGGAGTTCTGGCAGGGGAGGGGTTGCTGTAACCTGCGGGCCTGGACCTTGCCACCTTGGGTTGTTTGGTTCCTGGAGCAGCAGGAAAAGCCACCTGCCCTGCTGCCCGCTGTCCCCACCTCTCTTCTTGGGTGACTCACGTTGCCACCCTGGGGTGGGGCTTGGAGCAAAGCAGATAAGAGGCTGATAATGACATTTCTGTACCAGCCTGCCGCACTCACAGGGGCAAGAGATCTCCTGGGTAAACTGGGACAAAGGAGGTTGGGGAAAAAAAAAAGTCTTTCCAGAGAGAACTTCTGTACACAAATGGGTTTGAATGGACTTTTTTTTTTTTAATGTATTTTATTTATTTGAAAGGCATAGAGAGAGAGAGATCTTCCATCCACTGGTTCACTTCCCAAATGGCCACAACAGCCAGGGCTGGACTAGGCTGAAGCCAGGAGTCAGGAGCTTCATCTGGGTCCCCAGTGTGGGTGCAGGGGCCCAAGTACTTTGGTCATCCTCCACTGCTTTCCCAGGCACGTTAGCGGGGAGCTGGAATGGAAGTGAAGCAGCCAAGACTTGAACCTGTATTCATATGGGGTACAGGCATCGTCGGTGGTGACTTAACTTGCTGCACTGCAATGCTGGGCCTAACTGGCCGTCTTGTGGGCAGGGAGGAGTGCCCGATCCTGAGCAGGCCTGCTCCCTGGGGTGCGGACAGCTGGTGTGTTCATCGCACAAGGAGTTTTCCCTGTGACAGGGAACAACAAAACAGGCTTAGTGCAGGCCAACCAGTAAATAAGCATCACTGGCTAAGGAGGAAATTGAGGAGTGGGGGGTGGGTGGGAGTGGCAGGGAGTGAGAAGGAAGCCCGCAGGGGGCTGAGTTGTGGGTGGATGGAGAGGTAGGCTGGGGCCTTGTTGGATGAGGAGTTTCGTGTCCAGGTAACCCAGAGGGGAGTCCAGGACCTGGAGGCAGGGCCACCTGGATCAAGAGCCAGCTCTCCCGGCTACCCCTGGACTTCTCGTGGATGGAGTCCCCTGAGGGCTGCAGGAAGGCTCCTGGGAGATGAGCGATGCCAGAGCCCCAGGGGAGCTCCGGGGTCCACAGGAGGAGGAGCCTGTCCCAGGAGCCTCGCATGGCTTGGGCAGCTGGGGACATGGGTGTGCCCGAGCCTCTGGAGTCGCTCTTGCTGGAGGGGCCGCTTTCTGTGGGAGATGCTCTGCCGGCCTGAGCCCCTGGTGGTGGCTGTGCCCTTGGCCACAGAGGTGCACGTGGCCTTCTGCAGGCACTGGGCCCTTCCTGTGCCTTCGTCCTCGGGCTGCGGTGGTGTGCCAGGGGAGGCTGTGGGTCGCGCGGTAGGCCTGCGGGCTCTGATCAGGCACTCTGAGCAGCGCCCTGCAAGGCTCTGAGAGCTGGTCCTAGCGCGGGAGAAACAGGCCGGGGAGACACATTTTGGGCGCCTGGGGCAGGGTGTGATGAAGCGGGGTGGGGGGGCGTCAGGAGGATGGCGGTCAAGGCGATACCTTTGTCAGCCCCGAGTTCTACTCTCTGGTCTAAGGTGTCACCTTCCCCACACAGAGGTCCGCACGTGAGAGGGGGCAAGTCGAGATGAGGCAGCAGAGGCCATGGTGAGCCAGGCTGCCTGGGAGGCCCGGGGAGGCCGCAGAGGGCTAGAGGGGCCTGGAGGCCCAGCAGAGAGGAGCCTGGGAGTGGGAGGGCCCTGCTCCGGTAGCTTCTGGCTGCAGAGTGAGGCTTCTCTGTGCATGAGGGAGAGGAGTGCGCTGGAGAGGGCCTCGGGTGAGTGCCAGTCGCCGCTGTGCACGCTGGCCTTGCCTCCTGGCTGCACCCCCCTGGACCCTCAGAGCAGCCCAGTGAGCCGGGCAGGACAGGAGCTCTTGGCCCATTTTATGGAAGGGAAGACTGAGGCCCAGAGAAGGAAGTGCCTTGTTTGAGATGTGCCCTTCACGCCCATGCTGAGTCGAGAGGATTTCACCAAAGAGAATGTGGTGCTTTTTGAGTTTCTGTCTCTCCCGAAAGGGCCTACTTCCTGCAGGGAGGCCGATGCGTGCCTGGTGTGGAAGGAGAGCAGCCTTGACCCCGTCCATGCTTGTTTTTCCTGTTTGGAGCCCTCCCTTCTTCCTGCCCGGGGGAGAGCGGGGAGCCTCCAACTCCCAGGTGGCTGGAAGTCCCTCCCAGGATGTCTCTTCTGTCACGTGACCACCCCATCCCATTTCCTGTCCTTGGCCTGGCTGGGTGCAGTGTGGGAGATTGTAGGGGTGGCTGGGGGTGCAGGGGTGGGTGCCGCGAGGCCAGGCCCCACCTACCAGTTACACTGGGACAGGCTCCCTGCTGTCTGTGCTCTGACACAGACGCTCGGAGGGGAAGGCGGAGGCGCGCGCAGGCTGGATGGGACAGGGCAGGGCTCTCCCCAGAGCCTCCGAGGGCCTGCGGCCCTGCTTACCCCCTCACTTCTCACTCTGGCCTCCAGGATAAATGTACACTGTTGTCTTCAGCCACCCTGTTGGCGATTGTTTGCTAGACAGCCCTAGGACTAAATGCAAACCCCTTCTGCTTTGCCGGGTTGCCTTGCTGGGGTGGGGGTGGGGCAACAGGACAGGGCCCTGAACACCCCGTTCTTCTGTGGACTGCACTGAAGGCTGGGCGCAGGGAGCCCTGAGCAGGAAACAGCCACACCTCCAGGGAGTAAGGCCCCAGGGCCCGCACACCTCTCCCAGGGACCGCCCCTTGCAAGGAGCATGGGAAGGAACGTGCAAAACAGGAGCAAGTACCTGAGCTTTGAGGAAGGGCCTCGGTGGCACAGTTCAGCTGAAACTCCTGGGTAAGCACCTGCACCCCGTGTGGGAGTGCCTGCCCCCACTTCCAGTTCCAGCTAATGCACCCCGGGGAGGCAGCAGGTGATGGTCCAAGTGCTTGGGCCCCTGCCACCCATGCAGGAGACCTGGATGGAGCTCCTGGCACCCAGCTTCGCCCTCTCCCAGCCCTGGCGTTGCAGGCATCTGAGGAGTAAACCCATGGTTAGAAGATCTTTTTCTATATGTCTCTGTCTCTCTACCTTTCACATGGAAAATAAATAAAAATTACTTTACATAAATTGTAGCTGCTTGCTCAGAGGGGCTGTGGAGGGTGTCTGAGAGGAGGAACCGAGCCAGGCCACTCGGCAAGCGTGCCTGGTCCTAAAACTCACCAGTGGGCAACCCGCAGTGGACAGTGGATACCACTCCGGGCTTCCACCCAGCGGCAGCCTCTCTAGTAAGTGTCCACACCGTGAATGCCATTGCTGCAGCGCCCGAGGACAGAGCCTGATGGGGGACTTCTCATGGAAAGAACATTCTTGGCAAGGCTGGAACCCTGGCTCGCTTCTGACTCAACCTCTGGCCAGGGGTGTAGAGGGCAGGCTTGCCTGACCCTGTGCGGGGCTGCAGGACAGCCATGGCAGCCCCGTCCCTGTCCCTGCTCTGCTGGCACCCGCTGAGTCCTAGCAGGGTGCCGCTGCAGAGGCCTGTGGTCATAGCAGATGGACCTGGCCAGCGCCTCCCAGGGGGCTCTGGCTGGGGGTTTAGACAGAGTCAGGCTCAGAGCTCCCATAATGCGGCAGTGGCCACTTGACCCCTTCAGTCCCTGAGGAGCATGGACTCACGTTCCTGGGAGAAATACCCTAAGAGCCGGAGTTGTTCAGGGGCCCAAAGACCCCAAGGTGGGCCGGGGCCCTGTTTCTCATCTACTTGTGTCTTCCCCCCTCCTTGTGTGGTCTCCTCTGGTGCTGGCCTCACATGGAATTAAGCTTGATTCTTAGGGCAGGTGCTTGGCCTGGTGTGTGACCCACATCAGAGTACCCCGGGGTTGATTCCTGGCGCCAGCTCGTGACCCCACTTCCTGCTAACGCATACTCTGGGAGGCAGCAGTGATGGCTCAAGTAAACTGGGTCCCTGCTTCCCACGTGGGAGACCTGGATGGAGTGCCCTGGCTCTTGGAGGGCGTTTGGGAGAATGAGCCAGAAATGGGAGAGCTCCCTCTATCTGTTTCTCTGCCTCTCAAATCAATAAATAAAAGTTATGGGCCAGCGCCGCGGCTCAATAGGCTAATCCTCCACCTAGCGGCACCAGCACACCGGGTTCTAGTCCTGGTCAGGGCGCCGGATTCTGTCCCAGTTGCCCCTCTTCCAGGCCAGCTCTCTGCTGTGGCCCGGGAGTGCAGTAGAGGATGGCCCAAGTGCTTGGGCCCTGCACTCCATGGGAGACCAGGAGAAGCACCTGGCTCCTGCCATCGGATCAGCGCGGTGTGCCGGCTGCAGCGCGCCAGCCGCGGCGGCCATTGGAGGGTGAACCAACAGCAAAGGAAGACCTTTCTCTCTGTCTCTCTCTCTCTCACTGTCCACTCTGCCTGTCAAAAAAAAAAAAAAAAAAGTTATGACCTTTCAGCCAGACTGGCCCTCCTCCCCCACACCGCCCTCTGTGGCCTGGCTGTTCTCTCACGGCATCCTGTGTTGGTGGTGCTCGGGCCCAGTGCCTTCCCGACGGCCTCGTGTGGGATCCTACAGCGGTCCTCTGCCCGGGCTCTGTTACTGCCTGGATGGCGCCGGGGAGAGGGGCTCGGAGACGCCGGGTCACTCGCTGGTCACTCGCTGGTCACTCGCTGGCGCGTGCTGGAGATGCAGGTGCGTGCTTTCCTTCTGCGGGGAAGCTGCTGCCTCCTCGCGGGAGGAACTCTGGGGGGGTGGCTCTTTGTCCACTGCTTGGGTCATTTCGTCACTCATCAAACACCCTTGGCATCCGGGAGCTCTGCCATTCTCCTCGAGGCTACTGGCTGAGCAAGGGCACTGGAGTGGGGGCAGCCACCAGGGGTGGGGGCCGGGGCTCCCCAGGGAGTGGGCTGCCGGCTACCCCTGTGTGGGAGGGGAGGGGGCAAGCAGCCTTGACGGAACAGGTTGGGTTCCCGGGAGAAATGGAGCTGGTACCCTCCGTCTTTCAGAAGGTCCCCCCCCTTTCTTGTTTTGGAAAGGATGTACGGGGGCGTGGGAACCCTTGTCCCTGCTGATGGAGGACAGCCAGTGTGGGGAGAGCCTGGGAGCCGGGAGACCCGGTCACAGCTGCTCATGCTGCTAACTGTGGGCTGGCGTGTGACCCGGGGGTGGCACCCTCTCCCCCGGCCGTGGGCTCCATCTGCCAAGTAGTGGGATGAGCTTTGCTTGCAGCCATCTGTCTGCTCCTGGGGGGGATATTTAAAAGTTTAATATGTCTGTTCTGACTGTCATGTGTAGTACAGAGAACCAGCACCTCACGCCTGCAAGTTCAGTTAGTTTGGATCTGGGTCGTGTTTACTTTTAGTAAATAAGAGTTTAAAGGAAGAGACCAGGTCATTAATAATACCAGTAACTGGCCAACCTGGCTGGTGGGAAGGTGTGGCCTGTGGGGAGGTGTGGCCCGAGGGGAGGTGTGGCCTGAGAGGAGGCGTGGCCTGATGGAGGCGTGGCCTGAGGGAGAGAGGAGCTCGGGAGACAGTGGAAGTTCCCAGTTACTCCTTCTCTCTGCTTTCTGGAACTTGGGTGTTGTGGTCCCTCGTGGCTGTGTCACAGGCTGTGTGCTGCTGACTTGTGGAGAAGGAACCGGGGAGCCGGCGTTTAGCCAGGTCGTTCAGAAGCACACACTCCATGTAGACGTGCTTGGGTTTGATCCTGGCTCTAGGTCCTGACCTCAGCTTCCTGCTAACGGGAGGGAGGCAGCGGTGGTCAAGTCGTTGGCTTCCTGCCACTCACATGGGAGACCTGGATTGAGTTCTGGGCTCCTGGCGTCAGCCTGGCCCACTTTCAACATCTGTGGGCATTTGGGGACTGAACCAGTGGGAGTTCTCTGTCTCTCTGCCTCTCAAATAAATTTAAAAAAATTTGTATTAAGAAAGGACAGGGGTTTGCAGCATGTGTGCCAGCCTCTCCCGCTTCTCAGAGCGGCTTTGCCACGCCAGGGCTCCTCTGAGGGACCACAGCAGTCCTGTCTCACAGAGGAGAGGAGGTGGTGCGTGGAGGGCGCCGGTCTGTCCAGGCACGCACAGCTCCCCAGGGTGGGAGCGCCTCTCGCTGGCAGGTGCTGCTCACAGCTCACCACAGCCCAGGCCTCCAGGCCACCCTGGTGGCGCAGCCACACTTTCTGCCAGGGCTCCTTGCCAGGTGTTGTTGTGGTGGGCCTCATCTCTTGTCCCATGTTCTTCAAGCACAGGAGAGGGGGATTTCAGGCGACAGCAGTGTCCCCTCCCGGTCTCCACCCCCTGCACAGGGGGTGCCTGTTCCAAGCCCTCCTGTCATGCTCACTGCGGTGCATAATAGACAGGTTCTGGGAGAGCCTGTATTTAGCTCCAGTGAGCAGCTCACAAAACATCTGGCTTGGGCATTGCTTCCAGGCCAGGGGAGGCTGCCCAGCTCAGTGTGCGGCCCCCCAAGAGTTCCCTGCGGGCAGCTGGTCTGGTCTGGTCTGCGACCTCAGGCCTGCTCCAGACATCCTCTGGAAGGCATGGGATCAGAGCCTGCTTGCATTGTGGACCTTTTACTGTTAAATGAATTTCAGATATATAGAAGAGGTGAAAGAATGATGCCGTAAGCACCCTGGGCCCGTGGCTAGGACAGATAATTGTAACATCAGCCATTGTGGAGTAAGTTGTGGACATGATGACAATTTAAATAAAGTGTTTCCTAGAAAGAAAAAAGGACATTTGTGCATATAATCACGTGACATTTTCACCTAGTCCATACTAAAATTTCTTCAATTGTCCATAGAATATCTTTCATAGTACATTTCATTTTTTAAATTTATTTTATTTATTTGAAAGAGTTATAGAGAGAGGTAGAGAAAGAGAGAAAGGTCTTCCATCTGTTGGTTCACTCTCCAGATGGCCACAATGGCTGGAGCTGCACCAATCCGAAGCCAGGAGCCAGGAGCTTCTTCCAGGTCTCCCACGTGAGTGCAGGGGCCCAAGGACTTGGGGCATCTTCTACTGCTTTTCCAGGCCATAGCAGAGAGCTGGATTGGAAGTAGAGCAGCCAGGACTAGAACCGGTCCATATGGGATACCAGGGCTTCAAGCCAGGGCTTTAGCCCTCTGCACCACAACATCAGTCCCCATAATACATTTTAAAAGAACAGGATCCAGCATTACAATCCAGTTCATGCCTTGCAATAGATTTTTTTTTTGAAGACAGTTACAGAGAAAGAAAGAAATCTTCCATCCTCTAGTTCACCCCCCAAATGGCCACAAAGGCTGGGGCTGGGCTAGGCTGAAGCCAGGAGCTTGGAACTCCATCCAGGTCTCCCACGGGGGCGGCAGAGGCCCAGGCACTTGGGCTGTCTTCTGCTGCTTTCTCAGGAGCATTAGCAGGGAGCTGGATCAGAAGTGGAGCAGCCGGGACTTGAGCCACGCACTATGATGTGGGCGGCCAGTGCCCCAAGTGGTGATGTAACCCATTGAGCCACAATGCTCACGCCATGGCGAAAGAATTTTTGAAAGCTGACCTGAGCGGGTGACGCCTCTCTCAGATTCATTCAGCGATTTCCTCATTCCAGCCTCAGCTTGCATCGAGCCTGCCTGCTTCTCACCACCTGTACGTGCCCACTGCGCCGCCACCACCCTCTAGGCCCCTGCAGTGGCCTCCTGGTTGGCCTCCCCCACACCTCTAGCCCCAAGCCGAGCCCTCATTTAAAATGCACAGTCGGAGCAGCTCACTTCTCTGCAAGCTTCCAGCGCCTTCCATCCACTCAGAGCAAAAGCCAGAGTCCTCGCCAAGCCCAAAAGGCTGCCCCAACCTGATCGGCCCCTCCCCATCGCCTCTGTCTTCCCCCTGCGACCCCTCCTCTTGCCCTCCCTTGGACACTGGGACACTTCCCATGGCCTTGGCTTCTGTCCCTGCCTCCCTGCTGTAGGTCCCAAAGGCCTCCTTCCCTGGCCACGCCCACAGCCCCTTTCCGGTTTTGCTTTGTCCTCAGCCCTTGCACCCGTCACACACTAGGTATTTTGTTATTTATTTCTTCAGCTGGAACACAAGTGCCTGCAAAGCTGGGACATCGGGCCTGGTTTGTGGCTCTAGCTGTGCCCCGATTCCCAAAACAGCGGCCCTCAGAGCGGGCCCAGGGACCTGTGACAGGGTCTCCTTTCGGGGGTCCGTGAGGCCAGAATCCCTTTCGAGGAAATTGGGAATGTGTTTGCATTTGCTGCTCGCGTTCTGTCCGAGAGGCCGGTCTGGCTGAGGCCCGTGGCTGTGCCATGGCTGCCCAGGGAGGCGGGGCAGGGCCTGGGCAGAGCTGGTGCCACTCTGCAGCAAGGACTTCCTTCTACACTGCATTACTTCTGCGTTACAAGTGTGCTGTCTCTCGCTAGTGAACACGTGTGCCTGTTGTTTCTCAGTGAGTGAGTACATGCTTACAATATATCTCTGTTTTGATTTGTGAATAATCAGCAAGGCCAAAGCTCCAGGGGCTCAGGGATACCGGAGAGTGGACAGGAGCTCTGAGAACAAGCACCAAGACCAGCGACTTAAAACCACAGCGGTGCGGGATAGCCACCCAGTGAACAGATGTCGAATGAATGAATGAATGAACAGACTTCTGGGCTTCAGCTGAGACCTGGCCTTCGTGGTCAGTGTGGCTTCTGTGAGCCTCCCTGGCCGTGGTCCCAGCCACAGTGACTTGCTGTCTATGTAGTCCCTTCAGGGGCTTCGGGAACCCCCTATCCCTCTGGGCACCTCAGGAATTCCTGAGTGTCTGTTAAGTGGACTCGGTTCAAATGTCACCTCCTCTAGGAAGCCTTCCCTGATCTGCCCATCTGATTTAGCACCTCCAGTGGCCCTGCACTGGATTACCTCTACCCCCAGAGTGTTCCTGACTCTGCTACATTTCTTGGTGTGCCTGTGTGTCTCTCACTGTGCCAAGCTCTCTGAGGGCAGGAACTGGGTCTTAACCTGTTCATTTGTGTACTTATCCTCATTAAGTGCTGAGTGTGTGTTGACTCGGTGAGTGATGCCCTGGGATTCAGCACAGGGACTTGCCCGCCCTTGGAGATAAACCAGGATCTCTGGGAATAGCACCACAGCGTCCCGCGCGGTGACTGAGGAGGGAGGGAGGCGTGCGGACACCTGCCAGGTGGAGCATCTTCTGCCCAGCTGCTCGGTTCAGGGCCACTGTGCTCCGCTGGGCCGTTCTGATGGGGCTTGGGCCCCAGCCCGTCCCACCCAGCTTCGGTGGGGAGAGTGTGGCGGGCGCTAAGCCACCAGACTGCCTGCGGGCATCCGTGTGCAGCACGCTGTGTGTGGACGGCGAGGGTGCCGAGGTCAAGGCTGATGTGTGTGTGGCTGCAGATTCCTGCAGTCGTCTGTCCGAGGGCATAGTCAGTAATCGTAAATGCCAGTACGGCTGGTTTCACAGGTGTTCAGAAGTGGAGGGAGGTTCTTGAGGCTGGGGAGAGCCAGGCAGGCTTCCTGGGGGAGGGGGGCTGTTAGTGGAGCCTTGGAGGACAGAGTCACGTGGCTTCATGATTTTCAGAGAACAGTTGGCCTCTTTTCTGAGGCTGCTCTAGGAGGCGGTGCTAGAAGCTTGTGCCTTGATCCAAGGGGGACAGCGAGGGCACCTCTGTCCTCTCTCAGGCGTCTCCTGTGACGAGGGGTCTCAGGGAGAGGCAGGAAGCAGAGGGCCCGCCCAGGATGCTACAGCCAAGCCTCTCTCTCGGGAATGAGGGTCTCAGGACCCCCCGTGAGGCCCGCCTCCTGACACCATGATCGGGGTGCGTGTCCAGCCTGTTGTGTGACCCTTAACTTGGGACTCTAGGGGCCAAATCAAGATTAAAACCTAGCCACCAGCTCTCTGCTGTGGCCAGGGAGCGCAGTGGAGGATGGCCCAGGTGCTTGGGCCCTGCACCCCATGGGAGACCAGGATAAGTACCTGGCTCCTGCCATCGGATCAGCGCGGTACGCCGGCCGCAGTGCGCCGGCCGCCGCGGCCATTGGAGGGTGAACCAACGGCAAAGGAAGACCTTTCTCTCTGTCTCTCTCTCTCACTGTCCACTCTGCCTGTCAAAAAACAAACAAACAAACAAAAAAAACTAGCCACACCGGACACTCACAGGATCAGTCAGTGAGCCCTAGCATTGCATTTTGAAGTGGTATGGAGGCAGCCCTCAATTTACCTACACCCATGTCAGCCAGGCTGGCTTCAAGGCCTCCAGACCCCTCTACCTGCTAGCTGGACTGCCTGCGTCTCTCCCTTCCCTCCTCACCCCTGCGCACGCACACACACACACACACACACACACCACTCCCTGTGCCCTTGCGGGTGGCTCCCTGCTGTTTTGTGGGAGCAGCCCAGAGGGGTCGGGCAGGTGAGCTCGCAGTGCTGGCTCCTGGCAGGTCTCTGGGAGAGACAGGCCTTAGGTCAGCAAAAGGATAGGCCCTGTCCAGACCACTCCCTGGGCTCTGCAGAGCTGCAGGGCCTAAACCAGAGGCCACCGTACAGGGCAAAGCCCGCTGGTCACCTTGTGAGTCTGCCTTCTTTTCAGGGGTCTGAGTGAGGGCAGCCCGGGCCCTCTGGGCTCCTAGGGGCGGCCAGCAGCCGTGACGGGCACGGTCTCAGCAGCCTGGGGTGTTCCGGGCAGGAGCCCCGGTTGTGAGCTGGGGCCTGTATGCAGTGACTCGAGCTGGCCAGGGCCAGGCTTGCAGGGACACCTCGGGGAGCCCTGGCTTCTGTTCTGGGTGACCTCTGGCTCATGCGTCAGCCTGGGCTGGGGGCTGGCCTGAGCCCCCCAGGGCCGAGCTCTTGGGAGGTAACTTGCAGACTCCCCTGCCCAGCGGTGGGAGGCGGGTTCTGGCCCCCTGGGGTCACACACAGAAAGTAGAGAGAGACACGTGGGGCGTCCTGGAGAGGCGGGGGGAGGAAAGCTGAGGAGAGGGGTGCTTGGTGGAAGCCAATGTGCTTTTGACTCTCCTTCTTCCCTCGGCTGTTTCCATGGTTTCCAAATTCTGCGTGAGTCACCCTCCTCCTAAGCCCTGGAAAGCACCGCAGAGCTCCTTCTTTGGGCTTGGAAGCAGCTGCAGTGAGCTCACGGCCCACAATCATTCCTGCTGCCGAGGCACTGGGCCCCGGGGCGGGAAACCAGACTGCGCATCCTGCGCCACTCAGCCCACCGCCGCCCTTTCCTGCCTCCAGGAGGAAGTCCCTGCTCTGCCTCTTGTCTCAGGACGTCCCGGTCAGTTCCTTGTTGACCGCCCCCCATCTGCCTGCTGCCGGGCGAGAAGAGCCCTGGGCGTGATCAGCTCTTACCTGGTGCTTCGCGTGTCAGCAGTGGCTCCTGATCAGAAATGCCTCTCTGGCCGGCGCTGTGGCGCAGTGGGTTAAAGCCCTGGCCTGAAGTGCCGGCATCCCATCTGGGCACCGTTTCTAGTCTTGGCTGCTCCTCTTCTGATCCAGCTCTCCGCTATGGCCTGGGATAGCAGAAGATGGCCCAAGTCCTTGAGCCCTTACACTCACATGGGAGACCTGGAAGAAGCTCCTGGCTTTGGATTGGCACAGCTCCAGCCATTGCGGCCATCTGGAGAGTGAACCAACAGATGGAAGACCTTTCTCTCTTTCTCTCCCTCTCTCTGTAACTCTGTCTTTCAAATAAATAAAATAAAATAAAATAAAATAAAATAAAATAAAATAAAATAAAATAAAATGCTTCTCTCTGCCCCGATTGAATAACTGGGGCCGGCTGTCTCTCTGCCTCGCTCCCTGACAGCCTGCAATGTGCAGTGTGCATATGGGCGTCTTCTAAATCGGTGTCTGCCGACAGGAGGGCGGCAAAGCAGACAGCGGTGCCCACTCTGCTTCTCGCGGAGGTGTGTTCTCCCAAGGCCATGTCATCCTCCGTGGGCCCAGCGAGAGGCTGGGGAGACACCCCGGCCAGTCTTTCCCAGCTGTTCCAGAGCCACAGGAGAGCTTGAGGGAGATGCAGAGAATTGTCGATGGAGAAATCCTCATGGGGCTGGTGCTGTGGTGCAGCAGGCCAAGCTGCTACCTGTGATGCCAGAAACCCATATCGGAGCTCTGCTTTGGATCCAGCTCCCTGCTAATGTGCCTTGGAAAGCAGCAGAGGATGGTCCAAGTGTTTGGCCCCCTGCCACACACATGAGAGACCCAGATGGGGACCCAGGCTCCTGGCTTTGCTTTGGCCCAGCTCCGACTGTTGCAGCCACTTGTGGAGTGAAATAGCCCATGGAAAATTTCCCTGTGTCACTCTGCCTTTGAAGTGAATAAATAAATAAATCTTTTAAAAAAGAAATAATAAGGGAGAGATGAGCCGTGCTCATGGAGGGGAAACTCTGATGGACTCCCCCAGGGCGTCTGTAGCTTCAGTGTGCTTCTAGTCAACCCCAAGAGGGGCTTTTCATGGAACTTTAAGGTGATTCTAGAATGTATACAGAAGGAGTAGGAGTTTGGTACAGCAGTTAAGATGCTGCTTTGGGGACCCGCGCTGTGGCAGAGTGGGCTAGGCCTCTGCCGGCGGTGCCAGAATCCCACATGGGCACTGGCTCAAGTCCCAGCTGCTGTTCCTCTGATCCAGCTCTCTGCTATGGCCTGGGAAAGCAGTGGAAGATGGGCCAAGTCCTTGGACCCCTGCACCCACATGGGAGACCAGGACGAAGCTCCTCCTGGCTCCTGGCTCTGGCTGTTGGCAGCCATTTGGGGAATGAGCCAGTGGATGGAAGACCTTTCTCTCTGTCTCTCCCCCTCTCTGTAACTCTACTTCTCACATAAATAAATAGTCTTTAACAAAAAGATGCTGCTTGGGATGCCCACGTTCCATGTTGGAGTGTGTGGGTTTGAGTCTCCACTCCACTTCTGATCCCAGTATCCTGTTAATGTGTACCCTCGGAGGCAGCAAGTGCTGTCCCGAGTACTTGGGTCCCTGCTGCCCACATGGGAGACTGGGGTGGAGTTCCAGGCTCCTAGGTTTGGCCTGGCCAAGTCCCAGCTATGTGTGCATTTGGGGAGTGAACCAGCAGATGGAAGATTCTCTCTCTTTCTTTCTCTCTTTCTCTCTCGTCTCTTTGCCTTTCAAGTAAATATATAAATATTTTAAGTATGTAGAAAAAGCCACTTCCCAAGATACCCAGGACTCTTCTGAAGACAGGAAGAGGGACTTGGCTTACCAGTTGCCACAATGTGTTGGAAAGCTGTGGTCATCACAAAAGGGAGGCTTGTTTAGGGGCAAGTAGAATGACCAATGGAGCAGAGAGAGAGAGAGAGAATTGGGCAGGCATAGGCATGTGTGAAACCCTAGGGTGTGACAGTGGTCACGGCAGATCTGTAGGGAACAGGAGGACTGGGCCCAAGACTACAGTTAACCGAGCTCTCTGCAGTTTATGTCATTTTTTTAGAAGGGTGGAGGTCAAGGCGGAGCTGACAGCAAAGTTCCGTTGACCAAGACCAGGGACTGGGCTCCTGCTGGCAGCGGAGGCAGCCTCTGCTGCTCTTCCAACAGCTGGCTGGGGGGTGGGGTTGGGAGGAGCTGGTTCCTCACACGATGGTGGCTGTAGTCAGGACGCAGTGGGCCGGGGACTGGTGTCCCTTTGCAGCATGCAGCCCGGCCGGCAGGACGTCCCATGACGATGGTGATGCCCAGTATGGTAGCCACTCCCCACGTGTGGCCTGTGAGCTCTTGGAGTGTGGCTCGGGTTGGTTTCAGCCATTCACTTTTATTTATTTCGATTTAATTCACTTAAATGTGAGCACATATGGTTGGTGGCCACTGTGCTGGACAGCATTGGATGGTGATGGTGTCTCCTTGCTGAAGGCAGAGAGCATCTGTAATGAAAAGTCCTGGGCCTGCCCCTGGGTGGAGAAGGCTCCATAAGCATTCGCCAGCCCCCTTCAGGACAGAGCAACCTCTCCTGCTTCCCCAGGCAGTTCAATTCCCGGCCTGGCAGCCTCAGACCCTCGGGGGCAGGCTGGACTGACAGGTGTGCCTGTGATGACTCGGCCTCTCGGGGCGCTCTGTGGCTCAGCCTCTGTGTTCCTGGTCTGGAGATGAGCATGTCCGGTCCCTGGGTGTGCAGAGGAAGGAGGGTGGCTCAGGGGTAGCACTTGGCAGGATGCTGGCCCAGCATCACTGCTGTGTCCGTGGCAGTGGGCGGTACTATTGGGGTCCAGAGGGGAGGCATGACATGGGCAAGGGCACGGAGCTAACACATGCAGGTCCAGAGTACCAGCTCCTGTCTCTATCCCTGCCTCTGGGCCTCCTCCCAGCACGGTGATGTGTGCGGGAGCGAGGTTGGGGCAGAAGTGTGCTGAGCACGTGGCTGTCTGTGGGGGGTGCTTGGGCCAGAGTCAGGCAGGATTGACCTTGGGACAGAAGGGCAGTGGGTGGCAGGCAGCCATTTCTCACCTCCTTCCCAGAAGCACTGCTCCCCCAGGAGGCCCATCCTGGTGCTTTTTTTTGGTGGTGGGGGAGGGTGATAAATATTTTATCATCTATTTATTTATCCAAAAGGCAGAGTGACAGGAAGAGGAAGAGACAAAAAAACAGAGATCTTCCATCCACTGGTTCACTCCCCAAATGGCCGCAGTAGTCAGGGCTGGGCCACGATGAAGCCAAGAGGCAGGAACTCCATTGGGGTTCCCCACTAGGGACCCCAGGACTTGGGTCATCATCTGCTGCCTTCCCAAGTACTTGAGAAGGGCACTCCGATATGGGATGCCGGCGTCGCAGGCAGCTACTTAACCTACTGCAGCGCAGCGCCGGCCCCATCCTGATGTTCTGATATCTGCCCCTCCCTCTTGGGTTTTCATTTTATTTATTATTACCTTTAAATCTTCCATCTGCTGTTTCATTCCCCAAATTCTTGCAACAGCTGGGGCTGCTGGTCCGAGTGGAAGCCAGGAACCTGGAACTTGGTCTGGGTCTCCCACGTGGGTGGTAAGGATCTGAGTACTTGAGCCATCACGTGCTGCCTCCCAGGGTGTGCATTAGCAGGAAACTGGGATTGGAAGCAGAGCTGGGACTTGAAGCTGAGCACTCTTTCTTTTTATTTGACAGGCAGAGTTAGTGAGAGAAAGAAATAAAGGTCTTCCCTCCATTGGTTCACCCCCTAAATGACCGCTACGGACGGCACGCTGTCGGCCCGCTGTGCCGATCCGAAACCAGGAACCAGGTGCTTCTCCTGCTCTCCCACGGGGTGCAGGGCCCAAGCACTTGGGCCATCCTCCACTGCACTCCCTGGCCACAGCAGAGAGCTGGCCTGGAAGAGGGGCAACCGGGACAGAATCCGGCGCCCTGACCGGGACTAGATCCCAGGGTGCCAGCGCCACAAGGCGGAGGATTAGCCTAGTGAGCTGAGGTGCCGGCCTGAAGCTGAGCACTCTTACATGGTATGCAGATATCTTAGGTGCTGAGCCAAATCCCCACCCCCTTGCATTCCTTGAGCCCCCACACTGGTCCACAGCTGGAATGACATCCTAACATAGACCAGGAGCGCCTCACTGGTTTTGTGCCAGGGACCTCTTTGGCTCTCTGGGGGAGCCTGGGCACCCTTCCCTAGAACAAAATATTGAAATGCATAAAGTACACAGGACTGCAAAAGAAACCAATTGCATTGCGATCAAATTATTAAAATTTTGTAAAACCAAGTTTGTGATGTGGTCACGCCGTGTGCTCCCCTAGCAATGCATTAGGTTGCAAGGCCTGGTCATGAATCAGATGCTGCAGTGATCCTGAGTGTGCGGAAGAGACCAACGCTGATGTCGTTTCTATTGGTGACAGCATCCTGGCTGCTGGGGACACCACCATGGTTTCAGGCCTATGCTCAAGACACAAGGGGCAGGGGCCGGCACTGTGCTATAGGGGTAAAGCTGCCACCTGCAGTGCCGGCATCCTATATGGGCACCAGTCCAAGTCCTGGCTGCTCCACTTCTGATCCAGCTCTCTTCGTGGCTTGGGAAAGCAGTAGAAGATGGCCCCTGTGCCTGTGTGGGAGACCTGAGAAGTTCCTGGCTCCTGGCTTTGGATCAGCGCAGCTCCGGCCATTATGGCCAACTGGGTAGTGAACCAGCAGATGGAAGATCGATCTCTCTCTCTCTCTCTCTCTCTCTCTCTCTCCCTCCCCCCCCTTCTCCCTCTCCCTCTCCCCCTCTCTCTCCCTCTCTCTCTCTCTCCCTCCCTCCCCATCCCCCTCCCCCTCCCTCTCCTCTCTATGTGTAACTCTGACTTTCAAGTAAAATAAATAAATATTTAGAAAAAAAAAGACACAGGGGACAGTTCAGTGAGAGACTGATGGAAGTGAAGCTGTCACTTTCTCCATCCCCGGGTCAGACTCCCTGAATTCCACCCATAGGTAGGACTGTCATGTCTGGCCTCTCTTCCTCTCCCCTCTCGCAGTCTTGCCCCCGCTGTAACCCTATGGAGCCTGATACAGGGCCTGACCTGTGCCTTTTGGAGTGAAAATGCATCTTGCAGGTCCCCTTGAAACAGACCTGAGAGCTTCCCTTATTTAAGTGTTGCCTGGCCCCAGCTGAGGGTGAACTTGGCAGGGATAGGCGCTGCCAATGCCTCTTGTCTCCTAGCAGAAGTATGGGAGGAAGCTGCGTGCCAGGCCGAAGAGCTCAGTCCACGCCGGGCGACGGGCTCCTCTGCTGCCTGCAGAGCTCACGTCCCGGGGCCTGGTGGGCCTGGCCTGTGGGCTCCCACCCACCAGCCGTGGGCCTTTCCCCTCTTGCCTCCTATGGGCGTGGCCCCATGCCCCTAGCCCCAGCTGGGGGCTGCAGCTGTCCTGTTTGACAAATGGGCCTGGGCGGGTGGTGAAGGAAGGGCTATAATTAGCAGGAGTGGATGGGATGGCAGCCTGGCATTGACAGATCATTTTATACCCAGATGGATAAGCTGACGTCATTGGAGATGGAAGTGCCATTTGGAAATTATGAACTTCCTGGGGAGCTCTCTGCTGGCCTCTGCCCCATGCCCCTGCCCCTGGGGGCACTTGGATGAGGACCCCCCCGCCAAGAGAACCAGGACCTGCAGCGGTGTGGGGAGGCCCTGGCTGGTGCTGTCATGGGAGCTTTTCCCATGGCTTTCGTGGTCTGGAAATGTCACAAGGCTAATGGGAAAGCTTTCTAACGGGGGAGTGAGATCAGAGCAAGGGAAGTTTTGTTTTCTGCCAGCAAGGCTGGGCTGGCGTGTTCCCGGGGCCTGGGAAGCCTGTGAAAATCAGAGAAGCCACTGATGGCCTTTACGGAGGGGCCTGGGGTCAGGGACGGTCTGGTGACAGGGGTGGTTCCAAAGCAGAGCACTGCAGCCCCAGGCCAGCCGTGGGCAGGAAGGAGGGACTGGGGCAGGCTGCAGCAGGGCCACTGTGCCAAGAGGGCAGCCCCTGGCCCTTCCTGCCGGAGAGGAACTATTTTTATTTTGTTTCTAGCAACAGGAAACAGAACCCTCACAAGTGTATGAATTCAATTCTGCAAATACTAAGATGCAGTAATTGTTTCAGTGAGGAGGTGAAAATTTGCCTCTTTGGGCCGGCACCGTGGCTCACTAGGCTAATCCTCCGCCTTGCGGCGCCGGCACACCGGGTTCTAGTCCCAGTCGGGGCGCCGGATTCTGTCCCGGTTGCCCCTCTTCCAGGCCAGCTCTCTGCTGTGGCCCGGGAGTGCAGTGGAGGATGGCCCAGGTGCTTGGGCCCTGTACCCCATGGGAGACCAGGATAAGTACCTGGCTCCTGCCATCGGATCAGCGCAGTGCGCCGGCCGCAGCGCACCAGCCACAGCGGCCATTGGAGGGTGAACCAACAGCAAAGGAAGACCTTTCTCTCTGTCTCTCTCTCACTGTCCACTCTGCCTGTAAAAAAACAAACAAACAAACAAACAAAAAACAACAAAAAAAATGCCTCTTCTTCAGGGAGGAAGATAAAACCCATCTCTCCTGCCCCTGGCTATGTCTCCAAGTATTTTATGGACCCTGCGCCTGGGCTCTGATCTGCTAACAGCTTTGGGGTAGGAAGTGCTCTGGGCCCTGGCTTCAGGGTCGTGGGCCAATGAGTGGGTCCTTACAGGTGCAGTAATTGTAAAGGTGGGAGGACTTGGCTTTTAAAAGGCTCCTTGGGGCCAGCACTGTGGTGTAGCTGGTTGGGCACTGCTCATATGGGCACCAGTTTGTGTCCTGGCTGCACCACTTTCAATCCATCTCCCTGCTAATGGCTTGGGAAAAGCAGTGGAGTATGGCCCAAATGCTTGGGCCCCTGCCACCCAAGTAGGAGACCCGGATGAAGCTCCTAACTCTTGGCTCAGGCTGACTCAGCCCTGGCCATTGCAGCCACTTGGGGAGTGAATCGGTGGATGGAAGACCTCTCTCTGTCTCTCCTTCTCTCTCTGACTTTCAAATAAATAAACAAATCTTGGAAAAAAAAAAAAAAAAAAAGGTCTCCTCACTGTTGCTCTCAGTGTGTTGGAGGCTGAGACCAGCCTTGAAGGATGATTTTATCCCATTCTGGGCCTTGAAGCAGGACTGGGCATGGTAGTTTCTGGTTCATCTTTCTCTATCAAAGCTGTATTGTTTCCTGTGGCCACTGTTTCTCTGTGTGTGTGTGTACACATGTGTGTATATGTGTGTGTATCTGGGTATGTGTGTACACGTGTGTGTGTATATCTGGGTGTATGTATATATGTGTGTACACATGTGTGTTCCTGTGTTCTAGAATTTAACGTTTACCCAAGTGGGTAGTTTTGATGACGTCACTACACTCCCCATTTCCCTGCTGTGGCCAACGAGTGAGTAAGTGGCGGGCGGGCGCGATTGTCCGTGCCTTCAGCCCTCCCTTCTCGACTTGAGGGCTTGGGTCTCAGGGAGCTTCTCAAACCCAGAGGACTGGTGCTCAGCCTTGGAAGGCAGCAGGCGCTGGACGCAGGATGTCCTGGGTGTCCTGGTGACGCCGCCCACCTGAGCGGGACTTGGGCGTGGCTGCCACTCGCCATGGGCACTCCCCATGACGCAGTAGCCTCAGTGCACTTGAGGAGGCAGTCCCGGGCCCACAGTGGGGGCTGATGTGACAGTCAGCGAGGAGGCCTGGTGCAGTCCACTGAGGGCTGAGGCAGGCCTGTGGGTGGCTGGAGGGGCAGCTTCCGCTGTGCACTGCTGTGCTCGGGTGCTCACGCTGGGGCAGGTGGCTGTGCCCAGCGGAACCCTCCAGCGCCCCGCCTGCCATATCCCTCACTTCCTTCACCGGGACCTTGGCTGACAGCGCCACAGCGTCCGGCTTCTCTGCCAGGGTAGCTCGGTGGAGAAGTCCAGTTGTTTGTTTCCTGCCTTCCGGAGCACATGGCCCAGAAAGGATCCTTGGATCCTTGGGCCCCGGAGGCTGGGTAGACGGGGTCTGACTCAAACCCAGGGGCTCCGCAGGAAAGCCCAGCTCCCAATCACTCGGTGGATGCTGCCTACAAAGCTTGACTGTACTTCCTCAGTGTCAGGCCAGGGGATGCCCACAGCCGTGGGAAAATCCCCCCGCCCCCCGGCCCCCGGCCTGGAGCTTATGTTCTGGTGTGGAAGACAATGAAAACAGTTGGTAACAGAGCATGTTAAGCTGGTCAGAGGCAAAGGCAGGAAAGAGAACAGGGCCAGGGGGTCGGAACTTCCCTCTGGTAAATGAGGTACCCTCAGTGCCCACAGGGAGCAGGAAGGAGGAGGGGAGCGAGCCGTGTGGAAGTCGGGAGGAAGGGCTGTCGAGGTGGGCACAGCCTGTGCAAAAGGCCCTGGCTTGTGTGATGAGCAGGAAGCAGCCCGGGATTGCTGATGGGAACTCACAATGTGTTCCGTTAGCAGTGCCTATAGTGTTCCCACTGTTACAAAAGCTGATGATGGGTGATGAGGGATTCTGCTTAAAAACCCCCTCAAAATTCCTCCTGCTCCAGCCTTTGGCCTTCCCAGCGGGCAGCCAGAACGTGGATTCCTCGTAGACGACACCGACTGAGGTGCTCCCTGCCCCCGGCAGCTCTAGGCTTCCCTTCGGGCGCCAGGCCTGCTCATCTTGCATTGCCGTGGCCCTGTGCATTCAAGTTCATCGTGTTTCCCACTTTGGGCTTTTGCCAAAGCCTTGCAAAAAGCTGAGGAGTGAGCAGGACAGGAATGAGTGTCTTCGCATCCACCTTCCCAATGGGCACTCAGGTTCATTTGGCCCGATGCCCGTCCAAGGCCCAGGCCAGCAGGCTGGAGAACCAAGACGCGAACTGTGATTGGCCCTCCAGCCAGTGCTGTATTCTCTCGTCTGCCGTGGCATCGCTAGGTTGGGTCTGTGCTCGTGTACCAGGGCTGCCACAACATGAAGTCCCACAAACCAAGTGGCGCGAACAACAGACCCTTCTCACAGCCCTGGAGGTCGGGAGTCCAGGGTCTGGGGGCCAAGGTCAGTTCCAGGCTTCTCTCCTTGGCTTGCGTAGGGCCCTGTTCTCTGGACGCCTTTGCGTGTCCTCCCCTGGGGGGTGTCTGTGTTGTGTTCTTACAAGGACACCCAATGGCCACATTTTACCTCCCTCGCCCCTTTAAAATCTCTACTGAGGTGTTGGGGGCCAGGACTGCACCCGGAAGCTGGGGGCGTGCTACGCGGTCACCTGGCCACAGGTACACGGCGCCCAGGGAGCTCTTTGCAGGGAGGTCAGGTGACCGACTCCTTCTCTCCCCTCACTCCTGGCTTCCTTGCTGCAGCTCATCGGGGGCCTGGTCCTGTCCGTGGGGATCTACGCGGAGGTCGAGCGGCAGAAATACAAGACCCTGGAAAGTGCCTTCCTGGCTCCTGCCATCCTCCTCCTCCTGCTGGGGGTCATCATGTTCATCGTCTCCTTCATCGGTGTGCTGGCCTCCCTGCGGGACAACCTGTGCCTCCTCCAGGCGGTGAGTCAGCCGCCCCCACCCCCAACCCTGCGCTGGAGGCCCGGGGAGCCGGGGAGCCTGTCCCTGGGCCGCTGGGCAGCGCGGGGCTGGCGGTCCTTGCCTCTCTCGCACCAGCTCCTGCCCACACATGCCCAGGAGTGCCCAGGCCACAGCCTTGCATGTACAGGCCGATTTGACCCCATCCTGACTTGGACTCTGTTTCTCTGGGCCTCGCTGCAAGGAAGAGAAACAGCATTCAAATGCCAGCAAGCGGAGCCCCAAGAGGGGCATTGGCTCATGTGTCCCACCGTCCCACCTTGGACAGGGGCTGCATGGTGCCCATGGGCGGGGCTGGGCATTCTCTCTCACCGCCCACCTGGGACTGCTCTGCTCAGCGTTGTCCCCAGCTTCCTATGGGGTTGTTGCCGGCAGACACACACTGAGTCTTCACAGCTCTTGGTCCTAGGGAGTCCGTCCTGGTAACTCCAGCAAGGCCCCTGGATGCTGGTGGCCATCCTGGGGTCAGGGAGTGGAGACGACCCCTGGCTGTGGCTGAGGGAGGGTCCTCGGAGCTGGGCCACCAGGCAGGCAGGCATCTTCGCTCTGTACACGTGGGTGCCCTCATCTCCTTGTCTCCCTTCACCTGGGAGCACCTGGAAGCCCCGATGAGGCAGGTCGTGGCTGAGGCTGGAAGTTTCTGGAATCCGTTTGAACCATGCCTGTTCTCTGACAGAGGGCAGAGGTGGGTGTGCATCCTCTAAGCTTCAGGCCCCCATCACCTACTCTGGGGGATCTGGGAAGCCACTTAGAGGGGCTGTCGGGGAGAGCTGGAAACACTGCCCCAGCCCACCCACTGGACCATACCTGTCCCCTCTGCTCCCTGGAGTGAGGCCCAGGTCTCCTCCACGGTGACTGGGAGGCGTGATGTGCCACCTTGCCCCGCTGAGGGCCCTGGGGACAACGTGGAGATCTGGCTGGCTGTGGCACTGACGCATTGTCCCGGGCCTGGCTCCGGGATTGGCTGCTCCAGGGCCTGAGTGCCTCCTGTGTTCCCACGCCAGCTGGGGCACCCAGTCCAGGAGCCGGCACGAGCTGCCCCAGGCAGCTTCCTGGCTGCACGGGATCTCACAGCAGCCCCTCCAGGCAAGTCTTCGGATCTTGTCTTCCAGTTTATGTACATCCTCGGGATCTGCCTCATCATGGAGCTCATTGGCGGCGTGATGGCCTTGATCTTCCGGAACCAGGTGGGCCTGGGGATTGAGTCTTGAGCACCCCTGTGGCACGGCCTATGAGCTGGCGGGGCTGCAATGAGAGGGCAGGGACGCCTGGCCAGAGCCCTGGCTGCTGGAGGAGACGCGCACTGAGCCGGCGCACCTGACGTGCAAGGCCCCCAGGCTGCAGCAGAGCTCCTGGGAGAGGGTGGGAGGGTGGAGGTGAGGCCGCGCGGGTGCGGCCGCGCGGGTGCTGGGGAAGATCCCATGGGTCCTTTATGGCCACGGGGCAGGAGCTCGGGACTTTTTCTCAAGGCTGTTGACATCTCTGGGGAATTCTGTGTGGGAAGTGCTGTGATCCAGTTTTTGTTTCACTCTGGCTGCCGGGTGGTGAGTGGACAGTGGGCAGACAGCTGACATGGCTGTCCATGGCTCAGACAGAGATGGGGCCAAGTGGCGGAACTGGGTGTGTGCGCGGGGGGCAGTGTTGACCGGATCTGCTGTGCTGGTGCCAGGGTGAGGTTGGGAGGGATCCTGGCGTCCTGGCCCAGGCAGGGTTTGCCTGATCAGAGCCCTTGGGAGCTGGAAGGGTCTCTGTGGCTCCTGGCCTCCAACTCCTTCACTGCAGGCTGTGTGACCCAGGCAAGTCACTCAGCCTCTTGGATCCTCAGCGGTCACAACTCCTGGCTCCTGGTGTCGGGTGGCAGATTGGAGGAAAGTGTGAGTGGGATGACCATAGCACGGGGTCGCCCCATGGCAGACCCTCATTAGCTTGTTGTGCCTAAGGCCCCTTGAGAAGGTGGTGGTGGGCGGGGCTGGTGCCAGCCCTGCCCCATCTTCTTCTCTAACCTTCCTTTGTCTTCATCCCACTTTAGTGCTGCAAGCAGGGTTTGATGCATAGAGTGCGTTTTCAGAATCCCAGTCCAATGTGTCTACTCCCCTGCCTCCACCCCATACGGCATGGCTCCTGGTGCCCCTGGGCAGTCGCCGTGGGTCAGGCATCAGCCCTGCAGCCCAATGATCTCTTGTGTCCAAAGCTGAGCCCCATGCTGCAGCCCCTGTCCCGACCCTGGGCAGGGCAGAGCCCTTGCACCGCCCAGACTCTGTGTGTGTGGCTGCCTTCCAGCTCCAGGGGGGAGTAGGGCTGCACCTGTTCTGTATGCCCGCCCCCACACCCCAGCCTGTGTGCCCTCCTGGAATCCAGGAGTCTCCTTCCTGTTGTGTGAGCCCCAGGAGAGGACAGGGGTGTTTCCTATCACATCAGTGGAGTTGCTGAGGCACAGCGAGGTTAGGAATATTCCCCCGCCAAGAGCACACAGCAAGGCAGAGGCAGCCCAGGGGGTCTTCCCCCCCACCACACCCCAGCCTTGCAACCTGCTCCTTCCCTGGCCTTGTCTCAACTTTCCAGACACTGTGCTCTGAGCGGGCAGCTGCTGGCTGGGGGCTGGATCTCAGCAGCCCTGAGGAGGGAGTGGGTTTATCCCTGTGCTCCCAGCAGCGGTTTCCCCGAGGTCACGGTTGGTGTCCACCAGGCTGGAGCCTAAGACCGTCCCTGGTCAGCAGTGTCCCTGCCCTAGGAAACAGTCACCTCCTAAGTGCACAGCGGCTCTCGTCTCTAGCATCTTTGCACAACGGCCACTGGACGGTCATTTTCCAGTGCCCCGTGGGTCAATGAGGGCCATGACATCATCCCCTTCTCCCAAGCGAGGGAGCTGAGCCGACAAAGGCATTGGCCAACAGGGCCTCCAGGGGCCTGCAGTCCTCCTGACTCAGAGGCCAAGGGTGAGAGCTTCCACTTACGCCCAGCCCAGCGGGTGCCAGGGCCTGGGAGGTGTGCTCCGTCCCCTCGGACAGTGTCCCCTCGTGGGGAGGTGCTGGTGTGCAGCCCAGGAAGGGCCCTCACGCTCAGGAGCTCCAAGGTGTTTGGAGACTGAGGGTGGGCCATCATTCAATGGATTTAAAAACAGAATACAAAATTATACATTATTTACTTATTTTGAAAGCCAGCAAGAGAGAGTAGGGAGACAGAGAGATCACCTGCTTGGGTGCTCCTCAAATACCTGCAGTGGCCACAGCTGGGTCAGGCTGAAGCCAGGAGCCAAGGACTCAAATCTGGGTCTCCCTTGTGGGTGGCAGGGACCCAGGTACTTGAGCTGTCGCCTGTGTTCTCAGGAAGCTGCAATTTGAACCCAGACACTCTGATATGGGGTGCTGGTGTCCCAGGGGTGTCCTAACCACTGTGCCAAATGTCTACCCCAGATATAGAATTACCCAATGAGAAAAACAGGTCTGGAAAGATAGACAGAAATCTGAGCACTGGCTTATCAACGCTTCTGAAGGGTGTGACTTGGGAGATTTTTATTTTCTCCTTTACATCATTTCCCTGGCTCCCCAAATTCCTTCTTGTTTCATAACTGAAGGGAACATACTGCATAAAGAAAAGTAGCACCCCCCATTCCCCCAGCTCTCATACAGTATCATCGTGTGAGGCAGACCTGGAAGAGGATAGACAAGGAGCTGCCGGCTGTGAACGGTGATAGGAAGGGGTGGTACAAGGTAGAGAAAAAAGTGAGGAGCAACCAAGGTCAGCCTCCAGGAGGAGGCAAATCCCCAATACTCTTGTTTTCTTCATCAAGAATAGAAGACAGATTTTCTGTGCCGCAACATGACAGATCCAGTCACCAAGGCCACTGCCTGCCTGCTAACTCTGGAATCTTCTTGTAGGGACATGGGAACACATCTGTGGGCTAATGATTTGATGCTGGGTTTGCAAGGGTGTGTGCAGGTCACAGGCACAGCCGGTCCACAAAAGGTAGGAAGTGCCCCACTGCCTCCTGCCCCGGGTGAGGGCTCTGCTGCCAGGCGCCACCCCCCACATCTCCCCGTCAGACTGAAGCAGGTCCTCCACTCACCCAGGGGCCAGCGGCCCTGCCCTGGGGAGCCCCACACAGAGCAGGGATCGACAGGGGGAGGCGGGCCTGAGAAGCCAGCCCCACGCTCTGGGTCTCACCCTTGTTGGCGTGTGCTGCCATCCCAGCTTGTGCTGGGACTCCTGGGGAGAGAGGCAGGGGTGTGCACGTGGAGCAGGCAGCCATGTGTTTCTAGCAGGGCTGAACTGGACAGGGACACCTGGGCGACCCTGGGCTGTCACTGGTGTGTGTACCCCCAGCCCATGCCGTCTTCCTTCTGCCCCTGCCAGCAGAGCAAGGCCTTGAGAAGAGGGTGCTGTGGTCAGACCCAGTGCCAGCAGGACGCACCGCTTGGCCCCCAGAGCCTATACGCTTTATCAGAGCGCTGGCACCAGCTGGCTCTGGGCATGGCCTTGGGGACAGGGGCAGAAGGGAGGTGGCACTGTGGTCTGCCTTGGCCAAGTGCCTGAATATATGGATCCTTCCCACCCAGAGCAAAGCTGCTAGTGGCTCCAGAAGCAGAGAAGTTCAGGTCTGGCCAGATTTCCACAGTGGGTGCGCTCCACTGTGTGCAGTCTTGGTGAGGGAGGGCTGAGGTCCCCAGCCCCTGGGACATTGCTATGTATCCTCTCGCCCCCAGCCATCGCCACTGAAGGAGCCAGCCTGTGATGCCCCCAGGTCTGACGCTCTGGCAGATACTCCGGGACAGCCTAACAGCCTCTCTGCTTCCAGCCCCCAAGGTTCTCTGATCCCTGCTTGCCAGGCTGGGCCAGGGCTGGTGTCAGGGTCAATGAGGACAGGACCCCCTCAGCTGCTAGAGGGACTGGGCAAAGCCCAGAAATGATGGCTCCACCCCAGGAGGGAAGAAAGGCCCCGGTCAGCCACCCCTGCTCTCAGCTCTGAGAACTGGGCGGGCCCTGGGTCCAGCTGCACAGGCCTTAGAGCCGGGAAGCTGATGTGGAAGCCTTTGGTCAGCCTGTGGGGTCCCCGGATGGCTGCATCCCTAGAGGGGCTGGGGCCCCATGCAGTCAGCCGGCGCCTCCGCTCTCCTCCTCACACCTGTGGCTCCTTGGAGCCCTCATTCATTCAGAGCACCAGGGCGGGGATGGGGTGGTGGTGATGCGGAGGCCTCAGCTATTTTTAGAACTAGATTTTAAAGAGAAACCAGAAAGGCCAGCTCTTCTGCACAGCACGCTCGGACAGCCTGTGCCTTCAGTGCTTGCTTACTCCAGCCCACGGGACCCTCGGAGGCTGCACCAGCGCTCTGTGAAAGGTGCTTTTCTCCGCCTCGCTGGCGCTGCCCCTGCTGGTGTGACCTGATTCCGAGCCGGGTGCTCTGTGTGGCACTGGGTGTGTTTGGTGCCAGGCTCTCTGGTCCCTGCCACCCTCCCATGGGGCATGTCCTCCAAATGCTGTGCGCATTTATGTAAATGTCACAGGGGACAACCTGCACAACCTGCTCACCTCTCACCTGCACCTTCACCCCCATCATCCAGTCACAGAGCAAGAAGAGCTCAGTGTCTCACTGTCTCCTCAGCCCTCCCTCCTCTCTCTCTCTCTCTCTCTCTCACACACACACACACACACACACACACACACACACACACGATACAGAAGCAATGCGCACTCACCAGACCCAGCAGGAGCCTCCTGATGGGAACTGGGGCAGCCCTGAGCCATCTGTCACCCTGTGTTCCCTGCACAGCCCGGCTCAGCCTAGCAGATGAGAGACCTGATCTTTGCAAAGAAGCCTCTCCCAGCTCAGCGCCCCTGGAAAGTGCCCAGGGACAGGGCTGGTTTGGGGAGAGAGGGCAGGACAGCCCCACAGGCCACCAGCGACCCCTCTGCCACCCTCTTCCTCCCTTCCCTGGGCCTCTTGCCACCATCCCACCTTGTCACCAGCTCTGGGGGACCCCCCACAGCAGAGGGTTGGAGGGGCCCAGGAGGCTCTCTATGGTGCCTTGAGCAAAGAAGAACCCACCGTGCACTTCCCTACCTGGGTGGCCTTAGCCATGTCCCTGTCCCTGGTGTCATCCCTGCGCTGAGCCCCGCCAAGGGTCCCTGCCTCATGCGGTCCAATGCTGTGAGCTCATTGCCTGCCCCACCCTGGGGAGCAGAGTGACCCCACCCTGGTGTCGTGTGTCCTGGGCCCCTAGCCACGCCCCAGCCAGCTGGCCTGGCCCTTCCTCATCCAGAGGAGCGGGCACCAGGGTTGGGAAGGCCTCATGCCCTGAGGTCCTCTGGAGAGGGGGCAGGCGGCTGGGTCTAGCGGGAGACCTGGGAATGGTCACGGGCTGGTGAGTGCAGAGCCTGTGTCTGCTTTCTCGCCGTCAGCGGGGCTTTGTGTGCTGTGCGTCCCAGGGTCTGCGTTCTCTGTCCCTCTCTTCCTGATGTGGCAGATGGTTTGGGAAGATGACCCCCAAACCCTGATCCTTGAGTTCTTGTCTCGGCACCTTACAGTGGGACGGACACCCTGGTCTCAGCAACTGGGCCACTGGGGACGAGCTGCGGTGTGCTCTGGGCTGCGGGGGTGCACCAGGGGCTCAGGCCAGAGGCCGTGGCGGACCTGGGCCTCCTGCCCTAGCGGCCACTCTGTCGCAGCAGGTCCTTGGGGCCTCGGTTTCCTCACTGTTCCCTTTTCCTTTGAAGTCGTGGCAGGTACCAGAGTATCTGTTTCTGGAGTGGCACCGGAACCTGCCATGTGCGCATTCCCAGCTTGGTTTAAATCTCACGGCCGCCTCCGGAGGCAGAGTTTCCCTCCCGGGTCTGTAGGCTCCGAAGCTTCGGGAAGTGCCTGGGGCCTGGGTAGCTTCGGGGACTGAGGCCTGGCACTCCCTTGCTGCTGACCTCATCCTCCTGGCTGGACAGGTTCACAAGGGAGAAACTGAGGTCCTGGAAGGGGGCATGAGCTGGGAGGGGGCCAGGAGCCCAGGCCCCCCACCCCAGACACCTCCCCCGGGAGCTGTCTGGCTCCTGTCTGCAGAGAATGCCGCTTTGTCCCCAGCCTCTGCTGATAGCCTGCGCGGGGCTCTGAAAGCTGCAATTGTCACAGCGAGCGTGGAGCTGGGCTGCCCTCACTCCCACCCCCAGCTTGTCCCGCTGTGGGGCCTTTTGTGCTCCCGGATTTCGGCACAACAGCCGGCTGTTGATCCAAAAAGCCCGGCGTGACTGGCAGAGGGCAGCCTGCCAGTGTGCCTCCCGGAGGGGGCTGTCCCTGCCCCGCTGTCTGTGCGTCCACAGCACTGCAGTGAGGGGCAGAGGTCAGGAGGCCTGAAAGCCAGTCCTGGCGGGGCCCCTGACCAGCGAGGTCTGCTCAGCCACTCAGGGCAAGTCCTGCCACTGCCCCCCACCCCCCAAGTCTCAGTTTCCTCATCTGTAAAGCAAGAGGTTGGCTGGTGGAGGAGTGTGGGGCGAAGGCAGTCTCAGCTCCAGTCTGCCCTGGGCAGTGGAACCAGGACAGCCTCGCCCTGACTCAGCTGCAGCTGCTTCAGAGCTAGGAGCTGAGCCCCCACCAGGACCCTGGCCTCTCAGGGTCTGGGTTGCTGATCTGTGAAGGAAGCAGCATGAATGGTGGCTACTCGGCCATAGCAGAGATGTGGGTGCCAAATGGCATCGGGTGCATGGAGGGGCGTGGGTGGGCTGGTCACAGGGAACAGCTGGGGACTGGAGGCAGCAGGCAGGGCAGCTCCGGCCCAGGGCACTCTGTGCCAGCCTGGGCTTCCAGGAAGTCTGGCTGGGACGCTGGGGGTGGTGGCGCTTCCCTTTGTCACTCTCTCTCTCTCAATAGACCATTGAGTTTCTCAACGACAACATCAGAAGAGGAATTGAGAATTACTATGATGACCTGGACTTCAAAAACATCATGGACTTTGTTCAGAAGCAGGTGAGCCAAGGGGCCCTGGGTCAGAGCTCTGCCTCCCATGTCCTCTGCCCTGATTGGTCCCTGCTCACAAGGGTGGGCTGATGGCTCAGGTGGGTGACTTCTGCATTCCCAGAGCAGGTGGCTGGCCAGGCTGAGAAGCAAGGGTGGGCTGTAGATGGCCCACCAAGGATGGGGCAGCTGGGGCTCTCTGCCCAGGTGCCTGGCCCTGAACAGCCCCCTCTGCAAATGCAACAAGGTGAGCCGGAGCTTCAGGCCGCCTTGTAGTGTCCCAGGTAGCCCCTTCCGCTGGACGAGGAGCCTGCTTCCTGGAGATGAGAAAATGACCTCCCTGGGCCCAACCTCCTCTGCCAGCTCCCTGCTGAGATGGGGAGAGAGCTCTGTCTGGATTGCATTTCCTCCACACTGAGGCCCAGACTGAGACCCCCTCCCCTTCCTTCAATGGCATGATCATGTGTCCTCTGGGGATATTGCCCCTCTCCCCGCAGGCCACCCGACACTGCCATAATCATAGTGGTGCAATAATAATAGCAGGTGGAGGGCTGGCCACTGTCCTCAATTGCTGTGCTACATCCCTGTCGTTGAGCCCTGAACCTCAGTTTCTCCATCTGTGTAAGGGGGTAACACAGTCGTAGGGCTACCTCGACTTAACTCAGGGGAAGTGCTGAGACAGGGGCAGCCTCATTATATTCCTGTCAGTGCCAGCCACGTGGTCAGTGTCCCAGGAAGTGAGGGGAGCAGCATCTGAGGGTCCACAGGATCACCAAGCACTGGCAGTGCTGCCTGGAACCTGACCTTGGGGGCTCCAGCTGGCCTGGACTCTCGTCCAAGCCACACCCAGGGCACTGTAATGGCCACTCCCTTGGCTCAGACCTCTGTAGTCAGGACAGGTGCAGCCTCTGGGAGGCCCTAGCCTGCCAGCTCTGGCTGGGAGAGCCAAGACAGCTCCAGGAGAGTGGGTTGTTTTTATTGGAACTGGCCTGCGGCTGGCTTGGAGATTTCCTTTTTCCCAGGGTGGGGTAGGAGGTAACTGGTGCTCCCTGGACACCTGCGTGGTGCCGGGCCTGTGCCGAGTACTTCATGCAGAGCCTCTTGCTGTACCCACAGCTCAGCTGTGCCAAGCTGCCAGTGCTCTTCTTGCTTTACCAATGAGGATCTGAGGCCAGAGAAGTTGATCAGCTTGCCTGAAATCACACAGCCGGGAATGGTGGTGGGAGGATTTGAACTTGGGCCCTTTGAACGGCACTGCAATCAGGCACTTCTGGTCCTGAAGCCTGAAGAGCTAAGGGGGCACCAAGGGGATTCCGGGAGGGTCTGTTTCTACCAGCCCCTCTGACCACGGCACTTCCCTGATTGAGCTGTCCAGTGGCTTCCTGTCGCCCCTGTAATATAATCCTGGCTGCCTGTGTATTCTGGCTGACGAGGCTTTGCAGGGTCCAGCCCGCGCTGCCCTCTGCTGCCCTCTCAACAGCATCCCCTCCACTCTCTCTTGTTCTGTTCTGGACAAACCGACCTCTGCACCTGCTAATGAAATACAGGCACAGTCCTGCGCGGGCCTTTGCGCGTGTCGGCTGGCCTTTTCCTGTTGCTCATCTTTCCAATGAAATGTCCTCTCCTCAGAAAGCCATCCTCACCCCCCAGCCTGAGAGTGCCCTTGTCCACTCGTTTTCCCTGTTTCTCCGTGTCGGGTGCACGGCTCCCCTCTCTCCCACGTCACACGCGGTGCTCACTCTCTGTCCTCTCCACGTGGGCAGCTCATGTCCTCTCCGGTCTCTGCGGTACTCAGGCGAGAGCCCAGCACACGGCAGCACTGCGGTGGAACTGCTAACCACTTCCCCAGGTGTTGGCTGTGGTGCAGGGGAGGAGAGCCAGGAACTCTCCGAGCTGAGCTCGGGAGGCACAGGGCAGAACGTGGATGTGCCTACGTCCTCTTTGCCAAGGGCGGGTCCAGCACAGCTGGGGCGGCACGGCTCAGGGAGCCGGGTTAGGAGAAGGTCAGCGTGCAGAAGGGACTTGCAGAGACTCTGGCCTCGTGGACAGAAAGGCCTGGTACTGCAGACACAGCGTGAAGGCAGGTGCGGGTGTCTGGGAGAGGTGCCCTCGCCACCCTGACGTCTGCACGGAGGCAGCCCAGCCGGGGCTTGCACGACTCTCCAGGGACAGGGTGCTCACCGCCTCCTGGCAGCCTGCTGGTCTCAGCTGTCACCTGGCAGGTGTGCCGCTCGTGTTCGCTGTGGCTCCCCTGCCAGGGCCTCTCCCACCCTAAAGGGCACCGTCTCCTGGCGAGATCCTCCCCACCCCGTGTCCCCCCGATACACGCACACCCGTGACCAAGGCTTGGGGATGACTGCAGCGCCGCCTTCCTGCCTGCTTCCTTTCTCAGTTCAAGTGCTGTGGCGGCGAGGACTACCGAGATTGGAGCCAGAACCAGTACCACGACTGCAATGCCCCCGGGCCCCTGGCCTGCGGGGTGCCCTACACCTGCTGCTTCAGAAACACGGTAGCGCTGTCCCTGGGGTGCGGGCAGGTGCAGCCCACCTGGCAGGGCTTTCTGAGGATGTGGGGGTGCGACGGGGTGGGCAGGAGGGTGTGGTCAGAGCCTCGAGAGTCCTGCGAGGGGAGACGCTGGAGGGAGGGGGTGGTCTGCGTCGGTGCTGTCAGCATCTGTTGTTCTGGCTGTGCCAACTCACCCTCTCCTTGCAACAGCCCTGCCAGGCAGCCACTGTGACGTATCCACTTTACAGAAGAGGAAACTGAGGCATGGAAAAGTTCGCGGTCTTGCCCAGGTTGACTGGGCCAGGCGAGGGTGCCCCGCCTTGCAGTGCCGCACAGACAGGAGGGGCCGGAGGGAGGGGACTTCCAGGCAGGGGGCTCTGTGGCTTCACCGCAGGCAGAGCCAGGCTTGCACACGGGGCGTCTCCCGTGGGCTTCAGGGCACCTGGAGCGGGGTCCGTGATGTGCCAGCACGACACCGTCAGCTCGGCCACCTCCTCCGTCACGTGGTGTCCTGTGCCGGGCAGTCAGCACTCCGTCAGTGCCCGCATCTGCCTACCGCGGCCGGGAGCTGTTTGGTTTCTGGACTGGAACTCGGCAGAGAGCTTGGCCGTTACTCATGCTGCAAGCAGCCATGGAAAGTTTCTCTTCTGACATCTCCGCCGTTCCGTGCCCACTGCAGTGCAGCCGCGGTGGGAGCCTCGCCCGTGTGCCGGGCTGCCCGCACCCTAAAAAGGCCGGCCCGAGGGAGCTGCCCCACGCACTGTAGCTGCCATTTTAGGGTAGATCTCTGGCAACAGGGGTGCTGGAGAGGAGCCCAGGGTTTTCAGAAGCCTGGCCCCGGGGCTGGGGTGGGGAGGGGGAACCTGAACTTGTCCGTGTTCAGATGTGGAAGCCCAACCTGCATCCATTCACCCATTTGTTCATTCGGCAAATACTGGTTGAGAACCTACTGTGCGCCAGACACAGTTCTAGGTTCCAGAGGTAAAAAAAACTCTAAGAAGTCTCTGCCCACCGGAAGGTAACATTACCATGAGGGAAACTGACAAGAGAACTCAGGAGGAAACAGTGTGCAAAGCAGCAGTGTGGAGGATGGCGGTTTTTTGAAGGTGGATTCAGAGTTAAACCCTGAAGGAAGCGAGGGTGCGAGCCGGGCAGGTATCTGGGAGAAGAGGGTCCTTGGCAGACAGAACAGCGAGTGCAGAGGCCCTGGGGTGGCCAGCGTGGCTGGGGCTGAGTGACCTTGGGGAAGGAAGGGCAGGAGGTGGAGTCAGGTCACAGGAAGAACTGCAGTGTGCCCTTGAGTGACGGGGCCATGCAGGTGGGTCTGACTTGGGGTCACCGTGGCTGCCATGGCAGGGCACAGGTGGACACGGGAATCGGGTTAGGGCTAGTAAGTGTGCAGGGACCCAGCAGTCACAGGTCAGCTGACTGTGGTGCTCCTTAGTGAGCAGGGGCCCTGGTAGGAGGTGTTCTCAATCTACCTCTGAAAGGGCGGGGCTAGAGGCCGGGGGAGGTGGAGTGGTGCCTGCTCAGCACAGCTCCGCTGGGGCTCAGGCGAGTCTATAGGGCCTGGCCCAGGGCAGAGTGCAGGATCACTGACTGGAGAGACTTTGTTCACAATCCCAGCCTCTGGAAAGCAAAGAAGGGCTTCCGCCCTCCCACCACGAGGGAGAGCTGGGCCCTGGACGTCGTCTAGCTCATTCCAAATGTCAGAGCTGGGTATGCAGCAGAATCCCCCACCCCAAGTCTACAGCTCTCCCCAAGCGCCCCCTTAGCATCGGTCATCACTGTGGCCCTGCCATGGCCATGACTGTGACCCCTAGAGGGGGTCAGACCTGCGGGGCAGGTGCATGAGGGTGTGCAGGGAGTGAGGGCACAGGATTGCACATTCGTTCATCGAGCACCTGTTGTGTGCCTACTGCAGTTCCAGGTGTTTGTGCTGCAGAAGAACAAATCCAAGTCCCTGTCCTCATGGAATCTGTGTTCTAGAAAGGGAGACAAGGGACATAACTATGACCTACCTCATGACAAGACTTGTGTCACTGTGCCAGCTCCGGGGTGGTCACCGTGCTGGTGCCAACGCCTGGCTCCCCTGCCCAGTCATCTTCATGGATTCCACAGCAGAACCTCACTGAGCCCCCATCACTGCTCTTCGGCTCCCTCTGCCCGCCCCTGCCTCTGGCTCTGCCCCTTCCACAGGTGTTAGTCTGAGAGCACCTCCTATGAGGGCCTTGTTCACCAAGCAGCATCGCAGTCGGCTGCTGGGCCCCTGCACACGCACCCCTAACTGTGACTTTGCTCATGTGTCTCACTGTGTTGACATCAGCCTGTGTGTGTGTGTGTGTGTGTGTGTGTGTGTGTGGTGGGGGTCATGGATTGTCATTGCTTTGTGGAAAAGCCCAGGGGACCTGGTCACTCCCTCAGCCATGCGTGTGTCGGTGCACACAATGCATTCCCTCCCTCCCCCAGTCATGCACACATCTGTGTGCACATGCATCGAAGACTTGTTTACTGAGGGCCTCTGTGTGCCCATCCCACCAAGCAAGGCCAGTGCAGAACTCCTAAATGGTAGAGCAGGAACTGGACCCAGGAGGGGTGACGCCAGAGGCCATGCTGGGCGGCCATTCCACTGTTGCCTTCTGTGTCGTCCCTGACCCCTGGGGTCCCCTAAGCATCCACATTCACTCCATTATGGGGGTGGGCAGGGCTGCAGGAAGCCCAGGCTGGACACAGGGTCTGGCCGTCTTACCTGGCAGATGAACAAGGAGACCACAGGGCACAGGATCTGATGGGGTCCAGGGCCTGGGCAGTTTCCTCTGTACCTGAATTAATAAGAGGCCAGGAGTCTCAGAGACCAACTCTCCTCTCTGGAAGGAACTTCCTGCAGCGCCCCACATTGGTGGAGCTGAGGTCTGTGGGGGCAGGAAGCGCGGCCAGGAGCCGTGGCCTTGTCCACAGGTAACCATGTTGGCAGGATCCCAGCTGTGGTCGGAGGTTTTCCTCCCTAAGGGCCAGTGAGCAGGAACAGCCCCAGTCTGACCTCTGAGACAGTGTAGACCAAGCCAGCAGAGCAGGGGCTGGGCCAGGACCCTTTTCCCTGCATTTCTGGGCTGCTCTTGGGGCGGTCCTGCGACTTGCATTTCTTAAAGCACCGTGTGGTTAAATTCGGGCTCAAGCCAGTCTGCCTAGCTTGGAATCTCAGCTCCATCCATGCTGGACAGGGCAGCTGTCTGTGCCTCAGTTCTTTCTTCTGCCAAATGGGTAGATCAGCAGTGTCTTTTTGGGTAAGCACCACGTTAAGTGTTTGTGATACACATTTCTGTTTCAGACAGATGTCGTCAACACCATGTGTGGCTACAAAACCATCGACAAGGAGGTAATGTCTCTGGAATTCCTTTACCTAGAGGCCTTGCTGTCCTGTCCCACCCCCAGGATGATTGGCGGGGTTGCTCCTGACTGCTGAAATTTCCCAACATTCCTGGCTGTGAAGTGGAGCCAGGACTGCCAAGGTTTCCCAATCCCACCCAGGCACAGAAGGGCTCGGGAGCCCAGACTCCCCCTGGTGGGGAAAGCCCCCCTGCCAGGCTTTGCTGAGACCTCCTGTGGGCTTGTCCCATGAGGCCAGTGCAGCCCTCGCTGGGACTCCCAGCATGCTCAGCACCTGTCTGTCTCTCTGCCCTTAGTTTGAGGACCACTCCCACGGGTTCCCTCTGCTCAGGACCCAGAATTTCTCAGAGGGTGGCAAGCTCTTTGAGGGTCTTCCCCAGGGCAGCTTCCTGGGCAACCCCACCGGTCCAGGAGAGAAGCTGGGGTTCTGGAAAGGGAGCTGAGAATAACGGTGACGGAGCAGAAGTTCGCATAGTGGGGGCCCTGGACTGTCAGCAGTGGCACTGGCCCAGGGGACGCAAGCTGAGGTTCCCCAGCTATAGCCCAGCAATGGTTCTCAACACTCCAGAGCCCACAGTCACTTTGTCAACAACCAACAATGGGCGACATCCTCATTCTTATCCCCAAGTGCCACTCACTGATGGGGCAGGCTCCCACCACACCTGACCTGGGAACTCTGCACACACTGACAAAGGGGACGGCGTGTGCAACAGCTCAGAGCTCTGCGATGTGTCCCAGCGTGACTGCTCACTGTGTGGAATTTCCCATGTGGTACCAGGTCAGGCTGCAAACAGTTTGAGGTTTTGAAGCATTAAGAATTCTGCATTAGGGCTGGCGCCGCGGCTCACTAGGCTAATCCTCCGCCTTGCGGCGCCGGCACACCGGGTTCTAGTACTGGTCAGGGCACCAGATTCTGTCCCGGTTGCCCCTCTTCCACGCCAGCTCTCTGCTGTAGCCAGGGAGTGCAGTGGAGGATGGCCCAAGTGCTTGGGCCCTGCACCCCATGGGAGACCAGGAGAAGCACCTGGCTCCTGGCTCCTGCCATCGGATCAGCGCGGTGCGCCGGCCGCAGCACGCCAACCGCGACAGCCATTGGAGGGTGAACCAACGGCAAAAGGAAGACCTTTCTCTCTGTCTCTCTCTCTCACTGTCCACTCTGCCTGTCAAAAAAAAAAAAAAAAAAGAATTCTGCATTAGGGTTGCTCAACTTGGATAATCATTCCTTGGTTTACATAGTAGTAGTTCTAGAAAATTCACTGTGGATTTACACCATGCAGAAAACACTTCCCTGTGTACTTGAGCTGGGCTTTGGTTCTGGTCATTAGAGCAGGTTTTTTGCCTGCACCAGTGCCTGGCACCCATCCCAGAAACAGGCAGCTGGGAGCACCCTGAGCCTGTGCTCTCCCAGATGTGGGCACATCTGGGTCCCCAGTGCTGCCCACCTAGGGTGGTCTAGGTCCCCCATCTCCCATGGCACATGGGAAATGGAGGCCTGAGCTGTCAAGGGATAGCCTGGGCCTTGAGCGAGTGGCCGCGTGGGCAGCAAGTGCCCGCAGCTGACTGGGCTCTCCCTGCACAGCGCCTCAGCGTGCAGGACGTCATCTACGTGCGGGGCTGCACCAATGCCGTGCTCATCTGGTTCATGGACAACTACACCATCATGGCGGGCCTCCTGCTGGGCATCCTGCTCCCCCAGGTGGGTGGGCCCTGGGCTCAGGGAAGAGTGGTGTGGTGACCGGAGGAGAGGCACAGAGAAGCCAGGGGAGGCGGCTCTGGGAACGGGGCCTGGCCTCCCCGGGGAGGGCTGGGAGCAGAGGGCAATGGCCAGCGCGTGGGCTGCGAAGCCCTTCCATGGGCTCTCTGCAAGGTAGGGGCCATTACTGTGCTCTGTTCACAGAGGAGGAAAGCGAGGCTCAGCAGGGCTTAGTGCCGTGCCCAGGGCCCCTCGAGAGTGTTGGAGTGGAGGGGGAAGCCCAGAGTGGAAGGCCCTTGCTAATGGGGTGCAGAGGTCTCCGGGGTTTCCTGGGAGGGTCAGTGTGGACGTGCTGGGCACTGGAGTTTGGCAGGTCACCCAGTGCCCTGGCTGCTGGGGGTTCTGGGGTTGGGAACTGGCCAGCAGCTCTGGCCAGCCCTGCCCTTCCACACAGTTCCTGGGGGTGCTGCTGACGCTGCTCTACATCACCCGCGTGGAGGACATCATCACGGAGCACTCTGTCACCGACGGGCTCCTGGGGCCGGGCGCCAAGCCCCGCGTGGAGGCGGCGGCCACGGGATGCTGCTTGTGCTACCCCAGTTAGGGATCATGCCCGGGACAGCAGCGCCAGCAGCTCACGTGGCCCAGCGCCTCTGAGTCCACACCGTGCCCTGGGCTGGACAGCACCACGGCCCCTCTGCCTGACCGAAACCCAGGCTGTGTGCGCCATGCTGTTACGGGCTCCCATGGCCACGCCCTCCCCAGGGGCAGGGCCTGAGGCCCTCCCAGAAGAGGATTTGCACCCCAGGCTGATGGTTGAGCTCCTGGAGCCTGAGGCCCGCTGGGCCACAAGGCAGGGAGGGGTCTCTTCTCCAGGGCTGAGCTCAGAGTCCATTGCATTCCTGGCAGTGCCTTGGTGCACTGTTGATTCCCCAGTTGGGAGTCTTTCTGTAGTGATCCGTAACCGAGGGGAGAGAAGTGCGTGCCTGTGGGGCAGGGGCTGCGGCTTCACTAACCCTATTTTTCTATGTGATTTTTGTAACATTCATATTTTGTACACAGTTAACGGGAGTTTCTGACTAACCAAAGCTGAGTGCCTGCCCTCCCAGCCAGTCCATTAATCAAACAATGAAGACATGCATTTTGTTGTTGTTGGCCTTTCATTTGCGCTGTTTGGGTGGGGAGGGGGTAACCTTAAGCCCTTGGTGCAAGGATTGAGGAGAGACCATGCTGGGGTGAGCATAGTTTGGGACACCGAGGCCAGGAGCAGCTCAGGGCTGGAGGCAGAGATGACACACCCATTGCCCAGGCTGGCAGACCAAGACCCATGGCATCTGGCATGAGGCTGCACCACCAGGGAGTGGGGCAGGTGGGGACGAGGAGAGCCGAGGGGCCCACACCGGCCCGCCCACCCCCACCCCCGCCACCAGCACAGCGGGAACAGCTCCTCCCAGCTCCCATCCTATGCAGCTGATTCTGCCAGGGACTGGTACCAAGCAAAGCTTGGTGCTGGGCGCCCCCTGCTGGAGATGGCAGCATGTGCGCGGATCAGTTCTTGGGTTCTGGATTTTCTGTGAGGTTCTTAGCAGCCAGGGCAACAGAAGCAAAACCTGAAGAACCGCCCTCAGGATTGGAAGTGCCCCCAGAACCCTCCCATTAAGAGTTGGACGCTCAGGGCCGGCGCTGTGGCGTAGTGGGTAAAGTGGCTGCTTGCAGTGCTGGCATCCACATGAGTGCTGGTTCAAGTCCCGGCTGCTCCACTTCTAATCCAGCTCTCTGCTATGGCCTGGGAAAGCAATAGAAGATGGCCCAAGTCTTTGGGCTCCTGCACTCATGTGGGAGACCCAGAAGAAGCTCCTGGCTCCTGGCCTCGGAGTGGCACAGCTCTAGTCGTTGCAGCCATCTGAAGAGTGAACCAGCAGGTAGAAGACATCTCTCTTCCTCCCTCCCTCCCTCTCCCTCCCTCCCTCCTTCCCTCTCTCTCCCTCCCTCTCCCTCTCCCGCTCGCTCTCTCGCTCTGCCTCTGCCTCTCAAATAAAATAAATCTTAAAAAAAAAAAGAGTTGGATGCTCAGTGTGCAGACTATATAAGCCTCATTGTCTGATGCCTAAGAAAGGGCAGGGGAGAGGCAGGCATGGCATAATGGGTTAATCTCATAATGAATTAAGCTCCTGCTTAGGACACCAGCATCCCATTTGGGCGCTGGTTTGAGTCCAGGCTGCTCCACTTCATATCCAGCTTCCTACTAAATGTGCCTGGGAAAGCACGAGAGATGACCCAAGTGCTTGGGCCCCTGTACCCAGGTGGAGTTCCAGGTGGAGAAACTGTAGTAGAGATGATTAAAATAGAGCAATGCAGCCATGGCAAACATCATACTGTATCCTTTGCTGCAGGAACTTGTCTAGATATCGATCCTCACAACTGTAGGTGGTGGTGCTTGTAAACGCACGTTGTTGGTGGGGAGACTGAGGCACCGGATGGTCAGATGGAACCGTGTGTGCACACACAACCAGGTGAGAGAGACCAGGTGTGCGTCCCTGCAGGGTTGCCATGGCAACTGCTTGCCACCTGCTCCATTTTGACTTCTAGGCACAAGGCCATGTCAAGCTGTATGTCTGGCTGGTGGCCTCATGGTTCTGGCCATTTTCTGAGGCCTCTCCCTGTGCCGAGAGGAGAGGGCAGCTGCCTTTGGGAGCAAGAGGTCAGAGGCTTTGAGCGGTGCTTGGGACTGAGTCTGCTTGTCCAAAGTCACCTTACCTGGACCCTGGAGACCTGGCCACCCGGTCTTGCCCTCCTTCCAGCACCACTCGTGGCTGCCCCGTCCTGGACTGCTGCCCCCATTGGCTACGATGTGGCCTCGGGCTCAGGGGTTGGTGCCTATGTAGCTGGCACTGTGGCGCAGCAGGTGCTTGGGAAACTGTAGCAGAATGCAGTTTCACGTCCCGGCCGCTCCACTTCCAATCCAGCTTCCTGCTGATGCACCTGGGAAGCAGTGGAGGATGGCTCAGGTATTTGAGCCCCTGCATCCATGTGGGAGACCTGGATGGAGTTCCAGGCTCCTGGCCTCGGCTTGACCCAGCCCAGGCAGTTGTGGCCATTTGGTGAATGAACCAATGAATGGGAAACCCCTCTCTGTGTCACTGTGCATTTCAAATAAATAAATAATACATAAATTTAAGAAAAAAAGAGTGGCCCCACAGTCACTGACTCTGCTACCTAGGTCTTGGGTATTTCAGACCACGGCCCAGAGGAATCTGAAGGCAGGAAGAGAGGGGTGGGGTGGGCCGGGGGGACGCACGCCTCACTGCACCTGCTCAGGGAGCTGGATCCTGCAGCCCTGGATGGAATGAGAAAACTCGAATGGGGTCCAGAGCTGTGTGATCCCTACAGTACCCCCAGCACCTAGCTGAGTGCCCACTGCAGCAGCCAGTCAGTTGTGGACAAAGGACAAGAGTGAATGCGGTGGGCCAGGGAGGTACTACCCATGGGGAAATAAACCCCGAGTTTGCCCTGGCAGGCGGGCCAGTCCTGAGCCTTTGTCTCGGATGGGGTTGGTGGATGGGGTTGGTGCTACAGCCTGGGCCTCATGTGGTGCCAGGGCTGCGCCAGGGCCCTGGGAGGGACATGGACTCTGAGCCCCCGATCGCCTCTTCTTGGGGTGACCTCTGCACCATCCATCCCCAGTCAGTCAAGTCACCAGTGTCCCCCTTTCATGCTGGCCACTCACTGACTCTGTGCTGGCCTCTCCTCACCCACAGTGGCCCACAGTCACCACACTGCACAGCAGGTGCCGGCCCCTCATGCAGCCCATGCTGCAGCTGGGGTTTGGATGCACGACTGCCTGCAGGGCCCTTGCTCCCCCACATCACACCAGTCTGGCATCTGAGGTCCAGTCTGCCCTTCTGGTCTCACCACCAGGCTCCTGCTCCAGGCAGCAGGTCCCTGGACTGACCCAGTTCATTCTTGGGTTGCAAGGCTTTCTTTATCATCTCACTTAGGAAGACCCAGCTCCTAACCCTCCACACACCTCCTCCCTCCCCCAGTCTCACCTGCACTCTGTGTGTGCAAGGATTTATTTAATGACTTCTTATTCCTCAGAGGACAGAAGCTAAGGCTAGACTATCTTAGTCAACATGGAGCCTGCCTTCCACTCTCCTGGGGACTGGTAAGTGCTGCCGGCTCTGGCACAGCCAGTGAGCCCTGGGAGAGAACCTGATTTCTAAGTTTGAGAGCCCAGGAAGACAAAAAAACACTGATCTTTCCAGCAAGAAAATGAGAACTTACTTGGACACTAGGTGGCGCTGCCCACCCGCTGCGCAGAGCCCAGAACCCGCTAACCCCACCCTCCCTGGCCCCAATAGCCTGGGAACCTTCTGGGTGCAGTTGCTGGAGTGTACCCCCAACCACTACCCACAAAAGAGTAGACCACAAGGTGAGGGAGCCTAAAATACCGTGAATACTGGTATACAGTAGGTGCTTATGAAATGAACAAATGACTATTCTCTGAGGTTGGCATAGTTGAGACATCTCTACCCCCATTTTAGAGTAGGAAACTTAACCTCCATCATTATTTTTGGCTGTCAGTAAGTCTGTGTAGCAGGCACTGTGCTGAACATATTTTCTTCGTCCTGTGTAGTCACCATGGCAACAGGCAAGGCTTAATCACGCCAATTTTGCAGGGGATGAAGTTGACTTGCTCTTGCCACAGTCAGTGAATAAATGGGAGGAGCCAGAAGTCCTATTGCTCTGCCTGCCTCTGAGCCAGACGGTGGAACCAGGGCCACCTGTCAGTCCAGTGCTGCCTCCTTCCCCTACTCTAAACTGCACCCCAAGGGCAGACCCCTCCCAGCCAGCACAGCCTCAGCCCTGGTGTCATGTGACCACCAGAGGGAGACCTTGGCCTTCAGACAGCCACAGCAGGGCCTGGCAAGGGGAGAGTATTGGACTCGGATGCCGAGACCTGAGACCGTACAGGCACCTGGGACTCTGCAGGGCAGGTTCTTCACCTGTGAACCCTGGGTCCCCGTGAGGACGACAAGAGACGGTGCATGAGCAGTTCTTAGGCCAGCCCCAGGCCCTTGTTCTGTGCGCTGAGCCGGCCACGCCGACGGTGAGCAGTGGTAACGTGGCGGGCACTGACTGCGCTCTTGTACTGATTTGCTTCCGTTTCAGCAGTCCCCTCTGCTGACAGCAGGGTTTTAATCTATGCTCTGCTCTCTCCCTGTAGCTGAGATGGTGGAGCAGGGTGCACGGCAGGTGCTCTGTATCCACGTGCCAACCAAGGGACCGCAGTGGCCTGGAGCACTTGGCACCTGCATTGATTGGGCCCCTGAGGGTCAGGGACTGTCAGCACGGTCAAGCATCCGTCCCCCTCGAGGCCTTAATTTCTTCTCCAGAGGGAGCCTAGTTTTCAGGAGGCGGCCATGCCAGATGTAACGACGCCCTTTAATGCCACCTGTCCCCCCTTCATCTCCTTTCTCCCATGTCCTCTCCTCCAGCAGCTGAGGCAAACGTGCCATGGCTTCTACTCCGCTCCCCATACCCAGTGAGCCCCCGGATAAATCATCCAAGCAGCAGAGTATCCGCAACCGGCTCCCACAGCCAGAAGGGGAACCCTGTGTCGGGAATGTCAGCCACTGCCTGGTCACTGAGTGCTACAAACCCCAACATCCCCCTGCAGATTGCGTCGTACAATCACTGTAGCACTAGCAACTACAAGACACAGAGCAGGTTCTCAGTAAGCATTTGTCCAGTAAATTCATGACTCAGTGTGCCGTCTTCCTCAGCACGAGATTCAAATGGCACAATCAGAACACGTGTATGTCAGAGGCCGGCGCTGTGATAAAGCCACCACCTGAGAAGCTGCATCCCACATGGGCACTGGCTTGTGTCCTGGCTGCTCCACCTCCAATCCAGCTCCCTGCTAATGGCCTAGGAAAGATAGCTCCAGGGTTTGGGCCCCTGCACCCCCATGGGAGACCCAGATGAAGCTCCTGGCTTCTGGCTTCAGCCTGGCCCAGCTCTGGCCATTGCGGCCACTGGGGGAGTGAGCCAGTGGATGGAAGACCTCTCTGTCTCTGTCTCTCCCTCTCTGTGTGTAACTCTGACTTTCAAATGAATAAATAAAAAAAAAAGCACATGCATATGTCAGGCTCTAAGATGTAAGGTACTCAAGAACATAGGGGGGCCAGCGCTGTGGCGTAGCGGGTAAAGCCATAGCCTGCAGTGCTGGCATCCCATGTGGGTGCTGGTTTGAGTCCTAGCTGCTCCACTTCTGATCCAGCTCTCTGATGTGTCCCAGGAAGGCAGTGGAGGATGGCCCAAGCGCTTGGGCCCTGCACCCGCATGGGAGACCCAGAGGAAGCTCCTGGCTCCTGGCTTCAGATCGGCCCAGCTCTGGCCATTGTAGCCATCTGGGGAGTGAACCAGTAGACAGAAGACCTCTCTCTCTCTCTCCCCCCTCCTTCTCTTTCTGTGTAACTCTTTCGAATAAGTAAGTAAATCTTTAAAAAAAAATAAAGAACAATTAGGTCAGAACAATTTCTATTAGGAGGCTGTGGTAAACAAAAAATACCACAGCTCAGTTAAAATGTGCATATGGATGCAACAAATAGTAGACCCCAAAGTGTAAAAGTCAAGTACAAGATCAAAAGAGCAGGAGAAAACATTCCCAGGTTGCTATGGAAAAGCATGAGGACAGAACCTCACCAGGAGCGCGTCAGGACTTGGACTGCAGGAGTCTCAGCCCCCACCCCTGCCAGACACACGCACCTCTGGCCTAAAGGGAACCAAGCAACCATCAAGGTTTTTGGAGGGGCAGACTCTTGATTAAAAAGTGAAAAATCCCCAGTAAAGTTAAAAAATGCACAAAACCAATGGCAGTTTTTCTCTGCTTTCTTCAATGCACACAGAGAAAGAAGAAATATTTGAGCGTTCCCTGAGTGCAGGGGGAGGTGCCCAGGCCCTGGGCTGCAGGAATTAGAACCGTAACCACCTGTGTCCCAGGCACGGGCACTGGCGGGCTCCAGAAGCGCTCCACTGCAACGCTGCTTCTCCTAGTGGAAAATGGGCACTAAGGGCTTGCCCTTCGCGGAGTGACAGCTAGCCAGGTGCAGCCGATGTTACCCAGCTCGGGAAAGGAAGGTGCCGCAGCAACATGGCGGTGGGTGGGGAAGCTCCACACGTGACGACACAGAGAGCGTGACGTCATCTATGCAAACTGAGACAGGACTGCTGCTTACGGGTGTCGCTGCGAGAGGGACAGGATGAAAACGAGGGCCGGAAGGAGGCGTCTCAGGTGCAGGAGACTCCGAAAGGGGAAAGGAGATGGAACTGGGAGCCAAGTGGGATTTGGCCCTGTCTGTACAGTGTTACTCATTTTCTTTTTCTTTTTTAAAGATTTATTTATTTATTTGAAAATCAGAATTACACAGAGAGAAAAGGAGATGCAGAGAGAGAGAGAGAGAGGGAGGTCTTCCATCTGCTGGTTCACTCCCCAGTTGACTGCAATGGTTGGAGCTGTGCCGATCCAAAGCCAGGAGCCAGGAGCTTCTTCAGGGTCTCCAATGTGGGTGCAGAGGCCCAAGGACTTGGGCCATCTTCCATTGCTTTCCCAGGCCGTAGCAGAGAGCTGAATTGGAAGTGGAGCAGCCAGGACTCGAACCGGCACCCATATGGGATACCAGTACTGCAGGCGGCGGCTTTACCCGCTACGCCACAGCATGAGCCCCACTCATTTTCTTTTAAAACTGGAAACTAGGGGTGGTTGCTGTGCCTAGCAGGTAAAGCCACCAGCTGCAGTGCCAGCATCCCATATGGGTACGGGTTCAAGTCCTGGCTGCTCTACTTCTGATCCAGCTCTCTGCCATGGCCTGGGAAAGTAGTAGAAGATGGCCCAAGTGCTTGGGCCCCTGCACCAGCATCAGAGAACCAGCCTGGGCATCGGATTGGCACAGCTCCAGCCACTGCAGCCATCTGGGGAGTGAACCTGCGATGGAAGACCTGCCTCTCTCTCTCTCTCTCTCTGCCTCTGCCTCTCTATAATTCTGCCTTTCAAATAAATAAATAATAAAAAACTGGAAATAGAAGTGATCAGATGTGAATATTTGACCATTAAGGATTTCTATAGAGAATTTATGTTTTCTTCAGGAACTTCATATACACTTTGATGTTTTTTGGTGAATTATTTTGTTGTGGTAAAATATATGTAACCTAAATTTTAGCATTTTAGCCATTTTTCAATGTATAGACCAGAATTAAAGTCTTAAAGAAACTTGAGTGACTATCCAATCTAATATAAAATAATAAAAGAAATAAAATACAAGCAAAGGAGAAGACAGACTTCAAAAAAAGGTAAAAGTTGAAATAAATAAATAAATGGAGAACCAGAAAATCACAAAAAAACAAAAAAGATTAATAAACTGAACTTTAGCTTTTATTAAAGAGTTAGTGCTTGACAATCCTGAATAAGGTTGGGACCATAGGGGAGAAGCTAAAATGTGCATTAGAAACAAGAAACATGGGATAAGCACAGGTTTGAAAGACAAGAAAGGAATTAGCAAACCCGATGTGCAACTCTACAGCAGTGAACTGGAAGAACTGGAGAAGTAAATGGTTTTTAGGATTAATTAACAAAACCAGTCCACAAACAAAAATAAACTTTAAAATGCCGATAACCACACGTAAGATTAAAATGCAGGGGCCGGCGCTGTGGCGCGGTGGGTTAACGCCCTGGCTTGAAGCGCCGGCATCCCATATGGGCACTGGTTCGAAACCTGCCTGCTCCACTTCCTGTCCAGCTCTCTGCTATGGCCCGGGAAAGCAGCAGAAGATGGCCCAAGTCCTTGGGCCCCTGCACCCACATGGGAGACCTGGAGGAAGCTCCTGGCTCCTGGCTCCTGATCAGCACAGCTCCGGCTGTTGCGGCCATCTGGGGAGTGAACCAGTGGATGGACGACCTTTTTTTTTTTTTCTCTCTTTCTCTACCTCTCTCTGTAACTCTGTCTTTCAAATAAAATAAATAAATCTTAAAAAAAAGATTAAAATGCAATGAAAAATCGATGACTTGGTTTAACTCAATAATTTTAAAAAAATCTGATTAAAACTAGGCAAAGAACCTGAACAGACAGTGCTTCAAGTTTGATGTACAAATAAATGTCCACTGTGCTCTGAAAAGATGCTTGACACCATTAGTCATCAGAGAAATGGCAAACCATGATGTAGGGGCTGCTGTGGGGCGGTGGGTTAAGCTGCTTCTTGAATTGCCAGAGTCCTGGCTACTCAACTTCTTCTTTTTTTCCCCAAGATTTATTTATTTGAAAAGCAGAGTTACAGAGAGAGGCAGAGATAGTGGGGGGAAGAGGGGGGGGGAGAGAGAGAGAGAGAGAGAGAGGTCTTCCATCCACTGGTTCACTCCCCAAATGGCCGCAACAAGCAGGGCCAGGCCAGGACAAAGCCAGGAGTTTCCTCTGGGTCTCCCACGTGGGTGCAGGGATCAAGGGACTTGGGCCATCTTCCGTTGCTTTCCTAGTCACATTAGCAGTGAGCTGGACCAGAAGTGGAACAGCTAGGACTCCAACCAGCACTCATATGGGATGCCAATGCCGCAGCCCAGGGCTTTAACCCACTGAGCCATAGTGCCAGCCCTGCTACTCCACTTCTGATCCAACTCCCTGCTTATGTGCCTACAAGACAGCAGAAGATGGCCCACGTGCTTGGGCCCTGCCACCCATGTCGGGGTCCAGGATGGAGTTCCTGGCTCCTGGCTTCAGTTGGCCTAACCCTGGCTGTTGTGGGCATTTGGAAAGTAAACCAGTAGATAGACAATCTCTGTCACTCTGCCTTTCAAATAAATTAATTAATCTTAAAAATAAAACTGTGATTTAAATAATACTTTGTATCCACTAGTATAGGTAGAATCAGAAAGTCTGGTGATGACAAGTGTTGGCAAGGCCATGGGGAAGGTGGAATCCTCCCACCTTGCTGATGGCCATGTGCAAGGGTGTAGCCACTTTGCAAAACGGGCTGACAATGTCACGTGATTAAATACTGAGTCCCCAGATGACCCCACACTTCTGTTCCTAGGTAGACACCCAGGAGTGATGGAAACATGTATGTCCACATAAAAGCTTGCACATGGATGTTATGGCAGCATTATTCATCATAGCCCAAAGGTGGAACCGTCCCAGGTGTCCACCAACAAACAAATGGATAAAGTGTATTATATCCATACTATGGACTATTGTCTAGTCATAAAAAGTAATGAAATTCTGACACATGTTACAACATGGGTGAACTTTTAAAATATTTACTTATTTATTGGAAATGCAGAGAGAGAGAGAGAGAGAGAGAGATTTTTCCATCTACTGGCTTACTTCCCAAATGCCCACGATAGCCAGGGCTGGTCCAGGCCAAAGCCAGGAGCCTGGAACTTGATTCAAGGCTTCCACATGTGCGGCAGGAACCCAAGTATCTGAGCCATCACTTACTGTCTCCCACAGGGTACATCAGCAGAAAGCTGGACTCAGAGGTGCAGCCGGGACTCGAACCTAGGCATTCTATTGATATGGGATGTGGGTGTCCCAAGCAGTCAAAAAAAAGCATGCCCACTCTGGACGGATCTTTAAAACATTGCGCTGAATGAAAGAAGCCACTCCCCAAAGATCACAGTATTACATGACTTGAGTCGAGCGAAATGTCCAGGACAGCAACATCTACAGAGACAGAAGCTGGTGGTTGCCTGGGGCTGGGGGAAGACAGAGGAGGGCTGTCTTTTGGAAGGTGGTCACAGTGCTTTAAATGGACTGTGACGATGACTGCACTTAACTGAGGATATGTTACAAACCACTGCATTTTGCAGTTTAAATGAGCAGATTATGTGGTGTGTGGATTTTATCTCATCAAGCTTTTAGGAGAACCTAAGATTCTGGAACTGGCGCTGAAACATCTCATATTAGAGTGCTGACTCGAATCCTATTGCTCCACTTCCATTCCAGCTCCCTGTTAATGGGCCTGGGAAGGCAGCAGAAGATGGCTCAAGTACTTGGGTCCCTGCCACCCATGAGGGAGATGTGGGTGGAGTTTCAGGTTCCTGGAGTCAGCCTGGCCCAGCCCTGCACATTGTGGGCATTTAAGGAGTGAGCCAGCAGATGGAAGATCTCCCTCTCTCTCCTTCTCTCTGCCACTCTGTCTCTCAAATAAATAAATACATCTTTAAAAATAATTACAAAAGCAGAGGCAAATTGTTAACAACATGCATGAGCTCAGGAAACATTATCTCAGGACCCGCTCCTGAGGAATCCATGGAGGAACGAGCTTCACACAACCAGAAAGAGCAGAGAGACGCAGCCGAGGACTGGCGGGAGTGCGCCGGCTCTAGGGTCCCAGGCATGATTATAGTGCGACCCCCCCAGGCCCGTGGGGGCAGGAGGAGAAGGGGAAGCCTCTGCAAAGATATCTTTCAGTCACCAGCTTGGTAGTGGCAGTGGCAGTATTGCTATCCTGCGACTGTTGCACTAGGGTACTTCAAAATGTTTGTAGAAAAATAGAATTTTTAAATGGGTGCAAAAGTCTTGAAATTCATACATCTGTATTCTCCATGAACTTCTGAAGACCCCTCATATATGCAACATGCGTTGTTCTAATCATTTCACCCTCTATGTGTTGATAGCCAGGACTATTTCTAGAAAATAATGTATTTATTTTATTTGAAAGGGAAAGAGAGTGATCTTTCATTTGCTGGTTCACCCCCGCAATGCCTACAACAGCTGAGGCTGGGACAGCCACAGCCAGGAGCCAGGAACCCCATCCAGGTCTTCTACCTCAAGGGCAGGAGCCCAACTATTTGAGCTGCCACTGCTGCCTCTCAGAGTGTACATTAGCAGGAAGTTGGGGTGGGGAGCATGGCTGGGACTCCAATCCAGGCACTCTGATACAGGATGCAGGCCTCCCAAGGAATGTCTTCATGACTTCACCAAAATTACACTGCTTTTAAAACACTATTTATTTATTTGGACGGAGCAGAGAGAGAGAATGATGGAGAGTAGAGAGAGATCTCCCCATCTCTAGTGTACTCCACAAAGGCCCACAATAGCCAGTTGGGCCAGGCCAAAGCCAGGAGCCCAGAGCTCAATCTGGGTTTCCCATATGGATGTCAGGGACCCAAGTCCTTGAGCCACCATCTGCTGCCTCTCAGGGCACTCATTAGCAGGAAGCTGGCTGGGCAGTCAAGTAGTTTGTACTCAAAGCAGGTACTCTGCTGTGGCACTACGGGCGCCCCAAGTGGGAACTTCGTGGCAGGCTGGTCACCCCCAGTATATATTTTACTTCTGTTTCCTGGCTCCCATGGACATTCCTAGGGCCCAGCTTACAGTGTTGAAATACCACTCCCCGTGAAAAGAAATAAGAATTTTTGAGAAATAGAAGATTCCTACTCCGGGACAGGAAACACATGAGTCAGTCTAGAACATTCTGGAACATTTTTTTTTACCAAACATGACGTCATTAGGCTACCAGGATGGCATCAAAAGGACCCAAGAAGCAACTCGAAGAGGCTCCCACTGACCAAGACGGGACAATCTGAGCTTCAATTATGATGGATTGACAGTCTATCAGATGTTTAGCCTATGAGTTCACAATGACCAAAAACAAAGAACAGAAATAACAGGAAAACTAGTCTGTCTCCCGTGGAGCATGCCAGAGGAGCAATTTAGCGTCTTAGAACCTGCCACATGAAGAGAACAGATCAAGCAGTTTTTCTCATGTTGCCTTTCTCACGTGAACAGCACCGTGGTGTAATCAGATAACAGAGGAGAGGAGCCACCCTTGGTGAAATCACTGCAGCTAGGAAGCAGAATTCCTGCTGTGGCCTGGGGCCTCCCTGCCTCCTTCCCCACAAAACTCCCTTCCCATCAGCCTCCTTGGTGTTTCACATGCCTGCATTAGAAGCCAGACACAGCTGATTTAACTCAATATAGCCAAGCCATATTAACGTGTAATCAATATAAAAAGTGACTTTTCTAACTACCAATAACAAGCATTCTTTTAAAACATACCTGTTGGAGGAGTCCTGAGTCAGTGTCTAAAATGCAGGCATTGATTAAACCATTTTGAAAGGAAAAATTTGAAAATATTACCAGATAACCACAGTAATGGCTGCCTCATTCTGGGAGTCTACCACATGCCAGACTATACTTGGAGTGTGTGGTTTTTTCACAAATCAAGTTTTGAGGCCAGTGCTGTGGCATAGCAGGCAAAGACACCACCTGTGGTACCAGCATCCTATATGGGCACTGGTTCAAGTTCAAGCTCCCTGCTAATACACCTGGGAAAGCAGCAGATGGCCCAAGTGCTCAGGCCCCTGTACCCCCATGGGTGACCCTGAAGAAGCTCTTGGCTCCTAGCTTCGGACTGGCCCAGCTCTGGCTGTTGCAGCCATTTGGGGAGTGGAGGGAAGATCTCTGTCTCTGCCTTTCAAATAAATAAATAAATCTTAAAAAGAAAAGAAAGAAACCAGCCCTGGGCCCAAGCAGTAGAGGGAGACCAGTGCATGCCCTACAGATCTCAGGCCTGGAGACATTCAGAACACACTCCCGAGCCAGGAGGCTTAGACTGCTGGGTATGGTGGGTGGGCCTCAAGACAGTGTGGTGGCCCATGGGAAGAGAGAGACCTCCAACCAAGTTCTACCTCATTTCAGAAGAGGTAGACACAAGGCATCCGCCCACCAGTCAAGCCTATTTCAAGACCTGCCTCTCCTAGGAAGCTTCTCTGACTCCACATCTCTCCTCTTACGGCCTGCTGCCCTTCCCCTGCACATGTGGTACAAATGGCAGCAAGAACTCCTAGGACATAGTGACCATGAGCCAGCACACCCAGTGCTTACTGAGAGTCAGGTTCCGTTCTAAGCGTATTGCTTGCTGATCTGGCTGCTCCTTGCTCATAGAAATCCATCTAGAAATTGAGTGGCTTTCTCATCCCGCAGAGTTCCATGGGGTGGCTGGGCTCAGCTGGGCAGTTCCTCTGGTAGTCTCCCTTGGGGTGTTTTGTGCAGCTACAATTGACCAACAGCTGCACCTGGGCTCACCTGGAGACTCAGCCTGGAACCTGGGGTGATGACGGGATGGCTGGTCTCTACTCCTGCTCGATGTGACCTTGGGGCCTCCCCTCAAGTGACCTGTCCAGGTGGCTCCTCCAGCAGGGCAGCTCAGGGCCACGCCCACCAAGAGGGAGAATGCAGAAACTGTCAGTCCTATTAAAGACTAGGGCCGGGCTGACCCAGGGACTCCCCTACCATCATCTGTCAGTCCCTGATCAGCCCAGACTCAACACTGAGGGGAGGGGGGGGGCTGCCCAGAACTTTGAATCAGTGAGGGCTGTCTTTGAAGACCAGCTAATATCCACTCGTTGGATCTTCAATCTCCTTGGAGGAACTGCTATTATTAACCTCACTTTACAGATGAGGAAACCCAGACATAAAAAGAAATAAAATGATGTCCAAAGCCACAAAGTGTCAAAGCTGAGATTCAAAGTGATGCAATCTGGCTCCAGGCCCTGGCTCATGACTGCTCCATCAGCTAATCCTTACCACGAGATAATAAAAATAAAGGAGGAAGAGCGACTTCCTTGAAGGCATAGTGAGCCAGGGCTCCGGGCCAGCCCAGATACAGGCTGGCCCTTCTCTGTGTCCCTAGCCTTGGTGGTGCCAAGGTCCAGGGTGTAGGGGCCCAAGAGGACCAGAGGTGCCCAGGTGAATTTCCCAAGGCAGACCTCGAGGGCGAGGCGGCAGCGCAGTCAGGTGGGGCCATTTGAGGTTGATGGGAAGATGAGCATGATCCACCCTGGGCGGCTCAGCAAGGAGAGGATGCGCAGGAAGGGCTGTCCAAGGGGGCCCAGTGATAGGAAGGTAAACTAGGGGTAGAGGGAGGGGCGGATCTGAGAGAGGCTAAGCACGCAGGAAGCTTGCAGTCATGGTTGGTGGTAGGAATGGCCGGCTCCATGGCTCCAAGGGGCACTGCTGAGTAAGGAGGCTGCTGAATCCCAGCAGTTCGGGGGTCCCCTCCCCTCACAGCCCTGCTCATGAAAAGAATGCTCTCCATCTTTTCTCAGAAAGTGTTCCCTTGTGCCGAGTCCCCACCTGTCTCCTGGATAACTTCCTGTTCTAGTCTAGGTCTCGGGGACTGAACTCCATCTGCAGGGCTGGCTGCTCAGGTGTCCACGGGTGGAGAGGGAGTTCTGCAGAGATGTGTGTTTGCATCCTCACCCGTCACCTGGGCTGTGAGCAGAGCAAACAGGTGTAGAGCCTCCCCCGGCCATGTTTTGAATTTGGTGCCATCCAAAACCTTGTTTTCTCTTTAAGCAGTTAGGAGAGGTGGGCTTCGGAGTGCCAAGGAGCTGGATTCGAAGCCTTTCTTGGCTACTTAGCAGATGGGCGGTTATGAGCAAGTTTTCAGTTGTCTGGCCCTCAGCTTCTGTATTTGGATGGCATGGGTGGGGGCGAGGCCTCTCTCTTCCTTTAGGGGGCGCCTTCTGATTTTTAAAACAATTTAAAATCTTTTATTTGTTTGAAAAGTAGAGCTAGAGATCATCCATCCACTGTTTTCACTCTCCACATGGCTGCAATGGCCAGGGCAGGGCCAAGCTGAAGCCAGCAACCAGGAGCTCTTCAGTGATGGAACCAAGACAGAAGCCTCAGCCATTCTTGCTCATTGCCCAAAAGATAGAGAAACACTGGAACGTATTCCTTGTCCTTGAATCTCAACTGGGTCTCACATCCTATTGCCTTCATAGTCCACCCTGCAAGCCCACCTGAAAGACCAGTTCTGGGAATTCCCCTCCACCTGCTGTCCCCTACCCCACCCCCATCCCTAGCCCTCCTAAAATATACAAAGGCTGGCCCTTGAGGTCAGGGCCTGCCACGTGTTCCATTAGTGTGCACGCTGGCAGTTGGTCACCCACCTCTAGGAATTTATTTTCTCTGAATAAATCCGGTCTGGCTGCAGATTCCCACACTGCCTCCTCTCTATTCTGCGCCTCTTTTCCTAACATTTATGGTGCCCCGAGTGAGGAGGCGCCAATCTGCAACTCTTTTCCTGACACTCCAGGTCTCCCACATGAGTGGCAGGGGCCCAAGCACTTGGGCCAACTTCTGCTGCTTCCCCAGGCACAGTAGCAGGGACCTGGACCAGATGTGGAGCAGCCAGGACTCGAACCGGTACCCCTACGGGATGCCAGCATCACAGGTGGTGGCTTCACCTGCTCCGCCACAACGCCAGCCCTTAGAGGATACTCTGCAAGGTTAGAGACACACATCACCACCTTTCCATCCCGTGGCCCCCACTTTCTCACTTTTCTCCCAAGGTCAAGGGGAAGGCCTCTGGCGTCCATGGAAGCCATGTCCCCTGCTGTGTCCCACTAGGAACCCCGAGGGCCAGGAAGATGCCTCCATCTGCGGGTTGAGCCGAAGCGGAGGAGCACCAAGATGGCGCGCGACTTATCCAGCTCCACCACTTGGCAGATCTCCAAGGGGAGGCCCTGTGGCCACCCTCCTGTCTCAACAGCCCCCTGCCAGTCCCTCTAAGTCTCCCAAGCGCCCCTGACACCTTGAGCTCCCATGGAACACAGCCCCACCTCTCCCGGTCCCCTCCCGTATGGCTACAGCAATCCAGCGGGCCTCGGATTCCGGCCACCGGTCGCCTGCCCGGTCGGGGCCGCTGCGGCGCAGAGGGCGGGGCGTTTTCTGGGAAGACGGGCGGGCGGCAGCTGCCCCACGGGCCGGCGGCGGGCCTGAATAGCTTCACAGCTCGGGCCCTGCCTCTGAATGGGGCCTCGGCCCCTCCCTGGCGGTGGCCTGGAAGAGATGACATTTTCATTGCAAACTAACAAGGGGAGAAATGCAATTACCTCACAAAGGGGCTCCGGAGGGGCCTGGCAGCCGGGAAGGAGCGAGGAGGAAGGGGGTAGCTCCTCCGGGGCCAGTCCCCTGCCTGAGGGGCCCTGCTTGCACCACAGGCCAGGCTTCCTCACCTGCGGCTTCTTAGCCTTTGCCCCTTCCTCGTTTTTTTTTCTCCGCACGTGTTGAGAGTTTTCCTCAAGTTTAGTATTTAAGCAGAAAGCGTACGCGCAGCTGTGAGGCGAAAGCGCAGAGCTCATTCTATAAAGGAAGGTAACTCGGAGACACGGGCGGATAAGCCTTGGGGGCGGCGAGGGCTTGGGCCCGGCAGCCCCCTGGGTTCTCCGTGCTGGCCGGGCGGGGCACCCAGCTTCTCCTTCAAACAGCGGCACCAGCGAGGCCCAGGGCGCGAGGAGGGCGGCCCCGAGGCCGGGCTGCCCTTAACCTTGGCTGCTCTTCCCTTGGCCGAGAACGAGGGCCTCTTCGGGGGCACCGACTTCCCTGCGCTTTGCGGGGTGCTCACGCGGGTTCTAGGAACGGTGAGGGGCCTCGGGAGGTGGAGGGCCCGGCGGCGCCTCTCCCTCCCCTCGCAGACCCCCTCCGGGAGGAAATTAGCATTCACTTCCTCCCGCCTAGGCAGAGCAAATCGGCCTCAAAAGCCAGCGCGGCCTGGAGGCCACACAGCGCGCCCCTCCGTGGCTCCCTCCCCATTCCCTCTCCCCTCCCCCAACCTGCAGAGCTCTCCCGCCCCAGGACAGTGGGGGGGGGCCTTGCGAAGGAGTGGGGTGGGGGTGTTCAGGATTTGGGGGCAGCGCCTGCCAGTGCCCTCTCCAAACTGGAGGTGTCACCTGTCTCCTTCCCACGGAAGCTTTCAGGAGAGTTTAGGCCCCAACGGAGGGACAGCTCTGGCCCCCATCCCGGGAAACACAGGTGCAGAGGGAGGGGCATTGTGCCAGGTGGCATGGCTCACCTCAAATCCCACCCACTCAGGCCTGCTGGTCAGGGACCACTCTGGGCTCTGGGGACCTTCTGCTCCCCTCCAGGGAGGGGAGGTAGGGGGGGAGGCAAGTCTGATCCAGAGCCACTGGGCACGCGCAGTCCCCAGGGTCCGCAGTCTGGCAGTGATTCCAAGAGGAACCCTGGTGTGCAGGAGAGGCAGAGACGGCAAAGAACAGTCCTGACTAAGGAGCCAGCAGTGCCTAAGCCCTCCTCTAGAAGACAGTAGAGGCTGGGAAACCTTGTGTTCCCTTGCTCTGTTCCCTGTCCAGCCCCTGTTGGTCTTCACCTCCTTGTGACACCCCCAGGAAATCCCTCCCACCGCACCCCTTCTTGAGGCTCAGCCTTGCGTGCCTGGCCTGTGCCTGCCGCTCTGAGCGTCGCGTGTGTGTTGGCCCATGGGCCTCCCTAGGGCCTCTGCGGTGGAGCTGAGTGTGTCTTCAGATCAGAACACCTCTGGAGATTGGACAATGTGAGTTCCGCCTTCAGGGGGCCTGAGCTCTCGGTGACCTCCTCAGCCATCCCCAGTCTCCTGTTTGAAGGAGGTTCTCTCCCTCTTCCGTATTATCTCTTTCCTGATGTCTGCCAAATGTCCACATCCATCCTGCACAAGTCCCATGGCTGCAAGATTTGCCTGCCTGGGTGTCTCAGCTTAAGAGAGGCCACCCACTGAGTGGGCTTCCCTCCAATCCTCTCTCAGGCCCCCAGAAGAGAAACTCTTGGCCCATTTCCCATCGATTCACCTCTCATCCCTCCTTCTGATCAACACCCCCCATCCCACTACCCCAGTATCCCATCACCCAGGTGATCCCGCCTCTGAAATGTCTCTGGCGTTGGCACCCTCCCTGGGGCTGTAACTCCACCATCTCTTACTTGGTTGTTGGCGTAACTCCCTGTTTCTCTCCCGCAGTCACAGCCCGGTACATCTACATCTTAGCCCAGATCTCTTGCTGCTTCCAGTCCTGTGTCCTTGCTGTCCCCAAGCTCGTGGCCTCTGCTCTTCCTCTTCCACACCCACCTAGCTCTGCAGCCTCCGCCCCACGGTAAGCACTTCTCTGAACACTCCTGGTGCGTCCATCCGCGTTTATCCCTTCTCGTGGCCAGCAAATCTTTGATGTCACCTCTGAGTGAGGCCCTGAGCCCAGCGTTGGGAGAATGTATGGGCCACCAGGCCCTGGCCCTGTCCAGTCTTCATGTTGCTGCACACGCTGTCCTGCTCAGAAATGCGAGGTCCTAGATCTTTTTCCTACACATTCTGTTTGGAGTCTACACAGCACCCTTTGCAGACACTTGAACTAAGACCCAGAAGCCAGAAGAAGTGAAGTTATTTTGGTTAAAAGTAATGGAAGTCATCTCAGACCAGTATGAATGGAGATTAATCAGCTCATGTGAACAGGGATGCTAGGGGCCCTGCCCCTCCCCTCAGGCTTTCTACCCCCATGTCGTCCACAGCAGAGATGGGGAGAGGGCGGTGAGTGGCTGCAGAGAGAGCTGTCACTTTACATCACCCCAGCCCAGCCCAGGAAAAAGCGCTTCTCTCCCAGCACCCGTGTACAAATCTTGAGTAAGGACTGTGATCATAGAGGCATCCCCAGAGGACTAGCTGAAGCAGAGAGGAGAAGAGAGCGGGCTGAGCCGGGCCCCTCCCTGTGCCTTGGGAGGCTGGCGTCCTGACTGGCAGCCCGGGCAGGCCTCAGGGAACCGGGGTGGAGTCGTGCTCCAAAGGAAGGGGTGCTGTACCTGGGAGAGGCCATGGGGCAGGCCAAACCAGAGGCCGCCCTGTCACGGTGTGCCTCACGGCTGGACTACTGCCCCAGAAGCCCTGGAGCTGGATGATCAAACAGAACATCAGGCATGGCCATAAACGGTCCTGATCCCCGTTGCTGTGCAGGAGCTAATAAGGAAGGAACATTTCCTCACTGCACACGTTTCTTTCTAGACTTCTGCTTCAGGGATGACCTGTTACTGGGGCAGACTTATGTACTGCCGGAAACAACTAGACCACAGACAAAATACGGAGAACAATCTTCAGACAGCGGGCAGCAGGCAGCGCTGGGGCGTAATCCGGGAGAGAACAGAAATGAATGAGGTGAGCACCATGAGCACCTGCTGGTTTCTGGTCCACGGGGCAGGGACTGGGAGCCCTACCAGATGAGTTGAGGACACAGAAAACAGAGTGCAGGAGGTTGAAATAGCTGGGATTTTCAGGGCCAAGTACTTGGCCAAGAAGTCTTTACAGAGGGAGTTGGAGAAATATGCATAGAGTGGTCTTGAGTTTTTCAACGTAAATCTGTTCAAGTGGCAGGCAGAACTCTACAAGGCTAGTCAAAAACCCAGCTTTCGCGGAAAAGGTAACTGCTGGGAGCTGTAGGACAGAAAGCTCTCAGGACTGTGGCGTCATCTGAGATCCTATAGCCAGGGTGAGAGACACTGGTAAAAACGTGAGGCATCCACATTGGTGAATGATATCAGAGACTCTTAATTCAGTAGTGGGGCTAAACTAGCTGTGGAGTAAGGCCACGATTGACTTTTTTTTTTAAAAGATTTATTTCATTTGAAAGACAGAGTTATAGAGAGGTAGAGACAGAGAGAGAGGCCTTCCATCTGCTGGTTCACTCCCCAGATGGCTGCAGTGGCCGGAGCTGCACCAATCTGAAGCTTCAAAGCCAGGAGCCAGGAGTTTCTTCTGGGTCTCCCACATGGGTACAAGGGCTTGGGCCATCTTCTACTTCTTTCTTAGGCCATAGCAGAGAGCTGGATCAGAAGAGGAGCAGCCTGGACTAGAACTGGTGCCCATATGGGATGCTGGTGCTTCGGGCCAGGGCGTTAACCCACTGTGCCACAGGCCACAGTGCTGGCCCGATTGACCTTTTTTTTTTTTTTTTTTTTTTTTTGACAGGCAGAGTGGACAGTGAGAGAGAGAGAGAGAGAGACAGAGAGAAAGGTCTTCCTTTTGCCGTTGGTTCACCCTCCAATGGCTGCCACGGCTGGCGCGCTGCGGCCGGCACACCACGCCTGTCCAAAGCCAGGAGCCAGGTGCTTCTCCTGGTCTCCCATGGGGTGCAGGGCCCAAGCACTTGGGCCATCCTCCACTGCACTCCCTGGCCACAGCAGAGAGCTGGCCTGGAAGAGGGGCAACCGGGACAGAATCCGGTGCCCCGACCAGGACTAGAACCTGGTGTGCCGGTGCCGCAAGGCGGAGGATTAGCCTATTGAGCCACGGCGCCGGCCCTGATTGACTCATTTTTAAAAAAGCTTATGGGCTGGCGCTGTGGTGGTGTGGGTACAGCTGCTGCCTGCAATGCTGGCAGTTCAAGTCCTGTTTTGCTCTACTCTGATCCAGCTCTCTGCTATGGCCTGGGAAAGCAGTAGAAGGTGGCCCAAGTCCTTGGGCCCCTGTACCCATGTGGGAGACCCAGAGTAGGCTTCTGGCTCCTGGCTTCAGCCTGACCCAGCCCTGGCTATTGTGGACATTTAGGGGAGTGAAATAGCAGATGGAAGATGTCTCAAACTCTCTAAAACCCTCTATAACTCTCTAATACTCTCTCTTTCAAATAAATGAATAAATTAAAAAACCCACAAAGATTATGTGGGTCTTTTAATGGACTTCCAGAACAAGGCACAAGCCCTCGTGAATGGAAAACAACCAAATCCGGCACTCAACAATATAAACTTGCATTGCCCAACATCCAAGAGAGAATGATTAGAAATGAAAAGCAGAAAAATGTTACCCACAACTAGGAGAAAACCAATGCAAATACATCCATAAACATCTGAGGTGATGGAATTAATAACCAAGGATATTAAAGTAGCTCTTACAAATATACTCATGCCCAGGGATGCAGAGAAAAATGTGAACATAATGAGGAAGGAAGTGGAATACCCAGGAGATGAAAAACACAATATTTGAAATGAAAATTTCATGAGATAGGATGAACAGCTCAATATTCACAGAAGAAAACACGTGTGCCCTTGAAAAAAAAAACTGTGACCTTGAGGACCTCACCTTGGAAATGACCTAAAACGAAGCACAGAGGGGAGACAGGCATCCTGGCCTCAGTTTCCTCATCTAAATGAAGGGAGGGGCTGACGCTGTGGCGCAGTAGGTTAATCCTCTGCCTGCAGTGCCGGCATCCCATATGGGTGCTGGTTCTAGTGCCGGCTGCTCCTCTTCCAATCAAGCTCTCCGCTATGGCCTGGGAAAGATGGTCCAAGTCTGTGGGCTCCTGCATTCATGTGGGACACCTGAAAGAAGCTCCTGGCTTCGGATCAGCACAGCTCCGGCCGTTGCGGCTATCTGGAGAGTGAACCAGCGGATGGAAGACCTCTCTCTCTGTCTCTACCTCTCGCTGTCTGTATCTCTACTTCTCAAATAAATAATAACAATAAAAAATACTAAAGGGATTGTGCAGGATAATACCTAAGAGTCATTCATTCATCCTGGCCTTTATGACCTCTGGATCTGACCAGAGGTGCAAGCGCTTGGCTCCGTTCAGACTTAATCTGTTTGGTCTAAATTGCGTTTGAATTTTGCCTGCAGTTGGTGGCTGACGTTAGGAAGATTTTGCAAACACATCTGAATTTCCAACCTTTCTTGAAAAATAGTTGAGACTTAAGAAGTAGCCAGGTCCTTGCGGTGTGCTTGGCCTCTCCAGGTGCCCACAGACCATGCCCCTGAGTGATACGTGCCATTCACGCATGTCACCGCTCGCCCTGTGACAGGAGCTCGGTGCCTGGGCTCGCAGGCAGCGTGTGTTCTGCTGTATTCTCTGCCAGGCAGGCCCTCCCCAGCCAGGACAGAAGAGGGGAGGGGCAGTATTTCAGGGCTGCTTGAGGGTCCACTATGGTAAGCTGGACTTGGGGCAGGGGACGAGAGGCAGAACTCCATGGGCTCAGTGGTCCCAGGTTTGACACAGGAAACATAGCCTCGCACTGGCTCCTCTCTTACCCACCCCTGCCAGAGGCTCAGCTGAGAGGGCAGAGCTAAGTCCCTTCCTCTGTGGGCACCTTGACAGATCCCCCACCTCCCCCCAGCTCAGATGTGAGTCACTGCCAAGGTCAGGTGCCAGCTGGCTGCCCCACGCAGAGGACACCAGGGGGAGCTGGGGGCGGCGGGGGGGGGGGGGAGCCTGCAGGAGTCCCTGCCTTCCATCCCCACAGCCTCAGGTCCTGTTCTCCCCTGGCTTGGAGACCCCAGTTGTGCTCCACAGGGCTCATAGCCCCACAGTGAGGCTGAGAAGTAACAGCTTTGATCATAGTAGGGCCCAGGGAAGGCTCCAGGACTGCGAGGTCAGACAGACCTGGAGTTGAGTCCCGGCTGCTTGTGCAGAGCATCAGTCAAGGAACACAATTGAAGGCCCGGAGCCTGGGCTTTTTCACCTCCAATGGGACAATCAGCTCCTCCTCTGTTGTCCACCAGGGGCAATGGCTCTGCGTCTATGGACGCCGCTGGTGTAGTGCGGGAGTGTCGCCGTGGGCAGTGCTGGCTGCCTCCAATGTTTTTTAAAAAAAGATTTATGTATCCATCTATTTGAAAGGCAGAGTCACAGAGGGAGGGAGAGACAGATTTTTTCCACCTGCTGGTTCAATTCCCAAATGGCACTTCAACAGCTGGGGTTGGGTCAGGTGCAAGCCAGGGTCCTGGAGCTCCATCCAGGTCTCCCACATGGGTGGCAGGGGCCCAAGTACGTGGGCCACCTTTAGGTGCCTTCCAAGGGGCATTAGCAGGGAGCTGGATCAGAAGTAGAGCAGCTGGGACTTGAACTGGCACTCGGATGGTGCTGGACCTGGGATGCTCGCTGCGCCACAAGCCCCACCCCTGGCTGCCTCCTTTTCCTCTCCCCTAGTGTGGGGCACTTCTCCGTGACTCTTGACCCCACCTGGCGTGCTCACGTGGAGCAGTCACATCCTTCTCCTCTTTCAAGGCTCACAGGAAATGTCACTGCCTCTGGGAAGTCTTCCCTGACTTCATCTCCCTCAGGAATTCTTTCTCATGTCCACCCTGACTTCTGGGCGCTCCCAGAGAACTGCTGCCCAAGTTCATGGAGTTCCACACCTGCTCGCTCAGCGGCGTGTCTCCCTGGATGGAAGGCAAACACCTGGAGGGTGGGGTCCATGCTAGACTGACCCCACCTCCAGCCTCCTCCCACCATGCTTCCTCCAGGCAGTCCACAGTGGACGACCACGGGCCCAACCCTGGAGCCATAGGTGTCCAGAGCCTGAAGTGGCATAAAAACTCTGACCTAGCATCTCCACTTTGAGGAACTTTTTCTAAAAATTAATAAAGATAAACTATTGGCCCTTTGTATCCAAGGGTTATATATCCATGAATTCAACCAAATACAGATCAAAAAATACTCAAAAAAAAAAAAAAGTAACATCTATGCTGAACACATACAGACTTTTTTTTCTTGTCATTTCTATACAGTACAGTGTCTGGTGTTGTGGCACAGTGAGTTAAGTTGCCACTTGCAATGCTGGCATCCTGTGTAAGTGCAGGTTCAAGTCCCAGCTGCTCCACTTCCAATCCTGTTCCTTACTAGTGTGCCCAAGTGCTTGTACCCCTACCACCCAAGTGGGAGGTCTGGATGGAGGTCCTGGCTCCTGGCTTCAGCCTGGCCCAGCCCCAGCCACTGCCACCACCTGGGGAGTGATCCAGGGTATAGAAGATCTCTCTGTAACTCTGCCTTTCAAATAAATAAAGATAAGAATAAAATGAATAAATGAAATACAGTATAACAAGAATTAACCCAATATTAGGTATTTTAAGCAATCCAGAGATGATTGAAATTATATGGGGTGGGCACTTAGCCTCGCAGTTAAGATGCCTGTATGCCATATTGGAGGACCTGGGTTCAATACCCTGCCCTGCGGCTGGCACCGCGGCTCACTAGGCTAATCCTCTGCCTGCGGTGCCAGTACTCCGGGTTCTAGTCCCGGTTGCTCCTCTTCCAGTCAGCTCTCTGCTGTAGCCTGGGAGTGCAGTGGAGGATGGCCCGAGTGCTTGGGCCCTGCACCCGCATGGGAGACCAGGAGGAAGCACCTGGCTTTGGATTGGCGCAGTGTCAGCCGTAGCGGCCATTTGCGGGGTGAACCAGCAGAAGGAAGACCTTTCTCTCTGTCTCTCTCTCTCACTGTCTGACTCTGCCTGCCTGCCAAACAAACAAACAAAAAACAAAAAACAAACCCTGCCCTGCTCCTGACCGCTGGTGCAGACTCGGATTTCCTGGATTGAGTTCTGGCTCCTGGCTTCTGCCTCCGCTGGGGGCCATTGTGGGCACTTGGGGAATAAATCAAGGAGTGGTGGCTCTTTGTTTCTCCCTCTGCTCTTCAAATAAATAAAAAAAAATTTAAAAATACAGTATATAGGAGAATGTGCTTAGATTTCATGCAAATACTGCACGTTTTGTGGAGGGGACTTGAGGGATCTGCCGGGGACCGTGGAACCAGTCCCCTGCAGTTACTGAGGTACAAGGAGACATCGAAACGTGTTCGTCTCACTGTGATTTATGAGGGGGAAAAATTGGACACAAGTAAATTCCAACAGGGAGCTTCTGATGAAATTCATTATGATACAGTACCTCAGTGCCCAGAATGTATGGAGCAATTAAAATGATAAAGTTGATTTTCATTTACTAGCACTAAAGATGTTCATAATATGTGAAGTGTAAAAAGATTATAAGACCAAAAGCATGGAGTGATGTCTGGCCCCCAGCTTGTATATGTATTTGCATCAGTGTAGATACGTGGAAGGTCGCTATATTTGCCATATGTGAACAGTGGTTAATGTTCGGCAGTAGGGGTAACAGGTGATTTCAAATAAATTGCTGTTCTACACGTTTCTGCTGCGAGCGACCCAGGAAATTGAAGAAGCAAGAAAAACATTAAAGCTGGATGCCTTGGGTTGGACTGCAGGGGTTTCTGTGGAGGCTTCCCCAGAGACTGAATGAGGCCAGGTGAGGCCAGGGCAGTGTGGCCAGCAGATGTGGTGTCACTGGCTCCTGCCCACCTCTGGCCAAATCCAAGCCCAGGCTGGATAACATCGGGTCCAGTCGGGCACTTAATCTCCATGAGGGACCTTGTCAGCCCAGGTGATTGCCCCACCCCGGCCTGCACCTGCTCCATTAATCTTCGCCGTCCCAAGCAGGCCAACAGAGCCCCCTCTGTGTGTTGACCTAAGAGGAGGGTGTGAGGGCCCAGGAAGGGCTCCCGCTCTGTACCTGCCGTTGCCCGGCAGCAGTAGCCAGAGCCCTCGTGGGGGGCCTGGTTTGTCAGTGCTGATGGATGAGGTACTGCGGGAAGACAGCTCTTTCCAAGGACCATGCACGGCCTCTCTGGCCCAGGCTCCTCCATGCTGTGTTAGCCTCGCAGGCAGCAAGGCTAACAAAAGGAGCCAAGTACCTTCTGCAGATGTCCAGGACCCACACACAGACACACATCTGCAATGCCACGTGCTTTCTTATTTAAAAAAAATTATTTAGGAGCTGGCGCTGTGTCATACCTGGTAAAGCTGCTGCCTGCAGCACCGGCATCCTGTGTGGGCGTCAGTTTGAGTCCTGGCTGTACCACTTCTGATCCAGCTCCCTGCTAATGTGCCCAGGGAAAGCACCGGAGAAAGAATGAATGGTCCAAATGCTTGGGACCCTGCACACATGTGAGAGACCTAGATGAAGCTCCTGGCTTAGCCCTGGCTGTTGCCAATATTTGGGGGATAAACCAGCAGATGGAAGATCTCTCACTCTGTCTCTCCCTCCCTCTTTCTCTGTCTGTAACTCTGCCTTTCAAACAAATAAAATAAATCTTAAAAAAAGAAATTCATCTCAGGAGACCCAGGCGGGCGTGGAATGGCCCACAGCTGTCATTTGCAAGGTGTGGGGAGCTGACTGCGCTTTCCTGTTTGCCACTTGCTTGACTTATGGCACAGCTCTGTTGAGGGATGCAGTGATTTCAAGAGGGTGTAGTTATTTCCTGGGGCCATCATAACAAATTACCAAAACCCAGGTGGCTTAGAACATCTCTCTCCCAATTCTGGAGGCCAGAGATCTAAAAGCAGGGTGCTGGCAGGGTTGTGCACAGTCCAGAGGCTCTGGGAGGGGATTCTTTGGGGTCTCTTCCAGCTTCTGGTGGCTCCTGGCATCCCTTGGCTTCTGGCTGCATAGCTCTGGTCTCTGCCTGTCTTCCATGGCTTTCCCCTTTCTTTCTAGTGCCTGCTGCTGCTTCTCTCCCTCTTTTTTTTTAAGATTTATTTTATGTATTCATTTGAAAAGCAGAGTAACAGAGGGAGGAAGGGAGGGCAGGGGGGAGAGAGAGAGAGAGAAAGAAGAGAAGAAGGAAGAGGGGAGGGGAGAGAGGGAGGGGAGAGGAGGAGGAGAGAGAAGAGAGATCTTCTATCCACTGGTTTACTCCCCAAATGGCTGCAATAGCCAGGGCTGGGGCCAGGAGCCAGGAACTTCTGGGACTCCCAGTGAGTGCAGGGACTCAAGCATTTGGCCATCATCTACTGCCTTCCCAGGTGCTTTCTCAGAGAGCTGGATTGGAAGTAGAGCAGCCAGCACTTGAACTCGGGCTTAACCCTCTGCACTACGCCAGCCCCTCCTCTCTTGTAGGGACTTGCTATTGGATTTGGTCCTGCCCCAAGATCTCATCTTGAGCTCCTTAACTTAATGGCTTCTGCAAAGACCTTTTGCCCAAATAAGGTCACGTTCACAGGTCCTGGTAGATGTACCTTTTGGAGGGCCACTCCTCAGCCGGCTGCAGGAAGATTCCTTAAAAAGTACCACCTTAAAGGTGCAGCAGCGAAGCTCTGGTTTCTGGTAGATGTGTTACATGGGGGAGTTCATTTCTGGAGCAGCTTGGGGATCTACCCTGAACTCCCAGAGCCCCGACCCAGTTCAGAGCGTGCAGGAAGAGCTCAGTGTTTCCTTTACATCCCTTCCCCCAACTCCACGAGGTACAGTGGGAAATGGAGAGGGCAGAGGGAGGAGCATTAGCCTTGGAGTTGGGAGACGGGAGTTCAGATCCCCTTCTGGCTCCTTGCTCAAGACGCCTTGGTCCCCAAGGGCCTGCCCAAGCCCTTCTGACCTGTGATAGCCTTGCGAGGCTTTCCGCCAGCTCAGATATTCCACTGGAGAAGCCATTCCTGTCGTCCCACCAAAGACATTTCTATTTATTTTATTATTATTTTTTAAAGATTTATTTATTTGAAAGGCAGAGTTACAGAGAGAGAGAGAGGGAGGGAGGGAGGGAGGGAGGGAGGGAGGGAGAGAGAGGTCTTCAATTCACTGGCTCACAGCCACAGCTGGGCTGATCTGAAGCTAGAAGCCAGGAGCTTCCTCTGGTCTCCTAAGCAGGTGCAGGGGCCCTAGCACTTGGGCCATCTTCTGCTGCTTTCTAGGCCGTAACAGAGAGCTGGGTTGGAAGTGGAGCAGCCAGGACTCACAAGGGATGCTGGCACAGCAGACAGTGGCTCTACCCACTATGTCACAGCGCTGGCCCCTAGCCAGCATTCTGGTCCAGCAGGTTAAGCTGCTGCCCGCAGAACAATCACATGTGAACATGGGTTCAAGTTCTGGCTGCTCCTCTTCTGATCTAGCTCCCTGCTAATGTGCCTGGGAAAGCAACAGAGGAATGCCCAAGTGTTTGGGCCCCTGCATCTAGTTGGGACAGGAGGAGGAGAAAATGGAGTTTCAGGTTCCTGGCTTTGGCCTAGCCCATCCCTGGCCATTTTAGCTATTTAGGGATTGAACCAGCAGATGGAAGATCTCTCTCTGTTCCTTTCTATTGGTTCATGCCTCTAAATGCTTGAGAATCTGGGGTGGAGCCAGGCTGAAACCAGGAGCTGAGAATTTAATCCAGGTCTCCCATGCAGGTAGCAGGAAGCCAATTACCCGAGCTACCCACCACTGCCTCCCAGGGTCTAAGTTAGCAGGAAGCTGGAATCCGTAGCTGGAACAGGGGGCTTAAACCCAGGCCTTCACCAGACTTAGCCGCTAGGCTAAATGCCCACCCCCAAAAGTGTTTTTAAAATTAAAGTACCTCTGTATTCATTAATTAAAGCTTCTCAATGATAACATTTACCAGTACTCAGAAAATAATATACTGAGGGCGAAACCTAAAACTTAGTGATGAAAGAAAATCCTGCAATCACATTGTGTAGTTAGTAAATGTCTTCCAACATGTTTCCCAGGCATAATAAACGTGCATGTATCTTCTGTATAAACAGTTTTTACTGTGTCTTTAAAAGAATGTTTATCATGTCTCAATCTAGAATTTCTATATATTTTGTAGTGGGGTATTTTGCAAGCTGCTTTGCCTGCTATCCTACTTAAATCCAGTTTGTTTTCCCCTCTTAGCAACCTACTGTGAACATTTCTTCAGACCAGTAAGCATTTTTTATTTTAAAACTTTTTTACTTGTTTATTTTCATTTTATTTGAAAGACAGGGAGACAGGGACAGAGAGCTCCCACCTGCTGGTTCAGTGCCTTCAAGCTGAAGCCAGGTCAGGAACGCCATCTGGGTCTCCCATGTGGGTGGCAGGTGCCCCAGTACTTGCTGCCTCCCAGGGTGTACATCAGCGGGAAGCTGCAATTGAAAGCAGAACTTGAACTCAAACCCAGACACTCTGAGATGGGATATAGTGTCCCAAACAGTGTCTTAACCACTGCACCAAACACCTGCCCCAGTAAGCTTTATTTTGCAACACAAGTTTTGATAGGGCAAAGTATCCTCCATATGAGGTACTTCAAGAGTTTGTGAAAACATGGAAATTAAAGGTAAGTTTTTTTTTAAAATATTTATTTGAAAGAGTTACACAGAGAGAGGCAGAGAGAGAGAGAGAGAGAGGTCTTCCATCCGATGGCTCACTCCCCAGTTGGCTGCATCGACCAGAGCTGTGCCAATCGGAAGCCAGGAGCCAGAAGCTTCTTGCGGGTCTCCCACATGGGTGCAGGGGTCCAAGGACTTGGGCCATCCTGTACTGCTTTCCCAGGCCGCAACAGAGAGCTGGACCAGAAGAGGAGCAGCCAGCACTAGAACTGGTGCCCATATGGGATGCCAGCACTTCAGGCCAGGGTGTTAACCCGCTGTGCCACAGCACTGGCCCCTAAAGGTAAGTTTAGGGTGGGCATTTGACCTAGGGGTTAAGATGCCCACATCTCATATCAGAGTGCATAGGTTCAAGCCTGCCTCTGACTGCAGACCCCAGCTTCCTGCTAAAGCAGGCCTTGGGAGACGGTGATGACGGCTCATGTGATTGGGGTCCTCTGCCCACGTGGGAGACCTCGATTGAGTTCCTAGCTCCTGGCTTTGGCTTGACCAAGCCCTGGCCATTGAAAGCATTTGAGGAGTGAACTGGTGGATGGAGTGCACTCGCTCTCTCGCTCTTTCTCTCTCTCTCTCTCTCTGCCTCTCAAATTGAAAAAAGTAGTTTTATTTTGGTGCACAAAGATGAAGGCCTATTAGTCTGATGGTAAAGGTAGAACGTGTTACTCTGAGAATCACTGAGCACCGATGGCTGGTGGTATACAGGCAGGTGTACATATGTTTTCAAATTAAAAGTGCATTTTCCATTAACTTCTGGAAGTATCCTGCTATAAAAAAAATCAACCTGCCTATAGTGTTGAACATTTCCTTTGTATCCACTTTACCATGATAAAAGATGATAATATGAATACCTTTGTTGACACATTTTTGTGCAATTTCTGATGCTTTCCTCTGAGCTCAGAGTCCTGGGCCTGGCAACAAAGCCAGCACCCAAAAGATGGCTGATGAGAAGCCCAGGGAGAACAGGGGCGGCCTGGTGCCCACATCCCTTCAGTTGCATTTGATTAAAAATACCTCCATAGCCGCTGAACAGCTGGCACGTGCTGACATTCAAAGCACGCAGTCATGGGCTGGTCAGGGGCCCCAGGGCATAGGCAGCCAAGAGCCACAGTGGACAGAGGAGCAGCCACCGCTCTGAAGGGGGCAGTCCGGGCTGAGAGGGTGGCACGCTGGGCGCCGGACCCTGCTCTGCCACTGACTCTGCTGGGACCTTGGCCGGTCCCTTTCACAGCCTTGGAGCCAATGCTCAGGGACTCAGTGGCCCTGAGGCCATTTCTAGCCCAGTGCGGTGGGTTAGTTCCTTTATCCTGGGGCCTTCCTAGCCCCTGCTGGCTTTTGGCTACCACTGTTTGAAAGCAATGAGTGAGGACAGGCTGGGGGTGGGGGGATGGCCCAGAGGACTGTAAAGAAATTCCCAGACTGGTCTTTGGCTTTTTTTGTGTGTCCTGGGAGGGACTGGGAAGTGCTGGAGGCGGGCAGAAGAGAAGGACAGGGATGGAGTGAGGAGGGGGAGAGGAGGGTGCATGGAGGAGACAGAAGAATGAAATAAAGGCGAATCCAACAAAAGGAAGTGAAAAGTGAGTGACAAGTTTGAGGCTGCAGGCCCTGGGCAGGCCAGGCCTTTGGGGCAAAGAATGCAGACAAAGAAGCTGGGTTTTCATGCTTGGTGGAAGTGAATGAAAGAGCATCTTTTAAAACCCTATCAGGAACTCTTTGGATTGTCATTAGATCTGGAGAGGGGAAGAGAGAGGGAGGAGGAGGCTGACTTTGGCCCCCAGGGTGTGAAAAGGCACCCCCCCATGCCTTGTGGGCTGGCGCCTGGGGGCTTCAGGGTCTCTCATTGCCAGAGCCCAGCTGCCCAGGTCCTCCTCAAAGCTTTTCATAAATTATTTGCCATTTTGAGCATCCTTAAATTCCGTGGTGAGCTCCCTTTGCTCTTGATGGGTGATCAAGAGGAGGAGGGAGGGGGTGAGCCCTAGGCTGTGGGCGCTGGGAGGGTGACCCACCTGCTGTGTTTGCCTAGGCCAGGGGACCTGCCTAAAAACCAGGAGGCTTGTCACCATACTGGAGGGTCCAGGCTGGGGGGGGGGCGGTGGATGGTGAAGTGGAGCATTTAAGGTTGCTCCAACCAAGCCCTAGGGTCGGGGCTGGTACTGGAGCCTTGGTCCTGGACTCCAATGCAGGAGGCAGCTGGAATCCAGGGCAAGAGGCTGTTTGTTTGTACATTAGAAAAAAGCAATTGGAATCTTTTGCATATGAATGAATATCAGATCCTATGACAGAAAGGATGGGTTCATTTAATTAGGTCTGATGGCTGTGTGGATTTCTTCCTTTATTATTTTTTTAAATTTAATTTTAGTTAGTTTGTAGCAGGTTCAATGTGCTTTACAGGTACAATTCTAAGAGCAAAATGATATTTCCCTTCCTTCCCCAGGTGGCTGTGTTTTTTCTAATGCCCTTGTCATTTAGAAATGACATTGAAATATTTACCAGTGAGAGGATTGATATTTGGGGTGTGCTTCAAAATATTACACACATACACACACACACACACACACATACATGCACACATTTGGGGAAATGGGCAGATAGATGAAACAAGGCTGGCTGTGAACTGATGAGTGCGGAAGCTTTGTGGTATTGCCTGAAGGTACCCTCTTCTATTCTCTGTTTTATGCATGTTTGAAAATGTCTAAAGTCAAAACTTTAAAAAGAGAAAGGAGAGCATGTTACGGATGCAAAGTGGCAGCTGGGGATCAAGGGTGTGGGTTCAAGTCCAACTACAGCTCTAAATGGGGTGCTTGGAACCACATGACTTAAACTCCTGCCAGCTTCACTTTTTTATTTTATTTTTTGACAGGCAGAGTGGACAGTGAGAGAGAGAGAGACAGGGAGAAAGGTCTTCATTTTCCGTTGGTTCACCCCCCAATGGCCGCTTGGGCTGGTGCACCGAGCTGATCTGAAGCCAGGAGCCAGGTGCTTCTCCTGGTCTCCCATGCGGGTGCAGGACCCAAGGACTTGGGCCATCCTCCACTGCACTCCCTGGCCACAGCAGAGAGCTGGCCTGGAAGAGGGGCAACCGGGACAGAATCCAGCACCCTGAACAGGACTAGAACCCGGAGTACCGGCGCCACAGGCGGAGGATTAGCCTATCGAGCCATGGCGCCAGCCCACCAGCTTCACTTTTAACGTTTGTCAAAGGAGAATAATGGTTCTGGTCTCATAGGCCCACAAACAGAAAGCAGAGCATGGTGCTTAGGGAGAGTAAACATCAGGGAGAGAAAGCGGAGCGGTCTGGGGGCTGTGTGCTCTTTGCACCAGGAGAACCTCTCAGAGCTGTGATGCTGGGGCGGTGACCTCCTGGAATGAGCCGCCCTTGCAGTGGTCAGCTACGGAGACTCAGGCTCTGCTGCACAACTACCCTGATGGGCGGCCTCCTCCTGCTGCAGGCCCACCCTGCCCCCACCTCCCCCAGGGCCTGGGGACTTCCAGTCTTCATGCCTGCCTTTGGCCAGTTTGCCTCCCTTCTGTCAGTCAGCCACATGTGCAAGAGGGCGCAGAGGTCTCCCTTAATAGCTGAGCACAGGGAAGTCTGTTCTTATGGAGGGACACAGACACAGAAGCGAGTGTGCAAGGACATGGATGTGCGCGCACACATACACACACACACAGTCTTCAAAAACTTACTGGAATTAAGTATTAGGAACAATGATGGCTGGATTTCAATTATTTGCACCAAAATAAGCTTTTTATATAGAACACTTTTATTTAATATAAATTTCATAAGTACAGCTTTTGGATTATAACGGTTCTTCCCCCCATACCTGCCCTCCCACCCCCACTCCTGTCCCACTTCCAACTCCCTCTCCCATCCCATTCTTCATTAAGATTCATTTTTAATTATATTTATATACAGAAGATCAACTCTATACTAAGTAAAGATTTCAATAGTTTGGACCCACACAGATACACACAATATAAAGTCCTGTTTGAAGACTAGTTTTACCATTAATTCTCATAGTACAGCACATTAAGGACAGAGGTCCTACATGAGGAGCAAGTGCATAGTGACTCCTGTTGTTAATTTAACAATTGACACTCTTATTTATGACGTTAGTAATCACCCAAGGCTCTTGTCATGAGCTTCCAAGGCTATGGAAGCCTCTTGAGTCCACAAACTCCGACCTTATTTAGAAAAGGCCATAAGCAAAGTGAAAGTTCTCTCCTCCCTTCAGAGAAAGTTACCTCCTTTTTTTTGATGGTCCCTTCTTACCATTGAGATCTCACTCACAGAGATCTTTCATTTAGGTCATTTTTTGCCACAGTGTCTTGGCTTTCCATGCCTGAGATACTCTCATGGGCTTTTTAGCCAGATCTGAATGCTTTAGGGGCTGATTCTGAGCCCAGAGTGCTGTTTAGGGCATTTGTCATTTTACAAGTCTGCTGTGTATCCCACTTCCCATGTTGGATCATTCCCTCTGTTTTAATTCTATCTATTATTATTAGCAGACACTTGGTCTTATCTATGTGATCCCTTTGACACTTAATCCTTTCTTTATGGTCAGTTATGAACTTAAACTGTTCACTTTGACTAGTAAGATGGCATTGGTACCTGCCAACTTAATGTGATTTGAAGTCCCATGGCAAGTTTTTAGCTTTACCCTTAGGAGTAAGTCTGAGGAAATGTGTGCTGAACTGTACATCTCCTCCCTCTCTCATTCCCACTTGTATTTTTGTTTTGAAGATTTATTTTATTTATTTGAAAGAGTTACAGAGAGAAGTAGAGACATAGAGAGAGAGATCTTCCATCTGCTGGTTCACTCCCCAGATGTCCACAACAGCCAGAGCTGTGCCGATCTGAAGACAGGAGCCAGGAGTTTTTCCAGGTCTCCCATGCGGGTGCAGGGGCCCAAGGACTTGGGCCATCTTCTACTGCTTTCCCAGGCCGAGCTGGATTGGAAGAGGAGTAGCCGGGACTAGAACCAGTGCCCATATGGGATGCTGGTGCTTCAGGCCAGGGCTTTAACCCACTGTGCCACAGTGCCAGCCCCCTCAGTCTCATTTTTAACAAGGATTGATTTTTCTATTGGATTTAAACACCTAAGAATAATTCTGTGTTAAGTAAAGAGCTCAACCAATGGTATTAAGTAGAAAAAGAAAATATTGAAAGGAATAAAATAGTAAGCTGTCCCTCGACAGTCAGGACGAGGGCTGATCCAGTCATTGCTTCTCATAGTGTCAGCTTCACTTCTACAGGTTTCCTTTTAGGTGCTCAGTTAGTTGTCACTGATCAGGGAGTACATATGATATTTGTCCCTTTGGGACTGGCTTATTTCACTCAGCACGATGTTTTCCAGAATCCTCCATTTTGTTGCAAATGACTGGATTTCATTTTTTTTGTTACTGCTATGTTGTAATCCATAGAGTACATACCCCATAATTTCTTTATCCAGTCTTCGTTGATGGGCATTTAGGTTGATTCCATGTCTTAACTGTTGTGAATTGAGCTGCAATAAACATTGAGGTGCAGATAGCTCTTTTATTTGCCAATTTAATTTCCCGTGGGTAAATTCCGAGGAGTGGGATGACTGGTCGTATGGTAGGGCAATATTCAGATTTCTGAGGTATCTCCAAACTGTCTTCCGTAGTGGCTTTACCAGTTTGCATTCCTACCAACAGTGGATTAGTGTGCCCTTTTCCCCACATCTTCGATAGCATCTGTTGTTTGTTGATTTCTGCATGAAAGCCATTCTAACCAGAGTGAGGTGAAACCTCATTGTGATTCTGATTTGCATTTCCCTGAAAGCTAGTGATCCTGAACATTTTTTCATGTGTCTGTTGGCCTATTTGGATTTCCTCTTTTGAAAAATGTCTATTTAGGTCCTTGGCCCATCTCTTAAGTGGGTTGTTTGTTTTGTTGTGGTGGAGTTTCTTGATCTCTTTGTAGATTCTGGTTATTAATCCTTTATCAGTGTGTGTAATTTGCAAATATTTTCTCCCATTCTGTTGGTTGCCTCTTCACTTTCCTTACTGTTTCTTTTGTAATACAGAAACTTCTCAATTTGATGCAATCCCAGTTGTTAATTTTGGCTTTGGCTGCCTGTGCTGGGGTCTTTTCCAAGAAGTTTTTGCCTGTGCCAATATCTTGCAGGGTTTTTCGGTGTTCTCTAGTAATTTGATGGTGTCTGGTCATAGATTTAGATCTTTAATCCATGTTGAGTAGATTTTTGTGTAAGGTGTAAGGTAGGGGTCTTGCTTCATACTTCTGCATGTGGGAATCCAGTTTTCCCAGCACCATTTGTTGAAGAGACTGTCTTTGCTTCAGGAATTGGTTTTAGCTCCTTGATCAAATATAAGTTGGTTGTAGATGTTTGGATTGATTTCTAGTGTTTCTATTCTGTTCTATTGGTCTATCCATCTGTTTCTGTACCAGTATCAGGCTGCAAAATAAGCTTTTAATTCCATGAACTTTTTGAAATGCCCTCGCACAGTGTAGCAGTGCCTGCACACAAATGAGATCAGGGACAGCCCCAGGTGCAAGGAGCAGGGGGCCCTGGTGTTGCCACTGTGGGGATTGGGGTATAGACTTGGGTACAGCTGTGGTGGGGGCTATTAGCACCGGAGCCAGGCTCACTGCTGAGACTGTGTTCTCAGAATCCAGTGCCCGGCAGTGCAGTGTCACGAGGCACCTGCCTCCATTCCAGGAGACTGCGTACTGCAGGCCCCAAGCTGACTTCCTGCCAGGACGAGGGTTGTTGCTGCTGGCGCCGTGGTCAGAATAGGCATCATGGAAGCCCCCGTTTACCCCTCACAGGTGCAGCACTTGCTGTGTGATGGCTCCCTTCACTGAGACAGCTGCCTTATGAAGTCACATTGCATCCGTCGGGGTCGGTCGTGGGCTGAACGTCTGATGACAGAGAAGAGGCAGACCCTGGACTTGAACCCCAGGCTGTCTGTCTGCAGAGCCAGTTCTCTCCTCCGCTGCACCTGGGTACCCAGTTTATGCTGTGCAGAGCAGGATACTGGGGGGTTGTATGATGTCTGGGATTTGCTTCTAAAGAACCTGTGGATCTGGGAGCAGTGGTAGGGACATGGGTGAAGCAGAATTGGGTTGGGGGTGAAGCTCTGAGTTGGTGATTCTTGAGTCTGGGTGATGGATCCACGAGAATTCACTCCGCTGTTCTCTCTAATTTTGCAAGTTTCCGTAATAAATGTAACCATAGTAAAGGTTTACCCTGGCTGGACTGTCACGGGGCAACCTCAAACAGGTTTCTGAGCCACTGAATGCCTCTATTTCCCCGACAGGCCTTGCTCCATATGTCCAGGTCTCCTTGCATTACTGCAATGTTGTATAGCTATGCTGGGAAAATAAAGGTGTAACAGTACCTGTGCCTGTGAAGACACAGGTGCCCCTGTTTCTAAGGACAGCCAAAGTCCCCTTCTAACTGAGGGGTTGTTATTCAGCCTCCCACTCCCAAGTGGCCTGCATGTTTGGTATATGTTCTGACTCCTGGAGTGTGTGTGTGTGTGTGCGTGCGTGCATGTGTGCATGCGTGTGTGCGTGCCTCTGTGTGCAGTGTCCTGCTAACTCCACCTGTGTGGATCTCCTTTTCTCCTCTTCTCTTCCAAGTCGCCACCTGTTTGTTCCTCATTTAAAAGGGGCCTTGGGGCCCCAGGCAGAAGGGTGGTGCCCAGGCCCTGGGGGAGGCAAAGGAGCCTCTGGGCCTCCCAAACACTGGGGATGATAAATGGGGTCCGAGTCTTTCAGGCTTCATTATAGAATCGCCATGGGTTTGCCCAAACCATGGCAACCGATTCAAGCAATGATTAACCTAATAAAGCGGAGGCAAAGGGGAAAAAGATGCATTCAAGACCCCAAGTCAGGCTCTGGTTCTCCAGAGGCAGTAAATTTCCCTCCAGTGGGTACGGTGTCCAGGCCCCAGACGCCCTAAATCTCTACCGATGCAGTGGGGGCGGGGAGGTCTGTCAGAGATCAGCTGGGGTGGGGGGGTCTCAAACCGGCGTGTAGCAGGCCCGTCCTGGGCCCTGCTGGGATGCCCACTCTGCATGGTGGATAGGACATGGGTGCATTAGCGTTATCCCTGGGCTTTCTTTTTCGAACCCTGGTATATATGGCCTTGAGGAGGTAGGGGTGTGTGTGTGTGTGTGTGTGTGTGTGTACGTACACGAGCACGCACGCTTGCCTGTCTCTGCGATGTGGGAAGCAGTTAGCAACGATTTCTGCTGCTGCCAGTGTGATAGACAGCACTCCCATCCCCCACCTGCGATCCCTGCCTCCTGCCACTCATGCCCTTGTATAATCCCCACCCGTCCCTGAGGACTGGATGTACTGATGCTTTCTAGTGAGTAGAACGTGGCATGTGGGATGTCACTTTTGAGATTAGGTTACAAAAAGACTGTGTCTTGGGGCTGGCGTCGTAGCACAGTGCGTTAAGGGGCCGCTTGTAACCCTGGCAACCCAAGTCCCTGTGCTGATTTGCATCCTGGCTGCTTGGCTTCTTATCCGGCTCCCTGCTAATGCACCTGAGGTGACAACAGGGGATGGCCCACCTGCTGAGGCCCCTGCCACTCACGTGGGAGACCCTGGTGGAGTTCTGGGCTCATGGCTTCAGCCTGGCCAGCCCTGGCTATTGTGATGATTTGGAGACTGAAGCAGCGGGTAGAGGATACCTCTTTCTGTCTCTGTCTCTCTCTGTTGCTCTGCCTTTCAAATAAATAAAGAAAAAATAAATCATTTTAAAAATGCCTGTTTCCGGCTGGCGCCGTGGCTTACGAGGCTAATCCTCTGCCTTTCGGTGCCGGCACACTGGGTTCTAGTCCCGGTCGGGGCGCCGGATTCTGTCCGGGTTGCCCCTCTTCCAGGCCAGCTCTCTGCTGTGGCCCGGGAGTGCAGTGGAGGATGGCCCAGGTGCTTGGGCCCTGTACCCCATGGGAGACCAGGAGAAGCACCTGGCTCCTGCCATCGGATCAGCGCGGTACGCCGGCCGCGGCGGCCATTGGAGGGTAAACCAACGGCAAAAAGGAAGACCTTTCTCTCTGTCTCTCTCTCACTGTCCACTCTGCCTGTCAAAAAAAAAAAAAAAAAAAAAAAAAGCCTGTTTCTCCTGTGCCGAGTGCTCCCTACCTCTTGTTGGCCTGCGCTGAGGGGCCAGGTGCTATGTTGCGGGCTGCTCCAGAGGGCTCTGACCAACAGCCGGAGGAGCAGAGGCCCTCACTCCGGCAGCCCTTGAGGAAGAGAATTCTGCCAATCACCACGTGAGAGAGCTTGGAAGTGGCTCCTCCTGCAGTCAAGCCATCAGCTGGCTGACACCTGGACAGCAACCTCATGAGACACCTTGAGTCTGAGGTACCCAGCTAAGGCAACACAGCTGCTGATGACTCTGTTTTTACCACAGTGGACAGACTTGGGCGTTTGGGCAAATCACACCGTCTTTCCCTGGTTAACGTGTAGAAGTCATTTCTGGCCCATGCTTTCTTTGCCAGTCAGCTGTAGGAACCACACTAATGGGGTCAGCCTCAAATTGTTGGCAAGCTCACGAAGTGCTCAGACATTTCTGTCATCTTATTGGAATTCTGATGAAAGATAATGAGGTAGCTGCAGTTTTCTGCATTTTCATAGTTGGAGAAACAGGCGAGGAGAGCTGAGGACTGTGCCCAGGGTGATGGGATTGGGAAGCACTGGCGCTCAGATGCCAAGCACTGCGTCCCTTCCATCCGCCCACTTGGCTGCCTCAGGAGGCATCATTCAGGTGGGGAATTTTCTGAAAAAGATCTGTTGGAAGCCAAGGACAGGTTATTTCAGTGTGGAGGAGAATATGAGGCAGGAAGGGTAATGGATTGCTATATGAGTTATTTATTCATTCACTTATTCTAGAAATATTGGCTTTTATGTGCTAGCCAGTCTGTGGAGGGATAGAAATTTCTGAACAAATATAGCCAACACCCCTACTTTTGGGTATATATGCCAAGGAGCTGCCATCAGTATATGGAAAAGATAGCTGCACTCCCATGTTCATGCCAGCATTATTCTCAGTAACCAAGATACAGAAGCAACCTCTGTGTCTACCACTGGATGGAGAAAGTGTGGTTTATACAGTATACATGATGGAATGCTATGCAAAGTTAAAAAGAGGGAGACTCATTTGTGACAACAGATAGAACTGGAAGGTGTTAATGAAGTCTGCATGATCTCACTCATCTGTGGAATCTAAAAAACAGTCAAACTCATAGAAACAGAGCAGAGAGGTGGTTATCAAGGGGGAGGAAGGGATGGAGAAAGTGCCAAGGTCAGTTAGACTGGAGAAGTTCTAGCGATCTCTTGCACTGTTTGGTGACTGTGATTAGTAATAGTGCACTTGTATTATTTATTTTGAAATTCCCAAAATAGGTTTTTAATGTTCTTACCACATAAAGAAATAGATGGGATGATTATGTGTTAATTAGCTCAACTGAATTTTTCTGTAATGTATACATAGGTAAGAGCATCACATTGTATACCCTGTAAATACACACAAGTATTATTTGTCAATGAAAAATAAAGTCTAATCACAGAGTTGCAATGTCTTCCATTCAGTCATTCTAAGAACATGTGGCGTGGGATCCACTATGGGGCATCAGTGTTCTCTCACTGGAGATGTGAATTTGAGAAGATCTCCCAGACCAGCAGAGGGTGTGGATGCACAAACAGAAAATCGTGACTTCCTGGAAAGCGTAGGGACATTGTTGTGCATGGGCTGTCACGGGGGCAGGGGACAGAAGGAAGAATGGTACAGAGGAGGCTTCTGGGGAGAGGTGACGTCCACGCTGGAGGTTTGGGGAAGGGAAACGGGGAGGGCTCAGAATGGGTACCAGAGTGTGTGTGAGGGGAGGCGCTCAAGCAGCTCAGTATTTCTGGAGGATAAACAGCAAGGCAAATAAGACCTTATGAAAAAGGGCTGGTGGATCACTCCTTCCAAGCAGACACAACAAAAATGAGACATCCGCCCTTCCGAGGAGACGGAGACGGCCGAGACCTGCAATGAAAGAGCTTGTCCTGGACAACTGTTGGCTGAGTGAAGGCAGGACCGAAGCCTCACTGTTGGCTGAGTGAAGGCAGGATCAAAGCCTCACAAATGAATCTGGAATTCTAGAGTACAATCATCCTGGCAGCCACAGACTTACCAAAGTTGAACAGACTCACAGAACTTGAGCTAAGTGACAACAGAATCCCGGGGACCTGGAAGTATTGATGGAAAAAGTCTCAGAACCGTACACCTTTAACCTAAGTGGCAATGAAGGGAAACACCACAGCCCTGACAGCACCACTCAGACCCTCAGGAGCTGATGCTTCTAGGCTATAAGGTGATGTACCTGCATGTTCTAGCACATGTAATCCACCCCCACCCCCAGCTCATGGACAAGGAGACATCTGACTCAGACGCCAAGGGCTGTGTGGAGGGTCTGGATGACCAGGAGGAGGAGAAGGAGGGTGAAGAGGAGGATGAAGGTGATAATGACAGAGTGGAGGAAGAGGAAGATGTTGGTGAGGAAGAAAGGCGTCAGAAGTGGAAAGGAGAACCTGATGACGAGAGAGAGAAGGTGATGAAGTAAGTGGAATCATGATTTTGAACAATTCCTGTCGTGATTGGACTGTCTTTACCCATATCACCTCTCACCTCCCCCAGTCCTGCCCCCTGAAACCTCTGTTTTCCTGATTGTAACTTTGCTGTGGGAACAAGAGGGGAAAGGTATCCTGGGAGTGGAATAAAAGACTATTTTTACTGCCAAAAAAAAAAAAAAAAAAAAGAGGGGCTGGTGTGGTGGGATTGTTGCCACCTGCATATGTGATTTGTGATGATGAAAGCAAGTGATAATCGCACATGTAATCCAAGTTAATCCCGACCCCAATCCTGCAGTGGATCTCCTACCAGAACCCATGATGCTCACTTCTTCCTGGGCACACAGTCCCTGGCCCAGGTGGGCAGGGCCATGCAGGGAATCGCGTTCTCTGCGCGATGAGAGCAGAGTGACTGCGGATGATCTCCCTGGGCCTTTTTTGCTTGGCAGCGCAGCCTCAACCAATCCAGATGCCAAGGACCTGGAGGCTGGTGGAAGTACAAGAGGAAAGGACCCAGGTCCTTGAACAAGCTCAGGGAGCAGACACCTAGTATGCTCACTCCAGATGGAGTCATTGGTGAGTCTCTGCCAAAGCTACCTAGCTCTACAGCAATCTGAATCCTAAAAGGATGACTATTATCCCCACTGCGCAGATGAGGAAATTGAAGGAAAAGCTAAAGAACTGCCTTGTTATCATGCTGATAATCAGTAAACCAGCTGGGCACTGAACTCCAGTTCATATCAGTTTATGCCTCTTGTACCATCTTTCCCTTTGCCCATGGGTGACAGAGAACTACTTGAATATTTTAAAGATTTATTTATTTATTTGAAAAGCAGAGTGACAGGGCCAGAGCTGTGGCATTGCCGGTAAAGCTACCACCTACAGTGCCAGCATCCCATATGGGCGCTAGTTCGAGTCCCAGCTGCTCCACTTCCAATCCAGCTCTCTGCTGTGGCCTAGGAAAGCAGTAGAGGATGGCTCAAGTGCTCAGGCCCCTGAACCCATGTGGGAGACCTGAAAGAAGCTCCTGGCTCCAGGCTTCAGATCAGAGTAGCTCTGGCCATTATGGCTACTTGGAGAGTGAACCAGCAGATGGAAGAGCTCTCTCTCTGCCTCTGCCTCTCTGTAACTCTGCCTTTCAAATAAACCTTAAAAAGAGAAAAGAAAAAAAAGGAGAAAGGAAAGGAGAGGGAAGGGGAGGGGAGGGGAGGAGAAAGGAGAGAAGAGGAGAAAGGAGAGGAGAGGAAAGGATAGGGAAAGGAGAGGATAGGAGAGGAGAGGGAAGGGGAGGGGAGGAGAAAGGAGGGGAGAAAGGAGAGGAGAGGAGGAAGGAGAGGGAAGGGGAGGGGAGGGGAGGGGAGGGGAGGGGAGGGGACAGAGGAGCTGGTTCATGACCCAAATGACTGCAACAGCTGGGTGTTGGCCAGGCCAAAGCCAGGGTCCTGGAGCTCCAACCAGGTCTCCTACATGGGTGGCAGAGGAGCCCAAGGACTTGAGCCATCTTCCCTGGCTTTCCCAGGCATATTGGATTGGCAGGAAGCTCAACCAGATGGAGAGCAGCCGAATTCAAACTGGCTTTCTCATATGGGATTGCTGCTGTTGCAAGCGGCAGCTTAATCTCTGGCCCACAGTGCCAGTCCCTACTCCAATGAGTGAGGACGTTACATTTGCATATTACTCAGGAACTCTGGATACAGTGAAGAAGAGTGTCAAAATTAGAGGTAGGGAGACAAATTAGGTGGTCTCTCCTGTGACAAATAAGAGCCTGAACTAGGGCTGTGGTCATAAGGGTAAAGAAGGGGTCACACTAAAGAGAAAGTGAGAAGGACCCATCAGTAGGACCTGAGGGGTGAACAGATGTGGTAGAGAGAGACGCCAGTCAAGAGGAACCCCAGATCTCTAGATGATGCCACATGGGGAGCTCACAAGCAGGCTGCTGCATTAGTTTATGGATAGAGGAGAGGAATACATTTTGGACTTCTCATTTAGGGTACATAAGGGATATCTAGACCTAAAATCCTGTATCTCGGGAGGGGTAGATGAAAACTGATGAGTGACCCTTGGTCTTTTTGCCATTTTGCAATACACAGGGGTGCAGACCAAGTCCAAATTCATTCAAAATCTCTCCTGGAGGCATCCCCCACAAACAGGGGAGAATGAGAGAAGAATTTTAGATAAACAAATATGCTAATAAAAAATAAACACCAGGGGCCGGCCCCGTGGCTCACTTGGTTAATCCTCTGCCTGTGGCGCTGGCATCCCATATGGGCATAGGGTTCTAGTCCCAGCTGCTCCTCTTCTGGTACAGCTCTCTGCTGTGGCCCGGGAGGGCAGTGGAGGATGGCCCAAGTGCTCGGGCCCCTGCACCTCCATGGGAGACCAGGAAGAAGCACCTGGCTCCTGGCTTCAGATCAGCGCAGCGCCGGCCACAACGACCATTTGGGGAGTGAACCAATGGAAGGAAGACCTTTCTCTCTCTCTGTCTCTCTCTCTCTGTCTATAACTCTATCTGTCAAATAAAATAAGCACCAGTCGAGGTGGAATAGAAGACTCAGCAAGCATATCAAATCAGTCGAATGTCCAATTCAGTGTCCCAGCTTCACACACGGGGAAAGCAGGCTGTGGGGATTCAAAGGAGTTCAGTGAGTGGTTGTACCATGACTGAGAATTCACAGCATGTGGCTCTAAAGTGACTTCCTTACCACTCTGCTGTGCTGTGTACCCACCTGGAGGACTTTTGCTTTTGGTCTTGGAGTAACTAAAACTTCATTGACACTCAAAGAATGAGTGAAGGCAAAGTTTCTGGTCTTCCCAGATGTGATCAGAAATTCCTACACATGTCAGTGAATTCCAGTTCCATTGTTTGCAAGGGGTCCTAACACACACACACACACAGCAGGACACAGCAGGGCCTAGCTAGGGTCACCCAGCCAAGCCAAGCTAATAGCAGAGCCGTATTTTCCTAGTCACGGTAGGGACACTTGACAGTCCTCTGGGTCTTTGTGTCTACAGGGGCCTCCCTAGGACCCCAGCCTGGAAACGTGGCAGAAAGGGGTTGATAGATGGTCTTGTATGCTGAGAGCTCTTGGCTGCCAGTCGCGTCTTTGGCATGGGAATCCCTGTGATCATTTCAGCACCATGGCCAGGGGCACTGCCGCAGACTTCCAGAAACTGCTGGATCCAGTCAGCCAGGCGGGCCCAGCTCAGTCGGCTTTGGCCCACGGATCCCAGAAGCAGAGGCAGAAGACAGGAGCCTGGAGTTCCACCAGGGTCCTACGGGCTGGGCTGGGGGGTGGGGGGAGCTCTTGGCTTCACAAGATCCAAAGACATTGGCTTCAGGTGCAATGCAGATGGTTGCAGACTGTCACATTGTTTCCCACTGCACCGCATGCCTGTGTAGCTCCAGCAAGCAGAAAGCTGCAAACATCTAGCTTGGGGCCGCAGTTCCTGTCCTAGTTTGCTCCAGGAGATGGAGAGCCTTGCTCCAGTCACTTCCTTCCAGGGCTTTGGAGCTCTCTACCCGTGGCTGTGACCACCCTACCCTGGTCCCCCTCACTGGCTGCAGGAGGGCACCTGAAACAAGAAGTGCCTAGATGCTGGCCACCTGGGCACCTGGCCCTTGGATAGAGGTCGGGCCAGGAAGGTTATCAAGCTTCATTCTCTGCCCCACCCCTTTTTCGTGAGCACCTCTAAAAGAATTTTAAAAGGGAGAGGTGGGAAGGACCACAACTAACTACATGGATGAAAAGCTGATGTTACAATTAATGCTGCTCGTATTCTGCATCCCATTCTCAGTCGAATCTCCCCCCCCCACCCCCGCCATCCCTTCTGCAGGCTCCCTAGTGCCAGAACTGGAGGAGCTTTTCCATGCTTCCCGCCATGGGGTTGGGGGCTGTAACTAAGTTCACTGCCTTCTCCTCCCACCCAGGGTGTTAGAAACTCTCTCTAACTTCTCTGCTGAGTTGGCTAGGGCTCGGAGACTTGTCCAAGGTCACACCGCCTGCAATCCTTGGGCGAGAGGAGGGGCAGGGTGCGCCCTGGGCCCGCCAGCCTTTGTGCTGGCCTTGTGGCTGGGCTCCCAGACATTAGCATTCCAAAGGCTGCAGGGAGGCTTTGTCCTCCCTCCACGGCAGGCTGGGGGTTGGGGTGGGATGGGGGCAGGGCACCATAAATCTACCTGCTTGTGTGTTCCTCGGGGCCGGGTGGGGGTGGGGCAGGGGAGCCACAAGATTCATGTGCTGTTTTTCTGGGACTCCCGCTTGGGCTCAGACAAAGGCATGAGATGGGGAAGAGGCATCCTACCCAAGGGTCTTTCCTGTCCCAACTGGGGCTTCTGTCTGGGTTTCAGGGAGCTGAGGTGCAGACGGTGGTGGTGACTTTAGATTGCAGGCAGCCAGAGTGGCCCCAGGCGGGGGGGGGGGGGGGACACACAGACTCTCCGCTGAGACCTGGAGTAATCCAGCTGGGTTAAAAAGCTGCTCAATGCAGAATGCTCAGGAGGTGGTGGTGTCAGGCTTGACACCCTATTTCCTATCCCTTCCATGGAAGGGCTCTCTTAGGAAAGAGGCAGGGCCAAGGTTTCCAGCTCAGTGCCATTTCCTACTCATCAGTAGAGGTTGTCCAGGGCACCAAGCCCTAAACTAAACCTAAACTTTCCTCCAGCTCCTCCTGACCTGGAGAGTGGGGCTGAGAGCTCTGACATCAACCCAAAGCAACAGCCCAGCAGCTGAGTTGCTCTGACTGTACCTGTGTGTTTTAATTTGCCGGGCAGAGAACCAGCCTGTGTGTGTTGGATGACTAATGGCTCATTGATGAGTGCCCTGGAAAGCAGGAGAGGGGCTGAGCAAAGGGTGAGGCCTCAGCTGCCTGAGTTGCTGGAAGCCTAGAGAGCAGTGTCCACAGTCACTCCACCAACTTCAGGGGCTCCCCGCCTACCTGAGTGCCACTTCCAGCAGCCCTGCAAAGGATGAAGGTCTCCCTGCTTGAGAGATTCCTCCCTAAACCTCTAGTCCTAGCCCCAGGGCCACCCCCTTGGCAAATCTTTGGCAACCAAGCCCAGGTAACAGACCTCTGCCTAGCACCAATACTGCTTTGGCTTTGAGTCATTTGGTCTACATCCATGCTACTGCCCCTGGAGGGCAGAGATCACGCTGATTTTTACCTCTGCCCACACCCTGCCCCCACCCCCACCAACAAGTAGCAGGCACAGGCCCGGTCTGGGCAGCTGACACCTGCCCCCAGGCGGTGCCCCAGATGGAACACTGGCTGTTGCACAGGTCACTAATAACCCATTAATCTCCTCCTCTTAGATTAAAGCCCTGAAATGAAACAACACCTCTGTTCATTCTTTGTTTGCTGTGTCCCCATTCCCACCCCTTAACTGAGACAAATCTATGAGCTACCTTTAGGGACCTGAGAGTAGAGGAAAGGAGCAGTTGAATATGAACTGGGGAGGTGGCCTAGGAGAAAGAGAGGCCAGAGGTGGCGATGCCTGGAAAGCTGCCTGTCCTCCATCATTGGACCCCAGGCAGCCCTGCCCCTACCAGAGTTGCCCCATTTCTTCACAGCATTCCTAGGTGAACCCAAGGAGACCTCTCAGGTTCAACTAGCAGGTAGGGCACCCCCCCCCCCCATCTAGTTTCCTTTTCCCAAGAGTCAAACGGACTCTGCCAATTCCTGCAGTGCACACCAGCTTCCTTGAGGCCTTAAGGGTCCCAAAAGCCCTGGGAGAGGGCGTTCCAGTAGCGCCCTGGGGACTGGTTTGGTGCCGGTGGGGAACCAGCCCCATTATCCCTGGTAAGGGCACGAGAGAGATCGAGAGAGATCGCGGGGCTGGCAACCTCGCTCGAACCGTTTCTCAATAAAATTTCAGTCCAGGCAGCCAAGTGTCCAGGGGGCGCCAGAGGTTTCAGCTGGACCCTCTGTCTTTTCCACTGCCCATTACTCAGCTCCATGAATTGAGAGGCTGCCTGCCGCAGCAGTGCCTGGTGCGTAAAATGCGCTTAGGGGGATGTGCTACACCTTGAAGCGCCTGAGGAAGATTCCTGGGATGCCCAACCCAGCGGTGGTGTTTCTGAGGACTCTCCCCCTTCTCAAGTACAAGTCAATCCAAGGCCAGGCTGGCAGCACAGGGGAGAGCGCCCGCAGTGCCAGTCTGCAGCCCCAGTTAGAGGCTCATCTTTCTGCTAAACCACGTTTTGAAATTAGACAACTCGCTGCCCCACAAAGAAAACAAGGGGGCTGGGCCAATGATCTCTTAAGTGACTCCAGCTTTCGGAATGCAACCCCCCTGGCCTCCAGCCCAGCGCCCACGGGAGGGACCCCTTCTTCAGCCACACCGGCTGCAGCCCTCCCCTCTTGGCAGCACAACTGAGCTTGCTGAGGTGTCCTGAGGATTTTGTTTTTATTGATTCAAAAGTTCATTCACCAGTCCCTAAATACTCTTATGTACAAAATATAGACTTTTGCTGCTGTGAAATCGCATAATAAATACAAGTGTGTAGAACAAGGGAAAGGCTATATAATTTACCATACCAAAACTCATTCCAAAAGGCATCACATGATTTACAAATTGATTTCTTTTTTAAGGGACGCGCGGGGCTCCAGGCACCTGCTGCTCCAACTCACGTGTCCTGCGCAGGAGGCAAGGAGGCTGGAAAGGTGGTCCCTGCGACCGGCTGGCTGGCTGGTGCTTTCCCAATTCACAGCCTGGTCTCCAGCGCCCGGGAGGGCAATGGCTTCGAAAAGTGCAAGAGGAGAAGGCAGGGGCTCGCCCTCCAAAATTGAGGCGGTGTGGGGCAGCTCCAGACCCCGGACTGGATGCGGGTAGAAGAAGTAAGCGGCGTCTTTGGAGTAGGGTGGGGGTTGGGGGAGCAAGCACCGAGAGACCACATGTGGGGTTCAGTTACACTGTGAGAGGGGTGGGCATGAGTGAGAGTAGGGTGATCGGGCCGCGCGGGGGGGGGGGCTGCGGGGGCGTGGTGCTACCATCCTCCTCTTCTCTGAGCGAGGTGCGTAAGTGGGTGCTGGGAGAAGGACCTGAGCCATGCTCGAGCCTGCAATGCCGGCCTTGTGTGCGGCGGCAGGGGTTTTCGAGGCGCGGAGGGCCTGCTGCCAGCCTAATGGAACCCAGCCTGCCGCCCCGCGGGCGCCTTGGCCGGTCAGGAGCAGGAGGCGCAAGTCTGTTTGAGGGCCGCCACTGCCCACCCGCAGTCGCTCCGCCTGCCTCCTCTCCCAGTACCCTCTGCCCAGCAACCGAGTGGCCACTTCACAGAAAGTCTGAGAAAGCCAAGGCGCCTGGGCGCAGGCAGGCGGGGGAGCTGGGCACCTGAAGCCCAGTGCGCTCCTCCGGCGAGGCGGCGGGGCTCAGACTGCCAGCCTGGGAGACTGGAGAATAGAGAGAGCCCCAGTCCCCGGGGGAGCCGCCGTCAGGGCTGCCCAGCTCCGCAGAGGGCAGCACTGGCTGCTCTGGCCCGTAGAAGCTGTGGTCGGCTATGCGCAGCGCCTGCGTCAGCGCCCAGATGTAGTTGTGGGCGAAGCGCAGCGTCTCGATCTTGGTGAGCTTCGCGTCGTCGGGGAATGTGGGCAGGACTCCGCGCAGCGCGTCCAGCGCGGAGTTGAGGTTGTGCATGCGATTGCGCTCGCGGTCGTTGGCTTTCTTGCGCCGACTCCGTCGCTGCTTGCTCAGCGCCAGCTCGCTCTTGGGCCGGCTGCGCCCCCCGCGCCGCGCCCGGAGTTTCCTCGCTGCCCCTCGGCAGCCGCCTCCTTCAGCTTCCGCGCAGTCCCGGAGCATAAGTGTGGGGCTAGGCGGGGCGGACAAGGCGCTGGGCACTTCGCGGTCCGAAGCTCCGGGGAAGGGTGGCTCGGTCTCATGGGTCGCTCGGAGAGTGGGCGCACCCAAAGGATGAGGCACCATCCTGCCGCAGGGTAAGAACTAACGGTAAGAATGGGACAGTGACCTAGGGCGGTCCCCGATCCCGAGGCCAGGTGGGGGAAAACTGAAAAACACCCCCTCCCGATCCGAGGGCCCCCAGTACCCTCGCTCGCCCCTCGGTGGCCTCCAAGTGTTACCTTGTTGTGCAGGCGCAAATAGAGAGCCGTGAGCAGCGGGGAGCTGAGCGCTCCTTTCTCCGGCCAAGTTCAGCTGAGCTGCAAGCGCCCCCGCCTGGGAATTGCCCCAGCCTCCGAGGAGAAGAGGAGAGTGAAGGGGGTCCCGGGTCTCTTTCGCTGTCTTTCAGCCGGCAGAGACCGCGGGGCTTGTCTGAGCTGCGAGGCGTGTGCCCCTTGGCACGCTTTATCCGTTCGGCCTGGGCCAGGAGCGTGCCGGCCCGACTGCTGCCCGCGCCACCGGCCAATCAGCGCAGGGGCCCGGGGCCCGCGCCACGCGAGCCCGCTCCTCCCCCGCGGGGCACAGCTGGATTCCGGACAAAGGACCGGGGCCGAGGGGAGGGGAGCGCTGCTCTGTTTGCTCTCTCCCCGCGGGCTCGGTCCCAGCAACTCTCGGCTCCTCAAAGAGCCTCGCCTAGCGAGAAGAGGCTCGTCTGGCTCGCCTCCCGCTGCCCTAGACCGCTTTGCTCCTATCCCGTCTTTCCTCGGCATCTCTCCAGACCCTCTCGGCAACCCTAGGAGGCCTGCGGGCAAGGCCAGTTCCCGCGTGTTACACAAGGGGCAATAGAGGCACGGAGGGCCAGTCGGCTCGCCCGGAAGTGCACAGCAAGATGGTGCCTGGACGCTTGAGTAGCCGGGTGTCCAAAAGGTTACCCTGCCCTCCTGCCCCACGGGTCCTAGGGTGGCGCTGCAGGGACTCTATCGGGGAGTTAGATTGGTCTATGCCCCTTCCATTCAGAGCCCTGGGGAGGGGGGTCCGAGCCCCTGCCCCTCCCTGAGTTGCGCTCCTCATCCCCATCTGGGGGGCTCAGACATTTTGTCACCCCCTCCTCCAGACTCCCATCCCCTACTGATATTTTGCCATTCCCACTCATAGACAGTAACCTAGCACTCTGACCAGGGCCTGGGTGCCCAGAGCTGGGGGTGGGGAGTGTGAGAGGTCCAGAGGGGGCCAGGCGTTCTTGGCAAGCCTTGGGTCTTGCTAATGCGTGGGTGTTCTGGCACTGGGATAAGGGGATCAGCCGTGTCTCACTTTAGTCCCCCACTCCCACTCCTGCCAACCACAGGGGGCAAGGGCTGCCTATTTCACCTGGCTCGGCTCCCTGTGGAGCATCACACAGGGGTTCCCGGCAGCACTGGGCAGGGACTGTCCAAAGCCTTCGCCTGCCTGTCTGCAGGTCTGGAAGTCTTTCCAGAGTGCCTCTTCCCTCTTTACCCCTCCCTTCCCTGCCTCAGACACTCTTCTGCTTCTAGTCACTCAGGGAGAGAGGGGTTGCTGCTTCCATACCTCTCTCTTGACCAGGATGTGCCTGGGAAGGAAGCTGAGGTCGGAGATTCAGTCTCCCAGGTGGTGAAAGGCTTCCATTTCTAGCAGGTGCAGGTACCTTGGGCCTTGCCGAATCTGCAGGAAGCAGGCCACAGGACCCAGCTGACTGGAGATCCGATGAGGGGGTGATATAGGTCTTCAGGGTCTGCCCTGTTGTCAGCCTCCCACCACCCAGGCTGCATGGTGGGTGAAATTCTCTCCAAAACAGAGGGTGTGATGCTTGGGGGCCGGTGGGTGAGGCAGGCTGCAGGATTGGGCAGGGGTCTCACAGTTCCTGTGGATCTCAGCTGATGGGCTGGGAGCAGAGGCACCTACCCTTGCTGCCTGGAAATGAAGTTTGGGGTCAGGGTAGGAGCCATCAAAGGGACCAGAAGGGATTTTTGGCTCAGCATTTTTGCTGTGGCTCCTCCCTTAGGTCAGGACTTGGCACAAGCTTGTCTGTCATAATGAAAACTGGAGGTCCCCTTTACAGATGGGAAAATCAAGGCCAGGGGAAGGGTGCCTCAGGTCATACAGCTTATTCTATCAGAACCACATAGAACTTAACATCCTGACTCCTAGTCCTGGATGTTTCCCTTGCGCAGGCTGCTTTTCTTAATTTGGAGGAAAATGTTTTCTCAAGGCAAGAGAGACCTCAGAGGGAGTCCTGAGTGTGTGAAGACTGATGGGATTGGATTGGACTGGAAAAAATTAATGGCCCCCATCTCCCAGCCAAGGAGAGGTGGTTGCACACACACTCGTCTTGTCTTTCCACTTTCCTGCAGGATTTAGAGCCTTGAAAACTAGGGTCTGGGAGAGGACCCCAAAGCCTGTTCCTAGGACCCCTGGTCCCCTCCAGGCTCCTTTGAGGGAGCCCTGACCACGAGGGACTCAAGCACCCTTGTGAGTCCCTGGAGAATTGAAGAGCAGGCCACAGCTGAGACTCTGATATAGAGGTGGAGTTGCGAGAACATGGCCTAATGGGTACTGGCCAGAGCCACAGGGAGGCTGCCTGCGCCTGAGAGGATTCTGGGATTCTTTGGGGTTGTCTTGATTATAGAGGATTCTGAGACCCGCCGGGAATTCTAATCCAGCTTCCCCATTACTCCTTCAGCTCAGAGCCCTCTAGGGCTCTCAGGCCGCCACCACTCCTCTTTGCGCAAAAAGCAGTTAGGAAGAGGCGCGCGCCGCGGCGGAATCAGCTGCCTCCCTGCAGAGGCAAGGATGCGCGCCGCTCTCGCTCCGGCCAGGAAGTGGGGGCGGAGGTCGAAGAGTCCCTGGAGATTCGAAATTGGTAATCAACGCCCTCCCTCTTGGCTGCCGGGGACGTACAGACCCCTATCCAAAGTTAATTCCTGAGCTTTTGGCGGCGGAGGCGCAAATGGTTACCGCTCCGTGCGCCCTGGCTATGTTTGTAAAACCGCTGGTCCCGCCCGGAGCAGAGCCCGTTCCCGCAGCTCCTAGTCATCCACCGCCTCCAGGAACCCCGCGCCCCTCGATTCCTTCGGAACTAGGCTTGCTTGGAGGATGAAAGGGTCCAAGAGAGAGGCGACAGCCAGGCGCCTGGAGAACGCGGGCAGATTGGAAAAGAAGGAAGGCAGCGGCTGCTCCTACCGCCTTCCCGTCGGCAGGGGAGGGGGGTCTTAGCACTGCCTGGGGGCTCTTTGAGAACGGAGTGGGGAGGGAGGGGGGCCGCAGGAAGCTGAATAGCTAGTGGCTTGCCAGAGAAGGGGGCTTCTTTCTCTCGCCTTCGCCTCGGCACTGAAAGAGGAGAAGACAAAAATCTGGCGAGCGAGCTGCCCGGGCCGAGACGGGCCACTTCAAACAGCCCTTCAAACAAAAGGAGACGGCGAAAAGAAAGCCCCACCTGTCTCCAGTGTTTGCTAAAATAATAATAAATAGATTTCGTTTAATAAATAATTACAAGAGATTGTAAAGTGGAGTGCTTTGGAAAACATCTAGCGCGGGAGTCTGCACAGCCAGCCGTCACCTGCTCCCAAGGCGGACAAGTTTATTGTTAAGCCACCCCCCAACTAGTTCTCCTCAGATAAACTCTCCCTCGTTTTCACAATGACTGTTTACTCATAGTTAGCACAATATTACCTTTGCCGTGATAAACCCGGAGGGGGAGACCTGGCCCCTGGCCCCTGGGCACACCTGTCTCAGAAGCTGACACATGGATTTGGCACCGAGAAGGTTTCCCCCCGGCCCTGCCCCCGTGTACATTGGCCCAATTGCCACTCATTTATAACAGGTTGGCTGCAAGGCCTATCTCGGTCCTATTTGTCTTCTTTTATTGAAAGCATATGGTCTCCAGGGGCTTACCAGCCCCATATTTCATCTGCCAGGAGCCGGGGCGCTTCCGCAGCCTGGTGTTGCCCAGCGCGCTGCTCCCCACCCAACGGCTGCTGTGCCAGCTGAGGGGGTGGCAGAGCCTGGGTGGGGAGTGAGCAGCGCGGTGGGCTTCTCCCTGGTTTTGGGACAGAAGCCATTCCCTAAGGGACTCCCCCTCCCCAGGCCGGGAGACCTCGTGCGCTCTTGAATAGGTGGCTGGTTCTTTTTCTTGGGTAGGTGAGAGGGCGCCATATGCCACCCCCCAGGGCGCACGAGGGAGCCCCGGCCCAGGGAGTCCCCAAACAAAGGGAGGAGAGGGCCCGGGCGCTTGGGAGCGCCGGAGGTCTTTCTTTCTAGATTCCCCCCTCCCTGCCCAGAGCCGCCTCCCCCGGTGTCCGCAGCTCGCGCGCAGCGCCTGGAAACAAAGTCTCCACATTATCTCCGCCGCCCGCGGAGACCGTGAATGCGTGAAAAGGTGCATTGCGCACTGAGACACCTGTTGAAGCGGCGCCTCTTCTCAGCGCCTCTCTCCACTCTGCGCCCGCTCAGGAGCTGCGCGGGGAGTGGGGGTGGGAGGAGGGAGAGCTACTGTGATTTGTGGCGACATATGTTGAGCAGATCGGTGTGTACTCTTCACAGGGGCACACGCACCCTCGCTCCCATACACACCCGGCGAGAAGGAGCAGCTGCGCTCCTCACCTTCTCCCGACATAATACCTGGGCCAGGCGCTTTGGCCTCGCCTTTTGAGACTCCAGCTAACCCCCACCCCCTCGCTCTTCCGCCCCCACCCGCCGCCCCAATCTGGGCCGCGTCAAAGTCGGATTTTTATTGTCAAGTTTAACAGATGCACGTCTGTTCCCAACGCCCGCCCTCAAACACACATACACACACTCAGGCATCCTCAGAAAATGCGACCCATGCCACAGACGCGGAGCGCGAGATGCCCATATGTTCTGCTCCGCGCCCTCTCGGGCTGAAAAGGCAAACGGGCTGTGTGATTTTCCCTCCCCAGAGAGAATTAAACAGCGGAAGTCGGCAGGGGCGGGGGCCTCTAGTCCCCTCTAAAACTGGCGCTTGCCCTTTCGGCGCGGTGGCGCAGTGCGGGGCGCGCGGCGCCGGCTGCCCAGAGAACGCATGGCTGCGAAGGCAGAGCGCAGAGTGAAAGGGCACCGGGCGGCAGCCCCTGCGCTGGGTGGAGAGGGGCGGAGAGGGGCGCTAGGTCTGGAGGTGCCCGCTGGGTGAAGACACCTGGCTCTTGCGGGGATTCCCGGCACTTGGTGTCCCCGTGAGGCCTCCCAGGAGTTCGTTTGGCACACTTCTTTCTCCTGCCCACTTGCGCCCTTGCCCGTGGGAAGTAAGTTTCCAGAGCTGGACTTCAGTGACGATGCCACGGGAAAAGGACTGGATGTGTGTGTGTGTGTGTGTGTGTGTAGTGGGCAAGCTGGGGTGGAGGCCTGGCTTTTCCACAACCCCTGTGCCACTGGAAGCAGCTTGCTTGTTCTCTCTGGACCTGGGTTTCCCAGCAATTAAAGGCGGGTGGTGGGAGGATACTTTGTAATTCTCTTTTCAGGTTTGCAAAATTTAGACCAATTGGCCCCAGAAGGAAGGTGATCCCTCCTCTCCAGTGCGCACTCACTCTTTCCCTGGGTCTGAGTTTCTCAGCAAGGAGTCCGTCAGCAGCAGTAGCGGTAGGATGGTAGTGGGGGAAAACAGGTTTGGTTCTGTGGTTTAAAAGTTGGTCCTCTGCCCCCTTCATCTTTCAACTCCTGCAGCAGCTGCACTCATGGGCCACTGTGACACTGAGGGACAGGTCAGGCACGCCTTTCAGACTTTCCTTTCTCCAGGGCTGGGCTGGAGCAGGGAAGCTGGGAGGTGGGTTTGAGGCTCTTGAGCCCCTTCCTCTCTCCCAGTCTGTTTCTGGAATGTGTCCCATGTCCCAGCAATGGAGGACCTCTCTCTCTCTCTCTCTCTCTCTCTCTGTCTCCCCCCACCCCCCCACCCCGCCTTTCTGCCTTTCAATTTTTTTAAAAAGTGAAGTGGATAGATTTCCTCCAATTCTTATGCCAAACTCATAGCAATTCTGAGACTCCTTGGTTCTTACTGCTGTTTCCCAAACAGAATCCCCAGGGGGACGAGAGGGGTGGGAAGGAGGCATGGGGTGATGCTTTTCTCATTCCTAAAGATGAGTGGCAGCCTCCCTCCACCTCACGCACATTGTCTTCGTGTTCTCTGTGGGTTTATTTCACTGAATGTGGTCTTTACGCTTCTGAATCTGCTTCCCAGGGCAAGGGGCATTCCCCTGGGGAACTGCTGCTCAGGCTCTGAAGGATAAAGGCACTGTGTAGGGGGGGGACTTCCTCCCCCCCGCCCATGTCTCCTTCCCACCCCTCTCATCCCCCTGGGGATTCTGTTTGGGAAACAGCAGTAAGAACCAAGAAGTCTCAGAATTGCTATGAGTTTGGCATAAGAGTTGGAGGAAATCTATCCACTTCACTTTTTAAAAAAATTGAAAGGCAGAAAGACGGGGTGTGTGTGTGGGGGGAGACAGAGAGAGAGAGAGAGAGAGAGAGAGAGAGAGGTCCTCCATTGCTGGTTCACTCCCCAAGTGGCCACAATGGCCAGAGCTGGGCTGATCTGAAGCTAGGAACCAAGAGCTTCTTCCGGGCCTCCCACCTGGGTCCAAGGACTTGGGCCACCTTCTACTGCTTTCCCAGGCCATAGCAGAGAGCTGGATTGGAAGAGGAGCAGCAGGGACTCGAACTGGTGCCATGTGGGATGATGGCACTGCAGGTGGCAGCTTTACCTGCTGTGCCACAGCACTGGCCTCTAGTCTTCTTTAGGACTCTTTTTAACTCTTGCTCTACAATCCCCCATTATTCCAACCTCCTTTAAACTTCAAATTACTGTTCAGATGGCTGTGTGGTCTCTGTCTCCTAACTGGATCTTGACTGATACAGATGTGTTCCTTCTTTTTCTATTTTCTGAAAGTTCATGTAAAATTTATAAAATTCCATCATTAAAATTCTGGTATAATTCTCCAGTGAAGCCATCTGGGTTTGAAAGTCTTTTTGTGTGGGAGGAAAAAAAAAGTTTTTTCAAAAGCAGGGGCTGGGAGAGGCACAGAGGTAGCTTTCATTCTCTGGTTGACACCTTAAATGCTCTCAATTGCCTGGACTGGGCCAGGCCAAAGCCAGGAGCCGGGAATTCAATCTAGGTCTCCCTTGTGGGTGACAGGGACCCAAGTATTTGAGGCATCATCTGCTGCCTCCTAGGGTGGGCATGAGCAGGAACCTGGAACTGAGCAGAGGAGCTGGAACTTGAAGCCACCGTAGCAAGTGGTGGCTGAACCTGCTGCGCCACAACCTTTGCCTCAGCTTCATGCAGGTTGAATTTCTGTTACGTGGTTCATACTTCTTGGGAATTGATATGTCTTGCTAACCAATTATTCTCTTTAATCTTTTGAAATGTCCTCCTATGTCTCCAGTCTGCAGAGCTGTGTCTTACAGCCTACTTTGTGTCACAGCTTCCCACCTGTGTGTTTTTCAATGTAAAGTGTCTCTTCTGTGGGTAGCATGTGGTTGAGCTTTGCCTTTTTATGAGTCTCTTCTGAAAGTCTTTCAACTGAAGTGTGTGATACTTTTGCCTCTAATGTAAGTATTGCTGTGGTTTGATCTCAGTTTGCCAACTTCCCATTTGTCTTCACTCGTCCCTCCCTCCAACTTCCGTGCCTCTCTTGCTCCTACTCAGCCTTACTGTGGGTTAATAAAATATTTTTTAGTATTTTGTTTTATTTCCTCTATTGGCTTATTTTTTTAAAAAAGATCTATTTATTTTATTTAAATAAAGCCAGAGTTGGGGCCGGCGCTGTGGCATAGTGGGTAAAGCTGCCGCCTGCAGCGCTGGCATCCCATGTGGGCACCGCTTTGAATCCTGGTTGCTCCACTTCCAGTCCAGCTCTCTGCTATGTCCTGGGAAAGCAGTAGAAGATGGCTGAAGTGCTTGGGCCCCTGTACCTGCTTGGGAGACCCAGAAGAAGCTCCTGGCTCCTGGCTCCAGATCGGTGCAGCTCCAGACATTGTGGCCAATTGGGGAGTGAACCAGCGGATGGAAGACCTCTCTCTCTCCCCACGTAACTCTGACTTTCAAATAAATAAATAAATCTTTGAAAAAAAAAAAGGCAGAGAGAGACAGAGAAGAAGTCTTCTATCCACTGGTTCACTCCCCTTTTGGCTGCAATGGCTGGAACTGTGTCCATCTGAAGCCAGGAGCTTCTTCCAGGTCTCCCACATGGGTACAAGGGCCCAAGGACTTGGGCCATCTCCTACTGCTTTCCCGGGCCATCAGCAGGGAGCTGGATTGGAAGTGGAACAGCCGGGACTTGAACCGGTACCCATATGGGATGGCTCCTTTGCCTGCCAGGCCACAGCGCTGGCCCCTGGTTTCCTAATTCTATGTCTTTTCACTGTTTTTAGACTTTCCCTCCAACAGTATGATACCATTTGTCATTTCCCTCACTCTTCGGGCTATGTCTGTGATATATTTTATTTCTGGGGGTGACCTAGTAGTAAAGATGACCCAGAAGCTAAGATGCCAGCTGGGATGCCCACGCTCCACATCAGTGCTGCCTGGGTTCGAGTCCTGGCTGCAGACCCTGGCTCTAGAATCTTGCCAGTGCAGACTCTGGCAGGCAGCAAGGATGGCTCCTGACACCCATGTAGGAGACCTCAACTGAGCTTTTCTCCTGGCAGTGGCCTGGGGCCCCGCTCCGGCTGATGCGGGCATTTGGGGAGTAAACCAGTAGATGAAAGATGTCTCTTGATCTCTCTCTCTCTCTAACTCTGCATTTCAAATAAATAAGCAAATCTTAAGAAAAAGTAGGATTATGGGTACCTACAATAAAGTATCCTCATGAGTTTATAAATCATATATAATTGAAACAAAAATTATATACCAGCTGATACTTAAAACAATGATATTTAAAAGTGGGGAAGATAAACAGATCTAAATGGAAGTAAGGTTTGCACACATCAAGTGGGAGAATATTAGTACCCATACGCTATGGTAAGGCACATATTGTAGTTCCAGAACAACTGCCAGAACACTTTACAAAGTGGCATTCTCAAAAACACCACAAATAGGCACAGGTGCAATCTTTAAACAATGTTAAGTAACCCACAGGAAGGCAAAAAAAGAGAAATGAAAAAGAGACAGAAACCGGGAAACAAACAGAAAGTAAAATTTAAAAATAAAAATCTACATTCCTCCCTCAAGACCGAGCCTAGCAATAATTGCCTTAAATGTAAGTGACTTCAATATGGCAAATGAAAAGGCAGAGGTTGAGAGAGTGGCCCCAGAAGACATGACCCAACTACACGCTATGGACAAAAACCTTACTACTTAACAGCAAAAGTAGGTGGACAGAAAAGTGATGGAAAAGAAATAAGTAGATATTAAAATAAAGAGAGAGAAATGGCTATATTAATATCAGATAAAGCAGATTTTAGAACAACGGAAATTACTAGAGACAATGATAGGCATGACATAATGGTAAAAACATCACTACACCAGGAAGACACAATGATCTGAAATGTGTACACATCAAACAATAGAGCCTCAAAGTCATGAGATAAGAACTAATAGAGCTTAAAGGAGAAACAAAAAATCCATATTTATAGTCGGAGTTTTCTTTCTTTCCCTCCCTCCCTCCCTCCCTCCCTCCCTTCCTTCCTTCCTTCCTTCCTTCCTTTCTTTTTTGACAGGCAGAGTTACACAGTGAGAGAGAGAGAGAGATAGAGAGAAAGGTCTTCCTTCCCTTGGTTCATCCCCCAAGTGGTTGCTACAGCCGGTGCATTGCGGCTGGTGCGCTGTGCCAATCCGAAGCCAGGAGCCAGGTGCTTCCTCCTGGTCTCCTAATGCGGGTGCAGGGCTCAAGGACCTGGGCCATCCTCCACTGCCTTCCCGGGCCACAGCAGAGAGCTGGACTGGAAGAGGGGCAACCGGGACAGAATCCGGAGCCCCGACTGGGACTAGAACCCGGGGTGCTGATGCCACAGGTGGAGGATTAGCCTAGTGAGCCGTGGTGCCAGCCAATAGTGGGAGTTTTCAATAATCTAGACAGAAAATCAGCAAGGAGAGAGAAGATCTGAACAACATAGGCCAATAGGAAAAATCTCTAAACACTTGGAATTTAACAATACACTTCTAAATAATCCATAGGTTAAAGGGGATATAGCAAAGGAAATAAAAATACATAGAACTGAATGAAAATAAAATATATTAATGTATATAATCAAATGTATCAAAATATGTGGTCGGTATCTAAAAAAATGCTGAGAAGGACATTTGTAGCACCAAATGCTTGTATTTAAAAAGAGGGGTGGGAGCAGGTTAAAGCCCTGGCTGCATCCTATATGGGCGCTGGTTTTAGTCCCAGCTGCTCCTTTTCCGATCCAGCTCTCTGCTATGGCCTGGGAAAGCAGTAGAGGATGGCCCAGGTCTTTGGGCCCCTGCAACCATGTGGGAGACCTGGAAGAAGTTCTGGGCTCCTGGCTTCCGATTGGCGCAGCTTTGGCTGTTGCAGCCATCTGGGGAGTGAATCAGTGGATGGGAGGCCTCTTTCTGTGGGGAGCAATCCGGACTAGACTAAGTTACTCGAATTAGGACTTATTCTATGCATCTGCTCTCCCACAATATGGCGCTGGGAGAGAAGTAAACAGCTTCCGCACAGCTGCCTCCAGTTCAACTAATAAACTGTAGGACTTGCTCCTGATTGGAGGAGAGCAGCGTACTCGGCGTGTGGGCAGCCGAGTTAGGATTGGCGGAGGAGGACTATAAAGGAGGAGAGAGACGGCATGCACCAGGGAACATCTATGGGGAACATCTAAGGGAACCCGTGCAGCCCCCGAGAGAACCGGCCGGCGGTGTGCCGCTCCCCTGCGGAAGTGGGGAATGCGGCCAGGGGGAACTGCCCTTCCACGGAGGTGGAAGGGATAGTAGCCAACCCGGGAAGAACCAGCAGCAAACCCGGGGAGGGCCGAGCAGACGAAAGAACAGCGCAGGGTCCTGTGTCGTTCCTCCACGAAGAGGGGGAGCGACATAATGGTGCCGTGACTCGGATATGAAGCCTAGGCAGGGCTTAGTGTCGTTCCTCCACGAAGAGGGGGAGCGACATAATGGTGCCGTGACTCGGATAGGAAACCTGACTCGGATAGGAAACCTAGAACGGATAGCAAACTTAGGAGGGAAGAAACGGGAAGAAGCAGGAAAATACCAGAGAGAGAGACTAGCAAACAGCCTAGGGAAAAGCCGGACGAAAAAGGAGCCGGAAGAAGTTATTGAAAGCCTAGGCATAGATTCGGATACGGACTACGGGGGGAAGCTGGGAGAAATCTCTAAGGTCAAAAGCGAAAGTGAAAGCTAGAACAAACAGACTCGGATGCGGACTGTGGGGAGAGGCCAGGAGAAATAAGGGAGGAATATTGTTGGAAGAAAACTTAGGGAAACATACCGGGTAGAGAAAAGTGTTAGGGAAATTGAAGCCGCGGGGGGCAGGCCGAGGCGGATACGAAAGCCACTTTGGGATTCTTAAGTTAGCCCGGGAATAGGGGGCGAAAAGTTGAAACCAGAAGCTGAAACGTGAGCCTGGTTGGGATCCGTCTGATTAGCCCGGGGAGCAAAGGACGGGAAGCCAAACCGTGGGGCGGAGACGTACGCTGGGTTGAATTCGCCAGGCTAGCCCGGGGAACTTAGATTGAATGCTAGTGGCGGACACGTAAGCTACACGCTGTGTGACTCGCGGAGGCTGCCGTGCGCAGAGAGAGCGTGCGGGGCACAAGTAGATAGGGAACGGGGCTGGCGTAGGCCGTGGTGCAGACGCGAAGGGCGTGGAAAGCGGAGCCGCGCAGATGAGAGAGGCGCGGGCTGAAGCGGCTCAGAGCCGGAAAGCTGCCGAGAAGCAGCCTCGGGGCGGGCGCAGCCGGGAAGCCGCGGGGATAAGAATGAGACCGGGAGGCTGCGGGGATAAGAGAAACAGAAGTTTAGAAGTAAAAGAGAAATAGGAATGCTGGAAGATAGAAGTAAAATGGGAGAAATAGGAATGCCCGGAGATAGAGAAATAGAGAAATAGAAAGGCCTCCCCTCAACATGGCAACGAGAAAGTTTGGATTCGGTCTGCCTGATTAAGTGAGGCGATGAGCACGATGAGCACCTGCGGCGGCTAGCAGCTTATGCGCCGCAGGTCACCGAAGACAGGCACGAATTAACATCAGTAAGGCTTCCCCACAATACCGCAATTAGAAGGCTTGGATTCGGTCTGCCTGATTAAGGCGGTAAGCGCCAGCAAGCAGCTCGACCAGAGTATGAGCTGCAGGCCACCGAAGATAGGCACGAACCAACACTAATAAGTCTCCCCCACAAAAAGGCAATGAGAAGGCTTGGATTCGGTTTGCCTGATAGGTTTTGTAAGCCCCTGCGGGCAGAGCAGAGCATGCGCTGCAGGGCACCGAACACAGGCACGCATCAGCGCCTAAAAACCTCCTCACAATGGCGAAGAGAGGACCCGGATTCGGTTTGCCTGATAGGACTTGTAAGAGCCTGTGGCAACTCTAGCAAGTAGAGCAGAGTGTGTGCCGCGGGACACCGAAGACAGGCGCATATCAACGCTAAAAAATAAAAAGAAAGGGGGATCTGTGGGGAGCAATCCGGACTAGACTAAGTTACTTGAATTAGGACTTATTCTATGCATCTGCTCTCCCACAATATGGCGCTGGGAGAGAAGTAAACAGCTTCCGCACAGCTGCCTCCAGTTCAACTAATAAACTGTAGGACTTGCTCCTGATTGGAGGAGAGCAGCGTACTCGGCGTGTGGGCAGCCGAGTTAGGATTGGCAGAGGAGGACTATAAAGGAGGAGAGAGACGGCATGCACCAGGGAACATCTATGGGGAACATCTAAGGGAACCCGTGCAGCCCCCGAGAGAACCGGCCGGCGGTGTGCCGCTCCCCTGCGGAAGTGGGGAATGCGGCCAGGGGGAACTGCCCTTCCACGGAGGTGGAAGGGATAGTAGCCAACCCGGGAAGAACCAGCAGCAAACCCGGGGAGGGCCGAGCAGACGAAAGAACAGCGCAGGGTCCTGTGTCGTTCCTCCACGAAGAGGGGGAGCGACATCTTTCTCTGTCTCTACCTCTCTCTGTAACTCTGTCTTTCAAATAAATAAAAGAAATCTTTAAAAAAAAGAGTGGTCTTAAATCGATAGTCTGCATTCCTGCCTCAGCAACAAACAACCCAATTGGACAGTGAAGATTTATCTTCACATAAAACCCTACTCATGGAAACCCCCTAATGACACAATCCAGTTGTTCAATGGGTGAATGGCTGAACAAACTGTGAGATTTCCATACCATGAAATACTTCTCAGTGATGAAAATGAATGAACTATGGATGCAGACAACCTGGACTCCTTAGAGAACTATACTGAGTGAAAAAAGAGCCAATTCTAAAAGATTGCTTACTACGTGATTGTATAATGTTTTCAAAATGAAAATTACAGAAACTGAAAACAGATTAGTGGTTGACAAAGATTAAGGAGGAGCTGCGGTTGTAAGAAGGCAACAAAAGGAACTCGTGTGGTAATGAAAGTGTTCTGTATGTGACTATATCAGTGTCAGTGTTCTGTGTAATGATTTACTACGATTTTGCAAAATGTTACCTCTGGAAGGAACCAAATTATTGAGTTATTTCTTACAATAGCAAATGAATCTACCATTATCTTACAATATAAAGTTTAATTACAACACACATTATCTGCACAAGCTTTCTGGGGTTCTAGCATAGTAGTTGTGATAGGCTGTAAAATGACTACAAATGCATCCCTTGCATAGCTTTCTATGGTGTTGCACAGTTGCTCCTCACTTGAGAGGGGCATCCCTTGAAACCAAGATAAAGAAGTTAGTTCTCCGTCCCTTGAAATTGAATTGTGTTGGCTAATGTGATATTAGCAGATCTGATGGAAGCAGATGTTTGAAAAGCATGAACTCAGGACTAAGGCAAAGATGTCCCTTTCACCATGCTTTTAGCATCATACTAAAGTCTTAGCTAATGTAATAAGATAAGAAAAGGGAAAAAGGTACACAAATTAGGAAGGAAGAAATAAAACTCTCTTTACAGATGAAATGATCATCTCTGTAGAAAATCTGAAAGAATTGTCAAAAAGCCCTTCTGAAACTAAGTGATTTTAGCAAGATTGAAGGATATAAGGTAAATTTACAAATGTCAACCACATTCCTCTGTGCCATATTCCTATAACAAGTGGAACTTGAAATTAAAGACACATAACCAGTGCGATCATTGAGCCTAGTGGGTCAGACACCAGTGTATCACATCAGAGTACTTGTATTCTATATTGTATTATATACTGTATTGTATACAGTACTCTTCTCTCTGGTTCCTGACTCAAACTTGCTAATACTTCTAGGAGGCAGCAGATGATAGCCCAAATACTTGGATTCCTGACACCTATATGGGAGACCCAGATAAAGTTCTTGCCCGCTTGCTTTGGTCTGGTCCAGCCCTGGATATTATGGGCATTTGCTGAACCAGTAAGTGGAAGATTATCTCTCTCTCTCTCTCTCTCTCTCTCTCTCTTCCATCCACTGGTTCATACCCCAAATGGCCACAATAATCAGGACTGGGGCAGATTGGAGTCAGGAGCTAGGAAGTCTACCCCATTCTCCCACATGGCTGGCAGGGGCCCAAGTAATTGGGTCATCTTCTGCTGCCTTCCATGGAATTAGCAGGGAGCTGGATTGGAAGCTGAGTAGCCAGGTCTGGAACTGGTTCTCTGATATCGGATGCTGATGTCACAGGACGTGGATTAACCTGCTGTGCTACAATGCTAGCCCCAATAAACAATTTAAAAAAAAAAAAAGAAATTAGGGAAGAACTCAGTAAGTGAAGATATTCCATGTTCATGGATAGGAAGACTAAATACCGTCAAGGTGTCAGTTCTTCCCAACTCAATTCAACATCTTCCAAACCGAATCTCAGCCACTTATTTTATAGACATTGACAAACTGCTTCTTGAGTCATATAAGAGGCAAAAGATCCAGAACAACCAACATAGTGTTTTTTTAATGATTTATTTTATTTATTTGAAAGACGGAGAGAGGTAGAGACAGAGAAAGAGGTCTTCCATCCACTTGTTCACTCCTCAGATGGCTGCAACGGCTGAAGCTGTGCTGATCAGAAGCCAAGAGCCAGGAGATTCTTCTGGGTCTCCCACATGGGTGCAGGGGCCCAAGCACTTGGGCCATCTTCTACTGCTTTCCCAGGACATAGCAGAGAGCTGGATCGGAAAAGGAGCAGCTGGGACTAGAACCGGCACTCATATGGGACGCTGGCGCTTCAGGCCAGGGCGTTAACCCACTGTACCACAGCGCCGGCCCCCAACAGTGTTGAAGGAGAACAAAGTTGGGGACTGACACAACCTGAATAATTCAAGACTCATTACAAACCTACAGTAATCAGTGCAGTGTGATATTGGTGACAGAATCAACAAATCCAGTTGGCTGTCTGTATCGACAGCTTCTGTATCCATGAATTCAATCAACCATAGATTAAGAACATTTGAAGAAAATATTGCAGCTGTACAGACAATTTTGCTGTTTTTTCTGCTTAGTAATACAGTTTAACAGCTGTGTAGGCAGCATTTACATTGAATTGGGCATCATAAGTCATCTACAGATGATTAAATCAAACAAAGGGATGTGCATGGGTTACGTGCAAATACTGCACCATTTTATACAAGGGACTTGAGCATGTGCAGATGTTGATGCAACTCTCCTCATATTTTCCAAAGTGTGGAAGCAACCGAGATGTCCTTCAGTAGTAGACTAGATAACCTGGTACACCAGACAATGGAATATTACTCAGCCCTAAAAAGAAACGAGTTATCAAACAATGAAAAGTTATGGAGGAAACATAAATGCATATTACTAAATGGAAGAGCTAGTCTGAAGTGGCTACATTTGATATGATTCCAACACTATGAAATTCCAGAAAAGGCAAAACTATGGAGGTAGTATAAAAAGATCAGTGGTTGGGAAGGGGAGAGGGATGAACAGTTGGAGCACAGAGAACTTTTAGAACAGTGAAACTATGTACTATATGATACTACTGAGTACTTTCTGACACTACTACTATGGTGTGTGCATGCCATTACACATTTGTTCAAACTCACAGGATGTACAATACCAAGAGTAAACCCTTGAGTACTAAATGCTGTGTCAGTGTAGGTTCACCAGTTGTAATATTGTGCCATCTGGAGGGGGATGTTGATAATAGGGTACCCTATGCATGTGTTGGGGTAGGGGCTATATTGGAAATCTCTATGCCTTATGCATAATTCTGCCATGAACCTAAAACTTCTCTAAAAAGGAAAGTCGTTTAAGAAAGCATTTGTTTGTTGGGACTTGCTCTTTCCGTTGAACTTGGAACCCTGCATCTTTGATGCTGACAGGCCTGAGGTAGCCTGCTGGAGGGTTCATATAGAGACGAACCAAAGCCTCCTGGCTGACTGCAAAGTGCCAGAGATGTGAGTGAGTCCATGTCAATTAGCAGACTACCCTGAACTGAAATGTGTTTGGGAAGGGTAGGTTAATTGCTTAACTTGTTCTTTATTTGCCAGTTCTCAGAATGCAGTGTCACAGTGTGGTATATGTGTGTTGGGTGAGCACAGCTGTGCTTCCAGAATTCCATTCCCTGCAGGGTTGCAGGGTAGTGTGCATCACGATAGACATTTTGTGCAAGACTTGGAAGGTAGGAGTGAAGGCACGGGTGAAGTTAGGGCACTGTGTGGCTCATGCCAATGTTGTTGGAACCTGATGGCTACTTGTCCTTGAGGGACAGGAGCCAGGCCTGCAAGAACTCTGGCTCGTCCCACTGTTCTTCAGCTTCCCTGATTTGTGGACCAGGTGTGTGTCTAAGTCCATGCTGAAGGGTGCATGTTACATCATCACTGAAGTTGGTGGGGGCTTGGCAGAGGAGAGATGAATGTGAGTTCTCGCTCACTGTCTTGGCTCCCACCAGCTCATGTCCATCTTCCATACCTGCTTCCTTCGGGCAGCAAACTTAGAAGCAACAGCTTCACCCAGATGGTACAACCAGCCTCCAGCACTGAGCGAGCTCAAGTCCCTGTGACTAACCCCCTCCCTTTTTTAAGATTTTATTTATTTGAGAGGTAGACTTAAAGACAGTGAAAGGGAGAGACAGAGAGAAAGGTCTTCCATTGTTGGTTCACTCCCCAAATGGCCGCAATGGCCAGAGCTGCGCCAATCCAAAGCCAGGAACCAGGTGTTTCTTCCGGGTCTCCCATGTGGGTGCAGGAGCCCAAGGACCTGGCCATCCTCTACAGCTTTCCCAGGCCACAGCAGAGAGCTGGATTGGAAGAGGAGCAGCTGGGACTAGAACCGGTGCCCATATGGGATGCTGGTGCCACAGGCAGAGGATTAATCCACTGCGCCACGGTGCCGGCCCAAGTAACCCTTTATTCCGAATGTCTCTTGGTGGCTCTGCTTCTCTGGTAGATGCATCCAGCAACTTCCAAAGTAATCGGTGACTTGTCTATTAAAAAATAATGTAACGAACCAATAAACAGGACTTCTGAGTTCAGCTTCAATAAGAAAAGGGCTTGGACATCGTCATTCCGTTCCTACAAGAAGAAAGCTCAATTGGCTGAAAACTCAATGGCTTTTCTTGGACCAATCAGAGAATTGAGGTCACAGGGCAAGCCCCCACCCTGAAATCTGGAGGCGCAGGTGAGTAGAATCACAGTCTGAATCAGCTTCCCTGTGGCAGGGACCACTGTAGCCATCCCTGGTAGGTGCACTTACCTGCTGGAGGCTGCACATGGGGGCCCAGCCTTCGGGAAGTCACCACACTTTACCTTCAGCCACCTCAATGGGTTTCTAAGGCAAAGGTCTGAGAAAAACCCCTTCTGTGCAGGGTTCTGCACAGTGACGACCTCTCTTCCAGGAGAGCCTTATCCACTCCAGTCTCCTCTAGCTTCCCTGGCAAGCCTAGGGCAAGGAACCTAAGCTAAGAAACACTCCTGAGCCTGGGGACTGAGCCCCACTAGAAGACTGACATTTGCACAAGGTTGCAGACTGCTTCCCTTCCTCCCACTTACAACCTCATCAACCTTTGGTGTAATGACAGTAGATTGGAACTGCAAGAGCTGGAAGACACAGACTCTATCCAAGAAGTTTTAGGGAAACCACAGGTCAGAGGGGAGGGAAAATCCCAACAAAGACACTGGAGGAGATGGTAGACTTGAGCAGCCAGGGCTACAGCAAACACTGAAGGCAGCCCAGTCCTGGCCAGGTTAACAAAACACTTCACTCCTCAGACCTGTTTCCCTCAGTTTATTACTGTCACTTCATCTCTGGCTTCAAACAAATGCAAAGTGTGCTGAAAGGCAAGAATCAAGTGCAGTTTGGGGAGAGGAAGGAAGCAGTCGTGAACTCGGGCGAGTTTCAGTCCAGTGCAGCCCGGAGTGCTTCCGATCCCTATAGGGTTTGGTTTGTGGCCAGCGGAAGTCCTTTTGGGTGCAGCTTGGGGAGAGGAAGGAAGCAGTCGTGAACTCAGGCGAGTTTCAGTCCAGTGCAGCCCGGAGTGCTTCCGATGCCTATAGGGTTTGGTTTGTGGCCAGCGGAAGTCCTTTTGGGTTTATTCCTCTGTCCTTTTGACACAGCCCTCAAGGTCCAGCTTCCTGCTATTGGATCTGGACGTGACCAAGAGCCTGACTGAAAACACTGCCCCCACGCACAACCAGCGGCTTCTCTGCAGAGCCCTAAATGCCTTTATGGGGACTCAGGGTATGTTTTTTTTTTTTTTTTTTTTTTTTTTTTTGACAGGCAGAGTAGACAGTGAGAGAGAGAGATGGAGAGAAAGGTCTTCCTTTTGCCATTGGTTCACCCTCCAATGGCCGCCGCGGCCGGCGCACCACACTGATCCGAAGCCAGGAGCCAGGTGCCAGGAGCCAGATGCTTCTCCTGGTCTCCCATGGGTGCAGGGCCCAAGCACTTGGGCCATCCTCCACTGCACTCCCTGGCCACAGCAGAGAGCTGGCCTGGAAAAGGGGCAACCGGGACAGAATCCGGCACCCCGACCGGGACTAGAACCTGGTGTGCTGGCGCCGCAAGGCAGAGGATTAGCCTAGTGAGCCGCGGCGGTATGTGTGGTTTCTAGGTTGCTTGTTACTTCTAGGTTTTGTTCAGTGGATTCAATCAGGAGCTACTTTTCTTAAAGAGAAAAACGCAGCACGACCCCCTACTGGTAATTCTCTTTGAAAATTGGTATTACACGGTTAAGTTTGTTGTTTGAGAAGGAGGGAAGAAGAGAGAGAGACACACACAGAGGGGAGCTCCCATGACCTTGTTTGCTCCCCAAATTTCTGCACTGGCCAGCGCTGGGCCTGGCTGAAGCCGGGAACCAGAAACTCAATCCAGGTCTCTCCCTTCCTGGTGGCAGGAACCCAAGCCTTGAGCCCTCACCTGCTGCCTCCAAGGGTGTGCTTTAGCGGAGCCAGGACTTGAACCCAAGTACTCTGATAAGGAATGCAGGGATCCCAATCAGCATCTTAACTGCTAACCCAAATGCCTACCCCTCATTACATAGATTCTAGTTAGAGTCTTCGACTTTATATTTGCATCTCTTTTTTCTTGTGCAGAAATATTGGCTACTAACTATAGTAACAATTATTTATTTACTTTATCCCATTATAAGCATAATGATTTCAAATGAAGGATACCAAGATAATCACTAAAATGCAGTTCTAAATATAATTTAACATATTCGTGAAGTTTAGTTCTTATGACGTATCTCTGTGTTTCAAAATCACTTGACATATTTCTCTGTGATGAAGCCACAACCTTCTTATGTAGTTAAGTTACTATACCTTGTTTTGTTTTCTATTTTAAAGTCATTTATTGGGGCCAGCATTGTGGCACAGCAGGTTAAGCCGCCCCCTATGACACCAGCATCCCATATTGGAGCACACTGGTTCAAGTCCCAGCTGCTGCGTTTCTGATCCAGTTCCCTGGTAATGCCCCTGAGGAAGAAGCCCATCTGGAAGGCAGAGGTCTGGTCAGATGGAATTCCAGGGAAGTGTGCGGCTCAGGAGGCCTCCCTGGACTCGGCGCAGGGCAGGGCCAGGGTGGGGAGCTGCACACCTGTTCCCTGCAGCCGGTGCTGAAGCAGCACAGGCATCTGTCCACTTACGGTGCCCTCATCCTAAGGCCCCACTGCAATACCCTGTGGCTCACTTAGCTCCCTGGCTGCAATCCTGCCCCCCACAGGGCCTGCAGACTCCCAGGCTCTGGGAGGCCGCCAGGGGAGCCACTGGAGTGCATTTGAAAGCCGCTGCGGCCAGGGCTGTCTGAGTAGCTCAGGAAAGGGGTGCCCAGAGGCCTGGCTCTCCTGTGTGTTCACATGCTGCGTTCTCACCCAGGGCAACAACAGGAGGTGCTCCTCAGGGTTCTGGAGGACAGCCAGGCTCTGGATCGGCAGCGCCGGCCTCAGGGGAGGGCTGGCTTCCTGCTCTGTAGTGGGTGCTGTCCCGCTCACCTCACCTAGCACAAAGGGCCTGCAAGCCCTGTGGCGCCCCTGATAAAGGCTTGCATCCCGTTCCTGACCCTCAGCCCCCCACCTCTGGCACAGGCTCTTCGGGCTCAGCACCTGCAGCCCACGCGGGCCTGTGCTGTGGTCCTCTCTGACCACTGCTTCTCTGCTCTGAGTGTGCTTGCTGGGTGGTGATGCTGGGCTCCAGGAGGGGACAAGGACGGGCTGATGAGAGCAGTACACTCATTCTGCAGGTGTTTCTGCCCGAAGCCTTGACCGGATCCTTGTCATCGGTCCCCACTGCAAACCCAGGGGATGGGAATACTCATCCCTGTGCTGCAGACGAGGAAACAGGTGGAGAGAGGGAGTCCCTCGCCCAGCAGCAGGCAGCAGAGCGCACGTTGGAACAGAGGGTGACTGGCTGTGAGCTCAGGCCCTTCGCTGCTCGGGCGGCTCCTGCTGCGGTGCTGGGTACTGGCGACTGCCTCTTCTCCTCTGTAGCCTCAGCCACACACATGCTGGGAAACTGAGGCCCTCCTGAGGCTCTGTCATACAGACACACCCCGCCCCTTGCAGGCGCCGGGGCTCAGGTCACTGGAGAAGCTGCTCCAGGGTTTGTGGGAGAGGCTGGGCTGGATGCACTGTCTGTCCTCACGTGGCTAGGGGTGGTCTTCTCCATACCCCCTCCCCCGCAGGCCATAGGGTCCGCACCATTGAAATTCCAGGCCCCAACCTCAGCCAGGCTCGGAACATATGTTCCATGCTGAAAGGAACAATGGGACCTCCAGGCCTAATTAAGACCCCACAATAAGCCCTTGGCCTCATTCTCTGCTTGGCTTCCTTTTCTGTGCACCCCACCCCCACCCTCTGTCTCTGCTCTGGCCATGGGGATGCACGAAACACGCCCAAGACACTCTGGCTCCTCCACGTCGCCCACTTCTCCTTCCCTACCACCTCACCTCCTTCCACTCTTACTAGCCCTGACACAGGACAGGGGTCCTGCCGGCTCCAGTCCCCCGGGGCTTCCCTCCCCAGGCTGGGGCTCTTGGCCTAAGAGAGGGCACAGCCTGGACCTGGCCTGCAAGCCGGTGCGGATTTCAGTGGGCTGCATTGAAGCAAGGGGCTGCACCCATGCGAGGCCTGTGGCTGCAGCCTGGGGCCGGAGTCCACTGGCCTGTGAAGGCTCACCCAGGAACCCAGCCCAGCCCAGCACACACCCTCAGGGGATTCTGATATGGAACAAGTGTAGGAAATCTTGCTCCTGTAACAGAGCTCCTGGACTGTCTACTGCGTGCTAAGAACTCTTAACCTCACATTAGGTACTATCATCACCCCATTTTACAGATGAGCTTATCAGGGCACAGAGAGAGTGGCAGAGTCAGAGAATTCAAATCCAAGTTGACTGGCCATGGAGACCAGTCCCTACCCAGGCTGCCTCAAGTGAATGAATAAATCCATTTATTTGACCACCACTGGATAAACCAATTCCTTCTTTAGTCCTGTCCTTCCCTTGTCTTTGTGCATTTTGACATTGTTTTATACAGTCCATGAAACCGCTAAGCAGGTCAAGAAATTAAACACTGCCAGCTCCTCATAGCCTCCCCCACCCACCAGCGCAAGTCCTCCTGGGTACAACCTCACTGCGGCCCCCAGTGCTAACCAGACTGTGGGGGAATCATTTAGGATTTATGTTCCAAACCTTCATGGTGCCATTCATATGGACATCTATATATCTGTACATATCTAACACTCTGGGAATCTAGTTTTGGTAAATGCATGAATATGTGCAGTAGGGACCCAATTTCATTTTTTCTCGCATCTTCCGGCACCACTTGTTAAAAAGATGATCATTTCCCGATTGTCCTGCACTTGGACTCATGTGGATCTCAGCTTCCGAGTCTCTTCCAAGACGCTACCGACCACTCATCGCTCTGTTAGCCCCGTACCTAGATCCCAAGGGTCTGGTCCTAGCGGCTCTGACGGTGACATTGGATGTCTCCTTCCAGGAACACGGGACAGACACACTCTTCTCTATTCCTCCTGTCAAGTACAGCTAAAGACCCCGGACCCCGGACGCTGTGTGCAGAACCAACCCAGGATGCTGTGCGGTGAAGAGGGGAGACTGGCTGGGGACATGGGGGTGCTTGCCCTGGGCTTCCCTTCTGGCTCAGACATCCCCGATGAGAGCCAAAAAACTGTCAAGCCATGGAAAGGTACCTCGCAAAATGGACAACTTGTGGAAAATTCCTGCTACACTCTGGCCAAACGCCACAGAAAAACCCACACCTGCCAAGGCTAAGCCTAGAGCCCTCCTTTGTGGGCTGAAAGAGGCGGCAGCAGCCCCTGCAGAGCGGTGTGAAGCAGGTGTCCAAGTAGGGAGCTAGGACCTTCGTCCCCACCTCCGAGCACCAGTGAGGAGCACCTTGTCCCCCAGCCTGAGTGCCACTGGAGGCTGGGGGGAGCCTAGACTTCCATCCCCACCTGTCACCAATGGTGTTGCACCTCTCCTTCCCCGGATGGAGCGGTGACAGGAAAAAAAATCAGATGAACCAGAAGCCTTAAGTAAGAGCCAGGCAGCAGGTGATGGCTCAGGTACTTGGGTTCCTGTCACCCACATGGGAGACCCGGATTTAGTTCTGGGCTCCCAGCTCCAGCCTGGCTTGGCCCTGGCTGTTGCAGGCATTTGGGGAGTGAACCAGCTGACAGAAGATTCTCTCTGTCTCTTGCACACCCCCCCCCCCCATATCTTTGCCTTTCATCAATCAATCAATCAATTTAAAAGATAAGTGAACTTACAAAAATTTTTGTAACCAAGAAACTTCCTATGAAAGACTGGAGGGGCTGACACTGTGGCATAATGGGTAAAGCCACCACCTGTAGTGCTGGCATCCCACAGGGGCGCGGTTTGAGTCCTGGCTGCTCCAGTTGTGATCCAGCTCTCTGCTATGGTCTAGAAAAGCAATACAAGATCCCCTGCACCTGCATGGGAGACCTGGAAGAAGCTCCTGGCTCCTGGTTTCGGAATGGCGCAGCTCTGGTCTTTATGGCCATCTGGGGAATGAACCAGCAGATGGAAGACCTCACTCTCGCTCTGCCTCTCTGTAACTCTGCCTTTCAAATAAATAAACAAATCTATAGAAAGAAAGAAAGAGAGAGAGAGAGAGAGAGAGAGAGAGAGAGAAAGAAAGAAAGAAAAAAAGAGAGGGAGGGAGGGAGGAAGGAAGGAAGGAAGGAAGGAAGGAAGGAAGGAAGGAAGAGTGGTTAGAGGAAGTTTTCCAAGCAGAAAGGAAACAATAAAACAAAAGAATCTTGGAACATTAGAAGGAAAAATAAATTGGTAAACATAAATACAGGTAACTACAACAGGTTTTCCTTTTCCCTTTGAGTTTCATAAATTATATTTGACAGTTAAAGCAAAAGTTATAACACTGTCTAATGTGGTTCTAAATGCATGTAGAGGAAATATTTAAGACAATTAATGGAGAGAGTGAAGGGATGCAAAGGGAATTAGGTTCTTTACTCAAAGCAGTAAAATGGTGACTCTGTGATAAGTTATGCACATACAATGTAATGCTCGGAGTGATGGCTAAGTCAGCTATACAGAGAGATACACTTTAAAATGCTACAGGTAAATCAAAATGAAATTCTAGAGAATGTTCAAGTACCCACAAGAGGACAAGGAAAATTACACAGAAATGAGAAACAGGAAAGAAGCAGAAACAAAAAGTAAGTTGGCAGACTTAAGTCCAAACATATCAATACTTATGTCCAATGTAACGGTCTAAAAAAGACAAAATTGCCAGAGTGGATTAAAAAACATGATCCATCAACAACAACAAAACAACCCAGTTAAGAAATGGGCAAAGGACATAAGCAGACATTTTTCAAAAGAGGAAATCCAAATGGCCAGCAGACACATGAAAAAATGCTCAGGATCACTAGCTGCCAAGGGAAATGCAAATCAAAACCACAGTGAGTTTCACCTCACCCGGTTAGAATGGCTCACATATAGAAATCAACAAGCAACAAAAGCTGTTGATGGGAATGTAAACTGGTAAAGCCACTGTGAAAGACAGTATGGAGATAGCTCAGAAATCTGAATATAGACCTGCCATAGGACCCAGCCATCCCACTCCTGGGAATTCACCCAAGGGAAATGAAATCAGCATATGAAAGAGCTATCTGACCCCCATGTTTATTGCAGCTCCATTCACAATAGCTAAGACATGGAATCAGCCCAAATGCCCATCAACTGAAGACTGGATAAAGAAATTATGGGGTAGGCACACCATGGAATACTATACAGCATTAAAAAAAGAAACCCAGTCATTTGCAACAAAAATTGATGCATTTGGAAAACTTCATACTTAGTGAAATAAGCCAGTCCCAAAGGGGAAAATACCATATGTTCTCCCTGACCTGTGATAACTAATAGAGCACCCAAAAGGCAATCTGTAGAAGTGAAATTGACACTTCAAGAAGCAAAGACTTTGAACAGCTCTCCTCTTGACTGTTGAGAAACAGTTTTTTTTTTATATACTACTTGTTGAACACTTTACTTAACATAAAGTTAATCATATGTGTATAAAGTTAACTGAAAATAGACCTTGGGACCGGCGCTGTGGCATATTGGGCTAAGCCTCTGCCTGCAGCACCAGCATCCCATATGGGCACAGGTTTGAGCCCAGGCTGCTCCACTTCCCATCCAGCTCTCTGCTATTGCCTGGGAAAGCGGTAGAGGATGGGCCACCCATGTGGGAGATCCGGAAGAAGCTCCTGGTTTCGGATTGGCTCAACTCCAGCCATTGCAGCCATCTGGGGAGTGAACCAGTGGATGGAAGATTCTCTCTCTCTCTCTCTCTGCCTCTCTGTAACTCTGCCTTTCAAATAAATAAATGAATCTTTGAAAAAATAGATCTTAGTAAAAAATAAGAATGAGAATAGGAGAAGGAAGAGGAAGAGGGTGAGAGTGTGGGTGGGAGTGTGGGCACAGTGGGAAGAATCACCATGTTCCTAAAGTTGTAATTATGAAGTGTATGAATTTTTTTAACTGTAAAGCTGTATGGTTCTGCATATATTCCTATGGACTTACTTCTGAAAAAATGATACAACTATATGCTGTGTATAAGAAATTCAGTTCCCATACAACAAATTAGGCAAGTTGGAAGTCAAATGATAGGGGCTGGTGCTGTGGCATAGTGGGCTAAGCCTCTGCCTGCAGTGCCAGCATCCCACATGGGCACTGGTTTGAGTCCCGGCTGCATCACTTCAGCTCCAGCTCTCTGCTTTGGCCTGGGAAAGCAGTGGAAGATGGCCCAATGCTCGGGCCTTTGCACCCTTGTGGGAAACCCAGAAGAAGCTCCTGACTCCTGGCTTTGGATCTGCCCAGCTCTGGCCATTTGTTCATTTGGGGAGTGAACCAGCAGGTAGAAGACCTTTCTCTCTGTCCCTCTCTCTCTCTGTCTATAACTCTGCCTCCTAAATAAATAAATAAAATATTAAAAAAAAGATGGAAAACATATGTCATGCAACACCAATTACAGAAAACCAGAACAGAGAGATACACACATGATGCAACAGTCCTGCAGGAAGACATATTAACCCAAAATGTGTGTGCATCAAGCAACAAAGCTCCAAAATATGGAAAGCAAAACTGGTAGAACTGAAAGGAGAAATAGACAAATCTATAAGCAGAGGCTTCAGTATTGGCCCTCTACAATTGATAGAACAACCAGAGAAAATCATCAAAGACATGGAAGACCTCAACGACACCATCACCCCACGCTGTACGACTGAGATTTACAGAACCTCCCATCCCAAAGCAGCAGAATGTCCACTCTCTTCAATCACTTCTGGGACATTCACCAAGAGACGTCATTACCGGCAAGCACTGCTCCCCCTAGTCACCTTGCACCTGCCAAGTGTGTAATTTACAAACGAGGTTCAGCTTCTTGGAGCACCTGGACAACAATTTTTTTTTTGACAGGCAGAGTGGACAGTGAGAGAGAGAGACAGAGAGAAAGGTCTTCCTTTTGCCGTTGGTTCACCCTCCAGTGGCCGCCGCGGCCGGCGTGCTGTGGCCGGCGCACCACGCTGATCTGAAGCCAGGAGCCAGGTGCTTCTCCTGGTCTCCCATGGGGTGCAGGGCCCAAGCACTTGGGCCATCCTCCACTGCCTTCCCGGGCCACAGCAGAGAGCTGGCCTGGAAGAGGGGCAACCAGGACAGAATCCGGCGCCCCAACCGGGACTAGAACCTGGTGTGCCGGCGCAGCAAGGCGGAGGATTAGCCTAGTGAGCTGCGACAACATTTTTTTACTATTTAGGTTTCAGCATCAAACAAAGCACGGTGGCAAACTATGAAACTATGAGTCCTTGAGGTGGGGTCTTGTTCCTTCCTCCGGGTCCTGGCTGGCACGCGGTTCTAACAGGCTCCTTAACTATCTGCCCACTCCGGAAACCGGAGCCAATGTTTACCACCTGTCCCGCGCCAGGGACGTCAGGACTCTCGTCCACGGCAGCCCTGTGAGGCTGTGATCACCTCCATCAGCGGCAGACAACACCAGAGCCGCCGGCGGCACCGTGGGGCCACAGGGCACACGGAGGGGCGTGCGTGGCTTTGAAAACGTCGGGAAGCAGGCAGAGGTGGACGTCACTTCTTCCACATGGTTCTTCTGCCCGTCGTGCCCTCTCCCACTAGCCTACCCTCCCGCCGGCCCTGGCTCACAGGCACGTCCTCCAGGGAGCCTGTGGCAGGCGGGCAGATGCACCTGCCCCGCTGCGCTGCGCCTGGGACTGAGCCGGCTCCACAAAACGGGGCTGTGCCCGCCGCTCCTCCCAGGCCAGGGGCAAGCCTCTCGGGACTTTTCCTCCTTGGGCCCTACTGCCTCCCTACTTGCCTTCCTCTCTCCTTCTCTCCCCTCTCCCCCCAACTGCTTCCTTCCCTCCCCTCCCGCCTCCCGCCCCTCTCTGCCTCGCTTCGCCCTAGACCCGGCTCCCAGCTCCCAGCCCCCGGCCCCCGGCCCCCGGCCCCCGGCCCCGGCGGCTGCAGTTCTGACGGCGACCTACAGAGGGGGCTACGGCGCCGCCGCCCGGGCGCGTCCCTCCGGCGCGCGCTTCCTGTGAGGTCAGGTGGGAGGAAGCGGCCTCGCAGCCGCCACCAGTGGACGCCGCGGGGCCGGAGCCGCGCCCGCAGGTGGGTGTCCGCGCGCGCGTATGAGCCGCAGGGGTTAGGAGTCCGGGTCTCCGGCCTGGGCTGGGACTCGGAGGCGGCTGCGTGTGGCGGGGACTGGGGCCCGGCGGCCTGGGCGGGGCATCGGTGGTGTCAGGTGCACCGAGGCCCGAGCCCACCGTTGGGGGGAGGATGACTGTGCACAAAGACCCGCCGAGGACCACTGGCTGCCCGGCCCGCTACAGGGCCAAGCAGCCTCCCGAAGGGGTACCCGCCTGGTCCGGACTCAGGGCCGCAGGCGGAAGAACTGGAGCTCTTCACCCCTTTTGGCTTGGATGTCAGGAGTGCTTTTGAGAATAGAAACCGGGGGTGGCCTTTACTGCAACGCGGGGAGTGGCGGGGAAGGGGCCCCAGCTCCTGGGCACCCTTAGGGTTCGGGGAGACTTCCTGGTCCCATATTTTGGGAAGGCTGGGGGATCTGCCCTGGTGTTCCCCGCGAGTTGGACAGGTGTTGCCTGAGAGGTGAGGGGCGTGCCCTCTGCGCCAAGGCCTGCCCTTCTCAAGGGACTGTGTGGGTCTAGAGTCACCCAAAGGGACAGGATCTGGGGGGGAGGGCGGTGGCCTGGAGGGGCAGGCCCAGCCCTTAGCGAGTCCACCCAGGGAGCACTCTTTGAGAGCATGGGGGAGGTCCCATGCTCTGGGCTTCAGTTCTGTTTCCCCATCAGGAGCTGGTGAGGCCCCAGGCAGCTGAGCTGTGTGTCCCCCCCAACCCTGGGGGGGGTCCTCTTCTGCCCGTGCTGCTGCTGCTGGGCCTCGCTCATCAACCCCCTGGCCAAGGACCCCTCTGGCAGTTTTCCTGGCTGTCTCTGTGAGGGAGCACCCATCTGCTTCTCCCTTTGTACTGATCAGGCAGAGCCCCTGGGAGCGGCGACCGGCCTGAGCTCGGCCCGGGGAGCCAGTGTACCTCGGCTGCTGGTGAGCTATTTCCTCCAGGCTTTTCCGGGACAGGAGGCTCGGGTTGTGGTCCTGGTCCCGGCGGGTTAGAAGGGAGGGGACCTGCAGGCCACTTGGCTTCTACCGGCCGCCTTCCCCAAGCCCTGGCTGTGCTTTGCAGGTGCAGCCCAGCAGAGACCAGCAGCTCCTGGAAGGATGGTGCGGATCCTGGCCAATGGGGAAATTGTGCAGGACGATGACCCCCGAGTGAGGACCAGTGCTCCGGCGGCAGCAGCAGTGAGAGGTGGCAGTCCCCGGCAGGTAGACACCACCGCCCTCCGTGGCAGGGGAGCAGCTGGCCTCCTCCGCGCCTGTTACTTTCTAGCTCCCAGAAGTCTCTTTCCCTAGCCTGGTGCCGCTTTGCAGAGAGCTGAACTGGGATGTACAGAGGGTCAGATCTTGGGGAAAACACAGTGCACTTACTGCCAAGCCTCCTGCCTCCCCAGGCAGCATCCCCAGACTTCATACCCAAGAACCCCTTCTCCTTTAACCTGGTTAGCAAACCCAGCATCTTTCTAAGACTATGGGATGGGAAAGAGTGAGTGGAGATGAGCCCGTGGCCACAGAATCATTGTTTTAAAGGGGGGATGAGTAGTACGAACACCTGCCCACCGCCGTGCCCTGCCTGTCCCGGCCACCTGCCCCCGGGCGTGGTGTGAAACATGGGCTGGCATTTTCTGTGCGCTGGGGACGTGTGACTCGGTTGTTGAGATTCCAATGAGTAGCACCTGGGGATTGATGGGAAAGGGGTGTGGCTGGGGGGTGCGGGGACGCTGTACGGGGGCTCCCGCTTGGCTCCTGCCTCGTCTCTGGAAGCTTTCTCTGGACGCATTCATCTCTCTGTCTTCACCTTTCAGAGCTTTCTCAACAGGGGCCACGGTGCGCCCCCAGGGGGTCCTGGTCCCCGCCAGCAGCAGCAGGCAGGTGCCAGGCTGGGAGCTGCCCAGTCCCCGTTCAATGACCTCAACCGGCAGCTGGTGCACATGGGCTTCCCACAGTGGCACCTCGGCAACCACACCGTGGAGCCGGTGACCTCCATCCTGCTCCTCTTCCTGCTCATGATGCTCGGCGTGCGTGGCCTCCTGCTGGTGGGCCTGGTCTACCTGGTGTCCCACCTGAGTCAGCGGTGACCTCCGGGGCTGATGGGGCAGGGCCTGGGTGTGGGAGCCGGCATGTGGTGGGGGATCTGTGGTGCCTTGACTGAGTGATCAGAGAAGGGACTGTGGGTTGGGTTTCCCTGTTGGGTTCAGCATGAGGCAGAGGGAGTCTGGGCCAGCCTTCCCATTCCCACAGTGTGGAGCGGGTGCCCTGGTCCACTCGAGATATTTCTGGATAGCATAGGGCCTACTTATGAGCACAGAATCAGAGCAAGAAAGCAATTCTCTTTCTAGTTCTTGTGTAATCCTTTTGTGTAAGAAGAGAGACTCGGCAGGTACCATCATGTTCTGAGGCCCCTGGAGCTCCCGCTGATCTCCCTCTTCCCAGGGGGCAGGACGTGGGGCGGGGTCCGAGCACAAGGTTCCAGATTTTTGTAGCGCCATCTTTGTTTCAATGACGTATTTCTATTGGCTGCCTTTTATTTCTGACAAGGGGGACTGGCATTGTATTTATTGTGGTATTTCCAATAAATAGATTGAAGTACAAATGAGTCCATGTGACGAGACTGGCCACTCGCCGTACAGCTGCCCGTGGACCTGGACGGCATGCTGAAGGTGTCTGGGGGTGACTGGGTTTGGGGAACAGGGTAGCAGTGGGCATCTGGCCTTGAAGAGGGCTTCTAACATTTTCTGGGTGGGAGCTGGGAGGGGAGGTCCAGGGAGAGTCTGGGCGTGGACGTTGTGCCTGATGACTGTGTGACTTCCAGGCTCACCCTGAGGTGCTGGACTCAAAGGAGAGCTTGGTGAAGAGGGGCCCGCTGGCCGGGGTGCTGGGGAGGCCTTCAGGTCGGGAGAGCCAGGGTGCAGGTCGGAGACTCTCGCCGGCTCTGGCTGCAGCATACAGAAGCAGTGCCTTTGGGTGAGCCACCTTGCTTTTCGTGAGAAGACGCCTTGAGTTCCGCTCCTGGGCCTGCATGGAGGCACTGTAGGCGGGGAGGGGGCCCTGGGTCCCGGGTGCTCGCTCTGGGCTGCGGGTTACAGGTTCAGAGACTGGAACCTGAGGACGTGGCCTGAGCTGGCACCAAGTTCCTCACCCACTTCCAGGCCCCGTGGAGGCTGGCCGTTCGGGGAGGAAGGCACGTGTTGCAGTTGCAGGGCGGGAGAGGGAGCTGGACACTGACCCCGTGCCCTGCTGCACCGCCGCTGAGCAGGTCCTCTCCCCCCAGGCCCCTTGCCCATGGCTGCTGGCGGCGAGTGGTGGCCTTTCTCCCAGACATTCCTGGGGGAGGTTTGAGGCACTGGAACAGGGCGTCCTTCTCCAAGAATGTTTTCTGGGTGTAGTTCCTGGCAGCAGCTGGGACACGTGCTTCCTTTATGGTGGGCATGGAAGAGAGGGTGCTGGGCCCTTGAGGGGGCGGAAGGTCTGGGCAAGAAGAGGCTGGTGCCCAGCCCTGGCCTCCGTCCTGGCTGTCCCTCGTGCTGTCTCCTGCCCTGGCCCATCGGCTTGCCCACTCCCCAGTGTCCCCCCTCCCCCGGCTCCTGCAGCCCAGCCCCCTCAAACCCCCTTCTCCCTGTGGCGTATGTGTCCGGGCCGGGTTTTCTCTTTTTTTCTCCTCGGTGCTGCAGGACTGTGAGATGGATCAGTTTCTGTAGAGAGAGAGTTCGGGGCTATAAATCTGAATCCACACATTCTGGCTCACAGCTGTGTCTTCCCTGGGGTGAAGAGCGTGAGGGTATTGAAGGCAAGGCTGAGCCGCAGAGCAGGGTGCCCAGTAGGGGCCGCGTCTGCAGAGACTGGTTCAGCCCACCAGCAGGGAGGGGCTGGGGGCTGGAATCCAGCGGAGAGAGACAAGAGGAGGTGACACTTCTTGTTCCATTGGTTGGCTGAGCTCCAGACCCAGTAGAATGGCTCTGGTTGAGCCAGGCTGGGAGCCCAGGGCGGGCTCTGGGCGGTTTGCTAACCTCTGCTGGCCTCACTTCTCCAGTGCAGCACCTGCGGGACCATGGGCAGAGGCAGCCCCTGTGGCTGTGAGCGCCTCCTACCCGGGAGCTCTGGCCTGCACCCACTGGGCAGTGGCGGTGCCACAGCGGCCGCGGTGGCGTCCTATCTGGACGCCCCCTCGAGGAGTGGCTCTTCCGTCCGTGTCCCCACCCCACTCACCTGTGACAGGACCCCTGGACAGGGCTGCCATGCTCGTCTCACCCCTGCCAAGAGCGTAGCTTTCAGTGCAGTGTCTGCTTCCCCAGGCCAGTCCCAGGGCCTGTGTCTCCGCATCAGGTGGGGTTTGTGGGGCCACAGGCTGGGACCCGCCAGGCCCGTGGGCAGGGCGAGGCGGGGAGCACTCCCTTCCTGGTGGTTCTGCTTCCTTGCTTGGGGCACCTGGTGAGCGGGCTGCTGGGCTCTGACTTGTGTCTGTCCTGCCCAGCCTCTGGGGCCCAGCTGCCTCTGGGGCCCTTCCTTCCACAAGCTCTGCCTTGGACCTAGGACCACATTTCCACTGCCCTGGAGGGCGACCCCAGGCCTAGGACCTGGCCAAACAGTGATTCCCATCTTGCCTGTCCCCCAAGGAGCCCTCTCCTGGCTCTGTGCCCCTGGTGCGGGGGCTGTTTTCCTAACTGGGGGCTCTGAGTCAGAAGGGGAGGCCTGGGGGTGGTGGTCAGAGCCTCTGCCCACTCAGATGTCTGCCACGAGGACAGGGAGGAAGGCCGTGTCCGTGCCCGTGGCTGACCGGCACCTGTCTTCAGGCCACACTCTGCCCTTGGCAGGCCCATGACCTTGGATGGTGCACTTGGCTTCTTGAGCCATGGTTTCCTCCCTGCTGAGAAGGGGCTGCAACCTGGGGCTCGAGATGAAGTCGGAGGGCAGCTTTACAGCAAATGCAGGGGAGCACAGGGCTGGGGGCCGGGAGAGCTGCTGTTCACCCGCCTGCAGCCCGCTGTAGATTCTGCTGTGCGGCAGGGGTAGGGGCGGGGCTGCCCGAGGCCCAGTGCCTGGGCTCCCATCCCCAGCGCCATGTCCTGTGAACGAATGACCTTGGATACGGTCCGTCCTCTGCCTGCACACCCAGGGCCTCACCTGCACCTCTCAGAGTGGGAGCACCACGTACCTGGATGCATGGGAAGCAGCAAGCAGCCTCCGCAGCTGGTTAGCATTGGGTAGTGGTGTGTATTACCGTGTTGCATCGTAGCTAGCCACTGCACTGCCCAGGGCTGTAAGCTCACCCCTTCTTTGTCCAAATGTTCGCCAGCTGGGACTTTGGGGGTGTTGAAGCCTTGCTAGCGGCTCGCCGAGTCACCAGCGTGGTGGATTCAGAGGACTGAAGAGAACCGCAGGGGACTTACCCCGTGATTCAGTGCCGAGTTTGTCCACTGTGTTCAGTCAACTTGGGCACCACCCCTCGCTGGGTAACAGCACCCCACACAGGGGACATGGTGTGACCCTGGGCAAACTGGGTAAGTGTCGTGTGGCTCAAAGGTCAGGCAACACGCAGAAGGTCACAGAAGCCTCTCCCACCCATCCCACCCGCCCGTCCTCCCTCCACTGGGAGTCCCTGTGTTTAGTGTCTTAGATCTTGGAATTCAGCTGTGCAAATAGGAGTAAACACTGATAGAATAATTTATCTTTACTTTTTTTAAGATTTATTTATTTAAAAATTTTTTTAAATTTGACAGATAGAGTTAGTGAGAGAGAGAGACAGAGAGAAAGGTCTTCCTTCCGTTGGTTCACCCCCCAAATGGCCACTATGGCTGGAACTATGCCAATCCGAGCCAGGCGCTTCCTCCTGGTCTCCTATGCGGGTGCAAGGGCCCAAGCACCTGGCCCATCCTTCACTGCACTCCTGGGCCACAGCAGAGAGCTGGACTGGAAGAGGGGCAACAAGGACTAGAACCTGGCACCCATATGGGATGCCGGCACTGCAGGCGGAGGATTAACCAAGTGAGCCATGGCACTGGCCCCAGGGTTTATTTATTTATTTGAAAGAGTTACACAGAGAGAGGAGAGGCAGAAAGAGAGAGAGACGGAGAGTCTTCCACCTGATGGTTCACTCCCCAGTTGGTTGCAACAGCTGGAGCTGCGCTGATCCGAAGCCAGGAGCCAGGAGCTTCCTCCAGGTCTCCCATGTGGGTGCAGGGGCCCAAGGACTTGGGCCATCTTCCACTGCTTTCCCAGGCCATAGCGGAGAGCTCTATCAGAAGTGGAGCAGCTGAGCCTCGAACCAGCGCCCACATGGGATGCTGGCACTGCAGGCGGCGGCTTTACCTGCTACGCCACAGTGTGGGCCCCTCTCCTTTTTATACAAATGAGTAAAGTCAGAGGCATTTCCTGGCCCTGATTCTCTTTACAGCAGCACCCAGGGTGAGTCTCGAGGGCCCCTCCACCACGGCTGTCAGGCAGATTGTGACCCTGCCGCCTCCCTCCCCTCTGGGAATATGGGGGCAGCTCATGCTCCTTTGAGGCTCAGCAATGCAAAGGTCCTTGGCCACTGGCAGGGCCCTCCCCATAGCAGGTGCCTAATGGGCTTTGCTGCTACCTGGCCTGACCCTCGTCACTGGGCCGCCTTCCTCTGCCACCTTTTTATGAACATCTGGGCTAAGGGAGCTAAGGGAAGCCATGAGGAGTGAGCACCAAACCTTCTTTAACTCAGAACTGGCTGATGACCTCCCAGTCACCTCTGCACGATCTTGGGCGAGTTCCCCAGCCCTCCCAGCCCTCCTTCTGCCTCTCCCACCCATCTCCACCTTCTCCCACCCTGGCCAAGTTGGTGCGTGGACCAGAAGAGTTGTGAATATTGTCCCAGGGTGCCACCTAGCGGACGGTCTGTGCAAGACCAGGCCGTCACTCCTGCCCCAGACAAGTGCTAGCCTCAGCCTTCTGGGTTATTGCGGGCTCTGGCAGAGGGCACGGGCAGTCCCGCTGTAATTCCTCATTACTGTGATGTCATCCGGGCTGAGCCCTGGGCCAGGAGCGTCTGTCAGCTTCCTCTCATTCTGTCCTCCCCCAGAGGAACTCGGACATATGGCTCAGACTTAGCAAAGCCACAGACAAGTGGCATAGCTGGCCGATGGAGGGCCTGGGTCTGCCCTTTCATCCTCTGGTGAACTGTGGATCCGGGAGTCCTGGGTTGGGTAAAAGTGGGCAGGGGAACTGCCCACGGGATCACAGGCCCAGGCTTGGGCCAGGGTTTCCTGCATTTGAGTGGTCAGTTCAGGAGACAGCTCCCGAAGCTTCAGGCTTGTTATTTTCTAGGGCAGGCTTTCTGCTAGCACAGGAGGTGACTCCAGTGTGTGGGAGGGCTCCCCTCCTCTTCCCTCCCTCCCCCCTCCCCTCCCCCTTCCCTTCCCCTCCCTCCTTCCTTCCTAAAAGATTTGTTTATTTGCTTGAAAGGCAGAGATTCATACATAAACACACACACACACACACACAGGAGAGAGCGCCCATCTGCTGGTTCATTCCCCGAATGCCCGCAGTGGTCAAAGACCCAGGAACTCTTTCTGGGTCTCCTACGTGGGTGACAGGGACCTCGTCTGCTGCCCCCCAGGTGCACTAGCAGGAAGCACAGAGTGGCTGGGGCTCAGGCTGGCACCCTGACACCGGGACACGGGCTGCGGGAACCCCAGGCAGCTGTTTAGCCCACTCCATCACAATAGCCGCCTGCCCTGGCTGCGTGCTTCCTAAGGCTGCTCTCCATGTCCAGCACAGCCTTGTCCAGGACGTCGGCACATCCCGGTCTCCCATTTCCCCTAGAACCACGTGCCCGGGGCTTGCTTTTGAGAAGTGTGACATTTGTGACAGGGCTGTCAATCACAAGGGACAAGGAACAGCCGAGTCAGAGACTGTGCTGACTGTGTGCCTTTGGGTGAGTTACCCAGCGTGCCCCAGGGTCTTCACGTGTAGTGGGGGCTAGGGAGTCAGGCAGGGTGGGTGCGAGACCATGTCCCTGGGTGCTGGGTGCTGTCGGCTTGCCTCCCGTGGCGCTTGTCCATGAAATTGGCCACCGTAAGTGGAGAATACCTGCAATGCAATCTGCTTTTGAAATTCCAGGAGAATCTTGTGAATGGCTACTCACCAGGTAGCACAATTAGGATGTTTATTTCTGAGGCCTTGACCGGTGCTGGACCCCTCAGAGGCCCGGGGAGGGAGTCTGCTGGGCAACTCAGAGCCCCATCAACTCTGGGGAGCCGCCTCTTCTGTCTCAGTGACTCGGTTCTGCTGCTGTCAGGAGCGGGCAAGACGCCACAGGTGCCTGGGCCCGAGCGCTCCATTTCCCGTGACAGATTCTCAGCCTGGCCACCTGGGCGACTTTAAAATGCACCGCAGGGGGTTCCAGCCACAGAGCCACAAGCAGTTGCCCCTGCCTGGGGAGCAGGGTCTGTGGTTCCGCCCTCACACCAGGCAGAGGACCCCGCGTGGTCCTTTTTGTACCCCCAGTGTCCTACAGAGGGCCTGACCCTCAGCAAGACTTAGAGATTGCACGAGGTGCGGGCCCAGCTAAAGGGTGAAGTGGGTCCCAGAGCAGAGCTCGCCGTGGCCAGGTTGGATCCCGTGGTCTCCCTCGCAGCTGCAGGAAGTGTCACCCGTGGTTACAAGTGCAGGCAGCACTGCGGGGTGTGGTCACGGAGAGGAGAGGAAGAAAGAAGGAAAGGAGGGAGGGATGAGAAAACCCAGAGACCAGTGTAGGTGTAGCCCTGAGCCGGGGGTTCCAGGAGACCCCGGGACAGCTGCCTGCACCCGTCTCCTCAGGGAGGCAGCAACCCGCCCACCCAGGAAGACCACCCAGGATTGCCCTGTTCCCCCTTAGCTGCCCTGGCTGCAGGAGGGGAGGGGCTCCTCCTCAGGGCTGTTCTTCCTCTGCTACACTTCTCCGTGGAGCCGGGTCCCCCAGGTGACCTGGACACACACCTGGAAGTGCTGCGTGTGGCCTGTAGCTCAGCGTGTCTGGTTGCACAGCGCCGGCCTCCAGGTGCCTGTGCCGCTGCCTCCATCCCCAGGGGAGTTGGGCTCTAACCCTTTGTCCCTGAGCCCTTGAGATAAAGGGGCCTGTTCCACTTGGACTCTAACCACCAGTGCCCTTGTTGTGTGGGGCTGAGGGCTGCGGTGTTCCCAGGGGTGGCAGGTGACAGGGAGCCCTGGGTGCCAGGCAATAGGGAGAGCTATGGCCTGCGGCAAAATGAGCAGTGCACATCCTCCTAAGAGGCTCTGTGACACTTCCCAGCCCTGTGCAGGGTCAGGCTCTTGTCTCCCGAGACGACTTCTCCCCTGCCGGAGCTGCTCCTCCCTCAGGGGCTCCTCCCCCAGGAGCTGTGTGCGCCTGGGAAATTTAGCCCTGCCCCCAAGCCTCAACTTTCCCTCTCTAAATTGGGGTAATAATACCCTCTCTTGGGGTTGATGTGCACACAGAAGTGAAGGTATCTATTCCTTTCCTTCAGTATTGCACTTGCATTTGTTTTTGTGTGTGGTATTTTGTGTGCTATGCAAAATGTAGCAGCCTAAAGCAACTCACACTTGCTATCGTGGTTTCTGGGCCAGGCTGCCCAGTGGGGCCTGGCTTCCCAGCTGGGGGCTCACTGGGGAGGAGCCCCCTCCCACGCCCCCTGGGGTCCTTCTGGGCAGGGTCTCAGCTCTCTCTTGCAGCTGGAGGACTTGTTGTCTTCAAAGCTGGCCATGCACAGACTGAGCGAGGCCACTAGCAAGACGGAATTCTATGCCGGGTAACAGAATCAGGGGAGTGACGTTTTGTCACCTTTGCCACATTTGTGGTGAGAAGGGTCCCAGGGAAGGGGTCACAGAGAAGCAGGGACCCCAGAGGCCGTGGCCCCGGGGCCACCTGAGGCTCAACCACCACCACAGCCGACAGGTCTGTGCACACCGTTGTAAGGGTAGACGAAGATTCAGCGAGGCCAGGCAGACTCCCCCATTAGTGAGGAACCTGGCAGGATTTGAACCCAGGTCCTCTGCTGCCCAGGCCTCGGGGCTTCCCTTGACGTCATAGTCGAGGTCAGGGTCAGGTGGAAGCTGTCGGGGAGCCCTCTAACACCCCAGGTGCTTGGTGCAGATGCCAGTTCTCTCGCTGGGCCCTCTCCTCACTGCTGAGTTCCTCTGGGCCCCAGACATCTAAGGAGATGGCTCAGGCTTCCTGTCCCAGCTTGCCGGGCACCTTGACTTGTCCGACGACTCTGCTGCCCCTGCCACCTCTTCCTGCTCCGTCACGCGGATCCCATGGATGGCCTTGGCGTTTGCTGCTCTAGTCCTGCCGGCCAGCACAGCGTTCAGCATACAGCAGGTGCTCACTGGGAGGAATTGGGACTGGAGCCTTCTGGAGCGAGTGTGTGATGACGAGTGCTGCCGTGGGCCAGGCCCTGTGCTCAGGCCTCGACGGGCATCCCCTCATTCCGTCCTCAGCAGAACCCTGGGAGGCAGATGCTGCTGTTACCCCTACCCAGCAAGCGGGGAAACAGCACGAGGTCGTGGGACTGCTAGGCAGGCAGGTGGCGGTTTGTGCATGGCCCTTGGGCCCAGAGCCCCCTCCATAGTGACTTCCTGGGCTAGCACCATGCCCTCGATGCCATGCAGGTCTGCTGATGGCCAGCAGACAGCTCAGTAGTCACATGTCCACCCCAGCGGCTTAGGGACCCGGTCTCTCACCTTCCTGACGTGACGAGGGGCGGTGGCGACATTGGCTGGCAGAGGGCTCCTCCCCCAGCAGGGCGCTCGGAGCCCTTGTGGATCCTGGGTGCTCTGAGGCTACAGCAGCCGGGTCACGTCTGGCAGGGCTTCCGCCTCTCTGCTCAGGGCCCAGCGGGTAAGGGGAAGATGGTGGGGAACCCTGGTGCCTGCCTGTGCTGGGCTCGCTGCAGCAGCGCTTACTGAACCCCAGCTCCCGTGGGGATGCTGGCACTGGGAGGGGCTCTAAGGTCTCCTCCAGGGAGGGGCTAGATTCTGGCTGGGGTCAAGGCACTCAGAGACCCCGGGGGGTCATTCAGTCCCAGTAGGCACTGGAGCCCAGAGAGGCCACTGACTTGCCAGATCACACAGGGGACTGGTCCATGACCAGCAGTGGTCTCCAAGTGGGGTGCGTGTGGCGACCCTCTTGACTGAAGAGTTGTTCTGGCTCACAGGCTGCTGAGGGCGGTTTGGGGAGGAGGGCCCTGGTCTGACCCCTGGCAGGTAGGAGTAGGTCCCTGAGGCCCTGCCCTGGTCAGTGGAGTCCTTCCAATTCTGGTCACAGTTGTCTTGCTTCCAGTGACCACCAGCAGGTGGCGCTAGGCACCCAGCTGCCAAAGGGGAAAGATAAACCCACGTCTGGGAGGAGGGAGGGTCAGAGACCTGCTTGGGGCGCAGCTTCCAGTCACCCCTTCTCTGACACCCTTGTACTTGGGCAGCCGGGACAGGAGGAGGGAGGCACTGCAGCCCCCAAGTTGGGCTCCTGCAGTTCCAGACCCATCAGAGGGGTGCATAGTCCGTTTACCTGACTTGGCGTGAGTGAAAATGAGCAAAGGGAGGTGGGGAGCAGGGAGAGTAGGGGTCTCAGCTCCAGCCGCCTGAGCTCCAGCCTCTCCACCTGCTCAGGTCACAGGCACGTTCTCTCACCTGACACACAGGGCACTTGCTGAGAGGGTGGCTGGCTCCTGGCTCCTCCTTTCCTCGTCTCCCCATCTCTCCCTCCATCCTCTCCCCTCCCTCCTCTCTGCCTCCCCTCTTGTCACTTTCCTCGCTTTCACCCCCACCCCAGTGACCCCCCAGGGACCTTGCAGATCTGCCCCTACCCCCAACACCTCATCTGCCAAGGCAAACGGGGACCAATACCAGCGGGTTTCTAGGATGTGGTTTCCATGGCGATGGCGCATCTCCTGCCTCTGCGGTGCTCAGCCCTGGGCAGGTTGCCGTGGAGACTCTCACCTCATTGCGGAGTGATTTGTGGCACTGTTTGTCTTCTTTGCTTCATCTCCTTCCTCCTTTCCAGAAATTCTGCCTACCCGATGGGATTCCCCGACTCCTGGCCAACCTGGAGGCCCTCCCCACAGGGCTGCCAGGCCAGGGCCACAAGGCGCCCCTCAAAGATGGCTAAAACCACCTCCAAGAAGCAGGTTTCCCTGGGCTCTGCCCTCAGGGCCTGGCGAGGTGCTTGTCCCCAGGCACCGTTCTCCTTCAGAGGAGGTGAGGCGTGCCGGCTGTGAACCCAGGGAAAGAGGTCGGAAGAGGGAGATGCGGTAGGAAGGGGTGGCCAGAGGCTGGGGCTCAGAGGAGGGACAGGAAGCGCCGAGTCGCCCAAGACAGCCAGGCCGAGAACCCGCGCAGGAGCTCCTGGGCCCAACGCCCGCCCCCTCCTGGTCTGCCAAGAAGAGAGCGCGTTCTTGACACGAAATCATAAGCACCTTGTAGCCCTCCCCCATGTTGAAAGCCCTTACAATGATTAATCAGGTCAGGAGATTAATTAATGAGTCGTTTTCCCCCATGCCTTCTGCAGACCAGCCAGGGGGTGGGAACGCCCTCTGCAGAAGGCAGAAGTGGGGTGCGGCGGCTCAGAGAGGCAATAACAGCGCCCCCAAGGCTGAGGGCCTTGGCAGGAGGGGGGGGCAGAGCAGCTGGGGCCCCGGGGAGGGGAGCACCTGTGGTCGCCTCCCTCCTGGTCTGCCCAGCACCAGGGGCTGTGTGCCCATGGAGGCAGGCCCGGGCTCCTGGCTCTCCTCTGACAGTGGGTGACTGGCCGGAGCTCCCCGGGGCCAGGGCTTCTGGGGGACCTTCTGTGATGTGATGTGGGGTGAGGGCAGCGTCCCCCCACCCCAGCGCAGCCCCAAATCCCACAGCAACACCACCGCCAGTGACTACCGCCCCAGAGTTCTGCTCACCACGTGTGCCACACTGCAGACAACCCAGCTAGCCTGGCCCAGCCCGGGGACACTAGAGTCTGCTAGGAAACCTCCCTCATTTGCCAAGATCTGGGACCATAACCATCCCTCCCTCCCCTCCTCCCTCCTTTCCTCTCTTGCCCTTTTCTTTTTCTCTTGCATTCCTTTGAAGTCTGTTTTGCAGCCTAATTTCTTATTTCTAAGAACTACTTACATAATGCAATGAGGTTTTTTAAAAGATGTATTTATTTGAAAGAGTTAGAGAGAGAGAGAGAGAAAGAGGCAGAGGCAGAGAGAGATAGAGAGGTCTTCCATCTGCTGGTTTACTCCCCAGATGGCTGCAAATTGATCTGAAGCCAGGAGCCAGGAGCCAGGAGCTTCTTTGGGTCTCCCATGTGGGTGCAGGGGCCCAAGGAGTTGGACCATCCTCCACTGCTTTCAGAGGCCACAGCTAGAACTGGATTGGAAGTGGAGCAGCCGGGACTTGAGCCGGAGCCCATATGGGATGCCGGCACTGTAGGCAGTGGCTTTACCCACTATGCCACAGCACCGGCCCCATGCAGTGTGTTTTGTGTGTGACAAGGGATTAACCCAGTCCATCCTGTGTCTCTGTCTTGCTAATTCAGAACCTTCCAGAACTCACTCTGATTAGTTTAAAGCACTGTGCCTGTGTTGCCGTGTTTTGTCTGACACTTTTGGTATGTTTTCATAGATTTAGCAATCATGGTAGCGTGGTGACGGCCACCATGATGCCATCTCATCTCTCGCATGCCGTCTTCTCCTCTCTGCTGTGGTTTGAGGTGTGTGCATCCGTGGACGAGGCAGGCATTGGTCCATCCTGTGCAGAGATGAGTGACGAGGAGGAAGCCCAGATAACCCCTCAGTGCCTTAGAGGCGACACTTAGAAAATGTCACACGGCTCCCTAAGGGGCTCATGGTTTTCCCACCCAGTTGTGTTTCCCAGGGCTCCACTGGGTCCTCAGGGACTCAGGGAATGCACGGTGCACGCGACACGTAGGGCCCCTGCCCTCTGCAGAACGGGTCTGGGGTAGAGATGGACACCACACAGTAAACACAAAACCTCACCACTGATGGTGACCAGTCCTAAGCAGGCCAACAGCTAGGTTCTCCAGATAAGAATGAGGACCTAGTACAGGCTGGGGTCAGGAGGAGGTGACGTTCACCCTGTGACGCAGCAAAGCGTCAGGCAAAGCGGGCAATGGAGAGTGAAGTCGCCTGGCAGAGGGCAGCCAGCGACACGGAGGAAGCTCAAGCCCAGGGCCCCGGCACTGTGTCCACACGGCCTGTGTTTCTGTGATCGTGGGTTTCTGTGTTTCAGCTGCAGGTGTTTAAGATCATCCACATCCTCTCCTTCTACTTTGCCTCGTATTTGGAGAGGTTGGGCCCGGCGTCCCCGGGACCCGGCTAAGGGCTATGGAGCTGGGGAGAGTGGGGTTCAGGCAGAGGTGTGCACACGGCTGTGGCACTTACATGGTCCATGTCAAGGTCACCGTGGCTGGGAATGGCCCCCAGGTGCATTCTTTCTTCCTGGTTTCACCTGGTGCCAGGCCAGCAGGTGCAGCGCCTGGGGGTTGACCTGAGTGGGCTGGCCCATGTGTGGTGGTCGGGAGCAAGGCGGGCAGCCTGGGAGAGGAGATGCAGAGTGTGCGAAGCTCTGTGGGGGTGGTGTTGTGGGTTTTGTTTTGTTTGTGGGCTTCGTCAGCTTTCTAAAACTTGCCATTTGTTTTGGGCTTTCTCATTCTAAGAAGCGCTTGCTTTCGCATCTGATCTTGTTGAGAGCCCTCTGCCTCCCAGCTGCAGCTGGGCCCCGGGCTGGCCTGTGGTCTGAGGTGGGGGGGGTCTGTCCCCTTGGCACCAGCCGGAGCTGGTCAGGGGCTGAGCTGTGTCCGCGGAGCCGGGGCAGGGAAGGCCCCGCTCCTGAGCCTGCCAGCTTCTCCCAGGTGTTCCTGCTTCCTCTGACGCAGGGAAGGTGGGCTGGGAAGCGGACAGGCGTGCCTCCCTGCCTTGGGGCCAGCCCGCGTGTCTGCTCGTCTGTACCGTCCAGGCAGCGAGTCAGGGACCGGCTGGACAGCAGGCGGAGTCCACGGTGGCTTTAGGAAGAGCAGGGGTGTTCCTCACGCTGCCCCTCGCTCAGCTCCTAGCAGTCCCTTGTGCTGGGTCCCAGTTTCTACCAGGAACGGGGCGGGTTTGCCCCACACAGCGGCTGTGTGACAGCGAGGCCTGGGAAGTGGCCCCCTTGCACTCTCCGTGTCCCGGGCACGTGACTGAGTGCGGCCTCGCTGCACGGGCGGGTGAGGCCTGTGGGCTGTTCTGGCGCAGACCCTAGGCCAGGCTGGGGGGCCACTGCGGGTGAAGCTGCGGATGTCCTGCTGCAGGAGGGACCCCAGGGATTAGACACCATAACAAAGGGCTGGGCTGTAGCTGGCTGGCCAGCCTGCCTCTCGGCTGCAGGCCCCGACCCTCGGGAGCCCGGGTGATGACCTCACGCGCCTCGGGGTCTCCTTCCAGGCGGGAGGGCGCTTTGATCCTTGCGGGAGGCCGTTTTTAGCACCAGAGTCCTGGCTTGTGATGTGCCCGACTCAGCGAGCTGCCGGGTTTCCTGTGGTTGCCCAGGGTCCCAGGGGTGTGGATGCCCACGTCGTGTCTCTCATCCACCCCAAGGGTGTGGCGCAGCTCCACCCACCTCTGCCCACAGCAGGAAGCCCAGGCACCGAGCCACCCATAAACCCGCTTCCTGCAGCCTTTCTTCCCCTAGCCTTTTGGGAAATCAGCAGGCTTCGTCTCCCAAATTAAGAAATCATGCAAGGAAAAGAATGCACACACGTATTTTAAACTGACAGGAAGTCGTTATGGCTTCTTTGGGCAGAGAGACGCCTGTTCCGTGAGGGGTTGTCTGGGTTTTGTCACGGAAGAGGCTTCAGCTGAATACCTGTTACGTACCGGGGCCTGCCTGAGGTCCCACGAGACACAGGGGGACACAGCAGTCAACAGGCGTGGTCCCTGCTTTCGGCAAGTTGATGGTCTCACATGGCCCGCAACAGGTAAACACCCGGGCCCCAGTCCGCTCCACACGAGCACAGGTGAAGCGGGCAATGGGCTCTGGGAGCTCAGAATCAGGGTGTGATCGGCACAGCAGCTGTGATTGGCGGCGCCCAGGCCAAGGCGAAAGCAGAAAGCAGGGCCCTTTATGCACAAAGTATTCAGCGTCCCAAGACTGCACCAGCAGAGCGTTAAACCTGGCGCAGGGCCTGGTGTGGCAGCACCCACGCCCCCGCCAGAAGCCCTCTCTGTGTGCTGCTTTGGGGTTGGGAGGACCTGGCTTGGGCTTGGGCTACTCACAGGCTGGTCTGGAAGGAGCCCGGGGCAGTCTCTGGAGCCAGAGTGGGAGTGAAGGGGTGAATCCTGGGGCCCTGCCCTGGGAGCTTTGTTCCTGTACCTGTCCCTGGGAAGATAAGCGGACCACGGAGGGGCTCACATGCCAGGCCCACACGGGGTGGCTGTTGTTACCAAGGCAGAAGTTTGTCTCCACCTTCCCAGTGCACATTGGGCCCCCAAGCTGCCTAAGTGGCTGCGGGAGGAGAGCGGCCATGTTTAGAAGCCAGGAGGGGTTCCTGGGACCCTCCCGCACTCAGCCACCTGTCACCTGCTCTGCCCTGAGCAGCGGGCCTGACGAGCCAGGGCTGGAGGATCCGAGTCCCGCTCCAGCAGCACGGTTGTGGTTGCCATGGACCTGACAGTCTGATGGCTCAGCCAGGGATGTCAGAGGCCTGCGGAGTGGGGGCTGGGGGAGGGAGAGGCTGCTGCTCAGGGGGGCCCTGGGTGGTCTCCACGGCCTCCCCTGAGCCAAGCCATTGTAGTGAGGAGATCAAGCACCCACATGGAAGACCCCAGCCCTGGGTCCCTGGCCCAGCTCTGCCCACTTGGTGGACCCCAGGCCTATCTCAGTGACCCCTTGGGGCTCCTCACCCATCTGCCAAATAGGGAAAGCACTCTGTAATGCAACAGAGATTAAAAAAAAGGTTTAAGTATTTATTTGAAAGAGTTGCAGAGAGAGAGAGACAAAGGGAGAGAGATCATACATCTACTGGTTCACTCCTTAGATGACCACAACGGGCAAGGGCTGGGCCAGGCCAAAGCCAGGAACCAGGAGCTTCTTCTGGGTCTCCCACATGGGTAGCAGGGATCCCAACCCTTGGGCCATCTTCCACTGCTTTCCCAGGTGCATTAGCAGGGAGCTGGACTAGAAGTGGATGCCAGTGTTGCAGGTGGCGGCTTTACTCTCTGTGCCACAATACTAGCTTCGACAACAGGGATTCATTGAGGAGCAAAAATCACCCCTGGAGTAGGGGTGATTGTGTGTGTGTATGTGTGTGTGTGTGTGTGTGTGTGTAGAGAGAGAGAGACAGAGACAGAGACAGAGACAGACAGACACAGAGACATAGCTGTAGATAGATAGAAGCTAGGTAGAGATGGCAGTACACACACACACACACGGACACACAGAGAAACTGAGAAGGAGAATTGAGGGTCGGGAGCCAGCACTCAGATGGTGAGCGGAGAGGGCTCCTTCAGCAGGGCAGCTGTGGACCTCACACCCAGGCGGTGGGCGAGGGTCTCCCTGTGTGGGGCTCTGGGCAGGGGCTTGTGCTGAGCGTGCCCTTGGGGCCTCCCTGGGTGCTGAGAGTGGCCTGGGGCTCCCACCAGGATGGCCGCAGGTGCCCCTGAGTCTGCTTCTCAGCCCCGTTCCCAGGGCTGGCCCCCGGCTGACCCGGGCTGCTGGGCCCCCCGACTCCAGCACCGTAAGAACAGCAAACAGCCCGGATTCCAGGAGGCATGGGGCCAGTGGATGACCTTGGAGTGTTTGCTTTTCTAAACCTAAGAAATATACAATTTCAATTTTCATCACGAACACAATTGTGTTGCTGGGACTTCCAGGCGGCCCCTGTCTTGGCTGCCTCCTCATCTCGCTGCCTCTCCAGGGAAAGAAGCAGAATACAATCAGCTGAGGAAACAATGGGCCAGGCTCCCTCCACTGGCGCTCACCTTCCGGGCCCCTGTCTGGGCTCCCCCTCTCCCCACCGCCCCCGCCTCCGTTGCTGACGGACAGCTGGACAAGCTCCTCCCAGGATGGGAACAAACCCCTCCCTTGCTGGCCTCCCCAGGTCCCCTGAGCATCCTCGCGCCCCTCTCAGTTAGGGATCGCTTCTGAGTCAGAGACGCAAGAGCCAGCATCCGTGAGTGCCACCGGCGTCTCTGCAGGGGAGGGGAGGACTGTGGGAAGGAGGTCGTCTCAGCCTCCAGTTGCCACCTGCACATCTCAGACACACTTGGTCCCCCTGCCCCCGGCTCAGCAAGGACACCCCGGCCCTTGTCTTGGTTGATCTTCACAGTCAGCGTTTGAGGCGGGCCCATTTTACGGATGACAGCATTGAGACTTAGAGCAGTGCAGTTAATCAGAGTTCACTGTGCTATATCGGGAGACTGTTCCTTTTCTATCTGGCTTGGGCAGCACAGCTGCCGTGGGGTCTGGTTCTGGGTGGGCAGCACAGGCAGGGACAACTGGGGGTCTGTCAGCTGTGTGGGGTGAGAAGAATGACATCCAGATGCTGGGGGGGGGGTGGCAGGGACCGGGTCCTCAGTGTGGGCATCTTCTTAGCAGGCGGAGCTCATAGCAGGGATGTGGGGCAGCCCATTCAGACCAGAGGCAGGTGATGGTGGGGTGTAGGGGGAGAGACCCCACGGGCAGCTGCTTCCTCAGAGATCTGGAGCCCCCCCACCCCGGGTGGGCCAGCTGCCCTTCCTGTGCCTAGCTCAGGATCCGCTTTGGGCTCTTCCCCCGGTTCGCCCTTGTTTCCTCGCCGTCTGCTCCGAGGCACCGTGAACCCCTGGAGGGGGCCGTGTCCTTCTGTGGACACCAGGAGAAGTTTCGAGGTTCTTTCTCCCTAGATGACAGAGGCTCTGCTGAGCTCAGAAGCCATCTGAATGGGTAGTTCCTGGATCAGTCACGCCTTTGCCAGCCCTTGGCCTTGCGGGGACATGGAGGGTGGGACACAGAATTCATTCCAGCTTCAGACCACGCTTGCCACCCCAGCCCTCTTTCCGTGTCCAAGGAGAGCTGAAAAGGGTCCTCTGGTGTAAGTGGCCCTTGCTTGATGTTGTCTGACAAGGGACGCCTTTGGACAGCCAGGGGCTCAAGTATTCCCCCAGGTCGAGGGTTTGGGGAGGTGGCTACAGGGAGTGGTGCTGGTGGAGTGGCGGGGATTGTGGAGGGGTGCGAGGTGGATGGCAGTGATGGTGGGATCTCTTGGGAGGTCCATGATGTCAGGCCAGGGTCCCCGGTGGCTGGTGGGATCGCTTGGCCCTTGTGTCCACCTGGAGACCAGGGCTGGGTCCACCCTCCGGCTTGCATCCTGTTCCCATGCCCTGTGCCCTGTAGTGGCCCAGACCAGGAGGAATAAAAAGCCTCACTGACATTCCAGGGCTCATAAAGGAGAATAAGAATGAGGCTGGTGTCTCGGGGTACCTCGCACGGCCAAGTCATCAGGGGGAAAACGAGGCCGAGCCTGTGAGACCCCAGACCCCCAGCTCGCAGAGCCTCCTAGCCAGCACGTCCCAGCGCCTTCTCAGGGACACCGGGAAGGGTCTCCAAGAAGAGGCCACTGTCAGTGCAAACAAATGAAAACCAGGAGACTCCCCCTGCCCTGAAATTCCCAGGGAATGCAAAATAAATGTTAAGAGTGGCTCAGCGGAACGTGCCCTGGGTGTCCTCCAACCACAAACACCAGACAGATAATCCGAGGCACTCAGCAAGCAGACAGCTCAGCCAGCTCTGCCCTCCCCAGTCACTCGTAACTTCAGGAGCCGGCGGCCGCCCTCAGTCTTCGCTGATAGCATCTGGGCCGCCAGGACCCTCGTTCATTCCTGCTGGGGCAGACCCCCCGGCTCTCTCCCCGCCTGGCTCCTCGCAGCTTCCCCAACCTGGATCTAATAGCAACGCCGTGTATTTATGGTGCTCCCAGCTGCAGGGGGCTTTGCACACTGAATCTAATGGAGGGGATTGCGGGGGCAGGATCCTCTTTCCAGCCTGGGCGGATGCTGGGCAGGAGGGCGTCAGAGACGCCGCAAGCCTGTGCCAAGTGGTCGCGAAAGCCACAAAACACAACATCAGGAGGGGCAGGAGAAGCCCCCCTGCACTGCTGGGGGCCCCCTCGTGCCCCGCTCTGCTTGGTGGCCCACCCTGTGAAGACACAACTAGCCTTTTTCCGATGCCACTCTGCTCTCTGAGCTGGGGCTCAGAGCTGGCTCCCTTGCCTGCCATTGGAGCTGCTGGCCCTCCACCTGCCTTCCCAGCCCCCATAAGGGCAGCCATTGGTCTGGAGACTCTAGCCGGTGTCAGGTGCCCTCCCACACGTGGTCACCGTGCTCCACGGTGCTGGTGAAGGGTCCTGGAGGGAGGGAAGCTGTGACACCGTGTCCTCCATGCTGTCTTCATCAGGCCCAGGTCTCTCCCCCAAGCCTGCAGTTACTGTCTTCACTTCCTCGCCCCCGCCTCTGCCCTGGGGTTCTGCACCTCGCTTCCCAGCATGATAGCCTGGCCTCTCTTGAGGCCTGCCAGGTTCATGGCCAGGCAGGGTCTGCGCGACCTGACAACCCTGAACTCACAGAGGGAAGTCAGGCAGGCATAGAACCACCTGGTTGTGGGTTCTAATCCGACCCAACTCTGTGGATGGCCCAGGCTGACACCTGGAGCGGCCTGACCCTCAGCCCGTCTGGCTTGCACATGGGGGAACCTGGGACCCCGGAGGCCCCACTCTGGGTGCTGCTGGAGCAACAGGCACAGCGCCTGGGGGGCCGAGGCAGAGGGGCTGTGGGGCGGACGGGGCGACTCAACCTGTGTGCCATGTGGAACCTCACTCTGACGACGTTACAAATAAAACAACGACAGCCAGTGTTTGCTTTATCGATCACTGGCCTTGAACCAGGCAGGAAGTGCCTGTCAGATTGTACATCTGCTCCTGAAGACAAACGATGTTAGTGCTGTGGGCTGAACACCCACCCAGCCGCCGCCCTGGGACCTCCAGATGACCTGCACGGGGAGGAGGGCTGGAGGGCTGGGCACAGCCGGGGAGACCCGAGACCCGAGACCCTGGGACCTGCTCCCGCTGCCCAGGCGCTGCCCAGGCGCAGCTGGTGAGCAGCTGAAGGAGGCGGAAGCAGAGGATAGCACTGGGATCCAGGCACCCGCCAGCAAAGCACTGGGCTTCCACTGCCAGCTGTGCCCCCTCAGACCTCGGGTGGGTTGCTTTGTCTCTGGAAGCCTTGGTTTTCCCATCCATAACGTGGGCATTCTGGTGGGGTCAGTGTCACAGCACGGGGTGTGAGATACTGCCTGCTGCAGCACATTGTGAAAACCCAGCTTCTCCCCTCCGTGCTTCCTCCCTCTGCCTGCGGCAGTTTCTGGGGGTGACAAATGCGTGGGAAATGGAAGGACCTCATCCTGTTGTGTGCGAAAGCCTTGGCTTTGGGCAAGTTGTAAAGGCGGGAGGTAGAGAAGCAGCGCCCCCAGCCATGGGTGGGTTCTGGGCAGGACCTCCGTCCCACGTGAGGTCTGCATCTGAAGGCGGAGGGGTCTTGTGCCTCCTCTCCTGGGGACAGCCCTGGAAAAAGGGAAGGGCCAGGCACTGTGTCAAGGTCAGGGACCTCAGACAGCCCCACGTGGGCCCTGCTGCCTCATCAGGCTGAGGAAACCGCAGTGGGTGCCTGGTGCCACTGTAGCCCCCTCCCCATCACCTGCTTTCCCAGCCTGGAGAGGTCCTGTGAGCAGGGCCACAGGGCAGCTCCAAGGTGACCCAGCCGCTTCCCAACACAATGACAGTACCACTCCCAGCCTCGGAGCTCGTGACGCCCTCCTGGGGAGGTGAAGCCAAGGCCAGGCGGTCTGAGGCTACAAAGTGCCCACCAGCACCCTGACCCTGGGAATTTGGAGTCATGGAAAATGAAGAAAGTCCTGCATTTTATGCACTTGAACTTGCGGATTGAGACTTGTGCCTGCCTCAGATCCACAAAGAAGATTAGCACAGGAGGTTCCGGCTGCTGGAGCCAGTGTAGGCTGCGGTGCTATGGTGGCTGAATTTGGGGTTCCTGTCACCTACCCTGCTGAAGGTACTCAGTGGGGTCGGCTGTCCCATGGGGAGTGCGTTGAGTGCCCACAGGGCTCCAGGAGCTCTCTAACCTCCCTGAGTTCCCCAGTGTGACACTGCTCCTTCTCCCCCTGCCCACGAGCACCTCACCTAGAAGCTTCCGGCTGAGCCCCTGGGGCTCCCAGCCCGGTGTCTGGCACAGCCTCAGACTCGGTGAGCATGGAGTGTTTTCTGGGTCCTGGGTGAGCCTGGGAAATTCACATATCTCGGGCTGAGCTCCTCAGAGCAAGGACCTAGCCCAAGTGCATGCCATTGCTCCCTCCACCAGGGCCTGAACTCAGCCTGCTCCTGCCCTGGCTCCCTGGGAGGCAGAGGCTGTGACCAGGAGGAATGCACATTGTCTGGGAAGGGGCAGCTGGCGCCAGGTCAGCAGAGGACTGTCCCGGAACAGGACCCTGGCCGAAGCCTCTGGAAGACTGTGTGGCCCTCCGCGGAGGGTCCACACCTGCAGTTCTGGGCTGCATCCTCACCCAGGGAGCTGATCTGGCTGAAATGTGTGCTATTAGGACTCCCCAGAGACATGGGACCAATAGGATGTGCACCTATGGAGAGAGAGAGTTAGTTACGAAAGTGGCTTGTGTGATTCAGGAGGCTGGCGTGTCCCCAGGAAAGAGCCGTCTGCTGCAGAATCCTCTCTTCACCTGATAGGGCGAGGCCCACCTGCAGTAGACCGGGCAACCGGCTTTCCTGGTTTAAATGTTGATCCCATCCAAAACACGCGCTCACAGAAAAATCCAGAATAGTGCTTGACCATGCATCTGGGCACTGTGGTCTCACAAGCTCTCCAGGCTCTCACGCCTTCCTCCCTGTGGTCATGTTCCCCTGTTTTCCTTTCCCATTGCTTGCTGTGTCCACTGCTCAAGTTCCACGTCCTCCAGGAAGCCCTTGTGGACTCTAGCCCACAGCAACGCAGCCCTCTTGTACCTGGGACAGTGAGCTCCAGCTCACTGTATGAGATGGGTCCCTAACTGTCCCCTGTGTGCACCACGTGCGTCCTTGGCCAGTCATGAGCTGGGCTTAAAACCCAGGACTGTGAGTTTAGGGGCCTGGTATCCTACTGCCTTTGTCTTCACAGCCGGCCACCGCCCACCTGCAGAGATGAAGTGCAAATAATAACAGTAACAGTAATACTTAGCAATCTCAAAGCATACACAAAGGAGCCCCTTTAAACAGATGATCTCATTTCATTCCCACAAAACCCCACGAGGGAGGAGTACCCTGCCGTCCTTTTATAGATGTTCAAGGACATACAGGGTAAGCACAGGAGCCTGGCCTTGACCTCAGGTTGCCTGATTCCAAGTTCTCCTCTTGCACCTGCACGGCGAGCCCGCCTGCTGGCTGATACTCTGCCTCCTCTCTACCCTGCCCTTCCTCCTCTGCCTCTAGACGACCTACACACAGAAGGTGCTTCCTAAGTGCCTGTGGATGGATGTTTGGCCAGGCGTCCTGTGACTAATCAACAGCCTTGGCTTTTGTGTCAGCACGGTGAGGTGCGGTGCGGCCCTTGCTGCCGGCGTCCTCTGCGGAAGCGAGGCACGGCACCCTCCGACAGCCCGGCAGCCCCTGTGTCTCCCCCAGGTGGGGCGCTGGCTGCATTTGCAGGCGGCCTCGCTCATCGCTCCTGACAGGCACCCGTCGCTTCCAGTGCGGAGAAGCATGTGGCGAACCCTGCGGATCAGAGCGCGCGGCGGGGCCCATAAAGCGCAGGTTATGAAGTGTCACCATGTCTCAAACAACTGCCTCCTCCCTGCAGAGGCACACACCAGAAATCTCTTCATTTCTGGGCAGCAGCTGATGGAAAAAGAGAACTAGTTTCCGTGTGTTTATTACGTGAAGCATAACATGCAGGGATGTGCACAGTGATGTGTAATCAGACATGGAACAAGCCGGACTTGAGGAAGTGCCAAAACGCCGCGGCAGGATAAGGAGAGAGCTCTGAGGGTCAGCCTTCAGTTCCCAATGGGTCCCTGCCACGGCCGGCCGCGGGAACCTGCCGAAGGGAGACCGGGCCCCGACAGGCGCAGCTGTGAGTTCACCTGGGGGCGTGCCTGGCCAAGCGCGTCTTTGATTAGTTCCTCTGTCTTTTCTGAGGCCAAGATAGATTCATCCTGGGATGCTGGCTGCAAGTGAGCTGGATGAAGAAAGGCCTTGTGGAGGGGACAAGACCTGTCCCAGGCCCAGGGTGGGCGGAGGCTTGTCCTGGGGTTCTCCCTGGGCTGGAGTGCACTGTATTTCTCTCTTTCTTTCTTTCTTTCTTTCTTTCTTTCTTTCTTTCTTTCTTTCTTTCTTTCTTTCTTTCTTTCTTTCTTTCTTTCTTTCTTCCTTTTTCTTTCTTTCTTTCTTTCTTTCTTTCTTTCTTTCTTTCTTTCTTTCTTTCTTTCTTTCTTTCTTCTTCTTCTTCTTCTTCTTCTTCTTCTTCTTCTTCTTCTTCTTTTTTTTTTTTTTGTAAAGATTTATTTAGAGAGAGAGAGCTCTTTATCTCCTGGTTCACTCCCCAAATGGTTGCAACAGCCAAGACTGGGCCAGGCTGACACCAGGAGCCTGGAACTCCATGAGGTCTCCCACATGGATGGCAGGTGCTCATAGACTTGGACCATCCACCACCACTTTCCCAGGCACATTAACAGGGAGCTGGATCAGATATGGAGCAGCTGGGACTTGAACCAGTGCACTTAAAGGGTGCCAGTGTTGCAGGTGGCAGCTTAACCCATTATGCTACAGGGCTGGCCCCTGCACTGTTGCCTTTCACTTCACACCAGCTAGGCAGGGGTGACAGTGGGGAGCGTGGTAGCGTCTGCTTTTTGTTCTGTGACGCTCTTGCTAGGTGACCTGCCGCGTGCCACTGTAGCTCCCTGGGTCTCTGTCCCCTCTGCAGAACAGGGAAGAGTCCTGAGAAGTGCACACACAAGGCAGTGTGCCTGGTGAGTGGCGTCTGCAGTGAGAAGACCCTGCTGCTCTGACCCTCCCGCGTTAACCCCGCAGCAAACTAGAGCGCAGGCAGAGAGGCTCTGCAGAGACCCATCCGTTCTGGACAGTCGGTGCCACTGTGTGCAAAGAGGACGAAGCAAGGGAAGTTTTCAAGGCAAAATCGGGGGTTTCCTGAGACCTTCTGAATCCATTATCCTCGGGTGGTGTCGCTACAGAGTTGGACAAGTAGCTGTCAAGCCTGTGTCCCTGTAGAAGTCTCAGCCACAGGGCCAGCGCTGTGGCCTGGAAGGTTAACCCACTGCCTGCCACCCCCCTGCATCCCACCTGGGTGCCAGTTCCTGTCCTGGCTGCTCCATGTCTGATGCAGCTCCCTGCTGACGGCCTGCGGGACAGTGGGAGGCTACATGAGCTGGCACGAAGCAGACACCTCAGAGGGGGATGGTCATCCTTGGGACTCTGTAGATGTCCCTCTCTTCCTCTCACCCCAAGTGGCACCTGGGTAATTCTTTCCACGTGCTGTCCGAGGGAACAGGAGAGCAGAGGCAGTGGTGGGGCGGTGCCTGGGAAACAGACTTCCTCAGCAGCCGAGGATCCTGGCCATTTCCAAAGCCGGGCCCTTTCGTGAAAACAATGGGCAGCGGACGCTCGGAGTTGCACGAGAGGCGGTTTCCTTACCCGGCGGGCTTTCTTCCGTGCTCTGCCATGTTTCTGAGTAAGCGGAGTTTCCAGGCCCCAGGAGAAGGGACTCCATTAATAGCTGCTCCAGATTTTCCAGTTTTGGGGAAGATGAAGCGGCTTGGCGATGCGGCGTGGAGTGGGAGGTATGTGTGAGCTGCCTGAGAAATGTATTTATTTGAAAGGCAGAGTTACAGAGAGAAAGGGACACACACACACACACACACACACACACACACACAATTTTCCATCCCCTGGTACACTCCCTAAATGGCCAGGACAGGAGCCTGGAACTCCATCCAGGTCTCCCACGTGGGTGGCAATGGCCAGCACTTGAGCCATCATGCACTGCTTTCCCAGAAGCACTAGCAGAGAGTTGGATCAGAAGTGGAGCAGCTGGGACTCAGACCGGTGCTCACACGGGTTGCCGGCGTCACAGGCGGCAGTGCTCCAACCCTCCTGCCTTAACCCTGCGGCAAACCAGTGCCCTGTGCCCCTGATGTCCTCCCACTAAGCTCTAGTTGCAGGTTGGAGCAGTAGAGGGCATTTTTCCTGAGTGGCGGGGTTTGTTGGGAGCACAGGAGGAAGGGGTCCCTTTGGCTTAGGTGTGGTGGTGGCTCTTGGCGTGCGACCAGGCTGAGCTGGCCATGAGGGGCGTTTTGCCCTTAAGGGTTTGAGCCTGCGGTGCATCGGGGGAGCAGACTTAAGCTCTGTGGTCGTTGGTGCACTGAGCGAGCTCTGCAGAGAGAGGCATTTATTCTTGTGGGGACCTGGGTCACTAAAAAGAAGAGGTGCCTCCTGAGCTGGGTGTTGAAGGATGAGTAAGAGTTTTCCAGGCGGGCAAGACAGAAATCCAGTTAGAGTTCCCCTTCCACAGGAAGTCTCTCCTGATTGGCTCTCCTGCCCTACCTGATTGGCCTAGGTGTGCTGGGCCTATGACCCCTGTGTGGTCACCACTGTGAGATACCGGGGTAGGGACTGTGACTGTGTGCCTCTGCTTCCTGAATCAAGTCTGACAAGATGAGGACTTTGTATAAATGCTGAATACGCATGTGGAAGAGGAAGACAGCAAAGGTGTGGGAGAGAGGAGAGGAAGTGGGTCATGGGGGAAGGCACCAGGGGTGTAAGACAGAGACAGCCGGACGTGCCATTCAAGGCCTCACTGGAGACCTAAGAAGGATGGGTCGTCGTTGGTACGTGCTCCCACGCTCTGCCTCCTCTACCCCGAGGGACGCAAGCAAGGCCAGGTTGCCCCCAGGCCAGCTCCAGGGCGGCAGCAGGGCTTCGATTCTCCCCTGCTGTGTCCACCGCGTGCAGCCTGTGTCCTAGCAAACCCCAGCCCTGTGGACTGGTGAACACTTTGCAGGTCTGCTTCCCATAAGGTGCCAGGAAAGAAGCTCAAGAGGTTCATGTGGGAAGGTGAGAGCAGATGGGAGCGACTGGTAGAGGTCCCAGGGTTCTGGTTTCAAACATGGCGGGTTTGGAACAACCACAGCTCACTTGGTGTTGGATCAGGATTGGGGTTAGCCCTTGCTGTTCAGTGTTCTTACAGTAATACAAAGCCACAGCATCAAAAAACAAATGCCCCGCCAAAATGTGACCCAGTGAGGGCCCCGCTGTCCCAGTGAGAACAGGCCACTGCTGGTGGCCATGGCCACCAACACCAGCTGGACTCCCATATCGCGTCACTCCACAGCCAGTACAGGAGGCAGGCCTGCAGGGGGCTGAGGGCAAGGCTCTGCCATGTTGGCATATGCCCGTCCTGCTCTCCCTGCACAGGGCCCTAGAGCCGTCCCTGGCGCAGAGGACGTGCTGAGCAAGCTTTAGGTACCAGCTGTGCGCTCGACAAAGGCCTGAAAACTAACCCACCAGGGCAGCCGTGAATCCTGCGCATCTGGGGGGTGAGAAAGCGGAAGTTCAGTACCATGTCCCAGGATCATGCCCCTGGGACAGGCACTGCTGGGCCCTGGGCCTGTGTCTGCTGGCCCTGGAGCCCCCACTTTTAGGCTGCTGTGTGTGACTTCCTGGCCAGAAGCTGACTCAGAACAGAAGAACACGTTCTCTAGAACTCTACAAGCAGGGGCGACGCTGGAAAGCAGGAGAAGGGAGCAGACAGCATGATGGACAGAGGTGGCCCTGAAGAAATAGGTGCCAGAATTCTGGAAGGTTCCGGAAGGGGGATAAGGACCCAGTGAGCTGGGCTGGCTCCAGGTGCGACTTGGGTGTGAGATGGGGCGGCCGAGGCTCAGCCTTGGCCAAGGCCAGCCATCCAAGCTCCTCACCCGACTTCCTGTTATTTAGTCTGGCTCGGAGCACACCCCTCCCCTGGCCAACTCAGGATCACAGAATTCAGAGAGCTCAATCGAACGCTCAAGAAGTTTGGTTTTTAACATAACCGTCCGTGACATCGGCTAACTCTTCTCAGTCAATCCGGTCAGGTGAGCGGCAAATTCCAGAAAGCCAGGACGCATCGCTTTTAGTCACATCACGCGAACTCGTCTGCAGAATCGATCAGCAGCCTGGTCCGTTCGTCTCGGAGTCCTGGGAGTCTAGACACAAGTTCAGGCTTCACGCGCGCTGAGGAGGTTAGCGGGAAACTTGGTGAGGTCTGGCCGAGCTCCAGCGAGGCCAATCCAAAGCCCGGATGCAGCCGGGGCTCAGCGTGCTGAGGCGGAAGCCTGCAGTCAGGTAGCTGGTCAGAGCCGCCGCCCGCATGGAGCGGGCCCGAGACGGGGAGGGCTGGCTGCAGGCACCAGCTGTGGGGCCCAAGTGGAAACCCAGCGGTGCTGCCCAGGGGCTTCCAGAACTCTCTCCACCGGGAGCCCAGCCGAGGACATGCGAGGCTGACCGGGAAGGGGCAGGGGGGGTCTTGCAGTGGCCTTGGGGAGACCTGATGTGCCACTCTCTTGACCCCTGTGACCCCAGGACATCACTGAGCCATCCAAAGCCAGGCTCCGCCTCCAGCCCTGTCCAGCCACTGGACAGCCCACCAGGGTGTCCTGGACGAAAGGCCGTAGCCGCTGTACACACGTAGCACACGCCTGTCCCCACACGGCCTGCCTGTCTGTTCTCCCACGCTCCTCTCCCTCCCGGGCCCGAGCTGTGCAGGCAAAGCCAAGAGCTGGCCGGGGCCCCAGTGCGTGGAGGTGTAGCTGGGCTCTGACCCAGCTCCTCAAACAGGTTCCATATGGGCCTCCCAGCCGCCCTCCATCCCCTTCCCCACCTTGACTGCTTCTGACATTAAAACCCTTTCCTGGCTGTCGGCAAACGGCCGCGGGGGCCGCGGGGAGGGGCACGGCCGGGGTGCAATTCTCATCAAAGGGCTGGCGGGAGGGGGCGGATTTCCTGGGCGGTGGGGAGGGGCACGTGGCCCGAGCACAGAAGAGACCCCTGTCCAGCAGCCTCGGCCCAGCTGCAGCCTCTGGAGCTCCCTCTGAGTGTCTGACCCCGGGCCCAGGACCCCAAGACCCCAGGTGGGAACGGTTAGGGAGCTGGGTCTCCCTGACTCTTCTGGGACCAAATTCCTTCTCCAGCTGAGAGAGTTGTGATGCTGCCCAAGGAGGGCACAGCTGAGATGGGCGGGGACCTGGAGGGAGCCCCTAGGCTAATCCACGGCTGTCACAGCCAGGGCTGCGCGGATCCTGACCAGTCGGCAGGGACTGGAACGGGGTCCCGGCACCCTGCTGAGCCTGGCGCTCACCTGGGGTCCCTGGGCTGTCAGGAAGTCGGGATTCCGGATCTGGAGTAACAGGGTGTGTGTGTGTGTGGCGGGAGCACATTCGCAGAGCCTGGGACCACCGCCATTGACCCCTGGTACCGAGGTATGTGAGTAATTTAACAGCCAGCCCGGCAGCCCAGCGGTTCCGGCTGAACCTTGGCCTTGAGTTCGAGCCTGTCTCTACTCTGGCTCTGCCTTCTAACCTGGAAAGACTTCTGTCGAGTGTGAAACCTGAGAGCGTGGTGTATGCGTGCACTCGGCCGTCTGTCTGTGTGCCCTCGGCGGGGGTGGGGGTACCTAGTACTTCTAAGAACATGTGTCCACCCGCCCTGTCCTAGCCAAACCCAGCGGCCCAGAGATAGGTCTGGACACAGAGGCACAGCTGATCCGCTTCTGAGCCCCTGGCTGGGCCATGTCCTGGGTCTTCTTAACTCTTATCCCTCCTCCATCCTGTTGCAGACCCGTGCCCAGGAGCTGGCCCCAATGGCTGGGGCCCTGGGCACTTGGAAGCCACCCACTTGCCTTCCTCCTGCCCAGACAGCCACACCGTTGGCCCAACCCTGGGAGCCCGTCCACCCTGCCTGGAAGATCAAAGCCGGCTCCGTGCCTGTGCTGGGTGATGGCCGCAGCAGGTGGTGATTTAAAATCTCAGCGCTAGGAGGGCCTCGGGGATCTGCAGTCCGGCCGGCTCATTTTCCTCATTGGAGACTCAGCAAGGGGAAGGGGTGCCGAGCTTGGCTGACTGGGACTGGAATCCAGAGCTAGCTGGGTGCAGTGGGAGGCAGCATCACCCCTAGAAGCTGGTGTCGATGGCTGTGGTCCTGCCTGTGCCCGCACCGCTGCCGTTTCTCTGACCACCCCCCACCCCGCGGGTGCCGGGACATCGTGGTGTCTCAGAGAATTCCGCGGAGGCTGCAGGGCAAGGTCCAGAGCTTAAAGGCAGTGTGATCTGTGCGACATTTGGGAACACTGGTGCAGAGACGGGTCCCCAGGGAGAGGAGCCCCAGTACCCCCACCCGCCTTCTTGCCCTCCTCCCCTCTTCCTCTCACCCTCTCTTTAGTGGTTAAAGGCACTGCTACGCACAGGGAGGAAATGCGAGCTGATTTTGCTTTTCCTTTGGGGGTGCTGTTTGGGTATCTGGGGCAGGACCAGTCCCATGGCCCAGCTGGCCCCCCATGTGTATGTGGGGTGCGGGGTGGGTCATGTGTCTGGTTCCACGTCCCACTGTCTGCCCTGTCCAGCCAGCATTGGGAAGGCCTTGCCCACAGCTCCTATGGGGACAGTGCAGGCAGAGTCCTGGCTGGCGGCTCTGAACCCCTCCCTCCCCCTCCTTTCTCCTACAGCTGTGGTTTCTGTTCCCAAGGTGTCTTCCCAGGGCCCTGTGCATCCTTCCAGCCCTGCTCCACGTCTGCCTCTCTGACCCTCCCATCACCCCCCAGCACCGCTGTGCCAGCCCTGAGGGCGGCTGCGCACGCGGGGGATGCACTTGCTCAAGAGGCTCTTTTCTTTTTTTTTTTTTCTTTTTTGACAGGCAGAGTGGACAGTGAGAGAGAGAGACAGAGAGAAAGAGAAACGTCTTCCTTTTGCCATTGGTTCACCCTCCAATGGCCGCCGCGGCTGGCAGGCTGCAGCTGGCGCACTGCGCTGATCCGATGGCAGGAGCCAGGTACTTATCCTGGTCTCCCATGGGGTGTAGGGCCCAAGCACTTGGGCCATCCTCCACTGCACTCCCTGGCCACAGCAGAGGGCTGGCCTGGAAGAGGGGCAACCGGGACAGAATCTGGCACCCCGACCGGGACTAGAACCCGGTGTGCCGGCGCCGCAAGGCGGAGGATTAGCCTAGTGAGCCGCGCCGCCGGCCAAGAACCTCTTTTCTTTTTTTTTTTTTTTTTTATTTATTTATTTATTTTTTTTATTTATTTATTTTTTTTATTTTTGACAGGCAGAGTGGACAGTGAGAGAGAGAGACAGAGAGAGAAAGGTCTTCCTTTGCCGTTGGTTCACCCTCCAATGGCCGCCGCTGCAGCCGGCGCACCGCGCTGATCCGATGGCAGGAGCCAGGATCCAGGTGCTTTTCCTGGTCTCCCATGGGGTGCAGGGCCCAAGCACCTGGGCCATCCTCCACTGCACTCCCTGGCCATAGCAGAGAGCTGGCCTGGAAGAGGGGCAACCGGGACAGAATCCGGCGCCCCAACCGGGACTAGAACCCGGTGTGCCGGCGCCGCAAGGTGGAGGATTAGCCTATTGAGCCACGGCGCCGGCTCAAGAACCTCTTTTCTAAGGCTGCACGCCACGCTCCCCATCTCGGGACCTGAGCCTGGGACTGGGAGGGAGGCCAGGTGAGAGTGTGTGTGGGTGGGAACAGCATCCCGCCCCACCAGACCCTGGAGGAAACCAGAGGGAGTGAGGGCTTAGCAGAACCGCGGGCTGTGAGCAGGAAAGCGAGCTGGCCGTGAGCACTGAGGAGGGAGCTGCCCTGGAGGTCCCAGGGGGCGAGCAGGGTCTCCCACACGGCCTGACCCGTCTGAGGCTCGGATTCGGCAGGAGACAGGGAAAGGAGAGGGCGAGCGTCAGTTTGGCCGAAAACCGCAGGGCATGCCCCCGAGGGGCTCCCTAACACCACCACCCCCCTCCCCGTGCCTGGGGGCCCTTGTCACTCAGGTTCCTTCTGGGCCACATCGGGAGGCTGCCCCATTCACGCGGCTGATGGGCAGCTGCCACGGCAGCGTGGGCTCCTGAGCCTGGGCGTGGTGCTGGCGGCACTGACACTGCAGGCAGGTCCTGGGCGGCGTCCCCTGTGGTCCCACCTTCAGCCCCCACCCCCGGGGCGGGCACTGCTGATTCCTTCCACTTTGCCATGAGAAAACTGAGCCCCAGAAGCCACCTGCCTGCAGTCACAGAGTTGGTGTCAGGGGTCAGGTGTGCACCCATGTTGGCTCCAAGCCGAGCTTCTGGCTGGACCTCCCTACACTCCCCACCTGCATCTGGGAGGGGGCATTTGAAGATCTTGGCCCCAGTGTTGGTGCTGAGCCGTGGGTCCAGCCCACCGCAGCCATGTGGACGGTGTGCCTGTTCCTTGGTTCTGTAGCATGGGGTATCTCACCGTCGTTCAAGGAGGCGGGCAGGGCAGGTTCTGTGCCCATTTTACAGGCAAGAAACCTGAGGCTCAGGGCTTGACCAAGGCCCTGTTGGACACGAAGAGCTGGAACCCAGAGGCAAGTCTTTCCTTCTATTTGTCGGGGGATGAGAATCATCCAGTGTGCTTACGGTCCCTCAGTCCCCATGGGACCTTTAAACAGGGATTCAGGGGAGGGAGGACAAGCCCCCTCCCTCTCCTGTCAAAGTTCTCTGGCCAGAGGTTTGCAAATTTATTTGAAGTCTTGGAACCATTTACTGCAAAAAAAATCCTTAGGCTGCAGAGACAAACCAAGAACAGGTCCAAAGGCCAGCTGTGCGGGAGAGGTTGGAAGTGATCACCCTGCACCCCCAGAGACCCCCGGGGTGCCTCTGAGCCAGGGTTAAGCACCCAGAGCCACACTGGCATTCAAACCCCAGCTCCGTCACTTATCACTGTGGCCCGAGAACCTGAGTTTAACTTCTCCGTGCCTCAGCTTCCTCATCTATGCAATGGGACGATGTTGTCTGCCTCCCGGAGCTGTTGTGAAGCTCAGATGGACAGCTGGACATCTGCGAGTGCTGAGAACAAAGCCTGGCAGAGCAGTGCTCCATAGATGTCGCTCCTGGGCTCCCCTGCTATGGGTGATTATGGCTTTGGGTTTTTTTTTTTTAAGGTGTTTTATTTGAAAGGCAGAGTGACATACACACAGAGAAATCTTCCATGCAAAGCCATGGAAGCAATGGTGTATTTTCCTGGATGGTTTGGTGTGGTTTAAAACAACACCAGTCAGATGGTGCCAGGTGCATGGTGCGCCAGCCCCTGTGGACGAGGGCAGCCTGGGTGCAAGTAGGTGGTGTGGGACCCTGGCTTCCGGGAGACATCAGTGGGGGTGGGGAGGGGGCCTGCTCGTGCTAGCTGGATTACTCAAATCCTGTCGGAGCTGTTATTGGGTCAGATCCTGGAAACCCTGAGTGGTTTCCCAGATGGCCCTTTGAGCCCTGCTAATTTGTTCCACCCAGTTCCCTCAGGGGCTGCACGCAAAGGCATTATCACTGCCCTCCTCTCTCCCCCCAGGAGGCTCTTCGCTGCGGGGCAGCCTGGTCTGCTCTGGGCAGAGGTGCTGATGGGGGAGATCAGGGAGATCTGTGGAGGTGGGGACTGCCTGCTGCCATCTGGGTCATATCTTCTGTGAGGTGGCATCCCAACCAGTGGCTGTGCTGCTAGGATACTAAGTCCCACCCCCTTGTCACGGCTTGGAAGTCCTTGCTCCAGAGCCCCTCCCAGGACAAGAGGCCTCAGTGGCAACCAATCACAGTTCAGCTCCTCCCTTGCTCGGTCTTTGCCCACTGTTTGCCAGGAATCCCGTTGGAGACACTCAGCCTACCCACTCCCTTCAAAGATCCAGGCTTTGGGGGGCCAGCTCCGTGGCGTAGCGGGTAAAGCTGCCACCTGCAGTGCTGGCATTCCCAATGGACACTGGTTCAAGTCCTGGCTGCTCCACTTCCGATCCAGCTCCCTGCTATGGCCTAGGAAAGCAGTGGAAGATGACCCAAGTGCTTGGGCCCCTGCACCCATGTGGGAGACCCAGAGGAAGCTCCTGGTTCCTGGCTTCTGCCTGGCCCAGCCTCGACCATTGTGGCCATTTGGGGAGTGAACCAGCAGATGGAAGACCTCTGTATATGTCTCTCCCTGTCTCTGTCTGTAACTCTACCTCTCAAGTAAATAAACAAATCTTTTAAAAATTTTTTTATTTCATTCTTAAGCACCAACAGTGGCTTCACAGTGGAATGTGTTTTGGGCACTGCGTGGCATCTCAAGTCTTACAGGCCGGGACACCCTCGGTTCGCGTCCTGTGCTGTGGAGACTTGCGCGTGCTGTTTGTCTTATCGCACAACCACTGAAAAGCTTCACAGAGAGGCGACACCACTGGAAGGAATGCACACTCCGATGCTCAGACCACGGACTGCTGTGGCCAGCAGGCACCGGGCAGGTGTTGCTGTGTTTCCCTCGGAACTGAAAACATCCACGTGGCCACTTTATGAATCTCTGTCCAGCGTGCCTCAGCTCAAAGTCTGGGGAGCACAGCTTTAGACCATTAATCATGGTTATCTTCAGGACTTGAAACTCTGGCAATTTTTGTTTGATTCTTTCTACTTTTTATATGTCTCTTAAAAATTTTTTTTGTGTGTATTTAGTTTAATTTTATCTGAAAGGGAGAGAGAAAAAGGGGAGGGGGGAGAGAGAGAGAGAATCGTCCAACCAGTGGTTCAGTCCCAAAATGCCTGCAAAAGCTGGGGCCCAGCCAGGTGGAAGCCAGGTGCCTGCCAGGTGCCCAGGACTCCATCCAGGTCTCCCGTTTGAGTGGCAGGACCCAAGCCAGAGCATTTTTCCTCCTGGAGTGCACGTTAGCAGGAAGAAAGATCAGAAGTGGGAGAGCTGGGACTTGAACTAGGCACTCTGATATGGAATGCAGGCACCCCAAGCAGCAAACTAACCCCTGCACCAAATTCCCACCCCTGTATCTCTTATATAACAAGCATCCAACATTTACACAAGGTCTGAGCCAGGGAGTGGTGACGATTGCACCAGACCATGAATGTGCTCAGTCACTACTGGTAAATCTTACCTTATGTGTATTTTATCATGAGAGAGAGAGCGAGCGAGAGTGAGAGAGAGAGATCTTTGAAGCAAATAAGATATTTTTAAAATCCCAAATGTCTCAAGAGAGCTGGCCAGGATGATGCAAGGTCAAAGTTGGTGAGCGGGGCACTGGGGGCACTGTGGCAGCCAGGGCTTCCAGCCCTACCCCTCCACACCACCCAGCCTCCTGCTGCGGCCGCCTGCATCAGGGGCTTCCCGCCCCCCTCACCGACCACCTTCCCATGTAAGGAGGCTGTTTGCCATCTCGCTGGCTGGCTTCACTGGAGGTGCAGATGGGAAAAGCCTGTTGTGGGAAGCCAGCAGACAGTGCTGTCAGGAGCACTTCCCATGTGGGGAGAGGCCGTGACCCACGATTTGTTTTCAACCTCCACAGGACACAGGGATCGCAGGGACTCTGAAACGTAACACTTGTCCTGTCGACGCCGTGCACGCCTGCACCCTCAGCCAGAGGAGCCAGGTTACCTGCTGCTGCTGCTGCCCAAACGTGTGCATACGGAGGAAGATGGGGCTGAGGGTCGTGCATGGCTGTGTGCGTGTGCACCTGCTCCTTTGCAAGCACGAGGCCGCCAAGCCCTGCCTTTCTTGGTGGAACTTCCGAGGGCGGCCTCTTGAACTAGTCCCACTTTACAGACAGGGAAATAGCAGCCCTGAAGACGCCCAGGACTTGTTGGAAGCCAGGCCAGCGCTTGGGTTTGCTTGGACTTAGCCATTGCTGGAAGCCTGGGTGAAGGCACAGTGAAAGAGACGCAAAGAAACAGAAGGTGATTTTAGCCCTGAGCACTGCTTCTTGGATCTGGCACAGGTTCCAGCCCCGTCCTGCCATCTCTGAGAGGAGGGGAGAGCCACTAGCTCTAGGAGGATCCTGGGAAAGCGTTCGTGTTCCTACTTGTGGGGAGTAGGGGCCGGGGCTGGGGACCCTTTTGATGGGCAGTTGAGAGGTGTGAGTTGCAACCTTAACTTGGAAAATGAAATCATTGCTCACTGTCAGTGACTTCAATGTGAGGACCCCCTTTTATTAATTGGGTTCCCCCATGCAGCATTGTAGTTGGAAACTGTTGTTGAGAGAGAAATTTGCATTTACCAGTTAATAGTTGCAAGGTTGTGGCTAACAGCCTGAACCCTGGAGCCAGGGCGCCTGGTGTGTAACCAGGCTCTGCTTCCTGCTGTGGGGCATTGGGTGAGTTCCCTAACCTCTCTGTCCCAGCTTCATCGTCTGTAAAGTGGGGACCGCTTAGTTCCTTAGACCGCAGACTCCTGAAGGCAGAAACACAGCAGGGTCAGTCTCCTGCAGTGCCAGTTGTGGGGTTCTCAAACTTTCTGGTCTCTGGACACCTTTATAACCTTAAAAACCAAACACCCCAAAGTGCTTTCCTTTAGTATACATTATGCCTGTCAACATTCACCATTTTAGAATTGAATTCATTTTATAGACTAAGGCCTAAAATATTTCACAAATCTATTTTAAAAATAATAAATCCCTTACATGTTAACATAAATCACACACTTTATGAAAAAATACCTACGTTTTTCAAAACGTAAGAGTTCAGTGGGAGAAGTGGCCTTGTTTTGCATTTTGGCAAATCTTGTTTATGTCGGGCTTAATGGGCTGCAGCTGGATTCTCATGTGCTTCTGCATTCAGACGGCTCTCATCGGCTGTTCTCATCGAAGTCTCGGTAGAAAATCTGGGCTCATATAGATGCGTGGTTGGGAAAGGGGAGCCTTGAGCACCCCCTGGAATGCTCTTGGGGATCCCCTGGGGACTTTACATCATACTTTGAGAATCATCGCCTTTCAGCAATGGTTTAAGTAGGCAAGTGAGCTTTCCTCACCATCTCGTGACGGTTGGAGAAACCGAGGGCTCCCAAAGGGACTGGACGTGGCGGGGATCGCAGACTGATTTAATGCAGGTGGCAAGGCTTGGAACTGGCCTTCTGACTCCCACTACAGTGTTCCTGGAAGATAAGAGATACACGCTGCTGCGGAAGCCACTGTAAGAGGTGTGTGTGTGTGTGCAGGTCTATTTTATTTATTTATTTTTATTCGAAAGGCAGAGTGAGAGAGATCTTCCATATGCTGGTTCACTCCCCAGATAGCCTCAACAGGTGGGCCAGGTCAGGTTGAAGCCTGGAGCCAAGAACTCCATCGAGTTTGCCCATGTGGGTGGCAGGGGCCGAAGCACTTGGCCAGGTGATCTGCAGCCTCCCAGGCACATTAGCAGGAAGCTGGGTCAGCAGCAGAGCAGCCGGGACTTGAACCAGCGCTCTGATGTGGGATGTGGGTGTCCCCAGTGCTGGCCCAACCACTGTGCCACAGTGCCACCCCTTGTGAAGCTCTACCGATACAAAGTCTCAATTTGTATTTGCCTGAAAGTTTTTTTCCTGGATATTTGAAAAAACAAAGGACTCAGTGATACTTGGAGACACCTGCAGAACAAGAGCCAGAGAAGCTTGTTTAGTATCGGTAAGGCCAAGGTGCCTGTGTCTCTCACCGCGCATGCGCTCCTCTCCTCCCGCGCCTCCCCCCCCACCCCCCAACCGGGAGCGGAGAGATACCGCAGCAATGCGCACAACAGGGCAGCCGCCTTAGCCTGGACAGGAACTCACGTGCCTACCTCCATGCTAATACTTCCTTTTTGGAAGAGCATGTCAACACGTTTGTGGGGAAAGGGAATTAAAATATAAGCTCGTTTTGGTGCAGAAAATGTTGAAATCCACGCGTGGAGGGACCTGCACTTACTTCATTAAGTTGATCTCTAAGCAGTTTTGGATTCCGTTGTAGCAGCATTTTCCAGCTGTTCACTGTGAGCATATAGAAATACAATTGAGGTTCCTATGTTAGCCGTATGTCCTGAAGTCTTGCTCCGCTCGCTCATCTCTCTAGTGACTTCTTTATAGATTTCTTGAATTTCCACCGTGCAGGAGTGCCTACCGATAAACAAAGCCAGCTGAACATTACTTGCAGTGTGGCTGCTTTTATGCCGTCTTCACTTGTGGCAGTGACTGGGGCCTCCAGGAAATGTGGACTAGACATCAGGAAGGGAGATATCCTTTTCAATGAAAGACGCTAAGAGGATGGGATAGAGGTCAAACACAAACAGATAAGCCAAAAACCAAACCAGACATGGTGCCCAGCCCCCCACAGCTCTGCCTGTGCGGGCTTTGGGAATTGTTCCAGGTACAGCCTCCTGCCGATGACTCCCCCCCCACCCCTCAATGTGGTTCTGAGCTAAACCTTGGGTTTGCAGTGAGGCTGCACAGATTGAAACTTGGCCAAAGACGCAAGGGGATTCCTGGCAGATTTGCAGAGCCCTTTCTCTGTGCAACTCCTTTTCTTTGGTGCTCTGTTCTGCAAATCGCAGGCACGTGGCCTCTCCAAATCTCAATTTCCATCTCTTCAACTCATTAAGACTGTGGGAGTCTGGGTTCGCCCACCCTGCTCTGCATTCCAGAAATTGCTTCCACCCGGAGAACTGGGGTGAGGCTGGTCTCCTTCATTTCTCTCCCCTCCCTTCTGGGTGTCCTGTTGTCCCGTGGCTGAAAACCGGTGTTCCATGCACTTCCCTCCAGTTCCCCAGCTGATTACAGACAGGAAGTTCAGAAAGCTGAAATCCTGATCATGTTTGATAGTCTCCTATTCCTTGCTCCTTCTTTGTTCCCTCTTGTATTCCTTTAACTATTCCAACCCCACTTACTTAATTGTCTGTATTTGAGGACTCCAACATTTGTGGTCCTTGAGGACCTAACTCTGGGCGACTTGTATCGGTGCGTGTGTTTGGTAATTTTTGATTGTGAGCTCCCGTTTTGTTAAACCTCATCTCTGGGCATTGCAGAGATCACGTGTCTTGTCTGGTTGAGGCTCAGAGAAGTGCTTCCAACCCCAAACCCCTGAGAACAGTCACCCCGCCTATCTGCCCCCAGTTGAGGTCCCAGACTGTTTGGGCATGTCTATTTCCGCTCCTCCGACTTGCAGGCGGTCAATTTTCCCTCAGTTAAATATTATCTCTGGGTTTTGGCTCCTTGTGAATCCTTTTCTTCCTTTGACTATTTCCTTGACATTCTGCAAACTCAGAAGTGTGTTTCACACCGTGCATGCGCTGTACCTCATCCTCAATCTGGTTCCTTAGCGAGCAGGCTTTTGTCATGACGTTGATGTCCGCCGTCCTAGTCACTCTGTTGCCAGCCACCCTTTCTCTGCTACCCACTGGTCCTCCCTGAATCCCTTACTCATTCTCCTGTGGTCTTTCACACCGAACCTCCTTGAACGGTCCTTGCCTCGCCTGCCAGCGCTCCCTCCCTGCACAGCCCTGCTTCATTGTCCCTGCATCTCGGGATCACTGTGGGAGCATCCCTCAGGGAGGAGAAAGCTCCCTGCTGGCTTCGCCTGGCGACCTGCACCTCCACGGGCCCAGGGCCACTGTGGCCCTGAGCTGGTGACATTGTAGGGGAAGGGAGGCAGAGGCAGGAGTGGGCAGCACTGGGGTGGGGACACACTGGGGTGTTTGGGTCTTGAAAGCAAAATCAGCAGGTGCAGCCTGGGCCAGAACAGCCCTGGCAACGCACTCCCAGCCCCATGACAAACCTCGCCTGTGAAAAGAGCAGAACAAAGCAGCCGTGTCTCAGCGGACAGCAAGTGCCTGGTGAAGCGGTGGGACTGCTTGAGGGTCCGGGCGGTGGCCGGCGCTCCGTGTGTTTGGTCAGGCGGGCTGCCAGCCCATGCCCTGTCTCCCGGGGCCTCCGCCCTCCACCCCAGTGTCTACAGCAGTAAATCACCTGCGTGCCCTCTGTGAGGGGAGAGGGGTCTGGGACCCGGGGCCGGGTGGAAAGAGGGCTCCCTACACAAAGACCCTCTGCTTGTTCCATTGTGGCTGAGAATGACTGTCGGGTCAGAACTGGGATGGAGTGGTGGGAACAGGCAGGCAGAGGTGTGTCCTGGTGGCCTGTACTTTGCAAACCCCTGCATGCCTGCTGGTCACCTGGGGGTCCTGCCTAGGCACAGGCTGTACCTAGGGAAGTCTAGGGTGAGGCTCCGAGGCCCTGCCAGGCTCCCTGGGGTGGCCTGAGTTGGGAACGGGTCCCAGAGGGTTCACATCAGCAGCCAAAAGTGACCCCGCCACATGAGGGGGCTGGGACCAGGTCACTGTGCTCCCGGAGGGATGACTGGAGATGGAAGAGCTTCCTCTCCTGCCCGGCAGCACGGGGGTGGCAGCGGTGCACCCCCTGGGGGAGAAACGCCTGGGCTGTGCCTGGCCAAATGCCGATGCAGAGTGAGCCTCGTTCCAGCAATTCCACGGCACCTGCCTCTGCATCTTGGCCCTGACCATCAGAACTCCCGTTCTGGGGCTGTCTGTGCAGCCCCGAATTCCCAGAGGTCCTGGAGTTTCCACTGTTCTGGAAGGTTCTCTTCCCCCGTCATCTCATCTGAGAGAGCGAGACAGCTGGGAGGCCGCGCCCCACTCCTCTCCGGGGACACAGCCACGGCCAGGACGGTGGAAACGAGGTGCTAATGCCCAGCCTCGAGCACGTTGGCCCCCAGACCCAGCATCTGGTTTCCATTTGCCGCTGCCGCAGGCCCGAGTGAGCAAAGCCTCGACCTTCGTAACTCTTGGAAAATCGTGTGGAAGGGCCAGGTCCGGCCCCCACAGTCCCAGTTGGCCGGGAGTCTGTCCTCAGAGACCTCTGCCCGCGCGTCTTCCCGGGGTGTTCGGAAGGCAGGCAGGGCCCAGAACAGGAGGTGGGGCTGGAGGGGTCGGTTCCTGGAATGAGGGAAGCAGTTCCTGGAATGAGAACAGAGGGCGCTCCTGAGCACCAGGGAACAGGAGGAGGCGCTCAAGTCTCTTCTCGCCCTCCGTCTCCCAGGTGTGCTGGAGAGAGGCAGGGCTGTGTCTGCGGCGCCCACTCGCTGGGACCCCCGGGTGCAAACGGAGGACGGGCCCCGTGGAGGGGAGGACTTGTGGGGTCAGAGTCCATGAGGGGACTCAGAAAGTTCTAGGAGAAACGGAGTTAAGAGCTCAGCGTGTTTTGGTGCCCCACGTTGGAAACGCATGCACAGTTGATTCATAATGCATCTTTCCCATGAGCCTTTTGAAAACTCTCTGTACTTTTAGAGATGACAGGGCCATGAAGAAACGAACTTGTCACACCCACTGATTGGAGGACTCCCCCCGCCCCCACTTGGGGACAGTGGTCTGCACTGGTCGAGGCCACTGGCTGTGGTCTCACAGGCCTGGGCTGAGTCCTGGTCCTGCACTCACCCCAGGTGGGTCATGCACTCTCTTTGGGACACATTGTCCTTCTACAAAGAAAAAAATTGAGTTGGACAAACAAATAATTCAGCTTAGCACATAGGAAACCGTTAACAAAACGTGGCAAGCATACATTATCCATCCATCCATTCACCCATCCATTGAACAATCCATCCACTCACGTACACGTCCACCCACCCATCCATCCACTGAACAGTCTCCCCATCTATTAATCCATTCACCTGCTCATCCATCTGATCTACGTGATGAAGCTGACTCAGAGCCCGTGTGGCCCAGAGGGTCTCCCACCCCGGGGGGCTTGTTAGCAGGGCTGATCCTGGACACACCCTCAGAAATTCTGATCCAGGCAGCCCGTGGTGGAGCCCAGGAGCCTGTGTGGCGAGCAAGCTCCCAGGTCCTGCTCAGCCCCCTCTCAGGAGACGCCGGCCCAGGACCTCACCTCAGTTTGCCAGGGAGGAAACTGAGGCAGAGGAGGCCACTTCCTCAGCTGTGCAACCAGGGCCCCTGGCCGGGCTCTTGCCCCTCCCCCTCCTCCACCGCCTCTGTGGGTGGGGGCGAGTGTGACCAAGAGGCCCGAGGGGTGGCTGCAGCCCCCACGCTGCCTCCCCTGCCCCCAGCCGCCCTGACTCCCACACCGAGCCTGTCGGGGTCTGGGGATTTATTCCTCTGCACCAGCTTTTGTTCTTTATTTCCCACATTATTTACGTCCCTGCCTTTTCTCCCCGGCCGGCTGCTCCAACGTGCTGTTGCTTTGGCCATGGCCACATCAATCTGCAGCCCGGGAGCCTCACTCTCCTGTCCGGTCCCGGGAGGCAGGCAGCAGCTGTCCGGGTGCGTGGATGGCCCCGGCTGGCGTTCTCCGTGGAGAGGACCATTGTGAGGCCACCCCAGGACCACAGGGTCACACAGGCCAGAGGCGGCTCTCGTCTGTGGCCCAGAAGGGAGGAGACCTGGGATGGAGCACGCAGGAGGGGCCATGGGCTAGGTGACCGGACCCATCCCGCCCCTGCCCCAGTCGCTGCCAGGGCGACCCCCAGACTCCAGGGCCGTGCTCTGTAAAACGGGCGTGGGGGGTGCCCGGGGTGCCCGGATCGAAGCCTGCAGGGCCCCAGGTGTGTGACAAGCACATTGCAAACCTTGCTTCATGAATGAACAGAAGTTCACAAGAAAGGCAGGGGCTGGCTTCCTGATCAGTGTTGGGCAAATTCTCCGCTGAGCAGAGATGTCCTATGGGTGACCCTGTGGCTGGCTGGGAGACTGCCTGCCTAGCCCATGCAGGAGGCTGAAAGGGCTCGGGGCACCTCTGCCTGCCCTTTAAAAGCTTGAGAATGAAGGCTAATAAGCAGACTTGTTCACCGAAGCTTCTCTCCGGTGCTCCTTGTCAAAGAACGCTGCTACCCCACCACCCCAGCTGTGCGGGCCTCGCAGGACAAGTCTGCCCGTCCTGAGTTGAGTGCTGACCCCAAGGTCGGGTCCAGTTCTGTCCCCGGCAGCTGTGAGGGTGGCCTGGCTTGGGAAACAGCCCTAGAGACAGGAGTGAGGGCCGAAAGGGGAGCTTCTACTGGACTCGGGCTGGGAGAGGAGAAGGCAGAGGGGGCTGCACAGGGCCGGTCAAGGGCAGAGATGTGTTCTTCAGCCCCAAGCCCTGGCGTGCCTGGAGCCACTGGAACCACATGAGATGAGACAGGGTCTCCCCCAGGCCTTCGAAGGCAGCTCCTCCAGCCTCCAGAACCCAGAACTGTGCAAGAATTTCTGCCGTTGTGGGTGGCAACTTGTGAGGGGAACCCTAGGAAGCCAGTGCAACAGGACGACTAGTTTCTTTGCTGGAGGCCTTGTCAGGGCCTCCATAGTGACCATGACTTCTGGGACATGGGAGGTGGGGGGCAGAGGTGTGAGGAGGAGCATTTGCCAAGGAGTAGCTCACTGGAGTGTGTCTTGAAGAACACACTTCGGGGGAGGCTGACCTCTGGCCCTTGGAGGGGAAGGAGGAGGGAGGGTGGGGGAGACCTTCGCAGTTAGACCTTCTCTAGAGTGGGTAGGGGCAGCAGAAGCAGAGACCCTGCCCCAGGTGCCAAGAGGTGAGAGGGTTTTTGCACCACAGGCAAGGGGTGTCCCGGAGCGGGTTTGGGGCAGGCTATGCAGGGAGGAGGTCCCTGAAGGACCCCTCCTAGTCACCTTTCCCCGCTCTGCTGCCTGCCCTGAGATCCCTACTAGGGTGGGGGTGATGGGGGCTCCTGATCCTGGGGCCTGGGCTAGGGTAGCCGGGAGCTAAGGGTTAGTCATAATTGCGACTATGATCTGAGATTTCAGACCCTGTGCCGAGCGACTGAAGCATATTAATTCATTTACCGCTCGTGACCCTATTCGCTGATTTACGGATGAGAAGTGGAGGCACAGAGGCTGAGGTAGTGTGCCCCACCCAAGCCACACAGGTGGTAAACACGAGGCCAGGTTTCACGATCAGGTTGTCTGACTGCTCTTAGCCGTGATGCCCCACACCAGCTCCCCGCTGGCGGGGAGGGGGGACTTGGGAAGGCAAGAGAGGGGGCATTCTTTCACTCAACCCTGTTGTCCACCTGCGTCCTGTCCCGGCCATGGTGCTGCTGGCACCATGGCAGAAGCCACATGCGGCGGCCTGACCACAGCACCAGGGACAAGAGCCACGGGGTGCTGTCGGGGCTTCTGGTCCAGCCTTACCCTCGGGCACAGGGTCCCGGGGCTCAGTTCCCCTCTGTGCACTGAGCTGGGTTTCCACACAGGCTGGAGGATGCGAGAAGGCAGAGCGTGGCATCTGTGAGGAGCCGGGTGTCCTCGGGGAGAGCAGAGAGGAGGGGGTGAGGCTGGGAAGACAGCCCTCCCCCACAGCCCTCAGGGAACAGGAGTGTGCGTGGGATGAACAGGACGCCCCGCCCCCAGCCCCAAACACCAGCCCTCACGCAGGGCTCCGCCCATCAAAGCGATCTCATCTAATCCTCGCCGCAGTTATGGTGGGCGCCGCGTGGTGGGAGGGAGATGGAGGCCCCGCCGTGGCCGTGCCTCCTGGCCACACTGCAGGTTGCACACAGCTGCTTGGCAGGGCCTGACTGTGACCAGGGGTAGCAGAACTCTGCGCGGGCAGTTAGGTGCTAGCCAGGAGCCGCCTGCGGGGTGTGTGTGTGTGTGTGTGTGTGTGTGTGTATGTGTATGCAGCTCGGCTTTTAACCCCAAGGGAGCTTGGAAAGGAGAAGCGCACACACGGCGGCGCGCACCTAGCCTCATGCTGAATCACTCCACGGGCAAGGCTGGGGAAGGCCATTCTCTTCCAGGCGCCTGCTCCGAGGCTGTTACCTGCAGGCTGCTCGACTTTTCAGTGACGCCCCTCCAGCCTGAGGAACACGGCTCTGGAGGACGAGTTCCTGTGCCTTCTCCCTCTGGGCCTCCGCTGAGCTGCCGCCACCCCTAGAGGCTTCCCCCAGCCTGCTGCAGCCCCCCACCCCACCCGCCGGCAGCCCTCAGAGTCACACAGCTGTGAATGTCCCACAGTTACCCTGCTCTCGTGCTTTCGGGCCCCACTGCGAAGTCCGTCTCTGTCAGGGTCAGCCCTCCCCAACTTGACCGTGTCCTGGAGTCACCCAGGGATGCTGTCAGGTGCGGATCCTGGTTCAGGAGCACCCGGGTGGGGTCTGAGACTGGGGTGCCGACTCTGCTGGGCGGGGGCCATACCTGGACAGCCCCTTGGTTCTCAGACCTGGGAGCTTGGAACAAAATGCTATGGCCCGGACCCCACTCCCAAAATCTCCTTCATCTCTGGGGGTGGGGCCAAGCCCTGCTTATTTATGAAGCTCGGCAGGTGATTCTCATGAGTGGCAGGGCCGAGAGCCCTGGCACGTGTGCGGTTTTATGTGGTCACGGTTGCTCAGGTTAGAAGCTCTCAGATTGGCCGGTGCCACGGCTCACTAGGTTAATCCTCTGCCTGCGGCGCCGGCACCCCGGGTTCCAGTCCCGGTCGGGGCTCTGGATTCTGTCCGGGTTGCCCCTCTTCCTGTCCAGCTCTCTGCTGTGGCCCGGGAGTGCAGTGGAGGATGGCCCAAGTACTTGGGCCCTGCACCCCATGGGAGACCAGGAGAAGTACCTGGCTCCTGGCTTCGGATCAGCACGGTGCGCCAGCCGCAGTGGCCATTGGGGGGGTTGAACCAACGGCAAAGGAAGACCTTTCTCTCTGTCTCTCTCTCACTGTTCACTCTGCCTGTAAAAAAAAAAAAAAAAAGCTCTCAGAAGGCAGAGAGCAGAGGCCTTAGCAAAGGGCAGGGCAGGCTGGGGCGGTCGGAGTGCTGCTGAGCTTTGTACAGGGGAGCCGTGTACCGTGTGGGGACTTTGAGAGCTCTGGAGGAGGGCAGCCGCCCAGCCACTGCAGTCCCAAGGCATCTGGGAACCTACCGACACCACCCACTGCGGGGCACGGACAGACCCCTGCCCAGGCAGGACTAGGAGGGGGCCCAAGGAGCAGCTCTACCCCTCAGCCCAGCTGGGTTTGTGCCTGCCAAGGACTCCAGCCCTGGCACCCAGGAACTAGGTCACTGTGCTGAGAAGTCACAGGGCGCCCTCTGCTGGGACGTTAGAGGCATTTCTCTCAGGGGAATCCAGAGGGTGCAGGAGGGCGAGACTGGCTTCCTCTAAACCCCTGAAAATGGGCAATCGGAGAGGGCAGAGCTTGGAAGCTGGTCTGTGTCCGTTTTCTGGGACTGACCCCGGGATCCGCAGAGCTGAAATCCGGGTCTGGGGAGGGGTCACAGGGGCACAGAGCATCACACAGGAGTTCCTCCTGCCTGCTCGTAGACAGTGGGGAGGTTTTCAGTTTTTCCCTCAGCTTTGCTAAACGTGTGCTCCACAGTCTCAAAGTAGGGGAATCCTTCAGAACCGGCTGAGGACCATGAATGTGCCCTGGGCCTTGCGCTCTGCCCTCTGGGGTTTGGTCTAAGGCTCAGGGGACGGCTAGTGTGTGTGGAGGGCTGGGCGGCATTGGGACCCCAGTTCCCCAGCCTGCCGCGGTGCTGTACCCGGCACAGGCTCACGACCCACAGGGCCTGCGCCAGTCCCCTCTGTGCTCCTCCTGGACCGAGGCAGCCTGCTTCCCTCCCTCCCTTCCCTCTCTGCTCCAGAAACCTGAATGGAAGGAGACATGAAAGAAAAAGACTGCAGCTCTCTCCAGCTCAGGTTACCAGCAGGCAGCCTCCCCATTCAAAAATAAACCCGAGGGGAGCAGCAGGGGGGCCTGAGCCGGGAGGCAGGGAGCTGGTAGCGCTGTGTGGCGTCCAGGCTGTATTTTTAGGACTGCTATTTAGGCTTGGCCTGGGGACAAGGGGCTGGGAAATGCAAGGCATTTCCTCTTCCTGTCAGCGGAGACGCGGAGTGTGTGTGAGTGTGTGCACCGGGCCCGCCACCTTCCCACGAGGAGCACACACAGTCCTCTTCCTCCGCGCTGGCGCAGCCCTCCCAGTCCCGCCTGCCCAGCCCACAGCACGAGCGGGGTCCTGCACGAGAGGAGCCCTCTGCGCCCCGTCCACAGCTGGGCAGCTCCTCACCCACGCCAGGGGCTGGCCTCTCAGTGCTGACATCCCCGGGGGGCCGTCAGAGACGACACCACGGGCTCGTCACCAGCTGTGTGTGGTGTGTGAGTCCCTTTAACCACTCCATGCTGCAGGCACCCAGCGGCACGACAATGGCCCCTGCTTTGTAGGGCGCTGGGATGCTCCTCGGAGTTCATGGGTGCGAGACGATCAAATGCTTGTGACAGCCCTGGCGGGTGGTGAGGGCCGGGAAAGGGCCGTCACTGCTCCGAGGACCACTGCACAGCAGCCCCGAGCTTGGGCAGAGCCGGGGCTACCGGTGGTGAACTCGGCAGCCAGCGCCTGTGATCTTTGGAGCTTGTTCCATTGGAGGCCCGGCTGCTGCCCCTGAGAGCTGTAGATCCTCTGATCGGTCCCTCATGGAGGGAGGGGTCTCCCCTACCCGCTACGAGCGCAGGAAATACAGTCAGAGCTGCCGTATTGGCGTGGCGGGCAGCGTGGGGGGCTTTGTAGAGTCGCTTCTCAGGGCCTCCTGTGCCTAACGGGTGAAGGCAGAGGGAGAAGGCAGACCGTGGGGTATTAGCCAGTCCGCCGAAGGAAGCGCAGTGCCTGGCAGCCCACGTGGGCAGCCGCCTCAGGGATGTTATGCTGAAGGAGATAACCAGGCCCCAAAAGCCACGTGCTGTGCAAGTCCACGCACAGGAGGTCCTCAGGGCGGTCGGAGGCACAGAGCAGGAGGCCGGGCGGCTGGGCGCAGGGGAGGGGACCAGGGGGCCGCTGTGTCCTCGGACGCGGCTCCAGCTTTCCCAGAGGGGAAGAGCTGCGGAGGTGCAGCCGTGCCGTTGTGAACCCATGGACTTCCCGCCTCGGCGCGGTTAGCGGGTAACTCCTGTTGTCTGTCACCAAACAGATGGACTAAGGAGAGGGAGAGCAGCTAAAGTAATGGTTGCTTTGGTCTGTTCTAGCCCTCCTTCTGCACACTAATTTCTCTCTCTTCGCCTTCCTGTCGCGTTCCTCTCTCGCACATGGCTGCTGTCCCTGGCCCCTCTGGCACACAGGCTGTCCACTGCACAGCGCCAGGCAGCTCCGTTCTCCGAGAACCCAGTGCTCACGGCACCTTCTGCAGTTGTGCAGTGCACAACCTCTTCAACTGCATGATTGAGTGAGCGTCTGGTCTCTCTGAGTGGAAGGCAGTCCCTAGGGCCCCATCTCCTGAATTTATGCAAAGTAGGCAGAAAGAAGTACAGCATACTGACCTGATCGTTCCCCGACTTTGTCCCTCTGTACGTTGGGCAAGGCTGTTCCATGGTGGGTTTCTTAGCCTGAGACCACAAGCCCTTGCTGATGCTGGCGTTCCCTGCCACCCCTTTCCCGAGGGCTTACTGGACACGCGCAGCACGTGGGGCGCTGTGGTGAGCTGGAGACGGCTCAGATCGCGGTCCTTGCTCTCACAGAGGCTGCTTGGAGGAGACAGCAGAAACAGAGAGATAAACAGGCACGACCCCATCCGACAGGAACAGGTGCCACAGAGACAGGGGCTGGGACCCTGGCGGGATGCAGGAGGAGGCTCCCTGAAGGGAGTAGCACCGGGTTGTCGCCCGAGTGATGTGGCCAAGCAGACCTGGGGGCAGGAGGGGAGGAGCCAGGCCCTGCTGGCCGCTTGTTGTCACGCTCGCTCCTTCTCCACGCTGCCTCTCCCAACGCCGCGGCACAAGAGGAGAAAGTCCTCAGGGGCCTTCGTTTGCAGGGGGAGCCCGGAGGCCGCCACCTGGTTAAACCACAGATCACATGGACCTGCGACCGGCCCAAAGGACAGGAGGTTGCCCGGTGCGGTGACGGGACAGCCGGGATGGCCAGGTCTGTCTGGGGGAAGAACAGACTTTCCTCCACTCCCTACAAGAGCGGGGGTCAGAGGGCCTGGGAGGGGTGGCTGTGTGACTGTGGGGAAAGGGCTCGGCCCCTCTGTGTCTTGTTGGTAACAAGGAACAAGCAGCCACGGTGTCCCCCTTGGAGGGGCTGCGAGGAGCTGAGGAGGCTGTGTGCACGGTGCTGGGCCGGCGTTCCCGCGGCGCTCGCCTTCCCGAGGGTGTTCTGCCCGCTGGCCAGATTTCTCCGTTTGTCAGCCTCTTCTTCTCCAGCTCTGCGAATGCCTGCTCAATTCTTTCCCAAGAGGCCTGACCTACAGGAGGCAGAGCTGCGCCCGGGGCCTGCGTGAGCAGGTGCTGCTTCCCAGGCTGTGCAAACCGATGTTTTTAGCTGGAACTCGTGGGTGTCTACATTGCAGCTACAGGGAAGAGAGTCCCTTACTGCATTCTGCCAGCAAAGCCTTCCATCCATTCACCCGCCGCCCGAGAGTGTGCTCTCGAACACTGGGCTCTGTGAGATGCTCTGATAGTTTTCAATGGAAATGCCCCAGCCCACATTCTCCCACGGAGCCTGTGGCTACACTTTATGTGGGGTGCCACCCGCCCCCAACAGGAGGCAAGTGTGAGGGGAAGGGCAGGAAGGCAGAGGGGAGGGAGGTGCCCTCACCTGCCCACTTCTCGAGGCTTCTGCAAGGAGTGCCCTTGTGAGCTGAGCCTCTTTGAGGTAAGCATTGCCCTGTGTGGCCTTTCTTTCTCCTCCTCCTCCTCCTCTTCTTCTTCTTAAAGATTTTATTTATTTATTTGAGAGGTAGAGTTACAGTGACAGGGAGAGACAGAGAGAAAGGTCTTCCGTCCGCTGGTTCACTCCCAAATTGGCCTCAATGGCAGGAGCTGCGCCGATCCAAAGCCAGGAGCCAGGAGCCTCTTCCGGGTCCCCCTCATGGGTGCAGGGGTGCAAGGACTTGGGCCATCTCCTACTGCTTTCCCAGGCCAGAGCAGAGAGCTGGGTCAGAGGAGAAGCAGCCGGGACTCGAACCGGTACCCATATGGGATGTTGGCGCCACAGCGCCGGCCCCTTCTTCTTTTAGATTAAAAAAATGTTGTGGTAAAACACCCATAATACAAAGCTTGCCATTGTGGCCACACTTGGGGATACGGTTCTGTGGCCCAGAATCCATTCGTAGCCTTGTGCATCACCGCCATCCCCATCCGGAACTGTTGCAGCTCACAGAGCTGAGCCTCTGAGCCCCTTAAACCAGAAGCCCCCACCTCCCCCAGCCCTGGCAACTCCCACTGTCTCCACGAATTTGACTACTCCAGGTGCCCCGTCTGAGTGGAATTCCAGCGTTTGTTTCTTTCCGATTGGTTGATTTCACTCACTCCATGTCCTCCAGGTTCAACCACATTGTAGCATGTGTGAAGATCACCTTCCTTTAAAAAAAAGTTGTGTTTACTCATTTATTTGAAAGGGAGAGAAAGAGAAAGAGAAGGGGAGGGGAAGGGAGGGAGAGAGAGAGGGAGAGAGAGAGGGAGAGAGAGAGAGATCTTCCATTGACTGGTTCATTTCCCAAGTGGCTGCAACAGCCAGGGTTGGGCCAGGCTGGTGTCTACACCCGAGGTGGGATCACCAGGTCAGCCGGTGTTGCCCCAGATGCTGCCTCATTTTTCACAGCCTGGGGGGCTCTCTTCTAACCAGAGGCTGCGTGTCCACGGCCAGAGGAGCCTCCCAGGTGCCGCAGAGCGCCTACTGTGGGCCCGGCGCTCAGGTCACCCATGTGCGGTGATGTCACTGTCCCCTGGTGCAGAAGAGGACGCTCATCCGGGTTCTGTGGCAGGCGACGGCTCCTCCCACCCTCCTCCACTCGACTGCTTCCCACTTTCCTGCCAGGAGGCGTCCTCCGCTCAGTGTGCGCTGCCCCCGCGGGGCCTGAGCCTGGCCGTGGCTCCAGGGGCTAATCAGGCAGCCGTTCCCCCGAATGTGCTGAGTGGTTCAGTGGGAGTTCCGTGCCCCAAACCTGGCCAGTCACACAGGCTACAGGCATCTTCTGGAAATTTCCTAAGTGTTTGCAGAAGTGGAGTTTTGCTTTCAACCATTTTTTTGTAAAGTTTCCATCCAGGAACAATTTTTTTTAAGACTATGTATTTTATTTGAAAGGCAGAGATACAGAGAGAAGGGGAAAGAGAGAGAGAGAGAGAGAGAGAGAGAGACAGAGAGAGAGAGACAGAGACTGCCATCTGCTGGTTCACTCCCCAAAGAGCTGTGCCGATCCAAAGCCAGGAGCCAGGAGCTTCTTCCGGGTCTCCACGCGGGTGCAGGGGCCCAAGGACTTGGACCATCTTCTACTGCTTTCCCAGGCCATAACAGAGAGCTGGATCGGAAGAGGAGCAGCCGGGACTAGAACCGGTCCCATAATGGGATGCCAGCGCTGCAGGTGGAGGCTTAACCTATTGCACCACAGCACCAGCCCCTCAGTTGGATTTGCTGAGATAGAAAGTGAGCCTTCAGTGGCTGTGGACACTTTTCTCACCCCTTAGGAAGACTGAGCAGAGTGTGAAGCCAGTGTGGAAACCTGGGGCCAAGAGGTGGGAAGAGAATAACTCCAGTGTCGTTGGAGCACCTGGGTCTTACTGCCTGAAGCGACTGTCTGTCCCCGCGCTCCTCAGTGACGGGAGCCAACACAGCTTCTTGGCTTAAGCAAGCAAACTGCAGCTCTCCCTCTTGCACCCAAGATCAGACAGGAAATGGTGCCCATCCCTAAATAGTGTTCCCAACGTAGCTCTGGATCCCAGTTCGGGATCAGGACTAACCACGTCCAACTCTCACCAGACCCTAGCACCGGTCCTCTGGGGTGGAAGCGAGATCCTGGCTGAAGCGTTGCAAGAATCCATGTAGTCAGTCACAAAGCACACAGGGCTCCCGAGCTGTACCTACACAGGGGTTGGCAACATCCAGCCCAAGGGCCAAACCCAGCCATCTCCTGCTTTTGTATGGCTTGCAAGCCAACAATGCTTTTTACATTTTTTCAATGTTGGGGAGGGAAAAAGACTATTTTGTATCATGTGAAAATTATATGAAGCTCACATTCCAGCATTCATGAATAGTGTTTTATTGGAAGGCAGCCACATGTGTTCGTTTACATATTGTCTTTTGCTGGCTGCAATGCAGAGCTGAGTAGTTGCCAAAGAGAAGTCTAAAATGTTTACTCTCTGCCCTATGGAGAGAAAGCTGGCCGACTCCTGCCACCCCCGGGCTTCCTGCCCGAGCTGCACATCGCGTCCTGCCCTGGCCCTTAAAGAAGCAGGACCTTCATGGAGTCGGCTAGTGCTAGTGCGTGAAAAGCACTCGGCACGGGGCCTGGCAGCCCCTTCGTGCTCAGTAGCCCAAAGCCAGGAGCCAGGAGCTGCTTCTGGGTCTCCCACAAGGGGGCAGGGGCCCAAGTCCTTGGGCCCCCTTCTGCTGCTCTCCCAAGAGCGTTAGCAGGGAGCTGGATCAAACGTGGGGCAGCCGGGACTTCCGGTGTGACCTTGGCTGGGTGTTCCGTCTTGCTGGCTTCGGTTGGTTCCTGCAAAACAGGAAGAACAGGGTCCCTGTGAAGATCAGGTCGGTCATCGTGTGGACAGCGCCTGGGAGACTGCTCGGCCTCGTGACACCTCAGCAGGAGGCGGCCGGGATTGACTGTCTTAAAGGCAGGAGATCCTGGCGTGTGTGTGTGTGTGTGTGTGTGTAAGTGTGTATGTGAGCTGGATGAGATATTCATTTTGGGGAAAAGAAAGAGAAATAGGGTCAGCCTAGGATAAGGCCTGGGAAGACCACCGAGCTGCCAACTGCCCCGGCCTCCCCCGTGTATGGCCGGAGTCACCCCCGATTGTGTCTTGCTCTGCCTGCTCTGCCCTGGCAGCCCTTCTGCTGGTGGGCCATGGCCCAGAGGAGCCCGGCCTCCGAGCAGGCCCAGCAGCCTGGGGTGTAGGGAGGAAGGCAGAAGAGTGATGGCAACCTGGGTCCTGGGTAGGGGGGACCTTCTGGGCCATCCCCTCTACTCCCAGTCCATGGGACGTTTTAGGCCCAGAGAGTGAGCTGGATGGAAATAGACAGAATTGAGGGTGCTGGGAGGTCTGCTCAGGCTTATGGCTGACCCGGAATTTCCGGAAGTGTTGTGGGAAGGACCTCTGTGAACCCAGTGCCTCCCCAGTCTCGGGCTGTGTCCAGCCCGTCCATCACCTGGCCCAGCCCAGTCCCCTCCCCAGACACTCCCTGCTGTGTTCCCAACCAGGGCCCAGCCCTGCAAACCCTGCAGTGGATACAGGTGGCAGGGGAGCAGGGCAGGGCGGGAGGGCCTTCCTGGGCCAGTGAGGCACTGTTCCCTGCTCCACTGAACCAGCGATGGCATCAGGGAGCGGTGGGGTGGCAAGAACCCAGTCTGGGGAGCAAGCACACGGTGTTGATGACACACACGCTCACGCACACAAGCATACACATGGCATTGATGACACACATGTTCACACAAGGCAGTGATGACATGTGCACCCAGGCACACAGTCCCCACCACACAGAGGAGCACACCCAGACCCCCTGGGGCACACACACGTCTTCCTGCCCATCCTCATGCTGCTGGCACCACCCGGGCTCCCGGTGTTCTGCAGACATCTCTGCCCGCCTGCGCTTGTCTGGAGGCCAGAGCAGGCTGATTCCAGCCTCCCGGAGCGACCATGAGCACCATGGAGGCCCCCGCAGGTCAGCAGGTTCCCATACCTGGAGGCACACCTGGGGGCCTTGGGTCAGAGTCCCCAGCGCAGCGTACCCAGTGCACACCTGGTGAACCAGAATCAGTGGTGGTGCTGACCAGGGAGGGAGGGCTGGCATCTGCCAGGCTTTCCATGGGCACAGGGGCTGGATGCCCAGGCCCCACACTGCGCAGATGTGGGAAGCCAGGCCGAAGGAGGGAGGCACACAGTAATCGGACGGCTGAGCCAGGGCCAGAACCAGGTCTCACTCCTGCCCCCAAGCTCCAGCTCTGCAGAGGTCCCCGTGCCCCCCACCAGCCCTGAGTGTCTCTCCACCCCTGCCTGCCTCCTGGCAAGGGGGCCAGCTGGCTGTCACATTCTGCAGGCCCTGGGGTGCCAGAAGCCGAGGTGACTGTCTCCACCCCCATCTCGCATGTGGAGGGCCCCTGGTCAGAGGCCCGCCTTAGTGAGGGCCAGGGCTGGGTTCCCTGCAACCACAGATGTTCCACACAGCACGCCGCGCCCCCCACCCCACTCCTGGGAGGCCGGAAAGGGGAGTCCACACACTGCCCAAACATCTGGGCTTTGCAGAGCGAGCCAGGCTGCGCCATGCAGATGTGCGCAAACGTCTCCATGCTGGGTGTCGGCTGAGAGCAGACATCTGGAGGGAGGGCGCTCGTGTTGTGGGGGAGACACATGGTTCTGTTCTGTGATGCAGGGTAGAGCTGGCACAAAGCTGGGGGCGGAGCATGGCCCGGGACGTCACTCCCCGACCTGGTGGCCAAGGCGCAGGGAGATGGTGTAGACGGCCCAGGCTCACGTAGCACGCCAGTGGCAGCATTGGTGCACATGGCAACTGTGCAGTGGCACTGTCTAGTCGCATCCTGTGCCATGAGCAGCCCAAGGGTTTCTGGGGGACCGATCCCAGTGTACCCTTCTTGCCTCAGCATCATTCACAAATGGAGGAATTCTGCAAAGGGGACAGCGGGCCCCTGGGAGGCACTTGTTTTGCCGTGTCTGGTACTGGGCAGGGGGATTCGGTCAGAAGCAGAGCTAGCCCCTCTGCCCAGGCCAGTGGCCAGTGGGTGCGGAGGCCCGCTCTCCCAGGGCTTCGGAGAACAGACACCGCTTCCCAAAGGAAAAACAAGCTCTTGCCACAGAGGCTGGCTGTGGCCAGCAGGGCTATTTATTTTTCTGTCCCTAAGCCCTTAAGTCATCTGTTTACACAGGGAAGAAAAGGAGCTGGGCTCCGTGTCTCAGCCCGGGGCCAGCTCTCCTCCAGCCTGGGGCCTTGCAGGCTGGAGCCAATGGTGGCAATGGTGGTGGTGGGAGTTCTCTGGGCCTGCACTCTCAGAGCCACAGGGGGCACTCCCACGCAGGGCTCCACTTGGGCCTGGCCATGGCCTCCTCAGACCCAGCGGAAGTTCTCAGGTCTGCTTGGCCGGCCAAGCGGCTCCACACTGGAGTTGCGATGTGGCTTTGCCACGCTCTGTGCTCCTGCCCACTCCCCTGCCCCGCCTGCACCAAGGGCACCAGGGTCCAAGAGCCCAGGGAAGATGCTGCCAGCTCATCTTGCCTTCCTTCTCCCTGGAGTCTTAGGTGTCCCCTCCTAAGAGGCCATCTGGGGAAGGGGCGGCAGTGTGGCCGGGCCAGGAAGGGCAGCCGGGGGAACTTTGCTCCTAAAGGCTGTCCTGCCTCGTCCGCGATGCAGGTGGAGAGTTCCTGGCTGAAGCAGGGATGAAGGCCCGGGGCTGGCTAGGGGCTTGGCCACAGGAGGAATTAACCCAGGACAGTGTGGCCGGGATGCTGGCAGACGGGCAGGGTTCTCCGGGGCCTGCCACGAGTCGCTTGCAGGACACGCAGCGTCTCCCCGAGAACTGTGTCGAGAAAAGGCACTGCCTGAGGCAGGCACGGGGCAGGGAGAGGGTGTCTCCCCTCGCACCTGGGACGCCGCTCTGCCCTGTGGCCCGTGTCTCTCGGGTTAGGGGACGAGATCAGAAAGGGCTCCCAGCTGAGGGTCATGGGCCGGGTCACAGGAGCCCATCCTGCCCCCTCCAGCTTCCAGTGAGCAGGAAGGGCCGCGTTGCCAGTGCTGAGCACTCCCTGCCGACGCAGGTGCCCGCGGTTTCCCTGCCTCTGCACAGACCTGCCGTGATCCCGTCCACGTGGCTTGCGTGGTCCAGGCTCGGCCTCCCCCGGCGTTGACAAGGCAGCTGAGAGATGGGGGAACCAGGACCTGGGGGCTGCCTGACGTTCCCATTGCTTTTGTCTGCCTGGCAGTGCTGGGAGGAAGGGAAACCGCCCCCTCTTTGGAATCCTTGACCTTCCTCTCAGAAGCGGCAGCCCGGCTTCAGCTGTTCCAGTCAAAGATGGCGGCCAGCGTGTGCGTCACCTCTCTGGCTGCCATCCTGGACGCTGGACCAGTCGCAGGCAGCAGGGTCAGGGCAGGAGTCCCCCGAGGAGGCTGGGCAGCAGGGCCCACCTGTGTTCTGGAAGGAAGGGGCCAGTATTCCCCAGACACTCTGCCCTGGGGACCGTGGCCTGGCTTCCAGGGGTACCAGCTGTGCTCTCAAGTGACCAGGGCCCCAGTCAGACTGGTGTGACCTGTGCAGCTCAGAATGCTCCCGACCCACAAAGTCAGGTTAGGGTTAGGGATAGGGATAGGGATAGGGTTACGGATAAGGATAGGGTTACGGATAGGGATAGGGTTAGGTATACGGTTAGGGTTAGGGATACGGTTAGGGTTAGGGATAGGGATAGGGTTAGGGTTAGGGTTAGGGATAGGGTTAGGGTTAGGGTTAGGGTTAAGGTTAGGGTAGGGATAGGATTAGGGTTAGGGTTAGGGATAGGGTTAGGGTTAGGGTTAGGGTGGCAGGCTGGGCCCATGGCTGAGGATGCAGAGCTTCCCAAGCCCGCTGGCCCCTGCTCCTCCTCCTGGGACCTCCAAGAGACAGGGAGGGAGGACAGCCCCTCTGATGCCCCAGCAGCAGCCTGTGAACGGCGCTTCCCGCCAGGGCCTCTGGGCCTTTGCCTTGCAAGGCTGAGGTGAGTTCGAACCCACTGGGTGACCTTGGAGAGGCCACAGACCCTCTCTCGGAACACTGAAGGCAAGTTCCATCTTCTGCTTCTCTCTTCCTCCCCTCCGCGGGGAAGGAGAAAAGCAGTTCTTCAGCGAAGGCTGATGCGTGGGAGAGACACACCCCCCCTGAGCTCGCTGGTCTGCCCTTGAGACCAGACGCACAGAGGCACGTACTCACCAGTGCGTGAGTGCATGTGGCGTATGCATGTGTGCATGCACAAACACATGAGGGCAGGCACACAGCCACATGCACACTCATGCAGGGACACGCGGGCACTCGCACGGGTCTGTGTGCCCTCTCCCGCCTCTGATTTTGACAGTTCAGTCAGACTTCTTGATACCCGGGACCCGAGAAGAAGCCCCTGTAAAGTCGCCGAGTTGGGCGTCCCTGGGGCCGCAGAGGCGGCTGGGTTTGTGGTAACCGCGCAGACAGAAGCTGTGGTTTTGTGGCTCCAGTAGCCAGCTCATTCTCAAGTGCTGATTGCACTGTCTTGGAGGCTACTCATACCTTCTCCCAGCCCACTGCTCCCAAGGAGGGAAGCCCATCCATCAGCCCAGAGCCAAGGCCACAAAGGCGGAGAGAGAGGGGTTCCCTCGTCCGGGGTCCCGCAGTTGGTTTCAGGGAAGGAATGATGCTGCCTGCTGCCCCTCCCCCTCAGCTCCTCCTGGAGCTTAGCTGCTTAGGACCACGATCTGTCCTGTGTCTGAGACCGAGCTGGGGACATGGGAGGGGCTGAGACTGGGAGCAGAGGTGGCTGGAAGCAGAGCAGAACTCCAGGGTGAGTAACTGGGCCCCAGTCGGAGGAACTGTGCACTTGACAGTTCCTGGGGGACAGCCAGGGGAGCAGCTGTGCCCCGAGGGCTGGCCTCAGCCCCTGACCTGGACCCGGGCAGGCTGGCATGCCCTGGGCTTCCTCTCTGGCGTCCAGCCCCTTCCCTGGAGGCCACTCCTGACAGGACAGCTGGTGCCCAGGCCTCTGCATGGGAGACGGCCTGTGGTGAGGCCACCTGATGGCTCCTCATCAGCTAGTGTCCTGTAGCCCCCACCCCTGTCCCCTGGGGAGCCTGGGGACCTCCCCTCCCCCAGAGCAGGAGGAGCCCCTCTCTAAGCACCTTTCATACTCTTCCCTTCTCCCTCCCCGCCGGCACCTTGATTGGGGTGGACGTGGGGAAGGGAAGGCCTGTTACTAAGGCCCCGGTGAGCTGCTCTGCGGCTGGACTGTCCACAGTCAAGTCTGCACTCTCCACGCTTTCAGTACCTGCTGGGGCTGGACATGCTCCTGCTGTGCCCAGGACTCCAGCAGGCACAGGTGGCCACTGGGTAACAGGTAGCCATGGGCAGGTCTGTCCTGCTAACAGTGAGCCATGGCAGCAACAGCTGAGTCACCTACCCCTGCTGCATATGCACACTCTTGTTAGCACCTCTCACATGTTAATACATGGGATCTGCATACGACAGTGTCAGCACACTGTCCCCCGTCACAGAGGAGGAAAACAGCGCTCAGAGAAGTTAAAGGCTTCTCCTGAGGTCACACAGCCAGGGCTTTGGGTCTCAGGAGCCCCGGGCCTGAAACACTTTTGTGAACTGCCCCTGGACTCTCAGGGGGTTTGTCTTCAGCCCCTCTGCAGCACTGCTGAATCTACCACAAACTCTTCCCGGGTGCCGCGGGCCAGCCCCGACTTCGGTGAAGGGTGGAGACGAGTGACTCTTTCTAGGCCTTCCCGGCTGTGCCTCCTGCTGCTGCCTCGCCCCACCCCCACGCCCCGGCCCTGCCTCTGCGGGGGTCAGGAGTGCACCCTCCCTGCGGAAAGCCTCCTGCTGTGGCCTGCCCCTCCCCCTTGTCCTCCCCAAACAGCTGAGCCTGTGCAATGTGAGAGGAGAGGGTTTCCAGAAAGCACCCAGAGGTCACTCTGGGCTGGCCCTGACCACGGTCCTGAGGAGCCACGGTGAGAGAGAGGCGGCTGACTGCTGGGGGCGTGGGGGGGCTGGGGCTGCGGCTGCGGCGGCTGGCTTACAGAGGAGCGGCTGCCAGAGAAGATGGAGTGGGCACCTGCACTGTCCCACCGAAGCCTGCCCTCCTGGGGCCCCTGTTCCCCCTCCCCAGCTGGCCCTCCCACCTGACCAGCCTCCCATCTCCACCAGCCCACCTAGACAGCCCAGGCAATGCTCAGCACACCCACCCTACTCCCATCACACCACACAGCCTGCCCCAAGCCCACACCCTCCCTAAGGCTCCTCTGGCCTGCATGCCCTCTCCTATCACCAGCCCCACCCACATCTGAAACCCAAACCACCACCCCTCCACCATCCAGCCACCTCCCCACCCAGACTCAGCCCCTCCCCACTCACCTGCTCCGGCCTTCCTACCTGGTCCCCATTTCTTTGATCTGGGCCGCACCATGCAGGCTCTGACCGAGGCAGGTTTTCCAGCTCTTCTGGGACTGCCCCAGAACCACTCCAGGTGCTCCACACTGCAACACGGGTGTTTTCCACTCAGGGTGTGGAGGAGCGGAGCAGGTGGCACCGGACTGCTTGGGAGAAACGGAGAACACAGGAGGGGTTTCCTCACGGCTCAGCATGCCGGCTGCGCAGCTCCTTGGAAGACAGTGGTTTTGACGCGGCCAGCCAGGCTGCAGGGCTCCCAGCAGGTGCACTTCCAGCCGTCTAGAGTCATCGTGGCAGGGGAGGCTGGTGTGGGGATGCAGCAGGGCCTGGCTCCAGGACTCAGATGGCCCCTGGGCACTGGTCTATGGACGTCCCAGCTTCCGGGTTTAGAGCCAGCTCCGTCGCTGGCTCTGTGGTTTGGGACAAGCCACTCGGCCTCTCTGTGTCTGGAGTACAAGACAGTGACACGAGATGGGCTCTGACCTCGCCAGGTTCTGGGCCGGCTGCTATCCTTGGCATTGCACCTGCAACTGCGGGATGGACCAGGCCCCCGCCCTGGGTTCCTGCTCCCTGGCTCCCTCTCTGGGGCTGAGCAGGGGGGATCAGGCAGGGCGGCCTCTGCAAGGATCCCCCCACCCGCTGAGGACGCACGGGTTGGCACCCTCGCCTCGTCCAGGCTCTCTGCCCAGTGGCAGGTCCTCTGACTGCACACGGCCACTGGGCACTGCCGCGAAGGGTCCTGTGTGGGGTGGGGCTGGAGGGTGCTGTCCGTGTGGGGACCTGGGTAGGAAGGAGGTATGAGGGCCAGGAACTGGGAAACCCTGACGAAGGTCTACACCACCTCTGCCTTCGTTTCCTGTTTCTCTGCCTTCGTTGTCGGCAAGCCCAGCGTGCAGCCTGGTTTAAACACGCCTCCTCTCAATCATCCTGCTGCAAGTTAGGGGGTTGGAGGGTCTGCTCTTGGATCAGGTGCCCACTGGGAGACAGCCTGCCCCTCCCCAAAGGTCAACAGGGTGGTGGCAGGGACCATTACCCGGAGGTCTTCCCAGAACATGGCCATGAGGCAGCAAAGACACTGTGGGCCCCTCGAGGGCCCTTTCGCCCTTTATATATGTATACTTTAAAATGATCAGATTTTCCTGTGCACATGCAAACTCCCTGAGAACAAATTTTTGCCTTGATCTGCTGTTTGCAGCTGGATAAGCTGCCAGCCCCAGGAGACTGGGCTCCATTACTCATCGTTCATTCTCTCTCCTTCCTGCCTCCATCACTCTTCCCTTTGCTGTCACTCAGCAAAGCAGCTTGGGGTCCCTGTCTCCCCGCTACCGCAGGAAGGCTCTGCTAATCCTCAGCCAGCCCAGGAGTGGGCGCAGCTCGCCAGGGCTGAACCGTGACTACTGAGCCATCCCCTGGAGGGCACACCAGGGGCGTCGGCCTCCGGGCAGCCACCTGGCCTCACTGCCTCAGTTTCCTCACTGTAGGTGGCCAGGGACAGTGTGAGAAGGACCTGGGAGGGGCAGTCAAGGCAAAGGGCAGGCGAGACCCTTGCTGGCCGTGATCACCTGAACCCTGCTCTGTGCCAGATGCACGGGAGGGCCAGAGGAGTCGGGCTGGGTCTAGAGGCTGCGGCTGAGCCAGCTGCCACTCAAGTCCCCGAGGGGGATCATGTGTCCTGGGAGTTAGCGTGGGTGGGCACCTCTTGCCTCGTTGGCCCCTGTGTGAGTGAAGATGCTTACGAGGGTGTGTGTGTGTGTGTGTGTGTGTGTGTGTTTGTGTGTCTGAATGCACAGGACTCTCCAGCAAGTTGGGCAGGGACTCGGTTTCCAACCCACAGACTCTCTTAGAAAGCAGCAGCAACCCTACTCCGCCAACCCTCACCCTGCATCACCCATCTCCCCCCACCCACGCATACACCCCCTGCAGCCCTCCTCCATTCAGAGGGTCCTTTTAGCAAAGTAGCAAGAATGTAGACGGCTTCGATCTGGGTCCAGTGGCTGGCCCGTGGCCTGATGCCACTAGAGTTTCCCATGGCAAAACGGGAGTCCTGGGTGAGACTGGAGGCAGAGGAGCTCCGTGCGTGTAAGAGGCGCAGCTCGGGGCCTGCCCGGCTCTTCCTGCCCTCCCGTTACACTAAACAATGGGGCCTCCCCTCGGCCAGATGGGCAGGGGGAGGGCAGGAGGAAATACCCATTTCCCAAAAATATTGACTTCAACCTTGAACCCAAGCAGCTGGTTGGAGCTGGTGGCCTCTTTCTGGAATTGTTTATGTAGTTTTCCCTGTAAACACAAAGGATGGGAAACAAACCCAAAAATATTTTAAAAATAAATGAATGAGTGAGGAGTCGTTTGTGGGTGGCATGGACAGGGCCTGGGGCAGACATCAGGCGTCACCCTGGGAACTGCAGGCCAGAGTTGAGCGGGACTGACCCCGAGCCTCTCTCCAGGCACTGCCCCCACCCCATTCTCTCAACAGCTCCCAGGCGTTCCCACCTTCCTGGAGAGACGTTCGTCCTGCAGCACTGTCACCCAGTCACCACCGTGAGGAAAGCCAGGGGCCCTGCGGCAGTCAGCCTAGCTCCACTCACACTCGCCTGTCTGTGGGCCTGGGCGAGCCCTTCCCCTGGCCGCCAAGGCCCCTCTCAGCACCCACACCCTGGGATTCCCTTCTAGCTCCCAGGGGGCCCAGAGAGCACTTGGGAAAGAACAAGGAATTCCGTGGGGAGATGCAGGGGGATGGGACAGCTCCGCCCCTGGGCTGCTGGGAAGCAGTCTCTTCAAGATGCTTGACCTTTCCTGTTGAGGATTGTTTGGGCCACAACTTGGCCCTGCAGTGTTTGTGGGTGATGGGTCCCCCAGGTGCAAGCAGCGTGTCCCACGACTGTCATTTCCACACTCACCCAGGTCTGGAGAAGCTGCTCTGTGGCCTCTGGTGTCTCCTGAGCCCAGATCAGGGTCCGTGTGCAATGCCAGTACCCCCAGCCCGACAGTGGCCCCCCCGTAGCCCGGCCCCACTGCGGCTGTGGATTTTATAGGCATGTTTATGTAGAGGACAGAGGATTTGAGCCACTGCCCAGAGACGGACACGTAGATCTTCCCCATGGAGGCGGGGAGAGCCTGGGGCTTGGCAGGAGAGCTGGACTCACTCACCGTGTGTCCCCAGGCAGCTCCCACCTCTTATATATGAGTTTCAGCATTTCCACAGTTCTACTTTCTCTTACATACAATGAACAATCACCGACCAACTACCTTGTATCAGGGCCAGGCCAGGTACTGTGGGATACATTCCTGAATAAGACAACCTGTGCCCTTGATGGGGCCCCACTTTGGTTCAGGGATGACCACTCTACTACACCTGGTGCCTGTACCCACTGCAGACATCACTAATCAATCCCAGCACCCTTCAACACTGAGCCCAACCATAACCTCAGGATCTCTTTGAACCCAGCACTCTAGGGCTTCCACTCAACTACCACATCCCCCCGTCATGCCTTCCTCATGGGATCACCTGGAGCCTAAACCAAGACAGCAGCTGGGGGAGGGCGCCATGCTGCAAAGGCAAGTGCAAGTGCTACATAGGCCCTGTTCCGTGAGCGCTGGCCTGGTCAGAGACGTGACTGCAATTCTCACCTCTGCCCAGCCACGAGTCTCCTCCGAGCCTGGGGGCTGTGCTTCCTGCCTCCTCCTTTCTGGGATGAGTCAGCCCAGGCCCAGGCCTTGGGGCTGGGGGTGGGGGGAGAGGAGGGACGGACCACTCATCAGCAGACAGATCCCAGCTCCCTGCATGGAGATCAGCAGCCCCGCCCCTCCAGGGCCTCACATAGAGCGGCTGCCTCTCTTGGCAGGAGCCTCTGTGGGGTCAAGTTTGGCTCTGGCAGGTGGGACATGGCTGTCTGGCGCCTTCTCCCTTCCCACTCAGCAGCTAGATAACCAGGGATGCAGGCTGACAGTGGATGCCTCTGGGGCGTCTGGGACCTGCAGCTGCTCCCAGAATGTGACAACACCTGAGCATTAGAGGAGCGAGGTGGGGAGGCTGCACGCCAGCCACCACTGGCCCCTCTTGTCTCCATCAGCCTGCTCGCTCCGCTCCCCGCTCCCCGCTCCCTGGGCAGACAGGTGAGGATCGAGGAGGTGGCTCCCCCTGAGGGCTGGTGGAGTCTGGCCTTGGCTGGCCCTGCTCTGTGTGTTCAGGAACTGGAATCTCACAGGGGGGCTGCAGAATTTCCAAAATCCCCTCTCGTCCTGTAGCTGACAGACACGACTCACGTAAGACCCAATGAGAAAGGCCATGCCGTTGTCACTGCTGTCCTGCCTATGGGCAAGCTGGCCCAGAGAGGCTGGGCTGCTCACCCCGGGTCACACAGTGTCCAAGACTGGCAGCATATCAATCATTTCTTCCCCCTTCAGAGAAGCCTGGAGACGCCAGGGGTTCAAAGTCTGTGAAAAGAGGACCATGTAGGAGCCATATGGATCACTGGGCAAGTGCCCCGGTCCAGGAGTCAGGCTCTCTGTATCCAAAGCTTGCTCCTCTCACCCTCAAGTTCTCTCTCTCTCTCTCCCTCTCACCCATCTCTCTCCTCCTCACCCACCTCCCACCCCCAACAGATACTGAGATTATTTTCTGTGTTGCTGAGGTCTAGAGATGCTGAGGAAAGATAGACCAACTGTGCAGGTGGGTTATTGGAAATCAGGTTGTTGAAGGATGAATAGAAGTTTGCCAAGTACACACAATGGAGGTGTATATGGGGAAGAAAGCAGACTCAGCGGAATGATGGGACCTGGCCTGCCTGGACTTGGGGGGCATGGTTTGGTGTGGTACGAGGCTGGTGGAGTTGTCAAGGCAGAGTCAGGGTTCTGCGGCCAGCCAGGCCCAGCAGAAGCTGGGGACGATGGGAGGATTTCCTGCAGGGACGGGGCATGGGGCCTCTGCCCCGGCTGCTCCAGCAGCAAGGAGGGGAAGGAGGCAGAGGAAAAACCAAGAACCAGAGCCTGACCCAAGAGTGGAAGCAGGGAGCTGATGCCTGGGAACCGATGGCCCTGTATCTCAGGTCCCAAGAAATGCTCTCGTGCAGGAGGAGTACAGGGGTCAGCGGGGCGACAGGAGCACCTGAGTGAGTGGCCTGGTCCATCCAGGCTGCTGGAACAGCAGACACGCATTGCCCACAGTGCTGGAGGCTGGGACGGTCACAGCCAAGGCAGCGGCAGGCTGTGCTTTAAGGAGGGTGTTCCCCGTGCTGGGAGGGCTGAGCAAGCTCCTCAGGGCTCTTCCACGAGGCCGGGGCCCTTATGATCCCCCCTGCAGGCCCTGCCTCTTCATACCGCCACATTGCAGATGATGTCGCCACGCGTGTGTTTTGGGAGGACCCACATGCACCACAGCAGCCCTCACCCAGGGCAGCGACTGGAACGGTGGCATCTTCAGCCTTCAGCCTGGAAGGGGAGAAGCAGACCTCTGGTTCCAGAACACCAAGGGTGGGGATGGGGGTAGCAGGACCTCACAGGGAGTGAGGGAGACGCAGCACCCCAGGACCTGGCCGCAAGTCCCGGCTCTGCTCTCTGAGTGCCCTGGTTCCTGGACATGCCGTGGAGCAAGCTGCACGGCTGAGCTGAAACCCCCGCTGCACACGAGAGCAGACTGGAAATGCACATGACAAAGGTCAGAATCCCCGATGGAGAAGGAATATTTGCACATTAGGAAGGAAGGGACCAGTGACACAACGGAAAAGTGGGCGAGTTCCCTGAACAGGCAATTTGGTAATAGGAGGACTACAAGAGATGGACACGTGCACACAGACAGCTCACCTCGGTGGTTGTCAGGGAGCTGAAGCACAGTCCCAGTTTCCACCAGACTGGGGCTCGTCCTAAGGCTTCACACCTTATTCTGATAGAAGAGAAGTAGGCGAGAGCATGGAGCCAGAGATGGTTCCCCAACTGAGAGGAAGTGTCCATTAATACAGCCACTTTGTGCAGCACCCCAGCTGTGCTCTGAAGTTCTGCATGACCTGGGACCCAGCAATTATGCTTCTGGGAACCCACTCCAGCTACTCACCCTGAAGAGGTGCTAGTTTGTGTATTGGATGTTCGCTGCAGATTGAAGGAGAAGTGAAAATGGAAAGCATTGTGAATATTCCCCAGAGGGAATGGCTACCGGAAACAGGTAGTAGTAGGTTAAACATCTGCCTGCAGTGCCGGCATCCCACGTGGGTGCCGGTTCGAGTCCTGCCTACTCCTCTTCTGATCCAGCTCCCTGCTGATGGTCTGGGAAAGCAGTAGAAGATGGTCCAAGTCCTTAGGCCCCTGCATCCATGTGGGAGACCCAGAAGAAGCTCCTGGCTTCTGGCTTTGGATCAGCCCAGTTCTACCCATTGCAGCCATTTGGGGAGTGAATCAGTGGATGAAAGACCTCTCTGTCTGCCCCCTCCCTGTAACTCTGCCTCAAGTAAATAAATAAAACTTAAAAAAAAAAAAAAAAACAGAAGCAGGACCTGTGCTGCAGTGGAAGTCCGTTCACTGGTTACAAGGTGACCCTGAGTGCTTCCCCGGGCAGTTCTCAAAATCACCTTGCGGGGGGAAAGGCACTGCCTACCCACGGGATAATCCCGAGGCAGGAATCCTTGGCTGCGTAAGTAAGCAAAGCCCACCCATCACAGGGGTGGGGGATGTCCAGTCCGCGGGCCCTGTAAGGCTCTCGAAATCATCTGCTGGGGCTCTGCTGAGGCAGCCGCAGGCGGACTCGAAGTTAATAAACCCATAGCAACTCATTGTTAAGCTGATTGCTGTGCACGGCCTGTGGATGACGCTGTGCCTGTCCAGATGGCCCTCGGCAGCAAAAAACGCCACCCCACCCCTGGCCGAGCTGCTTACTTTTCTCCAGTAACTCGGAGTCCTGAGGTGGCAGCTGAGGGAGTCGGGTCAGCGGCGCAGCCGGGCAGGGGAACCCTCCTCTTGTCTCCCTTTAGCTCGTTGCCTGTGGGCGTGATGAGGCTCCTGTGGCTCCGGACATCACATTTGTGTTCAATGCAGGAAGGGGGGGCTCTCTTTACTAGGCTCTGGCTGTTTCTTTGTAAGAGAAGGCCTCCCTCCCTCTCAGTAACAAGAGCTGGGTCTTCTGCCAACCTGTGCGGCTGTCAAAGGAGGGCCTGGTTCCGAGTCACTCCCAGCAGTCCTGACTCAGGGCTTGCAGGAGGGGCCCACTCTGCCTGCTCCTGGGAGAGCTCCTGGTGCCCGGTAAGGCAGAGTTACAGAGACAGAAGGAGAAGACAGAGAAAGAAAGTGATCTTCCATCTGCAGGTTCCCAACAGCCAGGGCTGGGCCAGGCCAAAGCAAGAAGCCTGGAATTCTATCCAGGTCTCCCACGTGGGTGCAGGGGCCCAAGCACTTGGACCATCTTCTGCTGCTTTCCCAGGCACATTAGCAGGGAGCTGGATTGGAAGTGGAGCAGCCAGGACTTGACCCGGTGCCCATGTGGGATGCTGGCGTTGTAGGCAACAGCTGAACCCATTATGCCACAATGCCAGCCCCAATTCTTCACTTTTAAAAAGGAGACTGTATTCACATATGACTTGCGTAATTAAAAGTCAGTTTTACAAACTCCTGTTGGTGAACACTTCAGCATCTCCAGATCCAGCCCAGTCCTACAGAGCCCGGCCGACAGAAGCAAAGACCTGGTTCTCCACAAAGCTCAAGTGAGGAAGCGGGCAGTGCAGAGTGGGAGGGAGGAAATGGCCGGAGGGCCTCTTGGCTCCAAGAAACCAGCAGGGAGCGGATCAGGGGAGGCTCTCTCAGCAGGGCTGTCTTTGACGGACAGAAGGTCAACTTGCAGGCCTTGCTCTGCAGATTCTCCGGAGCCTGCCCTTACTGGCCTAACACAATCTGCCTCTCGTGAAAACACCTGTCAGATGCTGGCAGACAGCAGCGGTGCCCTTCAAGCCGGCGGCAAGGCGCCCTGGAACACAGAGGGCAGCCAGGATCTAGGGGGTACTGGCTTCACAGGCTCAGCGCAGCCGTGACAGAGCCCCAGGCACTTGGAGCCACCGGCTGCACCCCGAATGTGGAAGGTTGGGGCCACGCAGCCCTAGCCTCATTACCACAACCCAGCACGCACTCACCGGTAGCCCCATCTCACAGTCAAGAAATGGAGGGCCAGGCAAGGGAGCTGATCAAGTTCACCCAGTAGAGATGTTGTAGGCAGGCATACAGGATGAAATGGATCAGGTTTGTGAACTGGAAGACCATGCCTTCACCACGCCCCCGTGGGACCTCATGCCCCTACATGACCACACCTGAGCACTCACCTGCCAATCAGGGTAATGTTTTTTTTTTTTTTGACAGGCAGAGTTAGACAGTGAGAGAGAGAGAGACAGAGAAAGGTCTTCCCTCCGTTGGTTCACCCCCCAAATGGCCGCTACGGCCGGCGCGCTGCAACTGGTGCGCTGCGCTGATCCGAAGCCAGGAGCCAAGTGCTTCCTCCTGGTCTCCCATCGGGTGCAGGGCCCAAGCACTTGGGCCATCCTCACTGCCTTCCCGGGCCACAGTAGAGAGCTGGCCTGGAAGAGGGGCAACCGGGACAGAATCCGGTGCCCCAACCGGGACTAGAACCTGGAGTGCCGGCGCCACAGGCAGAGGATTAGCCAAGTGAGCTGTGGCGCTGGCCACCAATCGGGGTAATTAACCACTCTCCTTTGGAAGTGGATTAAAGGCCTGAAACATGGTGAGCCCAGACCCCCCTGTTTTTTGCCTCTTTCACCATTGCGGACCCCTGCAGCCCCTGTGCCTTCGGGGGACCACCCCATGCTTTCTGGCTTGCGGGCTCCTCTGCGTGGCTGGCTCCTGGTGCTCTGTAGGAATCCAGATTTCCCTTTTGTAGACAGGGCCCTCACTCTCATGCATTTCTCTCACTGAATAAAAAGCTTACAACTTACCATGCTGCTTTGTTTATTTGTGCCAGTATTATGAATATTAGGCAAGAACCCACGGGCTTATTAATATTCTGAAATTTATTAATAAGCACCTGGCAACAGAGAGGGTCTCAGACCAGCCAGTGGCCACCTGGAAGAGCCTGCGGGGTTGGGGGGGAGAGCTGTAAAGGCGAATGAGAGAGCTGGAGCAGTGGCAGCTGCTGTGAGTAGAGCCCCTGCAGCCCCACCTCTGCTTCCTCCATCAGCCTGGAGGTGCCAGCCGAGATGCCAAGGTCAAAGCTCCACAGGGAAGGTTCAGCATCTGGTGCGGGCGTTTAAGACTACCGGAGGTTAAGACGCTGCTTGGGTCGCCCACATCCGGTGCTGGGGTGCCTGGGTTTCAGTCCCAGCTCCACTTGTGATTCCAACTTCCTGCTAATGCAGACCCCGGGAGGCAGCAGGTGCTGGCTCAAGTTGTTGAGTCCCTGCCACCCGTGTGGGAGAACTTACTGGGGTATAAAGCCAGGTGTAGTCAGGATAAAGCCAGGGAGGGGCTCACGCCCAGCCGAGAGAGAGAGAGAGAGAGAGAGAGAGAGAGAGAGAGAGAGAACCTTCCTTACAGATAGTGGTTTACACAGCACAAAGCGGCGGGAAGGGGTGTGGGGGTCTGAGCTAAAGCCGGGCTGGGCTGCCGAGAAAGGTCCTACGAGACCACAGTGTGAGCTGGGAGGGGTTTGGGCCAAGGCTTATGCTGAGGCTGATGGCGGGGCTCCCCAGATAGTGGCGTGTCCAGCAGTCCAGGCCCGGGCGGGGGGCTTTGTTAGCGGGCAGAGAAATGGGGTCCTGCTCGCTGTATGTAGGTGAGAGGCCAGTATGCATCCCAAGCATTTTGTCATTGCTCATCAGCGAGCATCTCGCTCCCATGCGGATTTCAGCAGGGTGGGGGGGGAGGGAGGGAGGAAGTGATCCGGGTTAAGGAATTCATTGGGCTCCTGAGCTGGAGGTCACACCCACCTTGCCCCAGGTGCTCTCACCTGTGTCCACCTCTGTCAATCAGACTATAACCACTCCCCTCCCCTTTTGCAGTGAGTAAGAGGCACTGGGCGCACTCCCTCTCTGCCTCTCGCCTGCCCTGCTCTCGCCCACAAGCAGCTCCCCGTTAACCCTTCTTGGCCCACCCTCCCTTAACAACACCCCCACATTCCTGTGCATTCTTCTCACTTTCTAAATAAATCATAAACCTCATCATGCTGCGTGTCTGGTTTGAGCCGGTGCTTAGAATTCTTCTCTAAGCAAACGGCAAAAACCCAATAGAGCACATTTTGGCCCAACTAAGCCCATAACAGAAGGAAGCAAGGAAGGGGAAAGAAGGGGAGGGGCTGCTGTGGCAGGCGGCCCAGGACGGGGGTGGGGGGGATGGGGGGGGCTGGTGGCCCAGGACAGAGGCTGGCGGCCCAGCACAGGGGCTGGCTTGCTGTGGCCCGCAGTGAGCCTTGCTCCACCTCCAACTGCTTCTCTAGTAGCACCAGGTCTCAGGGGCCCTCTTTGGGGGTCGGGGGTCTCAGGAGCCCTTCCTGCCTGGGCTCTGCACCGGAGCTGTTGTTCACCCAGCCCTGCTCCTTGGGGCCCCAGCTGGGCGGAGCTCCACGGTCTCTCCTGCTCTTGTATGTACCCAGCCGTCATCACCTGTGGCTCTCTGAGCTCCCCCTTCTCAGTCCTGGCCAGCCCGGAAGCTGTTCTCTTCCTGTCTTCTCAGAGTGGCTGTGCGTGGCCGGCACCGGCTGCAGGGGCCCTCAGAGTAGCACCGGGGCCTGTGTTTCCACGGGAGGGCATCCGCCTGGGCCACGCTGGCTGCTGCGCTGGCTTGCGTAGCATGGCCCTGTCAGGACCAGGAACGGGGTTTCTAGCCCTTCTGCATGGCCACCTTGCTCCGTGGTCTCAGACGCGTCCCCAAGGTCTCAGGCCTCAGTTTCCCTCTCTGCAACAAGTGACCAACTTCCACCAGCATGCCTCCCCATGAGGACCACGGCAAATTGGCCTTGATGTAAAAGTTCACCGTCTTGGGCATCAGCCGTGTGCCCCGGCATGCATCGCTTCAACAGCCCTCTCCCTGTCTGCTGACCTCTTTTCCTCGGGACCGGCTTCATCCACAGTCAGTCCTTGGGGTGGGTGTGGCTGGCCACTCACTGAGCACCGCCCTTCCTGCCCAGTCTCGACCCAGGCTTCCAGTTCAGCATGCTCTCCTCCCTCTGCCCAGCCTGGGTTCAGAGAACAGCGCATGAGAGCAGTCAGATCCACGGGGCGAGCCAGGCTTGCTGAGCTGGTACCGGAGCCGGGAGCCCCGGGGGGCCCATCACAGCAGAGCCAGCACTCTGAGGAAGAGACCCAGAGACTGGGAGCAAGAGAGACGTCTTGGTGACATGGCGTGGGCTTCTCAATCCAGGCACCCCAGCCTCTGGAAGCCCACGATGCCGTGTGATGGACGGCGGCAGGACATAAGGGTCACTCATCGGCAGCTGGGAATCCTGACTGATTCAGCACACGTGAAGTGGTAACAGCAAGAACGCAGCCCCTGCTGCTCTGCCCGCAGCCTCCCCGACTCCCCGGGGGCCCTCCTGCCTCCGCTCTCCTCAGATCCTCTGCATTCGTTGGCCGGGGAAGGGCGGCCTCACCACTCCCGTGAACACCTCCTGCACAGACTGGGAGGTGGCAGGGCCATTAACTGGCCCCTGTTGGTCTGGACATGGACTTCCTCCCCTAGCTCTGCCCCCTCTTATTGTAGCCCATCCCTTTCCTCCTCTGGGAAGCCTGCCAGGCCTGCAGTCTTCTCTGACTTCCTCAACCACGCGATGTCTACACCCTGCCTTGGAAATTCCTCACACTCACCAAGCTGCCCAGATGCACGCTCCACTCTGGTCCTGCTGCCCCCCACCCCCACCCCGCCTCCCTTCCCTCTGCTTCCTTTCCTTCTTCCTCATTTGGGGTTTGTCTGCTTGCTGTCTCTCTTTAAAGTTTCTTCTTCTTCTTTTTTAAAGATTTATTTATTTATTTGAAAGTCAGAGTTACCCAGAGAGAGGAGGAGAGACAGAGAGAGAGGGGTCTTCCTTCTGCTGGTTCACTCCCCAATTGGCTTCAACGGCCAGAGCTGTGCCGATCCAAAGCCAGGAGCCAGGAGCTTCCTCCAGGTCTCCCACATGGGTGAAGGGGCCCAAGGATTTGGGCCATCCATGCTTTCCCAGGTCACAGCAGAGAGCTGGATCACAAGCAGAGCAGCCGGGACTCGAACTGGCACCCATATGGGATGCCAGCATTGCAGGTGGCGGCTTTACCCTCTACACCACAGCACCAGCCCCTGTCTGCTGTCTTGTGCTTCTTGCCCATCTCGGCAGCCTGTGCTCTGGCATTCAGAGGCCTGTCGATGCCTTCTGTGTACACCTCCTCGCCCCTGCAGGAGGGAGGGCCTCATGCCCCACTCTGCCCGCTGGGACTGCCCGGTCGGTTGGGGCTCATTCTCCCATTCCTTCCTGACCACGTGTGACAGTCACCAGGCATCATGGGCCTTCACATTGAAGTCAACCCACACCCCTCCCAGGGTGGACCCCTAAGCACCTCCCCTGCCACGGGACCGGGGTGGTCCCCATAGGGTACAGTGGGAGATCAGAGCTTCCAAGCCAGTCTCAAGATGGGCATGGGTTACGCCCACAGTGCCTGTGGCCCACGTCAGCTGGAGGCGTGGCCAGGTAGCATGCAGGAGGACACCTGGCTACATTGGAGCTACAAATAAACATCATATTATATTACATGTCTGTCAGTGTAGGCTGAGAAGCACTGGGATATACTTTCACTAAGGATGCATTGTTTATCTGAAGTTCAAATTCAACTGGTATGCGGTCATTTCACCTTTGTTTCGGCCAGAGCTGCCCACTGTCAGCACAAGGCGAAAGCTGGGGAGATTACAAGAGGTGGCATAGCCATCAGCCCCCGGAACTGACACCTTGGCGTTTCTCTCCCTGGAGAACTCTAAAAAGCCAAGGGAGATGGTCGTTTTGCAAAGGGTCATTCTATTTAGGGGCGGATGAGTTTCCAGGACGCTCCCAGCTCTGGCCAATGACTGCAGGCCCTCGGGAGCCTGAGTGCTGGGGACCTGGCTGTGCTTAAAGTCCCGTGAACTCTGAGATCCTCCCAGACCACTTTTCTCCCAAGGGTTAAGCTCAGGATCTCATGGTTGTCAGAACTACAGAAAACAACTGGGTGAGGGGTGGCACGTGGTTTGGCACAGTGGACTCAGCTGCTGCCTACCATGCCGGCATCCCATATCAGAGCACTGGTTCAAGTCCCAGCTGCTTTGCTTCTGGTCCAGCTCCCTGCCAACACACCTGGGAAGGCATTGGATGATGGCCCAAGTGTGTGGGCCCCCCACTCATGTGGCTGGGCTAGCGCTGGCTGCTGTGGCCATTTTGGAGTGTAAATCAGTGGATGGAGATCCCTGTCTGTGTCACTGTGCTGTTCAAATAAATAAATATTTTTTTTAAAAAGCAAGCAAGCAGAAAACTGGAAGGGGCCCTGAGTGTCAAAGGCCTGGAGAAAGGTGGGGCGGGGGGAAGTTGCAGTAGACCTCGGCAGCAAGGGACGAGCACTTTAACTCGCTTCTGCATGGTGAGCCCGAAGTTGGCATGGACTTGCATTGTTAGATTGGAGATGGATTCCTCTGGAGGGAAAGTATTGGCTCTAAAATACAATGAAACGACATTCCCCCTGCTCAGAAAGAGCCAAAATGTGTATTTAAAGGGAAAAGATTTTCCAGTGTAATAATTGTAATATTCAAAACAAGTTGCCAAGCATAAACACAAAGTGATTACAAGTGGGCCTTTGTGTTAGGCCCGTGGTCTCAGGCACCCAGTGACAGCTCAATCGAGCAGAGCGCTGGGTTCATGAACAGCTCTCCCAGCTTCCTACAGCAGTAGACCGCAGCTGCGGCGAGTCTTGGCTGCCCAGCTTGCATTTTGGGGCACACTGGTGGCTGGTCACCAAGTAGAGGTGACACAAGTCGTTCTGCAGGGTCAGGGGGAGGTGCCCACGGAATCGCAGAGCAGGCTTTCCCGAGGTAGCTCAGAGACGGAGGGGCAAACCTCGGGCCAGGACCATCCAGGGAGTGCATGGTGCTGGGAAGAAGCAGGGAGATGCCCCGTGGAATATTCTAGAAGGGACAGCTCTAGGTTTTGTGGTTGGAATCAGTCTCTAGATGAACAATAACATCAAAGCAGGTGTGTGCATTGAATCTGCATTTGGAGGGTATGCCTACAAGCAGGAGGTCCCATGTAGGAAGTGGGGGGCCTGTGGAAAAGACCCTCACAGCACTCGGCAGACCCAGCTCCTAGAGGAAAAGGGAGCCCCCCAGCATGCCCTGTAATGTGGGGAAATGCACAAGACAGCCAGTCTGGAACAGGAGGGAGCCAGAGAGGCACTGGGAGTGAGGGCGGCCGGCCTTGGCCGTGGTTTTGGGTATTTGCAAGTTTGGACCACATTGTGTTTCTCGGTTTCTCTCTCGCCCCACCCTACCTGGCTCTGTCACCCCCAATTTCCTTCATCTTCTCCACCAGGCCGAGGCGGGGGTGTATCCTGGGCTGGGCCGTCCCCTTGGCTCGGGCCCATGGTATGTGTGTGTGTGTGTGTGTGTGTGCGCGTGTGGGGGGTGGGTGCTCTGGGGGTGGGTTTGTGGCACTAAGGGTGGAAATTGGTTTTCCCAGTTTGGAATGTTGGCCTCCTGCGGGGGCTGCTGCGGACTCGGTGGACTGTGAGCAACGGCTCTGGGTCTGACTCGCCCAGGGGAAGCCTCGGGGGCACTTGGGCTTTGCTTCTCCCTGTGAAAAAGACCCAGGAGCAGCCGACAGCCCCAGAGAAAGAGGCGACCAGGAGAATCTGGGCTTGCAAACCTGTGACTGAGCATATAGGTGACCAAATAAATGGGCCAATTCAGAGGAATTGTGGGAGGGGGTGGGGGAGGTTCTGGAGAAAGGATGGAGTCTGAGAATCCGGGTGAGGGCTGCTTTAGAGGGGGAGAGAATAGTTCCAGGGAAGCAAGTGGAGGGGGATTGAACACCAGGGTTTAGGAGAAAGGCCGTGGCTGGGAGGTGGCCGGGGGGAGGCCCGCATTGGGAGAGAAGCAAAGCCTCCTCTCAGGGCTGACGGCGGAGTCCTGAAGCCTGGAGCGGGCACTTGGCACGAGCCCTGCCGTGCGGCTCCCACCCGGCTCCTTCCTTTCTCGCACCAGACATTTATTGAGCCTCTACTGCTTGTGCTCGGGAGGCGCCCAGGCTGGTGGGAGTGTCCGTCTCGTATAAGCCCGCCCATCACACAGAGCGGTGCAGTCTGGACCAACCGTCACAGCCCAGAGCTCCTCCTCTGAGGACACAGGGCAGACCTGTCCATCTCCAGCTGTGCAGGGGCCCTCAGAGAGCGGGAGGGCTGCCAGTCACCCCTGGGCTCCTCTCCGGCCTGGGTGAGCTGGCCTGGACTCGCCCCTGTCTGTGGCCCACCTGAGGAGTCAAGGCAGGTTTTCTTGCCCATCCCAAGGCTCCCATCCTAGGCACCGGCAGGGACCCTTTGCCCAGACTCCTGGGACTCCCCACCCCAGCCCAGTTTTGTTCACCATAGCATTTGTACCTTAGACCCTCCCTCACTCTGTGGAATCCCTCGAGTTCTCTCTGCTTCCCTAGAAACCAATTTGCAATAGCCATTCCCCTGGGAGCCGAAGGTAGTGGAAGCTTCGCTCCTGACCTCTTTGAAATGTTTTTGTCAGCATGGATATCCTTGTCATCGTCAGGGATTTTGTTTCTTACAACTTCTTAATGACTTAGTTCCACAAAACCCACTAAAACAGACAAGTCAGCACTGTTGCTCCCATCTGCAGGTGGAAAGAGCTGAGGCTTGGAGAGGTTAAAAGACTTGCCAACAGGGGCCAGTGCTGTGGCTTAACAGGCTAAGCCTCCACCTGTGGCGCCAGCATCACATGTGGGCGCCGGTTTGGGTCCAGGCCGCTCCTCCTCTGATCCAGCTCTCTGCTAATGGCCTGAGAAAGCAGTGGAGGAAGGCCCCTGCACCCACATGGGAGACCCAGACGAAGCCCCTGGCTCCTAGCTTCAGATAGGCACAGCTCTGGCTGTTGGAGTCATTTGGGGACTGAACCAGTGGATGGAAGACCTCTCTGTCTCTCCCCCCAACCCTGTAACTCTGCCTCTCAAATAAAATAAATCTTAAAAAAAAAGGCATGGGTCAGAAGTGACTTTTTTTTTTTTTTGACAGGCAGAGTGGACAGTGAGAGAGACAGAGAGAAAGGTCTTCCTTTTGCCGTTGGTTCACCCTCCAATGGCTGCTGCAGCCGGCGCATCATGCTGATCCGAAGGCAGGAGCCAGGTGCTTCTCTTGGTCTCCCATAGGGTGCAGGGCCCAAGGACTTGGGCCATCCTCCACTGCCCTCCCGGGCCACAGAAGAGAGCTGGCCTGGAAGAGGGGCGACCGGGACAGAATCCGGCTCCCCAACTGGGACTAGAACCCGGTGTGCCGGTGCCGCAAGGCGGAGGATTAGCCTAGTGAGCCACGGCGCCAGCCAGAAATGACTTAAGAAAAGAAAAAAAACCCAGATACATTGGACTTTATGAAAATTAAAAACTTCAGCACTTCAAATAACACTCTCAAGAAAGTAAAACGACCACACCCGGAAGTGGGTGAAATGATTTGTAAATCATAAATCTGAAAAGAGACTTGGGTCTAGACTCTAAAATAATCATTACAACTCAATAATTCCCAAGAAACCCAATTAAAGGATCTAAATAGGCATTTCTTCAAGAAAGCTGTACAAATGTCAGCAAGTTTATTAAAAGATGCTCACCATCATCAGCGAGCAATACAAATCCCCGTCACAGCCAGCTACCGCTTTGCACCCACAGGACGGCTAACGTCACAGGACAGACTGGTAAGTGTACACAGATGCGGAGAAGTTGGGAGCCTCTCCCTCACCGCTGACCGGTACCTAAGGCCAGGCTACCAGCTGTGGAAACGGCTGAAATCAGTGGCCACGTGACCCTATTCCAGGCCCACACATGTACACGGAGAATCAAACATGTCCACACAAGGCTTGTGCACCATTGCACCATGTCAGTCAAGACGGACGGAAGGCACCTGCCGTGTATCCTGACAAGGGGCGCAACCACACGGTGGAATCCTACTCGATGGTGAAGACTCCCTTCACACACGAGGCCCACAGCAGGCAAATGTGGGGGCGGGGTGGGGGGCAGTTAACGGTTGCCTAGAGCTGGGGACGAGGTGGGGAGCAGAGGACGACCGCCAGGGCCATGGGGTTTCTTTCTGGGGTGAGGAAACTATTCTAGACTTACTGTGGTGCTGAGTCCACAGCTCTGCGGCTATCGCAACCACCAGTAAATTATACGCTCTGAGCACATTGTGAGCCGTGTGAATCAGGACGCAAAATAGTTGTTGCTTTTTTTATTTGAAAGAGAAGTAGACCCAGGGAGAGACAGAAAGAGAGAGACCCAAAGAGAGAGAGAGAGAGAAAGAGAGAGAGAGAATCTTCCATCTGCTGCTTTACCCTCCAGACAGTCAGGGCTGGGCCGGGCTGAAGCCAGAAGCCAGGAGCCAGGAGCTTCATCCAGGTGGTTTGGTCGGTAAAGCTGCTGCCTGAAATGCTGGCATCCCAAGTGGGCGCTGGTTCACACCCTGGCTGTTCTTTTTCCAATCCAGCTCTCTGCTGATAGCCTAGGAAAGCAACAGAAGCTAGTCTGAATGCGTGGACCCCTGCCATCCACATGTGAGACGTGGATGAAGCTCCTGGCTCTTGGCTTCAGCTTGGCCCATTCCTGACCACTGTGGCCATTTGGAGAGTGAACTAGTGGATGGAAGCTCTTTCCCTCTCTCTGTCTCTACCTGTCTCTCTGTAATTCTGCCTTTCAAATAAATCCATACATCTTTTTTTTTCTTAAAGATAACAAGAAGGCAAATCACAAAGCGGGGGACCCTTTTCAGTTGGGGGAACATCAGATCCCATGACAGCCCAGAGGGGAAGGACGCCCCTTTGAGGAGAGAGCTCTAGAGGGCCCTACCCTTGGGTGGGTGGTAGCTAGGCCTGGCCTGGCCTTGGGACACTGGCAAGCTACGCCATATTGGAAAAGCCCAGGATTCGCGGTGATGCCGGTGCCTTGGCCTCGTGTGTCCTTTCCTAGAAAAGAATCATTTCTAGGGGAGCAGAAGACCTCGGCCAAGCCATCAACAGCGGGCCACCCCAGGGAGGGCTGAGGTTGCAGTCAAAAGAGGTGGAAAAAGTTGAGGCTCCGAGAAGTTGAGAGACTGACCAGCAGCCGCCCAGCTAGTGTCAGACCCGTGGGCTTCTCGGGGGAGGCTTGGCTGATGCCTCCGAGTCCTTCCTCGGCCTGGGTCCCCAGAACACAATTTCCTGTCTGGCTGCCGACACTGCAGCCACTCTGTCCTCAGCACCCAGCTACCCGCTCACCTCCACTCTGGCCCATCCCACCAGAGATGAGCCGAGTCCTGTGTGGGGGCTTGGGGTCCAGGGCAGGAAGACAAGAGACCAAACCCCTCACCAGCCTCTCAAGGCCTAGCCAGGCCTTCCAAAGCCTGCTGCGGGAGCGTGGGACAGCAGTGCCTACACGTGGACAGGTTTGAGAATCTTTCTGCTTAAGTCAGTCCTGCAAATACACCTGGGCACCAGCCCACTGGGTGGCAGGAGCCTGGGAGAGTATCCACGGACAGTCTTCTCGCCGAGGGGAAAGGCTGGGCGAAGGCACTGCCATCCATCCGGCTCTCGTGGGGCAAGTCGGGTTCCTCTTCTCTGCCTCTCACTGTAGTTATCCTGAGTGCAAGTTGGTCTGAAGGCAGAGCCCACACCCTAGCTTGCAGCTCCTGCACAGTGCTGGCAACTTGGGCATTCTGTGACCAGCTCCCAGGATGCTTTCTAATGGCTTCCCTTCCATCTGTCTATCCTTCTTTTTTTATTTTTTAAAGATTTATTTATTTATTTGAAAGGCAGAGTTACAGAGAGGCAGAGGCAGAGAGAGAGAGGTCTTCCATCCTCTGGTTCACTCCCTAAATGGCTGCAATGGCTGGATCTGGGCCAATCTGAAGCCAGGAGCTTCTTCCAGGTCTCCCACATGGGTGCAGGGGCCCAAGGACTTGGGCCATCTTCTACTGCTTTCCCAGGCCACAGCAGAGAGCTGGTTTGGAAGTGGAGCAGCCGGGACTTGAACCAGCGACCACATGGGGTGCTGGAGCTAGAGGCCAGGGTTTTAACCTGCTACACCGTAGCACTGGCCCCCTCATCTATCTTTTTCCTTTCACAAAAAGAGATATATTTTTAGGATGTTCAGACTTGAACAACACGAGGCAGAAGTGTTTGGAGAGTAGCTAATATCTCAGAGGCTGCTCTCCAAGCCCAGATGACATGGATTTTGGTTGATGCATGACTATTCCACAGGCAGCAGACTCACCAAAAGCCTATTTTCCCCCAGAACCCTTCAGCGGGTTCCTCGTGCCTTGAGGTCGAGGGAGTGGACGCCTTAGACACACCTGCATCCTCATGGCCACAGGCTCTGCTGCTGCCTTTCCCTGCTCACTCACTTCCACGTGTTGGACCGCGACCGGTTGGTCACCAGCTCAGGACCGGCCCTCAGCTCCCCGCGGGTCCACGAGGAAGCCTGTCTGTCTATTTTATGTAGCTGATGTAAGAAGGTGGGAGGAATCACCCTCACAACAGAACAGAAAGCAAAGCCTGATTTTTCATTTTGTTAAACTGGGCTTCCTTCCTTCTAGACGTTTCCCTTCATACGCAGACACCTGTCTACACAACTGTATGTGTTTTATATGAGATGTGTTTGCCTGCCTGCTTTTTCTTAGTAGGATGTGACCCCCCCTTTTAAAGATTTATTTATTTATTGAAAAGGCAGAGTTACAGATAGTCAGAGAAAGAGAGAGAGAGAGAGAGAGAGGTCTTCCATCCTCTGGTTCACTCCCCAAATGCTCCAACAGCCAGAGCTGTGCCTCTCTAAAGTCAGGAGCCAGGAGCTTCTTCCAGGTCTCCCACATGGGTGCAGGAGCCCAAGGACTTGGGCATCTTCCACTGCTTTCCCAGGCCACAGCAGAGAGCTGGATGGGAAGAGGAACAGCTGGTACTAGACCCAGCGCCCACATGGGATGGCAGCACCTGCAGGTGGCAGCTTTACCCACTACGCAACAGCGCTGGTCCCAAGGTGACCACTTTTGTGGGATGGGGAGACCAGGGTCCCGGACAAAGACTCCAGAAGGAGGGCACAGGCCGGCAGGGCAGGAGAAGGCCGGGACCTTGTCCTGCTCTGGACCCCTCCGCTGGTCTCAAGGAGCTCCATCTGCAGTGAGGGATGCCCAGTTGACTTCCAGAAGCCTCTCCAGCTTTGGCTTCTGTGCTAATGGCGGCTATGTATAGATAATTTACTGTTAATTGGCCACTTAATGCCCACGAGCCAATCAGTGGACTATTCCTGCCCCAACTCTGTGACAGGAACTCAGACCCGGGGGATGAGGGAACTCCAAGGTCACACAGCGGGGCAGGTGCAATCAGGACTGGGACCCAGCGCTGTGTGACCCCAGGCCAGAGCGTTCGGCTACCACGCTGTCTCACGTCTTCCAGAACACCAGCTGGTGGCCCCGGGAGAGCACACACCAGGAGGCAAAGGGCTAGTAAGGACCTCAGCCCAGGTCATCAACTCAAGGTTTATACAGCAAAGCAAGAGACACCAGCCTCGCAGAGTGAGCTGGGCTTAATTAACTTCAAGAGCTTGTAGCGGGGCTGGCACTGTAGCACAATAGGTTAATCCTCCGCCATGCACTCTTCATGTGCACCAGTTCTAATCCTGGCTGCTCCTCTTCCCATCCAGCTCTCTGCTGTGGTCTGGGAAGGCAGTGAAGATGGCCCAACTTCTTGGGCCCCTGCATCCACATGGGAGACCTGAAAGAAGCTCCTGGCTTTGGATTGGTTCAGCTCTGGTCATTACGGTCATTTAGGGAGTGAACCAGAAGATGGAAGACCTTTCACTCTGTCTCTCCCTCTCACTGTTTGTAACTTTACCTCTCAGGGACAGTGGCCTGTACTGGCCAGAGGGCAGGCCAGTGCCCAGGCTCAGGGAGACACAGGTCAGGATCCAGCTGCGCCGCCTCTGCTGAAAACACACCCCTCCCCCGAGCCCACCATCCCCTCTATACCACAAACTCACCCTGCCCCTGTGCACTCCATCACTCATGTACACCCCGCCACCCCGCTATCCACAGCGTGTGGCTGGCCCCAGGCCCAGCCGCTTGGCTGCAGGGCTTGGCTGCAGTGACGGACTGGGAGAGGGCATGTCACGGCTCCTGGCACATCCGCAGCCTTTACTTTCTGTCCTTCTCCTCCACCAGCACCCCTGTCTGCCTGCAATTGAACCCAGATGCAAGGAAATAGCTTGGTTGTAGGGCTGAAGTGGAAACACATGGGTGGGGTGACAACTCTCCTCCGCTACAGCTCCATGACTGTCATCCCTGGAACTTGCAGTGGGAGAGGGACATCTGGGAGCCCAGGGCAGTGTGCTGTGCATGCGGGACATACAGCATGGAGCAAAAGCCAGGGGCTGCATGCCCACACCCCTGTGTCTTCAGCCAGGGAGCTGTGGAAGCGACAGAGGGTTCTCCACTGCACCACCTCCAAATCCTGTTCCTGCCTTCCTAAGATGCGTGGGGTCTCAGATCCCAGTCCTGACCCTGACACTGCTGGCTGTGTGACGTCAGGAAAATCATCACTTCTTGGAGCATTCATTTCAGCATCTATAGAGTGGAGACAAAAATGCCTCCTCCTAGGACTTGTTGCAGTATAGCAATTTATCGGAGTGGAAAAACAATCTTTGAGTATAAGGGATTTACAAAGCAAACCCACAACCCCTAATCCACAATCCCCAAGCCCCGAAAGCTCAGAGAACCAAAGCTTTTCATAACTCGCTTGACAACAAAAGCTGACCTGAACTGACACAAGACTATTTACCGCATTTCTGTGTCCTCCCTGGGGTGGTTATTCCAGTGTTTTGCTGCAGACTACTGCCCTGTCCGATCACGGGGGCTGCCCCAGACTTGCTAGGGGTGGGCGTGTATCTACACACATCTCAAGTCCAGAAAGCTCTGAATTCTGACACACACCCTGCCATGGGGACTTCAAACATGCCCTTGGCAATGAAGGGGAAGTACATTGGCTGTTGGTTGAAGCAGCAAGACATCTGTAGTTTGCTGGATTTGGAGCTTTTTTTAGAAGCCTCCTTACCCAGTGACCCACGAGTGACGACCTAGTGCCACTTGGGATTTCCACGCTCCGGGCATGAGACAATACTGCGAGATCTCTGCTTGGCTTGCCCACAGCCCTGTGGGGACCTCTGAGAGCTTCTCCCTTACCTGGTGCAAGTGGAGCCGCAGGCAGCAAAGCTGATCACAGGTAGATCCAAATCCGGTCTGATGGGCTTCAGAGGCAGGCTCCAAGCCTCTGAAACCCTGAGCGGGGAAGGGGCTCATGAGGGGGCTGGGAGAGGCCGCCCACTTCACTGGGGGAGGGGGTGAGTTCTGCTGCTTGTCCCCTCCCAATCCCAAACCCACACCTCGGCTCCACAGGCATTGGCCACTTCCCACTGCCTGCGGGGACCATGGCCAGGGTTGCTACTGGATCTGATTCCTTTTCCCTCTGCAGGATTCCGGGTGGCTCCATCCCCTGGGCCTGCCCTGTTGAGCAGGTGGGCTGTCAGTGAGCCTGTTAGGGAGCAACAGGTGGGTGTTCCCCGGGGCTTCTGGGGCAGGCCACCTGACCAGCCCCTCAGCCCCCACCAGCTGCCCACAACAGCAGCCAGGGCGGGCCACGCTGCTGCCTCCTGCTGAGCCTGGCCGGGCTGGTGCCTTTTAGTTCCAAAAGCGAATGATGAACCCTGTTCTCATTAGGACGAGCAGATCCACACCCGCGCAGAGAGCTGGAGCCGTACGCATCTCCTTCCCCTCTACTCTCCGCGCCTGGGCCCTCCCGGGGGGAGCTCCTGTTTACAGCGCAGGATCCTGGTTGTGGTCCGTCTTCCCGGTGGTTATTTACACCTATATATCATTTGGATTTGTTTTGGGCGTTTTATATACACACCTCACATAGTGTTCTGCAGCTTGCTTTCTCCTGCTCGCCATGTGTCTTGGAGATCGTCCCACGTCGGCTCACATATGTCTGCCCCATTCATCCTCGCAGCTGTCTCAGCCACCTTGCAGAGGCACAGGGCTTATGTAACCATCCCCCGCTGACAAGCAACACGTAGGTCCCCCGCTAGGAACATCTGTGGGTGCGTACCGCGTATACATCTGCACACGTGTGTGTCCCGCGTGCCCACAGGTCGTCTGATGCAAACATTTGCACATGTGTTCCCGTGTGCCCCTGTGGAAGGAGAGCAGCTGCATCGTGGAGGGTGACATGTTTTATTTTCGCTAGCTTCTGCCAAATGGCCCTCTCCAAGGCTGTGTCTGTGTTATCAGAGTTGGGGCACGGTTTCTGCTAGCAGATTGGGCTCAGGGCTTCCCGGCAGGTGGCTCTGCCATGGAGGCTATGGGAAGCAGCGTTGGGAGGTGGCCTCTGGCTGTGTGTGGGTCCTCCGTGGTGATCAGTATGGGGATTAAAAGCAGGGCGTGTGGGGTCCAACAGATGTGCATTTGCATCCTGCCTCTACCGGCTGGGAGTGCTGCGATCGCCACCAAATACAGCTTCTGTGAATCTTTTCAACTGGAGAATGGGAGTGGCCGTGACAGCACCAGGAACGGAAGCGTTGTGAGACTCGAGCAGGAAGATACAGTGTTTAATGCGTCCTTGCTTGCAGAAAATGGGGAGCAGACGGGATCTGGCACTTCTGTTGTGATTACACATATGATGGTTGTGAAGGTGATGGTGGCGGTGATGTGCAGGATCCTGTTCCCGGAAGTGCAGCTCCCTTTCCTTAAGGATGTCCTCTTGTCTCCTCCTTGTGCCACCACTCAGCGCTGCCAAGCTGGGCACCACGTGAGCCACTTGGTGACTGTCTCATAGCGCCTGCTGTGTGCAGAGGTCAGAGCCCACGGCGGGTGGGTGCCGGTACCCAGAGGGCAGACCTTCCTGGCTGGAAGGGCAGACAGGACACAAGCAGATAAACACCAGTAAACAGAGGTGGCGCATTGTGCAAACAGACACCAGTGTCAATGGTGCCTCCCTCCACCCCCGAGAGACACGCGTCCCAGCCAAGTCACCAGGTGGGGACACAGGCAGTGGGGTGGCTGCACAGGAGAGAGCGGAGCCGGAGAGATGGCCAGGCCGGGAAGGCAGAGTGGAAGGAGAAGTGGATAAAGAAGGAACCAGAAGGTGGCTGGGCAGGAGAGGAAGGTGCCCGGCCTGCCTGGCCACCCAGTCCTCGGCTCAGGACCCCGCCCTGCCTCTTGCCAGCTGCTGGCCTTGGGGGCATCTGGCGACACCCTTCCAGCCTGGGTCTTCTAGGAATTTCTGCACTTGGGACCCTCTGGGCTCTCTCATCTTGAATTGGAGTCCCTGTGGCCATCACCCTAATCCCTCCAAAGTGCTGGCAACGAACAGTTTGTAAACTCTCTTCCCATCTGTTTCCTCACCCAGCTCCGCCCTACAGCCTTGAATACGTTGGAGCTGAGGTTCGAATCTCGTTTGGCTGGGTCGGGGTCTGGGCCTTCCGGGGGGCGGAGGAGGGAGGCTTGAGTCAAGGTGCCAGGTCAGCCAGCCAGAGCTGAGCTGCCCGTGGCGGGGGCCGGGGCGGCCTGTAGCAGTCGGTGTTCCCTTTGGGCCAGGCTCTCTGTGCATGTGATGTCCAGTCCTCACCGCGACCTCTGAGACAGCTGTGGTCATGGTGCCCACTGCACAGCCTCCAAGGTGCTGAGTTACTGTCCAAAGTCCCCCAGCCAGTGAGCAGCACAGCGGGATCCCCTCCCCCCCCACAAGACCTGCCCTCCTGTGCACCTGCCTGGAGAGGGTGCTCATGCCCTCAGGGACACCTGAGAGCTCCGCTTGCCATGGATTTCATTCCGACCCATGCTCCAGGCCCGGCTCCCTTGCCACCTCCTCCAGGGAGCCCTCCCTGACCTCTCCTGCCCTGCCAGGCATTCATCCTTCCCTCATTCCCTGCTGTCACTTAGACCCCTTCTATCTAGGTCACCCTGGTGCTGTCCATCACAACACACCTGGGAGGAAGGGGCTCCTCCTCCTCTGTGGCTTAGGCCTTGTCTTTCCAGAGTGTTTACTGTTTTCTAAATAAATGCACTTTAATACCATGGCAAAATAAATATGGACATGTGTTTATCACAGAACTGAAAACAACGGGGCTGGCAGTGTGGCTCGGTGGTTTGAGCTGCCATTGATGACGCCAGCATCCCATATCAGAGCACCCATTGGAGTCCCAGCTGCTTTGCTTCCAATCCAGCTCCCTATTAATGTGCCTGGGAAAGCAGCGGAGAAAGGCCCAAGAGCTTGGGCCCCTGCCACCCTCATGGGAGACCCAGATGAATTTCTTGGCTCCTGCTGTCACTGTCAGCCTGACCCAGCCATGGTGCTTGTGGCCATCTAGGGAGTGAACCAATGGATGGAAGACCGTCCCCCTAACCCAGGTCGCTCTGCCTTTCAAATTAACAAATACATCTTTAAAATTAATGAGAACTGTGGCGAGCCAGGAGGCCAGTGGCTTACTTTCCTGGAACCACACAGGGTAAGGCAGGACCCGTGTTTCTGCAGCTCTGGGTGCCGTTGTCTTAGGGCAAACTCCCCCAGAAGCAGGCTCTGAGACAAAGGCTTGAGTACAAGGGGTTCACTTACGAAGTGTACTCGGAACAGTTATTGGTGACATTGCCTCCGTCTTCCCTCCCCGGGCGAGGCAGGGGCCAAATGCCAAGTTCCCCATCACAGCTCGTCTGCCCAGGTCATAGCTCCCTTTCCACAGCTGTCCCAGGGCCCGCCGAGAATCGCCTCATCAGAACAAAAGGCATTTCCAGCACCAGGCAATCCCAAGGGACTCAGGAGTTCTGTATGAGGAGCTGGGGTCAAAGACGATGCCAGAACAAAAGACGCTCCTTGAACCTTATCGCTTAGGAAATTAGAAAGGTGTTGAGAGCTCTGGCCGGGAGCTGAGAGACAGAGAAAAGCGTCCACTTCCTGTTATAGTGCCGTATTGCCACAGACCTCCTTGTCACCCTCCCTGGGGTGTCCCCCTGTCACAGGTGAGGGCTCCTTCCATGGGTACAGGGACTCCCTAGCACCGCAGGCCTGGACATGGGCAGGGTGGGCTCCAGCAGCCACACAGGACCCTCGGGCAATGCACCAACAGCATCAGCTGCAGACACCGCTGTGTACCGGGCTTGTGGCAACACAGCAGTGAGCGAATAGAACAGGGAGGCACATGCAAGGAGCCCATCTCCTAGTGGGGCGCCCCAACTGTCATTCTGGGTAAGCTGAGGGACAAGTTCATGGCTGTGTCGGAGGGCTGAAATCCCGAGGCTGTGGCTGGTGAGGAGCTAGTTACCCAGTTACGCTCTCTGGCGCCCGGGGTCCTGTGTGAAGGGAGCCGGGACAGCAGCCGCGCTGTTTGGAGTTTGTTGAATTGAACGCACATAAAGGCTTGGCCGGAGCATGCTCACACACATCATCACCGTTACTGGCCCGGTACTACAGAGAGGGCTTTGGCCAAGTCTGGCTCCCGGGGGCTTCTCCTGTTGGCTCCTGGCGGGGCTGCATTGCTGCGGGAGAAAGAGAGGCTGAGGAAGCCAGCATAGGAGAGGGGCTCTGCTGGGGCACCCGGGCCACGCAGGCCAGGGCCGGAGCCCCAGCCCATCTAGCTCTTGGCAGAGTACCTTGGGATCCCCCCAGAACCCCAGAGCTGGGAGGCCATGAGGAGCCACTGAGAGACCAGCTCCCACTCCCCTCCCTGCTCCTCTTCCCGGGTTGCAAGGGGGGCCCAACTACTCCACCATGACCTGGTGCTGGCCCCCAGCAGCCGTGTTGCACATGTGCCAGCCCTTGAAGGCCCCTTTGTTTTGGTGTTGTTCTTGGTGCACGGGACAAGGAGCCAGGAGATGGTATCTTTGGCTGCCTTTCCTGCCACCATCCGTGTGAGGAATGCACTGTCTGCTTCCACGGAGGATCAGCATCTCTGCCGACAGACCAAGACCTTGGCCTTGCCCGTCTTCTGCGTGACACCAGGAGACAAGGGCAGACAGGGGACCAGGGAGTGTGGGCTGAAGAGAGGCCAGAGGGAGCTGGGGGCTGACCGTGGTGATCCCAGCAAGCATCCTGGTTCCTGGCTGAGTCTTTGCTCGTGTCTTCCTCACCGTAACGCCGCGAGGGAGATGCGTGCCTCAGAGGTGAAGTCAGTTGTCCGAGGTCACACAGTAGCACGTTGGCCGCAGCACTCAGCTGTTACCCAGAGGAAGGGGCGGGGGCATGCGCAGACAGGAGTCTGTCCCTCCGCACAGCCCTGCTGTCGGGCCTGTCAGTGTGCGGGAAGGAAGGAGCCCTCTGTCCTGTCCTGCTGCCGTGGCCCCAGGGCTGTGGTCACTAGTGGTCCCTGGTGGCTGGGCTTACTGCCGGCAGGCAGCTCGCACAGCTGCTGTGAACGGCAGCCAGACTCCCCCGGCAGCTCCCCGGAGCTGCGAGAATGTTCCAGAACAGCTTGGAGTCATTAGGCACTGGCTGCTCACCGCCTGTGGTGAAAGCCAGGTTCCAGACCCCCGGCGCCTTCTGCCGCCCACCCTTCTCCCATGCCCCCAAGTAGCTGGGAAGCCACTGCTGCCCCACCGGGGGGGGGGGACAAGAATGCGCTCAGCCTCCCCCTCCCCACCGCGTCCAGCCCCCAGCTTTGCTTCCCTCTGCGTGTGCCGCGGTTGCTGCTCCCGCTGCTCAGTGTGAAACGAGCCGCAGCGGCCCCTGGAAGGAAGGCAATGAAAGCAAAGCCGGGTTGGGGGCAGGAGGCGCTGTGTGACTCCGGGCAGCTCACATCACCACTCTGGGCAACTGCCTAGCGTGCTTCCTGGCGGGGACTCCTGGCCCCCGCCCTGGGCAGACCAGGGGGACGCCACACGTAGCCGGGGCAGCTATGCCACAAGCTGACCCTTCCAGCACCTCTCTGCTGTTGGATGACAAACGAGAGGGAAAGGACTCGAAGAACATTCCGGAGCCCTCCTGGGGCTCTGCGGGGCCGGAGGGGACAGCATGGGAGGGCAGCACGTGCCGGCATCTCTGTCCCAGCAGACACCTTCCGAGGAAATCTGCTTTGCTCACTAGAAGCAGCAAGCAGCTCATGGTTGGGGATGAGGAGAGAGAGTTGCTGCCGGACTCCAGAGGGCTCCTCCGCGGTCTGGGCTCAGGGTGGCTGGCGGAGAGCACCCCGGGGCTTGCCCTGTGCTCTCTTCCCAGCTTGTGGTGCGAGACTCCCTCCCTGTATCCATCTTATCGCCGTCTCTGTCTCTAGCTCTAGCTCTGTCACTTTGCCTTTTGAATAAATAAATCTTTTTTAAAAATTGATGTTGGGGATGCAGGTTAAAGCCCTGGCCTGAAGCGCCGGCATCCCATATGGGTGCCGGTTCTAGTCCAGGCTGCTCCTCTTCTGATCCAGCTCTCTACTATGGCCTGGGATAGCAGTAGAACATGGCCCAAGTGCTTGGTCCCCTGTACCCACATGGAAGACCTGGAAGAAGCTGCTGGCTTCAGATTGGCACAGCTCCGGCCATTTTGACCATCAAGGGAGTGAACCAGCAGATGGAAGATTCTCTCTCTCTCTCTCTCTCTGCCTTCAAATAAATAAATACATCTTTCAAAACAAAATTTATGTCAGAGACTAATGGGCCGTGGGAAGAAGACAAGGTGGGAGCACGGTGGGCACCTGTCTCCTTCCTCTTCCTCCTCTGATTCTTGGGAGTAGCAGTGAGGCGGGTATGGAGATGCTCGGGCCGGTGGGTGGGCTGTGTGAGGTGCACACGTGGACACCCCAGGCCTTGCCAGTGTGTCCTAACTGGACGGTCCTCCAGGACAAAGAGCAGGAGGCCGGGGCCCCGCGGGCTCGCTGCTCCCACACAGGCCTTCTGACAGCTAGAGGGGCCCCTGTCCTTTCATCTCAAAGCCTGGTAAGTTCACGGCTGGGGAAAGCAAGCAAGAGAAGAAAAGGAGAAAATCCCAGGGCAGCTCTTTTGCCAAAGCCCAAGTTTCCATCCCTCCCTCTCTCTCTCCACCCCACTCCCTTCCTTCATTTTCTTCTGTAAGGTTTCAAGGACTTGAGAAATACAAACCAAAAGGCTCCTGGGCTGGACCAGGCTTCGCTAACCCCCCAGGGAGGCTCTGTTCCCCCAGCAGCTGGGTCTGAGCAAAGGGACAAAGGAGCAGCAAGGCTGGCTGGGACAGGAGCTGTGCCTGGGGCCCCTGAAACCGCTGCCTCTGGGTTCCAGATGTGCTACCAGAGGAGGGTCCAGGCGAGCCCATGGGAGGAGGCCAGGAAGGCCGGGGCCGCCTGGAGCTCGACAGGGCCTGCAGAGTGAGTCATGTCCCAGGGTGCCCTGTGGGGCTCAGCTACTTGCAGCCGGGCACTTAAGAGCTGCAACAGCCCTGGTGTCGCAGGGTCCTGGGCTCCCTCCAGGAAACCCCCCAGCCCACAGTCACCCACCTCGTTTGCACATTGAAACTCGAAAGGGCCGCCCTAACCACCCAGCTCACACAGCCCCCTGCGAAGACTTTGGGGTGGGGCCAGCACCTTGCCTGAAGAAAATCAAAGCCCAGAACATCTGTTTTCTCACCCAGAGCAAGTTCTGGAACAGGCAGAACCCCTGGTCGCGTTCCTGGAGCCCTCTGGACGCCCACCCAACAGCGGGGCGTGGAGCTTCCAGGAAGTGGCTGGAGCCAGTGACAGGGCTTCCTGCAGCCCGCGAACCAGGCCGGCCGCAGCACGGGGCACTGATATGGAGGCCAGGAGGCTTGACGCTCAGAGATGGAAAGTGACCCTACCAAGACCAAACTGCTGAGTACTGCCCGCAACGTGCCTCTGCCCGTGCCGGCACAGCCAATCTGTCCTTGCTGGGGTCACCAACCTGAGGATGACAAATGATCGCACAGGACCTCAGGCCTGGGGAGGGCACGTGCCTGGGATTCTCAGAGCAGCGCCCCCCTCCACCCCCCTGGCTGGCCCCAGCCCCTCCTTGTGCAGCACAGCCCTGACTTTCTTGCCAAGCACTTGTCCATGTGTTGCCACATCGGATTTCAGAGCTTCCCGGGTGTGGTGCGGGGCCCAGCTTCCTGCCTCTGTTTGCGGGGAGATATCCCCTGCCTCACTGGCAGTGGCATTGCTGCTGTGACCCTGCTGCCCGCCTCCAACCAGGCGTGTCCCGCAGCAGCTGGTCTCCACGCCCCTTCCCCAGCACACCTGGCAGAGAAGGCTGTGGGTCGGACAGCGCGCAATGCCAAGGGGGAAGGGACTTCTTCCAGGCATCCCAGGTCCTCCTGGCCTGCAGCTGGAGTTCTTTGGCTGTGCAAGTGTACAGGAGTGGGTGTCCTTGGGAGGGAAGAGATGGGAGGAGGAACTAAGTATTTCCCTGAGGCCCAGCAGAAGGGTTGGGAAGGCAGGCTCTGGAGCCAGACAAGCCAGGATCAAACCACATCTCCACATTGCCAAGTTATGTGAGTTCCTGAGCTGCACCGAAGCTGTTTACCCGTCTGTGAAATGGAGCCAGGAAGAGTTCCTTCCTCCCAAGCCTGCTGCGAGGCTGACGGGGCTGGTGAGTGCTCTGTGTGGTGGCTCGCTCCCTTCTAGGCTGGGTAACTGTCAGAGGTACTGCGGCCCCACCGCTGTCACCAGAGAGCAGGCCTGGAGGCACCCTCAGGCAGGTGCTCGGACTTGCCCCCAAGCCACAGGGAGGCACCTGCTGCAGGCAGGTCACATGGAGGCAGTAAGACGGGGTCTAAGGCCCAGTCCCCCATGTCTTCATCGGTGTCCTTCCCACTTCTCTAGTGCAGTGGACTCAAGGAAGCCCCAGAAGTCCCTGTCCCAGGCCTTTCTTCTCCAGCTCCTGCTTCCACGGGAGCTTGAAGGCTGAACCCCCGCAGGAGTCCCAGAAGCCGCTCCCCTCTGGCTAGGAAGTGTGGCGTGTGCACAGGCTCCGTTCCAGCCCCCAGCTGGGAGTGACGGGAGCAGGGCACAAACGGCAAGGAGCAGTGACTCCCTCCTGGGAGCCCTGCCCCGCCCCCCCCCGCCTCCCTTCCACCTGACCTCATGGCGGTCTATCTTGGGGGCCAGAGGGGAGCCAGACGCTCATGATGACAGGTGAGACAATTAGTGGCCTGCTAGTGCCTGCGAGTAAGCTCCCCTCCCGGGAAGTGCCTGGGGAAGCTGACCTGCAGCTGGTGGTCTGGGCTGGGGTCCTGGGCAGGGCATCTGGCACCAGAGGGAGACCCAGGTACAGACAAAGGCCCCTGCTTGCCTCCGGGGACTTGTGTCTGGTCCTCCCTTCTTCCTGCCTGGCCTTCCAGCCGCTCCTTCTCCCTTGCCGCCGCCTCTCATTTGTCAAAATCCATGTGTGGCCAAAGAGGAGGCAGAGGAAGACAAGGTTACAGGCTGGTCCACAGAATGGAGAAGTCAGCTCGACACAGGGAGAGCCATTGGCCCTGCCGGCTGCTCTCAGCTCAGCCATGGCTCTTCTGTGTGGCCCCGGGTGCGGCCCAGCTCCACCCTGGGACCCATCTCCACCTGCCACGCCTCTAAAGGCTCCTCCAGCTCTGACGTTCCAGGACTCTCTGCTGGAGCCAGCCAGCCTGCTATGGGTGCATCATGTGCTGTGCACCTGCCCAGTGCTCCTCTCCCCACCTCCCCCCCGCCTCCTAGAAGGATCATTGTCATCAGCCATTGCCACAACACTGCTGTGTAAGAAACAACCCCAAACCTGGTGGCTTAACACAGTGCTCACTAATTCCCAAGGAGCCGGGCTGGGCTTCGCTGGATAGCCCTGCCTCTTTGGCTGCTTTCCGTGGCGGGTCTGGGGCCAGAGGGGCGACACTGTATCGCCCTCCCAGGACACACTCCCCTCCCAGCAGCCACGAGGCGGGGAAGGGGGCCTCCTGAGGACCCGTGCATTGTCACCTCTTCCCTAGGTGAAGAAGCCCGGAGTGAAGAGGCGGGGGGTGTGGCCCCACCACGAGGAGGCCATGGCAGGCGTGGCAGCCAAGAAGGGTGACGCGCTGGAGCCATCTACCCAGCTACCCCCACAAAATGACTCTGCCTCTTTTAATATGGAGGAGAAAACTCTTCTCCCTCGGTCTCTGTGTTCCAGGAGGGATGGGACACAGTAGAGCCCCTCTCCTCCTCATTGAGGATCTGAGAGTGAGCACTGAGCAGACAAGCAGGGGACGTGAGCTGCGCGGGGCTGGACAGTGGAGTGGTCACCATCGCCAGGTGAAAGGACCTGGAGGGAAGGGGGCTGAGACCAGGAACGCCTCCAGACGCCAGGTCGAGGGCACACAGAAGCTGTCAACGGGCGAGCCAGGTGAGCTGACTGCCCACCGAGAACTGGTGTCTGCACCTGCTGGCCCCAACGCAAGGAGCTCCCACCAGCTGGGCTCCAGCCGGCACTCGCTGACCCTGGCTTTGTGTTAGACTCTGATGAGCACCTCTACGGGCCCTGTAGACCCAACCCCTCAGGCCTCCAGGCCTCACTGGGCACCCCCACCCTGCGCGAGGTGTCCACGAGCAGGTCGGCCCTCCCACGTGTGGTGCCCAGGATTAGAGCACACGGTACACTGTGGGTCAGCATTTTCCTCCTCACTGTCTGATCCTCTGGGGAACTCCTTTCCTCAAGGTGCCTCCAGTCCCCAGGGGAGTCCGAGAAGGCGAGAGCACAGCCCTGGCCCACCCAGGGCCCTCTAGCTGGCTGAGACAGCGAGCCCATGTGCAGGAAGTGTTGGAAAGTCCCATCCAGGGGGCCTGCACTGTGATGTAGAAGGTTAAGCCTCCATCTGCGGCACCAGCATCCCGTATGGGCACCAGTTCAAGTCCCAGCTACTCCACTTCTGATCCAGCTCCCTACTGGTGGCCTGGGAAAGCAGAGGAAGATGGCGCAAGTGCTTGGAGACCTGCTACCTACGAGAGACACCCAGAAGATGCTCCTGGTTCTGGATCGGCTCAGCTCCGGCCATTGCGGCCATTTGGGGAGTGACCCAGCAGCTCTCTGTCTCTCCTTCTCTCTGTAACTCTGCCTCTCAAATAAATCCAAGAACATCTCGGTAGAGCAGCACAGGACCTTCCACAGTGCGTAAGTGACGAGCGTGGGTGGAGGCTGACACATCCAGGTAAACACTGACATCCCAGAGCCCCCCCCGCCCCCCGCCCCAGCTCTGCCTCTGTCTGCTCCACAGCCACCACGCAGCAGGCTCTGTGGTGGTACAGGAGGCCACGTGGCATGGGCCAGTCCCTGCTGTCACAGTCCATCAGAAAGACCTGGGGGAGGGGATTCGCCAGAGGGCAGGGACTTTCAAAGATGTTGTGAAGACTCGGAAACCCTGCGGCAGACAGACAGGGGGTGGATGCTTTCCACAGGCGGGAGGAAGCCGTCCCTGCTGGGAGGAGGAGGGACTTCTCCCGCAGGAAAGCTGGTCTGCAAGCGCTCCGCAGGAAAGGCAGTGGGCAGCCGAAGAAGCGACACTGGAGTAGAATTTCGCTAACCATGGCAGCTGGAGGAGAAGGGCCTGTCAGAGACCTACCGACGTGTCCACGGCCACGGCCACCTCCCTCACCTCCTGCCCGGTGCGGACACCGGGGCCGAGGCGAGCTTCCCAGCTGCCTCTCAGCCGCTTGTCATGCTCTTTTCACATTTTCTCTCCGTAAGCCACGGTTCCTTGCTTCTGGAAATATAATACCCCTTCCGAGAGAAGTGCTATGGAAACCTCACCACAAAAACACTGCCTTCCCTGGGTGTACTAATTAAAGGAAAGGCCTGGTGGAAAAATGATTTAAGGAAACACGGCTCTGTTATTCCTGAGTTGATCCATCTACTAAGGAGAACTCACCACCGAGCTTTCCACGGGGATGCCCCGGGGAGCCCGTGCTAAGCGAACTGCTCGGTGATGCGTTCCGGGGTCAGGTGTCTACCGAGTGGTCAGCGTGGCTGGGGACTGGGGGTGCCAGGCTAACTGGGTCCCAGCATCTGCCCTCCGGGAGCTTGCCCTGGATGAGGACGAGATCACAGCCACCATCACAGAGCAGAGAGGCAGTGGGAGTGAGAAGGATGTGTTTGAAGTAGCACCGGAGCACTGGAGAGGGTGACTGTGCGGGTTAGGGGTCGGGGCCACCAGGGAAGGCTCCCAGGGAGAGGAAGTGGGGTGGGGACGACTCACACTCATGGGTGCTTGTGGGAGAAAAGCTGGGGGGTGGATAGAGCTAGCAGGGGGTTGTGCAGCCGACTCAGCGCACCCAAGGCGGAGAAGCAGGACAGAGCGAGTGACCACAGATCAGGGTTGCTGGAGTAGAATGTGAAGACGGGCAAAAGTGGGGGGCAGTGGGGCTGGAGCAGCGGGCAGAGGCCGGATCCTGGAGGCCTGGGGCCCTTGGTGAGGGTGTGGAGCTCATCGAACAGACAGCGAGGAACATTGGATGTTCTAGGCAGGGCCATGAAACAGATGTACTTGCGTTTCAGAGACAACAGCTGCAGCAGAGTGGAGGCCGGCACCGCGGCTCACTAGGCTAATCCTCCGCCTGTGGCTCCGGCACCCCAGGTTCTAGTCCCGGCTGGGGCACTGGATTCTGTCCCGGTTGCTCCTCTTCCAGTCCAGCTTTCTGCTGTGGCCTGGGAGTGCAGTGGAGGATGGCCCAGGTCCTTGGGTCCTGCACCCGCACCTGCATGGGAAACCAGGAGGAAGCACCTGGCTCCTGGTTTCGGATCAGCACAGCACGCCGGCCGCAACACGCCGGCCGCAGCAGCCATTTGGGGGTGAACCAACAGAAGGAAGACCTTTCTCTGTCTCACTCTCTCTCTCACTGTCTAACTCTGCCTGTCAAAAAAAAAAAAAAAAAAAAAAAAAAAGAAGCAGCAGAGTGGAGGATGCATTGCAAGCCAGGGGTCAGCTGACAGTGGACAAGGAGAGAGAGGTCAGGAGCCTGTCCCAGGGCGGTGGCAGGAGGGGTAGAGGGATGGGATGTATGTGGGACACCCTTGGGGGCTTATGGATGTGAGAAGAGGGAGAGGGAGAATTCCGGAGTGAATGACAGCCAGACTTTGAGCTTGGGCTGCAAGGTGGATGCCAGTGCCCTGGCCTGAGGTGAAAAATGCTGAGAGAAGGCAGGTTAGGAGGCAGGGAAATAGGAACCGGAGGAGGGGCCTTCCAGGGAAGCTGACCGTCGGCCGGCAGATGCTTGCGTCTACCTGTGGAGGAGGATGGAGCCTGGGGACAAAGATCTGAGAGGCATGAGCTTCGGAAGCCACACAAGGGCTGGGAAGCCCCACGCATGCGGCAGGATGTAGTCGACTGTGAGGAACAGAGTGCACATAGAAGCGGCTCCAACAACAAGGGCATCTGTTTGCTTCCCGCCATACATTCGGGCGGCCTCACCATCTCGGGGTGCCATCAAGGGCCCAGACTGTTATTGGCTTCACCCCGGATGCCCCAGCTCACCCTCAACCATGCACCCTGCAGTAACAAGGGTGGCAGGTGAGGCACCCACAGGACACGCAGTCCCAGGGCGATGAGTCGGAAAACCATTTGTTAACAGACAGAATGCTCACCTTGGCTGTGTTCGACAAGACACAGAAAGCCATGGGTTCAGAAAAGAGTTGGCTGGTTAAGGGGCAGTAATGAAAGGGAATTGAATACCCACTAATTAGTGCTTGTGGGGAGGGGAGAGGTAACTGCTTGTTAACCCTGCATGATAAGAGGCGAATTGAGAAATGCTTTCATTAAGAAAGGCCAATTAACACTTGTCCCCTGTGGACTTCTGCTTGGGACTGTGATGGCATGGCAGATAGCAGACCAGCACCTAGGCAAGTAAGAAACTGCAAAAAATATACAAAACATCTGTTTTCAGATGCCCTATCACCAGCTGAATGAGGCTGTATTCTCTGGAAAGGAAAACAAATAAAATGAACTAACTAAAATAAAAAGATCGCCCTGGAGGCATTTTGCAAACCTTGGCCCCTGGAGTGGGAACACAGGCAGGGCACAAAGTCTCACTGTGCTGAGGCGACAGAGATCAGAATTTGGAGAGGGGCTACAGCTAGAATTTGTAAGCAGAATGTGGGAGAGATGGGGGCTGTGCGGAGGAAGGGCTTCTGAATTCACAGCGAAGTCGTTCCAAGCCTTTGGCTATGCGGCACGCACTGTGTGTACGTAGGATGAGACTCCCCGGTGCTGGTCAAAGAGCAAGTTTTGGAGAAAGGTTAGTCACTGGAGAGTTTAGCTGAACAACGTTCTGAGCCCAAACAGACTCAGGAGAGGTCCTAGTTCAGGGCAACCAGAGCTGAGACTTGGCTGAGTACCCGGAGTATTTCCTGGGAACCTTGGAGAGGCCACACCTAAGGAGTAGAGTTACACCAGAAAGCCCAAAGGGAGGGCTACCCTAGCCCCATCCTAACGAAGTTTAAAGACAAACCTTGTTGGAGCTAGTGCTGTGGCATGGAAGGTAAAGCCATCGCCGGCAGCACCGGCATCCCATATGGGCACTGGTTCAAGCCCAGGTGCTTTGCTTCCAATCCAGCTCTCTGCTGTGGCCTGGGAAAGCAGTAGAACATTGCCCCAGTCCTTGGGCCTCTATACCTGCGTGGGAGACCTGGAAGAAGCTCCTGGCTCCTGGCTTCAGATCCGCGCAGCTCCAGCTGTTGCGGCCATCAGGGGAGAGAACCAGCGGATAGAAGAGCCCCCGCCCCCCACCGACCCCCAGCCTCTGCCTCTTCCTCTCTGTAACTCTGTCTTTCAAATAAAATAAATAAATCTTAAAAAAAGGAGACAAGCCTTGCAAGAAATCAAGCTTATTTCCAAGTAGATTTCTAGAATAAAACTCAGCACCCTTTAATGAAAGATAACTAAGTCCAGTACTCAAGAACATGGGAACCACGGTGTCTACCTTTCAGTAAACAGTTACCGGACACCAGAAGTGAAGAAGTCACACTTACAACCAAGAGAGAAGTCAAGCAAAGAAGCAGGATGTCTGTCACCTCTGTGACAGCCAGAACTAGTAGACAAGAACTTTAAACCCGCTGTTAAAAATAGATACAAGTATTTAAAGAAAAACATGACTGCAATGAGGAAAGAAAGGATCTACAAAAAAGGAACCTTCTAGGACTGAAAAGCACAGTATATTAAATGATGATTTCACTGGATAGGCTAAATAGCAAATTAGTCATGGCAGAAAAAAATCAATAAACTTGACAGCTAGACCGAAGCACAGAAAGAAAAAACAAATCTAAGAAAAACATTAACAGGACTTCAGGGACTTTTTTGGACAAACGGCCTTCCATGCACGTGATTAGAGTCCCAGGAAAAGTGTGTGAGGAGGAGTGCATCTTTAAAAAATAATGGCCAGATATTTTCCAAAATTGGTGAAAAATATAATCCCATAGATCCAAGACACTCAATGAATTTCAGTAGGAATAACTACAAGGAAAAGCACACCTAAGCACATCACAGTCAAATTGCTGAAAACCAGTGACAAAGCAAACACCTTTCAGGGCAACCAGAGAGAAGTCTACTCCTCACACCAGTCTTAGGGCTGCATACACATTGTTGAAAACACTGAGGGCTGGCGCCGCAGCTCACTAGGCTAATCCTCCGCCTTGCGGCGCCGGCACACGGGGTTCTAGTCCCGGTCGGGGCGCCGGATTCTGTCCTGGTTGCTCCTCTTCCAGGCCAGCTCTCTGCTGTGGCCCGGGAGTGCAGTGGAGGATGGCCCAGGTACTTGGGCCCTGCACCCTATGGGAGACCAGGAGAAGTACCTGGCTCCTGCCATCGGATCAGCGCCGTGTGCCGGCCGCAGCACGCCGCTGCAGCGGCCATTGGAGGGTGAACCAACGGCAAAGGAAGACCTTTCTCTCTGTCTCTCTCACTATCCACTCTGCCTGTCAAAAAAAAAAAAAAAAAAAAAAAAAAAAAAAAAGAAACTGACCTGAGCAGGGACAGAGACTTGAAGGCGTGCTGCCCTGCTGAAGTCTGGTAGGCTCAAGTTATCTGCCATTGATTACCCCAAAGCTGAGTGCCTTAAAGGAAATGGGGGCCAAAGAGAGCAATCTAGAAAATGTTAAATGTGTGTCTAAAATAGAAACCACGAGTGTGGCTGTTAACATATGGGGCTGTACAAAATGGAACAGATGAGAAGCCTGCTGTGTTTTTAAGAGAGTTATACCAGCAAGAGAATATCATAAACCTTTTCTTATAAGGTATTTGTTCGAAGTTTAACTTTCGTGCTTATAAAATTCTGCAAACTGAAAACAGGCTGCGAAAACTGCTCAGTGCCAGGGGAGACACGTTCTGCAGTGCAGCACTTTGGAGGGGCCAAGGAGGAGGAGGGGGGAAATGTGCTTGCAGAATGGTGGGCGTCGTAGCTCCAAACCTCAGGCTCTGTGTGATGACATGTAAAAGCTGGAAGGCAAAGAGGGAGTCTCTCAGTAATCTCCCTCTTTGTAGGGGCCAGTGTTGTGATGTGATGGGTCATGCTGCCACCTGCAATGCTGGCATCCCGTAGGAGTGCCAGTTCGATTCCCAGCTGCCCCACTTCCAATCCAGTTCTCTGTTAATGTGCCTGGAAAAGCAGCAGAAGACGGTCCAAGTGCTTGTGCCTCTGCTACCCATGTTTGAGACCCGGATGGCGTTCCAGGCTCCTGGCCTTGGCCCGGCCCACCCATAGCTGTTACAAGCATTTGGGGAATGAAACAGTGGATGGAAGATCCAACTCTCCTTCCGTCTCTGTGTGTTTCTCCCTCTTTTTCTGTAACTGTGCCTTTCAAATAAATAATCTTTTTTTTTTTTTTTAAATCTCCCTCTTTCTACCAGGAGGAGAGACCTTTCCCATAACACTCTGCAGGCTACCCCTCAGGTTTCCTTGGCCAAGGCTGGATCTTGTGCCCATATTCTCACTGCAGGGGAGGCTGGTGAAAGCAGGCAACTGGTCTTTTTAGCCGCAGTTACAGGAGCTGGACTTCTCCAGCAAGGGAGAAGTAGGGAGGGGCTCGAGGTGACTATAGGATAGGGAACCACAGTGTTTGTCCCGCCCTGGGAGCGCCCAGGGTGAGACATGGGGTGACCCAGTGTAGGATCATGAAGTTCCCCAACATTCTATGGAGCTTCGTGCCTGGGGTCAAGGAGGCGGAGCGCCACATGAGTGGTTTCAAACAAACATCGGCTTCCTCACCTGCTCTGAGCGCCTGGAGGGTTCTGACTCAGGGTCTTTCTCGTGGTTGGAGCCACGCTGGTAGCAGGCAGCAGCCGTGCTCCCTGGAGGAGGCGTCACTTCCAGGAAGAAGGCTCACTCATAAGGCTGTCGCGTGAAGTTCTCCAAACCAAATCAGCTCTGGGCTGGCCAAGCAGAACTCTCTGGAAGCGGCCTGCAGGGCCTCAGGGTATGAAGTCAGCTTCTCCCAGAGGAAGCGTTCCCGAGACTGAATGAGAGAAAGATGAAGAAGGAAATTACACTGCTTTTTGTAATGTAATCTTGCAAGTGGCGTGGCGCCGCTTCGGCCATGATCTGTTGCTCACATCGTCTGACCCTGGTACGACGTGGGAAGTGACCAGGCAAAGGCAAATGCAGGGAGATGGGCATCTTTGGGGACCCTCTTGGAGACTGGCTACGAAGACAGCAGGAGGTGGGAGGTGATCCTACACAGCCTGATACATCACAGGGCCCAGCGACGAGAGATCCAGAAGAGAAGTGTTGCACACAGGTCATCAGTAGCTAAGGACTGAGCAGTGTTCGCTGGATTCGCCTGTCTGAGCCATGGAGAGCAATTCAAAGCAACCTCCTCTGAGCCATGTGCAGTGGACGGAGGTTTGAATGGATGCAGAACAACCAGAGAGCTGCAGGTACCGACTACTTTCCTGAGAGGGCTGCACGAGAGGGAAGGGAGACTGGGACAGAAGCTAGACGAGGACAGGAGAGGATTTGGTTCCTTGTGTTTCTAGACAGAGGCGGGGCAGCCAGCGGCCTGGGTGAGGTGAAGATGAGTGATGAGGGAGCCTCTCGGAGGAGGCAGGAGAACTGGAGATCAAGGGTCCAGGTGGGCCGCTTGGCTTTGAACAGAGATACCGCATCCTGTGGGGCGGCCCTGGGGGAGGCGGGATGAGTCTGGTGGGCAGGACCTTCAGGTGAGGATGCCTGGCAATCGAGAACTCTACCTGCTGGCCTCAATTTTCTCCGGGAGAGGGGAGGCAGGGTCATCGCGAGCCGTGAACCACCACGTCACTTACCACGCTGATTGCTTACATATGCGGGAGGGCCTGGAAGCAGCCTGTTCTCACAAGCAGGGGTGCCCTTCCCCGTGAGCTCACGCACGCTGGAAACCTCTCGGCACACTCATTTTTCACAGCTGGTGATGTCTTCAGACAGCGGCTGTCTGAGCTGCCATGAGGTATAGGTTGGTGGAGTTGAAGTGGAAGATTCTAGAAGTCAGTGGAGGTGAAGAATCAGTGGGGTCTCACTGGGTGTTCCCCCGAGGGTCTGTCTCACTATCAAGCCTCCTTAATCCTGGGCTTCACCACCCCAGGCAGGGCACCTGCTGCCTCTCAGGAGGTCTTTGGGTTCTTAGGCAAATCCTTTTGGTGGGGATGAGGTCTGACTGCCGACGTCCCTTGGACTCTGCAGGGTGTCCCAGAACAGGCCCTTCTCCCAGGGACATCCTTCAGACACGCGAGGCCTGCCTGTAGGGTGAGCGTGCCCTGTTGCTGCCGTGTTCCCTCATGGACAGTTTCCCGATCCCTACCAGAGCCTCCACCCTGCCCCTAGATTCCCTGCAAGGCAGCTGTAATCCCCAAGACTCTGCCATGACTGCTCCCCCGCCTCCTTTCCAAGATCCCCGGGGCGTTTGGCAGGGTGGCCAGCAATTCCTGAGCACTCGGTGCGGGGAGTGACAGGTGGAAATGTGTCCCACACTCTGCAGGATGTGTCGATCAGACGGGCAGTCTGGCAGGTCTGTCACCCTCTGTCCAGATGCCAGGTCCTCTTGGCATCTTGTCTGCCCATAGCCTGCCCAGGTGAGGGCTCATCTACTTCTGGGCCTGCATTCCTTCTGAAGCGTCAAGTCAAACAGGTGATCAAATACTGCACCCTGGCGTGTAGCAAGAGGGTCCAGACCCTCGCTCTCCATCTGTCTGTGACTCATGGTGGAGTCTGGGTGCCAAGGGACACCTGACCATGCTCCAGGCCAGCGCTGTGAAATATTAATTGTCGTTCTTCCCCTCTTCTGCTTCCCCTTTCGTGCTTTTCCCCTTTCTCTCTCACCCCCACCCAGATCCTGTCCTGTGCTCCTTGTCCCGGGAGGGCAGAGGAGAGAGTCTCCTGGCTGGGAGCTGGAAGTCTCAGGCCCAGGAAGGCAGCAGGAAGGACTCACACCAGCAACATCTGAAGGAAAACATGAGCGGGGGCAATGCTCTCATGGTCCCCAACTTGGGGTGGGGCTGGGGACCTGGGGAACAGTCATGGATGGTGGTGGTTTCAGAGGGAGGAGCCTGGGTCCCCTTTTCTAGAGATTCTTGGGAAGTGGCAAGAATCCAGGGAAGGGAAATGGCTTATGGAATGTTCTGGCAGCAAAGGGTTAGCCTTGCAGAAGTCTCCCTACACTAGCACAGCACCTGGGAACAGAACTACTCCATTGGCCCCAAGAGTGGCCTGGGACTAGACTAGAAGAGAGACCCATCCGGGCCCTGCAAGGGGGCAGAGGCTGTCTCCATGGCAACCTGCAGGGACCAATGAACAAGGACTAGCCTGGTGATGGACATCACAAATGACACTGAGGACCGTGTGCTTGGAAGCCAATTAAGTCTTGGCAAATTAGAAGCCACCATGGAAACAGAGAGGCGCTCCAGATTAACCACAATTGCATTTCTTCCCTGTGGCAGAACCTGACCTTGAACTACGAATCAAGTGGCAAAGGGCAGAGTGCCACTCTGGTGCTGGAGCTCACACAGCTGCACAGGCTGGTTCCCAGCACCATGCTATCCACCCTGTTCCAGACCCCCTGGCTGTTCACACCCCATTATCCTCAGAGAACTGTGCCCAAGGGGCCACGTACACTCCTGTGGCTGCTGCAGAGGATGGGATTCTGCACTTGGAGCTGCCATCGCAGAGTCGGGGGGCAGTTGGAAGGGACAAGTGTGTTTTTGCATGTGGGAGGACCATGCACCATCAGGGGTCAGAGGGAATACTGTGACGGTCACCCTCTAAGATGGCACCAAATGCTTCTCACATCTGGCTTTCCTGCCTTGGGTAGCTGCCTCCCACGGTGAACCGGAGCCGACCTGTGTGACCAGTGCAACACGGCAGAAGTGAGAGTGTGTGGCCTCCGAAGGTAGATCATCAAGGGCACTGCAGCTTCTAGCTCAGTCTCGTGGATCCCTGGCACTGGGGGGAGCCAGCATCCACATCATGAGGATGCTGAAGCAGCCTCGTGGAGATGCCTACATGGAACTGAGTCCTGCCACCCTGGCAGGTGGATCCTCCCACTCCAGCCAGGCCTTCCTGGGAGCACAGCCCCTCGAACATCTGCCTGCAATCTCACTCTCAGCAAGCCCCCGTCCAGGTCCTCATGCTCGGGGACTCTGGGAACGAATCACAAGGTTTGGGAGATCTGCTATGCCACATCTGATCTCTAATACATGATCCCCCACTGTCAGAGGTTCCAACATCGATACCCCTCCTAAGGCAGACAGAGAGGTCACGTGGTAGTCTCCAATCACATGGCGGAGCAGCCAAGCTTCCACCAGTGCCCAGCTTCTGCACTCCCTGCTTCTCACCTACCTCTCTCCTCTGGGCTGTATCTGCCCTTACCCCCACGTTCTCATCACTGCTTTCGGAAACAGGCAACAGGCTCATTCCATCCCCTTGGCAAATCCTTTGTGCTCAAGCCCCAGGCCCCTGCAGTGTGGAAATGGTAACAGCCACTGCTTGTGATCTATTGTAATCCAGCGTGGCCAATTTGTAACGGATCACATTTGTAGCTGCACCGTCTGCCAGTGGGTTCTCGTGTGGGGGCTGGCTCCTAAACCGCCGTGATGCTGCGAGACATACGATTCTTGGCTTGGCGTGCAGCTTGTCAGATTGGCTCCAAGAAAGGAGAGTCCTGGCCAAAAAACCCCAGTACTTAACCAAGGATAGAGGCTATAATGCGGCTGCACGATGTTTCCATAACCTGCTCTGAGACTCAGAGGAGGAGGGCAAGCATGACATGCACCGGGGAGGCAGCTGGGGAACCTGGCCGGGCCGTGATCATCAGGATGGGCCACGGCACCCATGAGGGAGGCGACCTTGGCCGTGAACATGCTGGCTGGTATCTGACAGGCCCTCTCCGGCTACCCCGCTTACCAAAACTTGAGTTTTAGAGGCAGAAGCCCAGCAGTCAAAGGCTGACCACAGGGCCTTTTCTCATTCTGTTTTTTTTTTAAAGACTTATTTATTGATTTGAAAGCAGTTACAAAGAGAGAGGAGAGAGAAACAGAGAGAGAGAGAGAGAGAGAGAGAGAGAGAGAGAGAGAGAGAGATCTTACTTCTGTTGGTTCACTACCCCAAATGGATCTAACAGCCAGAGCTGGGTCAGGTCAAATCCAGGAGCCTGGAACTCCATCCAGGTGCTCACATTGGTGCAAGAGCCCAAGCACTGGGACCCCCTTCCACTGCCTTCCCAGACCATTAGCAAAAGGCCAGACTGGAAATGGAGCAGCTGGGACTCTAACCAGTGCCCCTGTAGAATGCCGACATCCCAGGCAAGGGTTTAACTTTCTGCACCACAATGCTGGCCCCGCCTTTTCTCATTCTAAGTCTCTGTCCCCACTGTCCCTTGGCCCAGAAAGGCTTCCCCCTCTCCCCAGAGTGACAGCCAAGATAGGCCCCCTATAAACCCTGCTGCACCTGCCTTTCCTGCCCACGTCTCCCCATCATTCTCCAAACAGGGGCATCAATTGCAACTCTCACCTGTTCGGATGCCTCTCGGCCTTGTGCGTATCCCCGTTCGCCGTTTTCACACCCTACTCCCCCAGCTCTGAGCTCTCTGGGAAGCCGGGGACGCATCTAATTGGCATCGATGTTCTCAGAGGGCCCAGCCAAGCCTGGGCCTGGCAAGGCACGCATGCTCAGGATCTGCTGGATTAGATGCAAGTGAAGGCACACAGTGGGACAGGGGACATGCCACCCCTCGGGCAATGGGGCTCCGCAAGTTAAATCCCACAAGAGGAATGTCTCCACCGGGTAGAACTTGGCTGCCTGGGTCAGGCAGGCGGGACAAACAGCGTGAGGAATGAAGACACACAGCCAAGCCTCTCTGACAAACTCGCCATCGGAGGAAGGGCTGCAGCGGGAATGTGTGGCACAGCCCCACGCTCTCTGGGAGCCCCACTCCCAGGGCCAGGCTTGTCTTCCCCGGAGGAGCCGCCCTCGTGGCAGCCCCCCTGTGTGCTTCTGCCGGGGACAGCCTCGCCTGCCTGCTCTCCTCCCTTCCTGCGGGCCCCTCTGGCTCCAGTGTTCTGCAGCCAGATGTCTCTGACCTGCCACCAGCAGCTGCTCTTCCTTCTTAACAGGACGTGGTTCCAATGCCCCCAGCAGAGGCGCTTGGCAGGGGGACACTTTCCTGGCAAAAGTCTCGGCTCCGCCCCAGGCAGATCAGGAGTTTCTGGCCCAGGCGATGTGGGGGTGAGCACAAATCAAACACACGCTCTCCTGGTTAGGATTTGGGGTCTCCAGTGACTGAAAACCCAGCTCTCCCGACTTGAGCAGGCAGAGTCCACTGGGACACATTCCCAAAAGTCCAGGATGGCTCTGCTTCAGGTGCACCTGCTCCTGGGTTTCCAGCTGCCCTAGGAGCAGTCTGGGAAGCCCTACTCCCTTCCAGTTGTCTCTGTTTTCAGACTTCATGTTGTAGCGAGAGGGATGTTAGCATCTCCAGCCCATGCCCAGGCAGGTGCAAATCCAACAGAAAACACGAGGGAGATTTTCCACCTCGAATTATAGGACGCAAACTCCTGGGCCTGGCTGTCATTGGCCCAACTTGGATTCCAGCCTATCTCAGAATCGGTCACTGCAGCACACTGACTGGCTGATCCTAGGTCCCACGGCCCCAGCAGGTCAACCTGGGTCACCTGCTGCCGTTCCAGCTACATGGACAGAGAACGGCAAGGATGGTGCTGGCCTCAGGAGCGGGCTGACAAGGTCGTGAGCTTAAGAAAACACCTGCCACACAGCTAAGGAAAGAACAAGCCCAGAATACTTGTGCCTGCTGCAGGGGTGAGCAGTTGGGGTCCTAGGAGCGTCTACATCTAATCATCAGTCGTGAGGAACCACAAAATTTTCCAGGCTCTTCTTACGGTGCTTTATTTACCTGTGTGTGTTTGCTGACGACACATGGGATCCACAGCCCCAGGAACCATGTGGGTGTGAGCTGGTCGCCTCCCGGGACCCATGAGCCCTGCTTTCTGTTTGGGGGTTGGTGACTCAGGGACAGGGCCCTCCCCTCATTCCACAGCCTGGGTGACGCCTCCTGCCCATCGTGATTCGCCTAGGGTGGGCGTGTGGCCACAGATCCTCAGGTTAGGACGGCTCAGGGCTGCTGCTAATGATGCTAGGGTAAGGTGCTCTTTCTCTTTGGCAAGATGTGAATAGGAAAGTTCGTAGCTCTCGGAGCCTTGGGCGGTCGTCTCGGCACCACGGGGAAGTGAGACTGGAAGTGAAGCTGCCATGGTAGACAAAGCCATGGTAGACAAAGGAAGAGTGGGAGAGAGGAGGAGGGGGAGAAGGGGGAGGGCAAGGAGAGGAAAACTACCCCTAGTGACACTGCTGAACCCTAGATCAAGCTTCGCCTGAACGCAGACCTGCGTCTGGAGTTTTCATTAGGAATCAATATCTTCCCTTTATGATTCCAAGCAGTTTGGGTCAGACTTTCTATTACTTGTACCCCAAACATTCCAACTGAGTCACTCAGAACATGTTTGAGCTGCTTCCAAGTCTGGAAGTGAGCTCTTACAAAAACAGCAAGCCGCCACCACGCCGCCGAGGAGAGACAGCCCCTGCCAGCAGCTCCCGGCACTCACGCGTGCTACGGGGGTGACCAGCTGGGGTCCTAGGGGCCCCCGCCCTGGCTCCATATGGGAATGTCCACCCCAGCTGTGCTGACAGATGAAAGGGGAAGACCACCTGGGAGGGGCTGCAGTACGGGAGAGGCAGAGTGTTCCTGGGCATTTGGGAGGCTGCCCGGCGGGCTGCTCTTTGGAGGCCCTGTGGCCTGCAAGAGGCCTGGAACCCTCAGCTGGGCAGCTGCGTGCCCTGTGGATGGAGCGTCTGGGCTCAGATGCGGATGGATGCAGGGAAAGGAGGAGCTTAGATGCCGCCCATGAAATGCCTGCTGTGTGAATGTCTCTGCCACACAGGTGACTTCAAGGGAGTCAGGTGTGTGTAGCCCAGGGCCTGAGAGTACAGCCTGGGCCCCAGGCTGCTTCTGCTCTGTCTGGCCCCTACAGGCCAGGTTTGCACCATCAGATTCCCTCGAGGACAAGGCTCAGCTCTCATACTCAGGCTTGGCTGAAGGATGGGCCTTTTCCAGACTGCATTCCCTCCCTGGGGGCAGCCTGCACCCCGGGGGCCAGGGCCACTGCTGCTGGTTGGCAGTACAGAGGTCAGCCCCCTCACCTGTATGCTAGGCGCCCTGGAGGGCACCCCAGCTCCCAGCTCCCTATGGGGTCGGCTGTAGCTCCCTCGCTACAGCACTGCAGTCACACTTGAGCCTCTCCCAGTCCTGCTCGCAGCCCCCAGTTCATCCTTTGCCAATCTCCAAACCAACCTACCCAGCGGCGGTGCGGTATTTGGGGTGCCTGCTTTCCTGGACAGAAGCCATCAGCGGTCAGTAAGCAAATGCAGATGAGAAGCACAGATGTCTTGTTTGTGTTTTGTTTAAGGCTAAAAGGGGGTCGGGGCTGTGGTGCAGCCTGCAATGCTCGAATCGCAGTCTCGGCTGCTCCACTTCCTGTCCAGCTCCAGGCTAGCGCACCTGGGAAGGAACAGGAGATGACCCCAAGGCTTGGGTCCCTGCCACCCGTATGGGCGATCAGGCTGGAGTTCCTGGCTCCTGGCTTTGTCCTGGCCCAGCCCCAGCTGTTGCAGCAATTTGAGGGGTGAACCAATGGATGGACAATCTCTCTCTCTCTCTCTCTCTCTCTCTCTCTGTCACTATACCTTTCAAATAAATAAATTTTAAAATAAAAGATTTTAAAAAATTAAACAAGCAATATATGTTCATTGTGGAAAAACTGGGAAATTCCAAATGGCTAAAGCAATCGGTCTGCTGAAGACCAGGCAACCTGCAGTGAAACTGCGATGGTTTTGAACTTCCATGCAAGTGTTGATCCCTTTCTATGCACGAGGCCCTTCACGCTCCCAACCAAGCCGTGAGGGAGGCCCCCTTATCTGCTTTACTGAGGAGCCAAGGGAGACTCAGGGCCCTGGGGTTAGGCCGAGGGTGAAGAGCGAGGAGGAGCAGGCTCTGCGTGCTGACAAGCTGATGCCAGAGTTTCTGAGCGTGTTCTTTGATGGGCAGAAGGGGGGGGGGTGCAGAAGAACAAGCCAGGGGCTAGGCAGCCAAGGCTTTCCCCACAGCCCGGCTCTGCCGTTCACTTACCAGTTGACCTCCTGTTGGGGTCTCTGGTGGGGCAGCGGCTGCAACTACAGATCTTTGCACGGGGTTAGCAAGCACAGTGGCTCTGGCTGCCTGCAGGGGACACTACTGAGATGGAAGGAAAGCCAGAGGTGGGACACCCCCACCCTTCAATTCCCACAGCAGATCCTCTGTAAGCTGTCCTGGGGCACTGAGGGGTCCCCCTGGGGCTGCAGGACCCTCACAGGGCGGAAGCCAGAGCAGGCCCTGGTGTGTGTGTGTAAAAGGCTTAATTTATCTTCCTTGCCCTCTTTGGACAAAGGAGAATGTTTTCCTTTCTTTCTTTTTTTAAAGAAAACTTTCCATTGTGGAAATGGCATGTGTTTATTTTGTAAAATCCAGCCACAGGGGCATATAACTTCTGGGGGAGGGAGGCGGGCCGAGCCTGAACCTTCTCTGCTGGGCTCCTGCAGCCACTGGACGCCTCCCTGCCAAGCTCTCTCTGTTCAGAGGAACAGAAACCTCACCCATGGCCGAGAAGGAGAAGCAGAGAGAGGCGAGCTGAAGTCCGAGAAGTTAAAGTGCCACTGAGATGCCCGTGGCTGAGTGCTCCACCTTGGCTGCGGGCCCTGGGCTGGGCGCCGTAACCCTGGGACCTAGGTGTGCCGAGCTGTACCTTACAGGTGAGCAAATCCACTCCCAAGAAGAGGTGCCTGCCCAAGGCGGTGAAGCGAGAATTACACACAGGTTTAGCTGAGTCCAAGACCACATGCAAGATCTAACATCGTGGCACGTGGAGCCACGTGCTCATGGCCACAGGGCCTCCTGCTTGTGGGGAGGGGCTGAACCCCAAGGGAGAGGGGGTCCCAGCTCTTCTGGGTCAGCATACTCCTAGTGGGGCGTACCAGAGCTCCCTGGAGGACACAGGCTCTTCAGGGAACCCCTGGAAGTTCCTATTGTCTCTGAAAATGCACCCTTGGGTAAAAGGTGATAAAAGCGGAGACTCCGGGCAGGGGTGGATTAGCAGCTGTGCTGTGGGGCTGGGGGATGAGTTGGGGGAGGGAGGCATCCAGCGCCCAGACCACCTGGCTTCCCAACAGTGGGTGAGTCGCATCACCTGTCTGTACCTGCGTTTCTTCTTCCGTTGGATGGGGGAACAGAGAGGTAGGTTGGGAGGACGGCACCTGCACCATGCTTGGGGCAGTGGCTGGCACAGAGTGACAATGTCACCAACAATTATTCTCCAGAGGGGACTCATTGTCAGCAAGCACCCCGTGGGGCACAAATCATCACAGTTGAAGCCCAGCGGCCACACACAACACCCTGAGCTCTTTGAAGCTTGTGCTCCCACTGGCCCACAAGGAAGGCCCTGCCCCAAGTTCATTGCACCCAGTATTTCATCTCATCTTGGCTGGAGGCACTTGGAATTCTCAAAAGGGCCTAATGGTCTTGGGACCCTCAAGGCTCTCTGTTCCAACAGACAGTACTACCTGTAAACCCTCTGGCATGCCCCTACAGGTCCCAGTTCAGACAGGACTCATCCAGTTAAGAAAAAATGACAGCATTCAACATTCTGGAAGAATTTTTCTCCTTGTCCCCACTTCTCTTAAAATGTTTGTAAAATTTATTTCAGAGGCAGAGTTGGAAAGCGGAATCAGTCCCCCCTCCACACACACACACACACAGAGGCGGTTGGGGGGTGGTTTCCATCCACTGATTGACTGCCAAGGTCAGGACTGAGCCAGGCCAGAGCCAGGAGCTGGGAACTCAAACCAGGTCTCCCATGTGGGTAACAGGAACCCCACCGCTGAGCCATCGCTGCTGCTCTCCAGGGTCTGCCTTGCCAGGAAGCTGGAGTCAGAAACTGGAGCCAGCTGTTAGAGCCCAAACACTCCAATTTGCACTGAGGGTGTCATCACAGGCCTCTGCCCCTGGCCTTTTCAGGGGTCGTTCCTTGGGTCTTTGGGGCCCGTGCAAAGCCTTAACCTCTCCTTGGTCAGCAGGATCTGTCGGGAGATCGCCACCACCACCATCGCAGTATCATCTTAGGCAATGCGACCACCTAATCTAACGGAGACCACAACCCTGCTCTCAGCGGCACAAGCCCTGCCCCCAGCGATGCTGTTCTTCACCTTCACCTCTGCTGTCATCACACGTGGTCATCTCTGCAGGGCCACAGCGGCCTGCGGCAGCAAGGCACAGAAACTCGCCAAGTAACAAGCGAAACGAGGAGAGGGTGTGGCGATGGTTATGGTTCCCACACCTAAACTGGAAAGGCTAAGGCCGCCCCAGGGATGCCCACGAGACCCCAACGCCCAAACACCACTGGGAAGCTGGTCTTCTCTCCATCTCTCCTCTCTGCTCTCTCCACTGGCTGTTCGCTTTGCAAACAGAGCCCGTCCATGCGAGCTTCATGGATTTATAAGGTGGCTGCCTAGCATATAAGTAAAAGAATTTTCATCTCCCAGGTTCTGGGACTGAAAAATCCCTGAGGAGGTACCAGATTGGCTTAGCTTGGTCACCTTTGGGCCAATCATAAAGGCTGTAGATATGTAATTTTGTGATTGGCCCGAGCCTCCTTGGCCACGTGTCTAAGAAAGACATCAACTGCAGGATACTTGGCACCCTAGCTGGTGCCCACATCCACCCCAGCCACCACTACCATCATCATCAACACCACCACCTTCATCATCCACATCATCACCTCCACCATCATCGCCATCACCACCACCACCACCACCACCACCATCACCACCGCGGTAGCTCTTTCCCTGAGAACCATGACGTGCCCAGCCCTGAACCTCACACTTGGAACGGCAACAGATTTGAGTTGATGAAGTCTGCAGTCCTGCAGGAACGTCTCTGGGAAACAAAGTTGATGTTTTCAAAGAAATGGACGCCTAGTCCTTGGCCGAGGATGGAAGCGAAAAGGGAAGCTAGGGGATAGCATCTGGCACCTCTGCGGCACTGGCCCTGAGCCCCGGGCTGGCTCCACACCCTGGGAAACCATGGAGCCTATGCTCTGATGGGCCAGCAGCCCCCTGGGACCCACTGGGAGCCGTTCTTCCACAGCCACAAAGCTGCGCACCAGCCCGTCGCCCTGGGCCCTGCCAGAGCCCTTGTCCCATCTGCCCCTCCTCCCCTGGGTGCTGGGGTTGTGCTTGGCTCCTTGCCTCCTGCTCCATCTTGGAGCAAACATCTGTTTCCAGATGTTGTCCCAGAGCCTCATAAAGCAAGGAAAGGTCCGAGTTAATACATCCACTGCAGACCCGCCTGTCGACAGCGACTCGTATCAGGAACGGATCACTCAAGGAAAGCAAGACCCCTCATTTCCTGATGGGGGTGGGGTGCACAGAATGACAAGCAGGGCACCCCTCCCACTTCAGAAATGACCTCAACAAAGCAACTGCCTTTAGGAGAAAGAGAACGAGGAGGGAGGGGGAAGGCCTTTGTCATGGGGTTTACGGGAACAAATATTCCAGGCGGTTCCTGGGGAAGGAACCACAGGGAGACAGACTCAGCCAGGAGAGCAGACCCTCCCCTGGATTCACTGGTTATTGGCCACCGTCTGGACACTGGGCTGAACTTGAACCTGGGGCCTATGAGGTGCCTACTAGAAGAGACCTGGTTGATGTCTGGCTCTGGCCCTAGTACGCTGGGTGACCTTGGGTCACACTCCGACCTCTCTGTGCTCGGCTTGCACAAGTGTCACGGAGCAGTGGAGCCTTGGAGGACTTAGAAAGGTCCTTCTGGGCTGAGCCGGGGGTGGGCGAAGGGGCTCCCCAAGCCCCCAGCAGGAGAGCTGCTCCTTAGTTCCAAGGCAGAGATCCATGGGCAGGACACATGGGTTGGGGGCCGGAGGGGAGCAGAGACCCCCCACTGCCATGACTTGCACGCCCCCAGTGCCGGTTGACGGGTCCAATTCGGTAAACTCATCAGCCCTTCACGATCCTGGCTGTCATCGACCAGCGCTGTCTGTCTGTCACCCGCGCTTGCTGGCTTCCCGACCGCCCCTCTTGCCTGTCAGGGAGCCCTGGGCTGCTTCCCGGAGCACGTGCTCAGGGGCGCCCTCCCTCCAGCTCTGAGCGGCAGCCCCCGCCCCAGCCCCAGCCCCAGCCCCGCCTCCACGCACTGACAGCTCTGCGCGTGCGCACCTCACTCCCATGCTTAGCGGATTATTCTTCCTCCAAGAAGTTGCAAATGGGGCCCTCACAGTTGCCTTTGCTCCTGCTTCCTGATGGCTGGGGGCAGAGGGGCACCCCCGTCTTCTCTTCTGGATTTTGTGCTTTGTTAGGGCCTCGCACACGTGATCACGATCAAGACTTTCAGCATTCCCCTGAATAGGATTAATATCCCCCTGCCTCGGGCAGGAGGCTGAGTTCCAGAAAGGTTAAGATATTTCCTGAAAGGCACACAGTTTGCAGATGGAGAAGCCAGGATTCTGAGCTTCTGGGTTCTTTGTTTCAACTTAATCTGAGGCAGTAAAATGGTTTCATCTCAAGTGCTAATCTCAGTAGATTGATAATAGCTTCCTGCTTTGAGAAGCCTGACGGAATTGCTGAAGAGGGTGATGTTCTGTAGTTGATTAGTGATGTCTGCCGTTGGTGTGTGCATGTGAGTGTTGGCACACGTGGCAACCGTGGCCAGCCTATGCCACCTGAGGGGGGTGAGGGACAGGTGGCTAGGGCTGCTGAGGTCAGGAGGTCACATGATGCATCCCTAGCAAGGATGGACACATATGCTCAGCACTTCTGCTCGCTCCCTCTAGTTATTTTTATTTATTTATTTATTTTTTATTTTTTGACAGGCAGAGTGGACAGTGAGAGAGAGACAGAGAGAAAGGTCTTCCTTTGCCGTTGGTTCACCCTCCAATGGCCGGCGCGGCCGGTGCGCTGTGGCCTGCACACTGCGCTGATCCGAAGGCAGGAGCCAGGTGCTTCTCCTGGTCTCCCATGGGGTGCAGGGCCCAAGCACTTGGGCCATCCTCCACTGCACTCCCTGGCCACAGTAGAGAGCTGGCCTGGAAGAGGGGCAACCGGGACAGAATCCGGCACCCCGACCGGGACTAGAACCCGGTGTGCCGGCGCCGCAAGGCGGAGGATTAGCCTAGTGAGCTGCGGCGCTGGGCTCTAGTTATTTTTTTAAGATGTATTTATTTATTTGAAAGTCAGAGTTACACAGAGAGAGGAGAGGCTAAGAGAGAGAGAGGTCTTCCATTCCCAATTGGCCTCAATGGCCGGAAGCCCGATCCGAAGCCAGGAGCTTCTTCCGGGTCTCCCACGCAGGTGCAGGGGCCCAAGGACTTGGACTGTCTTCTACTGCTTTCCCAGACCACAGCAGAGAGCTGGATCAGAAGTGGAGCAGCCGGGACTAGAACTAGCACCCATATGGGATGCTGGTGCTTCAGGCCAGGGCGTTAACCTGCTGTGCCACAGCACCGGTCCCTCCTCTAGTTCTCTCTTCCGACTAGATCCTGCCACGCTCCAGGTTTCAGCTCAGAACCAGCTCTTCCAGGAAGCCTTCCTGGACCTTCACCCCATCTCCGCGTCTCCTTCTACTCCTCCTCTCAAAGTCCCAGGGCAGCTGCTTGCCTCTGCTTCGCTGCCTGGCCCTCTGGAGGTACTGCTGGGCACCACTGCCCTTCCCTGCACCTGTGACTCCCCACAGAGTCCTCTGGGCTGTGAGCTCTGAGTGTCTGCCTGTGGGTTTTGCTCTGACCGGAAGCTCAGGAATAGGCATAGACGGGCTTATGGATCGGTGACCTGCACCATGACAATGGCCAGGCAATGCGCTTCCTTTCAGCCGTAGGAGCAGCTCTAGGGGGGGCCAGACCCCTGCTTGGTGTCTGTGGTCCCCGCGTCCTCTCTGCAGTGATTATGGTGGCCGTGATGCACCACACACTCACCCTCGCCGAGGCACAGGGCCTGCATCGCGGCCTCCAACCCCCAAGGTGACTCTAGGAGATGGGGATTCTTCTCCCCACAGCCCACGTTTAAAAGCAGGTGTGGAGAGGCTACCTAACTTCCCTAAGGTCACCCAGGTAATGGACAGTGGAGCCATTACCCGAAACTACTCAGAGCAGCCTCCAAGTGGAGAGGAATGAGTCCCAGCGATGGCCAGGCCTGACCTGGAAGCAAGGCCAGGGGGAGACTTCACCTGGGACCAGGGCGTGTGAGCCGTGTCGGGCCTCGGCCGCTCCCGGAAGGCGTTGCTGAGAGAGAGCCAGTCAGGGAAGGGGCCAGGCCTCTGCTGACCGCCACAATCCCCAGGGTCACTTTCAGCAGCAAATGACCCTGAAGACAGGTCCACAGGCCCACCCCACCAGGCTTTCCTTCCTCACTGGGCGGACACCTCCTGTGTGCGTGACCGTGGGAAGGTCCGTCTCACATGGTTCTGAGCGCAGCTGTCTGACTTCGCCAATGGGTATTAGCAGGTGTCACACAGCAGAGGCACGATAAATACTCCTGGAACCCTTCCCATTGGTAGCCAGCCCCATGCTATAGAGAAGCTCAGGAGATACTCCAGGGTGTTGGGAGGACAGCGAGGTGGCCCCAGGGAAGATGAGACACCATGCAGCTGCAGCCCAGCCCCCCAGCACAGCCACATGAGTGACGCCAGCTGTACTGACAGAGCGCAAGAACCACTCAGTGCAGTCCTGTCAATTCACAGAAGCACAAGGAGCAAACGATCTTTAAGCCACTGAAGTTTAGTAACTATAGATATCTGAAATACTGTCCCATGTCGTGCCTAGGCATGGCTGGTGTCCTGACCATTCACAAGCACATATGTGTTCTTGTGTGTGCATCTAGACCACGCGGTACATATGGTTCATGTTTGCATCTCTCTCTCTCTCTCTCTCTCTCTCTCTCTCTCACACACACACACATGGCCCCTGGGGCAGCCCTGGTCCTCACAGTACTTGCACTTTCCTAGACATGGCTGCTTAAATATGCAGACATGGCACCATCTCTTGTGTCTCAAAACACCAGAACAGACAGAGACAAACACAAGCAGTGAGAGTCTAAACAGACGGCAGCTTGAGGTTACATGCACAACACACACACACACAAAGGCACACACAGACACACACAGAGACACACAGAGGCACACATGGGCACATACATAGTCATACACAGCGACACACACAGAGGCACACACAGTCTCTCACATACAGGCACACACATAATCACACACACAGGCACACACAGACACACAACTACACACAGGCACACACAAGTGCACACAGACACACAGGCACACACAGTCTCACACACAGGCATACACATAGTTACATACACAGACACACACACACAAGTTCCCACAGGCACACACACAAGTACATGCAGACACACACACAGGCATACACAGAGTTACACACACAGACACACACACAAGTACTCACAGGCACACAATCACGGCCGGAAACCGAAGCACTCACACTCCTCCGAGCCCCTCGGCCTCCTGCAGGGGCCTCAGGCACTTTCCCCGGAGCCTCCGCACTTGGCTCCGCTCTCACTTTAATTAGAGAGTTTGTCTTGGCCCCAGTTAATAAGGCTCCCGGGGCCTCCTGAGCAGCCAGGCCGCCCCTGCACATCTGCGGCACCTGCCCCTTCACCCCAGCCCTGCTCTGCAGGGTCACAGCCAGGGCACAGATCCGCGTGGCAGCGTGGGAAGGAAGCGGGGGCTCAGGACGAGGGGTGTACAAATGTCTGCTCTGCAGTGCCCCCCAGGGGCCCGCGAAGCCCGAGGCGCTCTCCCCAGCCACAATGAATGCTCCCACATCCCCACCCCAGGGCAGCGCTGATTGTCCGGCCTTGCAAAGCACACGGATGGCCTGCCTGCCTCGTTTCCTTGGCCCTGCTCAGGGAAGGCCTCAGCTCTTGCCCTCTGGGCTTCACACCTGGTACAGATCCATAGCTCCCAACAGCAGCCACTTCTGATGGTCCCTCTGGCCTCGGGACAAGTCCAAGTCTCCTGCCACGCCTGGCAGCGTGAGGCCTCACCAGTGCCCTTTTGCCGCCATGGTCAGCCTGTGCTCCCAAGTGCCCATGTTTTCTCACCTCCAGCCGTTGCACAGACAGCTAGCTCTGTCCGACATGCACTCCTGCAATGCCACTTGCATTCTGACCCCAGGCCCCAGCCTGCAACCCCCAAGCACCCACCAATTCCTGCCTTGCCGTACTCCAGAATGCCGGTCTCCACGCCTGCCTGTCTTGTTCCCAACACTGGCTCTGAGCCCGGCTCCAGAAAATTCGCCCCAAATATGTGTTGAATAAGCGAATGTCAGCCCCTGATCTCTAGCAGAGCTAGACTCCATCCAGCCTCTCACCTTGGCTCACTCATCCCTTCCCCCTTCCCCAGGGCTTCCACAGTGTGCTCAGTGCCAAGGACACAGAGCTGACCACAGTCATCCTGCTCCCTGGGGAGGGACAGACATGGGCTCAAGGCAGGACACAGCTTGGGCTACGGGAGACAGGAACTGGGTGATCTCTCACCAGTGGGGGCTTGCTTGGAGGCTTCTGCCTTGCTGCTGGCCACATACAGGTGTCAGAAGCAGAGCAGGGACCATATGGCCTGGGAAGGCGTGTGTGTGTGTGGGTGTGTGTGTGTAGAGGGGGGGTTCTGGCAGGTCCGAGCCTCCTCGGGTGAGGTTTGCTGGTTGTGGCTGCTACATGGGAGCAGTGCGCTGTCCAAAGAGCTAGGCTTGGAGCAGGCACAGGTGCGGAGCAAGCACAAAGGAGGAATCGACCTGAGAGAAAGCAGGAGGTGCAATCTAGAGGACCCGTCCCCCGGGGCAGGGAGAAGGCGAGCATCCAGCCAGAGCTGCAGGGGAGGCCGAGGCCTGGCAGCAAGGCAGCGAATGGCAGGAAGAGCCGGGGATCTGAGTGGGAGGTGGGGAGGGGCTCCGGGGGCTGCCAGGCAGCAGAGGGAGGGGTGCAGGGGATGCGTGGGAGAGGCTTGCGGGGAGAGTTGGAAACCGGAGCCAGCGCGTGCAGTGCAGTGCTCTGTCCTGTCCCCCAGGGGGCTTCGAGGGGGCAAGATGGGAGCCGGGGCTGCTCCCTCGCCCCAACGAGCACAGCGAGATCCTGGCTCAGCACGGTGGGATGAGGCCCTGTGTATGGCCTCCTCTGCATGCAAGAAAAGAAACCCGGTTCAAACTAGCTTGAGCCAGAATGACTCCTGGAACTGGGAAGTCCACTGGTGGCGCTCCCAGCCCACTGGAATCAAAGGGCTTAAATGATGGACGGCTCCAGGAATCAGTCTCTCTCCACTCCTGTTTGCCGGCTTCATCCTTGGGCTCCATATGTATTTACCCACAGTGGAAAGGTGTCCCCTGCGGCTCCTGCTGATGTCCCTCTAGGGAGCCCTTCCCAAAGAAGCAGCCGTCCCCTCCCAGTCAGTCATCCCCGCCTGGGCTCCGCCTACTGCCCACCTCTCACCCAATCACGGCAGCCAGCAGAAACCACTCATGGGCCCCAGGGCCGGGTGTGGGGTTAACACCGCCAGACACATGGACTGACAGAAGGACCCCCCCTCCCCCGCCGCCTTCTCTCAGGGAGAAGGAGGAACTGGTCCAGAGCAGATAAAACGATAGATGACCTCACTCCTCACTGCTGTGCCTCCAGGAGTCTGATGCCGGCCAGGTCTACAGAGTGGGCAGAAGGCCTGGCGGAGGCCCGTGACTGTCTCAAGGAGGTCTGGCCATTTTAAAGTCAGAGTTAAAGAGAGAGAGAGAGAGAGAGAGAGAGCACTCCATCTGCTGGGTACTCCCCAGATGGTGGCAATGGCGAGGGCTGGGCCCGGCTGAAGCCAGGAGCCAGGAGCTTCTTGGTCTCCCACGTGGGTGCAGGGGCCCAATGACTCGGGCCATCTTCTACTGCTTTCCCAGGCCACAGCGGAGAGCTGGATTGGAAGTGGAGCAGCCAGGACTCCAACTGGCCCTCATATCAGATGCTGGAGTTGTAGGCAGCAGTTTTACCTGCTATGCCACTGCGTCAGCACCAAGAATTGGACCTTGATCTGTAGTCGTGGAAATATTCCTCGAGAAAGATAGGCCTTCCGGGTCCTGGTGTGGAAAGACACGTGTACCCAGTCCGCACCATTCTTCAAGACCTCTGGGGAAGGGTGCTTGGTGCTGCGGTTAAGAACCTGCCTGGGATGCCTGCGTCCCACACTGCAGTGCCTGGGTTCAAGTCTAAGCTCTGCTTCTCATTCCAGCTTCCTGTTGGGGCAGACCCTGGGCTGCAACAGGTGAGGACTCAAGTCCCTGGGCCCCGGCCCACTGCGTGGGGGACCTGGATTGGGTTCCTGGCTCTGGCTGTTGCAGGTATTTGAGGAGTGAGCCAGTGACTGAGAGATAACTGTGTTTATGTGTTTCAGATTAATAAAAACAAATTTTAAAAATGAAAGGGGATCTCCTGCATTTTTCTGCCTCTACATGCTCACTCCTGCTGGTCCCTGTGCTGAGGGACAGGGTGGGGGGCGCCCTTCTCGCTGCTGCTCCACACTCAGGACTCTCGGGTGCTGCGAGGCCAGCTTTCTCGAGGGAGCCCGGCCCCTCTTCCCCTCACACGGCTTTCACAGCAGCGGTCTCCTGCCTCCTGAGGCCTTCGCCATGCCCGCCCCCGGGACCTGCTCTGTCTCCTGCCAGCTTTCTTGCCTGTTTTCCAGTCCTCCATGGAGGCTCATCCTCTTCTCCCTCTCCTTACTTTTCTCTGTCAAAAGTAACATTAACATTGTGGCATAGCGGGTTCAGCCACCTCCTGCGACATGCATCTCACATGAGCACGGGGTCAAGTCCTGGCTGCTGCTCTGCTCCAGCTCCAGCTCCCTGCTCCTGGCCTGGGAAAGAAGAGGAGAATGGCCCGATGCTCGGGTCCCTGCTCCCACCATGAGAGACCCAGAAGAAGTTCCTGGCTCCTGCTTTCAGCCTGGCCCAGCCCTGGCCATTGCATCCATTTGGGGAGTGAACCAGTGGAAGGAGGATCTCTCTCTCTCTCTCTCTCTCTCTCTCTCTCTCTCTCTCTTTCTCTCCCTCCCTCCATCCCTTCTCATACTCTCTTTTGAATAAAAATAAATAAATCTTTTTAAAAAATAGTGACGATGGGGCTGGCACTGGGTTGTTGTGGCCATTTGGGGAGCGAACCAGCAGATGGAAGATCTCTCCCTCCCTCTTTCTTTCTCTCTCTCTGCAACTCTGCCTTTCAAATAAATAAATAAATCTTTAAAAAAGAAAGTCAAATTCTTTGGATTACCACCCAAGGCCCTCTATCCAAGAATTTCTGCTTCTGGACTGTTCCTGGGCCACCCCACAAAGTGCGTTGTTGTGACATTTACAGAGATTTACAATTTCTAACCGCCTGCCTTTTGTGACAGCTGGATGTGAATCCCCCCTTACCCTCCCTATGGGACGTTGAGCTCCTAGAAGGCAGGGTCTTTTCCCTTCCCCATCCCTGGATCCTGGACCCCAACTCTGAAGATAGAAAGGTTCAGGACAGGTGAACCAGGGGGCTGGCGTTGTGGAGCAGTGTGTTAAGCTGCTGCCTGCAAGCTGGCATCCCATATCTGAGCACCGGTTCGAGTCCTGGCTGCTCCACTTCCGATCCAGCTCTCTGCTGATGAGCCTGGGAAAGTAGTGGAGGATGACCCAAGTCCCAGGGCCCCTGCCACATATGTGGGAGACTCAGATGGAGTTCCAGGCTCCTGGCCTTGATGCAGCCATTTGGGAAGTGACCCAGAGGATGGAAGATTTTCTCTGTGTCTCTTCTTTCAGTCACTCTGCCTTTCAAATATATAAAAATAAAATCTTAAGAAGACAAGCCAATCATCAGGCAGCAGTGATCTGAGAGAGAGCCTCTGTGCTTGCAGGGCAGGTCAGTGCAGGAAGGGGGGGCATCTGAGAGAAGACCCTCAGAGGCCAGTGAGGCAGGGGGTGACTTCTGTTGAGTGCCTACTGTGTGCCGGGCACTGTGTTACCTGCTTCACTGGTCTGACCCCATGAAGTCCTCACTGACAGCTGGGGGCATTTATTATAAACCCATTTTGTGGGGCCGGCACTGTGGTGCAGCGGGTTAAAGCCCTGGCCTGCAGCGCTGGCATCCCGTATGGGCGCTGGTTCTGGTCCCGGCTGCTTCTCTTCCGATCCAGCTCTCTGCTACGGCCTGGAAAAGCAGTAGAAGATGGCCCAAGTCCTTGGGCTCCTGCACCTGTGTGGGAGACCTGGAAGAAGCTCCTGGCTCCTGGCTTCGGATCAGCACAGTTCCGGCCGTTGCAGTTGTCTGGGAAGTGAACCAGCGGATGGAAGACCCCTCTCTCTGTCTCTACCTCTCTCTGTAGCTCTGTCTTTTAAATAAATAAAAAAAATCTTTTTTAAAAAACCTATTTTGCAAATAAGAATACTGAGGCTCAGAGACGCTAAGGAATCCCCACAGTGAGAACGCGGGACCCCAGAGTCCCTGGAGACCCTTCGGCTTGTGAAGCCCGGGATATTGGGGTGAGCTCAGGCTGGCTTCAGTGACGCTCCAATCCCAAACACTGGGTAAAGTTTGCCCGGAAGGGGTAAAGGTCAGCCTGAAATTTAGGGAAGGAAGGAAAGGAAGTCCTCCGTTCAGACCGGGCCCGGAGGTGAGTGACAGAAACCCACAGTGCCCGAAGCCACGGCGCGGAAACCCTCCGGCGCCCCCTGGTGGTCCTCCATGCCACGGCGCGCTCTCAAGGATGCCTCGGCCGCGACGGGGACAACCGGACATCGGCGCGGGGAAACCGAGGCGCGCTCGCTCCCTGGCGCACCCAGGAAAAGCTCCCGGCTGCCAGCCCTTTCCATGGCACCCCTTTCTATCTGGAGTGGGTGACCGGCCCAGCCGTCGAGGGGTAGCAGATCTGCTACACTTCAGCCCCGTTACAAGCACGGTCCGCGCCGCGGGACGTGCCACACCCTATCCGATGCGCGAGGACATGGCGCAGTGTAGACTGCTCCCGGCGCGCCCCGTCACTGTGAGGCGGCTTCTCCACACCCCTGCCGCCCCCACCTTCACTCCCACCCCCATTTCAAAGGCCCAGGGCGGCCCGCCGAGCCCCCTGCCCACTGTCTTCCAAAAGCTCAGCGCCCCGCGCCTCCTTCGCAAGAATGCCAGGAATCAAAGGAGATAACGTCTTCCGCGATGCAGATGCGGCTCAAAGAGGGGAGACGACCCGAGAAAGGGGGCGACTGCGGGTCAGCCCTCAGCGGGCGCGAGCGCCTGTAGGAGTTCCTCGCCTCCCCAGGCAGGGCCGGCTGGTCCACGCAGCGGGAGCCGTGGGACAAGGTTCAACTCACCGCGCGCAAGAAGGACAGCGGGCGGGACCGGCAGCACGGGCTGACTCGCGCCTCGAGTGCCCCGGAATCAGGCCCTCGGCTCAGCTTTTTATCCCCGGGAACCTGGTCAGGGCTCAGTCCTGGAAGAGGGAGAGGGGCGCCTGCTCTGCTGCCCCCTGGAGGGCTCCCTTGCGCCTCCGAGCCCGGGCGAGGTTGGCCGAACGAGCCGGAGCCGCGGGACCAGGGCGGGACCGCCCCCGGGTGGGCGCGCACGGGGGACACAAGCCAGGGCTGAGGGGTCGGGCTGGGGGCGCCGCAGCAGCCTAGGGGCACCGCGGACACCCGTCCCGCGGTCCGGCCCGTAACGCAGCCCAGGGGCCTGGAAGGCCACCTCGCGGTGCCTGGCCCGGGACCCTCGCAGCGGATCCAGCAAGAGGGAGCGAAGTGCGGCCCCTGCGCCGCCGCGCACCCCCTTCCTGCCTATAAATAACCCCCGGTGTCACTTCAAAGGGGGCCGGGAGCGCGGGAGAGGGGCTGCGGGGGCCGCGCGCCCCGCACGCCACGCCCCCCACCCGGCCGGTTTGCATAAATAAACAAATCCGGGCGGCCGGCCCGCGGGAGCGCAGGGGCGGCGGGGGCGGGAGAGCTCGGTTTGGGAAGCGGCGCGGATTGCTCATCCGATCCGCGCGGCCGCCGCGGCTGTGTCAAGTTACAGCGGCGCCGGAATCGGCCCCGGCGCTGCCCATGGGGCCCTCCGCGCGCACCCTTGCGCCCGGGGACTGAAGCGGGCTGACTGGGAGACGCGGGACGCCCCGTGGGACCGACGGCGCGGCCCCCCGCGCGGACGGCAGACCCCGAGACGGGCGGTCCGGCAGACACCCCCGGCGTCTTCGCGCTCGGGACGGCCTTCCAAGTAGCTCTTTTCTCGCGCCGGCCAGCGAGCCTCCGTGGCCGCAGCCCGTGTCTTTGGGCTTCTCCGGTGCTGGTGCTGAGTTTTCTGTCTCTCTGACGGGAGCGAAGGAGAGGGGCGTCAGCCAGCGACCCAAGCCCTCTCCCGCTGTCTCGCCTCTATTTATTCTATTTATTTATTTATTGGTTCTCAAGACGCCCGGCTATGGTAGCGGAGCGCGCCGGCAAAGCGGCGGCCGCCGGAGCCTGCGGCCCGGGGGAGCTGGGCGCGCCCGGGACGGTGTCGCCCGCGGCAGCGCGGAGCGAGCGCTGCGCGCGGCTGCCCAGCGCGGGGTCGTGCGGACTGCTGGCGCTGGCCCTGTGCTCGCTGGCGCTCAGCCTGCTCGCCCACTTTCGGACGACCGAGCTGCAGGCCCGGGTCCTGCGCCTGGAAGCGGAGCGTGGAGAGCAGCAAATGGAGACGGCTATTTTGGGACGAGTCAACCAACTGCTGGACGAGGTCTGTGCTCTTTGTTGCTGGCTGTTATCCCTTCCCGCGGCGCCCCCTCGCGCAACCTCCCAACTCTCCATCGGTCGGTGCCCGCGGGCGCTCGCTATCCACACCGCCTGGGCACCCTGGGCCAGCTCACGTCGCCTGCGGGGACGCGGGACGTGGGGGCGCGGCACTGGCCGACGGACGACCCGGTCGGCTGAGCCAGGCTCCCGGGCTCCCGGCCCCAGCAGGCACCCTTTGCGACCAGCGCGGGGTGCGCTGGGCAGGGCAGGTGGAGCAAGGCAGGGCAGGCAGAGGCGCAGGGCGGCGCCACTTCTCGATCCCAGGACCCTATCCCGGCGATGTGAGAGCCGGCTTGCGCCCATACGGTGGGAAGCGTGCCAGGAGGCTCGGGGCTGAGGCTTGCTGAGCCCGGTGGTCCTCCCCCTTCACTCCGCAAGGGTTGGCGCTGCCTGACTTTTGTTGTCACTTTGGAAAGAGTTATCCCAGGGTTTGCAGGGGACGGAGGGACCGTCCGTGCCGAGGATGGGGTCCGGGTCTCTGCTCACTGCGCCTGGCTCTCCTGTGCTGGGACGCACATCAGCCGGGACCTTCTCGTTCCCAAGCCGGGTGCCCTGTGAAGGCGCCGCAGACGGTCGGTGCTCTGCTTCTGTGTTTTTCTGGGTAAAGGATGCTGAGTTTTCTTCCATTCTCCAAATTTCCCAAGTGGATTAAATGGTCCTTGTGTGTCTCTTAGCCATGGTTACCTTGAGACTGCAGTAAGTGGGTGACCGCCCCAGGGAGGTGGCACGTGCTATCAAAGGAAACTGTGGATCCTGAGAGGTGGAGACCTGGGGACCTAAGGCATATTGGCAGCACAAGGCATCCGGAGCCCAGAAGGGGAGGGATCCTGGAGCTGGCTGCCATGGGAAGTTTCCACGGGGAAGGACTGGGAGGGACCTCTTACCTGGTGCAGGTGTATGGAGCCGGAAAGAGCATGGTGGCAGAGCCCAGCGGCACTGGCTCTTCATGCCCATGCTGCTGTTTAATAGCTGTGCAATCTTGGGGAAACTCTGCAACCCATCTGAGCCTGCAAAATGCTAGTGATGACGGCGAACGTTGAAACTCTGACTGTGGTAGGCGCTGTGGCCATCTTGGCAGGATGCACTGGTTCCCTGCAGCCTGGCTCCTCTCAGGCACTCTGCCAGGTCGAGGCTGGCACCTGCACGAGCCATTCTCCCAGGGGGTCAGGCAGAGGGAGGTCACGGGGCCAAGGCAGAGAGGGCAGCCCCAGAGCAAGTTACTGGTGCTGGTGGTGCACCCACGTGTGCTGCTGTCAGCTCATTCCCATGCCCTGCCAGGCCCCAGGGAGTCCAGAGGGCTCGCTGGGTCACCCACAGTCCCCTGGGCCTGGGTGTGGGGCGACTTGATGAGCAGGCGGGCAGCCTTTGGCAGCCGGTGGACTCGGCGTCAGGGCAGTGACGGCTCTGCCGGTGTTTGAGAGCCCTGACTGTAGCTGACCGGCACCTGGCCCTGAGGCTGAGGCTCAGCTCCTCTCTGGCCTCGCAGACTTTCCCAGGCCCTCTCGCTGGCCAGGGCGAGCCCCGGCTCTTTCCCAGCTCCTTGTTTTCTCTGCTGAAGCCTTAGTCACCCCAGGGCGCGGGCTCTAAGGCCTTGGGGTGACTGTTCTGAGACGCTGATTCCTCCTCTCCAAACCTCAGCCTCGTGTTTATCCTCCTGACTTGCAGAATTCTCACCTGCCAGAGCCGAAAGTCACCCCAGAGCTCATGTGACGTGGGCCCCATTTTACAGATGGGGAAACTGAGAGCCAGAGAAGGGCGGTAGGCTGCCTGCAGTGGCTTGGTGCGAGCCAGGGCCGGAACCTGAGCCTCTTGGCCTGTGTACAGTGCCCTTAGCACTGTGCCCTGCCCCCTTCCTGTGTCTATACTCATTCATCCATCCATGTATTTGGTGTTTACTTTGAGCCAGCTGTCGGTCAGGCCTTGTGGGAGGCCACCTATACCCTCCTCGACTTTCTGGCATGTAGGACACAAAAGAAAATGAGCAGTGGCCATGCTGTGCAGACAGTGCTACGCTAATGGAGGAATGCTGTACAGGAACGTAGCCTGAGAGTGGTGGCAGTCACGGTGGGCTTCCTGGGGAAGGATGCTAGGGGTGCATGGGAGTTGTCTAGGCCAAAGGGCAGTGAAGGCAGGGTTTCGTTCCAAGGGGGCAGGAGAGGCTGGGAGTGGGAGGGAAGGGTCTGCCTTAGGGGGGCAAAGGCAATCTGGGACACCCGGGGGGTGGGAGCATGGGTGGTGGCCCCAGCCGAGAAGGCGGTTATGTCCCTGACATGAGACGTGAAGACGGGCAGAGCAATGAGGCCCAGAAAGAGGCTACTACAGGCCAGAGGGAACTGTGGCCTGGGCTGGGGGTGGAAAGAAGGGCAGAAGACAGGGCTGCACATGGTGGCCGTGGTGCTGAGACCCCGGTCAGTAGGAAATGATTAGAGCTAGGGTGAGGCAGCTGTCCTGTGTGTGGGCCCTGCCATCCCGGGGCCCCCGGAGGGACTGTCCAGGGTTGCGCCATCAGCAGTGAGCAGCAGTCACAGGAGACCATATCGAGACAAAATGCAACTTCAATCTCGGTTGTTCAGTCGCCCCAGCCACATTCCGAGTGCTCAGCGGACACTGTAGTGAGCGACTGCCGTCCTGGGCAGGGCAGACGGGGGCCTACACATGGTCCCAGAAGGTCCCACCAGACAGAGGGCTTCTCAGAGCAAATTCCGGCCTGCAGAGTGTCCCCAGAGCAACTGGAGAGCACGCACCCCAGGCCTTTGCCTTCCAAGGTGTGTCTCCCAGGTCTGAACCAAGGGCAAAGCCAAGGGAAGGGTGAGGCGGAGACCTGGGACGAGGACGACCCGTGATCTGCATGTGCAGAGGGAGGCACCTAGAGGGCTCAGGGGCTCGGGGCCAGACTCCAGCTGGCCTTGACCAACCACGTGGCTTTCGGCAATCCCCCTGCACTTCAGCTCCTCCTCTGGAAAACCCAGGCCCTCCCGGGGTTGCTGCGAGACCCTCAGCAAGTGGCACTGAAAGGTGCCACCACCCAAGGCCTTGCTGAGGACCAAACGGGTGCACACAGCAGGGTCCCCAGAACCGGGGCGGGGGGGGCGGCCAGACCTTGGGGCAGGTGGGCTGGATGGAAGACAGGCGTGAGAAGGCAGCCCAGGTGGGCACGGCCTGTGCAGTGGCCCAGGGACAGGAGTCCAGAGGCCCCCACACCAGGCAGAGGGTGGGGTGGTAGAGACTGAGTGTCTGCAAGGATGAGGAAACCTTGCAGGAGGGGCGGCCTGGGAGGAGGCAGGAAGGAGATCTGAGCAGCGGGGGCCCGGGCCAGGGCGGGTCAGAGCCGGGAGCCAGGCAGCCTGCTTAGCAGCTCAGTCGGGAGCCAGGAGTGGTGTTTGGAGACCTCAGAACCCAAGTCCCCCCCCCCCCCCCGCAGCGCCTCCCTCCCGGGCTGGGACCCACAAGAAGCACTCCAGCTGCCTGTGATGTGATTTGCTTGCTGTGAAGAAAGAACCCGGAATGTCCCAAATGGAGACGATCAGATGACACCTAGGCCTGGGCAGCGGGTGTGCAGTGGAAGAGGCAAGCATGGGATTTAAAAGAGCCCGATCTGCTGTGGAGACCCAGGGAGGAGAACGGGGTCTGCAGCCATGTTCAGGGGGTGCCAGGCAGACTCCCCATGCCCAACACTAAGAAGGAGGGGCGGTTATCTGGCGTGTGTAAGTGTCCCGGGGCTGGCGCTGTACAGTTTCTGGTAGGTCTCCTTTATTCCTCATGGTGCCCCGCTTTACAGAGGGGATGACTGGTGTCACCGTCCCTGCATCCTGCTGTCTGTGACCCGTTCCTTTGGGCATCGAGGGACCTCCTGGCAGGGCAAGGGGTTGGAGCTTCCGGGCTAAAAGGTTGAGGATCCCTGGGCAGAGCCCTTCATCCCTAAAATTCTCAGTTGGGATAGGGATTCTCACCCATGCCTTTTGCACAGGAGGTATTTAGGGGAGAAAGCAAAGCAGCAGGTGGAATTGTGGGCCTCTGGATGGGAGCTCCAAGGACTGGAATGCTGGGCTGAGGGGGAGAGCAGGCTCCTCCAGGGGGCAGTGGGTGCTGGCCAGGGACAGTGCAGGTGTCCTCGGGGAGTGGACAGGCCCTGGATTTTAGCGCTTGCACATGTGGCCAGCGCCCCACCGTGTCAAGCCTGCTCTGCTCACGTCCCCTTGGAGTGCATCTAGCCTCAGGAATCCTTTTAGTACACACGTGTTCCTGAAGCTGCTGCTGGCTCCTGAGGGTTGGTGTTCAAGAGAAAGAGCCACTTTATCACTCTGAGTTTTGTTTCCCTTTTTCTTTTTTAATGCAGAACAGCACTTACTATGGAGAAAGTTGGGGAGGGGGGAGTTGCCATAACTTTCCGGCTTCTTCAGAGAACTTTAAACTAGCAGGAAGCCTCTGTGCCCACTGCGGCCTCATCAAACAGCCGACCCCTGGGCGGGGGGAGCTCGGAGCTGCCCTAAGTGCTGCGTCCCCTCCTTGAAAGTCGCCTTCTGCCCTTAGTCCTCATCGTCCTGGACCTGCCCCTGGATGGCCTCTGGAAAGCCTTCGTAGACCACCCTCACTCCAGGGGGGCTCGCTCCCTGCCCCCACTCCCTGAGCCCACTCCCTGAGCCCTTGCTGGCTGCGCCGATGCCGAGCTCACGTAAGTGGACGGAGCTGGTGTTGCTGGCTTCCTCCCCTCGTCCCAGACCGTGGCAGACACTGCTAATCACTCAACACGTCGTTCCCATGGAGCCGGGTTAGGCCTCGGTCTCCCTCTCAACACAGCAGTCGGGCTGCCGCTCCCAGCCCATCCAGGCAACGCACAGGATAAACTCTCCCGGCCACCTGTGGCTCAGCCCCAGCCACCTGTGCGGTGTCCCTGCTCTCTATTGCCTTTCTTTTCAAATCACTTGTTTATTATTTGTGTGTGCGTATGTGTGTGTGTGTGTGTGTGTGTGTGAGAGAGAGAGAGAGAGAGAGAGAAAGAGAGAGAGACAGAAGAAGGACTCCTGTCTGCTGTCCACTCCCCCAGATGCCTGCAACGTCTGGGGTTGCTCCAGGTCACATGGGTGCTGGGAACTCAACCCACGTCTCCTACAAGGGCGGTCTGAATCCTGCCTTTTGAGGTCTGCATTAGCAGGAAGCTGGAGTCAGGAGCTGGAAATCAAACTCTGGTGTGGAATGCAGATGTCTTTGTCACTAAGCCAAACTTCTGTCATTCAGTGTCTTGGCATTTGATCTCACACAGCCTGAGGACAGGGAGAGGGGCGGGCTGGCATCTGGGTCCTGTATTAAGTGTAGCCTAGGACTTTGCATATGGCAGGCAGCCCTCACCAATCAAGTGTTGATTTACAGTTCCCCTGCTGGGGGCCAGAAACAGGTCTCAGCCAGATGCCCCCACCCCCACAACTCTAACCCAGAGCCAGCAGCAGGCTCCACCCCAGTGTGGGGGCATTCCCCGGCAGAGGGGGAGACGACTACCTCCTCACTGCTGAGTCAGGCTTCGGCTGCCCTGCCTGGGACAGTAGGGGTGGCTCAGTGGGATGTGCTCCCACGTGGACAGAGCAGTTGGGGACCCCATCCCTCCCCACCACTCACTCCAAGGTCAAGAATTTCATCTTCACCTGCCCAGGCCGCCTGGCAGGATTTCTTGGGTGGAGTGCAAACTAGTGAAGGGGGTAAGCGCACAGGGTTTGGGGTCACACAGACTCGTGCATGGCCTGGGCCTCGGGGTCCTCGTGTGGTAAGTGCACATGACACCATGCTTACAGGGTTGGTGTAGGTTCCATAGGAGTAGCCCCTCGATGGAGCTGAGACGGGGCTGCACCACGCCTCAGTTTTTATTATCAGCTCGAGTTTACTGAGCATTTACTATGTGCAAGGCATTGTTCAGAGTGGTTTACACTGGTGGCCGCCCTAAGTCCTCGCACCGCCCTTATGCTGTGGAGACTATTACTTCCTACAGAAGAGAAGTTAAGCAACATTTCCAAGGTCACACAGCGAGTGGGGCAGAGGGCAGGCGTTGAACCCCGGCTTCGCAGCCCTGGAGCTGGGACTCTGAGCTGCTCACGTGTGCTCTGTGCCCCTCTAACCCTGCCGCTGCTGGCCCAGTCAGCCAGGGCCTGGGCCCTGTCTTGTTCGGTTCAAGCACTTGCTGTACTGCCTTGGCGTCAGGCCTGTGCTGCTGCCTGTGTTGTCCAAGTGACAGTGAGGACGCTTCTTGTCTCTGGACGTGCTAGCAGCACCCTTCGGGGAGTTCTGTGTGCAACCGTGGCCTTCCTGGGACAGAGAGGCTCGGCCTCGTCTCTTGGACTCTCAGCCAGTCGCTTAAGAAGCTGAGCACCAAACCTGGGTCTCGTCCCAAGGTACAGCGACATCCCTCAGGCAGAATTTTTGTCTAAGCCACCATCCCAGTTTTATTGGCTCGCCCAGCCCGTGCTTTACCCCCTCACGCCTTCTTCTGCTTGCTTGTACAATGTCTTCCTGCCCATTTGTACCAGCCGTTTGCATGTCCACCTTTGGAGCAGGACAGAGTTACAAGTTGTGCGATCACTGAACCCATTACCCTCCTCTCCTTCTCATCTCTGGACCTGGCCCAGCACCGGCCTGCTAGCTGCAAGAGCATCACCTGGGAGCTTTTAGAGCACACCTCGCTGCCCTCCTTCCCTGTACGTGAGTGTGCATCCCCGTGGGGGGGGCCCGCTCTGGCAGTGGAATGTTCTAGAAGCCCCAGGGCAGTTGCGCTGGACGGCCCCGGCTGGCAGTCCCTGAGAAAGACAGAGAGAGTTTGTGCACGGCCCATGCCCGTAGCAGCCTGGGCTGGGGGTGGCAGCAACGGGGGTCGCACTGAGGGGCCAACAGAAGCCCTTCCGTGCCGGGAGCAGTCTGAAATCTGGGGGACTTGAAGAGTCAGCCGTGGAGATTTGCTGCTGCTGTTTCCCCCAAAGCTAAAACAAGCAGCAGGCGTGCCAGGAGGAGACTCATGGCTTTCGGATTCTGCCTTCCAGAAGCGGCTTGTTGAGCCTCACTGAGGGGAGCAGGCAGGCTCCTCCGGGGGAACTGAGGCGCAGGTGGGGAGGGCCAGGGCAGCAGGAGCCCGGCCCGCCCAGGTGTCATGTGGGCTGCCAGTAGGCCCCAGCAGCAGCTCTGTGCTGGCACATGCCCTGGGTGGGGCCTTCTGTGGACCCACGGGGCTGCTGGCTGTGGGTGCCCCACGGTCCTCCCCGGTCCTTCAAAGGGCAAGGGCAGGGCCAGTCTGAGCACAAAGGGGCGGAACTGCCTGCCCCAGAGGCTGGGCACAGCCTTCAAGCACGATGCTGGGCCCCTGTGTCCCCGCCTGGAACTCATGTTCCAGAAAGCCCACGTGGCTGGAGTCGCCTCCCCCACCCCCACCCCCGACTCCGGGCTGGGTCTCTGTCCCTTCCGCTCCTTTCCTTTCTTTACCCCCACCCCTCCTGGCCCACCCCCAGCCTCCACAGCCTCCCTGCTGCCTGGGGTCACATCATGGCCCTTCCTCTCCCGAGCCTCGGCTCTGACGTTTGCCCCCACCCTCCCCAACCTCCTGTCTGTTCTGTACGGACAGGGACCTTGCTGCCCCTGGAGACTGTGGCGGGGCCTGGGCTTCTGCCACCCCAGGAAACCCTCCCCCTCCACACCCTCTGCAAAGCTGCCCATGCCCTGTGAAGGCACCCCACAGGCCTCCAGTCCTGCTCTGACAAGGCAGCCTGCGAGTAGCCTCTGGGGACAGGGACCCAGAAAGGGGGCTGGGTTTGGGGCATCAGCTGGGGCTCTTCTGGGAGCAGCCCACACTGCCTCCCACCGGCACTTGAGGTTTTCTGGGGTGTGGGGAGGCTTTGTGACATGGGAGGCCAGGGGGTGGTCCTGCCACCTGCAGCCTCTCCCCACTCCATAGAACCAGAGCATTGGAAGGAAGGCTTTTACAGGAATCCCCCATGGCCACCCTGGTCCCTAGGCTTACACACCCTCAGTGACGGGGCGCTCACCACCTCATGCGGCCGACTCTTCCGTGCTTGGACAGCTCTGGCTGTCATGTGTGTCCTCTAGCTCATCAGAGCCCTGCCACCCCACATCTCCAGCTGGGCTGGAAACAGCAGGAAGTCCCACCTCCTCAACATTCCTCTCTGTGAAGGCCCTGCCCCCAGCCACGCCTACCCCAGATCCCACAGCCTGGACCTTCTCAGCCCGTTCCACACCTGTCCTCACTGTCACTGCTTGCCCTGCCCAGCCCATGTGGCCTGACCCCTTATGTCACCAGGGGAATCTTGTAAAAAACTCACCATCAGTCCGTCTCTGTGATTAGAATTCTTCAGTCACTCCCCCTTACTGGTGGGCCAGAGACCAAATTTCTTGATGGGCTCTATCTGGTCCGCAGGCACAGCCTCAGGGCCTCCTCCGGTCTCAAGGCTCAGCTCCTGAGTATCAGAGCACAGACGCTGGAGCCAGAGGGCTGGGTTCAAGTCTTGCCCCACTGACCGCTGTGTGGCCTTGGGCAAGCCGTCTGCCCGCTGCGTGCCTGGGGTCGTACCTCTGCAGTGAGGTCTGAGATAATCAGTGTCCTCCCCTTAGGAGAGCTGCTTTTTGGAATAAAAAAGTTAAAGTGCGAAGTGCTTTGAGCCAAGCCCAGCAGTCTAGTGATAGCCACTCTGATCTCCTTGAAGGCGTCAACACCTGTCACAGATAGGAAGTGGAGGGGCCTGGGCTCTGAGCCAGGGTCCTGGGTGCAAATCCTGCCTCTGTCCGTGCTGGCCAAGCGCTGGCCGGCAGGGGGCTTTCCCTCCTCTGTCTTAGTGTCCTGGTCCAGGGGTTGGCTGTGAGCTGCTAGCCTGCCTCCTGTGATCACAGCGTTGTGCGGGTGTTCAGCTGTGCCTGGAGGCCTGGGCCCTCAGCTAGCTGGCTGCTTGTCCCCAGATCACAGCTGGGCTCTGATTCCTAGGACGCCTGTAACTGGCTCTCGGTGCCTGGTACCTCTCGGCTGCAGCACTGAGGAAGATGGTCTGTTTATACTGATGTGCCTGATCACAGGTCCCCCTACCCCCAACCTGCACCTCCTGGCACATGGAGGGTGCCCAATGCCCACCTGTGGTCAGGAAGAGAGGAGGGAAGAGGCACCTGACTCCCCTCCGCCCCGGCCTAGGGCCCTTACCCTCAGCCCCTCCCACTGTGTGTGCCAGGCCCAAGAGGTGACAGTGGCCCCTGACTGCCATGAGGTCCTGGGCCCTGTGCCAGCCCGGTTCCCGCCCTAGCAGCAGGGCCTCAGGTTAGCTGGAAGGGAGGACTTCCTCCCGTGAAGGCTGGGAAGCTCATGCCTCTGTTCCTCACCGAGACTTTCTCTGAGCTGCGTCTGTGGCTCCAGAGAAACCAGGAGGCTGAGGCAGCCAGGACATCCGGAAGGCCCTTGGGCCCTTGTCTCGTGGCTCTGGGAGTCTGTGATCGGGCGCCAAGTCTGTGCACAAAGAGCACTGTGGAGGGACAGGGATCAAGTCCTGCCTCTCCCAGCACCCCAGCCCCCAGCGCAAGGGCCCGGAAACAGAGTGGGTGAGTCCAGCTTTGGGGGTGTGGGTTGGGCGTCTTCATTTCCCGATCTCTTCCTCTTTGATTCCACCGTGTGTGTGGAGCCGCCTGCGCCGTGGGGCTTGTGGCTGCTCAGGGCCTGTCCCTGTAACAGACTCCCCTGCAGTCCCTGGGAGCCAGCACTGGGCAGCTCCTCACGGAAGTGCCCTCTGGTCCTGTCTCCATCTCTCTGGGTTCTGCCAAAGCCCAGCCTTAGCCCATCTCCTCCTGGGACTGCAGGGATGAGGCCTGGAGGGGTGGACTAAATGCCATTCATTTCCAGCCTGGCTCAGGGACACTAGAGCTGGCCCCTGGCCTCAACGCGCCGGCGCAGCCTCCGACAGGGCGGCCAGCCCAGGGGCAGTCCTGCTGCAGGATGCCAAAAGGGCTGTAGCAGATGGATCAGGCACCTGCTCTATGCCAGGCGTTGTGGTCAGGATGCTGCACAGGTGCCAGAGCCATGCCTGCTCTGGTCAGGTCGATGGGCACCTCCTCTTCTTTCTACTTGTAGTCCTCAGGATCAGAAGGCAGGGCTGCAGGCAGGACCTTCCCTGTCCTCCTTCTTGGGGGCAGCAGTGGCAGGGAGGGTCTGGTGTCCCAGAATGGGGAGGGGCTTGGCAGGAGCTGGAGACTTGACCCTGGAGGCCAAGCCAGCGTCACTGTAGCAGGTGGGAGGAGACAGGGCTGGCCTCAGCCCGAGCGCGAAGTGGCCTTGGCCTGGAGTGGCAGGTGTTTGCCCTTCCTTACCCCTGATCACCAATTTGTCTTCTCATCTTCCTTTGTCCTTGTAGCTGTCCTGTGCTGGCCGGCAGATAGCAAATACCAGCCCCATTTTATGGATGGCGAACTAAAGGCCAGAGGGCTAGGTCTTTCATGTCAGTGACAGAGCTGGGACTGGACCTCAAGGCCCTGATGCTCCCAAGTGTGGGTCAAGCTCACGTGAACACTGCCAGCACCACCTGTAGGCATCAGAGTTGGAGGACTGTCCATGGCACCCCAAGATGCAGCCTCCAAGGCAGGCGGATTCCAGTGGGAATCGTACACTAATCCCCAGGCGGTGCGTGTGAGATGCTCTGTATGTGTGAGATGTCACTATGGGTGTGAACTCCGGTGTCATCATTCCGCCCCACGTTGATCAGTACGTCCTGCTTTCCAAGGTGGCCTTCCCTGTGTTGTCTCGTTCACTTGTCCCCACTGGCGTGCAGGAGGGAGGCTGGGGGTGGGGGTGAGAGCCTCGCTCTGCAGATGCAGTGCAGAGCTCCTCGGCCTCTCCCTCTGGGTTTGCACCCTGCCCCCGCCCCCGCCCCCGCCCCGGCACACTACAGTGTGAGCCCACCCCACAACTGACAGAGGCCCAGGTTGAGCCGGGGGCCCTTTAAGAGCCCTGAGACTGAGGCCCCGGGATGAGAGTGGCCCATAAACCCAGCCGGGCTGCAGCGGCATTCTCTGGGGGCAGTGAGTAGCGTCTTCCTTTGATACTGATACAGGCATTTTAATAGCCGCGACCCAGCAGGCGGCTGGCGTTTCAGCGCTGGCCATGCGGGGCATTCCAGGGGGCCCTGGCTGCCGGCGGGGAGGCAGCAGGAAGTGTCCCTGCCCAGGGTGGCCGGGGCCTCAGAGACTTTACCTCTCACCCCTGAGCCTCAGCCTGGGGATTTCTCACCAGGATCTCAAATTCAGGGGCCAGGCCGGTAGCCTCAGCAGGTGACGCTGGCCATGGAGACAGTGTGTGGGCTGGCGTGGCCAGCACTGTCTAGAGTGGGCAGCTGCCACGCAACTCCACCTGAGGGCACCGTGGCCCAGTGCGGCCAGATCCTACTTTGTGCAGGAGTGACCAGAAATCAGGAGTAGGCCATGTCCTGATTTGTAAACAAGCAGCACTTACTGAGCGCCTCCTGTGTGCCTGGCCTCAGTGTAGGGCTAAGGGTTAGGACAGTGAGGAGCACAGAACAGAGTGCCCATGCTGCTGGGATGTAGGTTCTGGTGGTGGAGAGGGCAGCACACAAGGTCAGTCACACATGCGCACACACATGCATGTGCACACATGCACAGGCAAGCATGCACACATATGCAAACACACCCAGGCATTCGCACATGCACAGCGCCCCAAAGGAGGAAATAAAACAGGATGGAGAGTAGGAAATATATTGGTGGGCGAGAGGTAAGGAAGGCTTCCCCAAGTGTGTGCCAGGTGCATAGCTGGGAGACCAGAAAGTGCAAAGGTCCTGTGGCAGGAGAAAGCCTGGCAGGTATGGAGGCATCAAGAATGTTCTGTAGGGACAAGGGCAGAATCAGGGGGCCCCCGAGGTTATCGCAGTATCGGGGCCAGAGAGGAGGTGGTTCGGACCAGGGAGTCATACTGGCTGTGGAGACGGGGTCTTTCTGACACGTGGGTGTGGGGTGAGGGGAGGAGGCACCAGAGATGGTTGAGGTTGTGAGTAGCTGGCAGGGCGCAGCTGCTGTCACCTGTGACGGCACAGTCAGCGGCAGGGGCGGCTGGGGTCAGAGATAGATCTGCAGCTCAGGTCTGCAGGGCTCCTTTAAAAAAAAAAGATTTATTTATTTGAAAGAGTTACAGAGACAGAGAGAGGTCTTTCATCCACTGGTTCACTCCCCAGATGGCTGCAACGGCCGGAGCTGAGCCGAACCGAAGCCAGGAGCTTCTTCCGGGTCTCCCACATGGGTGCAGGGGCCCAAGGACTTGGGCCATCTTCTACTGCTTTCCCAGGCCACAGCAGAGAGCTGGATTGGAAGAGGAGCAGCTGGGGCTAGAACCGGCGCCCATATGGGATGCCGGTGCTTCAGGCCAGTTAACCTGTCATGGTGCCGGCCCCGGCAGGGCTCCTTCTAAGATGCCTGAGCATGGAGCGTCGAGTCGGCTGCTCCGTGGCACAGCCTCCCTTCAGGGGAAGGCCCATGTTGGAAGCACAGTGAGGACGTCTTCATCGCACATGGACGGCTCTGAAGCCGGGAGACCCACAAGGTCTGCGGGAGAGCCGATGCCCCCGGGGCAAGCGGTGAAGCCCTGGCCGGCAGGCCCCCGCATCCCTCCAGTGTCCAGATGTCAAGTGCATAAGGAGGCAGCAGCAAAGGGGATGGAGAGGAAGGAGGTGGGGGAGGGAACCAGCACGCAGGGTGCAGCATCCAGGCAGCTGAGGGTGCAGACGGGACTGTGGCTGTGACCAGCGACCAGAGTCTGAGCTGGGCATGGAGGGACGTGAAGCCTGGTGGCAAGGTGCCAAGGTGCCAAGGTGATGGGACCCATGGATTGCGGCTCCTGCGGGCTGCAAGGATCCTTGGAGTAGGAGGGTGAGAGGGGCTGAGCTGGAGTTGGGGCTGGAGGGTGGGGTGTTGACTGTGGGAGCATTGGTGATGTTGGGTTTGAAAACTTTTGAAAATAGGCACCGGGCAGCCCGGGAAAACACACCTGTGCCCTGAAATAGACTGTGTTGTGCCCATGTCCCTGGGGACTTTGCCCTCTGGATGGTGTCCCTGGCTCCCACAGGCCTCTCTGCTGAGCTCCAGGCTAGCCTTGCCACTGCACACCTGACTCCTCCACCAGCTCCTCAAACTTGTTACCTCCCTACACAGCTGCTCTCAGCTGCTCTTGGCCCTGTCACATCTCAGTGGTGGCAGTGTCTTGGCTGCCCAAGGCAGAGCATGGTTACAGAAACCCATGAGCCCCCCAGTGTGGAGCCAGTGCTGTAGCTCCAGTGCAGACTAAAGCCCAGGGAGCCGCTGCAGGTGTGAGGACGGTGGGTGGCTGAGGGCGGGACAAGACCGCCCGGCTCACACGGAGATGGGGAGATCCCCCTTCCTCTTCCTTCCTCTGCTATCAAGGCCCCCACAGGATGGGCGGTGCCTGTGCACATGGGCGCTGGCCGTCTCCTTAGCCTGCTGAGTCAAACACTACTCTCATCTGGAAACACCCCACAGATATATGCCGAAATAGTGTACCAGCTTTCTGGGTATCCCTTTGTCCCATCCAGGTGGCCACCATGTCCCACTCAACACTCAGGCTGAAGTCTGCCGTCAGCCGGATGCCTCTTACTGGGAATTCAGTAAACGCGGGGACCAAAGCGTGATGTTGGAGGACCTGGATGCCAGCCCCTGTGGCTTATCGCTGAGGCTCCTTGGCTGGGGACTGATCTTGCCTGCCTCTTGCCCAGGATGGTGATGAGGCTCAGCGAGGGCTTGGGCTGTGTGGCAGTCACCTGCAGCTGTGTCTTGGGTCAGGTCCCAGAGGAAGGGGCTCCAGGGTGGAAGTTCATGACAAGATGGCTTATGGGGGTCAACCCTGCAGGGAGAGAGGGATATGGGGTTGGAAAGAGAAAGGCTGGACAGAGGCCTCGCTGCTTCCGTGAGTGCTCTGGAGCTGGGGAGGCCCTCAGAGCCAGTCCCCATTGAGGCAAAGGGTCCAGGTCTTTGCATTCTGTGTCTGTAAGTGATTGAACCTGGGTTGTCCCTTGGGGGTGGGCATGGCCCTGGCCAAGGCCACTGCCTCCAGCTAAGAGCAGTTCCCAGAGAGAGGCCAGCCATCAGCAGCCACCACACCCAGCAGCTAAGGAAGGAGTGGCATGGTTGAGGGAGCCTGGATGGCACCACTCCAGCTACTACCAGCTCTCATCAGGCCACCAGAATGGCAGGGATCCGTGTGACAAGTTCAAGGTCTCTGCTACTGCCTGCTGATCAGCTGGTGTCGCTCTGACCCGGGGGCCTTCTCCTTGGCTGATCCCTCTGCCTGGAACACACTCGCTCCAGACACCATGTGTCTTATGCGCTGGATACCACATGGCTCATTTCCTTACTTCCGTCGGGCCTCTGCTCCCACCACCCCTCCATGGGGGCCTTCCTGGACCCCCGTCCCGCTCTGTCCACTTGGCCTCCTTCATTTCCCACACGTGTATTGCTGTCTGATACATTTTGCTTCCCTGTTAACCATGAGAAGGATGGTCCCGTGAGGACAGGCTCCTCCATCCCTGTACCCTCTCCACGGGCAGGTGCCAAGTCCGTGACAGCATCCGCTCGCTGCTGCAGGTGAGGGAGCAGGAACCCTCAGGACGATAGCCTTCGCTAAGTGCTGCAAACATGCCGGCCCTGGCTTTTCAGCAGTGACTCACTCTGTCGCGTGCCCCCGGGCTGCCAGACAGCAGGCCTGCGGAGACAGCCACACAGTCCCTTTCTGGAGAGTGGCACTGAAGAGCCAGGCTCCCAGATGGGCATCAGGGGTCCTTTGCTGGCCTGGTAGCTACACTAAACCCCTCTGTGGCCGAGCCTCAGTGTCCACCCACCTAATAGCTGTGCATGAGGCTTGTGTCTGCCTTGGCGAGCAACCCCCTTTGGCCCCCAGCGCCCCCTGCCTTCTCTGTCACCGTGCTGCCCCCCACCCAGGGGCACTCGTGCCACTTTTCTTGAGCAGGATGGACTTTCCATATGAGTCCACAGCTCAGGCCCTCCCCACACTGGCTGTGTTCCTTCCTTCCTTCCTTCCTTCCTTCCTTCCTTCCTTCCTTCCTTCCTTCCTTCCTTCCTTTCTTTCCTTCTTTCTTATGACAGGCAGAGTGGACAGTGAGAGACAGAGACAGAGAGAAAGGTCTTCCTTTGCCATTGGTTCACCCTCCAATGGCTGCCACGGCCGGCGTGCTGCGGCCGGCGCACCGCGCTGATCCGATGGCAGGAGCCAGGTACTTCTCCTGGTCTCCCATGGGGTGCAGGGTCCAAGGACTTGGGCCATCCTCCACTGCACTCCCTGGCCACAGCAGAGAGCTGGCCTGGAAGAGGGGCAACCGGGACAGAATCTGGTGCCCTGACTGGGACTAGAACCTGGTGTGCCGGCGCCGCAAGGTGGAGGATTAGCCTAGTGAGCCGCGGCGCCGGCCCTGGCTGTGTTTCTTGCAGCACGTCCCTCCATCTCCCCAAGCCCCAGTCTCCTTAAATAGAGAACGAGGTCCCTATAAACCCACCTTAGGTTTGATTATGAAATGGGCTCAGGGCCAGCACACAGGGAGGCCCCGACAGACCCCAGCTTACTCTGAATCCGTTGTTAGCTTCCCAGTCTCCCCTCCCCACTACAAACCGAAGGTGACATCAGCTCCTGTGACACTTGCACGTGCCTGTCTTTACCTCTCAGGGCCCATCCTGCATGGCCAGGTTTTGCAGTGGAGAAGGAGAGAATGCTGGAGAAAGGCTCGTGGAGCCAGCTGCATCCTGACTGCTGGCCGCTGTCTGTTGGGGTGCGGCGTGAGGTGCACTGGCTGGGCTGTCGCTGCTGGCGGTTCACATGCACTGTGGGGTCAGAGCCTTCAGCTCTGCTGGAGGAATTAGAAGTGTAAGTTTGTGGCCAAAACGACCCAACTTCAAAATACTGGCAACAATTCAATAACGATGATGATGATGATGATAGAATCAATGTGGGAACCAAACGAAGTACAACTAAAGGCCGACTTGGCCCCGAGGCCTCCTGCTTTTAACTGAGGCACAGCAGCAGAAGGTATAGGATGGAATTCCAGCTCTGTCCTCCAGGTCACCCGTGACCTTGGCTGGGCTGCAGGCTCCCACCTGTGCTCTGGGCTCCTCACCTGTCAGGTGAGCTCACCAGTGGCTCACATCTGTGCAGAGCTCCCCAGGAGCCCTTCTGCTGATGCACCAACCTTCAGTCCTCCCAGTAGCTCAGTGAGGGAGGGACTCTTACCAACCCCGGCCTGGGAACCCCAGTAGCCCCGGGCAGTGTGGCTCCAGGGGTGTCCTGCTGGCCTCATTGTTGGTCTGGCCCACTTTGTCGCCAGCATCAAGGAAGAGCCCTTCTACAAGGCATGTAGCACACAGCCCTTCCTATGGAGGTCGGCACTGCAGGCCTCCTGCCATGCATGCCCACTTTGCAGGTGCTCGTCCATTTGCCGCCGTGGACATGGCAGTGCCTTCAAGGTCAGGGGTATCCTGCCTCTTTGGGGTCTCCGCCTCCAGATTGGCTCAGTGAATTGAAGCTGGTGAGGTTTGATGGAGAGGTGTGGAGGGCCGTCCCAGCTCCCTGCTCCCCACCTCCTCCCAATCCGCCTGTGCTAGCTTTGAGAGGGCCACTAGGAGAACAGAAGACACTGGCCCCACCTCAGAACCCAACAGGAGCCTGGTCTGAGACAGGGGACAATTAGCAGAGAGCTGAGAAAGGCATGTCGTTGTGAGCCTGGGTGCGGGGGTGCAGGAAGGCCACAGCTGGTTTACAGGGCCGTGTGGTCGGGGTTAACGTCTTTAAAGAGCACTCTGCAGACATCAGACACGAGATTACCAAGCTGGGCCTGCCCGTCTGCTTCTGATTACCCAGACGCCTGGTGGCCAGGGGAAGGCCGTTAACTGCCAGCCTTTGATCCAGACACAGTCCGCCTGCCAGCTCCCCACCGGGGCCCCTCCCCCTCCCCCTCCCCACCAGCCCGTAGACACTTCCCAGGGCCGCTGGTTTAGCGCTCCTGGTGATTCCTCTTGTCTCTCTCCTTGTGCAGAAATGGAAGCTCCACTCGCGGAGGCGCCGGGAGGCCCCCAGGATGTCTCCAGGATGTAACTGCCCACCAGGTAAGCTGCCATGCGAGTGGGTGAGGCCAGTGCTCATGGGACAGCACCCACGCCAGAGGCTCTTCTGTGGCCTTGCCATCTGCACCCACTCAGGCCACTGCTTTTCAATCAAATAAAGGAATGACAACATCTAGGATGATTGCTTGTCATCTACTCACTGATTGTTCTGCCTGTCCACCATGCATGCATGCATCCAGCCACTCATCTGTCTGCCAGCCCATCCAAGCATGCATGCATTAATCCATCCATCCATGCATCCACACTTCCATGCATGCATGCATACATGAATCCACCCATCCCTGCATCCATACATGCGTGCATCTACCCATCCATGCATCCATCTGTCCACCATGCATGCATGCATCCAGCCACTCATCCGTCCATCCACTCATCCATGCATGCATGCATTAATCCATCCATCCATTAGTCCACACTTCCATGCATGCATGCATACATGAATCCACCCATCCATGTATCCATCTGTCCACCCATGCATGTGTGCATGCATCAGTCCATCCATCCATGCATCCATCCACCCATCATTCATTCATTCAAGCAAATATTCACTCATTCACTCATTCAGTCATTCAGAAACTCTTCTCCGTGCCCGATTCACCTGGTTCACTGCTGGGTTGTGGTGAATCAGATAAGAGACGGGGCATGGTCCAGTTGGGAAATCATTGGGTCCTGTACAGAGTAGAGGGAAGACCAGCCCTTTGAAGGCAGGAACCGTGTGCATCACGTTCCCTCTTGGGTCTCACAGCAGGCCCACAAAAATGTTTGCTAGCTGAATGCATGGGCCGGGAATCCTAAGACGCTGTGTGCCCTGGCCAAGTGGCTTAGGGAGTGCCTGCTCACTGTGTGGTGGCATCTTGTACATGCACAGTTGTGCTCACACCTGTGAGAGGGAGGCCTAAGCTGAGGGTGGCAAGGTGATGTGGTGTGACACAGTTAACCCTCCTGATCTGGACCTGTACTCCGCGTTTGCCAATCACTCACGTGTAAGGTAGATTGCCTGTCAGGGATGCCTGCTCTAGAGCTCCTCCCCATGTCTGTTTATCCAGTGTGTGTGCTGGCACCTGCTCTGGGCTGGACATCATGCCAGGTGTTGGGTTCAAGTGCATTGTTAGTGCCAGTGAGAGGTGAGGGCTCATGAGAACTTTGTCATGACTTTCCCTGACCGTGAGAAAGAGGAGGAAGTTCTATTGCTCCACCTGTTAACTAGAATCGGCCACGCTCCTTTGGGGGTGGGGGCAGCAGGCCAGGGGAGTCAAGGTAACACATTCCAGGACTCCCAGAGGATTTTGCCTTGGGCAGGTGGCATGACGGGCCACTCTGGCAGGTTCTCTTCTGGCTAAAGGACCCTCACTCAAGCTCCCCAGGCCAGGGAAGAGAGGCTGACGGCTGTTCAGCATATGGGGATTGGAGGGATCACGCTCACTCGGGAGGGAGTGGGCTGGGCCGGGCGTCACAGTTCAGGCAGGCTGCCTCGGGACGGTGAGAGCGTGAAGGGACTCAGCTGGCCGCATTCAGGGGAGGGTCGTCCGGGTTAATTAAAGGGTGTCCAGAGACCCTGGGAAGCGCCCTCCCTCTGGAGGTTGGGCCCTGGGCCCTGGGAAGACTTCGGGAGAGGAGCGCCAAGATTAATGAGATGAGGCGGGGGAGAGGTGGGATGATGGGATCCGGGCAGAGCGCCCGAACACGTCAGGGTTCCTGGGGCGGCCCAAGTTTCAAATGAGCGGCTGTTGTCCCCACTGCACCCAATTTTTGCTGCAAGTATCGAATGCGGGAGATTCGGAAGCCTGGGAGACACAGGTTGGGATTTCACCTCTGACGCCTGCCAGCTCTGTGCCTTCAGAAGCTCTGGTGGCCTTCACTGGGCCTCAGTTGCCTCATCTGAAAGACGGGCGTCACAGGCCCCTTGCAGGTCCCTGGGGGACACCAAGTGAGGCGACCCTGCAGAGGGCCTGGCCCCCGTCCCGTTCATGGCAGGCACTATGATTATATCCTCAGTGTCCTCGCCCACTTGACATTGCACGGGCGTCCTTCCCAAATGCGGTCCCGATGTTGATGTTCATGTTCATGGCCAGGCTTGCCCTTCTCCCTCCCCGCCGACCGGGGAAGCATAGCAGCTGTCAAATGGACTTTAGGTTCCCTGCTGGTGGCCGAATGGGTACCAGTGGCTCTCAGCTTTGTGCTTCAGAGCGTCGGGCTCAGGGTGGCCTGGAGCTGGCGGGATTGGAGTTTGGCAAGGGTGGGGGATGGCAGGAGGAAGGACAGATCTGGACAAGTGCTTCCTCTCCCCTGGCCTCCTGGAAGGGACAGTGAGGAGTGGGTGGGACAGGAGGGACACAGTGAGGAGAGGGCAGGGCTGGACAGAAGCTGTCCTCTGTGGGGAAGGGGTTTGAGCAGACGTGGCTGCCAGGCCTGGGGTGATGGGCAGCCCTGGGTGTGAAGAATTTCCCAGAAGGCCATTTGGCCTATAGGACAGAGTGGGGGACACCGGGAGGATTTAAGAGGAGGCCTCAGAGGGAGGCAAAAGCAGAGGGGGGTTCAGGTGGCCCCCCAGCTTTTGGGAGAGTCAGGTGGAGAGTGGGCACCTCTGCACAGAATCGGAGCAACGCGCGTCACCTGCCGCAGGTGCCTGCAGAGCCATCTCCTCAATCACGGGCCCTGTACAAATGGGACCAGTCACCGTGATTACCCCCGCTGAGCCCCTCTGAGCACCAGACCCAGTCCCCGACTGCATGTACACAGGAAGCATGGAGTTCTGACTTTCTGAAATGTTTGCAAGTCCTCCGATTCGTGCCTAAAGCACCGTGCTCACTTTTGCACCTGAATCACGTGATGGCTGCCTGGGGAACCGAGTTATAAACCACTTTATAAACCACTTTCCGGCTCCTGGTGCTCACGGAGGGCCTTGTACCATTGTGAAGTGCGGGCTTCACAGACACAGCGTGACTCATCTTGTCTTGCCAGCCCTCATACCCTGCCATGTATGTAACAGACGCCCAATGAATGCGCAACAAATTATCATCACTACTCACTCCAAGGGACCAGGCTCTTTCTCGGGCTCCCCATCTGCCATCTGATTAGTTTCAGACGCCTTACCCTCACCCCACCCCGAGTCCGCCTGCTGCTGGAATCACCACTGTTGGGACACTCTCCCTGCGCAGGGCAGCTGCTGCCGCGGGAGCGAGCCCAGGGCTCCAAGCCTGCCTCTGTGGGGACGAGGCTGAGGCCAGAGGGCTGTGGTGGGTGTGTCCTTCCTTGAGGCAGCCCTGGGCCCTGGGCAGCATCCAGAGTGCTTGGGACACATAATCGTGGGCAGAAAACCTGCCTCTGTCCCTTCCCACTCTGACCTCATCCGCATCCTCCTGCGCTCCTCCCTGTCCCAAAATAACTGTCACCGCCTGAGATCTGCGGCATCCTGCTCTGGGCTGCATGTGCCCATTGCCAGGGGAGCGAGGGGCTTGCAGCCTGGGGCAGGATGCTGAAGGTCAAGCCTCAGTTAGGAGGGTCGGGGTGGCCTCAAGTTCAGAGAAGAGGTGTGGGCCGTTTGCAAAGCATGTGGCCTGAGGAACACAGATCCCTACCGTGGGACTTCCTAGGCCACTTGAGACCAATACAAAGATTGGGGAAACGCTCCCCTTCTCTGCCCTTGTTCTTATGAACAACCGAGGAGCAGGACAATACAGGCTCCAGCCAGGGAGGAAGTAGCTGCTTGAGGCCCGCCATGCCGGGGCTGGGTGGGGCTGCGCTGCACCCAGCCCTGGGTGGAACTGGCAGTGTGAGGGACAGTGCGACGTGCGGCACGCCAAGCGAGCCAGGGCCTGCAGAGGTGCTGGAGCAGCTCACTTCCCTGTCCAGCCCCAGCCTGGACCAACTAGGGGTGCTCGGGTCAGGTCTGAGCACGAGCCCCATAAGTGGTGCTTGCAGAGAGGGATGGGTGAAGAGGAGAGGGTGGCCCTCAGCCAGGCTGGTGGCAGAGGTCACGGCCATCCTCTGGCTCAGAGCATGCTGGTAAGAAGTATGTATAAAGGACTGGGCACCCTAGAGGATCTTGGGACTCTGGGAAAACTTCACGGAGAAGGTGGCACTGGGGTTGGTCATAGGAACAAGACAGCAGGTGCGAGGACGTATGTTAGGGTGGGGCCTTAGACAGGTAGAGGTGTGGCTTCTTCCACAGCTGGCCAGATATCAGAGGTCAGGGCTGGGAGTGGCCCTGCTGGCTTCACCCTGCTCCGTCCACCTCTGAGCCACTGGTAGCTACTTGGCTTCTCACCCTCTCCCTGCCGGCACCAAAGGGAAGGAGTCCAGGAAGAAGGCGGAGGGGGTTATGCTACAATCCTCCAGAGAGAGACTTGAGAAAAAAAGACCGCCTGTCTTCTGCCCGTGTCCCACTGGCTGCAACCGAGGGCTTCAGGGAGGCCAGGCGACAGTTGTGGCGGGGCAGCCCTACTCCCAGCTGGGGCAGTATCCCTGTGGGAAGTCGGGGAGCTGGGGAGCAGGGTGGGGGAGGGACAGGGAGCAGTCAGCACATGTGTCGCAGGCTGCCCGAGGGACCGTGATTGCAGCTCTGAAGAGTGAGAAAACTGTGGGTGTGTTTGGGGGCAGCAGGCAATTTTAAAGATTCTGGAGCACAGAGCAGTGATGGGGAATGAGGGTGGAAAGAGACCAAGATTGCACAGGGTCAGGTGGAGGAAGCATTTTCATTCTGAGTGATTGATAGGTAATGACTGCGTGGGAGGGCTGTGCTGAGTGCCCTGCTTCAGTGAAATGCAGTGATTGCTTAATGATGTCTGCAGTGAGCGCAGGAGTGGTGGACAGCAGCAGCACCTTGGCTCTGACTGTGTTATCCTCCCCGGATGTGATGTGGCATCAGCAAAAGTATGGGGAGCAGGGATGTGACCTGGTTCGATTTGTGTTCTGGAATAGTGGCTAACTGTGGTGCAGAGAATGTCTTGGAAGAGGGAGCAGCCCTTCCCGGCGATGGGAGTCTCTGCTCTTGTGGACAGAGCTCCATTTTCTCATGAGCTGCTGCACACGTTCAGGCTAGCACAGCCTCTGCAGCCTCGGCCACTTTCCGTAGGCGGTGAGGGCTGCTGCCCACATACCCTGCACTCTTTCCCTTGGCCAGCCTTGCCCTGTTTCCCGTGGCATCAAATTTTGGCCCCAACATCTTCATGCCATTTACATGGGCAGGGCCTGTGGCCAGTGCTTCAGACCCACATTGGGCTCCTCCGGGCATCCTTGTGTTGTGAGCAGCCGTCAGCACAGAGGGCGCCCCAGGCAGACCACAGCTCCCACCCCGTCTCTGTGGCCCTGCTCCTTGCAGTCAGCCCAGCAAAGGCGGACTTCCGACCAGCGGGTCCCTTGGCGCTGTTTATGAAGAACAGGACTGAGGGTTATTTTAGGGAGATTTGACCTAAGGCAGCACCGGATCAGGTAGCTCAGAAGCCTTGCCTTGCACGCAGGTCGTTCAGGGGTTCCTTCTGAGTCAGACCTGGCTATTTGGTTAAGCAGGTCCCCGAGGGCCGGCCCAGCAAGGGAGCTTTCTGTTTGATGGCTCTTGTCCCTGACGTCCTGAGTCTCCCTGTGCCGTGGCGAGCAGTGGCTGCACCTTCAGCTCTGTCGGCCTCGTCCGCCGCTCCCCCAGCCCCTCCTCACTCTGCAGTCCTGTTCTGGAACCAGGCGTCCGGGACACCGAGGACCGGTCCCTCACCCTGCAGCAGCAGCAGCAGCAACGCCCCTTCCCTCACGCTCCACGCTCCGTCAGTGGCCGGGCCCTGCCAGTCCCACTGTGCTAACCAAACACGATCCGTGGCTTCCCAGCACTCACACGTCCCACCAGCCCCCAGGGATGAGCCTGATCTCAAGCCAGTCTCCCACTGTCCTTGTTTGCTTTTGGCAAAGCCGGCTGCTCACCGGCCAGGCCCTGCAGCATCCTGGTTGCACACTTGGCTCACACTGGGCTGCTGTCTTTGATCTGTTCCTACCTGATGAGCACTGAGCTCCCCCACCCCACCCCCCTCCCGGAGCCTCCTACATCAGGGCTGGAGCTCCTGCCACCCACCTTCCCCTGCCTTGGTTAACACGGGCCTGCTGGGCACTCAGTGGCTAATCCAGGCAGAGCCACCTCCTGGGACAAGTGATTTGTCTTAAAGTGAGAGGAGCAGGCAGCCCAGGCTGGGTACACCTGCCAAGGCCTCGCCTTTTGACTGTTAGATTTGGATTCTACAGGCCCTTGAGAGCAGGCCCCAGAGTAAGATTCCAACATGGTAAGAGAGCCTTCCCTGCCTGCATCCTGACTTCTCCATGTGGACGTGTCACAGGCCACCCCTCCTCAAAGTGCACAAGACTGGGCCACGGGCTCTCCCCACACCTGGCCCCTTCCAACACTGCCCTCCCTCCCCCCCACCGCCAGCACCTCAGCCAGGTCCTGGGACTCAGCCTGACGCCACCTTCCCCTCCCGGAAGTCTGTCGATCACTGTCAGGTTCCTCCAGCGGCCCCACTGTCGCCCTCCCGCAGGCTACCGCCGTCCCTCACCTCGGTCACCACAGCAGCCTCTGAGCAGCCCCTCACCCAGAAGCCGGAAGTGTATCTTTAACCCAGTGCGTAGCACAGCCCTCATTCATGTCCTTAGGGTCAAAACCCTGGCCCCTAGGGTGGCCTGATGCCCCCCACCAGCCCCCTTCGTCTCTGGCCTCCCTGACCGCGCAGGGCTTTGGGTGCAGGGAGCCCCGGCCGCGCTGCAGCAGGGGTGCTGTGCTTAGGAATCAGAAAGCCCGTCAGTCAGGCTCGAACCCGCGCTGCAGACGGAGGCTCTGCCTGGGCTCGGTGCCCTATTTCAGGCAGCCTGCTTGCTCCAGAAAGAGAGTTAGCTGTTACCTTGGAGAAGGCCCCTGCCCTTAGGGAAGCCCACCCCCAATCCTGCACCCCGCCCGGCCTGCTTCCCCCAAGGTGGGGGTCAGATAACTGGGGTGGGATAGGGCCCAAGCAGCCGGCAGCTGCCAGAGCCCAGGTGCTGCCCGGCTGGAAAGCGCCCCGCCAGCTGCCCCTGCCCCTGCCTCCCCCAAGCCCCGGCTCTGCCTTTTAGAGATGCCTGGGAGTTCTCCCAAGTTAATTTCTTCTCCATTTCCTCCTGAAAGCCCTCCCAGACCCCCAGCCAATAATGTGTTTCTCCTAGATCGGCTCTGATAGCGCTGGGTGGTCGCTGAGATTTGTAGGGGGATTTCAAAAGGGAGGGAGGCAGGATGGAAGGTTCCAGAAAGGCTAGAAGAGGCCTGGGCTGGGAATGAATCTGCAGCTCGGGGGACTCTGAGTAGGTTGCCCTCCTCGCTCAGTGGCCTTGCTCATGTGGAGGTGAACAACTTAGAGAAACCGTTTGACAGCATCTGGTGCTATGACCGCTAAGGCTCCTGGGAGAGATGTGCTCCCTGTGCGCATGCATCCCTCTGTGCTGCTTGTACCAAGGACAAGGGGAAGGAGACATTTCCTGGCAGGAGCAGGGGTAGGGACGTGGCAGGGCCTGGACTGTGCAACGGCTGTCATGACCTGCCAGGCACGTGAGCACATCAGCCAGACTTCCCAGCCCAGCTGCCTGCCAGGATTTGATTAGCAGGAAGCTGGAGTCTGGAGCCCGACTTGGGCATTAATGCCGGGCACTCCAATATGGGATGCACCGTAACCACTAGGCTGAACACCCACTTAAACACCTGAGGGCCTGTGGAGGGAGAGAAGCAGTGACAAGGGAAACTTTACAGTGTAATTTACTCATGCAAACTTAAAAAAACACAAATATGTTGTTCAGGGAATATGTGGGACATCTTTCATAAGTTCATGGAAATGTACGTTATAAAAAAGATGCATGTGTTTCAAACATTTTTGCACTAAAATAAGCTTACCTTAATTTTTTTTAAATTTACTTGTTTATCTGAGAGGCTGACAAGGAGGTAGACTGGTAGGGAGAGAGGGAGAGAGAAGGAGAGAGAAACAGAGAGAGTGCTCCCATCTGCTGGTTCACTCCCCAAATCTGTCTGGGGCTGGCTGGAGCCAGAAACGAGGAACTCAATCCAGGGGTCCCATGTAGGAGGCAGGGATCCAACTACCTGGGCCATCACTGCTGCCTGCCAGGACTTGCATCAGCAGGAAGCTGGAGTCTGGAGCCCGACTTGGGCATTAACACCGAGCACTCCAATGAGGGGTGCAGGCACCTTAACCACCAGGCTAAACACCTGCTCTTAGACTTATCTTTAATTTCATTTTTCCTTGAGCTTGTTGAGGGACCCTGAGTGCATACGCAGTGAGCAAGGGGGTGATAAAACCAAATTCCTGGGGAGGAAGGGCAGACTGAGGTCCTGTCAGTGATGAAGCCAGGTGCTGGCCCTGCAAGGTCCAGGGTGCATTTTACAACAACTGTGCACACTTCATCAACTTGCCACACCCAATGCAGCACCTTCCTGTGCTCCCATCACCACAGTAAGTCCCAGAACGTTTCCATCACCCCAGGAAGAAAACTCCATAGTTTTAGCCATCATCCTGCGTTTGCACACACCCCTCCTAGCCCTGGGCTTTCCACCTCTGTGGATTTAGTGTAGTGCCCTCCGGTTGATCTGAGTGGTGTGTGTCAGTACTTCATTTCTCTTTTTATTGTCAAATAATACACTATATTGTTTATAAACTTCTTTGAGTGCCTGAAATATTTCAAGAGAAAGCATTGGATTAGACAGCATGGCAGTCCTTCTGCCTGCCTCTATATCTAACTCGTATTCTGCACCATCGCTGGTCCCTCGGCTCTCCTGGGCTGGTGGCAGCAGGTCCAGGTCCTGTTCAGATAGGTTCAGACCCCGAGAATGCCAATTCTCCTTTTCTCCTTGAGGCTGGGGGTGACTTGCTCTCCTGAGTGCACATAAATGGGGTAATGTTAGCAGCCCGCCCCCACTGTCTGTTGGGTTCAGCATGGGACCTGACACATACTGAGCTCTTTTTTTTTTTAAAGATTTATTTTATTTTTTTGAAAGACAAGAGTTACAGAGAAGTAGATACAGAGAGAGAAAGAGTTCTTTCATCTGCTGGTTCACTCCCCAGATAGCTGCAACAGCTGGGACTACGTTGACCTGAAGCCAGGAGCTTCTCCTGGGTCACCCACAAGGGTGCAGGGGCCCAAGGATTTGGGCCATCCTCTGCTACTTTCCCAGGTGCATCAGTAGGGAGCTGGATTAGAAGTGGAGCAGCCAAGACTCGAACTGACGCCCATATGGGATGCAGGCACTGCAGGCTGGAGCTTTAACCTGCTGCACCATAGTGCCGGCACCACATACTGAGTTTTAAATGATTGCCATGGTGATGATGATGATTGTATGGGTGGGAAGGGATCCTGATGGTAGGGGGTCACCAGCAAAAGTTAGGCCCCTGCCTAGTTGTGTCAGTCCCATGAGTGCCACCTTTGTCACTGACTGTAGTGCAGAAATGGGGCTTGGGCTGCCCATGATGTCAGCCCACTCCTGCCTCCCTCTCTGTTCTGTGGGCAGCCAGGGTATCTCTTTACATTCCAGATGCTTCTCTTTCTGTGACGTCACACTAGGCACTGCAAGAGACATGAAACAGGTGCGATGCACACCTGCTCCCCAGGACGAGACAGTGGCCACTGCTGTGGGGGAGGAGCCTCCAGCCTGAATCTCACCTCTCTGTGCCCCGAGTTCGTCTTTTACCTGTCAATAAGGATCACAGGGGCTGTTGTGTGAGCTCCTGGCCATTCCTGGAGCCCTGCATAAGTGACCCATGTGAGGGGGAGGGCGGTGGGGTCTGCGCCCATCCACTTCCTCTGTAGAAGGCAGACTGCTGAGTGCCACTGGTGGGATTTGACAAGGGCTGCAGCAGCCGTGGCAGCGGAAGGATCTGTGACAAGAGCAGGTGCGGGCTGGCTCCTTGGGAGGGCGACTGGAGCTCACTGAGGGTCGAGGGCCTGAGGACCTCACTCCCCCCTCACTCGCTCCAGCCAGCCCCGGCACAGAGGGAGCTGACCGTCAGCCTTCGTCAGCGCCCTGAGGGGTGAGGGCTGCCCTTGGCCGGGCTGGGGGTGCCTGGGTTTCTGCAGGAACTTCATTGTCCATAGAACCTTCTGGAAGGTCAGAAGGTGGGCCCAGGACAGCTGTAGGGCTGGGTGGGCTTGCATGAACAGCAGTGCCTGCCATGTGGCCCCTTCTCCCTCAGAGAGGAGAGCAGAGGAAGGCTCGCCCGCTCCCCTGAGGGTTCTGTGTGTTTGTGCTACCCGCGCACCTGTCAGGAGGCAGACACCACAGGCAGAGAGCTCAATGAATTCTGCCTCCACCCCCGTACTGCAACTAGCACAGGCTGGCCAGGGACCATCAGCCAGACCCCTGGGCTGGCCGTGTGCTCCCGTGGCTCAAGGCTGATTACGTGGGCAAGTGAGGCGCCACCAGTGAGTCAAGAGCTGCTCCAGACCTGTGCTCGGTGCTGTGGGAAACCAGTGCATCAGACAAGGCCCTCCTGTCCAGGCTTAGGAGAGTGCTGGGCAGGAGCCTGGGCTCACGCTGAGGACACATGAGAGAAGTGGCTCCTCTTAAGGGAAGAATCCAGAAAGGCTTCATGGGGGTGGGCCTTTGGCCTTGTGGTTAAGACACCATTTGGGATGCTCATCCCATATCAGAGTGCCCAGTTCAAGTCTCAGCTCTGCAGCTGATGCCAGCTTCCTGCGAATGCACACTCTGGGTGGCGGCAGGTGATGGCTCAGGTAGCTGGAACCCTGTCATCCCTGTGGAGACCTGGATGGAGTTCCTGGCTCCTGACACTGGCCATATCCAGCCCCTGCCATTGCAGGCATTTGGGGGATTGAACCAGCCAATGGGAGATTCTCTCTCTCTCTCTCTCTCTCTCTCTCTCTCTCTCTCCCCTTCCCTCCCTCCCTCCCCTCCCTCTCTCCCTGCTTCCCTCCTTGCTTTTCAAATAAATGTAATTTCTGAAAAGATCTCTATGAAGGAAGTAGCATCTGTAGCAGACTTTGAAAGGCGAGCAGTTTCAGTGAATGGAAGTGTGGCCAAGGGCGTTTTAGGACAAAGAAATGACTGCGTGATGAAGGAGCCACCCCAAAGGAGGTGGTTGTTCTTTCCCCCTCGCTGCAGGAAATGGGGGTTGATTTGGAATGGTTGTAGCAAGCCCACAGGGAGGGTGGAGTAAGCGATTAGACTGGACTGGACATTTGGGGGTCAGGGGGGCAGAGCAGGGAGGGAGTTGGACCCCACCCTTTATGGGGTGGGTTTCTGAGAGGGCACGTGACAGGGTCCAGCTGTGCATGGCGCAGTGTGGAGGGACAGTGAGAGACGGGTGAGCCAGGAGGAGGCCGAAGTGGCCCCACTCAGAGACGGCATGAAGGGACAGGGGAGGGACAACAGACAGTACAGACATACGATTGGCAAGTGCTGTCCACCTGTGTGGCAAGGGAGGCGTCAGGGCATTTGTGAGCCTGGGAGCCCAGCAACCCGCCCCAATCGGGGCATATATTTAACCAAGAGATGGCCTTGTACTTCATGCATTACATATGGTACTGCTATATCCTGATCCCGCGTGGCTGTGGTAGGGGCCTGTGGCTATCCTCCTTTTGAAGAGAAAACTGAGGCTCCAAGACAGAGCCAAGACTTAGCCGAAGCCTTTGAGGCCCTGGAGCAAGGCAGGGAGGGGCGAGAGGAGGCTGCAGAGGAAGCATGCCGAGCTCTGTGTGGACAGGCTGGAGGTGAGGGGGCGGGGGTGCGTGCTGCCCCTGCCCATGCTGGTCCTGGGGGGAGAGTCAGCTGGGGTCCTGTGGCCATCATGAGGCTTCCTGCCAGGGTCACCACACAGGGCAGCCAGAGGACAGGGCCACATCTTGCTGGACAGCTGGCTGGAGGTTCCAGAGCCAGCCCCTGCCTCCTCACCTCCCAGGACTCACAGCCAGCCCCTCCCAGGGCACTGAGGCTCAGCCCTGCAAAGGTGCCTTGGTGTAGCCATGCCAGCTGCACCCTGGAAGGTCGCTAGAGCATCCCCTCCCCAGCCCAGCGATGCTAAAGGAACGTGGACAACATTGTAAAGAAAAGGGCAGTGAACAGGAAGGCAGTTTTAAGGCACCAGAAGGTGGGGTGTGCTGGACACTTGGACGCAGCCCTCAGGTCTCCTCCTGGAGCCACCAGCTGCCCCCAGTCCTTGTGGCAACACGGCCAGCCTGTCATCCCCCACCTCAGCTATACTCTGGCCTTCAATCCAGCTTAGGTGGCCTCTGCTGGCAGCCGGTGTGGTTGCCCTGTGCACGCTGCACCCTCCCTGCATCTCTCTGGGGTTATGACTCCAATTACCCCATTCTCCTAGCTCCCCTGGGAGCTCAGAGTTCTTGACTCAAGGATACAGGATTGGGAAGTGTCAGGGTCAGGACTGGAATCCAGCTCTGAGATTCCAGAAGGGACTGTCTCACAGTGGCACGAGGGCCACCCTGCAGTCTGGTGGGAAAACTGAGGCCTGAGCAATGATGGCTGGGGGCTGGGAGGCAGCTGGGGGCCTGAGCTAATGACAGCGACAACAGGTGTGTTAAGTGCTGCCTCCGCCCCGGGCTCGTTTCATCTTCAGAATTACTTGTGTGGCAGGTGTTTCTGTCATCTCCATTCTACATGTGACAAGACTGAGGCCCAAAGAGGGTATGGAACACGGCCAAGGCCACAGAGCTAGCGTGTCAGGGTGCCAGAATTCCAACCCCCAAGGGCCGATTCCGGGAAAACCAGAGTGGCGTCAGAATGTAGGTGCACCGTGCCTCAGTCTGTCTGTCTCTCTCTTCCTCTCGCCCGCTCGCTCCCTGACCGCCTCCTGAGCACAGGAGACAGAGGAGCTCCTGGGCCAGATAAAGGGATGCACAGGTCACACAGTGGCTGCTGCAGGGAGCCAGGGCTCCAGCAGGTGCCGGTGAATGTCCAGCATGGGCCCCCATTCTCCGTGATCCCAGCCCCTGTGAGGTCAGCCACGAGCCAGGCAGGGACGTGAGTCAAGAACCAAGGGTTGGGGCCAGTGATGTGGCACAGCCAGTTAAGCTGCTGCCCACGACGCCGGCGTCAGTTTGAGTCCCGGCTGCTCCACTTCCCATCCAGCTCCCTGCTAATGCACCCGGGAAGGCAGCAGAAGGTGGCCCAAGTTCTTGGATGGAGTTCCAGACTCCTGGCTTCTTTCGGTCATTTGGGGAGTGAATCAGTGGATGGAAGACTCTCTCTTTCTCTCCCTCCCTCCCACTCCTGTAATTCTTTCAAATAAAAAAGTTATTAAAAAAAAAAAAAAAGAACCAAGTGTTGACAGAGACCCTGGGCCTAAAACGCCTGATCCAGGGATAAGGGACCCCACATCTCTGCTGACTCAGCTCCCCGATGAGAAGCAGGAGAAGCCCCTCCTTAGCAGGGAGCTGGCTCTGTGGTGGTGGGGGTTGCACACAGGCTGAGTGGGGGAGGGGCAGGCAGGGAAGGGAGGAGAAGAAGGCAGAGGGGTCAGTGCCCACAGGTGGAGTGGCAGCAGGGTGCTGCCTGCCCCTTCTTTCCTGCTCCCTGTGCACCCTGGTTCATAGCCTGATGCGTCCTCTAGGCCCTGCTGCCTATTCCCCCTGTCTGCCTGAGTGTGGCAGGTGCACCGGGCAGGGGTTGTACAAAGGTCTCCAGGGGGCAGCTGTGGCTAAGGAGCAGAGATAGCCAAGGCCGAAGCCCGCAGCAGACTGACTCCTCAGCCGCCCACAGACCCTGGGGAGCCTGGATCTGGGAGTGAGGCTGGGGGGTAGCGGGGCCTGTCGGCCACTTTATACCCAGCTGGGGAGGAAATGCGGTGAGCGGGTCTGGCACAAAGCTATAAGCTGATGCCCAGCAGGCAGTGGGTGTCTGGGGCATGCCAGCTGTACACATAGCTATGTGAGCTGTCACAGCACGGGGCGGGGGGGGGGCAGCTGAGGGGGGCGGGGATGCAGGGCGAATCCCAGACCTCACGGGGGCAGCACGGATGGGTAGATGGGCTGTGTGCTGCCCAGGCCCGCTGCGTGTGGGCATGCAGGGGCTTCCCGGCTGCACCGCTGGGCTCCAGGGCACCCTGGGTGCAGGGGGCTGTCTGGGCCTTGCCTGTCTTCTTCCTTGTCCTTTAGACTTAGAACTTGGATGTGAATCCCTCCCCAGGAGCAGGTCTCCTTCCCTCCTGGACCCTGTCACCTGGCTGGGAAGCGTCGGTGGGTGTGTGATGCTCTGTTCTTCCCTCGACGAGCAGGGACATGTAGCAGGTCCCTGACTCATCAGCCTGCCTGTGGACTGACTCTGAGAGAAAACGCTGCAAGTCTCAGAGTCCCCTCCTCGCTAATCAGTTATTTCCAAGTCTATTGCTCCTTTGTCCTGGAAGTGCACTGGTCTGGATAACTGAGTGCCCTTTCTGGTTAATTGAGGTTGGCGTTCAGCACACACTCAGCCCGCTGCATCCACGGGGGCCACACCTCTGGACTCCACCACCTCAGATGGAAAATATCTGAAAGCCAACTCACACCTGCACTGACCATGCACAGACTTTTTCCCTCGTCTTTATTCCCCGAACAACAGAGGGTAAAACCATTTACATAGCATTCCCATGTCACTATTGTAAGTCACCCAGAGAGGCCTAAAGGTAGGCAGGACTGCATCAATGACATGCAAATGCCACGCTGGTCTGTACGTGGGACTTGGGCATCCAGGACTCTGATGGCCACAGGGCGTCCTGGGCAGGCCCCTCACACACCAAGGCACCCTTGTCCCTCATTTTTTGCAGATACTTTTTGCTTTCTGCTCCCCCTCTTTCCTTTCTTCTCCACCAAATGTGGATAAAAGACAGAGAACTTGACCTTGGAGAATTCTATTCAGCTCTAGGAGAATCCAGCTTCCTGTCCTGATAGTCAGAATAGGGGCACCTGCCAGCTGCACCCCAGCTTGGCTGGAGGAGGAGAAGGAGGGGGTTCCCTAAGTGTTGCATGAAAAGAAGAAGGGTCTTTGCATTGTGGAGTGACGCTAGCTTCATTCTGGCTCCCAGCAACCCCTCAGCCAGGTTCAGAGGAGTCTCTGCCCCCTACATCCTGTAGGGCCCTGTAGGGTACCACCACCTCCTCACAGCTCCAGAATCCAGACTCAGAATCCAGACTCTGGGCCCTGAACAAATGTCTGGGGCCTTCTCAGGCAGGGCCGGGTGGCAGCAAACCCTTGCTTTGCAAGAGACCTTACATGAAGTCCACATATGCTTCTGTCCATGGGAGAGCAGAGCCCGTGCATTTGAGCCTGGGGAGGAGGTGGGGTACTTGGGTGCCCAGGGTGTGTCCCACTGGTGACCCCCTCCAGGCACCTCTGGAGATCCCCCAAGCTCTGTCGGCACAAAGTCAGACCCACTGACATTGTCTGACCCCTCACTTTGCAGCTGGGGGCAACAGGTCCTGAGAAGAAAAAGGGAATTTGCCGATTGGGCAGGAAATGGCCACAGAGGGACACGTGGGGCTCTTCCTGTCACGTCTTGTCCCCCAGGCGGGTCCCCAGAGCCACCACCAGGGGCACAGGGAGGGCAGGGGTTTGATGGAAACTGAGGCATGGTGGATGGGGGTGAGAAGGCCGAGGGGCCAGGCTCAGCCAGCACCGCAGGCTCCCGCGCCTGTCGAGGCCAAGGGCGCCAGCCAAGCCGGGTGTCTGGTTCCGGATTCATGTGTGCATCAGACAGCCCTGCTTCCTGACAGGCGACACCTCTGCTGCTCACGGAAGCAGAGAGATGCTGCCTGCCACATCCCCGAAGCCGATTGGTCCCCGAGGCCACCGCCCACCCAAGCTGTTCCTGGGGGCCTTGCCCTAACCCCCTCTCTCTGCCTCTGCTGACTTGGCCTTGGCTTTTGCTCAGTCCCCGCTGCCCATCCCCCTTAGGGCAGCAGGATCGTGTTTCCGTAGAAGGACACACTCCGAGATTGTGCCAAAAACAACCTGAATTCATTCATTAAACACACGGGGAAGGAAGCAGATTTTACCAGAGGAAGCTCGGGCTGGGGCCGACTTCTGCTCGTTCCAGCAGTGCTGCCGTGGGGCTGACATTACTCAGAGCAGCTGCCCAGCCTCAGGTCCCCTGGGACGTTTGTGTGGCTGTCTGGAAGTACCCAGATCTCCCAGGCCTTCTCGGTTCCCATGGGACCATGGTCTTGGTTATCCGGCCATGCAGCCACCTCTGGATGCTTCCCCCGTGGCCCCCTGGGCAGGGCAGGGTCTGGTCCTGTTACAAGGGCACCCAGGCAGCCCCCTTCCTTACACTGTAGCGGCTGCACCTTGCTGTCTCCCCTGCCCAACGCAGGCCAGAGCTGGACAGGCCTAGGAAGGATTGAGTGGGAACCTGGGCTTTGCTAACAGACTCTGATGCTCAGAGCAGGGCAGGGGCTCCTTCAGCGTCACCCCGCCCCTCCTGGAAAGGCCTGGACCTGTGAGTGGCAGCATTGTTTGCTGGTTCAGTTCCAGGGTCTAACTGTGACTTAAGTCCTCAGAGCCTCAGCTTTCTCACCTGTGAAATGGGGGTAGTAACGACATCCACCTCACTGCTCCGTCATGGAGATTACCTAAAGCTCGCAGCCCAGTACCCAGCACCTGAGAGGCATCTCATCAATGGCTTAGGGTCACTGTTGTCCAGCGCTCCTGAGTCCCAGCCCCATCCTCTTGGGCCCACCCCCATTGTCCCTCTTATGGAGCCCTTGAAGCCCTGGGGTCCAGGCTCGGGAGTGATCTGGTCAGCTGGCAGCTTCCCCCACCCCCTGTCTGCCAGCTGCAGCAAATGCAGCTGTGTGAACAGAGCCCTCCCCCCATCCCCCACCCCCCGCAGCTGTGTATAGAGCTCCAGCGCCCAGCTGCACCCAGGCCTTGCCGAGGGCTTCACACCCTCCCTGGGGGATGAGAGAGGGAGCCCTGACTCCCTGGGCTCAGCTTCTGCACCCACAAAACGGGCCTGTGCCAGGCGCCAGGGCAGCTGGGGTAGGCCAGTGAGCTCCCGCGGCTGAAGTGCCTTTATAAGCCCTAAGTGGCTGCGACTCACTGCAAATGTGCCGGTTGTTATTTGCATGTTTGCACGATGATGGACAAGACCCGAGCCTGCCTTCTCCAAGCCCAACCCTTGATTGGGTCTCCCAGCAGTGGCCACAGGAAATATTTCACCAATTAGATCCTGCAGTGTGTACATGCCGGCCGCGGCGCGTGCAGAATGTGACGGTCACAGGAGCCGCCGGGGCAGGTGACTCCGTTCATTCATTGGACAAATATTTATTGAGCGCCTGCCATGAGCAGCCACAGAGCACTAGGGATATAAGGGTCAGCATGACGGACAGGACTCGTACCCAGGAACTTCCTGTCCAGTGGGACAGACAGACAGAACAGGCATGTGAGGAGAGAAAGAGGAAAACATCCATTGAGTGCAACACAAAAACAATCAGGAAGACTCAGCCCCTCCCCCCAGTGTATTGAGGTGTGATTGACAAATAACGCTTGGGGCAGGAGGCAGAGGCATCTGTGTGTGACAGGGACACAGAGTTAACCACACATCTGAACATGAAAGGAGCTTGGACGGACCCTGGCCTAGAGTGGAGCACTGTGAAGGTGCCTGTGAAATAAGTCAGATAATTAAATCAGAGGCTGAGGGGGTGAGCTTTCAGCAGCAGGAGCATGTACAAAGGTCCTGGGGTAGGAATGAGCTTGCTGTGCCTGAAGAAGAGCAGTAAGGATGGAGTTGTCTGGAGAAGTGAGGAGGAAAGTGCAGAGAGAGAGTGAGCTCAGAGTCCATGGACCAGCCCGGTGGCCCCTGCTGGGACTCTGGCCTATGTGGCTTGTGAGTTTCACCCTTATGTTTTATGTTCCTTTGGTGCAATGAAGGTGCAGGGACAGAGAAGCCTGTTGTGGGAGCACAGAGGGGAGGCCATGGTGACAGAGGAGGTGGGAAGCGTGGACAGAGGTGACCACGGGCAGGACTGCGAGAGAATGGGCTCACCCATGTGCCGGGCAGAAGCAGGTGTCCTGAAGGGGCAGGGGCAGAAGAGGCTGGAGGCACTCGGGGGCACTGAAGGAACTGGTCACATGGGGTCTCCCGGCTGCGGGTCCCCAGCAGTGGCGTCTGCTTGCAGCAGCACCTGGAGCCACCTGCAGCTCCTGGGCTTGTGCTTGGATAGGGCAGGGGTGGGGTGGGAGAGACAGCGTCCAGCGCTGGCCTGAGCTCCCCTCCCCACCCCCCACTCCCGGCAGCATTTCCTTGCTCACTGAATCCCCAGCTCCCAGGACGATGGCGCCCCTTTGAAACTCGAGTGAGGTGAGTTCAGGACAGAGTCCAGAATGCGTCTCCTGACCTCCAGGTACTTGTTATGCTGAGAGATGGCCCCTAAGGGATCTGGAGAAAAGGATAAAATGAGGGGTCTCATATGGCCCTCGAGAGGGAAGCAGGGGCCTGCGTGACCTTCAGGTTGAGGTCGGGGAGGAAACGCAGCTGGGGGTGGGGGGCGTGTGCTGGCGCCGCAGGCAGGAGCCGCCCCCACCAGCCCAGCCATCGCACAGCCCCGGCGCCAGTGCTGGAAGGGGCCCCGCACTCTGCCCTGTGCACTCCTCTCCTGTTACGGTCAGGACGCCCCTCTGCCTGACACCACAGTGGGGCCAGCGCCTTCCCCATCATGCCCAGGCTGGCCCCGGCTGGCCCCAGCAGCAGCGCGGCCATGGCAGAGCTGCCGGAGCCAGGGCTGTCTCAGGGCCGGGGCTGGGCCCCTGCTGTGCCCCTCGCAGGAGCGCACTTTCCCAGCCTCCACCTGTGAACCCACACGGGCCCTTCTGACCTGGCCCTGGGTGTGACCTGCTCCGTGGTCCTTCCTGTTCCTGGCCCCTTCCCATTTCCCCGGCTGGGGCTTACGTACCATTGCGAGAAGCCTCCCCAGAGCCCCTCTCCGGCTGTGACACTCTGTGTCCCCTCCACACAGTGGGCACCGCGTGTCCCCAGCACCTGGCAGGCATCGACCTGGCGAGGCTTCCGGCCCAGAGCACGGAATGGCCTCAACAAAGTCACATTCATGCACTCAGGAGCCAGCACTGAGCACCACACTCTATGCCAGGCCTTTGCTGGGTGCTGGGGACCCAGTGGGGAGCAGAACTTGACCCCTGCCCTGTGGACCTTACAGGTCAGTGAGGGGAGCACGAGGATGACCGCCCCACTGCAAGGAGGTGCAGGAGAGATCCGGGAAGGCTTCTCTGAGGAGGTGATCCTTGAACAGAGATCTAGCAGGGCAGTAGGGACAGATTAGGCAAAAAAGGCGGGGGTAGGGCCTTGTAGGAAGAGGGTGCAGCCTGCGCAAAGAGCCGGGGGCAGGAAGGAGCAGGGGGAGAAAGAGGAAGGGAGGGAGGAGCAGCAGGGAACTTGGGAGCAGGGTGGTGCCAGGCGAGGCTCCGGGGGCTGGCAGGACCTGCAGCTGGCGGGGCCTAATGGACCAGGTGCGGTTTGGACCTGTATCCTAAGAGCAATGGGGAGCCACGGCAGAGCATGGAGCAGAGCCGTGACCTGCTCATGCTGGGATCGTGGAAGCCCAGCCTGGCTTCTGTAGACAGCAGGGGCCAGAACCCTGGGGTCCTGGCACTTAGCCAGACGTGATGTCCCTGTTCTGTGGTTCTACCCCAGGTCGCTTGGTGCAGACAGACATACCCAGTGAGGCCATCGTCTACCCTGCACCCTTGTCCCTGGCAGCCAGGACAGGCTCACCACAGTACCCACTGGGCAAGGGCTGCGTCCCTCAGGGTTTGCTCCTCTGGGGAGCAGGAAGCCTAGCTCCCAGCCTAGCCTGCGGGGCCCTGTGTGTGAGGGTTTCAGGCAGGAAGGAGCTGGCAGGAGCTCGGGTAACGGCGTAGCACAGGGGCATGGGAGGTGGTGCCAGAGCCGAGCCAGGTGGGGCCCTCCCAGCTGCCCTGGCCGCAGAAGCACAGCAGGAGTCAGGTGTTGATGTTCCCCACCTGCTGAGCCCATGACCCGCGGTCTCCTGCAAAGAAACCGTGTCTCTCAGGGTGCAGATCAGGTCCTCCCGTGCCCACTGTCACAGCAGGAAAGGGAGCCACATCCCGCGGCTAAGGGGCCCGAAGATTCAGCTACCCAGGGGAGGCCACCAGCCCGTTCTGTGGCTGCTGTGACCATGTTCATCTCCAGGCCCGCACCAATCTAGGAGTGAGAAAAGGAGAGTTCAAGTCCAATGTCTGGGTCTCAGAGCCAGACAACCCTGGGTTCAAGTGCAGACTCTTGAGCAAGTTGCTTAACCTCCTGGGTCTTTTCTCATCTACACTGCAGTGTCCATTAAGACTGCCACTGATTTGTATTTAAATGAGTTCCAATGCAGTGAAGTTGAGGACACGTTCCTCACTTGCGCCAGTCGCATTTCAAGGGCTCCTTTGGCAGGGTACAGCCTGTCAGATCACTTTTTTTTTTGTTTGTTTAATGAACTAAAGTAGAAAGCATCAAGTGCATTGCATGGGGTAAAGGACCTGTTGCTCCATGGAGTGTTTCATTTCTGTGGGTGTGTTCTAGTTTGTGGTTTTCTTCCTCTATCTATTGATTAGGGGTAGAGAGGCTGGGGCTGACGTGGTGTAGTGGGTAAAGCTGCTGCCTGTGATGCTGGCATCCCACATCGGCGTGAGTTCTAGTCCTTGCTGCTTCACTTCTGATTCAGCTTCCTGCTAATGCGCCTGGGAAGGCTGCCGAGGATGGCCCAAGTTCTTGGGCACCTGCACCCGCGTGGCAGACCTGGAGGGGGCTCCTAGCTCCTGGCTTCAGATCGGCTCAGCTTTGGCCATTGCAACCATTTTGGGAGTGAACCAGCATCTAGAAGATCTCTCTCTTTCTGTCTTTCCTACTCTCTCTCTCTCTCTGTAACTTCCTTTTGAATAAATAAAATGAATCTTGAAAGAAGAGAGGGAGAGACAAAGAGACAGACAGAGAGAGCTCCCACCTGCTGGCTCACTCCCCAGATGGCTGAAATAGCCAGTGCTGGGCCAGGTCGGCCAGTAGCTCCATCTGTGTCTCCCACATGGATGGTACTTGAGCTGTCATCTGCTGTCTCCCGGGGCCACACGAGTAGGGGCTGGAGCTGGGAGTGGACTAGGACTGGAACCCGGGACTCCAGTGCGGGATGCAAGCCTCTTAGCTGCTGTACCAAGTGCCTGTCCCGTGATTGTCTTATGCACGTCAGTCAAGAGTTTGACAGCCACACGCTTGGCTTCTGCCACCTCCTGCCTCCCAGATCTCTGTCTCCAGCCATTTTTCTTCCCCACATGCTGGGTATTTATGTCTTGCCGTCCACTGCCCATCTCCACTAGGATGGCCCCCAAGGAGCTCCAAGTCTCCCCAGAACCCGCCCACTCTCCAGGACCCCCAGCCCCAGAGAGAAGAACCACTGCCTTCACCAAACCTGGAGCCCCGGGAGCCATGCTGGCTGCCTCCCCCCCACCCCCCACCGCCCTCGCTCCACAGTCCACCAAGTGCTCCGTCTCATGGACCCAGGTCTGTCCCTCCTCGGCCCTGCCACCCCGGGCAGCCCTCCCTGGGACTCTTGCTGCAGCCTCCTGACGAGTGCCCCCACCTCCATTCCCATCCCCTCCGCCTGGTCCGCACTTCGCAGACCCAGCTGAGCCCTCCCGTGGGGTGTCCCACCCCAGGCCATCCCACTCAGCCGCGTCTTCTCTGCACCCCTGCCACCTCCCTTCCCCAACCCCCAGCCTCAGGGGAGCACCCCCTGCCCCCTACACCATCCCTACAATCCTTTGTGCCGTTCCCTCCATCTCAGTCTGTCTCTGAGTCAATTCCAACATCCACCTGCTCTGCTTAAAAATGCAGATGTGCAGGCCTCAGGCCAGACCCAGAGTGCTGGGATCTCCAAGGCTGTGGCCTAGAAACCTGCATTTAGATCAGCAGGGCAGGTCAGCCTTTTCCCATGGAGTCTGGAAAGCAACTGTCCTATACACCGTATTTCCAAGGGATGGTGGAACATGGACTCCAAAGACGTTTGTTCTGTTGCAAAAGAAGTTGGAAATCCAGGCGTATTTTTTCGTAATACAGAACTTCCCATGAGCTTCTTGAAGACCCCTTGTGTACGTTTCCTTTGGGTGTATCTTCATTCTCATCTCTCTCTTCCCCTCAAGACAGGGAGCTCCCTGGGCTCCAGGGGCTGGGCAGGAAGGCACAGTGCCTTGTTCTCCTGGCGCAAGACCTGGCCCTGAGCCCGTGCCCAGGCTGTTCTGAATGAACCATTCCTGGCCCTGACACGGCTCCCGCGCCCTCCCTCCTTCCAGCCCATGCCGGAAATAACCTTTCAGGAAGGCTTTGCCAGTGGTTTGTGATCTCTGGGGGGCCCTGCGCAGGAACCTAGAGGAAAAGCAGCCCCACCCTTGGTGACGAGGGAGGCTGGGTGAGGAGGGGTCTGGTTCTGGTGGGGTGAGGGGAGAGCGTCCCTGGTGCCTGGTCAACAGGAAGGGCCTCCTTCCTCCAGGGTCACTTTTCAGCTCAGCTGCTTTGGACAGAACCTGAGCTGGGGTTAGGGCGGTGGGGGAGGGGCGGTGACAGACAGACGGGCCGATGGGGAGGCCCGCGCTGGGACGGGCGGGCGGCTGCCCAGCAGGCCCGCCCGACTCCCACACAGCCCCAGTGCCCATGGAAGGCCCGTGGGGGAGCAGGCAGGCTGGGAGGCCCTCAGCACCCTCCTGCTCCCCTCCCCCAGCCCCTGCCGCCTCTCCCTGCTCTCTCCAAGCTCGGGGACATTCAATCCTCTCTTTGATGGACAGCCAAGAAAAGACTTCTTCCACATCCTAAATTTGTTAGCACCAGCTAATCGTCTTAACCTTCCTCCCGCCTGCACCCAACCAGTGCCTCCTTAAAGACACAGGGTGCTTTTTTGACCCTCAGCAGGGAGCCCTAGGAAGAACCAGATTCCCAGCCGGCAGAGAACAGGGAATTCTCAGAGGCAGTAGCTGCTGGCGAGAGCTGGTCTGCAGGCCCTGGGGTGGGGGGGTGGCAGCTGCAGCCTGGCTGCTGGGACTCCTGCCCCATGCACCTTCCGCCATTGGCTGAGGCTTCCCGGCAGGAGCTGCAGCTGTCACCAGGGACGCACCCCCAAGGTGCTGCCCGGAAACTGACTCAGGCCCAGATCCCAGGTGGGGAGCAGCAGACGGGCCGCATTCCCCATTCCCCTCGCTCCCTCTTGACCCCCTCCCGTTTCTCTTCTTCCCTGTCATCCCTTCTGGCCTCCTGCTTCCCTTGCTCCTCGTCGCTGCCACCCTTCACGAATGCTTCACACTGTGCCTGGGGCCCGCCTCCAGCTCCTTCCTGTCCCCACTTAACAGATGAGAAAACTGAGGCTCAGAGTGTCTGTGTCTATAAGGCCATCCCAAGGGAGTCAGGGCTGGGATCTGGACCACCTGTGAACATCCTGTCTCCCAGACACACACTTCCACTGCTCACAAGTGTGCACGCGCAGGTGTCGGTGACTCGTTGCGTGTGTAAACAAGGTTGCCCTGTGCAGGTGCGGTGCAGCACCACGCACGTAATAGGGCTTCACCGCCTAAGTCTCTGCCTTCCCTCCCCTCTCCTCTCCCTGCTTACAACACAGGTGAGAAGAGGCAGGACAGCGGAGAATGTGCTGTGGCCTGCAGACCTTGTCCTGGCCACAGGCCCCCCAATAAATAATGGGGTGTATACATAAGTCTCCAGCTCTGCAGCTTCTCAGCTGGGGAGGACAGGCACTTGCTGGCCAAGGGATTAGGAGCCCTGGGAGGGAGGACAGGGGCCTCCCGCCAAGGCAGCGGGGGAGGGACTCTCTCTCTCTCTCTTTCTCTCCTCTCCATCTGTGACCCATAAACGCGTGGCAGGCCCTGCAGAATCAGCCAAGAACCCTACAGCAAGTTCATTAGGCTCTCGCCATCAAGGTCCCCAGCAGGGGTGGGACTGGCCCACTTGTCCCTGTCCCTGCAGAGAGCTGGATCCTGGCCCAAAAGACCGAGAGACCTCCCGAGACCCAGTGTGCTTGGAATGCAGGCAGGAAACACAGCCCTTCGTGCCCCGGCCCCACCCTCCTCTCTCTCCCGCTTCCCCGGCTTCCTAGCTGGGCACTGTCTGGCCACATGGAGTCTCAGGTCATTTGCTCACAGTGGTGGGGAAGCCACGGGGACAGCAGAGACAGAGGGCCTCTGGGGAGAGGCCGGGCTAGCGAGGAGATGGTGGCCGCGGGAGTGTCACAATGCAATCCAGCCCAGGCTCTGACAACGTGTGAGCAAGCTGTGGGCCCGAAGTGAATTAAAATCACCCCGTGGCAAACATCCTAAACCCACAGGCCGGCGTAGCAATAAGCAGAGCTGCCGTTAACTGAGTTGCTATTGAGGACTACACAACATACATATACACACACCACACACACACACCACACACAGATACACCACACCTACCACACCCACACCCCATACATATATCACACACACACACACACACATACCACACACACACACCCCATACATATATCACACACACACACCCCATACATATATCACACACACACACATACCACACCCACACCCCATACATATATCACACACACACACACACACACCACACACACCCCATACATATATCACATACACACATACCACACACACACCCCACACACCACATGCACATACCCCCACACACACATACCACACACACCACACACCATACACACTACACACACATGCCACACACACACACACCACACACCATACACACCACACACACATACCACACACACACACCACACACCATACACACCACACACACATACCACACACCATACACACTACATACACATGCCACACACACACATACCACACACACACCACACACACACCGCACATACATACCACACACACATACATACATACCACACACCACACACATACCCCACACACACACACCACATAAACATACCACACACACACCACACATACATACCACACACACCACACACATACCACACACACACACACACACACACACACACCATACACACGCACAAGCCTGTTTCAGCCTCAAGGCAACCTTGCAAACTACTGCAACTCCCATTTTATAAATCGGGAGACCGAGGCCCAGAGAAGTGGAGGGAGACTTGCCTGGGCCTCCAGCGCTGCCCAGAGAGGCTGGGACTTGAATCCGGGGCTGTTTGCCTCTGGGCTCCATGCATGAGGACGCCCTGAGCAAGCCTCTGATGGGCAGGAAGGCTCAGAGCCACCCCGCCCTCTGCCCTGGCACCCACCTGTCTTCCCCACCCAGGCCTCTGTGGGGACTTTCTGGAGGCAAATGGACCAGAAAGGAGCCCCCGTGGCACAAGAAAGCAAGATAACGAGCATCCCCCAGAGAAGGAATGACTGGCACAAGGGGACAGCTGGGAACAGGTGAGGGCCCGCACCACCCCCTGTCTCCCACAGCTTCTGGGTTCCCACACGCGTCCCCGGCGACCGAGCGTGGAGCTGGAGAGCCCGTGCGGCGTTCTCGTAACAGTTAAGCAGAGAGAAGTTGCACAAATCCTTTGCTCACATGCCATAGGATTCTCTAAGCCTCTTAAATCACGGGGCTGACAAAGACCAGATTTCTGACCGCACGCGGATGGAAGGTCACTTCCAGGTCTCGCCGCTCATCTCCTGTCCTGTCAGAGAGAAGGAACTTCCGTTTCCTTCAATGCCTCTCACGCTTCCTCCAGGCCAGGGCTGGGGGCTGGCGTGGACCCTCAGTTGCGCAGCCTGGCGCAGGTGGCGGGGGCCTCGGGCAGCAGTCCCTGCTACCCCGTCATGGCGGCCCGCAGTGGCCAGTGGCCCTGGAAGCCCTGTTGCTCCCTCTTTGTGGTAGGATTATTGTGGCGGGGTTGTTATCCCCTCCCAATGTCATTCATTTTTAATAAAAGGGGAGGACATGGTTTCTCTTCGGCCCACATATCCTTCTCATCTCAGCCCAGCCTGCCTCCCACTGCCCAGTTCTGCCTGTCCCAGGGGCCTTAGCGATGCCAAGCAGGAGCTGGGGGGCCTCAACCTGCCCCAGGGTGAATGGCGGCTGTGTTCCCCCAGGGACTCCTTTGTGGGTGCTTTTTCCCACGTGCTGCGTCACAATGTCCCTGGCCTCCTTCCAGGCCTCCTGGGTGCCTTCAGCTTCCTGGAATTGTCCCCACGGCCAGCTCCTGGGTGAGGTCAGAGGTCAGGAGGGTAGGCTGGGTTGACAGGGCCTGGCCTCCACTGAATGACTGATTAGCCACTGTGCTCAGTAGGGGCTGTTACCACATCAAAGCATTATCTGCAGGGCCGGGGTGGGGGTTGGGGGGCTACTGGAACAGACAATAGTTGGAAGCTGGTGCTGAGCTGTTAAACTCCCCACTGGGTGAGGTGGAGAGGACAGAGGGGCCCCTTGGTTCTTGACTACAGCCAGAGCAGCCGAGATCTGGTGTCCTTGGTCCTTAAAGTGGATGTGGCTTGGACTCAGGAGCTCCATGAGGCTGGCACGCTGAGGGAGTTCAGGCTGCACAGTGCTGTATGGCCCAAGGCAGCAGGATCCTGGAGCCTGCAGATCTGCGTGCCAGTCCCACTTATGGCTTTCAGGGGCTGTGGGACACTGCACTCTCTCAAGGCCTCGGCCTGGGAACACGTGTGTCACCTGCCTGTCACAGGGTGACACCCAGGAAATGCACTTTCTCCCTCCACAGGGCACAGCCCATGGGGAGCTTTGGGGGCCACTCACCGAGGCCCACCCGGCATTTGGAAGAAGCTGCCTTCCTAGGGGTGTCTGCCAATCTGCCCAGGGCTGGGCTTACCTAGGGCTGCAGGGGGACTGCTCCATCCCCGACTCCTCTTCTGTCCCTTCCAGATGGGCAAAAGGCCAGGGAGGGCTCCTTGTGATGCCGAGAGGGCCCAGGCCAAGAGGCTGCCCTGGGAAGCTGACCTTGAAGTGGACCCTAGCTACGGAGCTTTTGAAAGGGACAGAGTTGGGGCCGGCACCGTGGCTCATTTGGTTAATCCTCTGCCTGTGGTGCCGGCATCCCATGTGGGCGCCGGATTCTAGTCCCAGTTGCTCCTCTTCTGGTCCAGCTCTCTGCTGTGGCTCGGGTGGGCAGTGGAGGATGGCCCAAGTGCTTGGGCCCTGCACCCATATGGGAGACCAGGAAAAAGCACCTGGCTCCTGGCTTCAGATCGGCATAGTTCCAGCCGTATTGGCCATTTGTGGGGTGAACCTTTGGAAGGAAGACCTGTCTCTCTGTCTCTCTCTCTCACTGTCTAACTCTATCTGTCAAATAAATAAATTAAAAAAAAAGAAAGAAAGAAAGGGACAGAGTTCGTTTTCTTCTTGTTGCTGTAACAAAAATACCCTAGGCAGCTACATTCATAAAGAAAAAAAGGTTTATTTACCAACACTCTTGGGGGTTCAAGCCCAAGGTCAGGTGGCCCCATTGGTTGGGCACCTGGGGGGGGGTTGCTGGAGGGCAATGGCAGAGCACTTGGTGAGCGCTGGTCCCTAGCTCAGGTGTTGACACCTGCTCCCTTGGGAGTGAGGCCTGCCTTTGGATAGCACCCCTACCCCCTGGGACCCAGGACCTCCCAGGAGGCCCCACCTCCTGTCGCCATATCCCTAGGACCACTAACGCATAACGTTGGGAACCAGATCACGGCCGCAGCTCAGTGGAACAGAAGGGAAGGAAAGAAGCTGAGCTGTGCAGTCTCGTGTGCTGATGGCCTCACCAAGCCAGGCGGCTCTGCAGCCGGGAACGGCCCCGAGGGGGACGAGGGGGCCTTTGGCCAAGGCGGCTCTCTCAGTACCAGGGGAGCAAGCCCTTCACCTGCGGAGGGGAATCTGGCATAAAGTCGTCTAGAAGAGCCGGAAGCTGGGAGAGTGAGTGACCTTGGGACCGGGGCACCGTCTAAGCCTCCACTAAGGAGAAAACCGCATCCCTGGAAGTCTCTGCGGTGTTCCGGGGTACTCAGGACGTGCAGGTTTGGGGAGTGAGGGGGACTATTTGCTCCTGTTTGGCTCTAACTTGTAAAGACCTCCCGGGCTCAGAGAAGTACGAGAATCAAACAGGGAGCTCTGCCTTCGTCCTTTGACCACAGTGATTCTGCCGCAGGCTGGGCCCCCCAAAAGCTTCCCAGGGCGCTTAGGAAAGACGCCAGGCTCCTTGCCCTGGCCCTCGTGAGCCCTTGAGCTCTGGCCTCTGGCTGCCTTTCCTGCTTCATCTCATGTCAGCCTCTTCTCTCCCCTGACTCCAAGCAGGGCTACTTACCGGGCTTTCTCCAATGATGAGACTATCGCACGTCTGCGCTGTCCACCATGATAGCCACCAGCCCCCTGTGGATACTGGACACTGGAAACGTGGGTGACGAGAATGGGGAACTGAATGACATTCTTAATTCTAGTTGAGATTGCTTTAGATTTAAAAGGCCACGGGCAGCTGGTGGCTACCTGCTCTGCTGGACATCACAGCCCCAGCTGTGGAGTCCTTTGTTCCTGTTTCGTAGACACCCAAGCCGGTTCCCACCTCCGGGCCTTTGCACTTGCTGCTGCTTGCGTGGCGTGACCATGCCTCAGAGGCTCTTGGGCCAGCCTCCTCTCCTTCTTTAGGCTTTGACCCCGATGCCACCTCCTCGGATGGACTTTTCTCAGCCACCTGAGCTAAAGCACTTTCACAAATTGTAGCCAGCCCCTCCACTAAAGGCCTGCGTTTTAACATCTGCAGAGCAGCTAACACTGCCTGCATTTGCCTCACTTATTTATTTTTATTTGTTGTTTAGAAGCCACAACTGGAAATAATAAGAATGTAAGAGCTGATGTCGACATGGCACTTGCAACGTGTCAGGCACTGCTTTAAGAGCCTTTCGCTCCCGTCACAACCTGTGAGATAGGCACTGCCTTCTGCCTGTCTTACGGATGAAAACACTGACCGCCAGGGTCCATGTGCCCAAGGCCACATGCCAGGACTCCACCTTTCTTTCCCGCCGTCGTCCCAGCACCAAAGCTGAGCGGAGTCAGACACACAGAGAGAGGACTCCGTGAGCAGCCATTGACACTTGGGCTGGCTAAGACCCAGGCGAGGCTGGTGTGGACCCCAGACAGCCCCTGGCCCTGCAGCCCCCAGGGAGCCCAAGGCTGGAAGCTGAGCTGGGGGCTAGGAGCGAGGTGGTGCCTGCATCACAAGCACAGCTTTCTGGGGAGGCGGGGAGGAGTGACCTGGCTGGGCGAACTGGCAGACGTGTCTTCCGGGCAGTGGGCGATGCTACGGCCCGGAGCGGGCTCTGCCCAGCAGTGGCTGCAGCCGGGGCTGGGGCTGTGGAGGCCGCACAGCCTGTGTTTATTGTGCTTTCCTGGTGCCTCAGGCAGAGAGAGACCAGAGCTCTGAGACCACCCAGCCTCTTCCTCTGGAGCCTCTCACACGGCCTGCCCTCCCCACCCCCCCCCACCGGAGCCCTCGCCTCCGGCTGTCCAGCTGCAGGGGGCGTGGGACCCTCCGTAGCCAGCGGTGGGGGGAGATGGCGGTTCTGCACTCCTCACCTGATAACACAGCCTGGTCTCCCTGGGGTGCCTCGCCTCCCCCCAGCATCTTCTCTGGATTAAGAAGCCACGCCAGCGCTCCTGTGGGGAAAGGACATTCCAGGAGGAGGGGAAGCCCCCGGAGCCTGCACCCCCCTTTGCTGGTCCTGTGCTCATTTCCTGGGGACTTTGCAGCCGCTCCCATCCCCCACCCAATGCAGCCGGGCCTTCTGGGTGTGAAATGGTCTTGGACCAAGAGCCTGGGACACAGATCCCACTTCCAGCAAGGCTGCTTTCCTGCTAAGGGACCTGCGGAAGCTTCTTTATCTGCCAGCCCTCAGCTTCCTGCTCCCTGCCGTGGGTCGCAGCAGCCTCCCAGGCCTGCCACATGTTCAGGAGAGCACAGGGCTCTGAGACTCTTGGGTGTTTACGTGCGGGAGGCCAGAGCCCGTGCAAAGTGCCATGGTGATGTCCATGACAGCATGGGTATTTGGTGCAGCAGTTAAGACACCTCTTGGGCTGCTCACTTCCCATATGGGAGTACCTGGGTTCAAGTCCCCACTCCGCTCCCAATTGCAGCTTCCTGCTAATGCACACTCGGGGAGGCAGCAGTGATGGCTCCAGCATTTGGGGCCTTGCCAACCCTGTGGGAGACTGGGATTGAATTCCAGCTCCTGGCTTTAGGCTGGCCCAGCCCTGGCTGTTGCAGGCATTCGGGAAGTAAACCAGTGGGTGGAAAAACTCTCTTTCTCTGTCTGTCTGCCTATCTGTCTCTCTCTTTCTCTGCCATTGAAAGAAAATGAAAATAAATAGATAACTTTAAGAAAAGAATCTGCCAAAGGGAAAGTGCTAAACGTACAAAAATATTTAGTGCAGCATTGAATATAAAAATGAGGACCTTTGAAATCTGCAACCAACAGATAAGGAACTGTGCAGCCACTGGAAACCCCAGGGTGGAAGGCTGGAGGTGTGGGACTGTGCTCACTTGTCACGTCCATGTTCCATGCACACCGATCCCTGCTGTGGACACGGAGGTGCGCATATGGACGGGGCAGAGCTGCGGAGCGGGGAGGTGTATGAGCTGGGGCTGGGGATTAGGGCTTTTCTTTCACAAATCATCCTTTAAGAACTGTTTCAACAATAAATAAAAGAGAAACAAGCAAATAAAAATGTTTAAAGGGCAAAACCAAATGTAAGATCCAAAGGGTGCTCGCTCTTGCCGGCTCCTAGTCACCCAGTGCACACAGGAGGCCACACAGGCGGCCCTGCAGCCCGGCCTCCAGCCTGCGCAGTCCCGTGGGTGGGTGGGCAGGGCCTAACTTCTGCCCCTTCTCCCCTCATTGCACTAGGCCCCTTTGGTTGAAAAGGCAGCAGTTTCTCTCCTCGCCCACTTGCTCAGCTGTGGGTGCTCTTTCCCTACAGCTGTGTTACAGCACTGACCAAGGATGGCCAATAGATTTGCTCATCGGAACCAGCTCTCCCGGGTTGATTGTAGCTGCCTCAGTACAAGAAACAGCGCTGCAGTAGATTAGTTATGTCTGCTGCAGGCCTGGGTAAAGGCGTGGTGCTATGTGCCCAAGGTGCATGTCGGAGGTACTTGCTATTACAGAGTGGTCTGGCCCTAAACCCAGAGCTCCAACACAATGAGTTTTTATCTCAGGCCTCCCGGGAGAATCCTGGATGCTGCACAGCTTTGTCCCATGTGTTTGGCATGAGGAGGATGGACTTGGCGGTCTGTGGGCCTAGAGGAGCCCCCAGCTCCGTCCCTCGTTAGCTGTTTGACCTTGAACCTATAAAGCCTGGCATTTCTTCTGTAAGTCAGAACACTCACAGGTGGAGGACAAGAAGGAGTGACCAGAAAGCGCTCAGCTGTGGCTGGCATGTTGTAGATGTCACCCACGTTGGCGCTGTCATCCTGGCTACCTGGGAGGTCAGGGGTTCAGAGGTGCTACTCGGGTGGGTGCCATGGCAGGAGGCCCCGAGGCTGTGTCCCTCTTCACGCCCACAAGCCTACAATTACAATTAACCACGGCCTGTGGGCAAATAATCCCACAGTTTGGTGATTAATTGGACAGAGATGAAAAATGATGCCTTCCTGGTCATGGTATGAGGAGTTAAAATTGGGGTCAGCACAGTGGCATAGTGGGTGGGGCTGCCGCCTGCAGTGCTGGCATCCCATATGGGCGCTGTTTCAAGTCTTGGCTGTTCCTTTTCCAATCTGGCTCTCTGTTATGGCCTGGGAAAACAGTGGAAGATGGCTCAAGTGCTTGGGCCCCTGCACCTGTGTGGGAGACCCAAAGAAGCTCCTGGTTCCTGGTTCAGCTCCAGCTGTTGTGGCCATTTGGGGAGTAAACCAGCAGATGGAAGACCTCTCTCTCTCTCTGCCTCTGCCTCTCTGTAACTCTGCCTTTCAAATGAATGGATAAATATATATATATTTTTTTGACAGGCATAGTGGATAGTGAGAGAGAGAGACAGAGAGAAAGGTCTTCCTTTGCCGTTGGTTCACCCTCCAATGGCCGCCGTGGCTGGCGCGCTGCAGCCAGCGCACTGATCCGAAGGCAGGAGCCAGGTGCTTCTCCTGGTCTCCCATGGGGTGCAGGGCTCAAGCACTTGGGCCATCCTCCACTGCCTTCTCGGGCCACAGCAGAGAGCTGGCCTGGAAGAGGGGCAACCGGGACAGAATCCGGTGCCCCGACCGGGACTAGAACCCGGTGTGCCAGCGCCGCAAGGCGGAGGATTAGCCTAGTGAGCCGCGGCGCCGACCGAATGGATAAATCTTAAAAAGAGTTAAAATCTTCCATATTGTAGCCAAGTGTTTCCACTTATCAATTACTAATCACAGCATATATCTTTAACTCTGTTTAATTTGAAGTAGGATTCTTAAAAAACAACAACAACAACAACAACTAGATACCCAGGCACCACAGGGTACCTCCCTAACTGTTCCGTATTCCCTGTGGCTGCTCCACATAATCCTGCTTTATCTCCAGGCCTGAGGGAAACCCCGCCTCCCAAGTCACCTGACATCCTGGCGTAGGGCACGTGGGGAGCTTGGCCACAGCTCTGCGTGCCCCTTGCCCAGTGGGAGGAGGGAGGCAGGTGCACTTGAAGGCGACCTAACCGGCCAGCTCCACTCTTGGTCAGTGCTGACTCCCAAACACAAGTTCCGTGTCCAAACACAGGACAGCCTTGTTCCTCCATAGGTCTTTGGTTCAGAGGATAGCAAATGCCCCTCCCACTCTGTTCCCCAGATGACTCATTCAGGTATTCAATGAGGATTTACCGAGCACCACTGTGGGCCTGGAACACTTCAGGCCTGGGAGGCCCCAGGGGCTGTGTATCATGGATTCACTGCGTGAGCACCAAGTGCAGCTTCCTCACGGCTTCGTGTGGTTTGCAGAACGATTTTTTTTAATTTGAGAGGCAGAGGGACAGAGAGACAGACAGAGACACAGATAGAGACAGAGACAGAGAGAGAGAGAGAGAGAGAACATGCTCCCAAATGCTGATTTCCTCCCCAAATGCCTGCAATGTCCAGCGCTGGGCGGGGGCCTCAGTTCAGGTCCACCACATGGGCAGCAGGGATCCAGGGACGTGAGTCACCACCGCTGCCTCCCAGGATCTGCATCAGCCGGAAGCTGGAGTCAGGAGCAGAGCCAGGAATTGAACCCAGGCCCTCCAGTGTGGGACACAGGCATCCCTAGTGCTAGGCTAAACACCCACTTCCTAGAGAGGGATTTTTAGGGTTTTTGATGTTCTTAAGTGAGTATTAACATTTAGAAACAAGAAGGTTTTGCGTAAAATAACTGATTTTTGGCTTTTCTTAAATATTTTCAAGCTCTGGCAATGGTGGGTCTGCATTCCCACTTAGCAGTAACCGGTGGCAGCTGAGGGGCAGGAAGTCCACTTCAGGTGCAGAAGCAAGACCTTAGCACTTTGCCACAGACTCCACCACTCCCTACTGCACCACACCTGTCCCACTCATTTCTGCTACCTACCTGGCTCCTTGTAGGAACTGGAGTTTGCAGTACCTAATTTCCCTCAACTCCTTGAAATAATAACTGAAGATTTAGTGACTGTGCCCATCATAGATCTTACAGTCTAACAGAAAAGATGAAGTAAGAAAACAGAATTGATATCTGCACATAGAAACAAGAACGATAGTCAGTTGGACATTTTGGTACCATGGGGTTGTGGAAACCAAAGTTAACTGCCTGGAGGAAGTGGCATAGAGCTGCTGTGTGCCCAATACAACCTTTGCATATCTTTCCATGCCTTTTGGGTGTGGAAGAAAAGGGCGTGTGACTTGTATAATTGCTGACTTCCTGGGAAGGACCTGGGAGGAGGTGACGGGGGAGGGGACAGGAAGTCACGTCCCTCGGGAAGATATGGCCAGGTCATGTGGGAGGATCTTATTGCTTCTCACAGATTTAGTCAAGGGTGACAAGTTCAAGTTCAGAGACCTGAGATTCCAGATCCTTATCGAAAAGGAAACAAGGGATCCGAGCTAGCAGGGGCTATGGGCGAACCCGGCCATGATTGATTTCCCGTTGATGGACAAGGGGCAACATGACACAGACCCTCTCCCCCTTCCCCGGGCCCACTGCCCCTCTGCCCGGTGCTGGAGGCAGTGCCAGGAAACTGTTGAGCCTGAGAACAATCCAGCCTTCGGCCTACGTCTGCAGCACTGGCCTGCAGTCTCGCCCAGCGAGGCCTACCTCCAAGATCTCACGCAGGTTCTGACCCCAGCCCGGGAGGGTCAGGGGCCCAGGGAAGCAGAAATGTACAGTTTGTCCAACCATATCTCAGCTCATCTGAGCCCTGACTGCTCTTCCTGGCGTCCAGGAAGTCGGGCTCATCCGAGGCTCTGCAGCCGTGTGGTTAGAACAGCAGCCTACCCGTCACCAACTGTGTCTCAGTTTCCCCCTGTGTAAAATGAGGGTGACAGTGGTGCTGTCTTACCAGGTTTGCAAGGGTTAAATTTGGTAATAGCTGCAAAGCATTAGGACAGTTGCCTGGCGCCCCGGAAAAGCCCCCTGAGTCCTAGGCTTCCTTCCGGTTCAGACAGAGGGACGCACCCTCTGCTGCTGGGGTTGGCCGTCGTGACTCCTGACATCACAGGTGACTCCTGACGTCACAGCCACGGTGTCAGCCGTCGCTCGAGTGCTTGCTCCCAGCGGGAAAGGCCTAAATACTTTGCTTGAATTCTCTCGTGTACTCCAAATCCATCAGAGTAGAGCTTGTTGTTCCAGAGGGCGCTGGAATTCAGAGAGCTGAGCAGCTCACCCGCAGGCACACAGCCAGTGCGCAGCACAGCCAGGCTCTGGGGCCCTTTGGATCCAAAGCCCATGCTCTCGTGCATGGTTCTGGACAGGAACCCAGCTCCACCACTTCAAAGTGAGGGAAGAAGAACAAAGCCTTGAGGCTGTGTGTGCACGTGCTGGGCACGGGCCCTCCTTAGATGGGCGGTGTCAGCATGGAGCCAGCACTCAGCCCCTGGGGGGCTCCAGAGAGGACAGGGGTCCGCGGGGATCCTCAGAGGCACTTGAAAGGAGATTCCCCCTGCCCCCCAGCAGCTCCCGGTCTCCCACGGCCCAGGGCCTGTTGATGCTTGGCCTGCTTTCACAGCTGAAGCAATAAACGCAGGGCGAGAGGAGTGCAGCCGATCCCAAACGCTGGTTTGTGTGATCTTGGGCAGCTTACTTAACTCCTCTGTGCCACAAGAGCCCCATCTGCAAAGTGGGGCAGTAACAGGGCTGAACCTGCAGTGCACGCCCTGGGGCTGGGGCTGGGGCTGGGGTTGGGGCAGACCCAGGTTCCAGCTCTGTGGCCGTGGGCTCCAACTTGCCATCTCTGTGCCTCAGTGTCCCCATCCGTTATACCCCGGGCGGAGGTCTTATGGGATGGCCGTGAGGAGTGAACAGGGTGGCATGGGAGGGCCTTGGCGGCTGTCGGAGGTTAGCGAGCAGCGGGACAAGTCCACATGTAGATTCTGAAGACAGGAAAGACACGGCACGAAGCTGCGGTCTCTCCTGAGCCCCTGAGGGTGACCCGTCTGGTGCTGGCCTGCCCAGAGTGTGACCCTCGCCCCCCGCTCCAGCAGTGACCTGGCAGGGCCATCAGCTGACGTCTGAACTTACTGCACAGCGCCTGCCTGGGAACAGCGGGTACAGAGGCAGGATCCGGGGACAGGAAGAAGCCCTGGGACAGAGTGTGGTGCCCGAGGCCTGTCCTCCCGAGGGGACAGTGTGACACCCTCATGGCAGGAAGCAGACCCTGGCTCAGGGCCCAAGGCTGGGGCTAGCGATCGGGGGTCTTGTTAAGACCCCTCACCCCTTGCTGGCCACTGGGCCCAGGTCCCCAGCAGGGCAGCTGCCCAGGGGGTGAAGCCAGAGGAGGAGGAGACACTGCCGGGAATTCTCTCGAAGGTTCAGGACCATACGTTCCCTCTCTGAGACTCAATCCCTCTCATAAAATGCAGCGCTGACTCCCACTCCTGCCTGCCAGCATGATTCTGTGTTCAAACAAACAGAGGTAAACCAGGTGTCCACGGGTAGGGCCCAGTCCAGCCACACTGCGCCCCAGGCAAAAGCCTGCTTAGGAGTGGGGACTAGCGTGGGTGGCCCCAGAGGGGTCATCAGCACTCCAGGGCCAGCTAACCCTGGTGTAGCCTGGACAGAAGACAGGGTCAGGGACTGGAACTGAGAGCAAGCAGCGTGGGGTCCAGAGTAGTCTGGGGGTGCCCGGGCTCAGTCCGGGAGGCCTGCTGGGAGCAGCAGGTGGGGTGCCCAGCAGATGGGCCCTGCTCTAGGGAGCAATTGCAGGGGGCGAGGGGACCCGGTGGGGTGGGGGCATCTCCTGAGCTGGAGAGGAAGCCCCTGGGGCAGGGGCAGTATCTGACTTCCGCAACGTCTGGCACAGCACCCTCATGGCTGGCCTCGAGCAGGTGTTTGTGGTACCTCCCATGGGGGTACATCCCAGTGAGTGCCTGAACCCTTGGGTGGTACTGAACCTGTACACATTGGTTTTTTTTTCCCCATACACACATACTTATGAGAAAGCTTAACCCATAAATTAGGCACAGTAAGAGGTGAACAATAATAACCAATAATAAAACACAACAGTTCCAGCAAGAGACTGGAGTGAATTGCTCACATCGCTCCTCTCACACTTTGGGGCCATTATTAAGTGGAATGGAGGTTCTGGGAGCGCAAGCACCCAGTACTGGGGCAGGCAACCAAGGCAGCGCGTGGGTGAGTGATGGGCGGGCAGCCTAGAGAGCGTGGATACCCCGCGCAGAGGCACTGGCCGGGCGGAGCAGAAAAGCAGGACACACGGTGGTGCTTAATGTGAAGCTAATGGATTCTTTACTTCTGGAATTTTCCACTTAGCATTGTCAGACCTTGATTGGTTGCAGGTAACTGGAGCTGCAGAGATTGGAACCACGGACAAGAGGCGTGCAGGGGACGCAGGTCCCGTGTGCAGGGGCACAGCTTCCTACCCTCCCAAAGCTGTGCTCGGCTTTGTTCTCGAGCCTCTGTCCTCCGCTGAAGGCTGAGAAAGCAGTCCCCAGCCTTCTTTGCCATTCCTTCTCTGTGTTCTCCCAGGGTTGCAGCTGGGGGGGGGGGGTGTGCAGAGGACACACGGGGGTCCTGGGGTGAGCTGAGGTCCAAACTGCCGGGGGCTGTGCGTTGACCCTCATGCCCTGGGCAGGGCCCTGAAGATGGGTCCCCCACACTGACATGATCCTTCCCACCTGCGGCCATTTCCAAAGGCCTTGGGGGTCTTACGGGGGATCTGGGGTGGTCAGAACTGCATGACGGCAGTGAGACCCCCTGTCTCTCATGTCCTCACTGTGTACTTTCCTCCTTGGGCTGTGCCAGCCCATCCTCCCCAGAGCCTTCTTCGCCTGGGCTTTGATGCTCACTCTCTCCTGCCAGGCCTGGGATTGTGCCCTGAAGAATGGGCAGAGGCTGGACAAAATCAGGGATCTGTTGAAATGGAGGAAGGGGGAATGGCTGTTGGGGCAGTGATTGGGAGAGCCTGCTACCAGGCACACACTCTGTGTCTGAGCCTCGCCCCAGGCCCTGGCCCCAGGCACGAGGCAAACAGGAAGCGGGGAGACCGCCAGACTGCAGGGGGGTTTGCCAAGGAGCCCCTGGAGCTAGACTAAGGGCCCCTTCTGACGGGATGGCCACCTCCATGGAGTCTGCAGGTGGCTGTAGGGGTGGCAGCGGCACAGCTGTGGCTCTGGGACCAATGGAGGTCACCTAGGGGCCTCCTGGGCCCAGGACGTGAACCGAGCTGGGGGATCTTGCTGGGTGTGCACCCTCCCTGCTCACACTTCCCGGCCTCTATGCCAGCCTTGCAGTTTCTGGGGCCTCATCGGCTGCGAGGTGTGTCTGGGGCATCCAGCCTGTCCAGCTCTGACTTTGCTGGCTCCACCCCCACCAAACCTAGCTCAGCCCCGCCTGATAAGTCAGAGAAGGGCCCTCATGCCTCCCCCTCTTCCTTCCCCTGTGTCCCACCCCCAGATGGCTCTAGTTCCAAGATGAGTAATAGATTCCCTCTCATGTGCCAGTTCCTGCTGATGGATAGTGGTTGTGTTGGAAAGACTTGTGAAGCCTTGTCTGGCTCATTGAAGAAAAAAGTAGCTGTGATTGATTAGCGATGTCTGCCATGAGTCCAGGAGTTGGGAGTGTGGGAGTGCGTGTCCTCCATCAACCTGAGTTGGAAAGGTTCTGCGGTGTCTTGTGGCTGAATGATAGCTTCATAGTCCAGGTCTGAGCTTTGTAGTTTCTGCCAGTTTCTAGGGTGTGAATACTCCCACTACGGCCAGTGTGAAGGCACCACATTAGGAAGAGACGTGTGAGACATAAAACCTCCTTCCCCCTGCCCAAGCTCTACCAGGGGTGGGCTGTTCTGGGAAAAGCACCCTGGACTAAGATTCAGGATCCTTGCTAACCAGCCATAGGCAGTGAGTTCCCTTTTCCAAGCCTCAGTTTTCTCATCCATAAATTGGGAGTTGGGTTGTGGTGAGCTATGATAGGAGGCAGTGCTTGGTCAGTCACCAAGCACAGTTTGTCAGACACGCTCCCCAGGCTTCAAATCCAGCTGTTCTGCCCCAGAAACCCGCCCTCCCCTAGAGTCAGGCTTTGGCTGTGGGGCTGGAAGAGAGAGGGCTCGCTGGTTGTCCAATGTCGGTCTCATGGGACAAGACTGTCTCAAAGCTCACACAGCCCAGCCATCACGAGGGTCCTTGCCTGTCCTCCTTCCCCCTCGTTGAAGCTGAGCTTGTCCCCTTATTTCTCCACGTGTGCTTCATGAGTCAGGCGTGTTCCTGCTGTGGCATCAGGCAGACCTGGATTCCAGGAGCTCTGTGACCTTGAACACAAACCTTAAATCCTCTGCATCTTGGCTTTTCCGTCTGCAGCGTGGGGACAAGGAGCCCTGTGGCTCCTTCACTGGGTCCCTGGGCAGCCTGAGTGAAACACGTGCTCCACAGAGGAAGAAACGAGGACACACTCACACCCTGGGTGGGCGGTAGGGCAGGCCCAACCATCGAAGAGCAGGATTCCAAAAGATGGCAGAGCACAGGTCAGGAGAGGCCGGGGCTTCGGCTGCATGCGTGAGCAGGTGTGAGCTGGAAGAGCTGCAGGGTAGTGTCCCATTAGGGCAGGGCATCTCGTCCCCCGTGCCGCTGATCCTCAGGGCAGATCTAAGTCTTTGCTGAAGGGGCTCTGCGCCCTGCATGGGGAACGGCAGCCATGGTTTGTCCCCACTGGAAACTGGTAGCGGCCTCATAGTTATGATGATCAAAAATGCCTCCAGGCATCGACCCCTGTACCCTGGGGGAAGGGGGTGCGAAATCGCCCCCACGGTTGAGAACCCCTGCTCTGGCAGGCAGAGTGTGGCCAGTCCTTTTAGCCACCCAAGGCCCATGGGGAGCCGGGATGCAGAGCATCTGTCCTGGCAGAGACGGGGTGCAGGGGCGGGCACGTGGCAGAGCCAAGTGACAGGTGGCCAGCTGTAGGCAGCCAGGCAGCTGGGCAGCCGGCAGCAGGAGGTGGGGCTGGGACCCCAACTGCCAGGACCCAGCCACCAGCCATCAAGCAGGTCAGAACCAGCTCAAATGATGTGGAGTCGGGAGCACCTGTGGCTCTTTACACCCCTGCCCCGGACCAGTTCTGGGCCCTGAGGCTGGGAGGTGGGCTGAGCACGTGGAGACAGGGCTGCCCACCACCCCACAGGACTTTCACGGCCTCCAGCCTGGAGAGCAGAGGCTTTGATGTCAGATAGCCCGGGTTCAAATCCAGGCTCTAGCGTATGGAAATAAAACCTGAAAGCTAAAATTCAAAAGAAAATAAATTTAAACCAAGCTTTGCTACTTGGGATTAGGCAGATCCCCTGGGGCAGGTTGCTTCCTCTTTAAGCCACAGGCTGCACATCTGAAGTGGGAATGACAGCCCGGCCCCCCGCGATTGCCATGCTTAGCATCGTGCCCGCCGCATGCGCAGTGCTCAGCCCGCGCTGAGAAGGAAGGGAGGACTCCTCCTGTGGCAGATTCCTCTCCTCTCGCCCTCAGATCCTCACTCCGGCTTCAGTTCTCTTCTCTGGAAGTTCTCCAGCTTTCTCACGTAGGAGACTGTGGGCTTCTCAGCAGGAGGAAATCAATTATTCGTCTCCGTGTCCCCAGAGCGTTGCAGTGGGCCTGGCAGGTGCTCACAGAATGAGCTCTTCCTTCCTCTGAGGGCAGCGGCCTGCCTCGTTTGTCTTTCCAGCGCAGTGACTGACACTTCGTGGGCGTTGCTTCAATGGTTTTTGAATGAGTGACTGCGCCAAATAATGGTACAAAGAAAGCCCACCCAGAATGCTACCCCGGGATCCTTCGCTGGGTCCCTTCCTGTCCCTGTCTATTCAGAGGAGGTGGGCCAGGCCCTGGGGAGGAGCAACAGGAAGGCTCGGGCAGGATGTCCCCACACCAGGTGGCTGCTGCTGCTGCAACCAGCCCCTCTCCTGGTGGCCACACTGCAGCACCATCATCTCAACTCTCCCTGCTGCCAGGCAGCAGGTGCATAGGTGGGGGAGGGTGAGGAGGGTGTGTTTGCTCCTGATGTGGCCATGTGGGTCACACCCCAGCAGGACCAGCTACACAATAGATAGTATGGCTTATTAGGAAGACCCTGCACAGGAAGGCAGGAGATTGGGTTCAGGTCCAACTGGTGCCGTGACCCTGGGTGGTCACTGACGTCCCTGGGCCTCTCTGTGCCTCTCTGTACAATGGGCATGAGACAATGCCTTGGGGTGACTGTGTCCTTTGGTGCCTTCACACAGTGAAGGGTCAGTCAGTGACCATGTTACTGAAAGTGGCCCATGCTTCGCCAGTGACATTGAAGCGCAGGTTGTACAAAGCCACGGGGTCCCGCCGCACCCAGCGCTGGGTGAAGCCAAGGCCCTCCTGCTGCAGACATGTTTGTCTGCTAATGGCCGGCATGGGTGGGACAGAGGCTGCATTTCCCAAGGGGCCTAAAAGTGTGGCAGGGCCCCCATGAGGATGGGCACTGACAAGGGGCAGGGGTAGAGATCATGGTGGCGGAAGTGTCATTTTCTAAGTCCCCCTGTTTCTCCTGACAAGCCAGGGCATGTTCCCATTTCTGAAGTCCCTGAGAGTATGGGACTGTGGCAGCTGGGAAGGGCCAGGCCAAGCCAATTTCCCTTGTGTCGACAAAGGATCTGTAAGGCAGGGTGATGGCGGAGGGTGTAGACAGAGGAGCAGGGCAGGACAGGCGTCCCAGGCAGAAGTTTGGAAAGGACTTGCATCTGCAGGGGTGGAGGTGGGGGTAGGGGTGAAAGGCACAGAGAGGTGCTGCACAGAAGGGGCCAGGAGCTCTGCCAGCGTCTGGCTGCATGGCCTTGGGGTACCAGTGCCTGGCTGCATGGCCTTGGGTACCAGCGCCTGGCTGCATGGCCTTGGGGTACCAGTGCCTGGCTGCATGGCCTTGGGGTACCAGCGTCTGGCTGCATGGCCTTGGGGTACCAGCGCCTGGCTGCATGGTCTTGGGGTACCAGCACCTGGCTGCATGGCTGGCCTTGGGGTACCAGCGCCTGGCTGCATGGCCTTGGGGTACCAGCACCTGGCTGCATGGCCTTGGGGTACCAGTGTCTGGCTGCATGGCCTTGGAGGAGTCACTCACTTTCTCCTCTGTAAGCTGGGGTGACGCTACCTCCTGTGCAATGGCAAACACTTAGCATCACGTCAGGCACCTAGTGATGACCACAGAGGTGTGTGCACTGGCGATGGTGGTGGTGGTGGCAGTGATGGAAAAACCCTTGGCATCGTCACGAGAGTCTCTCTCACTCCAGGGGACCCAGCCATCTGCATTCCTGGCAACGGCTGAGGGCTGAGTTCCATAGAAGCTCCCCCACAACACCTGGTGATACCTGTGCAGCTGAGGCTGCCCGAGCTGCAGCCTGTGTCCTCTGGGTCGCCCCAGAGTCTGGCCTGACTCAGGCCCTCTGCCCTCCGTGTGACAGCCCCACCCACAGGCCGCTGTGGTCACCAGCCTGCTTCTTGTGCTGAGGCTGCTCCCCACAGCTGGCCGGCTCGGCCCCTCTGGCAGGCTGAACTCGGGGGATATTTTCAGAATCTTGGTGACATTCCCCTGCCCCTCAGCTTAATCGGGCCCAGATGCCTCCCTCCCCTTCTGTGCTCCTACTCCGAGGTCTGGAACCCTGAGTGTCGGCCCGCCTGGGGCGTGCTCTCCCAGCCACTGCAGCTCTCTACTTTTGTTTGTTTGCTTGTTTTGAATTCAAAACATTGTGTTCCCCTTCACATGCTGACTTGACAGTGGCCAGCGTGAGTCAGGCTGTTGCCTCCTGGGTGGGGACCAGGACGGAGAAGCAGGCAGGTGAAGGAGGGGTGAAGGCAGCGGCTTGGGGAATGCAAGCTGCGAGGGAGACCCAAGGAGTCTTTATTGGCCGCTCATAAAAGCAGCAGCTGAGGTCCAGTGGCCAGGTCACCAGGGCCTGGGCAGGTGCGCCGTGGGGCCCAGCGAGGACTTCTGGTTCCCTCTCTCCGTGAGCTTATCCGTCCTCCCTCCCTGTCTCCCTCTTCTTCAGAACACTTGAATTTGCAATTCTCTGTCTCTTGTCAGTAAGGAGATAGCGCTGCTACTGAGGCCTAGGGGAGGTGGGAGGGCGGGCGTGGTGACCAGCAGGCGTGGGCAGCAGACCCAGGGGGATAGAGGGCCTGATTCATGGCCCAGCAGAAACCAGGGCAGCCCGATAGACATCGGCCTCCCTCAGCCGCTCTCCCAGCCACTGTGTCCTGTCAGAAGCTGGTGGGGGCTGGGAGGCAGTGAACCATCCTCATCTCTGGACCTTGCTCGTGCCCGTGCCCACGTGTGCACAGCAGCCTGGAGCACGGGTTTGCACAGGTTTTGTGCGATGAGAAGCTGAGGTCTGGGGACCACGGCTGGGTCTCCGGCAGGCTCTGGATTTCTCATCTAATCCTGAAAATATGGAGATGAAATAAAGGGGGAAGAGATTATGCTGGTGAAAGTGGGCCAGGAAAATACAAACTTCGAGGACCAGATGCAAACCCCTGCACTGAAGAATTCTTGGACGCTGCTGCTCTCTCCGCCACTCCCCTCACAGTGACACTGACTCCGGAATTCTCTCTCTCTCTCTCTCTCTCCCTCCTCTCTCTTTCAGGACCTCCTGTAAGTACTCAGGACGCAGCCCGGTCTCATGCATCTGGAAGGCCTGTGTCGTCTGCGGGTAACGGGTCGGGTGCTGACAGTGCAGGCTGCTCGGGCGGGGGTCCCTCCAGATAGTCACACAGGGAAGGGGGCTGCTGTGAGCATCCCACCCACTCAGCACTCCCAGGGCAAAGCAGGCCCCAGGTTACAGTCAGAAGGGCTGACAAGCCCCCACCCCAAGAAGCATCTGGAACCAGGTATGAGACAGGACAGGTATGAGTTCACCTGTCCTTGGCTCCACTTCTTGAAAGTCCTCCTTCCTGTCAGGAAAATAGGTTGGGAGGCAGCTCTGGGGCAGTTGTCTGCACCCCGACATGGTGGCTCCATCCCAGCCAAGTCACTCGCGCAGGTGCTGGTGGAGGTGCCTGTCAATTGGCAGAGCGGCGTCAGCCAGTTAGACTGGGGGACGGCATGGAGATCCCAGGCTGCAGGTCGCCGTTCTTCCCTGGCCTCGCTCCCAGCACAGGGTGGCTTCCAAAGAACCTGAGAGGAGCTCAAGGAGCCGCCTCCCCTAAGTAAGGCATCCAGGAGGGGAGCACGCGCCCTTGCGGCCAGCATTTGATATCCCCATGGAAGCCCTAGGGGCCCTGGGGGCTGGAGCTGAAAGGACCCAGCCCGCATCAGATCTTTCCCAAGGTCCCTGGAATCACAGGCATGGTCCCTTCTTCAGAGAAGCCATGCCCATAGCTCTCTGCTCCTGTCCTGCTTTGAACCAGACCTGTGTGTGCCTGGCCAGGCCCCTGCACGCAGCTGAGGATCCCGCAGGGCCTCCCAACCGAGCAGGGAGAATCCTGTCGGAGAGATGGATCGTGGTGAGCTGGGGATGTCAGCTCAGTTCCTGCCATCTGTCTTCCAGAGTACACTGCCACACGAACTTTGACAGCCACCTGCTGGGAACGGAGAGGGGCTGCTTGTCCCCCACCCAACCCTGGGGCCCCCTCCATGCAGTCCCCAGGGCTCACCACAGCAGTGGTGGCTCTGGGTCTTTGCCCGACTCAAGGATCCTTCTGAGAGCTCTACCGGGCTGTCCCCTGGGCTGTCCCCAGCCAGAGAGGCGCTGCCACTCACTTGCCACTCACCTGAGCAGGCTGCAGGGAAGGGGAAGGTGGGGACAGGAACTGAGTCCCACAGTTTCATCCACCTGGCCACCAACTGAGCCATGGGGATGGGAGAGGCCAGCTGGGGTCCCCTCGTTCAGAGGCCAAAGCCAAGAGCTCTGGAGTTTGGCCCGGTGCTGGCTGAAACCCAAGGCAGGAGAAGGAGGGAACAGGAAGCTGGCCAAGGTGGGAATCACCTCCTCAGCCCCGTCCTCTCTGCTTCCTGCAGAGAAGAATACCAGTGGCCATGGTCAGGGCCAGCCAGAGTCCCATCCACTGCCCTCTGCGTGTATCTGGGGGCTGGCTCTGCCCTCCAGCTCAGACACAGGTTCCTGTTGGCACAAGGCCGGCCAGCACCTGGACAACAAACCCTGGGGGAGGCACTGAAGCTACAGCAGGAACCATTTAAGTGGAAGCAGATTTGTGGCCGGCACTGCCCCGCTCCTGGTGCCCATGGCAGACATTGCTAATCAATTAGGAAGTTTTTCCGCATAATCCATTAGTCACTCTCAATCCACCAGAGCTAGCAGTGCTCAAGCTGACATCTATGGGCCTTCCCTGGCTTACATTTAAAGGAGAATTTCTTAATACTGGGAGCTGGGAGGCCAAACCAGGCCACCCAGGGGAGAAGGGATGTCTCTTTCTGCAGAGGAATACAAGGAAATATTCAATGTCAGATGCCAGGCCCGGCTGGATCTCCTTGCTGAGACACTGGCTGGCGCGTACTTGGTGCCAGGCCCTGTTAGGTTTCAACATGGCCCAATAGTGGAGTGACAGTGAGCACAGGCCCTGGGGCCAGATTGCCTGCTTCCCGAGCTTGGCACAGCGACTTCTAGCTGGCTGACCTCGGCAAGTGACTTAACCTGCCCGTACCTGAGTTCCCTAAACTGTACCACGGAGAGTGACAGCATCTGCCTCAGGTGATGTCGGGAGGGATGTATGTATTTGTATGTATTATGTATATGTATGTATCAGTTCACCTTGGGCTTCCCTAGATGACCCCAAAAGGTTCTTATAAGACCTTTTTAAGGAGGAAACTATTATTCTGAATTGTTATCAGTTTATGATTTTGCCTGTTTCTAGCCCATCTCATTGCAAGAAGCATGTCGCTAAGGAAAGGGGGGAGGGTCTGGGGCACGGAGAGCAGGGGTGGGAGGTGCTGAGCACAGCCGTGACGTCCCCTGCAGGAGAGCCGCGGACTTGGCTCTCAGCTTTCTGGTGGGCAGAGCAGGAGGGAAGCAGAGCTCTTGCAAGAGGCAGGCTGCGGCAAGGGAGGCAAGCAGCTGACACGTGGGTGGTTACCGGGCCCCGAAGCACCTCCTTGTCAGAGTGGTTCAAGGTGCTGGGAGCAGTGAGCAAATGGCCCCTCTGTTCCTGCGAGCAGCTGTGTGGGCCTGAAACTCCACCCCTGGCCCCTTCCCCTCCCGCAGGGGGGAGGCAGTCCCCAGCCTGTAGCTGGGCCCCTTCCCTGATGTAGGTAGCTGGGCTGAGAGGTGCGAGCAAGAGGACCAGGGCTCACAGCACAGAGGCTGTGCCTCCAGGAGGGCTGCCCGGCCCCTGGGCTGTCCTGGGGAGGTGGGGGTGGTGCTGGGGCTGGGCAGGCAGGCGACTGCGCTCCCACGGGCATCCATGCGCGAGCGTGGACTCAGCCCTGAGCTCAGCACTCCTCCAGGCCCTCGGGGAGCCTGCCTGGGAAGCTCATGCTACAGGGCAGAGTGAGCCGGTGAGTTTGCTTCAGCAGCCCTGCAGGGGACGGCCTGGTCTCCTGGCAGACAGTCTGCAGCCCATTCCCTGTCCTGCTTTTGTTCTCCAAGAACAGTGTGCCTGGCAGGTGAGGAGCCGTGTGAGACGCTGAGGCCACCTTCCTGAATCTCTGCTACCGTCCTCGGCTCTTTAGTAATCCTGGTGCTGCTCTAGCACTTGCTAGACTAATGCTAGGGGATGAGTCACAATTGTCCTTCATGTCAAACTAGGGAAAATGAGGCACAGAGCGACCCCTCCCCCCCCCCCCACCACGACCAGTTGCTCAGACAGCCACATAAGAGGTGGCAGAGCCAAGAATTGGGCACAAATGGGCCCCAGCGCCTGTGACCCTGACATAGACGGCACTGTCCCACTCACCAGGATGGCCCCACTGCCCTAGACCCCAGGCCCTAAGGCTCTCCCTGGGGATCTCCTCCCATTTTGCAAGGGGCCCCATTATGTCCCAGGAGGCAGCTGTTAGGGCCCTTGCCCCACCAGCCCCTTGTACCAGAGCCGTCTTGGGCTTGGCTTGGGCCCTGAGCACCCCCTGTAATATTGTGATGGTAAGAATTATTAGACTTAGTAGCAGATTCTGTTGAGTTGTGTCCTCTTTCCAATCCAGTTTCAGACCCATTTCATGGAGCGTTCTGTCAGTGCCCAGAACCAGGCTCAGCAGGAGCCCTAGGTTACAAATAAAGGATTTGAGAAAGACAACTGTGGTCAGGGGAAACCGGTGCTCTCAGATGGGGGCAGGAACATCCCGGTGTGTGAGAAGCCCTGCACCTGGCTTCCCCTGGGTAGTGGACGGGGAAGACCCTGACTTTCCCCACCCCCAGCCCTTTCCCACCCCCAGCCCAGCACACTCGAGTGGGCCAGAATCTTGCACTGGGCGAGGCAGGACTCAGAGGGCACACTGGCGAGATCACAGCCCTGGGTGAGGTTTGAGGCATAAGAGGCGTCCTTCTCGTCTGGTCCGTGGGCCTGGCAGGGAGGAGAGCCATGCTAACTGGCTTTCTTTGACGCTAGAACTGGAAGGAAGCTTAGTGGTCAAGACCCCCCGCCCCCCACCTTTATTCATAAACTACCAGAGGCTCTCCTAGCACAGGTCACTTGCCAGGGCCACCCAGCTGGCCGGGGCAGTGCTGAGCAGGTGGGTGCGGTAACAACCCTGACCTACATAAACATCGCTCTGTCACCCTTTCTTCTAGGGTCCCGCTGGCAGGCCTGGACTCCCGGTAAGTAATTTGTGTTTTTTTTCTCACCTTTACATCTCTCTCTCTCTTGTGTGTTCTTTCCCAGCCTGAAAGACTGACTGGGGTGGGTGGGGGTGGGTACCTATGAGACCATCCCTCCAAGCGTCTCTAATCTGTAGCTCAGAGTGCAGCCCACTCTCAGCTCCTCCCCCTCTGAGACCTGGGGCAACTCCAGCCTGCAGCTGCAGGTGCAGGGCCCAGGCACATGGCTCACAGCACGCAGACCCTTGCGGTGCTGGCAGCAAAGGTGGGGAGGGGTTCAGCGGGGCTGGCAACCCCCTGGCTCACTGAAGACCACCTTCTCCCATGGCCTCGGCAAAAGAGCGGACTCAAAGCCTTTGTTTTCTCCCTTGACCATTTCCGAATTCCAGAGAAGGTATCTTGGGCGGACTTTAGGACAAAAGTAGAAGAAATATAAAAATAAAACTTTAATAGGTGCCTGGCACCAGGCAAATCATTCCTTATACATTTGATTTGCTCAACAACTCAGTATAACAGGTGTTATACCCATTCTGTGGATGAGAAAACTGAGACTCAGATGAGACTGACAACACTTTGGTTGTAAACCTGCTGGCACCCGCCCTCCTGTGTCTTGAAGTCATGCTCGATATTGAGAACCACGTGCAAAGGCTTCATGGGCAGTTGCTCCGTGGAGTTTACCAGGGGCAGAGAGGAGCTAAGTCCCGGATGAGGGTTGTGTGGGTGCTTGATGCTGGAGCCAGTCAGAGGGCAGAGGTGGGCATGGAGTGGGGCCCAGGGCTGGCACCTGCTGCCTTGCTACTTCCCTCAGATTCCAGAACTTTCAGTGCATTCCTCTTACCCAGTCATACCCTTTGAGACGTGAATTATTCTGTAGCCCTTTGACGGCTCCAACAGCTTCTAGAAGTTGGGCCGTCTCTGTCTGTCTTAATGAAATGCATGTGGGAGAAGGCCCAGCCTTGAAAATGGGCACCTGCCCAGCAAGGAGGAGTCTGGGGCAACCAGGTCCCATGAAATCCAAGGAGGGGAGCAGTCAGATGACCGAGGCGGCCGTGGGCAGCCTGTGTGTGTTTTCTTACAACACCCACCTTTAAAAGGCATTCCGGGGGCAATCACAGAGCAGGGGCCCTGTGCATATTTTCCAGTCATTGGCCATGCCGTGCCTGTCCCTAACCCAAGCACTTTTATGGCCAGGACTGCAAAGAACATTAGCTTTTCCAAAGAAATGAAAAAGAAACAGAAACACACATCCTGAAATATCATTCACAAGCCCAAGAGTGGATGGACCGTGGGGATGTCACAGCCGACTCCATGCATGGCCTGGGGCTCACAGCAGGCAGAAGCCAGCTTGGGTCCCTGGGTTACTGTCCTGTTGATGCTGAAGAGTCCTGGGAGTGACCCCTGAACAGCTTTGTGGACGCCAGCTGCTGGTTGTGGGATAGGAAAGGTGTGACATTCAGGCACGCTGATGTAATCCATGTGCTGTGACCGTTCGGGGCCCAGCGCTGGCAGAGGACACGCTCACCACATGCCAGGCCTTGGGCATAAGCCCCTCCAAGGCATCATCTCCTAGGGTCCCCTCAGACAGGTTTCCCTTGTGCCTCTGTGGGGCTGGCAGGTGCAGTGTCCCCAGGAGCTCCCCCATGTTTCTCACCGCAGAGCCCAGTTCTCTGCCTAAGGGACCACATAAACCCCATCCCATTCCCTCCACCTCTCCCAGGCCCCACCCCAGATTTTATGATGTCTGCATGCGAGTGATTGCAAAAAAATGTTTTCTACCAAAAGAGGGAGGAACAAAACTTAATAAGCAGATGTCCAGCGTGAGAAGATGTAACCCTGGCTACAAAACAAAGCTTGCTTGCAGGCCTCTGAAGCCAGTGATGTAGCCGAGTCCACACGGCGCGAGGTCCTCCCTGGCCGGCTGGAGGCGGTTGTGAGGAGGGAGGAGTGGGGAGGGCGCTGCTCTCCAGCTCCAGCAGGGACAGACCTAGGAAGTGATCCATCTGCTTGTCTGCCACATGGGAGCTGCCACTCATCTTGCTCTGTGCCTTGAAGTTAGGTGTGGTGGGGGTGAGGCACAGCCCGGCCATGGCTGGAAAAGGTGTCTATGGAGAGAGGGGGACAGGGCCTTGGAAACACTCAGGGAAACTGAGGCTCAGGCTCCTACCTTGTGCTCTGTGCACACCCCAGGCCTGAGTGCCAGTAGCCATAGGGATGGCCATTTGCTGGACAGTCCGTGATGGCCACAGGGGAAATCCATCCATAGGACATTTGCATATTACCCGGAAGTTGCCCCAGCTGCCCCTTGCAGAGCAGGCTGGCTGTGCCCAAACTCGGGTGCACGGCCAGCTCCCAAGACCCTCTGGCCTTGCTCTGGCCACTTCTCACTGCTTCTGCCTCCTTTATCAGGGGGAAAAAGGTGCCCTTGGGATGCCTGGACGTGTGGTGAGTTGGCCTGTTTGTACCTGCTCGTGTGGCCACTGCTTGCTTCTCCACGCTGGCCCATCCTGCACACCACGGCCAGGTGCTGCCTGCCACAGCCATGAACAGAGGCAGGGCTGGCCCACTCCCTTCCCCAAGCCCCAGGCTGCTTCAGGGTTGGTGGGACGGGGAAGCAGTTTTAGCCCAATCCTTTTGAGCTTGCCTGACAGCTTCCCAGTAGTCCCTGAGTCTATGGTTTCATTGACCTGTGGACAACCCTGACCCAGACATTACCTGTACAGGGAGAGAGTGGACATTCCCATAGCGTTCCTTACAGTGCATTATTATAATTGTGCTATTGTATCATTAGTCCTGTCATTAATGTCTCTCTGGGCCTAATGTATCAGTTGAACTTCATCCTAGGTACGTCTGTGTGGGAAGAACCTAGCACAGGTAGGGTTTGGTCACAGCTGCAGTGCAGGTATCCACGGCACGTCTTGGGCCACACCCTCCCCCACCCCAGCCCCCAGTTGAGTAGGGACTGCTGCACTCTCTAGCAGTGCCACAGCAAAGGAAAAATCCCGCAACGTTGCATGAACAAAGCTCTTTGCCATCAGCAAAGATGGTGATGGGCTGGGGCCTGGGTCCCCACATCAAAATGACTGCCACTGCACCCCAAGGCAGGCGGCCCAGCCTCCCTCACTGGAGTGGGCATCTTGGGTGGACAGAGATGCACTAGAAGATGGTGCTGCTGGCTTTGGGACCCCATTGGGCCTCCAAGCCTTCCCTAGGGGAGCTGAGCCATCTCCTCCCGCCCACTGAAAGATAGAGACCGGGGCGGGGAGGGGGCTGTTTGGAGAGTGACTTCTGGAAGCTTCAGAGGCACCTGGAGTTTTCTGGGGGCTTTGGGATGACAGTCTCCCAGTCTCCCAATGGCTAGAATGGGGCAGCCTAGGGCAGTGATGGCCACAGCTGGCCCCACTGCTACCCATTCTGGTCAGGCATGGCCAGGCCTGCACTGTCCATCTGTCCTGCATCATCCCAGCAGCCATCAGTTCCTACCTCCCCCAGGCTCCCCAGGCCCCTGACCGCCCCATGTCTTCCCCTCAGGCAGCCTGGTGTGAATTTGCCGGCCTGGTGTGCTGAGAGGTTGAGAAGAGGCACCAGTGAGAGCTAACACTTGCAAATGCTAACCGCATGCTGGGCTTTGTGCTAAGATCCTCACGCAGCAGAGGGAGGCGCGGCGCCCACCTATTTTCCAGATGAGAAAAGTGAGGCTCAGAAGAGAAATATCTCTCCCAAGGTCGCACAGCCAGGAAGTGGCTGAGCGGGTATTTTAACCCAGACAGCACTTGGCCCAGCCCGTGCCTGTGGACATCACAGCTCTAAGCGGGGACTGATCTTAGGATAAAGCCCCAGAGCCCTGTGACCCCTCAGCCCTTAGGCCAAAGGCTCCATGTTACAGACCTCTGAGCTCCCCAGGGCCACCCAGAGCCTGTCTGCCGAAGAATGGAGGCTGGCGGCTCTGAGCCACCCCACAGGACGCCCTCTCACTCCTTCCCGGACCAGAGCATGTGCAGTTGCTGCCCGACCCTCTCACTGCTTCCGTTGTCCAGCTCCAGGGCCCGAGTCCACCGGAGCAGTGGCTGGGGCCTGTACAGAGCAGGGACCATCATACAGCCATCCTCGCAGGGACTGTGTGCAGGTTCGAGCCCGGCGTGGTCCCCAACACAGCCCTGTTTTGTGGATAGATTACGGCTCAGCTTACGATGTAGGGGCTAGAGTTGGGTTTTGTACCCAAGCCGACTGGGGGACAGAATCCTTGCTGCTGATCAGTTAGCACCAGGAAGCTCCAAGGGCAGCCGCTGGGCCACAGGGGGGCCTGCAGGGTGCCTGCCCCTCCTGCCTGCCCGCTGGAGCCCCAGGAAGTGCCCGGTGGCCCACAGAGGGTGGCCCACTTCCTTTCAGGCAAGGCTATCTTCCAGCCACTTTGGGCTCTCCTGCTGCTGCTATTTTACATGTGGCAGTGGGCCCATTTGGCTGCCCAGTAGGGACCCTGGCCTGAGCCCCTAGGTGTGAGATGCCTGGGTCATTTCCCTGCTTCACCAGAGGGGGCGCCACTGGCCTGCCTGGAGCAGAGTGGATTGGGGCTGTTGGTCTAGCAGTTTGCTGTGGTTAGGAGGGGGTCCTGGGGGACTACCCAGCGGCCTCTGCATGGCTGACCCATCCTGCCTTCTGTCCATTCACGGCCCCCAGCTTCTCCCTCCACCTCGGGACCAGCTTCAACAGCTCTGGGTTTGTCTGGCTTGGCAGAGCTTTGTCCTTGGTGCCCCGCTGTCCAAGCCTCAGCCCCCATCGCATCACAGCCCCAGAGTCTCCCCAGCCCTGCCCTCCACCCAGGTGGACTCGGCCGGTGGGCCCTGGCTTCTCAGACACACTTCCTGCCCTAGGTAGGCTCTCTCCCTCTCGCCCCCTCTCTCTCACACACACACACACATCCCTTCTGTTTTTCTCTCTGTCACGAGGAGCAGCCACAGCCGCCTGCACGCTGACGGGACCGGTGGTGTGCCAGCGTCTGTGTCCTGCTGTGTTTCTTGTTTCATGAGGATCTCTTCTGTTTGGTCCCTGTGCCATCGGCACAGGTTCCTGTGGGGGTGCCTCGCTCTCATTCTTCTCCTTTTTCTCTCCCTCCCCCTTGCACCCGCACCCGCGTTGCTCATGGCTGCCCCAGGGGGTCAAGGGCCAACCAGGCGAGAAGGTGAGTCCCCCTCTGCCCTTGCCCTCCCACCCTCCTCCCTGCCCCCTCTTCTGCCAGAGGACTCCAGGGGACGGGGAGGGGGCTTTCAGAGGCACCCCTCATCAGCCCCTCCCACCAGGCGGGCCCCAGCAGGGCATGCAAGGCTGCTGTGCCCTGGCAGCCTGTGTGGGTCAGTTCCCTAAGAGCTTCCATTCCACCCGGTGGGAGCCTCCCCTGCCCTGTTGGGGCTGATCATGGCCTCATCTCCGCTCCCATCCTGGCCCCCAGGCCAGGAGAGCAGCCCGGGGCTGTTCTGTGTAGCTGGGAAATGCCCAGGGGAAGCCCAAAGGTCGCAGACCCGATACCCTTAGGAAGCCGGAAGTCCAGGAGGCCTGAGTGCGACACATATGGCCAGCTTGTCATAGATGAGAGAGGACCAGAGCCGGAGCCAGGCCTCCTCGTGCCCAGCCCTGTCCTTCCTTGCTTGTCTTGTGGCATTTCTACCATCGAGTCTCTCGTCTCCAAAATAACCACATGGCAGCTGTGGTCATCGCAGCTACCACATGTTAAAGCGGAAGTACGTCAGGCTGAATTCTAAGCGTTTTGCCTCTGTATTCCCAGTTGACTTGGACACAGCCTTTCCAGGGAAGCTGGACGAGAGGCCAAGTCACGTGCCCAGGGTGGCTCAGCTAGAGAGTGGCAGAGCTGGAGAGGGAACATGCGTGTCTGACTCCAAGGCTGGGGCCCTTGACCCCCAAAAGGAACAAGCCCATGTTCATACACACATGTATACATATGCACATGCCCTGGACACATGCGTGCAGACATCGCTGCCCACGCATACAGGTGTCCCTGCATATGCGTGCACGTATACACATGTGCAGCCCATGTGCACACACACATTCATGCACAGTCCATGCGCACACACACAGTTTCTCCAACTGGCACAGACACTCATCCCTGATGGCGCTGAGCTCCTAGCCCGGCAGTGCCCACCAAACCTCTTGGGGCTGAAAATGCTCCTGCTCCAGTGTTAATCCCTGCCCAGCATCGTCCTCAAACCAGGGCCAGGAAACTCACCAGCCCACCCTGCACGTGAGCAGGTTGCATCCCCACCCTCTGTTTTTGCAACCCCCACCTCCCGTTCAGAGCAGGTCACTGTGTTCCAGCTGCAGGGGTGCAGCCTGGTGGGTACTTAGGGATGGGGAAGAAGGCCCTGGGGGCTTTAAAACTTGGGTCGGGCCCAGCAAGGTTGGACGCATCCTGCTCAGGCCCATGGGGGTGAGGCCCAGCTGAGACCTGGGCAGCCACGGCTGAGCCTCCCATCCCTGGCCTCCCTCCTCCTGTCACTCCGTGGAGCCTGTACCCCTGCTGACCTGAACTGGACCCTCCCTTTCCTCTGGACCCCATGTCTCATGTTCTTGCTGGCCTCTCTTCTCCCTTCATCCCTGCTGGCCCTGCCACCCTTCTCACCCCTCCCTGAGGCTTTTATGTCCCTCCTGGGGTCACACCTGCCGCACCTGTAGGCTGCTACTTCATTGTCTCCCCCCTCCCCACTTCCACAATCCCTCCTCCCACTTCCCTCCTCTCTGTCTCACAGGGTGCCCCTGGGGACGCCGGTATGTCCATCATCGGCCCCCGAGGCCCCCCGGTAAGTCGCTGTTGCTCTTCTTGGGGTGTGGTGGGGGATGGGTGGGTTGATGAAAGGGGGTTATGGGGTAACCAGGGAGACAGAGGTCCGGCTGGGCCTCTGGGTATGGTGGCCACTATATGTGCTGTGGTCAGCCTGCCCGGCATGGGACTGCTGATGTTAAAGGCAGTGGCCTGACTAAATACACCCAAATTACAGCCTGCGTGGGGTGGGGGTGATGAAGGGCCTAGACCGGAGCCAGGAAACTCAGGCAGACCAGCAAGTGCCTGCTCCCCTCCAGCGGGCGGTTCCAGCCATACCCAGCAGGAGCTTTGAGAGAATCCTTGTTCACGGACCCAAGCACCCACTCTGGTGCTCAGCAGAGGCCCAACCCACAGCTTGCCGCCCTCAAAGGCTCACTCCTGGGTTCCTGTGGTAATCAGCACCCACCCAGCACAGGGAGGGAGCGCAGGAGCATCAGTGAGGCCGACAAGGGTGTCGGTGATGAAGCTGGCTGGGCCTGCGGCAACCACAGGGAGGAGCATACCCGGGAATACAAATCAGATTGCCAGTGTCAGGGGAAGGGACCCCGCAATGGTCCCTCGCAGAAGGGGAAACCGAGGCCCAGAGGGAGGAAGCGACTTGGCCAGGGTCCCATGCATACAGGCAGGAGCAGGATTAGAACCCAGGTGTCCTGGCACTCCAGTGTCTACCAGAGCAGCAGGCTGCAGGCTCCATGTTCTGCTGCACTGGCCCTGACCTGTCACACACAGCGAGGGGTGGGGAGCACAAGGCTAGCCCCTGGGAGACCTAGGCTAGCCCGGTGGGTGGATGAAACCAGTTGCCAGGGCCCATGTCATCAAGAGATAGCCAGGGGAGGAAGGAGCCTCTTCTACCCACCCATGGGCTGAAGAGAGGGAAGAGAGACTGGATTGCTGCAGAGTGCTGGGAGCCCAGAGGTGGAGCAAGTCTAGGGAGCCCAGGGTCCAGGGAAGGAAGGAGGGGCAGCAAGATGTACTGGGCCAGGCAGGCCTGGGCAGTGGAGATGCAGTTTCTCAGCAAGGCTTCCTTCCAGGCTCGGACCACACGACGCTGAGGACTCACGCTTGGCGCTCATGCCACGGCAGGCGCGACCAACTCACTTAACCCTCCCCGGGAAACAGGCACAGAGAGGTCAAGTGACTTGCCCAAAGAGCGCTCGCTCGCTCTCTGGCATTGCAGGCAGTGGCTTAGCTCACTGTGCCACTGTGCCCAAAGACTGCATTTTTGCCCCAACACTGCCTTCCGTCCTGGGAGTCTTCCTCTTTAAAAAGGATCTTTGCCTTCAGCAGAGCCGAAAGTTCTCCCTGTGGGTTCCTACACTGGTGCTAGGAGAGATTTTGTGGACCAGGCCTAGCCTCCTCCAACTGTGGCCTATGGGAGTGACCATCACTAGATGGGTCAGGCCCTGCCTGCTGTCCTCACCGCACAGCAGGAGCAGCTCCCAAGGCCCCTCCCAGGAAGCCCCCCTGAGCTGGTGAGAGCAGGGACAGGGAAGACAAAGGGTCCCATTGTCATTAAGGGGCAGAGGTCAAGTGGGCCAGCCCAGCAGAGGCTGGGGACTGCTGGCAGACTGTGGCTTCCTGCTGAGCCAGGAAGGGCCTGGAAGAGCTGCTGCTGATTGGAACCAGCCTTTCGTGGCTCCTCGGACCGCCTGCCTCCTCTCACACTTCGTCCAAGGGCTGGGCAGAGGGCAGCCGTGCAGGCACCCTGCTGGAGCAGCGTGTCCAGGCATGTTGGCATGTAAGCGAGGGACGGTGGGCACCAAGCTGCAGGCTGTGCCAGCAGGCACTGGACAAGTGATCCACCCAGTTTAGGAAAAAGCCCCTAACTCAAGGTAGGCCAAAAAAAGGTGATGGTTTGCAGGCTCCGCCCACAAGGTGCCAGCTCACACCAGGTGGACACCAGTGCCTCCCAGGGCCAGGCAGACCACAGAAACCTGCACAGCCTGCCTGCCCCTTCAGGGCCTGTGATCGCTTGAGAGACAAGCAGACACATCAGCCTGTACCATACAGAGACACAGACAGTGCTAGGACAGGGGACGGTTAGGGAGCTGGGGGGCCCCGGGCTTGGGGTTGGGGACAGGCAGGGAAGGCTTCCTGGAGAAAGGGGTGACTACACTGCAAACAGGGATCTGCAGATATTACTCAAGTAAGGAGGCCTGGGCAGGAGATGCCCTTGCAAAACACTGAGGAGGGGGGAAGCCTTCTCTGGAGCAAAGCAAGGCCAGGCTGATGAGCAGCAAGGCCGGTGAGGTGTGCGAGAGCCGGTCTGCAGTGAAGGGGCCATGTGAAGGCTGTCCCTGAGGGCGGAGACCCACAGGTTGTCTTGGGCTGAGAGGGACAAAGCAGACTGGCAGTTTCAAAAGCTGGCCCTGTGCTCCCTGCTGCAGCACGGAGCATGCTCAGAAGAGGCTCAGTCCGGGGGGGCTAGTCTGTGGCACCTGGGAGCTCCAGCACCTGGACAGGAGAGCGTCCGTGGGCCTGGGTTGGAAGAGTGGGCTGGAGAGAGGTTTCAGAGGTGGACTGTGGGGAGCAACTGGGAGCAACTCTGACTAGACTAAGTTACTGGAATTAAGACTTATTCTATGCATCTGCTCTCCCACAATATGGCGCTGGGAGAGGAGGAAACAGCTTCTACGCAGCTGCCTCTTGCCAACTTGAGTGATGACCTCCAGGAGCTGATCCTGCTCCTGATTGGAGGAGAGCAGCGTACTCGGCGTGTGGGTAGCAGAGTTGGGATTGGCGGAGGAGGACTATAAAGGAGGAGAGAGACAACATGCACCAGGAACATCTAAGGGGAACATCTAAGAGGAACACCTGTGCAGCCCCCAGGAGAGCCGGCCGGCGGTGTGCCGCTCCCCCGCGGAAGTGGGGAATGTGGCAGGGGGAACCGCCCTTCCACGGAGGTGGAAGGGTTGGTAGCCAACCCGGGAAGAACCAGCAGCAAACCCAGGGAGGGCCGAGCAGACAAAAGAACAGCGCAGGGTCCTGTGTCGTTCCTCCACGAAGACGGGGAGCGACAGTGGACCGCTGGGATTTTGTGATGATGAAAACGGAGCACAAGGGAGAAGCAGGAGCTCAAGATGCCACCATCTCTGCCTTGAGTGACGGATGGGGGGGAGCAGGCTTGCTGGGGCCTGAGGCCTGTGAGACGGCTTGGTCCTGTGCCAGGGAGCTGTCCATTTGGTGCAGGAGGGCCAGAGTGTGAGGTGTGCGGGAGAGGACAGAGCAAGCCCCTCCCAGCTGTGTCCCAGGGTCCCAGGGTGGCCGCGGTGGAGGCTCTGTGCCACAGGCAAGGGCCACATGGATGCTTGTGGGTAGGCGCCGACGGGGCCTGTGCAGACAAAGGACGCACCCTTTTCTGGGAAGGGAGACTTGCTGGTAGGCTGTTTGCATCTAGAACTTTCTGTCTGCAGCACACCACCCTGCACGAAGTACAAGCAGGGAGAAGGCAGGGAGGAGCAGAGCTTGGGGTCCCTTTCAGAAAGTGGGGCACACACTGCTCCCTTCCCCTCCCAGCTGTGAATGAAGGGAGATTTCAGAGGTGAATAAGAAGCTCATTTGTGGGGCCAGCGCCACGGCTCACTTGGCTAATCCTCCGCCTGCGGCGCCGGCACACCGGGTTCTAGTCCTGGTTGGGGCGCTGGATTCTGTCCCAGTTGCCCCTCTTCCAGGCCAGCTCTCTGCTGTGGCCAGGGAGTGCAGTGGAGGATGGCCCAAGTGCTTGGGCCCTGCACCTGCATGAGAGACCAGGAGGAAACACCTGGCTCCTGGCTTCGGATCAGCACTTTGAATCGATGTGGTGCCCTCTGTAGCGGCCATTTGGGGGGTGATCCAACAGAAGGAAGACCTTTCTCTCTGTCTCTCTCATCGGTCAAATGAAAAAAAAAAAAGAAGCTCATTTCCTTTGTTCTTATATAGAAGGATATGATGTTAATCCAGAAATTAATCTATAAGCAAAGCTATTACCTATAAAATTTTTAAAAATCTGTATTCATTTGAGAAACTAAGAGCTCCCGTCTGCTAGTTCCCTCCTTAAATGCCTACAACCAGGCTGGAGCCAGGAGCCAGAGCTCAATCCAGGTCTTCCACATGGGTGGCAGGAACCCACGCACTTGAGCCTTCGCCACTGCTGTCCAAGTTCTGCACTGCCAAGACGCCAGAGGCAGGAGCCCGAGCTGGGCACTGAGCCCAGGCACTCTGATAGGGGCTGCAGGCATCGTGACCGCCGGGTCGCCTGCCTCTCCCATTGCCTGTACGTTAGTGCACTCCTGTCCCAGTGAACCTCTCATGGGGCTGGGAGGCCAATAAAATACTAAGTTTCATCTGGAAGAAAATGAGTATGTGAGAATGTCAGGAAAATTCTGAGAAATGAAGTAAGGGAGACAGAGTAGGAAAGGACCAGGTGCTCTGGGCAGTGAAAGGCAAGAAGAACACAGGGCAATCAGGGCGCATGAATGTGACGGAGCAGGGCCAGAAATAAAGCCAATGCCTACGGGGTTTGGTCCATGAAAACTTATTTCACCATAGGAAGAGAATCAGATTATTCCAGAATTTATGCCTGGGCAATGGGCAAGTCATTTAGAAAAAGGTAAAATTTTTAAATTGAATCTCTATCCCACTCTATCAGAATAAATTCCCAACGAACGAAGCACTAGGAAGTAAAGCGTGAAACAGTAAAACACAAGGACAAAGCACAGATGAGTGTTTTATAATTCTGAACTGGTGAGGACCCTTTTGTAACATGACTTAAAACCCTAAAACCAAAGGAAACATCTCAAAGTCTGTCTATGTAAACATAAAACCTCGGTATGACAGCAGATGTGGCACAGACCAAATCAAAGGCAAATGCCAAGGTGCCAAGGGTCTGCAATACCTGTGACTATCCAAGTTATTATCCTTTTTTTTAAAAAAGATTTATTTATTTATTTGAAAGTCAGATTACACAGAGAGAGGAGAGGCAGAGAGAGAGAAGTCTTCCATCCGATGGTTCACTCCCCAGATGGCTGCAATGGCTAGAGTTGCGCCGATCCAAAGCCAGGAGCCAGGAGCTTCTTCCCGGTCTCCCACGTGGGAGCAGGGGCCCAAGGACTTCGGCCATCTTGTACTGCTTTCCCAGGCCATAGCAGAGAGCTGGATCAGAAGAGGAGCAGCTGGGACTAGAACTGGCGCCCATATGGGATGCCAGCGCTCCAGGCCAGGGCATTAACCTGCTGCGCCGCAGCACCAGCCCCAAAGTTATTATCCTTGACAAAGAGCTTTGCTCAGATCAGTAGGGAAAAGACAAATAACCTTGTATACAATATTAGCAAAGAGTTCAAACAAGCAGTTCCCAAACAAATAAGACCGGCAATTAGCACTGGAAGACAAGCCTAAACCCAGCCTGTAATTGAGGAGATGTCAATTCAAATCCAGCTCCAAGTCTCCCCAAGTGCCCTCCCCAGACCCACCCTCTTCAGGAAGTGGAGTGCTGGTTTATGACAACATTCTTCCCGAGATCCCCCAAAAAAAACCCTGGTCCGCCCGGGCCCTGGCTCTGGGCTGGAGAGATGCCGCCCGCTCCCAGTCAGGCTCTGTAATTAGCCGGCCGTGTGATTACCTCCACCGCGGCTGCTTTCCCCGGAGTGGGAGTGGGACGTGAAGACGGTTCTTGGAAGCCTCTCCTGCTGACCTTAGCTTGGGGCTCTCAGCACAGTTTACAGAAAGCTCGCTGGAGGCTGCAGAGATTACATTGCACGGTTTCCGGGGTTTTCTCCTGAGCGCTATTCTTAGCCTCACTTATCCTTGCGGAGAGAGGCACTGGAGTGGGGGCAGCGGCTTCTCTTCCCCCTTGCCCTTTTGGACGCTGGCCACGAGCCCACCCGAAGCCCATTCTCTCCCTGCAGAGCCAGTACACCTACCAGGGTCCCATCCCACCCAGCTGGAGGGACTGGCATGTGCCCTGAGCAGAGGCCACGGGGCACTGATGGCCAGCCTGGAGATGCTTCAGGGCCACCGCACAGGGATCCAGAGAAATGGCGCTCTGCACAGGATCAGCTCTGGAATTACTGCCTTAGCAGGACTAACAGGCATTGGTCCCAAGATGCACAGGACTCAAAAGCCAGTGTGCTGCATTCTGGTGCTCCTCTCTGCTCAGTTCAACAAACGCCCAGAGACAGCAGCTGCCCCCACAGGACTGAGTTCACTTCAGGGGCCCTGTGAGCTTCTACTGTTGTCCCCTCTGCAGAGGAGACTCAGAAAGGGTAGGTAACTTGCTCAGGGCCACACAGCCCTCATTACTGGAGGCAGCATTAGAATCAGTTGGCTGAAGTCCACACCCACGCCTGGGAAGAGACTGTGGCCGTCTTGGACAAGGGAGATCCCAGGCTGAGAGCTGGATGTGAGGGTGCTGGGAGCCTGAGCAGAGTGGGCGGAACAAAGGGCAGGAAAGGACGGTGACGTGGTTGATGGGGACAAGACGGATGGTGGCCTGGAGTGACCCGTAAGTGGAAGGAGCCCTTGCTGGTTGAGGAGAAGGGGAATGGCATGACTCGCACTTCACCCCGTTACCCTTGACCTCCTGGTCAGCCCTCCACGGCCCTGTGCTTTGCGTCCCCTCAGACTAGTGTCCCGCCTGAGTGTCTGTGTGCACCACATCCTGTACCTCGAGGAAAGGGGCATGGATTGCCCTGCATCCCACAACGTCTGGGATCATCCAGGGCTGATCTAGCTTCTAGGAGGAGCTGCTGGCCAGAGAGAAGAAGGAGCCATCTCACCTCTTCCAGCCTGTGAATATCCATTCCAAAGGTCAAGTTCTCTCTGCTGATGTCCAAACCATGCTTAGATAAGTGGCTGGGAGCAAAGACTGTGTACACGGAGAGGACTTGGAGGAGCTCAGGGCGCTGTGTCCCTGCTGTCCCCGCCGTCCCGTGTTTACATGCTGAGGCTCCTCCGAGTGTCCGCAGCAGTGAAGAGCTCTCCAGCGCCTGCTTGCTGGACATAGATGCCAAGAATGCTGGCCCCGGCTTTCTCTGCCCACTCTGCTCCTTCAGGAGACGTCCTATGCTGCCCCAGCTTCTCCCTGCACCTCTCCCCCCTGGCTCACGTGATGGGTGCCCCCTGGGTGAGCAGGCAGGAGTGGAAAGGAGGGAACTAGCGACTGGCTCCTCCCCCTTCACGCTCACACTCACAGCTCTCCCATTCTCTGCAGGGCCAGCCGGGCACGCGAGGCTTTCCTGGGTTTCCGGTAAGTGGGGCAGGCCTGGGTTGGCCGTGTGGCCTGGGTGGGCTCTGGGCTTGGTTGGCTTAAACGGCAGGTCAGCCCTGCCACGGCTTATCTGCAGGAAGGCCTCTGCAACCTTCCGTGGATCCAGCTCACGCGTTGCTCAGGGCCCAGCTCGTGGTGCGAGAAAGGACAGGGCAGTACTCAAGGAAGGACCAGCAGGACAGGACAGCCCTGGGCAAGTGAGGCCACAGGCTGATACGTCCCAGTGCTCTCTCAGAATGTGGACGGCGCACTGCAGGAAGCAACCAGGGCTCTGAGCAGGGACCTTGCCACTGGCCAGGTGGGGGTGCCTACTGGGTGTCCTTTGACCCCAGCCCACAGGGTATAGGGTGAGTTTTGAAAGGCTCTCTCTTCTTGGGCTTGGTGCCAGCCAGCGCCAGGCCCTGTGCACCCTCCTCCAGAGGACCCCTTGTTAGGGGTTCTGTTGTCCCCATCTTAGGATGGGAAATTGGGGCCTGGACTCAGGCATAGCCACGTAACTTCTGCTTTTCACCACTGCCCCCCAGCTGCCTGGAGTCTGGGACCCTTGATCTTGACACCTGCTCTTTCTGCTTTCAGGGTCCCATCGGGCTTGATGGCAAACCGGTAAGTGGTCCAACTGCAGGCTGGGGGTCCCTCCCCCATTTTGGCAGGGAAGGTTCACTAGCCTTGAGTCTCTGTCCTTCTGCAAGACCCCGACTCCTCGCATGATGCTTGACATAGAAAATCCCTGGCCGGGAAGGGGAGGGGCTTTGCAAAATCACCCTGCCTCCCAGGGCCTCCCTGAGGCACAGGCCTACAGCCGCAGGCTGGGCTCTCAGCAGTGGAGTCAAGGCCATCCCTGGAATATGCTGATTCTGGGGGGGTTCTTAGAAGGGGCCTGGTGCAGGGAGCGAGGCAAACAGAGAGACCAGAGCTAGTCCTGAAAGGAGCCTGGCCCTCGTCCACACACGTGCCCTTGCTCCCCTTCCCCCCACCAAGGTCCTGTCATCTCCTGTCCTCTGGGTCAGGGTCTCCCGCCCCCGCCAAGGCCCCACGCCCACGCCCAGGTCAGCATGGAGCTGCTTCCCCGCCAAGATCCCTCTCGGTTCATTTGAATCCTTCAGACCTGGTCCCCTGACACAAATGTTCATGGAAGGAGCCTCCGCCCACCCCACTCCTAGAAGGAGTGAGCTGGAGGAGGGCAGACCCCTCCCAAGCCCTCAGAGACTCCCACAGGGGAAGACAGGCTGGGTGTAAGGTGCCACCACCCCTTCCCCCCAGGCCACAGCCAGGCACACTGATGGTTGTGTCCACTCACCTCTCAGGACCAGGCAGTCCTGTGTGTGTGGACAGGGTGAGGCTGGGGTCCCCGGAGACCACTCCCCTCCTCCGTGCCTCTCCCCTGCTGTAAGGTGCAGAAGGGCAGTGGGCCGGTGAACCTGTGTGAGGCGGCAGGGTAGGGCCAGCGGGCGACCACCCAGGGAGGGATAAGGGCAAGCTCATGCCTGGAGTGTGGGAGTGGGGCGGGGCAGGGGTATTCCCGTTGAAGGTGCCTCACACTGTGTGCTTCTGCTTCCAGGGCCAGCCCGGGCCGAAAGGGGAGATGGTAAGACCTGAGCTTGCCTGCCTTCCTGGGATGGGTTGGGGCCGGGTCTGGCAACCCTGCCTGATGAAGGGATACAGGAGGGGCTGCCCCTCACCGTCACACCGCACAGGAAGGAGAGGCAGAGGGGGCTCCTCTGACTGAAACAGGAGCAGGGGAGGCCCAGAGAGAGCCAGTCCTCCACACCTTGCTGCTCGCAACCCCGGGGAGTCCTGGGCAGCTCAGCACATGGCCAGAGTGGGAGAAAACGGAGGCAGGAGGCCCCGAGGCAGGGCTGGCAGAGCCGTAGGGACATCATGACACCCACAAGCAACAAGGCGGTCATCCCCAGGCGCTGCTCTGTGATCCTCAGCATGGCCTAGCTCCCCAATCTCAGCGCTGAGATTCAGGCACACTGGGGCAGGGTCTTCCCCTGGGCAGCCCCTCCCCTCTGCAGGGAGGCCTGCACTGCGCCCCTCACCTGACCACCCAGGAGCCTCCCCGTCTCTCTGGGGTCACAGCTAACCCAGGCGAAAGGGCATGGCCGTCCCATCTCCCGGGAGCCCACGTCAGAGCCGCCGGCTCCGTCGTCATCCACCAAAATCCCACCGGCCACCGAGCCACTAGGCTCCTGTTTGCCTTGGCACAGGGAGCCTGAGCTATTATTCACCCGGCCGCCAAGCGTAACGGTCTTGGCCTGCTCATCATCTGTCTGTCTCTGCCTTGGCTCCCTCCCCACATGGCCTCCCCGTGCTGGGCGTCCGGCGGGAGGAACCGGGGCTCACCCTTCAGTGCCTAGCTCGTGTCCTCACCTGGAGCCCCGTGGTCCTGAAATAAGGTGTTGAGAGGACACGGCCCTACAATTGTGCAGTCAGGGGATTAGAAAAGATCAGGAATGCCAAGCACTGTAAGCAGAGCCTGGGCTCTGAGTTCAGATCCTACCCTGCCACCCAAGGGCTGTGCTCGGGTAGGAGGCACTTCTAAGCATTGAGCGCTGAGAACAGCACCTGCCTCACAGGAAGCAGAACAAGTGCTTCCCCTTGCTCAGGTGGTCCTCATCAAGGGAGGGCTGCTGGTAGCATGAGAGAGAGAGAGAGAGAGAGAGAGAGAGAGAGAGGTGTTTTATCTACTGGTTCACTCCCCAAATGGTCTCAACAGCCAGGTCTAGGGGAGGCCAAAGCCAGGAGCCTGGAGCTCCATCCAGGTCTCCCACGTGGGTGCAGGGGCCCAAGCACTTAGGGCATCTTCCACTGCTTCCCTAGCTCTAACAGAGCTGGGCCGAAAGTGGAGCAGCCAGGACCTGAACAGGTGCTCCAGCATGGGAAGCCATTGTCACGAGCGGTGACTTAACCCACTGCACCATGACACCAGCCCCTCAACTGTGACCCTTAAAGGGCAAGCAGTTAGCTAAAGTTAATTGATATCATGCGTGCTTGGACCTTGACCTATTCAAGATAAATTCAAAATTCTGATTTTTATTTGCATTCTTTTTGCCTTTCAATGCTGGAAAGTAATTGAAATAAAACTAAATGGGATGCACACAGTGCCCAGAACACTGCTGGGGCACCTGGACTCAACCTTCCCCAATCCCCAAGGTCTTAAACCTGTGTGTTCTCTTTCTCACCACGCATCCCACTGCTCTCTGTCCTGGGGCGGGATGGCCAGGGTGCCCATGGTGTGGCCCTGGCTCCCTGCAGGTTAGTCTCACGGTGCTGAATGGATTGCAAACACTTCCATCCACTAGCTCACTCCCCAGATGGCCACAATGGCTGGGGCTGGGCCAGGCTCGAGCCAGAGCTGGCAGCTCCATCAGGATCCCCCGTGGGAGGCAGAGGCCCAAATATTTGGATTATTTTCCACCACCTTCCCATGTGTATTAGCAGGGAGCTGGATTGGAAAAGGAGCAGCTGGGATTTGGACTGGCACCCATATGCGATGCCGGCGTTGTGGGTGGCAGCTTGACCTGCTACACCACAATGCTGGCCCCAGCCCTGTGAACTTGACAAGATAGCCTTCAAGGAAGCCCCAAGACCCCTGCATTGCTCTAGGGAGTCCAGAACATGGCTTAGGGTGCCCCTCTCCTGCCGAAGGTTTCCCCAGAGCTCCCAACATCTGCAGCACTGGCTGGGCTCCCACGCCCACCGTGTCCCCCAGAGCCCTTCGGGCTGGTTGGTTCCACCAAGACTGAGGGTAGAAGGAGATCATGTCCCGCAGGCTGGGTGCGCCCAGGCCGGGCATCCTTGGCAGCAGGACGGCACCTGGCACCCGGGGGCGGCCTCCCACCTGGCTGGCCTGGGAGACGGTGATTCTGGAGGAGTGAACGGAGGGTAGCCTTTGTTCCAAACACGCCCTGCACGGGAAGAAGCTGAGGCTTGGTGTGTGAGGCCACATCACCCTGGAGGCATCGGGCACCAGACGCCCTGCCCCAGGCGTGTGTCTCTGATCTGCCCACTGACCTGTGTCTCTTTCCTCCCCAAGGGCCCGACAGGTCCCCGAGGACAGCAGGTTGGTGCCTCCCTTCACGTCCCCCAGCAGCGGGGTTTGGGGCTGCGGCGTCCCCAGCTCTCATCTTTACCTCTCTCCTTTCCTTTGCAGGGACCTCAAGGACAAAAAGGAGAAAAGGTCAGCATGGTGGGGTCTTCCTAGAACCTCTCCCAGGCAGCTGCCTTCCCCCGGGGGACAGGGGTTCAGAGTGGCTATTCTCAAACTTGAGTTTCTGTCCCCAGCCCCTGAGATGCCACCATCTGTAAGAGCAGTGGAGGGGAGCTGCTCCAGGGGGCACACGGGGCCCCTCCAGCTTCTTCCTCTGCAGCTCCCTTCATGTACCCTCTGCTGTTTGTGACCCACCTCCGTGAACCCCCGGGGTACTGAGGTGTCCATTAGTGAAGTGCTCGCTGGGCCCCTTCCTGGCCTCCTCTCTTTCTGTCTCATTGAGGGGCTTGCCCCTAGGCGGATGGCATGGCGTCTGGAACTCCTGGCCTGGGGACAGCTTCTGCTGCTCCCTTCCAGGAGCTCTTGTCAGTCTCCAGCAAGCCAGGGAGCATAGCTCCTGGGCAGGCGGTATGTGGCAGAGTCCTGCCCCCACGTACCATGACGCCACTTCCAGGCAGGCCCCGGGGACTTCTTGCCTGCTGCCAGCCAGAAGTGAGGGAGGGAACTGGTTCCCCCGCCTCCGAGGGCTCAGCCCAAGACCAGAGCAACAGGTCTGGTGGGTGATGAGTCTCAAGGCAGGTCAGCAAGTTCTGGGGGTGCCCCTGAGGGACAGATAGCTCCACAAATACCTCACACCCCCCTCTCTTCTTTCTTTTCACCAGGGTCAATGTGGAGAGTACCCACATCGGGTAAGTGAACCCCACAATCTGAGCGGGACCCTCTGACCCATCCCAGAGGCACAGCTCCTGTGCTGCCTCACCTCCCTGGGGTCTCCAGCACTGGGCAGAGCTGGGTAGGGGGAGGAGCAGCAGCAAAGCTGACAGGTGGGCTGCAGTGTGGCCAGCAGGCATGGCTCCCCAGCTCCCCGGCAGGGTGCTGAGGGACCCCACTGGGCATCTGTATGGGGCTGGCCTCAGGTGGGCTTGTCCACCTGTGTGTGCGGTTCTGTCTGCCCTGCAGCTGGCCGGGATTCTTGTGGGGAGACTGTGTGGGGCCTGTGGTTCCCGGCCCAGCCCCTCCTTGCTCTGCCATGTAACAGGTGTCAGTCCGTGTGTCCCCTCCCCCTCAGCGTGCGTGTGTGTGTGTGTGTGTGTGTGCGTGCGTGGCTGTGTGGGTAGCCACCCGCCCTGGCCAAGGAAGAGGGATGTGAGGGCGAGTCAGTTTCAGCTGCCCTAAACCTTGATGCGAGGAGGCAATTGAGAGCAAGTGTGTCCAGTCAGGGACACAGCCTCAGCTCTGCCGGGTGAAGATCAGGGTGCTCCCAGCTGGGTGGGGGCTCCTGCGCTGAGATGGCTCCTCCCCCAGTCCGCCCAGCTCCTCCCTTCTCCACCCTGAGATACAGGACCCACCCTGCCAGGGTCCCCCAGCGGGAGTCCAGGGTTCAGCCTTGCCGCTGCCCGGCCTGAGCAGTGGGCATCAAGCCGATGGGCATCCCCGGGTGTCTGTCCCTCCGCTATGGACCTCAGCATGCCCAGAAATAGTGTGGTTCCCCTGGCCTCTCCCCTGTGTCAGGAGAGTCCTAGAGGTAGGACTTCGGGGTAGAGCTGACCCTGGGTAGGCCGAGGCAGGCCAGTTCCTGGGCCAGGCAAGGTCCTGGAAGACCTGGCATGTGAAGGGGCAAAGCAGGGCTGGACCTGGGCGTGGGGGGCGCACAGGCGGGCAGCAGTGCAACCATGGCCGGCCCACCATCAGCGGCATGTACTCCTGCAAGGCGGGGCCCGGTGTTCCGGCCGGCCTGATCCCGATACAATAATAGAAGGTCAGCTGTGTTTATTTGAAACGATGGGCTCACAGGCTTGTTATGTTATCCGAAAGAAAGGCGCGTCCCCCGGCGCAAACCACAGCACAGATGCAGACACGTTGGCGGCGTGTCAGCCGTCCCCTGGACACTTGCGGTTGGGGGCAAGGAGGAGGGGGCTCTCTGCCCACCCCAGCCCAACACAGGAAAGGGAAGGGGACAGTGAGAGAAGATTCCAGAAGCATCCAGGCCACAGGCTGCCAGGAAGCACAGTTAGGACCGCACAGTCTAGGGGTGAGAGTGGCTTGGGGCCCCAGCTGATGGGCAGAGCAAGCTTATTAAGAAGGTGGGAATGCAGGTGGCTCCTAGTGGTCTGTGGGCTTTCCAAGGGGTCTGCAGGGACGGTGGGGGAGGAAGAGCTCAGGCCCAGGAGACACCAGGGCAGGTGCCCACCTCTCTCCCAGCCCCAGCTTCTCCGGGGGGGTGGGGTGGGGAGCAGGCGTCTGGGGGCTCCCCCTTACTCTCCTCCTGTTCCCCCGTCTCTGCCCTCGTTCCCACCACCTCCCCCCACTAGGAGTACCTAAGCAGCACGCTAGCAGCTCTGCGCTCCAACCAGATAATTACCTTGAAGGTTTGTGAGTTCTAGAAGGTCTGCGAACCTCTCTGCTAAGAGGCTTCCTGCACGGTGCCCAGCACTGCACGTGCCCAGGCCCCACCCGCGGGCGGGGTGCGGTTCTTGGGGTGACCTGGGAAGGCCAGGGGTGGGCTCCCAAGCCCTGAGCTGGGTGCATTCACAGCCCAGATGGCCCCCGGCTCTTAGCACTTGCCCAGGGGGGCTGGTGTGCATTTACGTGCCTTTCAAAGCAAGTGGCTGATCCTGCGCTGTCTGCTCACTCGTGGATTCTAACCACTTCCGAGAGCCTCGACAGGCAGAGGGGCGGGAAGCAGCAAACAGAATCAGAAACCAAACTTAGAGCAGATAACGTGACTGCAAGTTCCTTCCCCCCTCAAAGTGGTTGAACGTTCCAGAGGCTTCTTTGCCCAGCTTTTATTTTCCAAGCCCTCCAGCCACAGGGTGAGACCTCGGTAGCACTTAGCAAGTACCCACACTGGCCACACCCTCGGCCTTGGCCTCACCCTCGGCCAGCCTCCTCAGTTTTGCCGACATCAGCCTTTTGCATTCAACCAAAAAAAGAACCCCAAAGTGGCCACACACCAGCCGGGCCTCAAGTACCAATTTATCTGGTCCTGCGGCTCCCTGGCCAGAGCCTCTGTCCACCCTGCGGGCATGGACGGGGCTGGCTGTGCAATGCTGGGCCACGTGTCAAGCAGCCTCTGTGGCTCAGGCAACCTAGCCGAGCAGGGCTACTCTCGCTGCCCAGGGAGCTGCTGACCACCACCCTGAGCTCCAATCTGGAGGCGGAGGCAGGGTGTGGACCGAGGGCCACTCCTTCTTCCGTGGGATGGTCACACGCTGTGAGAGTGCCATGTCCACACCGTCCCTCCTGGACTTGCGGCTCACGCTGATCTCTCTTCTCTCTTCTCCTCCTGTCCTTCCTGGCGACTCGGCGTCTTTCTGGATACCTACGATCTTTGGCCTTTGCCCTCTGACCTTCCAACTCATCTTGCTCCTCAGCTGCTGCCTCTGCTCAATTCAGTGCGACTGGCTCCACCCCCAGTCATAAAAAGGCGGACCTTCCAGGTAGACCCCTTCTGTTTGCCCGGACCGTGGGTGGCTTCCCTGAGGGGCTCAGCAAACCAGCCCGGCCCTGCCAGGCCAGCAGCGGCCACAAAGCCAAACCTCCATCTAATGCAGCTCAGTTAAATGGGCCCATGAACACCGTGCACATGGGAAGACACAACACTCCCAGGAGAGTCGCACCTGCCACCACGCCACTACTCCCATCTGCCGCCACACCAGCTATCCCTGTGTGCCAGACACCGTGGCATCTATTTGATAGGCTGGTTTCCATTCTCTGAACGGTTTCGTGCATTGGGCACGATCATCCTTACTTCCCAGACGAGGAAAGCAAGGCTCAGAGAGGTTAGGTCAGTTGCCCAGGGTCACACAGCCCATGAGCTACAGAGCACCCGAGTCCCCCCACCCATCCTATGCCATGTGCGTCAGCTTTCTCAACTACAAAATGAGGATGATAGCAAGGTCTACTGCATAGCACTGCTATGCTGCATCTGTAGCTCTGGGAACGGTTCCTGGTCCGGTCCCAGTGCTTGGTTGAATGTTAGCTGTCACCTTATGTTGGAGACCAGGAGGGAGGCTCAGAGAAACAAAGGGCATTGACCAAGTCACCCCAACAGCTGGAGGCAGAATTGGAGCTGGCAGCCGGGTCCTCAGACCCCACACCAGGGTGCTCTCAGGTGGACCTCTGTCCTGCACACTGAGAAATGCGCACTGCCCGGGGCCTGCCCCTTGTACCTGAATCTGAGGGCCACGGGAGTCTGCAGACGGAACGCAGCCACAACAGACAGGTGTCCTCCCCGGGAGCAGCTGCTCCCGCTTCCTGCCTCGTGGACCCGTGGAGGCTGGGGCAGGGCCAGGTCGCAGAGAACGACACAGTCTCGGGCCCGCCCTTCACGTGACCAGGGCTTGATTCTGGGCCAGGCGGTCCAGGTCTGCCCCGCACCCCGACCCCTGCCCCCTCACCTTCCCTCCACTGCCAGGGCCCAGGGCTCTGAGCTGCTCTCTGAGAGCCAACTGGGCGCCAGGGCTGCAGACTGCCTGTCAAGTTACAGCAGCCAAACCCTCCATGGCCTCCGTGGGCACCGAGTAGGGCCGCTGGCAGCTCCAAGCAGCACCAGGCCTGCCTGAGCCAGCCCACATCCCGGGAGCGGTGAGTTCCTGTGGCCTTGGTTGTAACGACTGCTCCCTGCTGAGCCCCCGCTGGGCTCCACGCCCTGCTCTAAGAGTGCTCCAAGGGTTCTCTCCTGGGATCCCCACCCCAGCCCCCCAGTGGTGGGGTGCCACCACCCTCATCCCCAGGAAGAACTGGAGAGGGGCACAGAATTGGGTCTAGGCCCCTGCATGTTCCTGCCTCCCTTTCCAGGAGCTAGGGGGTAGGGGGAGGGGGTCTAGCAGAACTTTGTGTGCTGCCCTCACCTGCTGTCCTAACTAGTAGGAGATCAGGGCCCCTGCTCTGCCTGCTGCAGATCCTGCCTGGAGAATGAGGGTTTTGTGCTGGCAGCCATCAGGGGACATAAAATGGCTTATCCATTTCCTATCAATAAACCCAGTATTGATTTTACAGGCTCTGCAAGACGCATGAACACAGGGTCTTGGATGAGTTGAAAGAGGAAACTTTCTATGAAATATGATGTGCTTAGCAGATGCTGTTGGAGGTCATTTCCAGAGTGCAGAAAGCTGGGCAGGGGGCCCGGGTGGGTGGGGGCTCGTTTGGAAGAACCAGAAATACAGTCTCAAGCTCTGAGCTCCACGCTGAATTCTCTGTATGGCCCGGCAGGGAGCTCAACTTCTCTGAGCCTCACTTTTCTCTTCTGTAAAATGGGACTTGTGACCATTCTAGGATGTCAGGGTCAGAAGGGACTTCAGGGTGCTTATTCCTGGTCTTGATAGGTGTCCTTCAAAACCATGGACACCCTGGGGAGACTCTGAAGCCTCTTGGAGCCTGAGGGTTCATTAGGCTTTCTTGGTTCAGGAGAGACACCAAGAGACCCATCCATATTCAGTAAGAAGCTGGTGTGGCCTGGAGGCAGGGCTGGCACCAAAGCAATTTCTGTGCCTGTCTCCCTAAGCCGGCTTCTCCAAGGGGGTGGCAGGACGAGGCCCAGGTCCAGGTGATGCCTCAGGGTGCCATCTGCCCTGGGATGTTGCAACCATGAGAAGGTACAGGCAGGTGTTGCTAAACTCCTACCTGTCTCCTCCCAGCGTGTGCACTCCTATGACGCCCACGGCACGGCCCAGAGAGTGCAGGGCAATCCCCCTCAGCTGGCTCCCTCATGGGGAAGAGGGAGGCCCAGGGAGGGGTGCCTGTGTGCCCTGCTGCCTCCAGGCTGGGGCTGCTGTTCTCTTTAAGAGCCAGTGGGCCCCTCCCTGCAGGAGCTGAGCCCAGATGGTCCCTAGTGGCACTGTTCTGGCAAGATCACAGTCTCCCAGACCAGGCCCCTGCCTCCTGCTCCCGTGAGAACACAGTGGCACTCATGCCTCCTTGGGCTCTTGGCACAGCTAGGGACAGGCACGGGGGCAGTGAGGCTGGGATCAGAGAGCTGACGGAGGCAGTGGCGTGGGACAGGAGCAGTCAACCCATACAGACGCAAAGCACCCAGCAGCTACGCTGCTCTCTCCACCAAGCCTTGGGCTGCACACAGCTGCCCTCCAAGGCCAGGCACATCACAAAGTGACAGGTGCAGGCTGTATGTAAGAAAGGAGTGGAGGACTCGGCCCCTTTCAAAGGGGCGGCTACCCCTTGACCCAGGAATGTGCGCCCGGCTCTGCCAAGGCCCCAGGTTTGCATCTGAAGCCACCGATCCACATGTGTTACGTGCAGTCTCCCGCTTGGCTGCAGCGTGGCTGCACCAAGGCCCGTGGCCTCTGACGGAAGGATCACGCTTGATCCTCTGGGCCAGACAACCAAAGACAGCAGAAAACTGGAACAGCAAGTGAGCAGGCTCTGCTCCCGCCCAGTGACCCGGAGGCTGGGCTCAGAGAAGTGCTGAGACTCGCCACGTGGTGAGAGGATGACAGATGCAGGCCCAGGCCGCTGACCCCCTGGGCTGGATGCTGGCCATCTGGCCAGGCTAGGAGCAGACTTTTGGGCAGGCTGGGCTCACCTCTCTCCCACAGCCTCTGGCTCTGCACAGCAGGTCCTCTCCTCCTGGGAGCCTGGTGTCTTGGCCATCTTCTCACTGCCACCAGCCTCTGCATGTAGTCCCCGCCCCCTGCGCATCACCGGCATCACTCCCCATCTTGTGCCCACTGTCACCGCTGCCTTCCCAGCAGAGCCCACGGCAGGCCCTTCACTGGGTGCATGGCGCTGGGCTGGGAACCAGTCCACAGCTCCAGTTCTTCTCTAACATTTGTCTCCATGAACCTCAGGGTGAGCAGGGCCAGGCCGGCATCCAGGGCCCACCAGGGCCACCGGGCCCCCCCGGACCAAGTGGACCTCTGGGGCATCCAGGACTGCCAGGGCCCATGGGGCCACCTGTAAGTATCTCCTTCCCTCTCTCCTGCAAGGTTTGTCCCGAGAAGTTTCTGGAAGCTTCCAAACCTTGAATAACTGATGGGAACGTGGGTCCCCACCAAATGACAGAAATACCTTGGCAAGGCTGCTGGAGGCAGGCGGCCCATTCAGGGAGCTGCCTGTCCCCGCACACCTGCCAGTGGCTCCGAACGCACACGTGGTGGGGCCGTGGCCAAGTCCTCACCTTCCAGGGAGGAGACATCCATTCATGGGCTACCCCGTTCCCAGCCTCAACAGTGAGCAGGCTGCCCATGACCCCGGCACTGAGAAAAGCCCGCATCAGAGGCAGTAGGTGCTGAAGGTGCAAGGGGGCGTCCCCCATCCACAGCCTGCACAAACATGGCTTTCAGGGAATGTGCAGGGTCGCACTGCTGGGCCAACCCAACACCTCCCCCACACCCTTGCTGGGCTGGGTGCTCGGGGCCCTCCATGGGGCCTGCCTGGCTCCAGGTCCGTCAAACTCCATTCAGGAGGCCTGGCTGGGCCCCTGCTGTCTTGCCACCTGACAAGCTCAGCAGAGCCCCTGGGCTTCCTTGGAGAGAGCGGATCCTGCACCCACAGGGCAGACGAGGGAGGGGAGACCCAGAGGGACAGGGGTTGGACACCAGGTTTGCCTGCCTTGCAATTGCTGTTTCCCTCCCAGGTGGCAAAACAAAGCAAGCACCTGTCCTCCCTGTGTCGTCCATCTGTGTGTCCCTGTCCCCCCCCCCCGCCCCACCCCAAATGTGCAGAGAGCGCCCCTTCTCCCTGGTCCTATCTGCTCCTAAGCCTGCTCCAGGTTGGTAGTTCTGAGCCATCCGACAGTTTGTGTCCTGAGCTCTTCGCTCAGGGTCATAAACCCGGCCCTTTGCTGCATCAGGAAAGAGCCTCCCTGTGATGCCCCTACGAGAGAGGGGATCTAGAGCTGTTTGTACTCAAGTGCGAGTCCCTCCCACCAGCTACGTCTGGAGTAGAGATGCGGCGCGCCCCTGAGGGTTCCCCTGACACATATCCCTGGAGGTGGCATCCTGGGGCCTGGGTGTCCCTGACAGATAGCCCTCTCAGGCTGGGCCACATTCACGACCCCGGGTATGCCGCCTGGCCCCTGGGCTGCCCCAGCTGCTGGTGTTGGGCTGTCTGGGCTGGGCAGCAGCTGTGGCTGCCCACGGCATCCAGTTGATCAAGAAAGGCTGGTGCAGTGCTGTGAGAGCCAGGGCTGTTGGGAGCCGGCTCTCCTGTTCAGCTTGCCCCCTCACTCCCGCCCAGCATATTTTAAAGTTTTCATCATGTTTCCCCAAAACCCCAGAGAGGGAGATTGGTCTTGCTCACATCAGTTTTTAGATGGGAAGATAGAAAACCTGAAAGGGTGTGAAATTCAGAAAAGTGAACCCAACCAAGCCAAGGATACCGAAAGTGCTCAAAATCCACTTCTTTGCCGACCGTTGCCCTCACACCCAGCATCCGGGGCCCTCGCTCGCGGACCCCACGCCAGGTGGCTTTCTCTGTGAGGTTGTTTGTAAGGGAGCAGCAGAGAAGAAAAGCCCAGACAGCAGGAATAGGCAGGGTGGTTTTCTACACCCGTGTGTGCTGTCCAGACTCACACCCGAGACGGTGGTGCAGCCAGCCGTCCCCCTCCCCCGGGCAGGGGGAGACAGTGGCTCGTCCAAGGGCCCAGTCCAGGCTGTGCTGGGCCAGGTCGGGAGGGGACCCAATTAGGAGGTGGGTGGGTGGGAATCTGCACCAACCACACCATCAATTTAGCGTGATGCCACTGACCTACTTTCCAGTGGGCAAGCCCAGCAGGGCTGCCCATGGCGCCCACACGGCTCCAAAGAGGGGCCCGAGCCTGCTGTCCCTGTGTGCCCTCTGCAGGTTTCAGATACCCTCCTGGGACCCTCCAGTGCCAGTCTCTCACGGCAAGAGGGGATGTCAGAAAGTTCTTGGCAAGACGAAATTTAAAAATAAGTTTATTTTGCTGCCCCCAAAAAAGTTTGAAATCCATGCATAGCTTTTTCTCAGTGTGCCTTTTCCATGGACATTTCAAATACCCTCTCATGGTTATGCGGGGGCTACTCCTGGCTAACCCCAACCAGTCACCAGAGGAAACCATCTCCACTCACCCTCTCCTTGCTTCCACAGGGCTTACCCGGGCCTCCGGGACCGAAGGTGAGTGCCTCCCTGGGCGATGCGTTGAAAGGCACAGGGGCCCCGGGGAAGGAGCTGAGGGCCACCTTGGCTGAGAAGTGGACCGAGCTTGGCTCACTCCCCAGACACCATGCTCCTCTTGGGAGTGACTTTGCTTCCAACAGAAATTGTCCCTCCTGTGTGCCCCAGCCCACCTGGCGAGTGCCACAGCTGGTGCAGAAAGCAGAGCCTGCTCTCTAAGGAGCTTAGAGTCTGGCTGGAAACTCGGGGCCCAGCCACAGCACCCCAGTAAAAATGTGTGCCACCAGGTGTCAGGACTGGAAGAGGCCTCCCGGCTCAGGCAGTCTCTCGGGGAACCTTGTCCACAGGTCCACGGCATGGCATGGGATCTGCCTGTGCAGCTGGGACCCCAGAGCTCTGGGGTGAGCAGGTGCAAAGCCCTGATCCTGCCCAGCCATTTTATCCACGTGGGAGCTGAGAGTTCTGGGGAAAGACACTGCCCGGGTTCCACAGAGTCGCAGTAGAACAAAAACTGGCCCTTAGGTCTCTGGAGTCCCTCCCAAGCTGACCCTCCTGCTGGTCCTGCACAAAGCAGAGCCCATTCTGTAGAGCAGAACCATGTCTGTTGGCTTCAGAGGAAGCCGAGGGTGGCTCTTTGAGGCAGAGATCTGGGGGGTGGGTGCGGAAAGGTTGGGAGGAAGAGAGTTGTGGGAGACACCAAGAACCACAGTTTGGCATTGGGAAAACTGTTAGAACCGCTTCTCTCTGTTCCCGCAGGGAGACCCAGGGATCCAGGGCTACCATGGCCGGAAGGTAAGGAAGAGGGGAAAGACCCCAGCACCACCCCTACTGCTCGCCCGAGGGGGCCCCCACAGTGCGCCCAGGGTCGGGACTTGGCCGTGCACTGTGCACACGTACACTGAGTGTGAGTCTTGCGGTGTTTGTGAAGTTGGCTGACTAGGACTTAGCGTCTGTCTCCACTTGAGCAAGAAGGAGGGACAGAGAGGGCAGGGCCCCAGGCAGCGACCTCACCCAGGAGGTCTCTCCTGCCAACCGGAGTGACCACGTCCATGGCACCCGGGTTGTCTTTGGTTCCCTGAGAGCCTGATAGACGGGAGCTGGATCCCTGGGGTCCAGCCCAGGCAGAACTCCATGCTGAGCTCGCAGGGAGCCGTGAGGGGGCCCAGCCTGCAGCCCCCACGCCAGCCAGCCACAGTATTCCTGCGCAGACAGCGCTGGGAAGGCCGGCTGTGCTGACTGCCAGCGTGCCGGGGTGCAGTGCGAGCACAGGAGGTGGAGAGAGAGATCTGGCTCGGGAGGATCGCGGAACCTTCCAGGAGGGACAGCCTATGGGCCCCACCCTGGTGTGTGGCAGGTGTATCTGCTCTTGATTGGCATGTAACATGCCATCCACGCCTCCTGGCTGAGCGTGGTGACGTGTTTTTCCTGGTCCCGTGCATTGGCAGTGTGGGAGTCTCCGCAGGGCTCACTCGCGCAGTGGTCTATGAGTTGGTGGCTGGAGGCACCCAGAGGGGCCAGGACCCCTCCCTCACAGCTGTGGTGGTTGCTGCTGGCTGGGGCCAGAGGCCTCCGTGCTGCGCGTGGCCCTCTTCCTCCAGCTAGGTGGGCTTCCTTACCGTGGGCAGGCTCGAGGCAGCCGTGGCACCTGCTTGCCTCACGTGTCCTAACACCGTAATGACCGGAGCAAGTCACATGGTCGAGTCACGTGCATCAGGGTGGGAGGGGACTCGGTCGCCACTGCTTGGTCTCTGGAGTAGCAAACGTTTGTGGCCACATTGAGCCCATCAGAGTGGTCCTTGGACCAGTGGATTTGAGGTCTTGGTGTCTTAGGCAGGGTCCTAACGTTAGCTGTAATAACACGGTGATGATGCCAGGAGCGGTCAGTGCTCACTGGACACTTCCTTGTGCCAGGCATGGTTTCTAACCCTAAACCCACCCCCGCGAGGCCGTCAGCACTGTTCCGTTTAACGACAGAGGAGACAGAGCCTTGCCCAACTCTCGTGGCTTTTAAGTGGCAGAGCAGGGCTTGGAGTCCAGCTCTGGGCCTTTCCCGTGGACCTGCTGTGCCCAGCCCTGCCCACCAGCCCTGGCTGGGAAGACTGCAGCCTGCGGGGGAAGACATGAGGCAGGGGGAGGCGCCTGGAGCGGCAGGAATGCCGGGAACGGAAGCGTCCGTCCAGAGCCTCACGTTCCATGCACGCCGCAAGCCGACGGCTGCCGTCGCCCCGTTGTTTTATGGGTGCTTGGTGGGCGACCCGGTAAGACCTGAGAGGCCTTTAATTAGTTCTGCATAAACCGAGACGCTGCCTTGTGTCAGGAAGTGGGAGTGACAGCGCCCACAGTCGCAGTCGCCTCCACCTGCTCAGCGGCTCACAGAATTTACGGCCCGCCGCCGCCCGGGGCTGGTTTTCCCATTAGCCGGGAGCCCCGGGCAGAGGCTGTGGGCTGGCAGAGGGGGCCTGGGGTCACAGCCGGGCCTGCGGCTGGCTTTGTGGCATGACGGGCGGCTGCTGTGCTGTGAACCGGAATGCGGAGCTGGGAGGCCGGTTGCTCTGGGCTGGGGTGTCACGACGCCAGGGGCGCGGTGCGGCCAGCGTGTTGTCCCCATCGCAGAAGCGTCCCCCTGGTGCTGCTGGACTTGTGTCACGTGGACAGGTCGCTCGCTCTAGCTGGGAAGAGGGGCCTACCTCTGTGTACAGCTAGGGGCAGAGCAAGCGAAAGGAGAGCCAGGGCCTGGGAGGGTAGGCGCGTCCGTGCCCTGCCGCGCTCTGGGGTGTGCTCAGAGCCACCTCCCAGCTCAGGGACGCCGTGGCTTCCTCCACAGCCCCTGGAGTAGGGCAGGCACCAGCTTTGGGACAAGCCCCAGGCTTTGCCAGCCTTTGTCCGAGGCTTTTCTCACCCATGCCCGGGGCTGTCTAAGCATTGCTGCTCTCTGGGTGCACAAGCAATGGAGAAGTAAGTCCCTTGCCTTCCTGCCCGACCCTCGCCCCCCCCCCTTCCCAACTGGGCCAGGGCTCCCCCCTCCCGCTTCTCTGAGTCTCTGGAAGGCTCCTGCGGCCTCCACTCCTCCCCCCGATGGTCTTTTCAGTGGCCAGGGCTGGGGCCGGCACCTGGCTAAGTCAGCTGGCCCACAGGTGGCCTCAGGCCCCTGGTCTCTGTTCCAGCCTCTCTCTGGCTGTCCCTGGCTCACCAACGCCTCCTCATCCACCAGCGGCCAGGGAACAAGCACTGGGGAGTGCTTCCGGGACTGGGGGCCCCTCCTTGGGAGGCCACAAGCGCCTGACCCACTACTGCAGCCCATTGACCCCACGGAGTGCTGAGCTGAAAGGAATTCCTGTCTTTGAAGCCAAGTGCAATGATGCTTCACATCTCTGGATTAACCCCCTGCCGCACTCGGCCCTAACCAAGGCTCAGCGGCCAGAGGAAGAGCTCAGAGAGGCTCACATGTTGCCCAAGGCTGCACAGATGGGGAACCCCCAGGCTGGAGCTAGAGCCAGGTCCCGGGAGTCCAGACCCAGCCGCCAGCCTCTCCCTGTGGTTCCTCTGGGTGTGGGGGGCTGGTCCCCCAAGCTACCTTCCTTTGCTCTTCAGCCCTGTCTCTTGCCTTCGCCACTCCCTGCTTGGAGTAAGGCTCGCGGAGGAAGCATTACCCTAAAGGGTGCCTGGGGCCCAGATGCTGGGAGGAGGGATCAGCCCTCTCCCTTAGGGAGGAGAGGGTGCTGTGAGTGCCAGCCCCTGGTGGCCTGGGCGTGGTGGGGGGGCGTGGCCTCCGCCTGAGCATCACTGTCACTCACCTACACTCCGGGAGGTGTGTCTGACCAGTGAACTGGGCTCCCCACAGAGACTCTCCCTGCCAGTGAAGGGTGCTAATCACCCGTTCCTAGGAGCCCCTCCTGGGCCAGCGAGATCCACCCTCACCCCCCCCCCCACCGCCCTCTCCTGGAGAGCATGCTCAGAGTGGTACTTCTCTGATCCACACTTATGACCCCGATCCACTTCAACTCTGCCACGAGACGCAAAGTGTGTTTAAAACATTACAACCTTGGCTCCCTTTCAGGAGCTCCGAGTGCTGTCCATGTTTGTCAGGCTGACTGGGGATCGCAAACGCTGGCCAGAGCTTATCTCTAAGTGCATGGGGCGGGGGTGTGGGTGTTAAGCCTCAGGGTCTCCTGCTTGCAGTGTTCAGACCAGAGGAGGAGGGAGGGGAGAGACTCGGGCTGCAGCACTGGTGACTGCAGTTACAGCTCCTGGAGGCCTCGGGGTGCCCTTCGTTCTGGCAAAGGGCGTGAGGATTCTGACCTGCAGGGCCGTGCGGGGGATGGACACGCCTCTGTAGAAGCACGCCGTGCTGAGCCTCTTCAAGTGTCGGGCTGGGGACACACGCTCGGCACGCACTGCTCTCGACTCTGGGAGGCAGCTTTCACTCTTGTACCCAGTTTACAGGTCAGCCAACTGAGGCCCACAGAGACCGTTTCCCCCAAGGTCCGCAGCAGGGAAGTGGCGAATGTGGGTCTTTCCGCCTTCTGGCCGCCGGGGATGGAGCCCGTGGCAGGGAACGTGGTGCTGGGTGCCCCGTTTCAGCCGAGCTGCTAAGGAAGCGGCGTGCTTTGCCCACTGGTACTGGCGTCGCCGCACACCTCTCCTGGGGACCCGGGTGCTCCCAGGACTGCGCATCTTCCTGTCCCCAGAGCACAGAGTCACTCAGCCCCATGTGGGGACAGCCTTTTCCCTGCAGAGTCATGAAATCCCCGCGGGGACACCCAGACCATGTAAACTAAAACAGATCAGAAGATTCAGCCCCCGTCTGAGGCCTCCGCCCCACCCTGGGCCCGCTCGGCCCTGTTTGTTTTGCGCTCAAAACCCGCAGATTAATTAGAGCTGACTTTTCCCTTTGGAACTAACTACAAAATCAACCGATCTCAAATGGAGATTACAAGCCAGCCGCCCTTCCAAAGCCCGGCCTTGAGCGGGGCGGCGACCCCGGGCATTCCCTGGCTCACTTCCTGCCGGCCTAATTGCCGGAGCCCTGGGATTTCCATGCTTCCGGGCCTCCGAGCTCTGCTGACTGCCTGGGGCAGGGAAGCAGGAACCCAGCTGCCCTTTTCCCGGAAGAGAGGCCTGGGAACGCAGCCGGGGTTAGGACAGCACCAGCCCTGCTCACCTGGCTGGGGCAGCCAGCATGGGGCTGTGGCCCGGGGCTGAGCTGTGTGCTCCCTCCCTGGCCCTCCCCGCTGCCCCTACTCCCCCCGCCCCTGCAGAGAACAAAGAGTCTGTACAGAGCCGCCTGGGCCGGGGGCTCCCCGTTCCCCACGCAGACCGAAGCCGGCTTCACGTCAGGGGTCGGGCACTCCATTCATCTCCCGGGCCTGACCTCCGCGTGGCTGCGGAGCTGACCTTGAGGCCCCCACCTCCATCCAGACTGTGTCTTCTTGCCAAGTGCCTGTCCAGCTTGTTCAGCCAACAGTCAATCACCAATTAAGAGGCCATTCCTGCGGGACGGGAGCACCGCCGGCTTACGCTCCCAAAGCTCCTTCCATCCGTCCCGTCGTCCGTCATGCCTGTGAGAGATGGGTCCTCCCCCCGAGCCCCCGCAAGCTGAGCAGGAATAGAGGAGCTATTGATTGTGGAGGGGGCCCCGCTGGCGGGGGTGGGCTGAGGGGCCAACTCAGAGGCTTCCACGCATCCTACAGCGGGTCCTGGCGCTGAAGCTAAAGAGCCAGTCCCCCAGCCATCACACTCCTCCCCCGTCCCAGGATGGCCCAGATCAGGGGGCTGACAGCCCCCCTGGGAGCCCCGGGGAGCCCCCCTGGGCAGGAGAAGGCAGAGGCGGAGGCGAGTTAAAGCCAGCAGTGAGTGCAGCTGCATGGAGCCCGCTTGCTAAGGGAGGCGTTTGAAACAAGAGAGGAGTTAACGAAGAAGGCGCTGTCCCAGGGGCAGCTCTGTGCACAGAGGCGCCACCTCCAGCCCCCGCAAATGTGCCCTCGGCACTGTGGGCCGCGAGCCCTTGGCGGTGACCCTGGGCCTCTCCCACCTGCCCCATGCTAGCTGGTTTGGGAGAAGCCCCGGTCCCCCGCTGGGAGGTCAGGCAGGGCAAGCCCCTGAGAGGAGCCTCAGAGGAGTGAGCCTAATGAGAGTGGAGTGAGCTGCACGGTGGGGCAGCCGGGAGCCCTGCTTCCTGGGATGGAGGGAGGCGGGGTCATTGGCGGAATTAAGTGACCTGACCCAGAGGGGAGCGGCAGGGCGGAGGTCAGCCACCCAAACAGGAGGCGGCCTCCCTGCCGGGTTCCCAGGTTCGGCCGGGCTGCAGACAGCTCCAATTAGCCTGCAGACTGTGGCTCCCTGGGGCTGCTCTGTAGTCGCTTAGGAGGCTGGGATAAGATGACCCTCTCCATGTTGCCTTGTGTTGCTTCTGGTGGTGGTGGGTGGGGGAGTGGAGTAAGGCCCACTGAGATTCCCTCCTATGGCCAAGGCTCCCGCCTCCACAGAGCCCTTCTCTGGAGCTGTCACCTGTCACCTTGGCCTCTCTTCCTAAGGGCCTTGCAAGGAGCAAAGACAGTGCTGGGGCTGTTGAAAAAGATACAGGAGCAGGTATCTTGTCTACCCTAACTTCGCAAATAAATAGCCAGCACAGCGAAGGACAGTGGCTTATCAGTGGTCACACGGCCTAACTCCCCTCATGGAGGTAGGCAGAGGTAGGTAGAGGAAGACAGGGGCACGGGGGAAGGTGAAGAAAAGGCAGAGAGAAGGAGGATAAACACGAGGCCCCCAAACAGCCAGGTACCCCAAAGCTGCATCCCCCAGGATGGGAGCCTGTCTGGAGGCCCCTGGGCTGAGTTGGCTTGTGGGGGGGGGGGCGTTGGCATGTCCACTGGGAACCTTGGTCCCAGAGTAGAGTGATAGGGCCTTCCCCTGGAGCCCCCAGCCCCAGCAGGGGCTTTAGGAGGGCAGTGCCACTGTGGTCAGACTTCAGATGCGATCCTGCAGCGCCCTCTGCTGGCCACATGCAGGACTGCGTGCGGGCAGGGCTGCGCCATGGTGGGGGCAGGCCTGGGGCGCTGGCTTGCCTGATGTGTGTACCTCCTGAGTCCAGCTGTGCCACCCCCGTCTGTGGCTCAGGGACAGTCACAGGGGGGTCAGAGAGAGGGAGGGCTCTGGCACTTGGAGCTACAGATTCTTGGCCTTCTGCCGAATTCAGAAACTTGGCCCAAACAGGGTGACAGAGAAGCCATTGCAGACAGATCTGAACCCATGCGTGCGGATCGCAGATGCCTGGTGGCCGTTGCTGCCCTGGGGAGCTGGCTCCAGCTAATGCGGGAAGAGCAAAAGGCTTCCGAGGGGACGGTATTTGGCTGGACTTGGAAAACTTCAGAAAAACGTGGGGTCAGGGAAATGGGTGTTTTTCAGAGCCACAGATAATAGTTGTTTTGCAGATGGGGCTGGGGAGGAAACTGGGCAGAGAGGCCCTGCCCGGCACAGAGCAGCGGGTGTTCTGCAATCACAGGGCTTGCTACCCAGCCTGGGCATTGGGAAGCTTGCTTGGAGCCAGTCTGGAGCAAGTCGTTCTAGCCTTGGATGGCGAGAAGCGGGGAGTAGAAGGTTGAGGAGGTGGGGCCAGGCAGAACCAGCTCTGCCCTCCAGCAGTGCACCTGTGGGAATTGCGCCCTGGCCTGTGGGCCACAGCCCTCAGGTGCTGCTGGCAGCTCTCGCCTGCTGCTGGACAGCATCCTGAGCCAGGCTGGATGTTCATGCAGGGGCTCCATGTGTGTCAGCCGCCCTCCTTCGGCCGCGACACACACAGCAGGTTATAGTCTGGCCCGCCCACTTCTGGCCTCCCGTTTGTCACTGGTTGTCAGCCCCAAGCCCTTCCCCTTACGTGTGCCTCTTCCAGATCTCACATCTCCCCTGGGCTGGGAAGATGGACAATCGAGCAGGGGCTGCACACGGCCAAGGCCCCATGTCCTTGGGAAGGGTTAGACCTGGGCACTTGGGAAGAAAAGGAGGAGTGGGACGGGAAGAGCAGGTGGCGTCCTAGGAAGCCTGCTGAAGGCCGAGAATGTCCAGGCAGGGCCAAGAGGGCAGGTGCACAGCGGGTGTACAGCCGGAATGCAGTAGGTGAGAAACAGGTGTGCAGGAGGTGAGCAGAAGGCATGCAGTAGGTGTCTAGCAGGAATGCAGGAAGTATACAATAGGTGAGCACTCACTCCTGCCCATGGCTATCCACAGCACACCAACTTCCAGGCCCAGTCCAGCAACTGAGTGATGATGGATCTTGAATAGTCACTTCCCTCACTGGACTCTCTCCTCCCCTCTCTCTCTCTCCCCCTCTCCCCTCCCCGGCCCGAGAACCTGCCCTGCCTTGTGATCTGTGACTCAGGCCCCCCTGCAGGCCCACACAGCTGCCAGCCGCCACAGGGGCCTCGGAGCTTATCACAGGCGGCCGGCGGCCCAAGCTTCCAGACAAGCCATTGCTGTGGGCCACAGGGCCGAGTGTGTGCCTCTCCTCATCATCTCTCGTTTCCTCCTCCAGGGAGAACGGGGCATGCCAGGGATGCCGGGCAAGCACGGAGCCAAGGTACCTCCCTCCCCATATCCCAGGCAGTGCCAGGACGCTCCCCCAGCACTCTGCCCTCTCCCTCCTTTCTGCGGCCCTCTCCCCCTGCCCCTGCCTGCCCTCCCAGGCAAAGTGGTGCTTTGGAAATAGATTGACCTTCAAGGAGGTGGTCTCAGGCTATTATGTTCACCCCTTGCCTGTTGGGGACCCCTGCCCAGCGCCATCCAGCAGCCCAGGGTCCCCACGGTGCCTCCCGCAGAGCCTGGGAGCTGAGCAGGTGGGCAGGCAGCCCAGGGGGTGGAGAAGGGTGGGCTGCATGGAGCCTCCTCTGCAGGACACACCGCCCCCTCCCCCGGGGCCCTGCTCGAGCCCACATCCTGGTGAGGGAGGGGGCGGGCAGCAGGCAGCTGTGGGCAGCCCCCCTTCCCTGGCCACCCCTCCCCGCTGCCTCTGGCTGCAGGAAACCTTCACGCTCTTCTCTCTCTCTGCCAGGGAGCTCCGGGCATCGCCGTGGCTGGGATGAAGGTCAGTGTAGCCACGTCCCTCGGGGCAGGGGCAGCTCTGTGGGGTGACTGTGCGGCACGAGGGGCAGCTGTGATGCCAAGTCCCTTTCCCAAGCCTTGCTGCCCACGCACAGCCCTCAGTGGGAGCCGGCGCTGGCCCCCTGCAAACCACACACCTTCCCGCCCCAGCCCAGGGCCTGCCAGCCTGTCCGGGGCCGGGGGACCCCAGCTCTTGCCTTTTCATTTTAGAATTCAGCCATACCGAGCTTCCCCCTCTGAGCTGATCGACAGGCAGATGTGCTGGGAGAACAGGAGCTCAGTGTCCAGGCCTGACAGGCCCCAGCCTTCCCCGGACTCCTCCTGGGGGGGGCCGCCCCCCCATACCTGCCACAGCCCTCACAGGTCGGAGGAGGCAGGCAGCCCGGCCAGATGCTTCTTGGTGCTTTGCTCATTCTGTCTCTCTCCCTCTCCACGCAGGGTGAGCCGGGGAGCCCAGGAGCCAAGGTACTGCTGCAGGCTGCGTGGAGCAGAGCGAGGTGGGGCGGGGCGGGAGGGGCGGCTGCTGTTTTGCTCTTGGTCCCCATGAGGCTGGCCCGGGGCCCTGCTGAGCGGACAGGGGCTGGCTTGTCGGGAGCTCCTGCGAACGCCGCCCGCTCCTCTGGCTCCTGGCCTGTGCACCTGCCAGCCGGCCATGGCAGGCAGCGGCTGTTGGCCCCTGTGTACCGGCAGGGCTCTCCCCACCCCGCCCCCATCACGGACAGTTAGAGGCGTGGTCAGAGGAGTGGGAGAAACGCGGGGTGGAAGGCATGACCCGGGCCTCTGCCGCGAGCCTTCTCGAAGCCTTCCTGTTCTCGGTTCACACCTTCTCTGGACCAGAGGACATGTGTTCCGTGGTCGCTGCCGCCCGCCCCTGCCCCCACCCCTTCCTCTCACCACTGACTCTCTCTTCTTCCCTCAAAGGGGGACCCAGGAGCAGCAGGGAAGCCGGGGCCCCCAGGTTTGCTGGGAACGAGGGGGCAGAGGGTAGGATACCGTGTACTGAGCGTGTGTCCCTCGTCCTGGCCTCGCCATGTGCCTGCTCCCGGCCCCGCTTGCAGCTGCGGTGTGGCCTGCCACGTGCTGTGGGTGCGTGTGTTCCAGGCAGAGGGGAGTGCAGGTTGGCCGGGCAATGCTTCCGAAGCCCACGCTCGGGGGGAGCGTGCCCCCCCAGAAGGTGCTGGGTACAGCACAGAGCCTGCAGGAGGGAGCTGCCTCCCTCCGCCGCTCCCACGGGACCCCTGCAGGGTGAGGCTGGCGTCCTCGTCCTTGATGCTGGGCCTGGGGCCCGGGATGCCCAGGCTAAGGCACATCCAGGAGCCGCTCACGCAAAGGCAGGGCAGCGGGGGCCTCCTCAGGCCTCACCTCCCTCCCTGCCAGGGCCCTCCCGGGCCCTCTTTTCTCTCCCTTGGCCGCCTTCTGCTTTACCCAAGGGCAGGTGGCAAGCAGGTGACGCCCCGAGACCTGGTGTGGCGTCTTCCGTGGCTGCAGCTGGCACTCAGCTGCTCAGACAGTGGCCACAGGCCACTTGATCATGCAGAGAACTGTGGCTCCTGGGTGCGGGGGGCCTGGGATGTCTGCTGACCTGATACTAACACCTGCTGACAGGGTGCTCGCCTGCTGCGGACTGACCTGGGTCCCTGCTTCATGCGTATGTTGGAGCCCCAGTCCCCAGTGCCGCCGGGCAGGCGTGCATCCCATGACACAGGGGTACGTTCTGAGAAACGCCTCGTCGGGCAGTTTCACGGTCATGCACGCGTCACACACACAAGCATGGTGTCTGTCAATCACTCGACGTGGCCTCTGGAGGCAGGCGGAGACTGTAAACAGGAGATGTCCCGGGGGCCACCACCCGTCACTGGCAAGTGACATCGTGGCCACCGTTGTTTCAAGCGCCGTGGGCCACACGTGATTGTGTGGGCCACACTCTTAAGTGATGGGCAGCGTCACTGGAGGTTTGTTGACGTGTGCTTCACAGCAGACACGTGGGTGATGCCTTGCGTGTGACATTAGGGCCATGTCACTGGGGGAGAGGACCTGTCCAGCTCCGTTGTAACCTTAAAGGGCCGCAAACGGTGTGTGTGCACCGAGAGTGCCGCTGTGTGCCGGGCGGCTACCCTTGGAGGTAATGCTGATGGCTGAATGAGGTCGCCACGGCGAGCTCCAGGCCGCTGAGATCAACAGCCTCGTACGGAGAGAAGGCGGCTTCCTCTCTTCTCTCTGCCACGTCCTCTCCATCTCCCGCTGCGAGCCAGGAAGAGCCCACACCAGAACCCAGCACCCTGCCTGTGGCCTGCTAGCCTCCAGGCCACTGTGACACGTGCTGGAATGACGGTCGATCAGCACCTGAGCGCACACAGAGTGAGGTCTCAGAAGCCACCGCCCCCACCTGGCGTCCCGTGTGCGACGCTCACTCTGCTCCCCCCACAACCAGCCTGCCCGCTGCCGCCTTTCTCAGAACCTGTCCCGACGCCGCATCCTGTTCCAACTCTGCATGATTGCAAGGGGGGCCTGGGTGCCGTGCACAGGGGAGGCGGAGCCCCGGGGGCTGGACCAGCAGAGCTGGCCAGCGAGGGGCCGTCACCAGTCCCAGGCTTCCTTTGTGGAAGGAGGCTGAGTTCCGGTGTCGCTGAGGGGCGCGGTAATTAATGTTACAGGGACAGCTGGTGGTGGGAGCCCCTGCTGGGGGAGGCGGGTTAGCCTGCTCAGGCTGGGGGCTTGAGAACCAGGAATTGACTGTCTAGCAAGGAACCAACTGGAGGCTGGAAGTGCCAGCGCAAGGCTTCGGCAGGGCTGGCTCCTCCCGAGGGCTGTGGGATTCTGCCCTTGCCCATGGAAGTTGCTGGTGACCTTGGTGGGCCAGGCTTGGGGAAGCAACACCCCAATCTCCACCTCCACCTTTGCACGGCCTCTCCCTGAGTGCAATACAACAGGTTAGGGACCCGCAACCCCCACCCTGAGTGACCTCAGCTTCCCTAACTGCATCTGCAGTGACCCTGGCCCCGGAGAAGTCTCGTTCTAGGGCTGGGGCTAGGACTTCAGGCTGTCATGGGGGGGTCGGGGGAGGGACACTGTCCAAGCCAGCAGGAGGCCGGCTCCTCAGAATCCTCCTCCCAGGGAAAAGCTCCGGTGGGGTGGCCTTGGTCTTCCCCAGAGGCAGAGGGGAGTAAGCAGAAAAGCGGGGGTCTCTGATTGGACTGTGAGAATGGGACCAAGAGCAGGAGGCAGGGGGCACTGGGACACGGAAGGGACCCAGCGCTGCTGCCCGGTGTTGCCCCTGGGGACAGGGAGAGCAGTGGTACAGGTGCCTGGGATGAAGCTGCCCTCCCTGGGGGTTCAGGAGGAAGTGCAGCCCCGGGTGGGGACAGGGAAGCGCAGTGAGGAAGGCCAAGGCCCTGGGCCCAGGAGGCTGGGCCTTCCCAGGCACCCTGAGAACCGGTTCCTAACCTGCACTGTCTACCTCTTCCCCACAGGGTGAGAAGGGGGCTGCAGGTCCCCCCGGGCTCCTGGGACAGAAAGTAAGTATGGTGGAGCCCTGGGTGGTGGGTCCCTCCTGCACAGTCTCAGGCCCCTGAGCTGCTCTGGCCTCTCCCAGAGAGGGGCTGGGGCTGGGGGAGGAGCCAGAGGATAAGCCCTGATTGGCTAAACAAGAAGCTGGAAGTGGGCAGATTTCCTCACAGCAGCGCAGAAGGCAGCCCTGCAGCCCACCCCCCACCCCTGCAGCCCCCGATCCCCCTCCCACTGCCAGCTCTGCAGTTTCACTTTCTGTGGTTTCAGTCGTCCACATCAGAAACTACTCGGGCCAGGGGGCCGGCGCCGTGGCTCACTTGGCTAATCCTCCGCCTGTGGCATCAGCATCCCATGTGGGCGCCGGGTTCTAGTCCTGGTTGCCCCTCTCCCAGTCCAGCTCTCTGCTGTGGCCCAGGAAGGCAGTGGAGGATGGTCCAAGTGCTTGGACCCCTGCACCCGCGTGGGAGACCAGGAGAAGCACCTGGCTCCTGGCTTCAGACTGGCGTAGCACTGACCGTAGCGGCCATTTGGGGGGTGAACCAACGGAAGGAAGACCTTTGTCTCTGTCTCTCTCTCTCACTGTCTATAACTCTGTCAAATTAAAAAAAAAAAAAAACACTACTCGGATGCGGTGAGGAAGGAAAGAGACCACATTCCCATGGCTTTTACTGCAGCAACTTGTGGTCCTATTTTATTGTTGTTGCTGCTGATCTCTCACAGTGCCTGACTTACAATTAAGCTTTATCACAAGTGTACCTGTGTAGAGAAGTCATTGATTATGCTCCTATGGGCAACCCCTGGTGGTCTTGAAACTTGTCCCCTGTGGGTAAGGGGTCATGGCTGCATTGCTTCTCCCTCCCTCCCTCCCTCTCTCTCTCTCTCCTCTCTCTCTCTCTCTCTCTCTCTCTCTCTTATCTCTTTCGTAAGATTTGTTTGTTTGGAAGAGTTACAGAGAAAGTGGGGAGAAACAGGGAGAGGGACTCTTCCATTCGCTGGTTCATTTCCTAAATGGCCACAACATCCAGCACTGGGCCAGGCCAAAGCCAGGAGCTTCTTCTGGGTCTCCCAAATGGGTGCAGGGGCCCAAGTGGCCATCCTCCACTGTTTCCCAGATGCATTAGCAGGAAGCTGGATAGGAAGTGGAGCAGCCAGGACTTGAACCCATGTCCATATGGGATGCCGGCACTGCAGGCTGCAGCTTTATCCGCTGCACCATAGCACTGGCCTCATATTTCATTTTTTAAAAAGACTCCAAGTCAAGTCAGTTTGGGGAGAGCTGCATGGCTCAGGCCCCCCAGGAGGTCCATGCACCCCGGCTGCGGAGGCTCTGAGCCCCGTGCAGTGAGGGGGACCCAGAGCTCCACACGACTGCATTTCTGGACACTGTTTAGCCTACAGACCTTTTGTTCATGTTCCCAATGTTCCCAGCCCCTGAGCAGTGTTCCGCGGAGCACACATTGAGAGACGCGGCTCAAGCCCCAGGTGCCGATGGGTCTCTTGCCTCAGCTGCAGGCTTAGCTCCTTTCTCTCCTCCAACCCCACGGCCAGGTCCGACCAGGCTGGGTTCTGAAGAGCTCTAGGGCCCCCAGAGCCCTTGGTGTCCCCCTGTGTTCAGCCTGCACTGAGGGGTGGCCTCTGCCGCCACCCCTGTAGACCGGGAGTGGGGAGAACAGGCGAGGGGCCCGCCATGCCCCGAGCATGGGAGAGCCAGTGGTGTGACTGCCCTTCCCTTTCCCGCCCCCCACCACCAGGGAGAGAAAGGCGATGCTGGCAACGCCATTGGAGGAGGCAGGGGGGATCCTGGCCCCCCAGGGCTCCCTGGCCCTCCGGGGCCAAAGGTAAGTCTTCCTGGGGTCGGTGTCAGGGAGATGCCTGTCCCTAACCCCTGCCTTCTGCAGCTCTGCCCTGCTCCAGGTGTGTGGTTTTTCCCAGTGAGTTCTCACAGGGTCATGCGCACTGAGCTCCTGCTTCCAGGCAGGTGTCGGCTGGCCCCCGGGGAGAGGTGCCCGTCCTGGAAACATGGATGGTCCCGTGGACTCGGGTGGAGATGATGCAACTGGGTCAGCCAGAAAATGCCCTTAGCTCAGCTCTGAATAGGCTACAGGGCAGCGGTCCGCTGGGCCCACCGGAGCTGGCAGGCGGGGAGGCACGTGGCAGCAAGGGGGCTACAAAGGGGACCACCCTCACCTTCCTTTCACTGGCTGGAAGCTGCCGCGGTGAGACTTTGGTTTTCCAAAGCAGATCTCCCCCATTGTTCGCTTTCCTTCAGCAGCCAGGGAAGCCGAGGGAGTCCCTTCCAGCTCAGAGGGGGAAAGCATGAGCTCCTGGCTTCTTTGAAAGCAGAGAGAGAGGTCTTCCACCCACTGCTTCACCACAGCTGGCGCTGTGCCGGGTCACAGCCAGGACCCCGGAACTCTATCTGGGTCTCCCACGTGGATGGGCAGGAGCCGAGTACTCGGGCTGTCTCCTGCTGCCTTCCCTGGCGCCCAGGGGCAGGGAGCTGGGTCAGAAGCAGAGCAAGCGGGGCTCCAGCTGGTGCTCTGACCTGGGATGCCAGCGTCACCAGCGTGGCTCAAGCCCTCTGTGCCACAGCCCGGGTCCCATGGGAGCTCTTCACCGTTTGAGGCTGTGCACTCACAGGGCTGTAGGGAAGCTCCTCGTGGCTTGTCCACTACCCAGCAGGAGGGACAAGCCCACAGTTCCAGGGGCACAGCAGGGCCGGGGGGCCCTGGAGGCACCCAATGAAGGGGTGGGAAGGGTCTCAGGCTACGCCCACATGCCCATCCTACGGTAGCCCGAGCCCCTGCCTCCTAGGCTCCAGGGTCAGCCCCTCTGGCCCCACAGGGCCTGGGCATCTGGTGGTCTGGCCACTATTGTCCTGCATCCTGAGACAAGAGAGGGGGAAATCTAGAAGAATTCAAATCCAGTTTACAGGCCCAGACAAAATGTTGGATAAGTGAAGCATTCGGAGTGCGCTCCTCCCCCTCCCCCTGGGCCTCCTGGGTCCCCCCACCCAACCAGGTGCCCAGGGCCTTCATGCTCCCCCCTGTTGCTCAGCTGGGACCCAGCAGGTGTCGCTTCTCAAATGATGCAGGCTCCAGAATGACTTTCCCCTACTACCCCAAGACAGCTAGGGACTGCGACACAAGTGACCACATGTGTGCTAACCAAGGACAGAGGAGGGCCTGGCAGGGTAGGTGGACTCCAGAGCATGGCACACAACTCAGAGGAGGAAGGGAGATAGCAAGGAGGGCTCTCAGAGGAGGTGAGACCTGAGCTGCGCCCAGACAGAAGTCCGTTAGACAGATGAGATGTTGAGAGTTAGTGGAAGCCAGCTGGGAGGTGGAGGAAAGACACCCAGACAAGCGGCAAGACCATCTCAAGCAGCTATCCCAGCTGCCCTGTATGCCCTCATTCCACCTCTCTGCTCTTTCCCAGGGAGAAGCAGGTGTCATTGGCCAAACCGGCCCCCCAGGACAGCAAGGAGAAAAGGTAGGAGTCCCACCTCTGGGAGATGTAGAGTGAGGCCCATTCCCCTGCTTGGAGACACTGTCTCTGTTGTCCCTCGGGCAGTGGCCATGACCCCTTGCCTCTACTTCGCCTGGTTGGCTTGGGCTTTAGAAAACCATCCCTCAAGAGAGCAGGTGTGCAAAGCCCTGCCCAGGGATGGGACATTTGGAGTGACACAGAACCCTGGCTTCTGGTAGCTTCCCCAGCCTCTGGTCCAGGTGGGATTCTCACTTCCCTCCAGCTACAAACGCTGCTGTGTCCCTCACAGGCACACCACAAATGAAATGCTATGGGGCGTGGGGGAGTAGGAGGGCAGCTTACCTGGAGAGGGCAGTGGCTTCACACCCCCCTAGCTGGCCGGCTGCAAACATTCATTTTTCCTTTCTATCTTATTTTTTAAGGGTCTTCAATTGGTAACATTATCCCAGAGAAATTGGAACTGTGACTTGTTTGTCACAGCTGTACCACAGTTTCATCCATTCCTACCCCTTTGTCCTATTGCAACAGGAACAAATGCCCCAGCCCACTCTGGGGGTTTGGTATCCCCATGCCTGTGTCCTCCTAGGACCTCCCTGGCCCCCATGCTTCATGCTGCAGGTCAGGTTTTGTTTTGTTTGGAAAGCTTTTATTTAATAAATATAAATTTCTTAAGTACAGCGTTTGGAAATAGCGGTTCTTCCCCCCATACCTGCCCTTCCTCCTCGAAACAGTCCCACCTCCTATTCCCTCTCCCATCCCATTCTTCATTAAGATTCATTTTAAATTATTTTTATATACAGAAGATCAAATCTATACTAAGTAAAGATTTCAACAGTTTACACCCACACAGACACACAAAGTATAAAGTACTGTTTGTAGACAAGTTTTACCATTAATTCTCATAGTACAACTCATTAAGGACAGAGGTCCTACATGGGGAGCAAGTACACAGTGACTCCTATTGTTGATTTAACAATTGACACTCTTATTTGTGACGTCAGTGATCAACTGAGGCTCTTGTCATGAGATGCCAAGGCTATGGAAGCATCTTGAATCCACAAATTCCAACATTATTTAGATAGGGCCATAAACAAAGTGGAAGTTCTCTCCTCCAGAGAAAGGTACCTCTTTCTTTGATGGCCCATTCTTTCCATCAGGATCTCACTCACAAAGATCTTTCATTCATTTAGTTCATTTTCTTTTCTTTCTTTCTTTTTTTTTTTTTTGGCCACAGTGTCTTGGTTTTCCATGCCTGAAATGCACTCATTGGCTCTTTAGCCAGATAAAAATGCCTTAAGGGCTGATTCTGAGGCCAGAGTGCTCTTTTGGGCATTTGTCACTCTATAAGTCTGCTGTGTGGCCCGCTTCCCATGTTAGATCATTCTCTCCATTTTAATTCTATCAGTTGTTATTAGCAGATACTTGGTCTTATTTATGTGATCCCTTTGACACTTAATCCTATCTTTATAATCAGTTATGAACTTACACTGATCACTTTAACAAGTAAGATGGCATTGATATCTGCCAACTTAATGGGATTTGGAGTCCCATAGCAAGTTTTTAGCTTTACCCTTGGGGTAAGTCCGAAGGAATGTGTGCTGAACTGTATATCTCCTCCTTTTCTTATTCCCACTCTTTTTTTTTTTTTTTTTTGACAGGCAGAGTGGACAGTGAGAAAGAGAGAGACAGAGAGAAAGGTCTTCCTTTGCCGTTGGTTCACCCTCCAATGGCCGCCGTGGCTGGTGCGCTGCGGCCGGTGCGCCGCGCTGATCCGAAGGCAGGAGCCAGATACTTATCCTGGTCTCCCATGGGGTGCAGGGCCCAAGCACTTGGGCCATCCTCCACTGCCTTCCCGGGCCACAGCAGAGAGCTGGCCTGGAAGAGGGGCAACCGGGACAGAATCCGGTGCCCCGACTGGGACTAGAACCCAGTGTGCCGGTGCCGCAAGGTGGAGGATTAGCCTAGTGAGCCGCAACGCTGGCCTCCCACTCTTATTTTTAACAGGGATTATTTTTCTATTGGTTTGAAACACCTAAGAATAATTTTGCATTAAGTAAAGAATTCAACCAATGGTATTAAGTAGAAAAAGAAAATACAAAAAGAATAAAATAGTAAACTGTTCCTTGACAGTCAGGACAGGGGCTGATCAAGTCATTGCTCCTCATAGTGTCAGTTTCACTTCTACAGGTTTCCTTTTAGGTGCTCAGTTAGTTGTCACAGGTCAGGGAGAACATATGATATTTGTCCCTTTGGGACTGGCTTATTTCACTCAGCATTATGTTTTCCAGATTCCTCTATTTTGTTGCAAATGACTGGATTTCATTTTTTTTTGCCGCTGTGTAGTATTCCATAAAGTACATATCCCATAATTTCCTTTTTTTAAAAAGATTTATTTATTTTTACTTGAAAGAGTTACACAGAGAGAGGAGAGACAGAGACAGACAGACAGACAGAGAGGTCCTCCACCCGCTGGCACACTTGCCAATTGGCCACAGCAGCCGAGTTATGCCAATCTGAAGCCAGGAGCCTCTTCTGGGTCTCCCATGTGGGTGCAGGGGCCAAGGACTTGGACCATCTTCCACTGCTTTCCCAGGCCACAGCAGAGAGCCAGATTGGAAGTGGAGCACCTGGGACTAGAACCGGCAGCCATATGGGATGCCAGGGCTGCAGGCGGAGGATTAACCTACTACGCCACAGTGCCAGCCCCTCCCATAATTTATCTAGTCTTTTGTTGATGGGCATTTAGGTTGATTCCATGTCTTAGCCATTGTGGATTGAGCTGCAATAAACATGGAGACGCAGATAGCTCTTTTATCTGCCAATTTAGTTGCCCTTGGGTAAGTTCTAAGGAGTGGGATGGCTAGGTCCTATGATAGGACTATATTCAGGTTTCTGAGGGATCTCCAAACTGTCTTCACAGTGGCTTTACTAGTTTGCATTCCCACCAACAGTGGATTAGTGTGCCTTTTTCCCCACTCCTCGCCAGCATCTGTTGTTTGTTGATTTCTGTATGAAAGCCACTCTAACCGGTGTGAGGTGAAACCTCATTGTGATTTTGATTTGCATTTCCCTGAAGGCTAGTGATCCTGAATATTTTTTCATGTGCCTGTTGGCCTATTGGATTTCCTCTTTTGAAAAATGTCTGTTTAGGCCCTTGGCCCATCTCTGAAGTGGGTTGTTTGTTTAGTTGTGGTGGAATTTCTTGATCTCTTTGTAGATTCCGGTTATTAATCCTTTATTAGTTGCATAATTTGCAAATATTTTCTCCCATTCTGTCAGTTGCCTCTTCACTTTCCTGACTGTTTCTTTTGCAGTACTGAAATTCTCAATTTGATGTAATCCTAGTTATTAATTTTGGCTTTGGCTGCCTGTGCCTCTGGGTTCTTTTCCAAGAAGTCTTTGCCTGTGCTAATGTCTTTCAGGATTTCTCTGATGTTCTATAATAATTTGATGGTGTCGGGTTGTAGATTTAGAACTTTAATCCATGTTGAGTGGATCTCGTGTAAGGTGTAAGATAGGGGTCTTGCTTCATTGTTCCACATGTGTAAATCCAGTTTTCCCAGCACCATTTGTTGAAGAGACTGTCCTTGCTCCAGGAATTGGTTTTAGCTCCTTGATCAAATATAAGTTGGTTATAGATGTTTGGATTGATTTTTGGTGTTTCTATTCTGTTCCATTAGTCTATCTATCTGTTTTTATTCCAGTACCAGGTTTTGATTACAACTGCCCTATAGCATGTCTTGAAATCTGGTATTGTGATGCCTCCGGCTGTGTTTTTGTTGCATAAGATTGCTTTAGCTATTCAAGGTCTCCTGCACCTCCATATGAATCTCAGCATCATTTTTTCCAGATCTGACAGGAATGTCTTTTGTATTTTGATTGGTATCACATTGAATCTGTAAATTGTTTTCGAGGAATGTACTTTTTAAAAATTCTTTTTTAAAGATTTATTTTTATTTATTTGAAAGAGTTACAGGCCAGCGCCATGGCTCAATAGGCTAATCCTCTGCATGCGGCACCAGCACACCGGGTTCTAGTCCTGGTCGGGGCGTCGGATTCTGTCCCGGTTGCCCCTCTTCCAGTCCAGCTCTCTGCTATGGCCTAGGAGTGCAGTGGAGGATGGCCCAAGTCTGTGGGCCCTGCACCTGCATGGGAGATCAGGAGGAAGTACCTGGCTCCTGGCTTTGGATTAGCACAGTGCGCCGGCCGCAGTGTGCTGGCCGCAGCAGCCATTGGAGGGTGAACCAACGATAAAGGAAGACCTTTCTCTCTGTCTCTCTCTCACTGTCCACTCTGCCTGTAAAAAAAAAAAAAAAAAAGAGAGAGAGAGAAAGAAAGAGAAAGAAAGAAAGAAAGAAAGAAAGAAAGAAAGAAAGAAAGAAAGAAAGAAAGAAAGAAGAAAGAAAGAAAGAAAGAAGAGTTACAGAGAGAGGTAGAGACAGAGAGGTCTTCCATCCGCTGGTTCACTCCCCAGATGGCCGCACTGGCTGGAGCTGTGCTGATCCAAAGCCAGGAGCCAGGAGCTTCTTCCAGGTCTCCTACATGGGTGCAGGGGCCCGAGGACTTGGGCCATCTTCTACTGCTTTCCCAGGCCATAGCAGACAACTGGATTGGAAGTGGAGCAGCCGGGTCTCGAACCGGAACCCATATGGGATGCCGGCACTTCAGGCCAGGGCTTTAACCTGCTGCGCCACAGCGCCAGCCCCAGAATGGACATTTTGATGATATTGAGAATGTTTTTCCATTTTCTTGTATCTTCTTCTGTTTCTTTAAAATTTTGCAATTCTCATCATAGAGATCTTTGACGTCCTTGGTTAAGTTTATCCCAAAGTATTTGATTTTTTTTTTTTTTTGTAGCTATTGTGAATGGGATTGATCTTAGAAGTTCTTTCCCAGCTGTGGCATTGTCTGTGTATATAAAGGCTGTTGATTTTTGTGTATTGATTTTATATCCTGCTACTTTGCCAAACTCTTCTATGAGTTTCAATAGTCTCTTAGTACAGTTCTTTGGATCCCCTAAATAATCATATAGTCTGCAAAGAGGGATCGTTTGACTTCTTTCTTCCCAATTTGTATCCCTTTAATTTCTTTTTCTTGCCTAAGGCTCTAGCTAAAACTTACAGTATTATATTGAATAGCATCCTGCCTGGTACCAGACCTCAGTGGGAATGCTTCCAACCTTGCCCCATTCAATATGATGTTGCCTTGATTGTGTTGAGGAATGTTCCTCTATACCCAGTTTGCTTAGAGTTTTCATCATGAAAGGGTGTTGTATGTTATCAAATGCTTTCTCTGCATCTATTGAGATAATCGTATGGTTTTTCTTCTCCAGTTTGTTAATGTGTATAACATTAATTGACTTGAGACTGTTAAACCATCCCTGCATACCAGGGATAAATCCCACTTGGTCTGGGTGGATGATCTTTCTGATGTCTTGTTGGATTCTATTGGCTAGAATTTTTTAAGGATTTTTGTGACTAGGTTCATCAGGGAATTTGGTCTGTAATTCTCCCTGTTGCATATTTTTCAGGTTTAGGAATTAAGGTGATGCTGGCTTCAAAGAAAGAATTTTGGAGGATTCCCTCTCTTTCAATTGTTTTGAATAGCTTGAGAAGAATTGGAGTTAGTTCTTCTTTAAAAGTCTGGTAGAATTCAGCAGTGAATCCATCCGGTCCTGGGTTTTGCTTTGTTGGGAGGGCCTTTATTACTGATTCAATTACTGTGTTGGTTATGGGTTTGTTTAGGTTTTCTGTGTCTTCACGGTTCAATTTAGGTAGGTTGTATATGTCCATAACCTGTCAATTTCTGCTAGATTTCCCAGTATGTTGGCATACAACTCTTTGTAGTAATTTCTGATGACTCTTTTTATTTATGTGGTATCTGTTGTTACATTTCCTTTTTCATCTATAATTTTATTGGTTGGGGTTTCTCTCATTTTTTTTGGTTAGTTGGGCCAATGGTGTGTCAATTTTGTTTATTTTTTCAAAAAACCAGCTCTTCGTTTTGCTGATCTTTTGTATTTTTTTATTTCAATTTTGTTGATTTCTTTAATTTTAATTTTTTTTCTCCTACGAGTTGGGTTTGGTTTGCTGTTGTTTTTCTAGATCCTTGAGATGCATTGATAGTTCATTTGATGCCTTTCTAATTTCTTGATGTATGCACCTTTTACTATAAAATTTCCTCTTAACACTGCTTTTGCTGTATCCCATAAGTTTTGATATGTTGTGTTGTTATCTTCATTTGCTTCCAGAAAGTTTATTTCTCTTGATTTTTTCTACGAACCACTGTTCATTTAGAAGCATGTTGTTCAGTCTCCATGTGTTTGCATATGCTATAGAGATTCCTGAGTTGCTGATTTCCAGCTTCATTCCATTGTGGTCCGAGAAGATGTGTGGTATGATTTTGATTTGTTTTAATTTGCTGAGATTTGCTTTATGGCCTAGTATGTGGTCAATCATAGAGAAAGTTCCATGCACTGCTGAGAAGAATGTGTATTCCGCAACTGTAGGATGAAAAGTTCTGTAGATATCTGTTAGATCCATTTGGACTATAGTATCAATTAAATCTGCTGTTTCCTTGTTGATTTTCTGTCTGGTTGATCTGTACATTGCTGAAAGTGGTATATTGAAGTCCCCTAATACTGTTGTATTGGAGTCTATGTCTCCCTTTGAGTCCCTTAGCCTTTCTTTTAAATAGCCAGGTGCCCTGTAATTAGGTGAATATACATTTATAATAGTTACATCTTCCTGTTGAATTGATCCCTTAATCGTTATATAGTGCCCTTCTTTGTTTCTTTTAACAGTTTTTGTGTTAAAGTCTATTTTTCCTGTTGAATTGATCCCTTAATTGTTATATAGTGCCCTTCTTTGTTTCTTTTAACAGTTTTTGTGTTAAAGTCTATTTTGTCTGATATTAAGATGGCTACACCAGCTCTTTTTTTGGTTTCTGTTGGCATGGAATATCTTTTCCCAACCTTTCACTTTCAGTCTGTGTGCATCTTTGTTGGTAAGATGTGTTTCTTGTAAGCAGCAAATAGATGAGTTTGGTTTTTTAATCATTCTGCCAGTCTGTGTCTTTTAACTGGATAGTTGAGGCCATTTATATTCAATGTGACTATTGATAAGTAGTGACTTTGCCCTGCCATTTTTCCAAAGATATTTCTAATTTATACGTTGAGCTTCCTGTGATCTTTTATTGAGATTTTCTTCCTTTACCTTCTTTCATACTGATGACCATGTTTCTATGTTTAATACATCTTTAAGCATCTTTTGCAGGGCTGGACAAGTGGTGACAAATTCTTTTAATTTCTGTTTGTCATTAAAGGTCTTTATTTCACCTTCATTCACAAATGAGAGCTTTGCAGAGTATAATATTCTGGGATGACAGTTTTTTTCTCTTAGGACTTGGGTTATATCTCACCATTCTCTCCTAGCCTTCAGGGCTTCTGATGAGAAGTCTACTGTGAGTCTAATGGGAGATCCTCTAAGAGTAATCTGACATTTCTGTCTTGCACATTTTATTTATTTTTTTTTAAATTTTTTGACAGGCAGAGTGGACAGTGAGAGAGAGAGAGAGAGAAAGGTCTTCCTTTGCTGTTGGTTCACCCTCCAATGGCCGCCGCGGCCAGCGCACTGCGGCCGGCGCACCGCGCTGATCCGATGGCAGGGGCCAGGTACTTATCCTGGTCTCCCATGGGGTGCAGGGCCCAAGCACTTGGGCCATCCTCCACTGCACTCCCGGGCCACAGCAGAGAGCTGGCCTGGAAGAGGGGCAACCAGGACAGAATCCGGTGCCCCGACCGGGACTAGAACCCGGTGTGCTGGCGCCACAGGCAGAGGATTAGCCTAGTGTGCCACGGCATCGGCCTGTCTTGCACATTTTAGAATCTTCTCTTTATGTTTCACTGTGGTGAGTTTGATTACAATGTGTTGTGGCAAGGATCTTTTCTGGTCATGTCTTTTGGGAGTTCTGTGTGCTTCCTGTACTTGGATGTCCCTTTCTTTCTCCAAACCCAGGAAGTTTTTTGCTAGTATTTCACTATAAAGGCCTTCTAATCTTTTCTCTCTCTCCATACCTTCAGGAACTCTTAGAACCCTAATGTTTGGGTTTTTTAAATGGTATCCTGTAGATACCCAACAGTGCTTTTTAGATTTCTAATTTCCTCTTCCTGTCTTTGGTTTGACTGTATACATTCCTGTACTCTGTCTTCTAAGTCCAACATTCTCTCTTCTGCCTCACTGATTCTGTTGTTAAGGCTCTCCACTGCATTTTTTATTTGTTCTATTGACTTCATTTCATTTTGATTCTTCCTTAAGATCTCAATTTCATGGGAAAGATTTGCTTTCATGTCCTGCATGGATTTCAGCATTTCGTGTGTTTGCTTTTGATTACTTCTATGTACTCTTATGATCAATTTTTTTTAACTTTTTTTTGACAGGCAGAGTTAGTGAGAGAGAGAGACAAAGGTCTTCCTTTCTCCATTGGTTCACCCCCCAAGTGGCTGCTATGGCCGGTGTGTTGTGGCCAGTGCACTGCGCCAATCCAAAGCCAAGAGCCAGGTGCTTCCTCCTGGTCTTCCATGTGGTGCAGGGCCCAAGCACCTGGGCCATCCTCCACTGCACTCCCAGGCCACAGCAGAGAGCTGGATTGGAAGAGGAGCAACTGGGACAGAATCTGGCACCCCAACTGGGACTAGAACCTGGGGTGCCAGTGCTGCAGGCAGAAGATTAGCCTAGTGAGCTGCTGTGCCAGCCTTAGGATCAATTTTCTGAGTCCCATTTCTTGCATTTCTTCTATCTCATTGTCTTCATAATCTAGCATTGAAGTGCTGTGTTTTTTGGGAGCGTCATGTTGTCTCCTTATTCTTGTTTCTTGGATTGTTGCATTTGTTGTTTGGCATTTGTGGAGATACCCGTCGGTTTCTTCTTTTTTCCCCTGCTGTGGTGGCTTTTATCCTTGTACTATGACTGTAGATAAGTGGACTGTCTGCTTTCAGTGAATCTCTAGAGGCTTGTGATGGGTGTGGTCAGAGAGCTCTGTTCAGTTCTCCAGGGTTAAGGGCATGTCTAAGGTGACACTCCCAGGTTGGCATGGTAAGTCTTCTCTCTCTTTATTAAATCAGAAGGGAGGTATATTCTGCTCAGCTGAGCTCTTCTCCTCCATGGAGACCAGTGCCTGAGCACTGGCCCCAGTGGGTATAATATTCATCTGCTCTGTCCCAGGGACCACACAAAGGATCTGTGCGGTCCTCAGTGTGAGTTCAGATTCCCCTGCAGTGTCTCTCACCAGGTAACCAGGAACCCCACAGCTTGTGGCGTCTCCCACTGAGACTGCTCAAAGTCCCTCCCACACACCCTCAGGTTTTTTCACAGTCCCTGCTCAGAAGCTTCACACAGTCACAAGCTCCTAGCCCCCTGCTAGTTCTCCCTAACAGAATCAGGAGTCTCCGCTCAGCTGATTGCTGGGTGCAGATATGAGCTGGCACAGTTGTTATATATGTCCAAAATGGTGCCCACTCTATCAGCTTGTCAAACTACACCTTTGTAAAGTGAGCAGAGAGAAACATGTCCATCCTTTTCTTTTTTTCCTCTCTAGTTTGGCTGGAGCATTTTCCCCCATGGGGCTTCAAGCCTCATTCCCTCTAGGCTCTCCCTCTTTTTCACCAGTGGCTTGGGCTACTGCAGTCTCGTCTTACCTCACTTTCCAGTGCTGGTGCGTAGGCTCTCGGCTGTTGGAGTCCTGAGCCATGGGCACCCACCCTCTCCACGTAGGTCCACTTTGTCCCTCCAATTTTGGTAGTTTCCTCTGCCATTTTTTTCCTAACTCTTCCCTGAGACTACACTATCCCCACTTTTTAAAAATTATCTTCTCCTGGGCTAGAGCAGTAAGCTCCCTCCCTACTCCTCCATCTTGGAACCAGTTCCAAAGTTCAGGTTTTTTCACAAGTACAGTGGGCTCTAAAAGAACCTCAGAGGCTCCCCACAACAATTGTTGGCCACCCAGGAAATGGGCAAAATGTGACTGGGCCCCTCGTACCTGAGCGGATTGGACAGAAAGCAAGCAAGGGTTGAGGTCCCTATTCCAAAGGAGGTAGCTGACCTGGGGGACTGGGGAGAGGTGGCCAGAGGACATAGGCTAGCAACTAACCCAGGACAGACAGAACAGCACTCCAGAAGACCACAGGGAGCCCAGGGGAACTCGAGTGAGGGCAATGTGGCAGGTGCACTGGGACAGTTTCCTGAAGGGGTGGGATCTGTGCCTCAGTGACAGGAGGTCTGCGTGCTGTTGGCCTGAGTTCACACAAGCCTCCTGCCCCCACTCCACATCCCCTAATGCGTGATATGCCTGGGGATGTCAAGTTCTCTGTTCCCAGCTTTATCAGCCAGGGTGCAACAGGGGGAGCCTGGAACAGCCAGGGAGGAAGACGGAGCTGGCCCCAAGGCCCACGGCCAGACCACAGCATGACGTGGCTTCACCCTGGTGTCTTCCGTGCAGGGAGAGTAGGGGTGCGGAGGGGAGAGCACCCTGCCCCCACATGAGTGGGCTGCCATGGCAACTGTGATCAGACTCAGGCTTCTACAGACCCAACTGACCTAGACTGCTTCACCTGTTTGTTCTATGATGCCTAGGCATCCCCTGAGAGTGTATGGGGTCCCAGGCGGACCCCCTGCAGCTGCTCAGGATGCACTGTGTGCAGGCAGGTGCAGCCAGTGGGCGCTGCAGGCTCCGTAGAAGACAGAGCAAGCAGCAGCTGCTCTCCTGAGCCCAGCCCTAGGGTGAGCTCTTGCACTTGCCTTGCAGGGCTCCAAGGGTGAGCCGGGGAAAGGAGAGCTGGTGGATTACAATGGCAACATCAGCGAGGCCCTCCAGGTGAGTGGGGTCTCCCAGAGGCAGGAGGGCTGGGGCTGGAGGGGGGGAGGGGGGTGGGTGGAGCTGCTGCTGGCTCTCAGCTCAAGGCAGCTGATGGCCGGGCCCGTGGCCGTGCACCATATCACACTAGATGAGTAGCACCTGCCCTCAGTGACAACCAGAATGCGTCTCCAGATGTGACCAAATGTCCCTGGGAGACAAAATCACCCTTGGTGAAGAGCCACTGGGGAATCTGGGTACATGGATGAGCTCATTTACCACGTATGAAATCTCTTTTGCAGAGGCAGGACTCCTCCCTCACTTTCAGGGCTCTGCATGTTGCCATGTTGTGTCTCTTTAAAGCGAGGTAGCATTGCAACCTTGACAGGGGCTTGTGGGAGCCCAGGAAGGAGCAGGCAGAGTGAGAAGGGCAGAGGGCCGTGTGAGGCCCAAGGGCCTGGAGCCGCCGAGAGCGGACGCTGGCAGTGACTGCAGCTCTGAGCCGGGGAGACGTGGCATGAGGCTTCCCCTTCTCCCAGGCTCCTTGGAGGGCTCCAGCTCCAAGGCATCCAGGCACCTGCCCCGTGGCTCTTGCTTGCCCGCGACTGACTGCGTGGTGTTGGTTGTTTTTTTTTTTTTCCAGGAGATCCGCACATTGGCCTTGATGGTAAGTCCTCCTCCTTCCTCACTCCCAGGGCCCGGGAGGGCAGCGTGGAGGCGAGAACAGGCGCCCTCACCTCCAGAGAGCACACGCGGGGCTGCTGATGAGGGCTGACTGGCAGAGCAGGGCCAGGACTCGCACGGGGTGGCTCTGAGCTGCCCTGGCCTCCGGGCCAGCTCTTCCCCAGGCCTGCCGTGAGCAGTGCTGGCGGCGCTGGGGCTGAGTGCCAACCCCACGCAGCACCGAGGCTGCCTTCTCACCGTTTCCTTTTTCTCATCCTTCAGCTCGTAAAACCCATGCCCCTAAAGCATCCGTAGCAGCATGCACACTTCCCCTTTCCTAGACGCCCGTGTCACGATCGGCTGTTAGAGCCCGGTGCATGCCAAGCTGGGTTTTGTACCTGCGTCTGCCGGCAACGGCTGTCAGTAAGCGGCTGTGGTGAAAGCAGCCCCCACCATGTGTGACCTCCGAGGTGGGGGTGGGGGTGCTGGCTTCCTGCGGCCTCGTGCCCCAGGGCACGCTCAGGGCTGACAAACCCGGAAGCAGACACCGGTGTGTGACACCCCAGTCCCCGGGCAGGCGGTGGGAAGAGGGGTGGAGACACTGCAATGCATTGTTGGGCTAAAACTTCACTGGAAACATTTTTCCTTTAAAATCGACGCAGACCCAGTGAAATGGGCCCATTCCAGGGGCAGAGCTCGGTGAGGGTTGACACACGCATGTGCCACCCATCCCAGTCCCTCCAGAAGGTCCTGTGGTGCACCTTGGGAGTCAGGGTCACACTGAGCCCAAACATGGGCCACCACACGGCACTGCGCCGACTCCGCAGTGTCGTGTTGTGTCCCCATTTCCCTGCCACATAGACACATGGTGCATTCTCCCGTTGATGGACACCCGGGCATTTTTGAGTCACTATCTGGGAAGCTCAGCCTCAATTCTCAGAGCCCCAGGAGCCTCCAGGGCTGGCCCAGGGGGGAAGTGGAGGGCGCAGCTCCTGGGCACGGCTCCCACACCACCCCGGCTCGGCGCTCACCAGCTTGCACTGTGGGGTTTCCCGTCCTGTTTCCTCTGCAAAACAAAAAAGTTTATGCCGCTGAAGAAATATGTGACAACAGCAGACCCCCTTACCCACCCCCCCAAACAGCCACCCCCACCCCGGCCACGGAGTTCTCCCAGGTGTCTCTGCTCTTTCCCCAGGGCCCTCCTGGTCTTCCCGGGCAGATCGGCCCACCCGGAGCTCCAGGAACCCCAGGCCAGAAGGTGAGACCTGCCTAACCCTGAGCACAGGACTCTGGCTGCCCTCCTGCAGCTCCTCCCACCTCCCCAGGATGAACCCCCCCCCGCCCCCCCGCCCCTGCCCTTGCCAGCTGCTGCGCTGGTTTGGGGGCACCCCTGCAGGAACATGGCATCTGAGCCCCTCCCCACTCTCACCCCTCACCCCTACCTCTGCTTTCTCCCTGACCACCCGGCGGCACTGCGGTTTTGCAGACTGTCCTCTACTCTTGAAGCCACCTTCTCTGCAAGTCTCTTTCCCTCTTTCTTACCCTTCCACGCCCAACTCAAAAGCCACCCCCTCCATGAAGCCACCCCTGACCTATCAGGCAGAAGTCACGGCCCTTGGTGCCCTGTTATGCCCTCCCTGACCCAAGAAGGGCATGGGTGGGTGTGCAGATGAAGGAGTGCTCGGTGGGGCACCAGCCGGGGAGCCCGGGCTGTCCAGTGCCAGGTGGGCCATGGGGCAGGTCACCACCCCTGGCAGCTGTGGCCACACATCTCTGTGTGTCAGGGTCCCGATTTGTGAGATAGGAGGGAACCGCACCACCCCCAGGACAGCAGTGAGAGTGGAGCGAGCAAGTGCAGAGGGGGGAGGGTGCAGAGAAGGCTCCTGGTGCATGGCGGCGCTGGGTAGAGATGTATTCTGTATGCTGAGTCCCTGCGCTTGTTCTGACCGCAGGGGGAGATCGGACTGCCGGGCCCTCCGGGACTTGATGGAGAGAAGGTGAGGACGGACATTCCCAGACAAACCTGGGCAGCAGTCTTCACCCGGGGCTGGGAGTCGAGGGGGCAGGAGGGCTGCAGAGCAGGCCCAGCCGTGAGGCCTGGGGCACCTGGGGAAGGGGAGGGGTAGAGGGGGTTCACTCAGCTGCACGGGGAGCAGCAGGTGGGCTGGGCAATGCGGCCCCAGGGAGCCCAGTGTTCTGGGCCCCCCATTCCTTCTCGTTCTCTTTCCTCTCCTCTTTCCCCATTCACACGTCTGAGAGGTGCTGTTGCTGTCTTCTACAGGGACCTCGTGGCAAATCAGGAGACATGGGCCCCCCTGGTCCCCAGGGACCCCCGGGAAAGGATGGACCTCCGGGAACAAAGGGAGACAACGGGCCCCCAGGGAACCCAGGAGAGAAGGGGGAGAAAGGGGAGACGGGCCCGGCAGGCTCACCGGTGAGTGGCATGGCCCCCGACGCGTGCCGCTGGCTCGGCACAGCCCCAGCCAGGATTTGGTTCCCATCAAGCCTCTCTGTGAGGGCCGGGGTCCCACCTCAGGAGACCTGAGTGCTGGCCATGACCTAGGGAAAGTCCCTGGTCCTTGCAGAGTCTGCTGCTTCATCTCTGAAATGAGACGATAATCTCTGGGTACCTTGTGGATTGCTGGGCCTCTTTGGAGAGCATGCGGGGGCCTGGCCCCAGGAGAGGGTGCATATGCAACAGGGGCCTCGGCCCGGCCCACAGGGCAGCTGACTCGCCTCAGGAGCCTTCTCTGGGGCTCCACAGTTTCCCACCTGTGCCCTGGGGGCTGTCCTGGGCACCCTGTCTTGGAGGAGGAAGCCTTAGGTGCATGCACTGTGGGTCGCAGATGCTCAGCAGGTGGCCTTGAGCTCGACTAACAGAGAACTTTGCCGATCTGCAGGGTCTAGACGGCCCCACCGGGGAGAAAGGAGAACCAGGTGACCAGGGGAGGCCTGGAGCAACAGGACCGCCCGGCCCCATCGGGCTCCCGGGATTTACAGTAAGGCGAGAGGGCCAGGCGGCGAGGGCACGCGAGTGGGGGTGCTCCTCCCTGGGGCCACCAGCTGCAGGGTGCCCAGCTGTCCCAAGAGGGAGAGATGTTCCCGGATGAGGCACGGAGGCTTCCTGGCTCGCCGTGCCCCACTGGCCTCCCCTCCCCACCAAGGCTCTGGCTTCTGGAGCCACATTTGTTTTCTGTTCCCTGCAGCCTTAGCGGCTTCCAGGGCCCTTTGCCACATACACCTTGTAGTTTCTGGGGGTCGGGAGCCCGAGCGCAGGGTCTCCGGAGGCAGTAGTCCAGGTGCAGCTGCCCTCTTTCCAGCTCACTGGCTCTCAGCAGAATTCAGTACCTTACCAAGGATGGCCTCCTTCAGCTCCTAAAGACCGCCCACAGTTCCCTGCCAGGTGGCCCTCTCCCTGCTGGGCAGATGGCATGACAGCAGCCAAGGTCAGGGCCAGCGGGGCTCCCTCCAGTGGCCAGTGCTAGCAGGGCAGACCCAGTGTGTGTAACATTTGTGACGTTTCAACCTGTGATGTTTTCTGTGTAACATTTGTGTGCTGTAATCTAGCACACTCAAGGGGGTGGCACACCATCACCTTTGCCAGACGCCCAGTTTGTGGCTTGGAAACAAATCACAGGTCCACCCTAGGGTCTGTCCACTGCAGGGTCCACACTGAGCGCCAGCCTGTCCCCACACAGGCTGCAGCCTCAGTTCCTGGGAGGCAGTGCTCCGTCGCAGCACCTGCACTCTGTCTTCTGTCCTACAGGCCGACTGCACCTGCATCTTCAGGGGTGTCCCCTGCTGGCACTTCGATAGCAGCATCCCAATCTGATGAGTTTGTCACAGATGTGAGGTGTGTCTGTGCCCAGGCTCCCCCACTGCTGGCAGTCACAGTGCACTGTTTTGTGTCCACAGGGAGAGAAAGGACAAGCCGGGGAGAAGGGTGACCCGGGAGCAGAGGTAGGCTGCACCTGCTCTTCCTGTTGTGTCCTGAGAGATTATTTGACAGCGGTTTTGTCTGAAGTCAGTCATTCCAGAGCCCAGCGTTTCTGTGCCCTGGAAGATGGATCTCTCCCTCTCTGTCCCCCTCTCTCCTCCTCCCTCTCCCCCTTTCAAATTAAGTTTTCAAGCGTTCCCCCTGGGGCTAGTGTTGTGGTGCACAGGTTAAGCCAACCCCTGCAATGCCAGCATCCCTTATCAGAGCATGGGTTGCAGTCCTGGCTGCTCCACTTCTGGTCCAGCTCTCTGCTAATGAGCTTGGGAAAGCAGCCAAGGGTGGCCCAAGTGCTTGGGCCTCTACCGTCCATGTGGGAGACTAGAGTCAAGTTCCAGGCTCCTGGCTTTGGCCTGGCCCAGCTCCGGCTGTTGCTGCCAGAGTGAACCAGCAGACGGAAGATCTCTGTCTCTGTCTCTCCCTCTTGCTCTGTAACTCTGGGAGAAACATTTTCTTAAAAAGATGATTTAACTTCCAAAGTATTTAAAGTAAAAATTGAAGACAGCCTACATTTTACCAAGAAGAAAAGGGTGAAATGCTGTATGGTAATAACACTCGCAGTGGTCACCATGTTTGAGAGCTCTCCTTGTGCCGAGTGCTGCTGCAAGCCCTGGCTGCATAGTGACTCATCTTTCTTTCTTTCTTTTAAATGGTTTGTTTGTTTATTTCAAAGTCAGAGTTACACAGAGAAAGAAGGAGAGAGAGAGAGAGAGAGAGAGAGAGAGAGAGAGAGAGAGGTCTTCTATCTGCTGGTTTACTCCCCAGTTGGTCACAATGGCTGGAGCTGCACCAATCCGGAGCCAGGAGCGTCTTCTGGGTCTCCCACGTGGGTACTGTTTTCCCAGGCCCATACAGAGCAGAGAGCTGGATCAGAAGTGGAGCAGGCAGGGTTCGAATCAGCCCCCACATGGAATGCCCGCACTGCAGACCGGGGCTTTAGCCCACTGTGCCACAGTGTCCGCCCCATAGTAGCTCAGGCTACTTTACAAGGAGGCTTGTGGAGAATGTGCAGGAAGGGAAAATGGGTCTCATGCTCAGTGAAAAACCCCAGGAGACCAGATTGGCTTTGTAGGCATATATTTGTGTGTATGTGTTTAAAATCTAAGTGTATACATATTTTCAGCTCTAGTGTATGCATCAGCAAAGAGGGGAAAGAAATAGAGCAACATACAAATATTAGCAGTGCTTCTCAGCTAGGTTCTTTTTAATTTATAAAACACTTTAATGAGCCTGTGTTACTTTTAAGCTTTTTCTTTGCTACATTATGGTATTGGTCACATTGGCTGTTTGGGGGAGTATGTATGCTTTTGCAAATGTCAGCCTGTGCATGACCATGACCACGACCCCCCCCCATCTGTGCACCATTCATTTAGGTAATAACTTAAGAAGCAGTGGATTTGCTTTCAGGAAAACAGTTTCCAGAAGCAGCTCCAGGGAGCACTGGGGGCCACTGTGCTGCCCAGTGCCCCTCTCCCCAGCCACAGTGAAGGCAACGTAGCCCTGGGGCAGTGGGAGGAGCAGGTGCGGCCACTGTGCACGTGTGCATGTCCGTCTTCGTCAGAGACTGACCCTGACGGGCACCCTGCTCCGCGCGAGAGAGGATGGCCTGGAGCTCCTGCCCTTGAGGGAAATGGAGGCCAGCAGTCCCCATGCTGTCTGTCCCAAACCTGGGGGCACATGAGGAAAGTGCCCCAGAACCAGCCCAGCCTCCTCCCACTCCAGATAACCAGTGTCCAAACCCAGGGTCTCAAGCATATATGGCTGCCAAGACCAGGCACGCAACCACTGAGTCTGAGACACAGGGAGTGGGGGAGACCAGGGTGCACCAAGACTTCCTGCCCCACCCATGGTAGACAGCACTCATTCCTCTGCAGACATGAACAGGGCCCAGCACCACTTGAGTTTCTGGTTCTGTTCTGGAAGAGCCCCAGGTTTCCTGGCAATGTTTGCACCGGACACTATGCAAGCCAGTGGGTGCCACATGTTTCTAAGCTGTTCTAGACCTTCTGTGCCAGGCAGAAGGGCGAGACCCTGGCTGTGTCGGAGAGAGGCACGGCTGGAGTGTGACAGGGCTCCCTTTTGCCTTCTAGGTTCCTGGGCCACCAGGGCCAGAGGGGCCCCCGGGACCTCCGGTAAGTTCAGAGGGCTTGCTGGCTCTTGGGTCCACTATTGCTGGGCAGCTAACCTGTCCTCCCTGGGGTGGTCACTGGGCCCCACCCCCGTCCCTCCCAGGTTGAGCTCACAGCCCCACAGGGCCACCAAGGCATCCGATGCTCCAGGGACAGCTGACCGCCTGGCAGTGCCAGGCTCACTTCATCCCTGAGCTCTGTCCAGAGATTTAACCCTTTGTCACAAGACCTCTGCTCCTCCTCTCCCTCCTGCCTGCACTCAGCCAGCATAAGACCAGGCTTAAAACAGAAAGTGACCCTTAATGGAACCCCAGAACCCCCAAAGCTCCCAAGCCCACAAATGCTGTCTGCACAGCTCACGTCCCCATGGCCCTGGGCAATCCCTGCTGTCACTGGAAGGATACTGGTGGCAGCCAGCACTTACTACGTGCCCGCCACGATTCTAAGTACTCTGCAAATACCAGTTCATCTAACGTTCGCTATATTTCTCGAATCTGCCTTTCCTGACCCCTCCCTAGCATTCCCTCTGCCTCAGGGGCTTGGACCCCAAGCACTAGCTCCTCTGTGCACCAGCCTGTGGACCAGACTAGTAACTGGAAATGCAGTTCTAACACAAATGCCTTGTTTTGACTCCAAATGCAGGGGCTTCAAGGTGTTCCTGGACCAAAGGTAAGAGGAGATCATGTGACCGGGGCTGGGCCAGGGGTGGGAGAGGGGCTGCGTCTGTAACAGTGGCAAAGAGGGGCAGTGCTTCAGAGGCCCGGCTGACCCTCTCCCCAAATGGAGTCCTGGGAGATCCAGCCCGGGGTGGGGGGTGCAGTCACAGCAAGAAGGGACCCCAGGGTCCCCTTAACACTCACCACTGACACCTGGAATGCCCCACAATGTGACAAGTGAGATTCTTAGCAAGTGGTGGAGTCCCTTGGCCACCTCCCTGCCCCAGACCCCTGCCTCACTCACCCTGAGGTGCAGGGGGAGGTGGCTGAGGATGTGAACCCTGCCCACATCCAAGGCCACTGCATGGTGGCTGGGCTCTCCCCATCTCCTCCTCACATTCCGGTTAGGCCAGGAACTGGAGGCTGCTGTGACCCTGTCCTTGCCTCCTGCCCTGGGCAGATCCCTGTGCCCCCAGCTCCCAGGGGCCCCCGGTCTCTTCAGCTGGATGTACCCCATCCCCAAGCCTGGAGCCCTGGGCTCACTTCTGCTGCGGTGGGTCCCTTAAGAGCTGGAGGAGAATTTTGCAGCCCAAGTCATCAGGGCCTCAGTATGCTCTCCTGAGCCCTGGGAGCTCTGGGGGTGACAATTCCTGTACCTGCCAGCAGACCCTGCACGGCCCCAGTTGTTTTAGCCCCTCTCTACCTGTCCCATTTCCCTCTGGGGGCCTCAAAGTTACCGCAGGGACACAGGGGACACAAATGAAGGGAGTGACAGGCTAAGAACTTGGCGATTCTTGGTGTCCCCAACCAGCCACCTCCAGCCCTCCCCTCTGCACACCACAGCCCTGCACCCAGGCCTCCAGAGTGCAGGGATGAGGTGCCCGGGACACGCCCTGCTCTGATCTCCTCCCTTTCCTCCAGGGAGAAGCAGGACTGGACGGAGCAAAAGGAGAGAAGGGCGTCCAGGGAGAGAAAGGAGACCGGGGGCCTCTGGGACTGCCTGTGAGTATCTTGGACCCAGCGGGGGGCCTTCGCGGGACCAGGGGTTCTGATCCTCTCCTCGGGGGCTCTTCTGGGCCCAGCCCTGACCTGGGTGTCAAGGAATGGGAAGTTGGGCAAGACAGGGCCCACCCCAAGGAGCTGACGGCAGAACTTCTGGCCCTGGACATACCCGATCTCAGGGCAAGCAAGTCTGCCCCCACAGGGGCCAGGCATGGGGGGTGTGGGGGCTGGGGAACAATGGGATTGTGGGTATTCCCCACCTCTCTCCTGCTCTCCCAGAGGGGCCCCAAGAGAACCTCTTATCTCCTTGCCTTTTAAGCTCGGGCCACAGCAGAGAAACCCAACTGTGTGGCCCCCGCAGGTTAAGGTCACATGTGGTCTGCAGTTCTGTGACCTCAGCCAGCCAGGTTGGAGGCATCCATGTTCCCAGAGGTGGGGCTCAGCTGAGCTTTGTCCCCTGCCCCCGGAGGCCCCTAGTCTCTTCTGCTGGACACCTCCCACCTCCAAGCCTGGGGCCCTGTGCTCCACTCCCTCACTGCTGCCGAGGTGGGCCCCTTTGGTGCAGGAAGTCCCGGAGAGGGAAGGGGGTTACCTGAGGTCACGTATGAAGCTGGCAGCCGGGCCGGGCCAGAAGCTAGCTCCTCCACGGAGGCCACCGGGTGAAGAGTCCCTTCCAGCTACTCGGACGTCTTGTGTCACCAGCTCAAGGCCATAGCTGTAGGGAGCAAGCAGACAAGGGGAGGCCCTACTCTCTGAGCTTGGCAGAGGCTGACCTGGTCCATAGAATCCCAGAAACTGAACAGCTGAAGGTACGACTACGGCCTCACCAGAGCACCGAATGTAGGGATGTTTCCTAGCTACAGCGAGCTCACTTGACAGACGGCAGGACCCTGATGAGTTTAGCAGGCATTTTCCCCTGTCTTGAGCTGTGTCCGGAAGGACTAACACTCCTCCCTGGTGAAGAGCTGCTGGGCCTACTTAACCCCAAGTCTCTCCTGTGAGGCCCCGGCAGCCCCAGTGCACACTGGAGAATTCTGCATTTTGGCACAAACCAGTAACGTAAGCCAGCAGCGTTGCAGGAAAGGTGAAGTTCCTGGTTGTTGACAGAGGCATGGGTGTTTTTCCTTAGCTTCAGAAAATCATGAACAGGCATGTCCACAGAAGGCAGCGCCGATGAACTTCAGGGGGCCAGGGGCCCTAGACTGTGTGCTCCTTCTCAAAGGCAGCCGCCCCTTAGCTCAACTGGCTATGGTCTTGGAAGAACAAGGGTCCAGTATTTCTGCATCTTTCAATTATTCAGAGGAAGCTGGGCACCTGGCACTTGGTGTGAACCCTCCTCACTTTCTAATATTAGATCAAAACTATTTGCCATACTGCAGACCACACACAGCATGTCAGTGGCCCACACAGGCCTGAGAGCCCCCAGCTCACGCCCTCCACTCCAGACCGCAGCGTGGATGCTGCACAGACATAAGTGGTGTCGAGCCACCGTTCTGTTTCCAGGCTTCTCCTGCATGCTCTAGTCCACGTGGTAGAGCCCTGTTTTCCGATCCCACTGAGTTTCTCCTATTTGCCCTACAGACGTGGTTCTCAGTGCTGGCTGCATGCTGGGATCCTCCGGGAACTTTCCAAAAGACGTTCGAGGAAAGTGGGCTGAACCAATGAGTTTACTTTGGGGCGCCAGTTTTTTGAAATCCATGCATGGCGTTGTCCTAGTACTCATTTTGCTTGAACTGCTCACAGGCCCCTGTGTTTCCACTTGGGCCCTAATCTTGGACACTCCAGCTGAAGCAGCCCAGGAGACACTAGGGTGCAGCCAGCATTAAGACCCACGGCTCCCTCTCCTGGTCAGTCAAGGTCGGCCCAGGAACTATCAAGGCCTTGTAGAACGGTGCTGCCCACACCGCCTCCCGGGCAGAAGCACCTCCCTTTTCTGGCGTGTTTCCCCACCTTCAACACCTGAGACTGCGGCTCAGTTGAAGCAGTTTTCAAGAGCTCCATCCTCACTGGCTTGAGCCTCTGCCGCTGCCTCCCCCTGGTTTGTCACATTGGAATCTTAATTTCCCCGTGGTCTTCCTAGAGGGGTTGCAGGGACAGCTTTGTAAGCCAGGATAGGAGCCAGAGTCCATTCCCACTGCGAACGCAACACGCAGCAAGGAGTGAGGACGCAAATGGGTCTCGAGAGTTTCCCACCCACCTGGCCGTCTGCTCTGGAGCAAGGTGGCCTGAGCGGGTCCCGGTGGGCCGTCTGCAAAGCCTCTTTCCACGGGAGCCCTTGTGAGCGGCAAGGGAAGGGCCGAGTGGGGCCGAGCTCTGTGTGCTCAAGTACAGGGCAATGCAGGCTCTTAGTCAGGGGCTTCTCCTCCCACCTGCTCGCATAGGCACGGGCCAGCTTCCACCCAGGTAGCGGAACCCGGAGCTGTAACACGGGTTACCCTCAGAGGTGCAGACATGGCCTGGTCTCACCCAGGGCCCGTCCATGTAAGCACCACCCAGAAGAGCCCAGCTCTGATCTCAGACGTCTGTCCAGGAACTCCTCTGTGTCCCTTTCCCCAGGCGTGGAAGCCCCTGGCGGGGGCGTGGGAGATGCTTCAAGGAGGACAAAGCAGAACAGGGATGGAGGGGCGTGGAGGGTCAGAACAGCCGTCTGCTCCGGGCTCGGCGTGCCCCGTGGCGGCCCTACCTGCGGTGTCTCCGTGTCCTCGTCGGTGTCCCTGTCCTCCAAGCTTGTTCCTCCGTGGTGTTTGGTGGCCGGCGTTTGTGTCTGTCCAGAGTCACTGCTTTACTCACCTCTTCCCTCCTGTTCTTCCCTTTCTCTCCCTCCCGTGCCTCCCTCCCCCCTTCTTTTGGTCACACTGTGCCCTTCGTCCAGGGAGCGTCAGGTTTGGACGGCAGGCCTGGGCCACCGGTGAGTGTCGCTTCTCCATCACCCCCGCCCCTCCCCCGCCTGTGGTCCCTCTTGTCTTCCCGCTGTGGCCTCGTTTTCCCCTTGAGTCTGGCCTTGTCCCACCGACCTCAGGAGGGTTCCCATGCTCCGCTCGGTGTCTGTGGCACACAGCTGGGGGCCTCAGACCTGCCAGGGCTAGCAGGGAGGCATTGCAACAGCTCTGCCCCAGATTCCCAATGCTGCGTCCAGCCCGGGACCACAAAGCATCCCCAGCAAACACAACAGTGTCTATATGTGCCATCACGCTGTGTCATCTCCATGCTGTGAGCTCTGTCCATCTCCCGTCTGCCCACAAGGCCTGTCCACACAGAATGGTGTGTATGGGGTGGGACAGCAATGAAGGGTGAGAGCAGGTGCAGCATGGAGGCACCCCGAGGTCAGCCCCAGTGCAGTGCCCCGCCTTCACTGTCTGTGGCACCACAGTGCCCACAGCCCACCACAAGCCACGCCAGCCTGGGGAGGACATCCCCCTTGCCACCTCCCCTCACCCCTTGCATGGGACCAGCAGAGCAGAGGGGGCCTGCCCAGGTGCAGGGTCACCTTCTATCAGGGGCCAAGAGGCTGGGCTCTCCTGTTCAGGAGCCACCAGCGGAGCTCAGCAGGTGCTCCCCGCCCCTCCCTCCAGCAAGGCCAGCTGTACCCTGCGGGGTGCTACCAGGGCCACGTCTGCCCAAGGTCCTCATGAGCCGGCCAGAGTGACCCTGCAGGGAGACGAGGGCCTGCAGACGGAGAGGAGGGATGTGTTGAAGTCCAGCCCTGGTGGGAGGGTGCCCAGCCGATTCCAGGGGAAGCCTGGGGCTGCTGGAGGACCAGGAGTGACCCCTCAGGGCCTCATGCTCTTGAATGCCCTCAAGAAGGGGAGGTGAGGCTTGCCCAAGGTGACCTCCTTTCAGAGCCCCTTCCTCCGGGGGTCAGTGGGGTCAGCACCATAGACTTTCGCACACTGAGAACGCACCCTGATTTTCCAGGCATTCTATGGCTTTGCGCCTCCACCCACAGTGCCTCCTTTCCTGTCGTCCCCTCACCTGGCGCACCTGTCTCAGGAGCTGGGTCAGTGGCTGGCATCAGCGAGCACGACTTTCCTCCTAACTGCCCACCTCATCCGTCTTGGGCAAGAGGGGAGCAGTGCGAACTCACGTACTCTGTTCCCTTGGACTTGAGACCTCATTTTTCTCAAAAACTCCATATCATAAACAAAGAAAAATACAGGGACAACGTTGTGCCCTGCTAACGTCATTAGCATTTCCAGGGCACTTCCTGGGTGTCAGGTGCAGCACCAGATGCAGCCAGGCCTTAACCCTGGCACTGGCTGAGGGGGCAGGTGCTCACGCTCCCAGGCTGATGGCACAGATGGGGAAACCGGCACTCAGGCTGAGCAACTTCCCGGCTATCCAGGGGCCTCTGGGGCCGGGCTAAGGCCAGCCGGTGACTCGGGAGCTCTGCTCTGCCCCGTCCCCTGGCCCGGCCTGTCCCTGCCTCTGCGCTGCTGCTAGCGCCGCGATACTGCTTCCCTCCTCCCCTCGCGGTTGCCAGGGGCACCTGCACACCCCCTTGCCTTCTGTTTCCATGGGAAGTAAACGCGCACTTAGCTGCCTGTCACCATTGCCATTGGAGCCCCGCGGCCCAAGCCCACACTCCACATTGTCGTCTGAGCAATAGGGAAGTGTAGCTGGGCTGCACACAGGGAGCTGGGGAGATGCTGGGTGACATCATGGCAAGCCCTGCTCTGTCTCCAGGCACCGCAGCTCTGAGGGCTGTAGCCCCTGGCCCTCCCACAGCCCTGCATAGGTCAGCTCACCACGCACCTCACCGCCAAGCCAGCGTGGTGTGACACCTGAGGCATGCTAATCCACTCCTACCTAGGAGTGGACCCGAGGCCCGCGGCCAGGGTCTGCAGTGGGGTGGGCGGCAGCTGGAGGACCTCCCGCGTCTGCCTCTGTGTGTGCACCCCCATCACTCTCTGTGGCATGAAGACCCTCCCGCTGCATGTGGAGCTGCGACAGCCAAGGGGATGCTGGTCCGACCCCTGGGAGGGGGGTCGCCTCCCTCCCAGGTGCTTCTGGGAGCAAACTAATCAACGGTCCTTCTGCTGTTTTCAGCCTTGGCGAGCTCGGCTGTGATGCAAAAGGGTTTCGCTCCAGGAATCTGGCTCTGAGGCGGGGAGAGGGGGCACTGTCTCCCCTGAGGCCCCCAAATCCAGAGGGATCATGGTCCAGACGAGCCTGGCCTCGCCAACCCTGAAAACTGGGTCTGGCTCCTTGCTCACAGCCAGGCACTGGGTGGGGCTCCTGGGGTGCGGGGACCCTCACCTCTGCTTTCTCTCACCTCTCCAGGGCACTCCAGGACCAATTGGAGTTCCAGGCCCGGCGGGACCAAAGGGCGAGAGGGTGAGCACTCCACGAGGAGGGAGGGGCAGGCCAGCCCCCACAGCCCTGGTGCCTGGGACCTGACAGGGTCACTGCTTCAGCCCCAGGAGGCTCAGCCCTTCCCCCTTCCCCGGTCATCCTCACAGCAGCCTGGAGGAGCCGGCTCTGCGGGCACACTCATGGCGTGCCTGTGAGTGGACAGACATGGGGAGGCAGACAGCTCCCTCCATCTGGGCTCCAGCCCCAGCCTCCCTGACATACCAGCTAGCATGGCCCCAGGCGCCACTGTCCCCGTGCACACCTAAACCCTGTAATGACTTGGGGCCTCTGCATGGAACAGAGGGCAGGGGGTGTTCATGAAATCCCCGGGGGACATCCAGAAGTCAGGAGGCTGGAGAGCTGGACCTGGCTCCCAGTCAAATGATTCTCCAGGCTTGGGCCCAAGCCCCAGTGGAGGCGGCAGGGGTGAGGGTGAGGGTGGAAGGACCAGGCCCACTGGTGGGGAGAGCTTTCCACGTGGGCCCCTCCCAGCCAGCCTCAGGGCTTCTCAGGGCTCAGATCGGCTCAAGGCAGCTCGGACACGGCCCTGGGTGCACAAGCAGCCCCCTCTTTCCCTCCCTCCACCCACCTTGCTGCCAGGAGAAGGGCGGGTGGGGAAATCGGACTCCCTGCCTGCTTTCCCTGTCCCTGCCCGTGTCCTGCGCCATCTGAGCCTGCTTCAGAGTGCTGCCTCAGGGAGAGGCTCCTGCAGCCCTCCCCAGCCTGGAGTCCACAGGGCCCCTGCTTCCTGCACAGCTCTGGGACCTGGCCAGAGCTGCTGTGTGGGTTTCACAGCAGAACAGAAAGCGGGCATGGATGTGGCTGTGGCAGCCATGCAGGGAGGACCTATGGTTCCCTTCTCTCGTTTCAGGGCAGCAAAGGAGACCCTGGGGTGACAGGACCAACAGGAGCAGCAGGACTTCCTGTGAGTCTCATGGGATGGGTGGGTTCTCTCTGCCCACCTCCCCAACCCCCCCACCAGCAATGCGGTCAGAACAGAACTCCCAGAACCTTAAGCCAAACCCTGGGCCAAAGGGCAATTCTCATTTCTGTGACAAAGGAAGCTGCACGAGGCCACTGGTGATGGCCTAGAAACCCCTGCAGGGCCCTGATAAGGAGATGCCACTGGACGGGGTATAACAGAAGGTCCTAGTCCCTTCCCTTGCAAGCTCTGCTGGGTGCAGGTGAGTGGGCCCAGCCCCAGTCCTCCAGGAGGCACAAAGTCAACTCCAGATCTCCCGGATACAAGAAGGAGCGGGCCCAGGAGCACAGCAGCTTGCCCCAGGGAGCTGGACCTTGGAGAGCTGGACTTACTTGGCTTTGCATCTGCAACCTCTTTTCCCGTTGACTTGTTTTCCAAGTTGACTGGCTGCGTGCGAGAGCCTGGAGCTCCGTTCCTGGCCGTCTTGTAGGTCATCCACACAGGTTAGCAGTCATGTGTCCTGGCTGGAGAGCAGATGGCAGCTAGCACCTTGAAGAGGCTCTGAGGAGCTGTTGAGTCATTTGTCTGGCAAGCACCTAGCAGGACAGCCATGGGGACACCCATCTGCCCTGAGCGCCCCATGCTGCCCGACCAGGTCCTCAGAACCCCACCACCACCACCCCGGATGACCACCACTCACACTGGGACAGGGGCTGTCGGGCGAGAAATCCCCTACGGCACTCTTGGCTTTGCCCAGGACTCCTCGTCTACCGCAAGGTCAAGTTCCTTGAGCGCCGTGTTGCACTGCCCCCCTCTTGTAGAATAGGAGCACTTCACCGTGTCCCCAGGGAAGAGCTTTACGAGCCCGAGCAGCCATCCCAGGTCTCCTCACGTGGCCTCCTGCCTCTGATTTATTGCAGGGCTTACACGGACCACCCGGGGACAAAGGAAGCCGGGTGAGGCTGAGCCCTCGCCGTGGGCTCTGGTGACTGACGTCTTCATGGAGGGGTGGAATGACCAACTGGGGACTCCTGATGCAATATGGAAAATGCAGTTGTCCCTGATAAATCACGCTCAGTTGAAAGGCCTTCAGTGAGGGCTCAGTGTGTGGCATGCAGAGATCCTGGGGCCTACGCCTGACACCGAGGCATGTAATTTTTTTCCTTATGACCAGGGGACACTAAATCCCATGGTGGCCGTCAGGTTCACACTGCCATCCAGTCACGGGAGCCTCGTGTGCGGCTGTGTGTTGCCCTGATAACACACCCCTAAATGGCGTTTTAGTGAGAGACATTCTCGCCACTGAGACTTGTTTTTTCCAGGCATTCCAGGCTACCCGGGAGAGAGAAAATAAATTCCAGTTCTGAGAACAAGGAGACAGCTGTTGTAAGCAGCCAAGCCTTAAAAAAATATATATATTACTGCCGCTGTTTCTCTTGGAGAGTCAGCAGGACTGAGACGAATGGTGCCTGCGGTGGCCTCTCGTTCTCCCTTTGGTTTCCACAGCTTTCCTGGGACATGTTTACCCAAGGTCTACAGCACCCAGGCCACGTGGTGGTATTGCACCTGGCCACCAGGGGGCCTTTTGGCTCCCTTCTGGAATGCCTCACCTGCTGCTCCCGCACAGCGGCTCTCGGGGTGGTGCAGGTCCCCAGAGGCCCCACTAGTGGGTCCTAAAATCCCAGGATCTTAGAGGAGGAGAGGGAGGAACAGGTGGAGAGGCAAAGGCCCAGAACACTGAGGAAACATGCTGAGGGCCCACGGAGAGCTGGCGGCAGAGCTGGTGGCTTCTGATCTTGGAACATGACTCCGAAGTGCCAGAATCAGTGTATTTGCATCCGGCACCAGGTAACCCCATTGCCTTCAGTTTACAGTGTATTGATCAAACCTTTCTATGTCCTCAAATACTCCTCGTTGGCAGCGGATCAAAAGCAATGCAGTTTTTCCCACAAATTCTGTAAATAAGGAGGCAGGCAGAGCTACCCCACCAGGTTGTCCATAGGAAGACCAGGTCCAGAAGCCACCAGAACAGACAGCTACTTCCGGACCCACGGCCAGCCTTTCAAGGCAGGCTGGGAAGCCACTTTTCCGGGGGCGGCGGGGGGGGAGGCATCAAATCAAAAACTCAGGACTCTGAAAAATTTGGTCATTCCACCTCTCTGTTGGTACACTAACCTGCTCTCCAACTAATTCCTAAAACGTTCTGGCTTTCTTTATCCTGTTCCATTAATATTCTCTAAACCTATTTCTGAAGAGGCTTTCAGCTGGCTGGAGACACCAAGTCACTTGAAGGCCACACACGCGGCCCTTCAAGTGGTGGTGCAGGTGCTGCCATGGAGGTGGAGGCAGGCGCAGTGCTCCTGTCACAGCCGGAAGGGCGGGCTGTGGCTGGCGGCTCAGATACCGCGGGAGTCAAGGTCGCCGAGCGAGCCACTGATGCCCAGGAGTCAGAGCGTTTCACATACTTTCCCCCATCCCACAGATAAAGGACAGACATGAAAGGACTTCAGAAGGTTCATGGAAAATGCAATTAAAAGATAATTTATTTTGGTGCAAAAACTATTTTATGGCTATGCCTAGTGTTTTCATAATATACATTTTCCCAGGTGAGCGTTTGGCACAGGAATTAAGACACTGGTTGGGCTGCCTGCATCTCGCGTCAGAGCCAGGGTCCAACACTGCTCCCAATTCCAGCTTCCTGTTCACCAAGGCCTCCGGAGGCAGCAGATGAGGGCTCAGGTGGGTGCTCCCTGCCACCCACAAGGGAGGCCTGGACTGAGTTTCTGGCTCGTGGCTTTCGCCTGGCCCAGCCCTGATTGTTTGGGGCATTTGGGGAATGAACCAGTGGATGGGAATGCTTGCTTGCTCTGCCTTCCAAATAAAATATATTTTTTAAAAAATTAAATTCAAAAATACACATTTTCCATGGACTTCTGGGGAGGTTAGAGTTACTTTTTAAAAAGATGTATTTAGTTATTTGAAAGAGTTAGAGAGAGAAAGAGAGAATCTTCCATTTGCTGGTTTACTCCCCAAGTGGCCAAAACAGCCGTGGCTGAGCAAGGCTGAAGCCAGGAGCTAGGAGCTTCTTCTGGATCTCTCACGTGGGTGGCAGGGGCCCAGGCACTTGGGCCATCTCCCGCTGCTTTTCCCAGGCCATCAGCAGGGAGCTAGATTGGAAATGGAGCAGCCGGGGCACAGACTGGCACCATATGGGATGCTGGCATCGTGGGAGGCTGCTTCTCCCACTGTGCCACGAGCCCGGCCCTGGTCTTGTTAGTTTTGTTCACATGCAATCCTAGCACATTGTGATGGGGAAGCAGCCTTCCCACTTCCTCATCCTTCCTTTGTGGCTGGAGCCCACCAGCTCCTCTCTCCCAGGTCCCTGATCTTTGTGGAGCAGCTTCATTGGCACCTAGTGGGGGTCAGGTTCAGACAGCACGGGGCTTCCGAGTGGACAGCCGGCTCACTCCAGAGAGCGGGTTTCTGAGTGAAGGAGCAGGTGTTCCCGCGTTCCAGAGACTGGCCTCTCAGGGTGCCGGGGCCTCTCCGCTCCCCTCCTCGGTCAGACCTCTTATACGCCAGCCCGCGCGGCCCTTTTGGAGGGGATCCGAAACAAGGAACAGCCTGGGCACAGCCAGCACTTGCTCTGCTCTACACAGTTCTTGGCTAATTCATGACAGAGCTCAGACCCTGGTCAGGATAAAATGCCAGAGAGCTAAGGCTGTCCCCTGGGAAGGTGAAGCCCCACCCCGTGTGGGTTCCGGAGGGCGACTGCCCGTCCAGCTACCCCCAGACTCTGCCCCATCCTGCAGGGGACCCCATCGGGGGTTTGCTCTATCTCACGGTGAACCAAAACCACCCTGAAAGGTGTGTCTCCCCATGTCCACTGCAGGATGGGCGGGAGCCTCTTCGCTGCCCAGAGCCCAAATCGGGGACCTTGCTAAGGAGACATGAGTGCAAAGAACGCTCTGCTCTGGTAGCTAAAGGCGATCCGCATTGTCTCAGAGGAACTCTGTGAATTTGGCCCAGGAACTAAACGTTGTAGGACTTAGGAATCAATCAAAAAAAACAAGTGGGGTGAATCTAACAATGCAGTCATCAGGAAGAGTAGGGGCTCCCCAGGAGCCACCTACAAGCCGGCAATTGACAAGGCCTGCGCCTGCTGTGAGGTCACCTGTCCCTGCCTGAGCCACCTGCCTGGGCAGTGCACGCGTGCCTGCACATGTCCTGCTGGCCTGCGTCGCCTTGTCTCCTCGCCCCTCCCCACAGTCGCTTCTGTCCGCAGCCTGCCTCCCCCTTCCTTTCCTCCTCCTACCTTTCTCCCCACTGGCTGTACTATAAAAATCCTCTGCCTCTCCCATCCCGTTCCCCTCTGCAAGCTTCCAGTGTATTTCCTCCAAAATCAACTGTCTACACTTAATCCTATCTTTAAAGGGCCCTCTGCCCTGGACTTTTCTTGCTCCACTCCCCCTACTTGCCATGTGCCCCCTCTGCAGGGCCTCTTCCATGTCACTCCCTGGGCGTGGGGAGCAGTGAAGACGTGGATACAGCCACAGCTCCAAGGCCTTTGGGAGCACCTGACTGAAGTGATTGCTCACACCCACCTAACACGACGCCTGTGGTTAAATGGCCACAGTGAGAGCCTGGCACACGCCCACGCCCCTGTGCCCACCTCCCTAAACAGGAAGCTCTGCTCATCATGCAGAGAGCATGAGGGGCCACACGTGCCCATTCAAATAGCCAACAGTGGTTCTGCTGCCCCACCTCATGATGAACTCACTGGCAGACATGTCTTTTCCTAAAGATTTATTTTATTTTCAGAGTTGGGGCCGGCACTGTGGCACAGCGGGTAAAGCCACCACCTGCAGTGCCAGCTTCCCATATGGGTGCCAGTTTGAGTCCCGGCTGCTCAACTTCCGATCCAGCTCTCTGCTATGGCCTGGGAAAGCAGTACAAGATGGCTCAAGTCCTTGGGCCCCTGCACCCGCGTGGGAGACCTGGAAGAAGCTCCTGGCTCCTGTATTCAGATCGGTGCAGCTCCATCCGTTGCAGCCATTTGGGGAGTGAACCATCGGATGGAAGACCTCTCTCTCTCTCTCTGCCTCTCCTCTCTCTGTATAACTCTTTCAAATAAATAATAAATAAATCTTTTTAAAACATAAAAAAGAGTTATAGAGAAAGAGGGAGAGACAGAGATCTTCGGTCCACTGGGTCACCCCCAGATGGCCATAACGGCCAAGGCTGAGCCAGGCTGAAGCCAGGAGCCAGGAGCTTCACGTGGGTCTCCAAGCCTTTGTGTGACCAGTATGCGTCAAGATCTTGTCACCCTAAGGAACACTGTGGACGTCCCCCAAGCATTAGCTAATTGGCCTGCCAGAGAGAAGAGTGCCCAGGAAGACGCCCTCTGCGCACACTGGCCCCTTTCTAGAAAGAAAACACAGCATATGAAAACCCAAATCGAAATTCACTGCAGAGGTGAATTCGCTTCTAAGAATTCTCCATAGCCTTTCTTTAAGTAGACGCTGACAAAAACAAAATCAGGTTCAATTTTGAAGGATGACTTGTTTTTTAAAGCTTTATTTATTTGAAAGGCATAGTTACTGAGAGGGAGGGAGAGGGGAGGGGAGGAGAGGGGAGGATGGGGCGGGGGAGGGGAGGGGGAGCACTTCTATCCACTGGTTCACTCCTCAATTGACTGCAATGGCCAGGGCTGGGAAAGGCTGAAGCCAGGAGCCTCATCCGGGTCTCCCACATGGGTTCAGGGGCCCAAGGAATCGAGCCATTTTCTACCACCTTCCCAAGCACATGAGCTGCATTGGCAGGAGAGTAGCCCAGACTCAAACCAGCACCCACATGGTGGCTCAACCTGCTGCACCACAGCACCAACCCCTAGCAGGATGACATCTGCAGCAGCTTTTCAGAAGCCAATGAGTTCCTGGAACCAACATGTCCATGTCCAAATCGCCATCTATGACCTTGGAATGGATGAACCAGAGCCAAGCATAGACTGCAAGGACCCAGCTAGGAAGGAATGCACATGCACACGTGCACACACTCATGCACATGCGGATACCCACCTGCACAAGCGTGTACATGCATGTGCTCCGGCACGCTGTGCTCACATACACATGTGTGCACACACCTCCGCACTCCAGCCACAATCACCTAACTCCCAAGAAAATATCACAGGGGTGAAAAGCAATTGTGACAAAAGGTTTTCAGGCCCAAGGCTCTCACACATGGACCCTCAGAGAGAAGGCAGGTGGGCCCCTCTCTGTTCGTCACACCCCACCCGAGGCTCAGCATTAGCAAAATGGGCCATGGGTGTCTCCAGGCCACATTCCCCTCCAGCTCCAGCCCTGGCCTCCCACTGCCTCCCAGCCACTGCAGCCAAATTCCCAGGAGCTTGCAGGGGAGGGTACTGACTCCACTCCCAATACCCGCAGTAAGAGAATCTGTTCTTCCCTCTTTACTTCTCTTTTTCTGTCTCTAACCCTAACATGTGAATGAGCCTCAAGTGTTGATGTTGTTGTTTTTTTCTTGGACTAAACCATTGTTTACAGGGGGAGAGGGGGAAGAAAGGCTCTAGAGGGCCTAAAGGGGATAAGGGAGACCAAGGAGCGCCTGGACTAGATGCCCCCTGTCCATTGGTACGTTTCATTTACCACCAGTCTGCTTTCTCCTTGAGGCTTGCAAGTTGGAACAAAGAAGGCAAATAAACCAAGACGAGAACCAAATGGCTACACTGATGCTACCAAAGTCCCCCTGTTCCTTTGAAATTCTGCCTGCTTGGGGGAAGGGGGAGGTTCAACCACAGCTGCAAGTCATTCTGCTCCATCCCTGCCCTTTGAATCCCTCCTCTCTGAAGAGGCAGAACCATTGATGTGTGCAAGTGAGGAAAGCAGAGGAGGCATGGAGTGCTGGAGAAGGCCCCAGCTCTCAGCTCCGGGATGCCTCTGGAAGCCAGGAGAGCATTTGCAAGCCATGGGTTTGCCTTCTTTGTTTCATGGTCACAGCCTTTCAAATTCTCTGAATCCCCACTTGGGCAGGATGCAGGACCCCAGTGTTAGCGTCTGGGGAGGGCCAGAGATGCTCAAAACTGGGCTAGACATGGTGCGCGCCTGCGCAGACATGGCCACACACAGAGTGCGCGCCTGCAGAGCCAGACGCATGGCCAGACATGGCACGTGCTCACAGACATGGCCAGACCCAGCACGTGCCCGCAGAGACACGGCCGTGCACACACACAGGTCAGATCACAGGTCACAGAGAGCGTGCAGGCTGAACTGGAGAGAGGGGCCCCCTGGGATGGAGGCCGGGTCTATAGACGCCTAGAGGGTCCTGCATCCTGGCCAGGGAAGGGTCTGTGCTCCACAGTCGGAGCCGGCCCTGCCCTGACCTCAATAATCATCGTGGTTGGTTTTGTGAACAGGGACACCGAGGTTTTAAAGGAGAGAAGGGGGAGCCAGGGTTACCAGGGCTGGACGGACTGGATGCCCCGTGCCCATTGGTATGGCATCACGCTCCCTCACCTGAATGGCCGGTGTGGGCTTCCCCACGTGTGTGGTTTGCACCTGCGTGCCTCCATGCCCATTGTGCACCCTCCATCAGTGTCCACTCCCTGCTCCTTCACTCTGCAGACCCGACCATCCCCTCCTCCTGGCGAGTGCCCCGGGGCTCCCAGCCGCACTTTCTTGCATGCAGTTTGTTGGGATGTTCTCTTGGCTTCCTCCTGCAGCTGACTGTAAACACAGCACCTCAGTGTCCGCCCTCTTCACCACGCTGAAGCCCGCTCTGGCTGTCTCTAATCCTGTTCTCCCAACTATTGCTAGACTAATCTGCTGCCCCGGATCAAAGTAGCGAGTGGATGCTCCAGACAGGCCCTGGAGCTGGGGCTTCCTTTCCTTCGTGCAATGCAGTTCCTTCGAGATGACTGGCTGTGCATTAGAATGAGATCACAATGAGATGCCTGAGCGCACTCCACCCTCTCCACTACTTCGAGTCTTGGGGGACAGAGATGGCAAAGTTCTAGAACAGAGGTGGAGGAGGGGCTGCTGTGCCTTTTTTTTTTTTTTTTTTTTTTTTTTTTTTTGTGACAGGCAGAGTGGACAGTGAGAGAGAGAGAGACAGAGAGAAAGGTCTTCCTTTGCCGTTGGTTCACCTTCCAATGGCCACCGCGGCCAGCGCGCTGCGGCTGGCACACCACGCTGATCCGATGGCAGGAGCCAGGAGCCAGGTACTTCTCCTGGTCTCCCATGGGGTGCAGGGCCCAAGCACTTGGGCCATCCTCCACTGCACTCCCGGGCCACAGCAGAGAGCTGGCCTGGAAGAGGGGCAACCGGGACAGAATCCGGCGCCCCGACCGGGACTAGAACCTGGTGTGCCGGCGCCGCTAGGTGGAGGATTAGCCTAGTGAGCCGCGGCGCCGGTCTGCTGTGCCTTTTCTTCCAGCTGGCACCATCAGAACCAGAGGGCGGACCAAGATCCTGCAGGTCTGTCCTCTGGCTGAAACCTCACCACTGAAAGAGTGGGAGAGCGATGAGGAGGTCAGGAATGCAGGGGCCTTCACAGAGCTCATGGAGATGCACATTGTAACCAAAGCAAGCTTCGCTTTTAGTTGCATTTCCCATGAGCTTTTGGAAGCACTGCCCCGGTCCAGGAGGAGACAGCCAAGGAGCCCCTGCCCCGCCTGTCCCGGGCCAGCAGCAGCAGTTTGCTCACCGCTGCCCCAGCCCCTCTTGAGGCAGGGATGTGCGTGGCTGCAGCTGCAGGCCTCTGAGCATCCTAACAAGACAGCAGCGGTGGCGGTGCTTCACCCAAGGCCCCGGCTCCAGAGGTTCCTGCTCGCCCCCACCCAGCCCCTCGGGAGCTTTGGAGTCCAGGGGCTGTTTTCGTAGCAGTGATAGACTGTGAAGAGGAGAGGTGACCCTAGAGCCCCTGGGCAGGCACCAGGGATGCGTTAGGACTACATGTGCAGGAGGAGGGGAGCACAGGACCAGCACCCAGAGCCGCCCGCTTCCTGACCCCCAGGCCTGCCTGTTGACCTGAGCATGCGCACACAGGCGCCTTTGTTGCCCCATTAATCATCAGCCCAGCTTCCCTGGGCCACAGTCCCCTCCCCACACCTGGGCACCTTCACTATCGCCAGCGGCAGCCTTGGCCTCCTGCTCTTCATCACACGTCTCTCTGGCTGCACCCCTCCCATCACCCCCCACCTGCCAATGGGAATGGGGCTGTGGCCCGCGGAGGCTCCTCTCCCTTCCAGGGTTGTGGGAAGCGTGCTGCACCGTGGCAGGGGCAGGGCGGGGCGGAGGGTCACCAGGGACCCGAGCATTGCTCCAGCTTGCCCTGCAGTCACCCACCGCCCTCAGGGGACAAGGACGGGCATCCCTGTTGGCCCCTTTATGTGATAACCGCATGGATCCATGTGTCACCTGTCTATTAATCACACCGGGGAGGTGTCGGCATCTTTCCGTTCTTGTCGCCCTGTCTGCCTCCCACCTCAGGCCAGCATGGCAGGGAGGCTATGGATGGTGATTTTAGCACCAGACAACAGGGCTCCCAGGCCCTCCCCGCTGGGGCCAGCTCCTGATGAGGGATGAGCAGGTCACACGCTTGGCCTGGGTGGGTGAGGTTGCTCCAGGACCAGAAGACCCCCGTGCCCTTACTGCAGCCCTGAACCCCTGGCCCAGGTTCCTCTCCACCCTGGAGCCTGGAATTCTAGAATCTGGGCTGCCTTCCTAATAGACGTGACCCAAGAACCAGCTTTGCCCTTGGTTCAGCCTCCCCGCCTTCCACGGTATGCCCTAGAGGCCAGGACATTAAGGCCCAAGAAGACCCAGCAGGGTTTCCGTCACCTGACCTATAAGGTGCTCTGTGGTTGCCACCATTGTCCCCACCCCACTGCTGCCACTGCCACCACTGCCACTTAACCACCCCCACTCCCAGCAACGCCCAAGGCAGGGTCAGAAACCAGGTCTCGATGAAGGCATCCCGGGGCCACGGGGCAGTGTCCCTTTGCACCCCCTGCCCATGCGTAGAGGGTGGGAGGGCTGGGAGGGGCCTCAGAGGCCACCTCAAGCAACTACTCGGCCCGGGTCTTACCACGCTCCGGGTGACTCTCCCCTGAGAGTCCAGCACTCCCCAGAGCCACAGCAGAGACTGACCTCACACGTCACGAAGGGTGTCCCTGTGGCCCACCCCGCAGCCTACTGCAGCCCCTCTCGACCCTGCCCATGGCGACACATGACCTTGGCCAGTGGGAAAACGGCCCCATTTCTTTCCCACCCCCTTCGAGCTTATGACGTGTAGTAAAGAAACAGACAACAGTGGGAGTGCGTCCTGACCCGCTGCCCAGCGTGCGTGGCCCTCGCTAGCCCTGTCCTGTCTGCCCACGCCGCGTCGGAATCTGAGCCTCTGCCTTCTTTCCCCACCACAGGGTGAAGACGGCCTACCTGTCCAGGGCTGCTGGAACAAGGTAAGCTTCCCCAGAGGTCGCCCCTGCCTTGGGCACGTGGGTGTCCCTGGGGCTCCACAGGGCAACACTGCCGGCACAGCTTCCATGCTGCCACTCGGAGGTGGGGGTGTGGCCTTGTGCTTCCACATCCTGGGCTCCCAGAGTTCCTGCCAGCAATGAGGTTTGAGTTTGCCTTATTCACACGTGCTTTGCATCTGCCTTTGCTAAAGCCATCTGGAGCCATAGGCCTGGGGCCACTGCCACAGATCACAGCAGTTCAGCCACAGCTCCCAAAAGGGCGGGGCTGCTGGCCTAAGAGCCACTGGCTTGCTAGCCTGAAAGCCCCGCCTTGGTCTCCAACAAAGGCCGCAGCTGCCACACTGCCCCCTGCAGGCGCCGCCTCCCCCACCTTGCCCGCAGCGCCCAGTCCTCTCGTAGCCTCCACCACCACTGCCTTGGACCCCAGCCTGTTCCGGCGTTTGTGCTCAGCTCACCCACTCCTGCGTCGGGAGCGGCGGAGCCACACTGACCCCTGCCCTGTTCCCACGCACTGCCAGGCATGCTCAGAACCCCACTGGCTCACTAGATGAGGTCAAAGGAAGGGTACCACCGAAACGCCGGGTCCTCGGCCGACTTCCTACTTGCCTGGGTACCTCAGAGAAGGGACACACCCAGCTTTAAGGGAGACGCCACCCCAGGAGGCAGCCCCCATCCTCTGTTGGGTCACTAAGTCCAGATCAAGCCCACAGGGGCAGGTCAGAGGGGTGCTGAATAAGACCTCTCCCCAGCCCCCTGCCTGCCCCAGCAGCAAAGATGGTCCTTTTGGAGGTTGCCAGCAATGGTGAGGAGACAGAAATGGCTGCGCTTAGGGAGAGGAGAGCCACTGTCCGGAGTCCACAGTGTCTTGCAGAAGCAACTTAGAAAGCCTGTTGGCTCCTTAAGTTCCTTCCTGGGCCATGTCTCTGAAGGCTGCCCAGAGAGATGTTGCCCTCTGGTGGCCAGGACAGGGAGTGCCTGGAGGTAAAAGCGGGCTTTCCCGCCTGCCCGGAGCTTCCAATCCAGGGGACTCCTGGTTCTCCAGGTTCTGCTACCTGGAGCCCTGATCCAAGGCAGGACAAGCTCCACCTCCTTTCTTCATGAACATCACAAGCCCACAGAAACTAACTGTGTGCTGTTTTGTTCTTGCTTTTGTTTTGCAGTGACGCCTCTAACCGTGGATTGGCCTGTGTGTGTGTTTGTACATAGAATATTTATTTTTATACAGTTTTCACTTTTTGAAAATGCCAGAAGTACGATGCATCTTACAGATTATTAAAAAAAAGAAAAACTGCATATTTTGTACAGAAAATGCAACCTCTTTCCTTTTGTTTACAAGATGTTTTGTACGAGTCTCTAATACATTTTTTGTGAGTACAGCTGGAATGTTTGCATGAAGTCTGTGCACACTTACTCAGTACTGATGCTTAATAAATCATTGTGTTCCGGTGCCAAGGGGCAGGGCGGGGCGGGGGCAGCCAACACTGAGGGGCTGGCTCACATATGCACAAATTCACATAAACATGACAGTCTATGATATTATCCAAGCTAGGTGTTTCCAAGAATGTTTTAAGCTCTTAACGGATTTTCATTATTAAAAAGAAATGAAACATGGCAGTTCACGGCCCTGATTAATCACTGAATTAGACACATTCTTTCTTGGGCAACCAGAGAGTCCCAGAAGCAGGGGTCCTCAGAAGTATGGAGAAATGTCTGGGAATGTTCTTGGCCAACTGAGGGAGGGAGAAGGACTCTGTTAGGCAACGAATATGGCAACACCCAGTTCACGGGAGTGCCATCGAGCGTTTAAGCTTCAGTTGTCGCAAGGGCCTCCGGGGTTGCAAAGGGGCCGGATGCTACTGCTCATGGCTGGGAGAGGGCTGTATTTGCTTGCCGTTTTGTTTTTCCCCTTTTGCACTATAGTCACTAGGCCCGGCTACTGCTGACCATGGCTGTTCACTTAATATGAATTTTCAAGGCGACACGTGTGCCACTCAGAAAGCACTCATAAATCTGGGTCAGATGGGGACAGGACATGGTTTTTATCTCTTAATAAAAATAAGATATTCTTGCCTTCCATTCACAGTGCACTGCTTAGTAAAAGTGTCAGGGAACCTAGTTTCTCAATTACTAAAGATTGATTTACTTGAGAGGCAGAGTTGCAGAGAGAGAGAAACACAGAGAGAGGGGCCTTCCATCCTCTAGTTCACTCCCCAAATGGCCTCAATGGCCAAGGCTGGGCCAGGCCAGAGCCACGAGCCTGGAGCTCCATCCCAGGCTCCCAAGTAGGTGGCAGGGGTCTAAGTACTTGGGCCGCTTTCCACTGCTTTCCCAGGAGTGTTAGCTGGATTGGAAGTAGAACAACCAGGACTCAGAATTGGTGCTCCTGTGGGTTAAAGGAAGAGCTGGCCTCGCGCACAGACACCCACACCTCCCTATTGCAGCCCCACACTGCCAGGCCAAGGGCCGTCCTCCCTTCCCTGCAGCCTGACTTCTGGCAGAATGGGGTGCAACGGAGGCAGGGAGAGTTGGGGTCAGCTGGTAAGAGATGGGGAGCACTGTGCATCAAGCCGAGACACTTGCTTCTAGTTCCTTCCCTTCCAGGAACTAAACGGTCTGGCCTGCGGCCACTCACAGCAGGTCTGCTTCCTGAGCCTTCCTTGGTGAACTTGGGTGACATCCGTGGGCCCAGCCTTCTTCAGCCCCCTGAAACCCTCTGATCGCATGGGCAGCTCCTGGGAGGGCTGGGGCGCCGGGCTATGTGGCTGTGAGTGCAGCATGCGTGGAGTTGATACTGCAGCACTGGGTGCAGCATGCGTGTGCTTCGTGACCCTGAGTGACGGAACCACGTGGACCTGTGCTCTGCAGAAGGGAGGTGGGCACTCAGCCCTCCGAGGGGCCAGAGTGGCTGGACGGTGGTTTTCCTCACGCTGGTCTCTACTGGGAGACTTTAACAAGTTTATTTAAAAGGGAGCAGGGATTAAAAGATGAGCTTGTTTTAATCACCAAAAAATTGGAAATGTGTGCTGAGTTTTTCATCACACACATTTTCCATGGACCCTTTGGAGACCCCTGATGCACTAAGAATTCAGAGAGTAAGCAGCATAGCGCTGGCCGCCTGGCACATAGGAGGATCCCCACGACCCCCCAGAAACACTAGGGGACCCTGGCTGGAGTGGTAACCCCTTCCCTCCAATTAGTCCCTCCCTGGCTTCCTCACGCCCCATCCCACACTCCGCCAGCCTGGCCTCTCCCCCACCTGGGACTGTGACAGGTCAGGCACCCAAGGCTCTACCTGGAAAAAGTGGAGAAGGGCGGACTCCTCGCGAGGGGTTCAGAGGAGCCCCAGCCAGAGGGAGGGCAGGGCAGGGACCTGGGAGAGGAGCTGGCGCGGCAGACGTTGGCCCCTGCCTTTGCGCTTGGGCCCTGCTCTAGGGAGAACCTTCCAGGGAGCAGGAGCGTGGGCTGTCTCACCTCTAAAATCCGGGGTAAGACAGAAAAAGGGGTAGAGAGAGAGGGTTCAAATCTCAGGAGCCTGGGGGTCCAGCAAGGTAACTGCTGGGACCTCCTGGCCCAGGGCGCCCCTGGAAGGTGCCAGTCCTCAAACGTTTGTTTCTCCCTGCCTCTGAAGGGCCAGAGTCCCTGGTTGGTGGCCAAGAAGTGAAGCCAGCCAAAGTCCAGAGAAAGGGGGAAAGCACCTGCCTTGGAGGAGAAAGATGGAGGAGCAGCCCCTGGACAGAGGGTCGCCGGCCCAGCCCTTCCCAGGGGCCTGGCTTGAGAGTGTGACCAGGCAGAGCGGGGTGAGAGCCCAGCCTGGGGCATCAGCCTCGCCCACCTGCCGTCCTCCAGCCAGTTCTGCCGCCGCCCCACGGCCGGGCCACCGCTGACGCTGCAGCTTCAAGGACCCTTAACTCCCGTTTCTCGTGGAGAATCGTGGTTCTTGACCCACCCCTTACAGAAAGGGCTGCAGCCCTCATCCTGCTCCCAGCCTGCAAAGCCTCGCAGGAGGCCGGGGCCGAGCTCTGTCACCTCGCTCGGCTCCTTCCCGCCAGAGTGTTTACTTCCTGGGGTGCTGCCACCCCCTCTACTTCCTTTATCTCCTGGGTGCTTTTCAACATCGTGAGCTGGCACATGTACCAGGCTGGAGAAGCAAAGCAGACGAGAACGGACAACTGTGTGGTGCACGAGAGACGCCCCCAGCACGACCGCGCTGGCCGCCTGGCAGGTGCAGGGCGGTGCCCTGCGGCGCCCCAGCCTGTCCTGAGTCTGTCCTGAGCCCACAGGGGTGTGCAGCAGCAGTGTGCAGTTTCGAGAGGGCCTCAACCCCTTCCTGCGGCAGAAGTGTGAAGTGTGGGAGGGACAGTGCTGGAGGCAGCCACCTGGCCTCTGCCTGCTTCCCGCACGAGCAGGGTGACTGCCTTCACGTGTCCACTGCAGGACAATGACACTGTGGCGACAGACATCACCCTGGCAGGGTCTCACATCAATGACAGCCCAACACCCAAGTCGCAGGTCAAGCCGGTACCCTAGCACCGCAGCCATGGACAGGTGGCCTTGGGTGGCCCGGGGCGCAGGTGGATTCAGTGCAGACCAAGGGAACCCTGGGAGGCCCGAGCCTCAGCAGGGAGGCCAGGCAGGAGCAAGGCAGAGAGCTCGCCAGGGGGTGTTCCGAGGAAAGAAAGACCTGCTTGGAGGATCTGACACCCAGAGGGACTCTCCACGTGCCCAGCCCAAGGCAGAGAGGCTGCCTCCCCCGGGCAGTCTGGGGCTTTAACCCTTGTCTAGGATTCTGACTTTGCAGCCAGAACATCCTTCCTCAGCCCTGGAAGGCTAAAGAACGTGCAGAAGAGCAAGGTGAGTTTGGTTGCTGTTCCAGTGTCAGCCCCACGGAGCCTGTCAGAGGGCGAGCCTGCCTTCACCTCCCTCCCCGTGTGGCAGCTCCTCGGGCTGACGGGAGTCAGAGTGGCCTGGATGGTGCTGGCCTGGATTGGTCTCCACCTGCTTTGGGGTCAAGGGCTCATGCATATAACTGGATGCGGCAGACCTCACAGCTAACGGACCCAGATGCGAGCCAGACACGACGAGGGTCTCAGCAGGGATGGTGGGTGACCAGCTGTCCCCCCAGGCCAAGAGGATGGGACAAGCAGCCCTGTGAGAAATGACACACAAGTGAGCGGGGCTGAGGCCAGGGCAACTGGCAGGATCCCAGGCGTGTCTGCATGCAGCCAGACCGGCCTGCCCTGCACCACACCCATCAAACACGGCCACCTTTTGAGACAGGAAACAGCCGGCCCAGGGCTCGCTGTAGGAAGTCTAGCGAAATGGCCTGCTCAGACATTTTTCTTGCACTCCACTCATTCCAAAGACAACGTGTTTTATCTCGCAAAGTCCGCCAGAATAAACGTGCCTGCAGCTCCCCCAGCCAGCAGGGATGCGCTCCAGGCTGGGAGTGAGAAGCCTGCACCCTTGACCTGAGCACGGCCCACTGCGGGGCAGGGTGCCCTTGGCAAGGGGCTCCCACGCCCGGAGACACAGGCTGGGGCTGCCTCTGCGAATGTGCCCGCAGTGCCACGCAGGGCGGTCGGTGCCACTGTTCAGGCCAAACAGCTCTTGCTGCTTGTAGACGACCCTCCTTGCACTGGAGTCCCTGGAGGAGCAGTCTACTGATGGTCCCAGACAGGGCGGCTCAAAGCGGGCCCTCCTTGACGGAGACACGCTGTGGGTGCTGGGTAACCCAGACACCAGGTGGGTCTGGAGGTTGCTGTCTGAAAGGAAATTCTGTAAGTGTTCATGGGGGTGCTTTCCTTTGGCCCAAAAGAGGAAACTCGGCAGGTTGGATTTTTTTTTTTTTTTTTTTTGGTGTTAAAATTCCAAGGACCCATTTTCCTGGAGCAATGAGGGCGTGTTCCTCTCTTAGGGCACCAGCCCAGGAGGCCTCGGAGGTGCTGGTCCAGCTTCCGGCTCCCGCTTCTTCCTTCGTCCACCTGGGCTCTCAGAGACGCGCGTCAGGCTGACGTCTGTGGTTCACAATCGTCACCCCAGAATTTAGACTTCAGTCCAGTGAACTGAGGGTGTCGTGCATGTTTTTAAGTCAGCCGGAACCTACTTTTCAGAATGGCACAAGGTCAACCACTTCTCTGGTTCTCTAGGTGAGGCAGGGGGGGAGAATGGTTCGAGGAGTCCTAAATGAAGGAAGCACTAATTGGTGACTTTTTCCTTGTGATAATGACCTTTGACAGGGACCTCTCCATACTGCAGGCAGAGGGTCTTTTATATGGAAGAACACGAGCTTGCAGATGGTTTGCTAACGGTTTTGGTTTTTTGGTAGTCCCTGTTCTGATGCGGAGGTGAGATGTCTTCCTTTTATGAATTTTGTAATTTTCCTACAACTTTTAAAAAGTTATTTTATTTCCTCTCCGAACTCTCCTTTAAATTGGAAGTGACTCGCATGAGGCATTCTGGTGCCAAGCCCCTTCCCCCGGCCCCACACACACGAAGACCCCCATCCTGCCCTGGCCAGACCCTCGCCCACCGTGGTGTGATGTCTTTTTACTGAAGAGAGCTCAATATTCTACATCCAGGGCCTTCCCCGGGCTGCCAGGCCAGTGTGGCTCCCCATGATGCACTGCTGCAATACCACCGGGAGCGCTGCCGGCCTCCTCGCCTGCGCAGGCCGCTGTGAGAGAACTGGCCTGGTTCTACCTCTCACTGCCTTCGGCTCTCCACCAGACCCTTCCCAAAGCCACAGAGCGAGCGGACTCTGACCCAAGGCTGATGACCCCGGGGCTCAGCACAGGCCGTCCTCTTGGCTTTGGCTTTCTCTAGCTCTGCCCACATTCCCTCTTGGCATCCTGGTGATTGCTCACCTCCTGCCCTTCCACCCGCCCTTGCTGTTCCTGTTTCTCATTTCCCACCCCAGACCACATGGCTCCCTCGTCCCTGTCCGCACCTTCTCTTCTGCCTCCATTCTCATCCTCCTTCCCACCCTCTAGGCCCCCAGGCCCCCGACACCTCCTCCGGTCCCTCCCCCTAAGTGCTCACCTCCAGTCAGTGACAGCCTCAGGAGAAAACTCCCCCACGTGCCCACGCCTGCCCAGCCCTCCTGCTGTCTTCCAGGTCAATCGGTTCTTGGACAGATCTGCCTTACCACTCTCTCCACAAGAGGGAAAACATAAACCCTGATTTTGGTTTTTAGTTTCTTTTCTAAATCTGATAACGCATTGTTATGAGGTCCCACTGGTGAAGAAACGCTTTGGTTCCTTTGGTTTTTGGCTTCAAGGTCATGAGCAAAGCCTCCAGGGTTCCCTGTTGAGCTGCAGTTGAATATGTCGCAGCCAACCTCGCCCTATGGGCCTGTGACCCGAGGATGGGGTCAGGCCGCTGTACAAAGGGCTGCGGTCTCCCCAGCTCCCACACACCGGGGGCTGGATGTTGTACCTTGCGATTCTGTGATTCACTGAGTCAAACACACTTTTCCTTATTAGGATTTCGTTGTTTTTGACCACTTGTCCGTTCTTTCCGAAGAGGTTTTCTGCCTCGAGCCTGGGTTGATGTCCATTCTCTTCCCAACCAGCCAGGATGAAAGGTAGAAGCAAACAAAGAGCAGGCCAATTCCCCGTGCTGGCAGAGCCCTGCTTGCGGCCTGCAGTAGTGCTCCTATCTCTTCCCTGGGGAACCACTTGGTCTCCCTTTGGTGCCTGGGTGGCTGGAATCTGGGATTAGGTCCCAGAGACAGGCAGAGAAACACAGGGCTTGGTGTTTGTAGCAGAAATCAAAGAATGAATCTTCTTCCTTAAAAACAACCTCTTTGGTTTATGGCTTAGCCAAAAACAACCAAGTCGGTTCCACGGCCAACCAGGATCCCCTGAAAGACCCTTAGTGCTTCCCATGAGTGATCAGAGGATGCAGGTTCTTGTTGCCATGACCACCAGAGCTCAGTGTGCATGTTTTAGGAGGATACGTGTTAAAACGTTCATCTCTCGCCAAAGAGGTTGACAAAGACTGTGTTCAAGAGAAAATTAGCCCCTTCATTTTATATGGTAATGGGAGGTTCTTGCAGGCTGAAATACGATTGTTCATAGAACCTGCCACAATGCCCACAAGCCCTCACCCGGGAAGGACAAGGCAGGACAGAGCAGGTTCCTGCCGTAACAACTGGCCGAGACAAGCCGTCCCCTGGCACACACACTGGGGGAGCAGCAGCTCTGTGTTGAGTCACAGCCTCCTGCTGAGGCAGCAACTTAATCAAAGGCCAGGGCTGTCCTCACCAGGGGCGGCCCAGAGGCAGTCTGGCTTCTCCAGGGGTTTTCTGAACTAGCTGCTGTGCGGTGGCCCTCTGAGGGCCTTTCCAAGGTGCTGTGATGCCGACCATTGGAGCTCACCGCTCTCGGCCTGTCCACACCCGGCTGCTGGCCGTGGGTGCGAGCGGTCTTCAGGGCTTCTCCTCACCACCCATAGCGGCTGCAGCCTATGACGCCGCCTGCACGGAGCACAGTCCTCCCGTGGCTTCTTCAGTCAATGACCTATAAGGGGCTCTAAAGAATTTACTTCTCCCCTAGGTTTGAGAGCTTTCTTTATAAGAAAGGCGATCGAGTCTCATACCATGTGTCAGGGCCTTCTAGCAATGGCCTCCTGCCAGGAGAGCAAGACTCTGCCCATCTCAACAGTGTAAACTTGCACGGCATCCCAGGCCCATCTGACCGCAATCGGATTTCACGCCTTCGCTGCCTTGACTCTCCCTTTCCTTTAACCTTCCTTTTCTCCTTTTCTTGGTGCATTTGATGTACAGAGTTTAAATGTGCAGCACTGATTCCCATGATGAGCTGAGGTTACGGAACAGTCTTCAGCTAATTTCAGAAATGTTTGCATCTTCACAGCCAACTTAATATATGTTGTACTGTTGCTAGCTTCGTACGTGTAAACGCCTTGTGGCATATCTTGGTGCTTTAAGTTCTGTCTTTCTTTGTGATTATTATCACTAAGACTCTCTTATCATTCTTAATTTTGAACATTTCTTCTGGTGCCCTCAGTTTATTTTTTTCATCGCCTTTGTTGTTTTGCAAGCTTGCTACTTGTTTGTGCAATTCAGCAGAGGAGAGTGCTTTGCTGAAGCAGTGAGCTCTTTGATAAACAGATATTGACCCGAAAAGCGTGGTCCTTTTAAATGCTACCTATGTGGTTTTCCTCCCATTATCAGGTGCTATTTCAAAACGTGTCTCTCCCTAGATTGTTTTGTCCTTTCCATATCTGTCTTTGATTTTGAGCTGCCAGTGCCTGAATCCCAGGTCAGTGGTAGGTATTTACCTGGATGGTGGCACTGCTTCTTCATCTCAGTCCTTCCAAGCAAACATTGGGTGGCAAGAAAAATGCCCACGTGGCCAGGTTTGCCTAACAACCCAATGACCGATGGCTTCACAGTCAGGTCCTCGTGTGTTTGGGGAGTGGGGGACAGACCCCTGGCTGTCCCCATAACCTCATCTGTTTGGAACTTCTTGCCCCCCACTTCCCCACCTCTAGGTAGGTTTCAGTGTGAGGCTTCAACCTGGCAATCTAGAAATATTTGGTGAGCCAGGCCCTGCTCACCACTGAGGCACATGCTCTCGGCCCATGGGAAATCTTCCTTGCTGGTCTGAACAACCCCGTCCCAGGCAGTGTGATGCCTGGCACAGGTCTCCGAGTGGCGAGATGGAAGACTCAGGTTCTGGTCCAGGTTCTACCACTGGTGCACTAAGTGACAGCCATGCCAGGCCTGGGGTCTACAACGGGCAGGGCTGGTTGTTCACTGCAATGCAAATATTACGTGTGGAAGGACTTAGTTGAACAAAAAAGCCTGTTTCTTATCAGGTATTTGTGCTACTGCCCAAAAGTGGAGGAGTTTAGCAAAAAGGACAAGTGATCTTTTAAGTAGGAAGCCTGCTGCCTGGAACCCCACAGGGGATGGGGGGCAATGACTGGAACCACAATGATATCATAGTTACCCCAAAGATCAAGGGTGAACAACCCAAGGGAGGAATGTGGGAAGATCACTTACTAATCGTGCCAAACAAAGGCTCTGTTGGAGAGCACACGAGCTGAAACCGAAACAGCAGCTGGCTAAATTAGTGAACAGGGTTGGACAAGAGTTATCTTGATGCCTCTCAACTTAGAAGGAAAAAAAATCAAAAGCCAGAAAATTCCTTGCTGAAATTGTGACCCTTGCTGTCTGTGTTGTCCTAGAATTTTATATACTATTTTGTACTTATTCTCTATGCTGTAAATACTTTCGGTTGTAAAATATGTCAATATTAAGTATATATTTTGTTCTCTCTTTTCTAAAATGGAAGTGGATCCAAGGAATAAATCACAAATCATCTATATCTTGCTCTTCCTTTTTTCCATTTTTAAGAAATTTTTTACTTTTACTTTAATGTCCTTCAGAGGGGCAAGTGTCTCATGATTAAAGAGAACGTTCATTCCTGACTAATTGGAGTAAGATGGCTCTACAGAGAGAGGAGAGGAAGTGGGGTCAGGGAGGGGCATTCAGCGCCCACCCTCCCATTCACAGGTGTGGGGCCCAAGCTGAGCTGCTCAACCTCTTGGGGCTCCATCTGAAACTCAAACCAGCTGTCACTGTCACACGTCCAAAGTTGTACTCGAATACATGGAACTACTATGACTCAACTGTCCGTGTCCAGGGGTGGGAGCAGAGTTCTTACTGACGCTGCAGTCATGCTCAGTCAGCCTAGGGCTCTCCAACTGCTTAGGCCATCAGAGATGCAGCCACTGACCTGTGTGCTTTTGGGATCTGCAGGGTGGATCCTGGAAGCAGAGACTACACATTTCCTTTTCCAAACAGGGGGACAGAGCCAGGAGCCAGGAGATGTGGGTTCAGGGCTGCCACTGAACGTGACCATGAGCCCTTCCTGCCCTGCCAAGCCAGCCCCGGGTAAAACAGCTTCCCTGGTGCTCACCCCTGCCTTCCCCTTACACACTGCCAGTCCTGAACTTCTCACAGACCCTTAAGGCAAAACTAGCAAAACAGGTCGGTATCTTAGGTGCACAGTCCTGTGATTTCCAGTGAAACAGCCCAACAATTCAGAAAACGGCATTAAAAAAAAAGATTTTTGCTGTGTTTTGTTATAAATGACTGATGCTTGAAAGTTCTGGTTTGAGAGTCTCCAGAGAACGGATCTGAGCAACCAAATCTTGGAAAGACGGGGAAAGAGTGGCTGACCTTCCCACGAGCAACCAAGCTACAGAAGGGTTTTGTTCAGGAAAAGGTAAAATCCTATACTCGTGCAAATACAACATGAACACGTGTTAAAGATTTTATTTCGACTCTTGATGAGGGAACCAGGCAGATGTTTTTAACCAGTCCAGGAAACCGTGAAGAAAGCACAGATAGGGAGTAAAGGAATTTGAGCTAAATCACCAATGGAAACAGTCCGTTACCACTGTTAGGACACTGATCAGTCACTTACAAGCTACAGAGGCCCCCACACAGCTCACAGACCTGGAACAGGGCTAGAATTCGGTAGCCCTGCAGGAGGGGCTGCTGACCAGGCAGCTCTCCGTCAGAACACAGTTGCAAAGCCCGGACCTGTGTCACAGACACACAAACTGCTGGCCATGCTTAGCTCACACACTGCGTGGCTGGACGTGCACTCACGGAGGCCCGTGTCTGCGTGCTTACCTCCTGACCTCTGAATTCGCCAAGCCTTTCTCCTCCAGCCCCACCCCCACTTAACTTGGGGCTAAGAATTCTTGACGCAAATAACTCACTCCGCAGAGCTGATCAAAAGCAGATGTGATGAAGGATGTTGACCCTGGATCTCACAGCACTCATCGCTGGCTGAGCAATCAGTCTCCTGGTCTATGTGGCTGGAGTCTTTCCTCCGAATTAAAGACCCCTGACCCTTCATGTCTGTGACTGTTGCCTGGGAAGAAGCTCTTTGCTACCGGCCCCTTAATTCGATGTGCTGACAGTCCAGGTGTCCTCAGAATAATGAGTGGCAATCTCTTGTCTCTCTGACCTCAGAGCCCCATCCAGAGATACTTCATGCCTATCACCCACCTGGTCTCATTACCTGGGCTGGCAGAGTCCTGTGGACTTTCCCTTTCCCCAGCGTTAATGCTAATGAGTGCGGCCATTGTATTCCTGCCATTGCTGAGCAGTGTTTTCCTTAACAGATTATTATTTCAAGATGTGGTGTGGCACTCACAAGTTACATGGCCTTCAACAGCCCTTCATCTCCCAAGGCCTCTGCTTCTGCATAGATATGAAGACATCGGACTCTAAATCTCTGATACTATCATGGTCTACCGTGACAGCTGAAGTCAGATTGCATCGCTGGCATTTTCAATATCATGTGATTATAGCTGCTATTGACAGCTGTAAGTGTGGCTGCAAAAAGGCAGTGAACAGCCTCTTGGAGGAGAGCTTTACAGTGTGGAAGTTGAGAAGAGATTGGTTTGGACAGCCCCGAGCGCTTGTAGATTCTCCTAGTTCATGCCTCATTTGAGAAAGCAGTAAATTCTCAAAAGAGCTACTAAAGGGCATTGCCAAGGATTCTGAACTTCAACAGGTCTTGAGGAGTCTAGGGACTGGATATGCCAAAAGTGGATGGTATAGCTCCCTGGCTTTTGAAGAGGAGGGGTTGCGCTGCGTTAAAACACACTCTTAGTCAACCTGTTGGTCTCCAGGTTCTTATTGGCAACCCCAGATGTGCAAATGTAGCATAACGCAGGGACACGCAACAAAAACACTGGCCTGCACTCTCTGAAAACACCAATGTCATGAAAGACAGGGACCAAGAAACTGGCCCCATGGATCAAGAGCCGTGGAAATTAAATGGATTCTGGGCCAGAAAAAAAAAAAGTGCTAAAAATTTCATTAAAGGACAACTGGCAACATCTGAATCCAGTCTGAGGTTATGTAAGTAAACACTCTCGCCCTTACAAAATACACACAAAACATTTCAAAGTTCGGGGGAAGGATGTCTATAACTTGATCTCAAATTAATTCAAGAAAAAAAAAAGAAAGAGAAAAAACAGAATACCAAAACAATGTGGACTAATCTGGGTGAGGGTTAGGCAACAGATCTTTAAACTACTGCAATTTTTCCTTGTTTGAAACAAACTCAAACACTGTATTAGAAAGAAGACTCCCAAGTTCTACGACAAAATACTTTTGAACCTAAATTCTATATCCAGTCATTATTCCAGTGTTAAAACGGAACACAGACTTGTCCAAACTGCAGCACTCAGAGCTTGCTCAGACCATGAACTCTCACTGAAATTAATACTAGAAAATGTACTCCAGCAAAAAGGAAGACAAGGAATACAAGTAGCTATTATTTGCATAGAAATTAGTAAAATGTATAGTTAAGCTGAAGGAATTGCTGTTGGTATTTTACTGAGAGAATGTAGAACCAACAAAAATCCTAAGAACCCCAGCAAGGGGAAGCGGCAGATGTCCGGGGAAGGCAGAGCTAAAGTCACACACAGACTACCCCTTATTCCGGAGACTGACTGACCATGGACATACAGAAGAGATGCTGTGTGCTGAACACCTGCCAGTATCAGGGTGACCCCAGCGGGCACGGCAAAGGAAGGAGCTCTGAGTAGTTGTCCCCCCACAAAGTCAATTGCAACAATGGGAAAACGGCCAGAGCTCTGGGAGCTAACGAAAGGCAGAGGGCCATCCAGGGAGCAGTCATTCCAGAAAACTGGCCTAAACCTGGTAAGAGCAGAGAGCTGCCCCTCCTTGGCTCGGTGGCAGCCTTGACTAGGGGCTGGGGCTGAGGGGCTAAGGGAGCGGTTACACGGGAGGCAGAGCCAGCCGGAGTTCACCCAAGGCCACGCTCGCACAGAACTCTCACGACGTCATCTGTGTGGCCACTCCCTGGAGGACCCTGTTCACAGGTGTGTCTTTATCGGATTTGCCTAGGCTTGGCCCAGTGCAAAGAGCCCCTTCTCCTGGGGGATCTGTCAGAAAGAGTCAGCAGCGGCTGTTTAGCACTGGGGCTGCGGGGGTGGGTAACAGCTGGAACAACCATCTCACCAAGTCTAAAGGGAAAGTCCGGGGGATGGGTTCTCAACAAAGGATCTTTTTCAGAAGCTCCAGCATATCCCAGCTGGTCAAGAAGAACACACACAGCCGCAAGGCTGTGCACCTGCTCTGTCACCCGAGGTGGCCCTGGGCACCAGCTCTGGCTGACCTCACACCCTGTATGCGCTGTGGGCGAAAGCTAAGGCGGGGACAGGCACTTGGCGCAGTGGGTGAGACGCCATGAGGGGGCCCACTTCCATACTGGACTGCCGAGGTGTGGGTTCCGCCTCCATTCTCATTCCAGCTTCCTGTTAATGTGCACTTTGGGAGGCAGCAGTGATGGCTCAAGTAAGTGGGCTCCCGTCACCACCTGAGAGACCTGGATTGAGATCCCGGCTCCTGACTTCAGCTGTGCCCAGCCTTGGCTGTTGCTGGCATTTGAGGAGTGAACCAGTGCATGGGAGAGTCTCCCTTCTCTCTCTCTTTCCTCACACCCACCTTTCAAATAAATAAAATGTCTGACCGTCAGCTGTCTAAGTTAACTGATAAGAGATTTCAGCGATCACACACGACGTTACAGAATTACCACTGAAAAGTCACTAAGAGTGAAAACAGTAACAACACAGCAACAAAAACGTATTCTAGGGGAGAAGGGAGTAGAATCTGATTTCCAGAGACTGCACCTATCATCATTTAGTGCTCTAAACCTGTAGCTAGAAGGATAAAAGGCAGAGAGAGCAGACTCAAATGACTGAAACCAGAGTGAAAGAGGTGCATTATCACAAAGGCTACAGAAACAGACAGGATCATAAGGTAACGCTATCAGTTACTGAATGACAAAACATTCATATAACCCAAATTCAATGGACAGATCTATAGACACAACGATTAAAAGTGCCTCTGGAAGAAATAGAAAATCTGAATATACCTATTACAAGGAAAGAAATTAAACTGGTAATTTTTTTTCAAGATTTATTTATTTTACTTGAAAGTCACAGTTACACAGAGAGAGGAGAGACAGACAGAGAGAGAGAGAGAGAGAGAGAGAGAGGTCTTCCATCCGCTGGTTCACTCCCCAGTTGGCCGCAACGGCTGGAGCTGCGCTGATCCGAAGCCAGGAGCCAGGAGCTTCTTCCCATGTGGGTGCAGGGCCCAACAACTTGGGCCTTTTTCTATTGCTTTCCCAGGCCATAGCAGAGAGCTGGACTGGAAGTGGAGCAGCGAGGTCTCGAACTGGCGCCCATATGGGGCGTTAACCCGCTGCGCCACAGCGCCGGTCCCAATATAATAGTCTTAAAAATAATAAAATACAGGGGCTGGCCTTGTGGCTCAGCAGGTTAAGCCACCACCTGTGATGCTGGCATCCCATATGAGTTCAAGTTCAAGTCCAGCTGTTCTACTTCCAATCCAACTTTGTGCTAATCTGCCTGGAAAAGCAACAGAAGATGGCCGGAGTGCTTAGACCTCTGCCACCCATGTAGGAGAGCAGGATGGAGACTTCCTGGCTCCTGGCTTCAGCTTGGGCCAGCCCCAACCATTGTGGCCATTCAGGGAGTGAACCAGTAGATGGAAGATTCTCTCTCTCTCTCTCTCTCTCTCTCTCTCTCTCTGTGTCTCTAACTTTTAAATAAATAAATACTTTAAAAAATAATAAAGTGCTTAGAAATAATTTTAAAAAGGGAAAGCCTTGTACAATGTAAAACACAAAGCATCATCTAAAGAAATTAAGACTTAGGACCAGCACTGTGACACAGTAGGTTAAGCCTCCGCCCATGATGCTGCCATCCCATACGGGTGCCAGTCTGAGTCTCGGGCTGCTTTACTTCTGAGCCAGCTTCCTGCTAATGCACCTAGGAAAGCAGTGGAAGATGGCCCAAGGACCATCCAGCACCCATATGGGAGACCTGGATGAAGCTCTTGGTTCCTGACTTTGACCTGGCCCAGCCCCGGCTGTTGCAGCCACTTGGGGAGTGAAACGGTAGATTGAAGATCTGTGTCTCCCCCTCTCTCTGTAACTCATTTTTTTAAAATGTTAAAAAAAAGAGATTAAGATTCAACTAAGGCCGGCGCCGCGGCTCACTAGGCTAATCCTCCGCCTTGCGGCGCCAGCACACCGGGTTCTAGTCCCAGTCGGGGCGCCGGATTCTGTCCTGGTTGCTCCTCTTCCAGGCCAGCTCTCTGCTGTGGCCCGGGAGTGCAGTGGAGGATGGCCCAAGTGCTTGGGCCCTGCACCCCATGGGAGACCAGGAGAAGTACCTGGCTCCTGGCTTCGGATCAGCGCGGTGCGCCGGCCACAGCGCACTGGCCGCGGCGGCCATTGGAGGGTGAACCAACGGCAAAAGGAAGACCTTTCTCTCTGTCTCTCTCTCTCTCTCTCTCTCTCTCACTGTCCACTCCGCCTGTCAAAATATAAAAAAATAAAAAATAAAAAAAAAGATTCAACTAAATGGAAAGATATCCCTTGTTCATAGATTAAAATACTTAGTATTGTTATGATGGAAATACTCTCTAACTTCATTTGTATATTCAATGCAATCTTTGTCAAAACCTCAGGTGGTTTTATTACAGAAACTGATAAACTGGTCCTAAAATTAAAATGAAAATATAAGGGACAAGGAATATGCAGAACAATCTCAAAAAAAGAACAAAGTTGGAAGACACACACTTCCAATTTCAGAATTTACTTATGCACTAGTCAAGATTATCTGGTGCCGAGATAAGGCTAGACCTATTGACGTCAGTGTAATTGAGTGAGATGGTCAGAAATAAAACATCACATAAATTGATTTTCACAGTTCAGTGGGAGAGAGTTGTTGTCTTGTCAACAAAAGGTGTCTCAACTCTAGACATCCACAGCGGAAAGGATGAAACTGAACCCAACCTAACCCAGCATACAAAAGACTACACAAGGTGGATCACAGAACTCAGCATTGAAACTAGAAATCTATTCAAATAACAGAAGTCAACTGTCATGATCTGTGTACTGGTCAGTTTCCATTACTGTGAAATTACTTGAGATGGCCTCCTTTATAAAGAGGTTTACTGGCTCGTGGCTCTGGAGGGTAAGTCTTAGCAGTCTCATCTGGGGACGGCTCTCCAGCTGGCAGTGTCCCAGCATGGCACAAGTGTCACGCGGCGAGACCGGCGGCACACGCGCCTGGGTCTGCTGGTCTCTTCCCCCTTCCCTGAAGAGCCGCCAGGATTCAATCACTTTCTAAAGGCCCCGCCTCCAACACCACACTCAGATTGTGTCCCCCTCTTGCCACCATTAACATGAGACTTTGCACAGGAAACTCCTGCAGGAACTGGGGGAATAGGTCATGGTTAAATCGTAACATCAGGTTAGGGGAAGCCTTTTTAGAAGAAAAAACATATATGGGAATCCATCAAAAATTTAGACTTTTGCACTTCTCAGGAAAGTAAAAAGGCAACCAACAAAACAGGAGGAAATGCAGATACTTGAACATCACATATCTGATAAGAGGCTTGTATGTATAACATAGAGAACCCTTCTATAAATACAAACAACTGGGTTGAGAAGCTGGAAAGAATCGTGATAGACATTTCTTCAAAGATGATCTATAGCTGTCCCATATAGACATGAAAAGATGCTCAATCCATTAACCATCATGGAAACGCACAACAAAACCACAACAAATCTCACTCCACACTCATGTGCATGGCTATAATAAAATAGAAAAACAATATGAGATAAATAATAGGAAAAATAAGAATACAAAAAAAAACAAAGTCTAATAATCTACTAATAGGATGTAAAATGGTGTTTCAGAGAACAATTTAGCAGTTCCTCAAAAAATTAAGCACAGTGAACCAAAAGTTCCATTCCTATGTGTATACCTAACAGAACTGCAAACACTCATTCACACAAAAACATGCACTAATGCTCATAGTAGTTTATTCATAACAGTCAAAAATAGAGGGGCTGGCGCTGTGGACTAGCTGGATAAGCTGCCACCTACAGTGCCAGCATCCCGTATGGACACCGGTTCAAGTCCTGGCTGCTCCGTTTCCAACCCGGCTCTCTGCTGATGCACGTGAGGAAGCAGCAGAGGATGGCCCAGGTGCTCAGGCCCCCGCCGCCCACATGGGAGACTTGAGTAAAGCTCCTGGTTCCTGGTTTCAGCCTGGTCCACCCCTGGCTGTTGTGGCCATCTGGGGAATGAATCAGCAGGTAGAAGCTCTGTGTGTGTCTCTCTCTGCAACTCTGCCTTGCAAAGAAACAAATAAATCTTATTTTAAAAACACACATCAAATGCTAGCAAGGATACTGGTAGGATGCAAATGAGTACAGCCATTAGAAAGACTAGTATGGTGTTTTCTCAAAAAACTGAAAGTAGATCTATTGTGTGACCCAGCTATCCCACTTCTGCACACCTATCTGAAGGAAGTGAAGTTGGCATCTCAAAGACACCTGCACTCCTACGTTCACTGCAGTGCTATTCACAATAATCAAGACGTGGAGTCAACCTAGGTGTCTACCAACGGATGAACAGATAAAGAAAATGTGGGAAATGTACACAGTGGAATATTATTCAGTCACAAAAGGATGAAATTCTGACATCTGCAGCAAAACAAATGGAACATGAAGTCAGTAGGTTAAGTGAATTAAGCCAGACACAGAAAGATAAATAATGTATGCTCTGGGGCCGGCGCCGCGGCTCACTAGGCTAATCCTCCGCCTAGCGGGCTGGCACACCGGGTTCTAGTCTCGGTCGGGGCGCCGGATTCTGTCCCGGTTGCCCCTCTTCCAGGCCAGCCCTCTGCTGTGGCCAGGGAGTGCAGTGGAGGATGGCCCAGGTGCTTGGGCCCTGCACCCCATGGGAGACCAGGAAAAGCACCTGGCTCCTGGCTCCTGCCATCGGATCAGCGCGGTGCGCCGGCCGCAGCGCGCCGGCCGCGGCAGCCATTGGAGGGTGAACCAACGGCAAAGGAAGACCTTTCTCTCTGTCTCTCTCTCTCACTGTCCACTCTGCCTGTCAAAAAAAAAAAAAAAATGTATGCTCTGGGGCCAGCGCTGTGGTGCAGAGGGTTAACGCCCTGACCTGAAGTGTCAGCATCCCATATGGGTGCTAGTTCTAGTCCTGGCTGCTCCTCTTCCGATCCAGCTCTCTGCTATGGCCTGGCAAAGCAGTAGAAGATGGCCCAAGACTTTGGGTCCCTGCACTTGCGTGGGAGACCTGGAAGAGGCTCCTGGCTCCTGGCTTCGGATCTGCGCAGCTCCGGCCGTTGCGGCCAACTGGGGAGTGAACCAGCAGATGGAAGATAGCTCTCTCTCTCTCTCTCTCTCTCTCCCCCTCTCCCTCTGCTCTCTCTGTGTAACTCTTTCAAATAAATAAATAAAATGTTTTTTAAAAAATGCATGCTCTTTGTCATTTGTGGCAGTTATAAAAGCAAAAAGGCCATCTTGGGGTAGACGTTCTGCCTAGTGGTTAGGACACCCACGCCCGTGTCAGAGTCCCTGGGTCCATACCTGCCTCCAGAAACTGACTCTAGCTTCTCTCAAGTGATTTGGTTCCTGCCACATCGGAGACCTGAACTGAGCTCCCAGATCCTGGCTTTGGCCTGGCCAAGTCCCAGTCATTGCAATCATGTGTGGAGTGACCCAGGAGACAAGAGCTCTCTCTCTCTGTGTCTCCCTCTATCTCTCTTTTAAAATTTTTTAAAATACACTGAAATATTTTTAATAAAACATAAAATTCAGTCAGGAATATGTAAAAATCATAAATCTTTTGCCAAACTGAAATACATACATATAAAAGGAGAAACTTAAAAATCCAAAATAATAATGGAATATTTCAGATCTACTACTCTCAGGCTAAGTAAGCAAATAAAATCGTAGACTATAATTTAGACTTGATCAGGCGTGTTCAGGGTGGTATGGCGGTAGACCAGAGACTACAATTTAATCAACAAGTTCAAAAATTTCATTACAGGCACCATACTGCCAAAACAGAATATGACTTTCTTGTAAAAAGTTATGGAGGGGGGCCAGCGCCATGGCGCAGTGGGTTAAAGCCCTGGCCTGAAGTGCCGGCATCCCATATGGGCACTGGTTCTAGTCCTGGCTGCTCCTCTTCCAATCCAGCTCTCTGCTATGGCCTGGGAAAGCAGTGGAAGATGGCTGAAGTCTTTGGGCCCCTGCACCCACGTGGAGACCCAGAAAAAGCTCCTGGCTCCTGGCTTCAGATCAGCTGAGTTCTGACCATTACGACCATCTGGGGAGTGAATCAGTAGATAGAAGACCTCTCTGTCTCTACTTCTCTCCTAAGTCTTTCAAATAAATAAAAATAAATCATTTTTAAAAAATGTTATGGAGAATTAGCAAAATTGGACTATATTTTAGACCAAAATTAAATGAATTATAAAAAACAGAAGTATAAAATATTCATTGACTTTGTCCAAAACACTACTTAGGAGTAAATAACAAAAAGTAATCAAATAATATGTGCATTTTTATTCACATGGGCATTTTTAAACATAATTGTTAATATTCTGATTAAAGAGGCAATCAAAATAAATTATAAACTATTTTGGAATATGTGACATGAACACACAAATGCACAGGTGTAAACCACAGTGAGAGGAAATCTTTAACTTTCATTTATTTAAAAAAGAAAGAAAATAGCTCAAAGGCTGAAAAAGGAATGACAAATCTAATAAAAATAGAAGAAAAGAATTAGTAAAGATAGAAATAACTAGGCCGGCACCGCAGCTCACTAGGCTAATCCTCCGCCTTGTGGCGCCGGCACAAGGGTTCTAGTCCCGGTCGGGGCGCCGGATTCTGTCCCAGTTGCCCCTCTTCCAGGCCAGCCCTCTGCTGTGGCCAGGGAGTGCAGTGGAGGATGGCCCAGGTACTTGGGCCCTGCACCCACATGGGAGACCAGGAGAAGCACCTGGCTCCTGGCTTCGAATCAGCGCGGTGTGCCGGCCGCAACGGCCACTGGAGAGTGAACCAACGGCAAAAGGAAGACCTTTCTCTCTGTCTCTCTCTCTCTCACTGTGCACTCTGTCTGTCAAACATTTAAAAAAATTTAAAAAAATAAAATGAAATAATATAGAAATAACTTACACAAAACTTTGATAAATTTATAAAGTTAGGAAAGAATGGGAGTGCCAAAATAAATATATAAATATATAAAAATATATAAATATATAAAGAATATCAGAAATTAGAAAACACTGCAAATTTAGGGGAGGATTTTTCATTTATGAGATAGTATCGTGCATAATTTTATACCAATAAATCTGACAACCTTGGGGTATGCATTTGACATAGCAATTTAGACATCACTGGGACTCCTGCATTCCATATCAGAGTACTTGGGTACAAGTCCTGGCTCTCCCCCCAGTTCCGGCTTCTTGCTAATGCAGACCCTAGGAGGAAGCAGGTTCAAGTACTTGGGCTGCCATCACCAACATGGGAGACCTGGACTGAGTTCCCAGCTCCTGGCTTCAGCCTGGCTCAGCCCCAGCTGCTGCAAGCATTTCAGGAGTGTATCTTTGCCTTTCAAATAAAAATTAACCAATCAACTAATTAAATTTGATAACATTGATAAAATTGATTATTTTCAAGGGCAATAATGTGTACTAGAATTAGCTGAATTAAGAGCTGGAGAATCTGAATAAACAATTACCAAAAAAAAAAAAAAAAGAGGCATCAAAGCTCTACTGATAAAATAACACCAGGCTGTTATAAGCAAGTTCTGCTATAGTTCCAAGAAACAGATAATCGCCATGTTACATCAACTACAAAAGTGTGTAGAGACAGATGGGAAGATTTTATGCCCTGGACAAAATATAAAAACAAATACTGAAGTCACTGGAGAAAGACCAAAAGCAAGGAAACTTGGAAAGATGCTGACACTTGAAAATACGGGCATGCCATTGAGTTTCACGTTTTCATGGCTTCTGGCCTAAGGGCAGGCTTCAGTCTGTGCCATTCAGGGTAACCGAAATGGATCTAGAGCTTGCTGCCATTCCCACTGGAAAACCAGAGGACAGCATTCAGGCAAACTGGAGACCCCGCAAAGGGGGGTGGTAGCAACAGAAGAGAGCCATAGCGATGGAGTCCTAACTTCCGTGAATAAACTCTGCTCACGACCCTGGCTAACTCCTGCAGCACACATGAGCACATGTGGGAAGATGCCAAGCTGCTGGCTAAGGCAAAGAGAGCTGTCACCATACACATAAGCATACAGTGTAGTTTGAGTCAAACCAAATGCAGCACCATTCTTCACAGGATTATAACAAAAACCAGACTCTCCATAACGTAGCATTTGTAATGTCCAATAGAGGATAGAAAATTACTCAATACCCAAATAAACAAAAAAATGTGGCTTATTCTCATGAAAAAAGTCAAAAGTGTAAAGCAATTTCAAGATGACCCAGATGTTGAAATTAGCAGACAAGAACTTTAAAGCAGCCGTTTTAACTAGGCTCGAGGCATAAAGGAAAATACGCCCGTAATGAATGAGAAGATAGGAAGTCTCAGCTGGAGGAAAAACTACAATAATAATCACAAGCAAATTCTAAACCTGAACACACACTATTTTTTTAAATGCCAAATTGAATATAATGGGAAAAAGAAACTGTCATTAAAATTAGATCAAGAGAAATTACACAACCTGAACAGCATGGAGAAAGACATTTTTTAATGAACAGAGACTTAGTGATATGTGGGATTTTTTTTTTTTTTTTTGACAGAGTGGACAGTGAGAGAGAGAGACAGAGAGAAAGGTCTTCCTTTTAGGTTGGTTCACCCTCCAAAGGCCACCGTGGCCAGCGCACTGCAGCCGGCACACCGTGCTGATCTGAAGCCAGGAGCCAGGTGCTTCCTCCTGGTCTCCCATGGGGTGCAGGGCCCAAGCACTTGGGCCATCCTCCACTGCACTCCTGGGCCACAGCAGAGAGCTGGCCTGGAAGAGGAGCAACCAGGACAGAATCCGGTGCCCCAACCGGGACTTGAACCTGGTGTGCCGGCGCTGCAAGGAGGAGGATTAACCTAATGAGCAGCGGCGCCAGCGGATATGTTGGATTTTTAACATTCATGTTATTGAAATCTACCATGAGGAAGAAAGAAAATGGAGCAGAAAATTATCTGAAGAAATTACAACCAAAATTTTCTCTTCTGTTGTAGAAGTAAATTCCTATATTCAAGAAGCTCAGTGTATCCCAAGAAGAATATCTGAAGAGGGGCCAGCACTGTGGCACTGCCACTTGTGACACCAGCATCTCACATCAGGGGCATCCCAGACTGGGGTGCTGCTTCAAGTCCCGGCTGCTCCACTTCCAAGCCAGCTTCCTGCTAATGCGACTGGGGAGGCAGTGGAAGATGGGCCAATCCCTGGGCCCCTGCACCCATAGGGAAGGAAGAGTTCCTAGCTTCCAGTGTCAGCCTGGCCCAGATCTAGTGAGCCAGTGGGTGAGATTCTCTCCTTCCTCCCCCCACACTTTAAATAAATAGATAATTTTTTTAAATATCAAAAACCCACACCAAGGAACATCATAGTCAAACTCTGCAAATCAAAACTAAAGAGAAAACCTTAAAGGTGGCCACATAAATACGAAGGGACTTCAAAAACTTCTGGAACAATGTATTTTATGAAAGACCTGTGTGGGGGCCAGCACTGTGGTGCAGCAGGTTAAGCCATGGTCTGCAGTACTGGCATCCTATACGGGTCATCTGCTGCTGCTTTTCCCAGGCACATTAGCAGGGAGCAGGATCGGAAGTGGAGCAGCCGAGACTTGAACTGGCATCAGGTGGCAGCTTAATCCACTATGCCACAGCACTGGCCCCAACTCTGACTTTAAAAAAAAAAAAAAAAAAAACAAACCTGTCATGGATTTCAGAAACTTCACAGACAATGTGTAGTGTGCATTATGAAAAACATACACATGGATTTCAAAAAATTTTGCAGCAAAATATACTTATCTTTTAATTCCACTTTTCTGTGAATAAAGATGCACACATATATATAATAGAGAACAATTATTTGAATGAATGTTGACTTATCATCATAAATAACAAAAACCAAAAACAATACATATATAAAATGTTATAGAAAAAACTATTAATCAAGAATTCTATATTGTATATAACAGCATGCCAAGAATGAAAGTGAAAAAACATTTTCAAGTAAAAGTAAGAGCCCACAGAATTGCATTACAAGAAATGCTAAAGGAAGGAAATAATTTCAAATGAAAATTAAGATTAAGATCTTCAGGAATGAGTGATGAGTGTTGGAAATGACAAATATCTAGATAGATGTAAAACAATGTTTTCCTCTTATTTTCTCCAAATACTATATAAAGCAAAACTTAAAACATGATATTCAGAAATTAAATAGATGCAATACATATGTCAACTATATAGCATAATGGATGAGAAGGCATAATTGGATCTGGTCAGTTGCCAGATTTCTCAAGTTTATATAAAGTAGTGCAGTATTAACTCCAAATGAACTGAAGATTTGAGGTTATATATGGTAAGCCTAGAACTACTACTAAAAAAGTAACACAAAGAGTTGTATAAAAAGTGATACAGAATTTACAGGCTACTAAACTGAAACCTAAGTAGCTTTATTCAGTCCAAAAGAAGACAGGAAAAGGAAAACAGAATGACCTCGGAGACAAGCAAAGGGAAATGAAACCCATGACGAAGATCTCTACCGAAGGACGTGCGCCTGAATAAACGGAGATGCGACATTTCTGCGCGAGCCCATCAGTGCTGTCACACTGCCCAAACTCCCACAAGCTATTCGCCACATTTAATGTAATCCAGAGACAAATTCCAGAAAAAAAAATTGTGCAATTTAAAGCTGATTCGGAATAATTTTCTGGTAGAGAAACTCTTTAAAAGAACAAAGACATCTTTACAAATAAAAAGGATTTGATTTGTTTATTTATTTGAAAGAGTTACAGAGAGAGAGAGAAAAAGAGAGAGAGAGAGAGAGATGTTGCATCTGCTGATTCACTCCCCAAATGTCCCCAACAGCCAGGGCTGGGCCAGGCTGAAGCCAGGGCCTTGGAGCTTCATCCGGGTCTCCCACAGGGATGACAGGGGGCCAAGCACTTGGGTCGTCTGCTGCTGCTTTCTCAGGCACACAAGTAGGGGGCTGATTGGATGCAGAGCACCTGGCACTAGAGCCAGTGCTCACGCGGGACACTGGCATCACAGGTGGTGACTTAACCTGCTGTGCTACAGCAATGGCCTCCAGTGTCATTTTTTTTTTTTTAACTTGGAGTTGTCTATGGAAGACTGAGATGTGCAGTGGCACATCTGAGGTGCACTTTAAATCAGCATGGCAACTAGAGGGAAAAGGGACAGAGTAGTAAAGTGTGGGAAATGTTGGTATTGCTGAAGCTGAGCGATATAGTGCGTTTATTGTGCTATTCTGTACTGTGGCATATGTATGAAATTGTTCACAAAAAAGCCTTTTAAGTAATAGGTTACTAATAATTCAGAATAAAATAAAAAGAGCCAGAAGACAAGAAGAGTTTTCCAGAAACTGATCCATGTACAAATGCAAGTGTTTTCTAAGGAAAATGCTGTCATTTAAAATCAATAGACAACTGATGGAGTATTCAATAAACAGTGCTATAATAAATCAATATCCATTTGTAAAATTTAAAATTAACATGAATTAGTCCCTATCTTGTATCTGCACCAAAATGAACTGCAAAAGGATTAAGAACATTTTACTGAATAAAAAGAGTGGGAGTGGGGTAGAGAACGTATCATCATCCTAGAGTAGAACTGTTTTCACAAAGAACACTGAAACCTAAATGCCATAAAGCAGATTTCAGAGATGGCCTCATGACAGTGGAAACTTTCACTCTCCAGGGGTAGGCATTGCAGCTCAGCGGTTAAACCATCACTTAAAGCTCTTGTATCCCATACCTAATCACTCTCCCCCTTCCTCTCCACCCTCTCAAGTCCCGGCTACTCCACTTCTGATTCAGCTTCCTGCTAATGTGTCTGGGAAGACGGCACGTGATGGCCCAAGTACGTAGGTCCTTGACACCCATGTGGGAGACCTGGATGGAGAGCTGGCTTCTGGCTTCGGCCCTGCTTGTTGTGGGCATTTGGAGAGTTAACCAGTGAAAAGAAGCGCTCTCGCTCACGCGCTCACTCTCTCTCTCTCTCTCTATATATATATACACACACACACACACACACACACAACAGAGAGAGAGAGAGAGAGAGAGATGTATTTCTCTGAATCTTCCCTTCCAAATAAATGAATAAATAAATCTTTGTAGAATCTCACCCTCTGCCGGCACTGTGGCACAGAGGGTTAAAGCCCTGGCCTTGGGCCGGTGCCACAGCTCACTAGGCTAATCCTCTGCCTGCGGAGCCAGCACCCCGGTTGGGGCGCCAGATTCTGTCCCGGTTGCTCCTCTTCCAGTCCAGCTCTCTGCTGTGGCCCAGGAAGGCAGTGGAGGATGGCCCAAGTGCTTGGGCCCTGCACCTGCATGGGAGACCAGGAGAGGCACCTGGTTCCTGGCTGCAAATCGGTGCAGCGCGCCAGCCACAGCAGCCATTGCGGGGGTGAACCAACGGAAAAGGTAGACCTTCCTCTCTGTCTCTCTCTCTCACTGTCTAACTCTGCCTGTCAAAAAAATAAAATAAAAATAAAAATAAAAATAAAATAAAGCCCTGGCCTGAAGTGCCGGCATCCCATGTGGGCACCGGTTCACCACCTGGCTACTCCACTTCCAATCCAGCTCTCTGCTATGGCCTGGGAAAGCAGCAGAAGATGGCCCAACTCTTTGGGCCCCTGCACCTGCGTAGGAGACCTGGAAGAAACTCCTGGCTCCTGGCTTTGGATCGGCTCAGCTCTGGCCATTGCGGCCATCTGGGGAGTGAACCAGAGGATGGAAGACCTCTCTCTCTCTCTCTCTGTGTAACTCTGACTTTCAAATAAATAAATAAATCTTTTAAAAAAAAAAGGATCTCACCCTCTGAGGGCATTTCTTTTTGCTATGCCCTATTGGACGACACACCACAAAGACAGAATTTCCAGTGCAGTTGACCAATAACTCCCAGGTGTTCATGAGTTAATTCCACTAACCAGTTTAATGTACCAGTTTTTCTTCCAACATTATGGAGTATTTGGAAAAATTGAAGGAGACAAAAATAATATAAGACACAGTTCATGCCCTTGGAGAAGCTCAATTCCCAACTAGAATGGAAAGATGCACAAATATACAGAAAATAATCAGAGATGCAGGCAACCAGTCTATCAGAACACTACAAAGAGCTCTGAAGTAAGGAAAAAGATTACTCAGTGCTCCAATGGAAAACTGTGATTTTAGTGCACACTCTGAGTTAATCTGACCTAGCCCTGTCATTGCCTATGAGGTATTTGACAACTCTGTGAGTTGTAGATAATTGCTATTAATGCAAAATAATTCTTGTACAAGCATGAAAATAAATTTTGTCCAGTGAGGTTTCCATTGACATCCTTCTTCTGCTATGCAAGAAGCCATTTTCACATTCATTTCAATATTCCTGTAACTATGATCTATAAGTGCCGTCTGCTTGGATTATCCTTTCAGTTGCTTATAAGATCTTACCACTTCTCATTAAAAATAAGTCAACTGGCCAGTGCCGTGGCTCATTTGGCTAATCCTCTGCCTGCAGCACTGGCACCCTGGGATCTAGTCCTGGTTGGGGCACCGGGTACTAGTCCCAGTTGCTCTTCTTCCAGTCCAGCTCTCTGCTGTGGCCCGGGAGGGCAGAGGAGGATGGCCCAAGTGCTTGGGCCTGCACCCTCATGGGAGACCAGGAGGAAGCGCCTGGCTCCTGGCTTTGGATCGGCGCAGCACCGGCAGTGGCAGCTATTTGGGGGGGGGGGGGGTGATCCAATGGAAGGAAGACCTTTCTCTCTGTCTCTATCTCTCACTGTCTATAACTCTCTCTCTGTCTCTCTCTCACTGTCTAACTCTGCCTGGCCAAGTAAATAAATAAATAAATAAGTCAACTAAAAGCTTTAATGCATATTCATTTAAAAAATTTATTCTCAAAAGACATAAGGTTAGAGACAACAGGAAAAAAATATTTGCAACATTTTTAACAATGGAGAAATCTTAGAATGTATGGAAAATAGCCATTAAGACACAAAAAGTGACCAGAACCTAAGTGAAAAATAAGCAAACGGTTTGAATAAGTCATAAAAAGGTGTAAATATCCAATACTCTTGAAAAGATGTATGCATTATTTAGTACAGGAGTAAGCTGCTATAAGAAAGAGACCCCAAATCACAGCAACTCAATAAAAATACATATATTTATTCCTCTCTCACTTAATAGATGGACCAATGGGGAAGTCCTACTATCCTTGCTATCCAGCCTTCCAAAGCACTCCGATCTGCACACTCCCAGCTGCTGGAAAGAGGAAAGCTCACACGGCACTTGGCCTCACATCTCGTTGGCCTGGACTGAGCCACGTGGCCACAGCAAGCTGAAAAGGTGGCTGGAAAGTGCATCTTCAAGAGCTAAAAGGAAAAAGGTGGCTATCAGAGCACAGCGTTTCCTGCCACGGTACAAAGAAATGCAAACTGAAACTCCTAACAACATTCCTGATCACACTGCCAGCGTTTTCTTAAAGTTTTGCAGTGTGAAAATCGACAGGAATAGAAGAAAACAGGCAGCAAGGCAACACTTCTCACGTGACAGAAACTCTACTCAAAGGAATTTACCACCTAGGAATTCTGACTGGTTCTTGAAAGCGGATATCATGGCAGCACTGTCTGTTCTAGGAACAAAAGAAACAAGCCCAAATGCCTGTCCATGGAGAAAACGTCGTCAAATTCTGGGAATAATGTAGCACTAACATAAACTAGCTCTCCAGGACACTCTAAGCTGAGAAAGCAAGAACCAGAGTCACGGACATGCCAGCTCCTCATGACCACGGGGAGAGGCCTGCCACAGACAGTGGAGGAGATGACCAGAACCACGCAGCCCACGGTTCTGGGGTTCTCGAGGCAGACCCTGGCGAAGGCCCCGTGAGGGACAGCGAGGAGTCGCAGAGAGGACCCACGGCACACCAGGAACTGAGAGGAGAGACTGGGCCCACACTTGGTTCTATAACAATTGTCTCACAAGAGCTGGGCACACAGAACCTGCCGTGAGGCCCACCTCCTGCCATCCCTGGGGTGAGTCTCCACCCTCCCTGTTCCATTCATTTATGGCTGTGGATTTAAAGTCCTGGATGGGGTCAGGGGCTAAATCATACTCAACCATAGCAACATAAAATGAGCCTATTTCTTGAAAGACAAGAAATCACACCTATGTCCTTATTTGTATGTGGTCACAGGGAAATAAAATTGGAATTATGTTCGGGCTGGCGCCGTGGCGCACTAGGTTAATCCTCCACCTGCGGCGCCAGCATCCCATATGGGCGCCGGGTTCTATGTCCCAGTCGATCCTCTTCCAGTCCAGCCCTCTGCTATGGCCCGGGAGGGCAGTGGAGGATGGCCCAAGTGCTTGGGCCCCTGCACCCACACGGGAGACCAGGAGGAAGCACCTGGCTTCTGGCTTCAGATCGGTGTAGAGCCAGCCGTAGCGGCCATTTGGGGGGTGATCCAACGGAAGGAAGACCTTTCTCTCTGTCTCTCTTTCTCACTCTCTGTAACTCTACCTGTCAAATAAATAAATAAAAAATTAAAAAATAAAAAGACTCTTCTTTTAAAAAAAATTGGAATTACACTCACTCAGGAGGGAGTGAGAGTGCTAGAAGGAAGGGGAACTTCATGGCTTCCTCTCCACCTAACAACTGCTTTAATCTTTTCCAGGAAGAAGGTACCTGTGCATTCTTTTGTATTTTTAAAAATGAAGGACATGGGAAGAAAAAGAAACCCAAGAGGAAGATGCTGGGGGTCAGCGGGATGAAGCGCAGGAAATGCTAACACAAAACACAAAGAGTGGAAGGAGATAATACCATGGGTGTGTCAACGGTGGGATTAGACTGATTTTGCAGCACAGTAATCCCCAAGTACTTATATTTCTCTAACTTACACCCTGAAACGTGGCCCGGCTCTTCTGAGCAGAGACCAAAGCACCTGTGCATCCTGGGAGTAAAGGGAAGGACCATTGCTACCACATTTTAGGACAGTGTCCACCACACAGTTAAATAAATCTATCAATTCATCTTTTCAATGTATCATTTAATCAAAAAAGAGTAAGATAATGATGGGGATGATGAAAGACTTTGTAGCTACACAAGGAAATGTTCTTAAGGATTTCAAGTGGAATTTAAAAAGCAGGAGGGGCTGGGGCTGGCACTGTGGCACAGCAGGTTAACATCCTGGCCTGAAGCACCATCATCCCATAAGGGCGCCAGTTCAAGATCCAGCTGCTCCACTTCCCATCCCACTCTCTGCTGTGGCCTGGGAAAGCAGTAGAAGAAGGCCCAAGTCCTTGGGCCCCTGCACCGGTGTGGGAGACCCAGAGAAAGCTCCTGGCTCCTGGTTTCGGATCGGCACAGCTCCAGCCGTTGCGACCAGTTGGGGAGTGAACCAGCAGATGGAAGACCTCTCTCTCTCTCTCTGTTTCTCTCTCTCTGCCTCTCCTCCCTCTTTGTAACTCTTTCAAACAAATAAATAAATCTTAAAAAATAAATAAATAAAAAGCAGGAGGGGCAAGCATTTGATGCACTGGTTTAGACACCTCTTGGGACCCTCACATCCCCCAGGTGGAGGGCCTAGGTTTGAGTCCTGGATCTGCTCCCCAATTCTAGTTCTTACTAATGTGCTCCCTGGGAGGCAGCAGACGATGGCTCAAGTAGTTGGTCCCTGCTATCCACACCAGGAAACCCAGGACTGAGTTCTCCACTTTCAACTTTGGCCTGACCCAGCTTTGGCTGCTCTGGACATTAGGAGAGTGAACCAGTGGACGGGAACTCTATTTGTCTTTGTCTCTGTCCCTGTCTGTGTGTGGGTGTGGGTGTGGTATCTGGCTCGGTCTTAAATAAAATAAATAAGTAAATATTTTTTAAAATAAGACTGTAAATACTACTAATTACATATAGCTAAATTAACAAAAAATTTTTAAAGATTTATTTATTTATTTTAAAGTTAGAGTTACACAGAGAGAAGGAGAGGAAGAGAGGGAGGTCTTCCATCTGCTGGTTCACTCCCCAGTTGGTCGCAATGGGAGGAGCTGCACCAACCTGAAGCCAGGAGCCAGGAGCTTCTTCCGGGTCTCCCACGTGAGTGCAGGGGCCCAAGGACTTGGGCCATCTTCTACTGCTTTGCCAGGCCATAGCAGAGAGCTGGATTGGAAGCAGAACTTCTGAGACTCAAACTGACCCCCATATGGGATATGGGCACTGAAGGTTGTGGCTTTACCCACTATGCCACAGCGCCAGCTTCAAAATTAAGAAACTTAACTCAAAGAAAATATAACTCACAAATGTTTCAGAAAAAGGGTTGAGTGGTTATGAAAAATATTTGGTCCAAGAGTTCACCAATCTTCCCTTTAAGATTATTCTGAGAATAGCTAAAACTCAAAGTGGTAGAGAAGGAAACAGGTAGAAAATAAGTAGGAAACAATTTCCCTAGAATACAGAGATATTGTCTATTCCAATAAAAAATAAGAAAATGCTGATCAATGGTTCCAGAAATTGCCTTCTGTACAAGAGAAATATTTTCCAGCCTGCACTGTATGTGTGTCAGGACATCCCTTCCCTGTTAGAAATGCGAACTTGGCGAGGCATTTTCTTGGAATCAAACTTGGAAGGACAAGATCTGAAAAGACTTTGTAATCTCCTTCCTGTAATACAGTCAGATTAACTGGATAATTGCATCCCCAGGGAAAGCCTGTCAAACATTTCCATTTCTGAGGGAAACTTAAAGACATAACGGAGTCTGTTCTTGGAGAACAAGACCGTGCAGCTTTTAATCATTGAACACAACATCAATACAACAGGCAAACAAGACCACAAATTACTCAAGAAAGTGGATGGAAGAACTGACATAAAATAAACCACAAGGATTTGGAATACAGACAATTCTATTTCATAAGAAAATCTTCCTGGATTCATACAACACTTGGAGTCGGAAACCATCAAACATCACAGAGAATGAGTGCCTGTGGAGCCACTCTTAGGAGCACGCTGGTTGCCAAGCCGAGGAAAACGTTGACCCGTTCCAGGCAGCACTGCCCACGGCTGCCACTTTGTTGAGCAGTCAACTCCCAGCACTCTCAGAGGGCAGAAATTACTTCTCTTCCCACGAATCTACTGCTCTGAAATTCCTAAAACTCCTAGACATCTTTCATTTTTTAAAGGTTTGTTTATTTGAATGGCAGAGTGGCACACGGTGGGGTTGGGAGTCAGCATCTTCCATCCACTGGTTCACTCCCCAGATGACCTGAACAGCTGGAGCAGGGAACTCCCTCCAGTCTCCCTCATGAGTGGAAGGAACCCAAGCACTCCAGCCTCACCCCCTGTCTCCAAGCACATTAGCAGGGAGCTGGATCAGAATCAGAGCAGCCGGGACTTGAACCAGCACTCAGACATGGCATGCTGGCTTGACTCGCTGCGTCTTAGACATTTTTCTTAAGATTTAGATTCCAACAATATTTTCAGACTCCACAACCTCTGTTAAACTTCCCAGCCAACTACTAAACAAAGCCATTTGCAGTTTCCAGTCTTTTAGGCAGATTGCGAACCATGTGACTGTTTCTAATTCCAAGCCATCCTACATTTTACTAGTAAAATGTGTAAACACTGAAATGTGCTGCAAACATTTACGCATATAACATCCACTGCATCTCCCTCATTTAAAAACCATGAAAATAAACTCCGCAATGTTGCCCAGTGTTTTTTATTTTTTATTTTATTTAATAAATGTGAATTTACAAAGTGCAACTTTTGTATTGTTGTGGCTCCCCCCGCAACCTCCCTCCCTCCCGCGGCCCTCCCCTCTCCCACTCCCTCTCCCATCCCGCCCTTAATCAAGTTTCATTTTCAATTACCTTCATATACTGAAGATCAACTTAGTATATACTAAGCAAGGATTTCAACAGGCTGCACTCACACAACCGCACAAGATATAGGGCATTGTTCGACTAGTAGTGTTGTTTTTAAGTTTCATAGTAAAACACATTAAGGACAGAGATCCTACGTGGGGAGCATGTACCCAGTGACTCCCATTGTTGATTTAACAATTGGCACTCTTATTTATGACATCAGCAATCAGCCGAGACTCTTGCTATGAGCTGTCTAGGCTATGGAAGCCCCTTGAATTCACCAACTCTGAACTTGTTTAGTCAAGGCCATATCACAGTGGAGGTTCCTTCCTCCCTTCAGAGAAAGGCGCCTCCCTCCTTGATGGCCTGTTCCTTCTGTTGGGGTCTGTTCACCAGGATCTTTCATTTAGATTGCTTTTTGCCACCGTGTCATGGCTTCCCATGCCTGTGAGACTTTCATGGACCTTTTAGCCAGATCCGAATGTCCCAAGGGTTGATTCTGAGGCAGGAGTGCTGTTTTGGGCATTTGCCATTCTATGAGTCTGCTGTGTGTCCTGCTTCCCCTGCAGGATCATTCTCTCCCTTTTAATTCTATCCTTCATTATTTGCTTACACTGGTCTTATTTGTGAAATCTCTTCGACACTTACCCTATCTTTTTGATCGGTTGTGTATTTATATGTATCACTTTACCAAGTGTGCTGGTATTGGTACCTGCCTCCTTGGTAAGATTGAGCTGAAGTCCCCTGGCACATTTCTAGTTCCACCATTGGAGGTAAGTCCGAGTAAGCATGTGCCGACCTGTATATCCCTCTCTTATTCCCACTCCTATGTTTAACAGAGATCACTTTTCTGTTAAACACCTAAGAATGATTGTGCATTGATTACAGATTTCAACCAGTGGTCTTATGTAGAACAAACAGAGCAACAACAACAAAAATACTAAAAGGAATAAAATAGTAAGTTGTTCCTCAACAGTCTAGACAAGGGCTGATCATGTCATTGCCTCTCACAGTGTCCATTTCACTGCAATGGGTATCATTTTAGATGCTCGTTTAGCTGCCATCAATCAGGGAGGACATATGATATTTGTCCCTTTTGGACTGGCTTATTTCACTCAGCATGATGTTTTCCAGCTTCTTCCATTTTGTTGTAAATGCCCGGATTTCATTGTTTTTTACTCCTGTATAGTGCTCCATAGAGTACATATCCCATAGTTTCTTTATCCAGTCATCCATTGATGGACATTTAGGTCGATTCCATGTCTTAGCTATTGTGAATTGAGCTGCAACAAATATTGAGGTGCAAATGGCTCTTTTATTCTCCCCTTTAATTCCATTTGGGTATATCCCAAGGAGTGGGATGGCTGGGTCCTGTGGTAGTGCTATATTCAGGTTTCTGAGGACTCTCCAAACTGTCTTCCATAGTGGCTTTACCAGTTTGCATTCCCACCAACAGTGGATTAGTGTCCCCTTTTCTCCACATCCTCGCCAGCATCTGTTGTTGGTTGATTTCTGTATGTGAGCCAATCTAACCGGAGGGAGGTGAAACCTCATTGTGGTTTTGATCTGCATTTCCCTGATGGCTAGGGATCCTGAGCATTTTTTCATGTGTCTGTTGGCCATTTGGATTTCCTCTATTGAAAAATGTCCGTTAAGGTCCTTGGCCCATTTTTTTATTGGGTTGTTTGTTTTGATTCTGTGGTGTTTTTTGATCATTTTATAGATTCTAGTTGTTAATCCTTTATCTGTTGTGTAGTTTGTGAATAACATCTGCCATTCTGTTGGTCGCCTCTTCACTTTCCTGACTGTTTCCTTTGCTGTAAGGAAACTCTTCAATTTGAGGTAATCCCATTTGTTTATTTTATCTTTGATTACCCGTGCCTCTGGGGTCTTCTCCAGGAATTCTTCACCTGTTCCAATATCTTGAAGGGCTTCCCCTATGCTCTCAATTAGTTTCATGGTGTCGTGGCGCATCTCTAGTTCTTTGATCCATGTTGAGTGGATTTTTGTATAAGGTGTAAGGTAGGGGTCTTGCTTCATACTTCAACCCAGTGTTTTTTTTATTCTAATATTTATTCTCTTTGCTCAAAACTCACAGCTTCATTGTCTTAGTGGCCATTAGCCAGTTCTCTCCATTTCTTTACCACACATTCACAAACATCAACGTTAGTTTTACATATGAATAGTTTCAAGAAAACACTCATCTTTAGAACCTCCTTACTTTCCTATGTTATAGCAGCAAATGGTTTCAGTAACTGAATGAGGATTTTCCTCCAATGCCCACCCATCTCAGGTGGGCCTCAGGTAGACCCCAGGAATGGCGGGGGGGGGGGGGTGGGGAATGTAGTGCAAGGATCACATCCCAAGAGGGCCAAAAGCTGCAGAAAGCCATGAGTTTAAGGCACAGACAGTCCTTTGCAGATAAAAACTGAGAGGTGGGTCTAAGCGGGAAAGCCAAACAAAACTGAATCAAAGCTCCACAACTCCAGAACAAGAAGCTGACTTCCAGCCACCTTAGTGTGGGCTCAGGATTCTCTTTATGCGCCAACAGGTGCCTGGCGCGTGACTTACAAGCATATAATATGCGGGGCCCCAGCTTGGGATGGCTGCATCCTATCCTGGAGTGTCAGTGAGTCCCAGCTGCTCCCCCTCCCATCCAGCTTCCTACTAATGCACCTGAGAAAGCAGCAGAGGACGCCCGAGTGCTTGGGTTCCTACCGTCCATGTGGGAGCCCACAGCTCTTGACTTCCATATGGCTTGCTCCCAGCTATGATGTGGGCAACTGGGGAACAAACCAGTGGACTGAAGATCTGTGTGTGTGTGTGTGTGTGTGTGTCTTTCAAATAAGTAAATAAACAAAAACTTTTTAAAATGAAAAGCTGGAAAACTCTTATCTTTGATCAGAATTTCCTCCACTACAACTGGTAAGACCTGCTTCACAAACTCCACAAATGTTTCCTCTGTCCCTCCTCAAAATGAATTACTCAAATCCCACCGGCTCGGTTAGACGTAGTCTCAGATATCCTTCTCCTTGGAACCTGTCTCCACCCCTCTGCCTCCACTGCCCACAGAACCCGTGGAAACCTGCTCAGGTTGGAGGGCTGCGGTCCTCCTTCTCCGGCCCAGCTCAGAGACTGCTGCAGCCCAGCTGCTCTGGCTGGAACGCAGGCAGGCGGGCAGACGCACATGGGACTGGTGGGCCTGCTGGGGAAAGCTTGGAATTCCAGCACATTCTCACAAGTCACCTGGCGGCAGCTACTGGCATTCACAGTGCACGGACATTTGGAAAACACTCCCTCTTATGGGACTTTACTTGACAGAAAAAAAAAAAAAAAAAAAAAAAAAAAGAATCTTCCCATAAGAACACATGTACAAGAATGTGTCTTGCAGTGTTATTTGTAGTGGCAAAAATAGGAAAAGTGTTAATAAAGACAGTGCAGAGACACTAAGGTATACTATTCACCTTTTAAAAATGATCAGTTTACCCTGAGATACAGCTCCAAAGCAAGAGAAAAAAAAATATCCCCAGGTCCAAAAAGGAGAAGGAAATGTAAATTAGAGGGGTAAAGCAGAAGAAAACTCAGGTCAGCTTTAGGGGATATTAGGCTTAAATCACAGAGGGGCAGGCAACAGCCACAGCAGATACGATGATTCTTAGAATGTCCCCCTCCCATACGGGAGTACAAGTGCTGGCCCTGGCTCCTGACTCCAGCTTCCTGCTAACACACTTCCTGGGAGGCAGCAGTGATGGCTCGAGTACGGGGGTCCCTGCCACCCACCTGGAGATCCGGGTGGAGTTCCAGGTGCCTAGATTCAGTGTGGCCTGGCCCTGGCTGTCGTGTTTATTTGGGGAGTGAACCAAACAACGGGAGAAGTGGGAGTTCTCTGCCTCTCTCTCTTCTGTCTTACTTCCTTTCTAATAAATAAATAAACATTTTTAAAAAGCATAAGAGTTTGAGTTTGGGGTTTTAATACCCACTAAAGGAAAGAACCAAGCTCTAAATATTATATGAGGCATGAAGCTAAAATTAAAATCCCTTGAAAAACTTCCTTTTTTAAGATTTATTTATTTATTTGAGAGGCAGAGTTACAGATAGAGAGGGAGGTCCTCCATCCACTGAGTCATTCCCCTAATGGCCCTAATGGCTGGAGCTGGCCATTCTGAAGCCAGGAGCCAGGAGACTCCCCCAGGTCTCCCCCGTGGGTGCAGGGGCTCAAGCACCTGAGCCATCCTCTACTGCCTTTACAGGCCATCGCAGGGAGCTGGATCGAAAGTGGAGCAGCCAGGACTCGAACCGGCACCTGTGCCATAGCACAAGCCCCACTTGACAATCTTTTTTGTCTTTACAAAAAAATAAATAAACTATCTGTGGGTACAGGATACAGCAAAGAAATGTGATGCTATTTTATCCTCTGTGTGGATGTTTCTTTGTTAAAGTTTTCTGGTATGGGGCTGGTATTGTGACACATCAGGTTAAGCCTCCACATACAATTCTGGCATCCCATAACAGAGGGCCAGGTTGAGTCCTGACCACTCCACCTCTGATCCAGCCTCTTGCCAATGTACCTGGTAAAGCAGAGCAGAGGATGGCTAAGTACTTGGGCCTCTGTCATCCACATGGGAGACCTGGATGGAGCTCCTGGCTTCAGCCTGGCCCAGCCCCAGCTATCATGGCCAGTTGTAGAGTGAACCAGGAGATGAAAGAGCTCTCTCTCTCCTCTTCCCTGTCTCTGTAACTCTGCCTTTCAAATGAAAGTAAAAAATATATATTTTAAGGAAACAAAAAACAAAGTTATTTTTTCAATAAGTAACATTAAATAAATGTACTACAGCAACACTATGGTATCTTATACAACCTTTAAAAATAATTAGCAGCCGGTGCCACGGCTCAATAGGCTAATCCTCCGCCGGCGGTGCCAGCACATGGGGTTCTAGTCCCGGTCGGGGCACCGGATTCTGTCCTGGTTGCTCCTCTTCCAGGCCAGCTCTCTGCTGTGGCCCGGGAGTGCAGTGGAGGATGGCCCAGGTCCTTGGGTCCTGCAGCTGCATGGAAGACCAGGGGAAGCACCTGGCTCCTGGCTTCGGATCAGCACAGTGCGCTGGCCGCAGTGGCCATTGTGGGGGTGGGGGTGAACCAAAGGAAAAGGAAGACCTTTCTCTCTGTCTCTCTCTCTCTAACTGTCCACTCTGCCTGTCAAACAAAATAATAATAATTAGCTGCTCTGCTATGGCCTGGGAAAACAGTAGAAGGTGGCCCAAGTCCTTGGGCCCCTGCACCCATGTGGGAGACCCAGAAGAAGCTCCTGACTTCGGATTGGGGCAGCTGCAGCCATTGTGGCCAATTAGGGAGTGAACCAGCGGATGGAAGACCTCTCTCTCTCTGTCTCTACCTCTCCCTCTCTCTATTTATAACTCTGGCTTTCAAGTAAATAAATCAATCTTTAAAAGAACTAATTAGCTGACTCAGAGACACAATTCTGAAACAAGTAGAAAATACCCTCCCCCAGAACCTCAATGTACCATTATAAATATGCTCAAGGAAAAGAAGATAAGGGAGGCATGGAGATGATGCCTCACCAACTGAGAATGTCAGTAAGAGGCAAAGCACAAAAAGAGAACCAAATGGAAATTTTGGAGCTGCAAAGTACAACAGCAGAAATTAAAAATGCACAAGAGGCAGAAAAGTAGATTTAAATTGACAGAACAAAGAATTAGAACCAGCAGATTTATAGAGCTTCTGCAGTTTCACAAACAAAAATACAAAAATAATGAAGGGTAACGAACAAAGCCTCAGAGGATGAGACATCATTAATCACATCAACATGCGAGAAATCGGAGTGCTAGGAGAGGAGGAAGAAAACAGTGCCAAAAAGTCTAAAACAAACAGTAGAGAACACCCCAATCGAATGAAAGATGTATTAAGCCACGTACTCAAGCAGCTCAGAGAACATAGGATAAGAGCAAAGTATGCACAAGTAGCGTATCAGAGTAAACGCTGAAAATGAAGGCAAAAATCTCTAACACAGCAGAGAAAAAACATCACATCTGAATGAAGCCCAGGAAGATTCACAGCTGACTTCTCCCACAAACGAGGGAGGCCAGGGAAAGTGGGATGGAATGCCCAGAGCCGAAAAAACCAGTGCCCAACAGGAATCCTGGATCCAGGAAAATCACCTTCCAAAAACGAAGGTGCCTTTTAGTGACTTAGATTTTCTAAAGATTCAGAGTGAATCTTTGGTGTCAAAATAAGCGACGCCAGACAATCATTTAACATTTAAATACACACACACACACAGTATGGAGATAAAGAAGACTGCAATTACAAAGGACAGCATATACGCATATTTGCTCTTTTTCCTCTGAATGTATTACACAAAGCAATCTGTGTATAATTGCACTGTCAGGCTTACAACATGTAGAAGTGTAATATATTTGACAACACTACAAAGGAGGTAGATGAAGCCAAAACCATACTGAATAGAAAATGACATCATTGGGATTAAGATCCAAAATATATAAGGAACACAAACAACTTACTAGCAAGAAAGCAAATACTCAGCTTAAAAAATGAGCAAGGGCCTGAACAGACATTTCTCAGCGAAGACATACAAATGGCAAGCAAGTACATGAAAAAAATTCTCAGGATCCCAATCATAATCATTAGTGAAATAAATGAGCTATCATCTCACGTGTGAAAGGGTTCTCATCAAAAAGATGAAAAAATGAGGCTGCAGAGACAAGGGGGCCCTGGTCCTTTGTTGGTGGGAATATAAATTAGCACAGCCATTATGGAAGATTCCTCAAAAACCTAAAAACAGAACACTGATATGATCCAGCAACCCCACTTCCAAGTATGTATCTGAAGGAAATGAAGTCAGTAGGTGGAAGAGGTATCTGTACTCACATGTTCACTGCAGTGTTGTTCTCAACCTAAGTGACCATAACAGATGGACAAACAAAGAAAATGTGTTAATATGCAAAAGAGAATTCTACTCAGCCTTCAAAGAAATGAGGAAAATGTTATTTGCAAGAACATGGGTGAACCTGGAGGACGTTGTACTAAGTGAAATAAGCAGACACACGAAGGCAAATACTGCGTTCTCTCACTTTTATTTGGACTATACAAAAGTTAAGTCCACAATTAACAGTAAAACTAATCTTCAAACAGTACTTTGTACTTTGTGTGTCTGTGTGGGTACAAACTGTTGAAATCTTACTTAGTATAGAGTTGATCTTCTGTATATAAAGATAATTAAAAATGAATCTTAATGAAGAATGAGATGGGAGAGGGAGTAGGAGATGGGATGGTTTGCGGGCGGAAGAACCACTATAATCCAAAAGTTGTACTTTTGAAATTTATATTTATTAAATACAAGTTTTCTATTTAAAAAAATTTAAGCTCACAAAGTAGAGACAAGAATGATGGTTACCAGAGACTGAGACTGGAAGGGAGACAGTGAAGAGATGTTGCCCCAAAGGCACAAAGTCGCACAGATAGGCGGAATGCTTCTGAGACCTACTGCACAGCAGGGGGACTATAGTCAAGGATCGTGCAATGCATATCTCAAAATAACTAACTGTAAATTTCAAATGGATGGTGCTGTGGCATGGTGGGTAAAGCTCCTGCCTGCAGTGCCACCATCCCATATGCACACTGGTTTAAGTCCTGGCCATGCAGTGGTTTAAGTCCTGGCTGCTCCATTTCCAATCCAGCTCTCTGCTATAGCCTGGGAACATAGTAGAAGATGGCCCAACTCCCTGGGCCCCTGCACTCCTGTGGGAAACCTGGAAGAAACTCCTGGCTCAGCTCCAGCCATTGCAGCATTCTGAGGATTGAACTAGTGGATGGAAGACCTCTCTCTCTCTCCTGCCTCCCCACCTTCATCTCTCTGTAACTCTGCCTCTCAAATAAATACATCATTTTAAAAACAACTTTAAATATCCCACCATCAAAAATGAGTAAATGACGTGATGTTAAACAGCTTGATTGGGCCGGCACTGTGGCATAGCAAATAAAGCCGCCACCTGCAGTGCCGGCATCCCATACGGGAGCTGATTCGAGTCCCAGTTGCTCCACTTCTGATCCAGCTCTCTGCTATGGCCTGGGAAAACAGTAGAAGATGGCTCAAGTCCTTGTGCCTCTACACCCTTGTGGAAGACCCAGAAGAAGCTCCTGGCTCCTGGCTTCGGATCCGCACAGTTCCGGCCATTGTGGCCAACTGGGGAGTAAAACAACGGATGGAAGACCGACCGACTGACCGACCGACCGACCTCGCTCCCTCCCTCCCTCTCTCTCTCTCTCTCTCCCTCCCTCTCTCTCTCTGTGCCTCTCCTTAATTTTCTGTGTAACTCTGACATTCAAATAAATAAAATAAATCTTTTTTTTTAAAAAAAGCATCTTGATTTAATCATCCCACTTTGTATGCACACTATATATCAAAATAATGCATTGTACTCCATAAATATATACTGTTATCATGTGTCGATATAAAATCGTGTTAATAAAAATATTATAAAATTATACCAAAACAAAACAAATAAATAGCTCTAAGTATTTTTTAAAAAAGAAAATGGCATCAGATGACGACTTGAATTCACAGTAACAAAAAAATAAAAATGATAAAGAAGGTAAAAAAAAAACAAATTATATAAATATATGCTGTTTTATCTTTTTAAAGATTTATCTGAGAGCCAGCATTGTGGCATAGCAGATTAAGCAGTCTGCAATACCAGTGTCCCATGTGGGTGCCGGTTTGAGCCCCAGCCGCTCCACTTGCCATCCAGCTCCCTGCTAATGCACCTGGGAAAGCAGCAGAAGATGGACTAAGTGCTTGGGCTCCTGCACCCATGTTATAGGCCCAGATGAAGCTCCTGGCTCCTGTTTTCAGCCTAGCCCAGCCCTGGCTGTTGTGGCTGGGGAGTGAACCAGCAAGTAAAAGATCTCTCTCTCCCTCTCTCTCTGTAAATCTGATTTTAAACAAATAAATAAATCTTTTTTAAAAAGAGAATAAATTGATGTAATACAACATGTAAAAGAATAGAGGGCAAAAATACTCGATCTAGGCCGGCGCCGTGGCTCACTTGGTTAATCCTCCACCTCTAGCGCCGGCATCCCATATGGGCACCAGGTTCTAATCCCGGTTGCTCCTCTTCCAGTCCAGTTCTCTGCTGTGGCTCAGGAGGGCAGTGGAGGATGGCCCAAGTCCTTGGGCCCCTGCACCCACATGGGAGACCAGGAAGAAGCACCTGGCTCCTGGCTTCGGATCAGCGCAAGTATCGGCTGTGGCAGACATTTGGGGAGTTGAACCAATGGAAGGAAGACCTTTCTCTCTCTCTCTCTCTCTCTCTCTCTCTCTCTCTCTCTCTAACTCTACCTGGCAAATAAATAAATACTTAAAAAAAAAAACACTCGATCTTTTCAATAGATACAGAAAAGCATTTGATTATATCCAACACTGTTTTATAATTTAAAAATATATGTATGGGGCCGGCGCTGTGGCACAGTGGGTTAAAGCCCTGGCCTGAAGCACCAGCATCCTATATAGGCACCGGTTCTAGTCCCGGCTGCTCTACTTCTGATCCAGCTCTCTGCTATGGCCTGGGATAGCAGCAGAAGATGGCCCAAGTCCTTGGGCCCCTGCACCCGCGTGGGAGACCCAGAAGAAGCTCCTGGCTCCTGGCTTCTGATCAGTGCAGTTCCAGCCATTACAGCCATCTGGGGAGTGAATCAGGGGATGGAAGACCTCTCTCTCAGTCTCTACCCCTCTCTGAAACTCTGTCTTTCAAATAAATAAATAAATCTTTAAATATATATAAATATATATATCAGTTCATTTGTGCTGCTCTAACAAAATAACACAGACTGGCTAGTTTATACAGAACAGAAATGTATTTCTCACAATTTTGAATGCTGAAAAGTACAAGTTCAAGGCCCTAGCAGGTTGGGTAGATGGCACAGTTGAGGTATCCTCACCTGGGGGAAGGAGTGGACAGAACACAGAGATAAATGTGACTTCACGTGGTATAAGGGTACAAGAGTTGCAGGGCGAGGGGGTCTGAGTTAGTTCCCTCCAGCCCTTTAGTAAGGCATTAATCCATTTATCAGGGCAGAGCCCTCATGAGTTAATCACATGCCCCATGCGATTTAATAACACCATCATGGGATTCAGTTTCAGTACATACTGGAGGGGATGGGCACATTCAAGCCAGAGCATACATATGTAACTCCAACCAACCACAGCATGCACACACCCACACGTGCACACACACACACACACAATACCAGGAAGGGGGGAACAGCCTCAGTCGGAAAGGTACAATGGTTAAAATTGGATGCTTTCCCCTCCAAAAGCAAATACGAGATGCCGGTACTGTGGCTTAGTAGGCTTAGCCTCTGCCTGCAGCACCAGCATCCCATATTTGCACCAGTTGGAGCCCAGACTGCTCCTCTTCCTATCCAGCTGTCTGCTAGTGTGCCTGGGAAAGCAACCAAAGATGGCCCAAGACCTTGGGCCCTGCACCTGTGTGGGAGACCCTGAGGAAGCTCCTGTCTCCCAGCTTCAGATCAGTCCAGCTCTGGCTGTTGCAGCTAATTGGGGAGTGAACCAGAGGAAGAACAATCTTTCTGTTGCTCCCTCTCTCTGTAACTCTCTCTCTCAAATAAATATATAAAATCTTTTTGTAAAAAGCAAATATGAAATAAGAATATCCGCCTCACCCCTTTTTTTAATATTGTACTGGAGGTTCTAGCCAGGGCAAGTGCGGAAGAAAGGAAGAAAGAAAAAAGAGTGGGGGGAGGGGCATGGGGAAAAATATTTGCTAATTATATATCTAGTAGATATATAATATATCTTATTAGATATTATATATATCTAATATATAATATATCTATTAGATATTTTATATATCTAATAGATAGATATATTAGATATATAATATATATTTTAAGTCGATATATATATAAGTCTATATATATAAGTCTATATAGATAGATAGATAGATATAATACATAATATATATATCTAATAAGAGACTCTTAGCTAGAATATACAAAGAATTCTTACAATTCAAAAACAGAAAAACAATTAAAAAGTAGGCAAGTAATCTCAATAGACATTTTTCCCAAAAAAAAGATATATAAATACTAACAAGCATATGAAGAAATGTGCCACACATTAGCCAACAGGGAAAAACAAATCCACACCACACTGCAGTGTCACCTCCCGCCACTAGAATGGTCATGATGGGAAAGACGCCTGACTGCACAGGTTGCTGAGGTGGGATTTTGGCACTCTCACACACAGCTGACCAAAATAGAAAATGGTGCAACCATTTTGGAAAACAGTGGCAGTTCCTCCAAAGCAGGGACAAGGAATCTTTCTTTTGCCAAAAGCCATTTGGATATTTATAACATCATTCGCAAGACATGCAAAATTACCGACTTAAAAATCTGCCTGCTATAGATCGACTGAATGTCGAGTCCAGCCTGTGGTTGCCTTGGCAGGGCCAGACCCAGTGAGTGATTCCACAGGCCAACCTGCAGGCCCAAAGGATAAACGCAATGCTTCCATACACCTAGTAATTCCACTCCTAGCTAAGCCTAAGAGAAGTGCAAACGCAGCAATCTATACACGGATGTTCACCGCAGCATTATTTATAATAGCCAAAAAGTGGACGGGGAGTACAAGCATTCAACAACAGGTGAATGGATGAACAAGGCAGGGCATCTGCCAACAAGGAAACATCATCCAGTCAAATGCAGGAAATACCAGCACATGCTGCAACACAGATGAGCTTTGGGAGCGTGCAGAGTGAGAGAGACCAGACACACAGGGCCACGCTCTGCGTGATTCTATCCATACGCAATGTCCAGAACAGGCAAATCCACAAGACGGAAAGCAGGTGGCAGCTGCCAGGGGCAGAGTAGGGTAGGAATAATTACCTCTAATAGACACGAGGATGACAGAAATGCTTGGGAATTAAAGTTGTGATGATTGTACAAATGTGTGCATATACTAAAAACCGCTGGATTGTACACTCTCGAATGCTTGAAATGGCAAACTTTGTTATATAAATTTTACTTCTTTTTTGTTTTAAAAAAACTGTGGATACGAGAGGATTTTTTTAAAGTTCATGGACAGATTAAATGAAAAGATCAGTTTGGGTGCAAAGAATTTTGAAACCCACACATAGTTTTTTGGTAATACATTTTCCATGATGTTTATGAAGACTCCTTGTGTTTACCTCAAAACCAGGCGGCAAGGTAGGTGTACAAACTGCCAGAACTCAAGATTCGTGCATTTTGTTGTTTGTGGATTATACTACAACAGAAAAAAACTGGGCGATAAGCTATCCCCACAGAAACCAAAATACACTGGGGGACAAAACCCTACACACACAGCCCGCAGCATCAGTACAGGGGAAGGGTCCAGGACACCTGATCAACCCGAGGACAGCAGACCTCCAAGACGTGGGAAGTGAAAGGGCACATTTTAACTCAGAGGCTGAATCAGTGCACCCCCAGCACTGACTGAGAGGGTAAAGCAGTCCCGGGGACACACAGAGGAACAGAGCCTCACAGCCCTCCTACGAGTTCTCAAGTGGCCTGCATGGGCTATTAGTCAGCAAGAGACACTACTTAGGAAGAAAGGAAGTTTATTCTAGCTCACAGTTTGGAGGTTCACACCCAAGACCAGAGGTCCCTGTGAGTCGGGCACCTGGTGAGGGCGTGGGTGACAGACCCAGTAGCAGGATCATGTGGCGAGCCAGGAAGCAGAGCGATGCACGGAGCACTAGCACTGGCCCTCCACACCCTGTGTCTCTCTCACCCTAGCCCGGGCTCCAACCCGCCGACCTAATTCCTGCCAATCACTTTCCAAGGCCCCACCTTCAGCCCCAGCACTCAGTGAAGTCTATCCCGAACCCACTGAGACTCCAGGTCCTTCAGGGAACACCCCAGTGATCTTCCAAACCCTAACAGGCTCCCTGGAAGGCAAGGCCCCAACTCATAGGGCAAGAGAGAGGCAGACATGAAGAGAGAAGGGCCACAGGAAAAGAGAGGAGACGAGCAGAGCCTCAGAAGCCCAGCACGATCAGCACCGGGTCTCCAACACTTCACAGAACAACAGTAGAGGGGGCTCTCGCAAGTCAGGAAAAGCTCCCTCGTGCCATCCCTCCTTGCAAAATCTCAGGAAAACCAATCTCACAGGACAGTGAAGAACAGAAAGGCAGACACATCCAAGTCCAGAACGTTTATTTTACAAAAAAAGAAAATAAGGAAAAAATAATAATAATAAACAATGAAAATATACCAGCAAAATAAGCCTTCGAATTAACTAGAATTGTAATCTTCTATTTCAAAATGAGCTAAGTAGCATGGTTATGTGAAACAAGACAAGAAATAGTAACGACCTAAGGACTGAGCAACTCAGAAATGAGCAGCCAACAGTTCACCACTAAGGCCACAGGGTGTCAAGCGTCCAGACAATTATTTGGCTGAGTGTGCAGCAAATGCCATGGAGGGGTCTCCCTTGCTGTCCTTTGCTTTATTCCCAGTAGCAGACCCAAGTGGTTGTGGCAGAGGGACCCGAGCAAAGCGGCAGCTATGAGACCTACTCACTAGTCCGGCAGCTGGACCGGGGCCCAGGGCATCCGTGCAGAGTTGATGTCGGTCACAAAGGAGCCTCAACAGCCTCCGAAAGAAAATGCATCTCTTAAGGCCACAGACAAAAGGTTTGGCTGAGCTTTGGTGTGCTGCGTCTTTTATTGTAGTTAAATTTTTTTATGTATTTATCTGAGAGACAAACAGTGCTCTCATGCACTGGTTCCCTCCCCAAATGCAAGCAATGGCCAGGGGCTAGCACTAGGAGCTGGGAACTCAGTCAGGTCTCTGCTTGGGTGGCAGGGACCCGGGTACCTGAGCTGCTTCCTCTCAGGGTCTGCATTAGCAGGCAGCTGGAGTCAGAGCTGAGAACTGAACGCAGGTACTCTGACGTGGGACACAGAACAGCCTGCTCCCTGTTGTTTTTAAATAAGACACCATCCCAGCTGCTGTCATCCCAAGGACAGAGGAGGCGTGACCTCGGGTTTCTTGGACGCTGCTGAGTGTCCCTAGCCATCCATCTGCCTGGACACCTGGCTCAGGAAATGCCCAGGAGGGGCCAGCGCTGTGGCTCACTTGGTTAATCTCCACCTGTGGCGCCAGCATCCCATATGGGTGCCAGGTTCTAGTCCCGGCTGTTCCTCTTCCAGTCCAGCTCTCTGCTGTGGCCCGGGAAGGCAGTGGAGGATGGCCCAAGTGCTTGGGCCCTGCACCCGCATGGGAGACCAGGAAGAAGCGCCTGGCTCCTGGCTTCGGATCGGCGTAGCTCTGGCCGTAACAGCCATTTGGGGGGTGAACCAACGGAAGGAAGACCTTTCTCTCTCTCTCTCACTGTCTAACTCTATCTGTCAAATAAATAAATAAGAAAGAAAGAAAGAAAGAGAGAGAGAGAGAGAGAGAGAGAGAGAGAGAGAAATGCCCAGGAAGTAGGAGGGGCAGGGCAAGCCCATTCTCAGTGTTACTTAGGGTGTGACGGCTGTTTGGAGGCTGCTTGGGGAGGGGGGTGATATTTTATCTATAAAGGAAAAAAGAAGATATCTATGTCTATCTTTTCCTCAAAAGTTATGCAAATGGCTGGCATGGTGGTACAGCAGGTAAAGCTGCCACCTGTGACACTGGCATCCCATATGGGCACCAGTTCTGGTTCCAGCTGCTCCACTTCTGATCCAGCTCCCTGCTAATGCACCTGAGAAAGAGGAGGAAGATGGCCGAAGTCCCTCGACCCCTGCACCCATGTCAGGGACCCAGATGAAGCTCCTGGCTTCAACCTGGCCTAGCCCTGGCCATTGCAGCCACCTGGGGAGTGAACCAGTGGATGGAAGATTCTCTCTCTCCCTCTCTCTCTCTCCCTGTCTTAAACTCTGCCTTTCAAACAAATAAGTAAATCTTCAGGAAAGAAAACACTGGGAGTTGGGCCTGGCACTGTGCACAGCGGGTTAACGCCCTGGCCTAAAGCGCTGGCATCCCATATGGGAGCCGGTTCAAGACCCGGCTGCTCCACTTCCGATCTAGCTCTCTGCTATGGCCTAGGATAGCAGTAAGAAGATGGTCCAAGGACCCCTGCACCCGCGTGGGATACCTGGAAGAAGCTCCTGGCTCCTGGCTTCGGATCGGCGCAGTTCCAGCCGTTGCAGCCAAATGGAGAGTGAACCATCAGATGGAAGACCTCTCTCTCTCTCTCTCTCTCTCTGCCTCTCCTTTCTCTGTGTAACTCTGACTTTCAAATATAATAAATAAATCTTTAAAAAAAAAAAAAAAGAAAAACTGGGAGAGTGGGAAGCATCATTATGTTCTTAAATCTGTATGTACATATGAAATACATGAAATTTGTTCAGCTTATGTAAATAAAATTTTTTTTAAAAAATTATGCAAGCAAAAAGGAGAATGCTGTGAAATATTTAAAGCACTGGCATAAAAATAACAAAACAGAATCCTGCCTCCTGTGTAATTACCTTTCAAAACGAAGGAGAAATCATTTTCTCGAACAGACAAAAATTGAGGGAATTTACCTTCCTTGCAAGAAATGTTAAAAGAAGTTCTTCAGAAACAAAGGAAAATTATGTATATAAAGAAAGGAAGAGGCCAGCACCACGGCTCACTAGGCTAATCCTCCGCCTGCAGCGCCGGCACACAGGGTTCTAGTCCCGGTCGGGGTGCCGGATTCTGTCCCGGTTGCTCCTCTTCCAGTCCAGCTCTCTGCTGTGGCCCAGGAAAGCGGTGGAGGATGGCCCAAGTGCTTGGGCCCTGCGCCTGCATGGGAGACCAAGAGGAAGCACCTGGCTCCTGGCTTCGGATTGGCGCAGCACGCGGGCTGCAACACACCAGCCATAGCGGCCACTTGGAGGGTGAACCAACAGAAAAAGGAAGACCTTTCTCTGTCTCTCGCTCTCTCACTGTCTAATTCTGCCTCTCCAAAAAAAAAAAAAAAAAGGAAGAGCCTTAGAAAATGGATAAGAGTAATGAATAAGTAAAGATAAAAACTTTTTGTTCAACATAACGACAGTAACCATGTATTCTATAATTAAAGTCCATGTGTAAGTGAAATGAATGACAGCAATGATCAAGGGAAGGAGAAAAAAGGAGAACTCAGTCATTATAAAGTGCTTTGGCAATCGTGAAGTGGTACAGAGTTACTTCAAAGTGAACTTGGATTATGTGTAAATAAATACAATAAACTGTAGGGCAGGGACTTTAAAAGTTTTAAGAAAGCAAAGAAAGTAGACTCATATAAATGGCCAATTTAAATCACAAAGAGCAAACAAGGATTAAAGACAACAAGCAGCACACGGTAACAAGTATGGCAGATGTTAATCCAATTATATTGACACACTATTAAACATCAATGAACTCAATAATGCCAACTAACAGGTAGAGATTCAGAGTCAGTCCACAAAAAAAGAAACAATATATATTGTCTACAGGAAACCCACTTTATATATAAAGACACATCGAGACTAAAAGTAAAGGAGTGAGCATGTTTGGCTATGATTTTTTGGATATAACATCAAAAGCACATGAAACAATGGTAAAAATAGAGAAATAGTATATAACATGCTTTAAAATTTCAGCACATAGGGACCATTGTGGCACAATGGGTTAAGCCACCACCTGTGATTTCAGCATCTCATATGGGCATGAGTTCGAGTCTAGCAACTCCAGTTTTGATCCAGTTTCCTGCTAACATGCCTAGGAAAGGAGCAGAGATGGCCCAAGTGCTTGGGCTCCTGCACTCAACATGAGAGACCCAGATACAGTACCAGGCTCCTGGCTTCAGCATGGCCCAGCTCTGATCAACATGGCCATTTGGGAAGTAAACCAGTGGATGGATCTCTTTCTCTTTCTCCTTCTCTGTGAGTGTGTGAGTTTGAGTGTGTGTGTGTGTGTGTGTGTCTGCCTCTCCTTCTCTCTGTAACTCTTTCAAATAAACACATCTTAAAATTTTTTTCAGTGCATCAAAAACACAACCTACAGAAAGGGAGAAAATGTTTGCAAATCATATATTGGGGGGCTGGCACTGTGGCGTAGTGGGTAAAGCCGCTGCCTGCAGTGCTGGCATCCCATATGGGCACCGGTTCAAGTTCCAACTGCTCTGTTTCCAATCCAGCTCTCTTCTGTGGCCTGGGAAAGCGGCAGAAGATGGCCCACTGCACCCAGAAGAAGCTCCTGGCTTCGGATCAGCACAGCTCTAGTTGTTGCGGCCAACTGGGGAGTAAACCATCAGAAGGAAGATTTCTCTCTCTCTGTCTGCCTCTCCTTCTCTCTCTGTTAACTCTGACTTTCAAATAAAATAAATAAATATTTTTCAAAAGTTTTTTAAAAAATCATATATTGGGGGGCCAGCGCTGTGGCACAGTGATTAATGCCCTGGCCTGAAGCGCCAGCATCCCATACGGGCGCCAGTTCAAGACACGGCTGCTCCACTTCCAATCCAGCTCTGCTATGGCCTGGGAAAACAGTAGAAGATGGCCCAAGTCCTTGGGTCCCTGCACCCACGTGGGAGACCTGGAAGAAGCTCCTGACTCCTGGCTTCAGATGGGCTCAGCTCCGGCCGTTGCAGCCAATTGGGAAGTGAACCATCGGATGTAAGAACTTTCTCTCTCTCTCTCTCTTCCTCTCCTCTCTCTCTGTGTAACTCTGACTTTCAAATAAATAAATAAATCTTTAAAAATATATATATTGGATAAGAGGTTAATACAATCTATAAACAATTTTTACAATGCAATAACAAAATTTAAAAACAACCACTTTTATATTGCCAAATGACTTGAATAGACATTTCTCCAAGGATGATATACAAATGTGCAGCAAACATAAGAAGAAATATTCAATATCAATAATTAGAGAAATGTAAATCAAAACCACATTAGTACAGCTATGACCAGAAAAAGGAAAAATAGAAAACAGCCAGTGTTGATGGGAGGTGGAGAACCTGGAGCCCTGGTGCACGGTTGCCAGGAATGTAAACTGACACAGCTGCTGTGGGAGACGGCATGGCAGGTCCTCACAAATTAAAAATACACATAGCCTCTTGGCCTTTTGGCCAAGATAAAGTATAAAAATTAAAAATAAAATTACCATATGATTCAGAAATCCTCCTTTCTGGGCACATATCCAAAAGAATTGAAAGCAAGACCTTGAATAGATATTTGTACGCCCATATTCCTAACAGCATTAGTCATAACAGCCAAAATGTGGAAGCAATCAAAATTTCCATCAGTGGATGAATGAATAAAGAGTGAACTATACACTTAGGAGTGGCTGAGATGATAAATTTTATGTTGTGTTTTTTACTAAAATTCAAAATGACTTTTTAAAGTAAAGAGAGAAAGGTATGCTGTGCGAACACTGGTCAGAAGAAAGAGTCGCCACATTTTTCAGACAAAGCACAAATCAGAGGAGGAAAAACTGTAGATAAAGAGAAGTGTTATGAAATTATAAAGGCATTAACTCTCCAAAACTCCATAACTTTTAAGGTAAAAACAACTAACAGAACATCGAAATACGTAAGAGAAAAACAGAACGCCAAGATTTAAATGAATCCAGTACTGGAGACCAACATCCCCGTGCATGTCCAGCAGGCAGAAAATCAGTAATGGCAGAGCTGACCCCAACAGCATCACCAATAAACCAGACATAACTGATATCTGTAATATACTTCATTCACCAACAGCAGAAAATACATTCTTCTCTAACGCATATAGAACAGCCAAAAGACCACATTCTGAACCATGAAAAATATTCAAATTCACAAAAAATGAAGTCATTCAGTGTATGCTCTCAGGCCACATGGAATTGAACTGCAATTCAGTAATGGATATGTGGACATCAACAACACCCTTCCAAACAATACGCTGATCAAAGGAGGGATCTCAAGAGAAACCTTAAAATATTTGAAATAATGAAAATACATCTTACTAACATTTGTGAGTTACAGTAAATGCAGTGCTGAGAGAGAAATTTATATAATTGGATGCATATATTGGAAAATAATAAATAATAAAATCAGGAGTATATTAAATACACTATAGGCAGAAGAAATTATAAAAATTGGAACAGAGATTAATGTAATTGAAAACAATCAACAAATAGACAAAAATCAATGAAACCAAAAGCTAGTTCTCCAGGAAGAGTAGTAAAACTGATAAACTTTTAAGATATATTTACTGGAAAGGCAGAGTTACAGAGAGGCAGAGGCAGAGAAAGAGAGAAGTCTTCCATCCACTGGTTCACTCTCCAGATGACTGCAAAACCCAGAGCTGCACCAATTCAAAGCCAGGAGCCAGGAGTTTTTTCCTGGTCTCACACGTGGGTGCAGGGGCCCAAGGACTTGGGCCATCTTTTGCTGCTTTGCCAGGCCATAGCAGAGAGCTGGATCAAAGTGGAGCAGCAGGACTCAATCCAGTGTCCATGTGGGATGCCAGCACTGCAGGTGGCAGCTTTTACCTGCTACGCCACAGTGCCAGCCCCCTGATAAGCTTCTAAGACAAAGAGAAAGCAGACACAAATTATTAACTCAAAAATGAAGAAGAGGACATTACCACAGATGCCATGGACATTAAGACAATAAAGGAAGCCGGTACTGTGACAACTCTGCCCATAAACGTGATAAGCTAGATGAAATGGACCAGTTCCCTAAAAGACACAACCTGCCAAAGCTCACACAAGAAGTGATAGGCAACTGAAATAGGATTATACCTATTAAAGAAATTGAATCGGGCCAGTGCCGCAGCTCACTAGGCTAATCCTCCGCCTGTGGCGCTGGCACCCCGGGTTCTAGTCCTGGTTGGGGTGCTGGATTCTGTCCCGGTTGCCCCTCTTCCAGTCCAGCTCTCTGCTGTGGCCCGGGAAGGCAGTGGAGGATGGCCCAAGTGCTTGGGCCCTGGGCCTGCATGGGAGACCAGAAGAAGCACCTGGCTCCTGACTTCGGATCGGCGCAGTGTGCCGGCCACAACACACCAGCCGTAGCAGCCATTTGGGGGGTGAACCAACAGAAAAAGGAAGACCTTTCTCTCTGTCTCTCTCACTGTCTAACTCTACCTGTCCAAAAAAAAAAAAAAAAAAAAGAAAGAAAGAAAGAAATTGAATCAACAATTAACTTTACCTAACAGAAGTTGCCAGAAACACATGTATTCACTGATTAATTATACCAAAAAAAAAAAATTATACCAAAAATGTAGGAGGAAAATGCACCAATTCTCTACTATTCCAATATATAGAAAATGAAGGAATACTTAATTCATTTTTCAAGGTCAACATTATTTCAAAACCAAAACCAAACCAAAGACAAAGAGAAATACAGATCAGTATCTCTCATTAATACAAATGCAAAAATCCTCAACAATTCAGCAAACTGAATCCAATAAGAATTACACACAATGACCCAATTAAGTTTATTCCAGGTATGCAAGACTGATTCAACATTTGAAAATCAGTTAATGTAATCCATCATATCATTAGGCTAAAGAAGAAAATTCAAGTATCAATAGATGTGGAAAAGGCATCTGACAAAGGTCAACATCCTTTCATGATTTAAAAATGTAAAAACCTGTCAGCAAACTGAGAATAGAGAGGAACTTTCTCAGCTTGATAAAGAACACTGCAAAAACTCCGATTACAGGGGCCGGCGTTGTGGTGTAGTGAGTACAGCCACTGCCTGCAGTGACAGCATCGCATACGAGTGTTGTTTTGAGTCCCAGCTGCTCCACTTCTGATCCAGCTCTCTGCTATGGCCTGAGAAACCAGCAAAGGATGGTCCAGTTCCTTGGGCCCCTGCACTCATGTGGGAGACCCAGGAAGCTCCTGGCTCCCAGCTTCAGATTGCCTCAGCTCCAGCTGTTGTGGCCATTTTGGGAGTGAACCAGAGGATGGAAGACCACTCTCTATATCTCTCTCTCTGCCTCTGCTTCTCTGTAACTCTGCCTTTCAAATAAATAAAAAATCCAATTACATTATATTTAATGGTGATAAAGGAGAAGCTTCCCTGCCTATATTAAAACATGTCAAGGGTATCTCTCTTTGTCTCTCCCTTTCTACATTGTACTGAAGCCCTACTTGAAGAAATAAAGCAAGACAAGGAAATAAAAAGTGTAATATTGGAAGGAATAAATAAAACCATTTTTGTTCACAGATGGCATGACTGTCTATATAGTAAATCCAAAAGAACTGACCAAAAAAAAGAAAAAAAACACCCTGGAAAAATTAAGTTCTTAAAAAAAAAAAAGGATGCAAGCCTTGGGTGATCACTGACATCAGAAATAAGAGTGTCAATTGTTAAATCAACCACAAAAGTCACTGTGCACATGCTCCTCATGAAGGATTTCTGTCCTTAATGTGTTGTACTGTGCAAATTAACAGGAAAACTAGTCTTCAAACAGTACTTTATACTTTGTGTGTCTGTGTGGGTGCAAACTGTTGAAATCTTTACTCAGTATAGACTTGATCTTCTGTATATAAAGATAATTAAAAATGAACCTTAATGAAGAATGGGATGGGAGAGGGAGTAGAAGGAGGGATGGTTTGGGGGCGGGAGGGCAGGTATGAGGGGAAGAACCACTATAATCCGAAAGTTGTACTTATGAAATTTATATTTCTTAAATGAAAGCTTTCTATAAAAAAAGGATTCAAGTTACAACTGCTTTCCAATGTACAGATACTCCTCAATTTACAATGGGATCACATCCCAGTAAACCCACAATCAGTTGAAAATACCAAACTGAAATGCATTTAATACATATAACCTACTGAATATCATAGGTTAGTCTATTGTAAACAAGCTGATAACACGTCCATTAGCCTAGAGTTGGGCAAAAGTATCTACCACAAAGCCTATTTTATAATAAAGTACGTAATATTTCATGCAATTTATTGAATACTGTACTGAATGTGAAAAACAGAATGACTGCATGGGTACACTTCTGTACCACTATAAAGTCAAAACATCCTGAGCTGGACTTTATAAGGTTGCGACTACTCATACTAGCAATTAAGAAGTGGAATTTGAAATTAAAAACACCATATCATTTACAGTAGTACCCCCAAAAAAAGGAATACTTGAGTATAAATCTATCAAAATATATGCCAGAGTATACAAGGAAAAAACAAAACTGAAATGAAAGAAATCAAAGAACCAAGTAATTGGAGATGTACTCCATGGTCATGGATAGGAAGTCTCAATATTGTCAATATGGCAGTTATTCTAAGTTATCTACACAGATGCAACGCAAGCCTAATAAAATTCCAGCAGTTATTCTGCAGATAAAGTGTACAGATAGACAAAGACCCAGCATAGCCAGCATGATATGAAAGAACAAAGTGAGATGACTGACACAATCTGACTCCAAGACTTACCACAAAGCCATGATAGTCAAGATAAAATGTTATTGACAATAGAAGAGACAAACAGACCAACAAAACAGAACAGAGCTCCCAGAAACAGACGCATACAGATATCACCACTTGATCTTTGACAAAGGAGCAAAGGCAACACAACGGAAGAAACAGCCTTTTTAACAAACTGTGTTGGAATAACTGGACAACCACAGGCGAAAAATAAATCCAGAAATAGACGTCACATCCTTCACAAAAATGAATTCAAAATGGCCCATAGAATTCTATGTAAAATGTGAATCTACAGAATACGTGGAAGATAACACTGAAAAAAATCTTGATGTCCTGGGATTTTTTAGATACATCAAAGATACAAGGCTTGAAAACATAATTGGGCCGGCGCCGCAGCTCAATAGGCTAATCCTCCGCCTGCAACGCCGGCACACAGGGTTCTAGTCCCTGTCGGGGCGCCAGATTCTGTCCCGGTTGCCCCTCTTCCAGGCCAGCTCTCTGCTATGGCCAGGGAGTGCAGTGGAGGATGGCCCAGGTCCTTGGGCCCTGCACCCGCATGGGAGACCAGGAGAAGCACCTGGCTCCTGCCTTTGGATCAGCGCAGCACGCCTGCCGAGGCAGCCATTGGAGGGTGAACCAATGGCAAAAGGAAGACCTTTCTCTCTGTCTCTCTCTTTCACTGTCCACTCTGCCTGTCAAAAGAAAGAAAGAAAGAAAGAAAGAAAGAAAGAAAGAAAGAAAGAAAGAAAGAAAGAAAGAAAGAAAGAAAGAAAGAAAGAAAGAAAGAAAGAAAGAAAGAAAGAAAGAAAGAAAACATAATTGGTAAGCTGAAATATACTAAAAATCTTCCGCTCTGAAAAAGACACTGTCGAGAGAATAAGACAAGCCACAGACTGAGAATATATTTGCAAAGCATGCACCTGTGAACGGTCTGTTGTCCAGAATTTACAAGCAACTCTTTTTTTAAAGATTTATTTATTTATTTGAAAGTCAGAGTTACACAGAGAGACAAGGAGAAGCAGAGAGAGAGAGAGAGAGAGAGAGAGAGAGAGAGAGAGAGAGATCTTCCATCCACTGGTTCACTCCCCAATTGGCTGCAATGGCCAGAGCTGGGCCAATCCAAAGCCAGGAGTCAGGAGCTTCCTCCGGGTTTCCCACACAGGTGCAGGGGCCCAAGGACTTGGGCCATCTTCTACTGCTTTCCCAGGCCACAGCAGAGAGCTGGATGGGAAGTGGAGCAGCCAGGACTTGAACCGGCACCCATATGGGATGCCAGCACTTCAGGCAGTGGCTTTACCCGCTACACCACAGCACTGCCCCACAAGGAAGTCTTAAAACTCAACAATAATCTATGATATAATCAAAAACAATAAAGTACTTAGGAATTAACTTATACGAGGAAGTGAAAGACTTGTATAATGAAAAAAAATATAACTGGAATAAATTAAAGAAGACATATAAGGGGCCGGTGCTGTGGTGTAGTGGGTAGAGCTGCTGCCTGCAGTGCCCACATCCCATATGGATGCCAGTTTGCGTCCCAGCTGCTCCACTTCTGACCCAGATCTCTGCTGTGGCCTGGGAAAGCAGTATTAGATGGTCCAAATCCTTGGGCCCCTGCATCCATGTGGAAGACCTGGAGGAAGCTCCTAGCTCTTAGCTTCAGATCGGCGCAGCTCCAGCCCTTGTTGGCCATCTGGGGAGTGAACCAGCATGTGAAAGACCTCTCTCTCTCTCCCTCCCTCCCTCTCTCACTCTCTCTTCTCTGCCTCTCTGTAACTCTGCCTTTCAAATAAAATAAATAAAAAGAATACATATAAATGGGAACACATCACATGTTCAGGCACTGGAAGACTTACTGGTAAGACATAAATGATATCCAATGTGAACTATAGATTTAACACAATGCTTATCAAAATCCCAATTTTTTTTTTTGGTGAAATAGAAAACCCAACCCAAAATGCAAATGGGAATGCAAGGAACCCCAGAAAGCCAAAACAACCTTGAAAACGAAAAATAAAGTTTAAGTTTAAAGTCTCAAACTTCCTGATCTTAAAAGTTACCACAAAATTACAATAATCAAAGCAGTGCCATACTAGCAAAAAAGCAGACATAACAGAAATAAATAACAGAAAGCCCAGAAACACTCATGTATACAGTCAAATGATTTTTGACAAGTATGCCAAAACCATTTAGTGAGGAAGGACAGTCTTTGAAACAAATGGTGCTGGGAAAACTGGATATCCACTTACAAAAGAATGAATTTGGACCCTTACCTAACAGCATACACAGAAACTAACTCGGGCTGGCACTGTGGTGTAGCAAGTTAAGCTTCCACCTATGGTGCCAGCATCCCATATGGGTTCCGGTTTGAGTCCCAGCTGCTCCACTTCTGATCCTACTCCCTGCTAATGGCTTGGGAAAGCACTGGAATATGGACCAAATGCTTGGGCCCCTTACCCACATGGTAAACCCAGAAGAAGTTCCTGGCTCCTGGTTCCTGGCTCCTGGCTCCTGGCTCCAGATCGGCCCAGTTCCAGTGGTTGTGGCCATCTGGGGAGTGAACCAGCCAATGGAAGACCTCTCTCTCTCTCTCTCTCTCTCTCTCTCTACCTCTCCTTCTCTCTTTGTGTGGCTCTTACTTTCAAATAAATCTTAAAAAAAGATCTCTCTCAAGGCCGGCACTGTGGTGTAGCACGTGAAGCCACCACCTGCAGTGCCGGCATCCCATATGGGTGCCAGTTCAAGTCCTAGCTGCTCCGCTTCCCATTCAGCTCTCTGCTATGGCCTGGGAAAGCAGTAGAAGATGGCCCAAGTCCTTGGGTCCCTGCACCTGCGTGGGAGACCTGGAGGAAGCTCCTGGCTTCAGAACAGCGCAGCTACAGCCATTGTGGCCAGTTGGGGAGTGAACCAGTGGATGGAAGACCTCTCTCTGCCTCTCCTTCTCTCTCTGTGTAACTCTTCCAAATAAATAAATAAATAGATCTTTTAAAAAAAAAAGAGAGAGAGAGAGAGAAAGAGAAGATCTCTCTCTCCCCCCTCCCTCTTTTTCTAACTCTGCTTTTCAAATAAATAAAATAAATCTTAAAAAAGAAATTGCTGTTGGGGTAGGTATTTGGCATAGCAGTGAGATGCAATGCCTGCATCCCATATTGGAGTGCTTGGGTTTGAGCCTCACTTCTGCTCTCAATTCCTGCTTCCTACGAATGTGTATCCTAGGAGGCAGCAGATGATGGCTCAAGTAATTGTGTCCCTGTTGACCATGAGGGAGACTTGGATTGAGTTCCTGGCTCCTGGCTTCAGCCTGGCCCAGTCCCAGCTGGTGTGAGCATTTGGGGAGTGATCCAGAAGGATCTATATGTCTGCCTCTCAAATAAATAGAAAATTTTTTTATTTTTTTAAACTTTTATTTAATAAATATAAATTTCTAAAGTACAACTTTTGGATTATAGCGGCTTTTCCCCCCATAACCTCCCTCCCACCCGCAACCATCCCATCTTCCACTCCCTCTCCCATCCCATTCACATAAAGATTCATTTTAAATTGGCTTTATATACAGAATATCAACTTGGTATATACTAAGTAAAGATTTCAACAGTTTGCACCCTCACAGATACACAAAGTATAAAGTACTATTTGAGTAGTAGTTTTACTGTTAATTCGCATAGTACAACACATTAAGGACAGAGATCTTACATGGTGAGCAAGTGTACAGTGACTCCCGTTGTTGATTTAACAATTGACACTCTTATTTATGATGTCAGTAATCACCCAAGGCTCTAGTCATGAGCTTCCAAGGCTATGGTGAGTTCACAAACTCCGACCTTATTTAGACAAGGCCATAATCAAAGTGGAAGTTCTCTCCTCCCTTCAGAGAAAAGTACCTCCTTCTTTGATGGCCCCTTCTTTCCGCTAGGATTTCACTTGCAGAGATCTTTCATTTAGGTGGGTTTTTTTTGTTTTTTGTTTTTTGTTTTTTTTGTTTTTTTTTTTTTTTTTTTTTTTGGTCACAGTGTCTGGCTTTCTCTGCCTGAGAAATTCTCATGGGCTTTTTTATTTTTTTATTTATTTCTTATTTAGTGAATATAAATTTTCAAAGTACAGTTAATGGATTACAATGGCTTCCCCTCCCATAATTTGCCTCCCATTCACACCCCTCCCATCTCCCGCTCCCTCTCCCATTCCATTCACATCAAGATTCATTTTCAACTATCTTTATATACAGAAGATCAATTCAGTATATATTAAGTAAAGATTTCATCAGTTTGCACCCACACAGAAACACAAAGTGAAAAATACTGTTTCAGTACTAGTTATAGCATTACTTCACATTGGACAACACATTAAGGACAGATCCCACATGAGAAGTAAGTACACAGTGACTCCTGTTGTTGACTTAACAATTTGACACTCTTGTTTATGGCGTCAGTAATCTCCCTAGGCTCTAGTCATGAGTTGCCAAGGCTATGGAAGCCTTTTGAGTTCACCGACTTCGATCTTATTCCGACAGGGTCATAGTCAAAGTGGAAGTTCTCGCCTCCCTTCAGAGAAAGGTACCTCCTTCCTTGATGGCCCTGTTCTTTCCACTGGGATCTCACTCACAGAGATCTTCCCTTTAGGTCTTCCTTTTTTTTTTTTTCCAGGGTGTCTTGGCTTTCCATGCCTAAAATACTCTCATGGGCTCTTCAGCCATATCCAAATGCCTTAAGGGCTGATTCTGAGGCCAGAGTGCTATTTAGGACATCTGCCATTCTATGACTTCTTTGTGTACCCCACTTCCCATGTTGGATCATTTTCTCCTTTTTAATTCCATCAGTTATTATTAGCAGACACTAGTCTTGTTTATGTGATCCCTTTGACACTTAATCCTATCATTATCAACAATTATGAACAGAAACTGATCACTTTGACTAGCAAGATGGCCATTGGTACATGCCACCTTGATGGGATTGATTTGGAATCCCCTGGCACATTTCTAGCTCTACTATTAGGGGTAAGTCCTAGTGAGCATGTGCCGAACTGTACATGTCCTCCCTCTCTTATTCCCACTCTTATATTTAACAGGGATCACTTTTCAGAAATAAATAAAAATTTAAAAATCATCACTATTTTCAAGAAGATTTGTGGTGTAGCGGGTAAAGCCACCACCTGTGGCGCCAGCATACCATATGGGCACTGGTTCAAGTTCCATTTGCTCCATTTTCAATCCAGCTCCCTACTAATGGGCTGGAAAAGCAGCAGAAGATGATCTAAGTGCCCAGAGGAAGCTCTTAGCTCCTACCTTCAGCCTGGCCCAGCACTGGCCACTGCAGCCATATGAGGAGGAGTGAACCAATGGATAGAAGATCTTTCTGTCTCTTCCTCTAACTCTTTCAAATAAACAAATAAATCTTTATAAAAAAAGAAGAAGAAGAAAAAGGAACAGACAATAAGGAATAACTGAAACCCTTGTTGGCTACTGGCGGGAACATAAATGTACATATACAGCCACTGTACGAAGCAGTATAGAATGATCCAGTAGTCATACTTATTATTTACTCAAAATAATCAAAAGGAGAGTCCCAAATAATTATTTGTACACTGATGTTTGCAGCATTCTCAATAACTGAAGTGAGGAAGCAACCCAAGTATCCATCAGTGAATGAACAGATAAGTAAAAGTGGTATAGACATACGACAGGATATGATTTGGCCCATACAAGGAAGGAAGCTCTGACATATGCTAGCACACAAATGACTCTTGAGGACATTACATTAATTGAAGGGAGTTTTAGTCATGAAGAGTTAAAATTGTATATGTGTGGGTGTAAAAAGTTAAGCTTAAGCTTACAAGTTTAAACCTTCCTGGTGCAGCTGTGAAAATAAGACAGAGTAAAGTAGCACCTTGACAGCAGGGACTCTATTTTGGAGCACTTGAGACTCCATTCTGGGAAAGCACCCCCCACCGTGAGACTCTGGTCTGAAACTATGATCTCAAATAGTTGGACAATAGCAGTACACTACATCACCCTTGGCAGAGCACAGAAACCCCCTAGCATGATTGCTCAAGCTTAAAAGTAGAAAGGTTGCACCTGGGTTAATGATAAAGATGTGATTTGTCTATGTCTTACTTATAATTTGAATTAATGTCAAGATCATAATTGATAATTGTAAGACTGTAACTGGTATTGTCAAGATTATAATGGATAGTAATTTCACTCAGGACTTGGGTTATGTTGACCCCAGTAACTATGTACTCTCTTTTGATTTTAGCAACCGTGTATCCCCCCTCCCGATTTTGCGGTTTTTGCCTTTATAAACCCTATGCTGTAGTTCCTCGCTACTGCTCTGTTCTTGTATGTTCAGAGAGCCCCAGCATGCTGGAAAAATAATAAACCCTTTGCTAATTGCATGAGAGAGAGTCTCTTGGAGTCGTTCCTTGGGTGGCGGACCTTTCTCAACCATAACAGTCACAAAAAGGCAAATATGGTATGTCACTTATATGAGGTCCCCAGAATGGTCAAATTCATAGAAACACCAAGTAGAATGGCAGTGACCAGCGACTGGGGTAGAGAAGGGATGGGGAGGTATTGTTTAAAGGATGCAGGATTTTAGTTTTGCAAGATGATAAAGTGATAAAAATGGATGGTAGCGATGGCTGACAACAATCTGAATATATCTAATACCACTGAACTGTACACTTAAAAATGGTAAAGATGGAATATTTTATGTGCATTTTCATACAACTCTAAAAATGGGAAAAACTCAACAATAAGAAACTATCTGATTTAAAAATGGACAAAATAGGAGCCAGCATTGTGGCGCAGCGGGTTAAGCCTGTGATGCTGGCATCCCAAATGGGCGCTGGTTCAAGTCCTGGCTGCTTCACTTCTGATTCAGCTCCCTGCTAGTGCATCTGGGAAAACAGAGGATGGCCCAAGTCCTTGGGGCCCTATGCCCACATAGGAGACCCAGATGAGGCTCCTGACTCCTGGCTTTGGCCTGGCCCAGCCTTGGCCATTGCAGCCATTTGGGGAGTGAACCAGCAGATGGAAGATTCATTCTCATTCTCATTCTCATTCTCATTCTCATTCTTATTCTCATTCTGTCTCTGTCTCTGTCTCTCTGTCCTTCTAACTCTGCCTTTCAAATAAATAAATAATCTTTCTTTACAAAAATGAGCAAAATATCTTAACACTTTACCAAAGATATACAGATGGCAACTAAGCATATGAAATGAAGCATATTTGTATGTCATCAAATAATTGCAAATTAGAACAACAGTGAGATACCACCTCATGGTTATCAGAAAAGGGAAAATCCAAAGTGCTGGCAACACTGATGAGGATGTGGAGCAACAGGAGATTTCATTCAGAGCTTTTTGAAATTCAAAATAGTAAAGTGACCCTGGAAAAAAATCTTTAGCTTCCCATGAAACCAAACGTGCCTGGGGCCACCACTGGCAGCAGGTTAAAGGCCTGGCCTGAAGCACCAGCATCCCACATGGACGCTGGTTCTAGTCCTGGCTGCTCCTCTTCTGATCCAGTTCTCTGCTACAGCCTGGGATAACAGCAGAAGATGGCCCAATTGTTCGGCCCCTGAACCCACATGGGAGACCTGGAAGAAGCTCCCGGCTCCTGGCTTCGAATTGGCTTAGCTCCAGCCATTGTGGCCATCTGGGGAGTGAACCAATGGATGGAAGACCTCTCTCTCTGTCTCTACCTCTAATTCTTTCAAATAAATAAAATAAATCTTTAAAAAAAACTAAACATGCCCTTCCCCATATGACCAACAGAAATCATACCTTGTGGTGTTTACCCAAATGAGTTGAAAATGCCTGTCTATGTATCTGCACAAAAATCTGCCCATGGATGCTTACAGCAGCTGTATGGATAGTTGTGAAAATGGGAAGGAATCCAGATGTGTCTCAGTAGGCAAATGGATGAGCAAACTGGCTTATGCAGGCAAGGGAATATTATTCTGCACCAGAAAGAAATGAATTATTCAAGTCATGAGAACACATGAAAGAATCTCAAATACATATGATTAGGTGGAAGAAGTCAGTTATGAAAAGGCTACTCACTATATATTCTAACTATATGATATTCTAAGAAAAGTAAAACTATGTGTAGAGCAAAATAATCAGTGTTTGCCAGGAGTTAAGTGGTAGGGAGGAAAAGAGGGTTGAATGGGGCATGGCAAAGAGGATGTTTAGGGCGGTGACACTAGTCTACAATGATACTACCATGGTAGATATATGTCACATCCATATCTGTCAAAACCCTGGACTGGACATGGCCAAGAGTGGACCTTAATATGAACTATGGTGATGACGATGTCGCATCACTGATCATACAAGTTCTGGGTGCCCAGCCGGCACCGCAGTTCACTAGGCTAATCCTCCGCCTGCAGCGCTAGCACTCCGGGTTCTAGTCCCGGTTGGGGCACCAGTTCTAGTCCCGGCTGCTCCTCTTCCTGTCCAGCTCTCTGCTGTGGCCCAAGTGCTTGCGCCCCTGCACCCACGTGGGAGACCAGGAGGAAGCACCTGGCTCCTGGCTTCGGATTGGAGTAGCTCCAGCCATAGTGGCCATTTTGGGGGTGAACCAACGGAAAGAAGACCTTTCTCTCTGTCTCTCGCTCTCTCACTGTCTAACTCTGCCTGTCAAAAAAATAAAAATAAAAATAAAAATAAAAACAAGTGCTGGGTGCCGCCGAGGGAGGCAGGCTGTGCAAGGGGCGGAGCCACATGGGAGCTCTCTGTAATTTCCTCTCAATTCTCCTGTGAGCCAAAACCTGCTCCAAACAGCAGAATCTGTTCTAGAAGTAATTAAAATGATCAAAGAGAAACTGACAAATCCTGAAGAGAGGCAAAGAAGATTCAATGTATGGATAACAGGAAACTCCCAAGAAGAAAACTAAAGCAAGGGGACCAAACAAATGCCAAAAGCTGTAAATTAAGACAAGTTTCCTGGAAGGGGCCATCAAAGAAGGAGGTACCTTTCTCTGAAGGGAAGAGAGAATTTTTTTTTTTTTTTTGACAGGCAGAGTGGACAGTGAGAGAGAGAGAGACAGAGAGACAGGTCTTCCTTTTTCTGTTAGTTCACCCCCCAATGGCCACTGTGGCCAGCGCACCGCGCTGATCCGAAGGCAGGAGCCAGGTGCTTCTCCTGGTCTCCCACGGGGTGCAGGGCCCAAGGACCTGGGCCATCCTCCACTGCACTCCCGGGCCACAGCAGAGAGCTGGAATGGAAGAGGAGCAACCGGGACAGAATCCGGCACCCCGACCGGGACTAGAACCCAGGGTGCCAGCGCCGCAGACGGAGGATTAGCCTATTGAGCCACAGTGCCGGCCAGGAAGAGAGAACTTTCACTTTGCTATGGCCCTGTCTAAATACTGTTGGAGTTTGTGGACTTAAAAGTTTTCCATAGCCTCGGCAGCTCATGTCAAGAGCCTCAGGTGATCCATGACGTCATAAACAAGAGTGTCAATTGTTAAAACAACAACAGGAGTCATTGTGCACTTGCTGCTCATGTAGGACCTCTGTCCTTAATGAGTTGTACTATGAGAATTAACAGTAAACTGCTATATTCCAAAAGCTGTACCTATGATATTTAAATTTATTATATAAAAGCTTTTGAAACAAAGACAGAAAGACAAGTTTCTTGACATAAAAAAGGCTCTGAAATTACATCAAGAAAACACAACATGGACCTGGAATTTTTGACCCAGAATGGCCAATATTACAAAATATTCTAATGGAACTACTAGGCTTTAAAGAAAAAAGGAAAAAATCTTTTTTGGGCATCTAGTCAAAATGCCAAATGAGTTGTAAGAGAAAGAACATTAGATTATCATGAATTTTTTTATTCTAGTATTGCTCCAGAAGCAAACAATGAACATATCTTAGATATTCAAAGAAAGAAAGTATGAGTAAGGATTTCATAGGCAATAAAACTCACATTCAAGTCTAAAAAGCATAGACTTTTATCAACATGCAAAAACGCAGGGAACAATTGTCCTGAGAGTCCTTCCCTGAGAACTACTCATATGCTAAAAAAAGATGAGTGTCAGAATAATCAAAGAAACAGTTAACATAAAGTAAAATGATGATAATAATATGCATCACCAGTATCACTGGTATTACTCATTACTGGTAAGTGATGCCCTGGTGCTGAGGAGCAACACGGAGTTATTTACATAGCTAACGCTAAGTGGAGGCTAAAGGAGAGAGGTTTTAGCGTAGACAATATGTACAAATGCATTTTAACTGCTCTCAGCAGAAACAGGGTAGCAGCATTACACTATATTCTGAGGGTGATTTGTGTGAACGTGGGCTGAAGTAAATGAGTCGTTATGGAGTATTTAATGTGGTATCTTGTACCCTGGAGAAACAAGATTCTTACTGTAGAAGAGAGGCTGTAATATAGATGAGGTTGAATTTTACAATTCTGCGCTTATCAATTACAGGTGTCAATGCGAGTTTATGAGATATTTATCCTTTAAAGGAAAAAGGGTAGCTGGCGCTGTGGCGTAGCAGGTAAAGCCGCCACCTACAGTGCCAATGTCCCACATGGGTGCTGGTTCAAGTCCCAGATGCTCCACTTCCGATCCAGCTCTCTGCTATGGCCTGGGAAAGCAGTAGAAGATGGCCCAACTCCTTGGGACCCTGCACCCATGTGGGAGACCCAGAAGAAGCTCCTGGCTCCTGGCTTTGAATTGGCACAGAGCCGGCTATTGCATCCATTTGGGAAGTGAACCAGCAGATGGAAGATTCCTTTCTCTATCTCTTTCTCTCTCTGCCTTTCAAATAAAATAATGATAATAATAAATGTACACACACACACTACCTTAGTTATGTTCACTAAATAACCTAAATATAATAACCATCTCATCCCAGCATGCAGATGGCTTGAAATAACTACTTTTCACTAAACGAAACTAGGGCTTCTTGGGGAAATTGCTGATTCCTGGTTTGGGGCAGGAAATGCAGAGGCTGGGTCTGGGATCCTTCCATGTTGGATAGAAGGAAGTTATCAAGAGACTGGGGAGCAAAAGAGACCCAGCGCCACCAAATGAAGCTCTACCAACCAGAGATGGGACAATCTGAGGTTCAAAAAGACTGACTAAGGGTCCAGCGCCATGGCACAGGTTAATCTTCCACCTGCAGCACCAGCATCCCACATGGGCACGGGTTCTAGTCCTGGCTTCTCCTTCCAATCCAGCTCTCTGCTGTGGCTTGGGAAAGCAGTAGAAGATGGCCTACATACTTGGGCCCCTGCACCCGTGTGGGAGACCGGGAAGAAGCACCTGGCTCCTGGCTTCAGATTGACACAGCTCGCAGCCGTTGAGGCCATTTGAGGAGTGAACCAATGGAAGGTAGACCTTTTTCTCTCTCGCTCCCTCTCAATGTCTGTAACTCTACCTCTCAAATAAATAAAATCTTTTTAAAAAGATTGAAATTCACCAATTAATGTGTTAATAATTAAAGTGATTTTAAAAATTAATAGGTAACCTTGATGGAATGATGTAAAAACCAATTTGGTATCTAAAATAAAATAGGTATTTGGCCTTCCCATATAAACTGTACCACAGGTATTTAAACAGTAATAACAGGACACATCTCTTTGCAAAGGTCCTCTAGTTAATAAATGGAAAAGAAATTCATTACTATAGCGCCATTTTCATAGTCCCCCATGAGTAAATTCAGGCTTTTAGTATTAATGGTTCCCAGTATCATGAAAAGAGAGACTTACATGCCTGTTGGTGGTGGAAGAGCTACACAGCAGGGCAACACTGCCAGACGCTGAACTCAGGTCTTATGGATGCTCTGCATCTGGCTGCCGGCTTGTAGGAAACACAGACTACTAGGACGGCAGAAGCCACACTGTGGAAAGCTACTGGTCAACCGGTGCAGATCTTCAGTGGATAAACTGAAAAGCGATTTAGAAGTCTGTATAGTAAAAGAGACTTGTCTCTCTCCAGATCTCTCTCTCCCTTTCTGCTTCACCCTCTCTCTCTCTCTCCCTGTGTTGATCTCTCTCTCTCAATGCCCCCTCCATCTTCTTTGCCCCTTCTCTCTGGCGGGTCGGATTTCCCCCGCTAATAAACCTTTTCCCTTACTACAGTGTTTGGTGCGTTTTGTGGCAGCCTTACATTGATGCCGTGACTCAAATCCAGGTTCTCACATTGACCTTGCTCTCTGCTCAGGGATCTGAGCTGTTCTGGGGTCCTGGATTGTTGCCAGTCCCAAAACACACCCCCCAGGCCTCCTTCCACACCACCGAATGCTCTGTGATCTCCATCCACACGTTAGCCTTTCAAATCCTGAATGTTTACAAGAGGTGATACCAACAGGCGGTCAATGAAATGCTGCTACAGGGATATACTCGACTCTCCACCCAGGAGACTGTGGCTTCAGACATTGCCCCATGCCAGCGGAGGGTAACTCATTGCCCCATGTCAGCAGGAAACAGCTCAAAAAGATAGATCATCGTCCCTCCAACCCTGATGGACTTTTGGGGCTGATGTGATCCCATACAATACTCGCTTTATAAAAAACGAAAGGGGGGAATGTCAGTAAATGGTGTAATCTTATCTGTGGCATCATTTATGTCCCAGACACCATCCTAGGCTCTAGGCCCCCACCACTGCTGGAAACCAGGTGACCAGATGGCCCAGCCACGGTGTCAGCTCCACCCCTACCCTAATGGGATTTGCTGCTCCTACTTCCCTGACCCCTGGCAAAGGTATAACAGCACCTGCTTCCCAAACATGTGCTCTCTCCCCAGATCTCTTTATCTCTTTCTCCTTCACCCTCTCTTTCTCTCTCAACACCCCCCAAACCTCTCTTCTTCTTTGCCCCTTCCCTCTAGCCAGCCAGATTTCCCCCATCAATAAACCCTTTTCCTTAAAAAAATAAAATAAATAAAATAAAAGAGACTTATGGGGTCAGCACTGCGATGAAGCAGGGAAAGCCGCTGCCTGAAGTGCCAATATCCTGTATGGGTGCTGGTTTGAGTCCCTGCTACTCCACTTCCTATCCAAGCTCTCTGTTAACCGCCTGGGAAAGCAGAAGATGGCCCAAGTCCTTGGGCCCCTGCACCAGCGTGGGAAACCTGGAAGAAGCTCCTGGCCCCTGGCTTTGGATTGGCTTAGCTCTGGCCATTGCAGCTATCTGGGGAGTGAACCAGAGGATGGAAGACCTCTCTCCCTCTCTGTTTTTCAAATAAATCTTTAAAGAGAGGTGGCGGGGGAGCAAGAGACAGTCTTAAAAACTACATAAAAATTTCTTAATGGGCAAGACTAAAGCATAGTACAGATGTACACCTGGGCGATAATGTTACAAAGGAACGTGGGAAGTGATGGCTATAAAGGTCAGGATGAAGATTCCTTCTTCTGCTCTAGATGGCCAGGCTTACCTTCCTGCCTGAAATATCTAGAACTCCAGACCCAGTGCATGAAAACAGCCTGCACGTTTCAGACAGCGCGTATCTGGCTTCAAAGAACACTCTGCCTCCGAGAGCAGGGTAAAGAGTGAAGGGAGCTGCCCCAGCCGACTGTCCAGACACCCAGGGGGGACCCAGCAGCCTCCCTAGTTGAGGAGACTGAACTGGGAGTTCGAGGCAGCCAGGTGGCCCAAGTCCACGGAGCAGCCCTACAGGGAGGTGCACGTAGAGAGCTCCAGGGATGTGCAGGGCACCGCTTGAGTCCACGTCAGCACGCGGGAGTGTGGGAGAGAGCCACTCGAAAGGAGCAAGGTGAACCTTACTTCAGACCAGGGAAAGTCCACGGTCTCATATCCAGAGTGAAAACCTCCTGAATCATGAGGCATTGAATTCAGGCAAAATCAGACCTGGAACAAAAGCTGCTCTAGTTCCACTTAACAAATCTTAAAAACAAGCCTCAGGGTGGCGCCATGGCTCAATAGACTAATCCTCTGCCTGCTGCGCCAGCACACCGGGTTCTAGTCCTGGTCGGGGCGCCAGATGCTGTCCCGGTCGCTCCTCTTCCTGTCCAGCTCTCTGCTGTGGCACTCCAGTGGAGGATGGCCCAAGTCCTTGGGCCCTGCACCCCATGGGCTTCGGATCAGCACGGTGCGCCGGCCGCAGTGCGCCAGCTGCGGTGGCCATTGTGGGGTGAACCAACAGAAAAGGAAGACCTTTCTCTCTGTCTCTCTCTCTCACTGTCCACTCTGCCTGTCAAAACTAAAAAAAAACAAGCCTCAGGATGATCAACTGAGTTTCTAGAGATGAAAATGACAACATCTGATATTTTAGAGGCACACTAGGTAGGAGGAACAGCACTTTAGACATTGCAAAAGAAAAAGACCCATGAGATATAGCAAAAGAAATCATGCAAAATGAAACATACAGAGAAAAAAATACACAAACAAACAAACAAAAAAACCCACAGAGTATCAGGGATCAGAGGGATAAATTCCAGAAGCCGAAAAATGTGCAAGGAGAAGAAAGAGCTGAGAGTGGAGAAAAACCATTTGAAAAAATAATACCTGATGGGCCAGTGCTGTGGAGCAGTAGGTTAACCCTCCACCTGTGGTACCAGCATCCCATATGGGAGCTGGTTCTTGTCCCAGCTGCTCCTCTTCCAATCCAGCTCTCTGCTGTGGCCTGGGAAGGCAGTGGAGGATGGCCCAAGACCTTGGGCCCCTGCACCCACATGGGAGACTGGGAAGAAGCACCTGGCTCCTGGCTTTGGATCGGGGCAGCTCCCAGCTGTTGAGGCCATTTGGGGAGTGAACCAACAGAAAGAAGACCTTTCTCTCTCTCTCTCCCTCTCACTGTCTGTAACTCTACCTCTCAAATAAATAAAACAAATCTATAAAAAAGAAAAAAGAAAAAAAAAGAAATACCTGAAATATTTCCAGATTTGATCAAAATTATTAAAAACCTAGATTCCCCCCCCCCCAAAAAATGAAGCCAAAGCACAAAAAAACAAGAAGCAAATTGCCTAATACCAATGACAAAGATAAAAAACAAGTTAAGAAAAAACGTTTATGATCCCTGAATCCCATAGCAGAGTTCCTGGTTTTGAGTTCTGGCTCTGCTTCAATTCCAGCTTCCTGACGATGCACACCCCGGGAGGCAGCAGGCAATCCCTGTCACACACATGGGACACCTGGATTGAATTCAGGGCTCCTGGCTTCAGTCTGGCCCAGCCCTGGCTGTTGCAGGCACTTCATGAATGAACCAGTGGGTGTAAGATCTCTCTCTCTGCCCTTCAAATACATAAAAAATAAATAGTAAGACATTTTCAATGATAAAAAATCTCATGAGCAGCCAGAACAAAGATAAAAATCCAACTGGCTTCTTGATGAAAGCAATGCAAGCCAGATGACAATGGAGTGACATTTTTTTAAGTACTAAACAACATTTTTTAATAACTATTGTATTATAATTTCATACCCAGCAAAAATATCATCTAAAAACAGAAGTGAAACAGACATTTTCAGCCATAGAAAAGCCAAAAGAATTTAATAGCTATTGATCTACACTTCAGGAAATGTTAGAGGAAGTCCTCCAGGCAGACAGTAAATTATAACATATGGAATGAAAAGCCCTAGAAATGGTAAATACATAGGTCAATGTAATAGTGGTTTTTTTTCCCCTTAAATTTCCTTTAATGATAATTTCCTTTAATAACAAATTTCCTTTAATGATAAAGACATCTGTCTCTCCTTCTTTCTCTGTAACTCTGCCTTTCAAATAAATAGTTTTTAGGGCCTTAATTTTTAAAAAAGATTTGTTTATTTATTTATTTACAGAGAGAGGGAGAGGCAGAGAGACAGAGAGACCTTCCATCCACTGGTTTACTCCTTAAATGGTTGCAAGAGCCAGGGATGAGCCAGGCCAAAGCCAGGAGCTTCATCTTGGTCTCCCACATGGGTGCAGGATCCCAAGAACTTGGGCTACCTTCTACTGCTTTCTCAGGTACATTAGCAGAGAGCTGGATCAGAAGTAGAGTAGCCAGGACTTGAACAGGGCCCATATGGGATGCCAGCACTACAGGCAGAAGTTATGCCACAGTACCAGTACCAGCCTCAATAAATTTTCTTTTTTATGTGAAAAAGAAAAAGAGAGAGAGAGCAAGAATGAGAGAGAGAGAGAGAGAGAGAGATCTTCCAGTCTGCTGGTTCACTCCCCAGATGCCCACAACAGCCATGGCTGGGCCAGGCCGAAGCCAGGAACTTCATCTGGTCTCCATATGGGTGTAAGGGCCCAAGCATTTGCTCCATCTTCCCCTGCTTTCCCAGGCCTATTAACAGGGAACCAGACTGGAAGTGGAGCAATTGGGACTTGAACTGGCACCCACCAGATGGGATACCAGCACTGCAGATGACGGCTTTACCCACTGAACCATAGCACTGCAGTAAACATTTCTTTTAAATGCCTACAATGAACACTATTTACTTTTGTAATCAGGAAAAAATAAGCAAAAATCATATCTTTTAGTGGAAATTATCCACAACTTATACAACTCTTCCTTGGAAACAAAATTCACACCTCTGGACCCATTTCACTCTCTCTACCACTTAGCTTTGGTTATATCAGTCCAGCTCATTCCTATCTGAATGTGTTAACAGCCAGAATCTGTCAAGTAGTAGGTATCCAAAATATCTGAAGAACAGGACAGAAACCAAGGAAGTGAAAGTTACATGTTTAAGAATTTCTTTTTCTAATCAATAGTGATATTTGGCTGAGAGGTAAGAGGTGGGGAGTCTATTCCAAAGCCAGAGTTGCCAGTCTGCTTCCACTGGGACCTCTGTGAGGCCCTGGGATGATTCAGACGATCTTCTGGTTGTCCAGTAAGCAAGCAGATTCGAGTCCTGCATGTGCAAGTGCTGTAGAACAATCCCTGCGTTAATATTCTAAGCAGAAATACAGTGTCTCTAAATTTCATCTGACAGAAGCCTTATGCCTGTATTAGCTGTACCCAAAAACAAGAACAACTTAAATGAAGACTGCCACAAACCCTTAACATCGCCTGAAGACTGCACCCCAAGGGATGGGAAATCAGCAGGAGAAAAACAGCAGGTTTGACTTGAAACCTGAGGACCTGATAAAGACATAGTCTACTGCAAAATTAATTGCCCACAGAGCAAGCAGGAAAAGAAAAAATGTATCTTGCACATCTGTTGTTTGTGAATGACTAGGGTTGGGCCAAGTAAGAATAATTGCATAGATTATCAACCTTTTGCATTTCCCAGGATACACTGCATGCATTCTGAGGATCAGCAAAGGGACCACAGCAGACTTTAAAAGGGAAGAAAGAGAAGAGGAAAGGAATGCATAGCTTATTGCTGATTTAAAAACCCAACTTACCAATGTGAAAAGCAGCATAATAGGGTACATGGATGTCACGTGCTCTCACTTGGTTTAACTCAGGGTTTGCTTTATAACAGAATTGGGATATTTTACCTACCTTTTGAGAAATACAAAGGTATTTCAAAATGCTTACAGAAAATGGAGTTAAACATAAGTTTACTGTGATGTAAAAAAAAAAAATCTCTGAAATCCATACCCAGTTTTTTCATAAGATGCATTTCCCATGAACTTTCTGAAGACCCCTTGCACATGCATGGATTTCGAAATTTTAGGCCCCATCTCTAGAGGCTGAAAGTAGAACACTGGTTAGCAGAGGGTGGGAAGGAAGGGACGGGGAAACAGGGAGAGGTCAGTCCATGGGTGTGATGTTAGGAAGAATTGGTTCTGCAAGTAGGGTGACTAAGGTAAATAATGCAACGTATATTTCAAAATAGCCAGGAGATTTTTCATGTTGTCACCACAAAGAAGTGATGGATATGTTAATTACTCTAATTTGGTCATCACATAACATATATATTTTTGGAAGCATCATATTATACTCTATAATTGCAGGTGTATAAATAGATGTTAGTCAAAAAATTTTTAAAAGGGGCCAGAACTGTGGCAGAGCAGGCTAAGCCACTGCTTACAATGCCGGCATCCCATATTGGAGCACTGATCTAGCTCCCTGCTAATGCATCTGGGAAAACAGGGGTATGGACCAAGTGTTTGGGCCCCTGTCACCCATATGGGAGACCTAGATGGAATTCCAGGCTCCTGGTTTCAGCCTGGACCAAATTTGGGGAGTGAACTAATGAATGGAAGACCTCTCTGTCTCTCCATCTCTCTCTGTAAATCTTTCAACTAGGCCAGCGCCGCGGCTCACTAGGCTAATCCTCCGCCTAGCGGCGCTGGCACATCAGGTTCTAGTCCTGGTTGGGGCGCCGGATTCTGTCCCGGTTGCCCCTCTTCCAGGCCATCTCTCTGCTGTGGCCAGGGAGTGCAGTGGAGGATGGCCCAGGTGCTTGGGCCCTGCACCCACATGGGAGACCAGGAAAAGCACCTGGCTCCTGGCTCCTGCCATCGGATCAGCGCGGTGTGCCGGCCGCAGCGCGCCGGCCGTGGCAGCCATTGGAGGGTGAACCAACGGCAAAAGGAAGACCTTTCTCTCTGTCTCTCTCTCTCACTGTCCACTCTGCCTGTCAAAAAAAAAAAAAATCTTTCAACTAAATAAAATTAATCTTTAAAAAAATTATTTAGAAAAATCTGATGGGGGAGCATCTATTTCTCTGGGTTATGTGCCATAACATCCCCAACAAAATTTTCATTACAAATGACCATATGAGTTACCAAAACACACACACACACACACATCACTGCCACTTTATAGTAACACATGCAGTGTCTGAAGACCACTGAAAGATGTAGAATGTACAACAGGAATGGCTTCCTAGACAGACAGCCACCAGCAATAACCATAATAACCATTACTAGCCCAGCTTCCCCAGAGACATTTTTTTTTTAATGGAAATAGTTTATTGGGGGAAACCCAACAGACTGGACAGAGGGGGTGAAGAAGGAAAAAGAGGAGAATGTAAGAAAGAGATCCAGAGAGAGATCCAGAAACAGACAGAGAAATCACGAGTCAGGGGGAGGGGGGGGAGGGAGAGGGGGAGAGGGAGAGAGACAGACATGTTAAGGAACAGGTCCTGTTAAAACTTTGGGGGGGGGGGCGCAGGGAAGTAGGAGCAGCGAATCCCATTAGGATGGGGGTGGGGCTGACACCGGTGGTTGGGCCCTGTGGCCACCTGGCTTCCAGCAATGGCGGCGGGGGCTAGAGCCTAGGATGGTGTCAGGGTGTAGATTGTGCCATAGGTAAGACTGCGCCATTTTACCAACATTCCCCTCTTTTGTTTTTTATAAAGCAGGAGTTGTGCGGGATTACATTAGTCCCAAAAGTCCAGGAGGGGTAGAGGCCTGATGATCTGTCTTTAGAGCTACTCTCTGCTGACAAGATACTCTTCGCTGGCATGGGGCGTTGTCTCAAGTCACTGCCCAGGGACACTTTCTTTCTTTTTTTTTTTTTTTGTAACTTTTATTTAATGAATATAAATTTCCAAAGTACAGCTTATGGATTACAATGGCTTTCCCCCCATAACTTCCCTCCCACCCGCAACCCTCCCCTTTCCCTCTCCCTCCCCCCTTCCATTCACATCAAGATTCATTTTCAATTCTCTTTATATACAGAAGATCAGTTTAGCATACATTAAGTAAAGATTTCAACAGTTTGCACCCACATAGAAACACAAAGTGAAAAATACTGTTTAGTACTAGTCATAGCATTAAATCACAATGTACAGCACATTAAGGACAGAGATCCTACATGAGGAGTAAGTGCACAGTGACTCCTGTTGTTGACTTAACAAATTGACACTCTTATTTATGGCATCAGTAATCACCCTAGGCTCTAGTCATGAGTTGCCAAGGCTATGGAAGCCTTTTGAGTTCACCGACTCTGATCATATTTAGACAAGGTCGTAGTCAAAGTGGAAGTTCTCTCCTCCCTTCAGAGAAAGGTACCTCCTTCTTTGATGACCTGTTCTTTCCACTGGGATCTCACTCGCGGAGATCTTTCATTTAGGGTTGTGGTTTTTTTTGTTTGTTTGTTTGTTTGTTTGTTTTGCCAGAGTGTTTTGGCTTTCCATGCCTGTAATACTCTCATGGGCTTTTCAGCCAGATCCGCGTGCCTTAAGGGCTGATTCTGAGGCCAGAGTGCAGTTTAGGATATCTGCCATTCTATGGGTCTGCTGTGTATCTCACTTCCCATGTTGGATCATTCTCTCCCTTTTTGATTCTATCAGCTAGTATTTGCAGACACTATTCTTGTTTATGTGATCCCTTTGGTTCTTAGTCCTATCATTATGATCAATTGTGAACAGAAATTGATCACTGGGACTAGTGAGATGGCATTGGTACATGCCACCTTGATGGGATTGAATTGGAATCCCCTGGTATGTTTCTAACTCTACTGTTTGAGGTAAGTCAGCTTGAGCATGTCCTGAATTGCACATCTCTTCCCTGTCTTATTCCCCCTCTTATATTTAACAGTGATCACTTTTCAGTTAAGTTTCAACACTTAAGAATAACTGTGTATTGATTACAGTATTCAACCAAAAGTATTAAGTAGAACAAACAAAAAATACTAAGAGGGATAACATATCAAGTTGTTCATCAACAGTCAGGGCAAGGGCTGATCAAGTCACCGTTTCTCATAAGCAGGCTTCCTTGAGGCTGATTTCAGCAGGCACTAGTGGAGGAAATAACCTCTTAGGGGCAGAGCAGGCCGCCTGACTGCTCAGCACTGGCTGGTGCCTGGCTTGCGGATCTCAACCAGCAGCAGCTGTCACAGCCACTCCACAGGGACACTCTTTTTGGAAGTTCTTAAAGATCTTAACGGGGGCCATCCCCTCTGACTCTAAGCAAGGTTCCGCTTGTTCACTCGTCACATGGTTTAGGAGCATCCAACGTCATCACAACAAAGAACAAAATGGAGAATACCTGTACCTATGAGCTGGAAGCACAGAACTAGACAGAGCAGCAACATGGTGCTCCAGAAAGGGTGTGGGGCCTCCTGCAATGGCAGGACTTGAGGTACAGCTGCAGCAACCCTGTACAAACAAGACAGCTCACCCTAACACAGCGGAGCAGCGCAGGGCCTGCAGCTCCACCCCGGGATTCCACATGGAGCTATTCAAAAGGTCCCTTTGCAGAGTACTGTTTTCAGCCTTGTGGGCTTTTGTAATGATAATTTATTGTTTTTAAAGATTTATTTATTTATTTGAAAGGCAGAATTACAGAGAGGCAGAGGCAGAAAAAGAGGGAGAGAGAGAAAGGTCTTCCATCTGCTGGTTCACTCCCCAAATGGCCACAAGAGCCAGAGCTGTGCCAATCTGAAGCCATGAACCTGGAGCTTCTTCCGGGTCTCCCATGTGGGTGCAAGGGCCCAAGGACTTGGGCATCTCCTACTGCTTTCCGAGACCATTAAGCAGAGAGCTGGATAGGAAGTAGAGCAGCAGGGACTCAAACCAATGCCCATATGGGATGCCGCCACTGCCAGCAGCGGCTTTACCACTACACCACAGCACTGGCCCCCTATAAACAAAGGAAATTAATTTTTCATAGTTCTGGAAGGCTTGTGATCAAGGCTCTGGTAGATTCCGTGTGTGATGAGGTCCCAGTCCTCTGGGACATTGCCTTCCTGCTGCATCCCCACATGGCCAAGGAGCAGACAAGCTCCCTGCAGCCTCTTTTACCGGGGCACCGACCACCTGCTAAAGGCCCCACTGCTTGATCCTGTTGTGCTGCGGGTCAGCCTCCAGTGTATGAATCTGGGGGACACCAACATTCAAGCCACAGCAAGTACCTTTTTTTTTTTTTTTTTTTTTTTGACAGGCAGAGTGGACAGTGAGAGAGAGAGACAGAGAGAAAGATCCTCCTTTGCCATTGGTTCACCCTCCAATGGCCGCCGCGGCCAGCGCACTGCAGCTGGCGTACCACGCCTATCCGAAGGCAGGAGCTAGGTGCTTCTCCTGGTCTCCCATGGGGTGCAGGGCCTTCTAATGAAAACAGGTAAGTGTATGTAAAGAGATTGCACCTTATCAGTAACTCCCTATGAAACACAACTTCAAAAACTTTTTTTTTTGAAGTTTTTTTTCTTGAAAGGTACAGTTACAGAGAGAAGAGAAGAAACAGAGATATCTTCCATTCACTGGTTCACTCTCCAAAATGCAATAGCTGGATCTGGGCCAGGCCGAAGCCAGGAGCCGAGCTTCCTCCAGGTCTCCCACGTGGGTGCAGGGGCATAAGCACTTGGGCCATCCTCTGCTGCTTTCCCAGACACATGAGCAGGGAACTGGATCAGAAGTGGAGCATCCGGGTCTCAAACCATTGCCCATATGGGATGCCAGTATTGCAGGTGGAGGCTTAACCCGCTGTGCCACAATGCCGTCCCTTTCAAAAATTCTTACACTGAATCATTTTGGAACCTATTGTGGCTTTCAGTGTGATATGAAATATACCATATATCTCACTTACATACATATGCATACCATCATTTGTGGGGGATGGGCAACAGGCCCTCTTACAGATACCAAAATCCAAGGAAGCTCAAGTTCCTTGTTTAAAGTGGCATAACAATAATTGGGCTTCCAAAGAGCCCCGAGCAAAGGGGTGCAACTGTGGCTTAAGGGCGTTCCCCCCTTCTCCCCCACCTGTTCCACCTGTTTCCTAGCTCCTGACCAGCTAGAAGGGAAGGCACTTCTGGGCCAGGAGGAAATGATAAAGCCCCCATCCTGCCCGCTGCGGAGCCAGGACTGGGGTCTTTGGTGCCTCCAGTCTCCTGCCCTCCTGAGTCACAGCCCTGGAGCCCCCTGGCCTCGCACCCCCCAGCAGGGGCGGGCCCCGGACGTGGCACTGTCTGTGCCGCTGGCAGAGCGGTTCTCGCTCGCAGCCAAGCCTCTGGCACAGTCCGGGACCACCTCACCTGCAGATCCGAGCTCTGGGGTCCCCACCCCGCCACGTTGCTTCTTAACCTCTCCACCTCCACAGTGTGGGGGCGGGGTTTTTACTGCATGTAAACTAAACTAAAAGTCCTCGGGGTTCCCCCAGGGAGCCAGGTGGGGACCCTCTGCCTGACACGTGCGAGGCCTCCCCAGGAGAGAAATAACGACTTGTACTAAAAAAATAAATAAATAAAAAATAAAGTGGCATAACATTTGCACATGACCTATATATACCCTCCCATACACTTTAAATCACATCTAGGTTGCTTACAATACCTAATGCAATATAAATGCAATGTAAGTAGTTCTTTCATTATATGCTTAGGGAATAATGTCAAGGTTAAAGTCTGTACTTGTTCAGTACACATACAATTTTTTCCCAAACATTTTCCATCCATGGTTGGCTGAATTACAGAAATGGTGGGCTGACTGTACACACACAAAGACGAAGGTAAGTGGGGTTCCCCGGGGCAGTGGGGAGGAATGGAGAGAGCCTTGAGACGCCATCAGAGCGCCCCAGCCCCAGTGCCTGCGGGACTGCCAGCTGACTGTGTGACTGGGGCCCACGTGACAGAGGCAGAGACAGTCCTCTCTGAGGCTGTGAAGTGAGTGTGACTCTCCGGGAAAGCTGGGAGAGCACAGGAAGGCAGCGCTCCTGGTACTTTCATTCCAAACGCTGCATTTAATGTGCGGCCATAGTTCTCAAAAATGTAATCGCTGTGCTGCTGTTCTTTAGGGAAAACAGAAACGCTACTGCAGAAAGGGTAAAGGGATCGTGCTGAGAGCAGCTGGCGTGCACCTGCTCCAGCAGGTTGGGAAGGGCTGGTCTCTGTGCTCCCAGGTCTCCCACCAAGCCCTCAACTGTCAGGCACGGCTGTCACAGGAATCTCCCAAAGGCGTTGCTTCCAATCACACACTCCCTATTCATAAAAACCTCCAAGATCCTACCGCTGACCACAGCAAGAGCCAAACCCTCACCTTTGGGTCAAGGCTCCTGTATCAGAGCCTCAACCTGCCATTCTCATAAAAATACTTCTTTACGAAGCTGATCCCCAGGACTCAAAGACTACCCGTAGGCTGGGACCCTAGCCACACCCCAACCTGGCCCACCTCCAACCCTGCTTCTTTTTATTTTATTTTATTTTATTTTTTCTTTGAAAGGCAGAGTCACAGAGAAAGGGAGAGATGTCCACTGGTTCACTCCCCCAAAAGGCCACAATGGCTAGGGATGTGCTAGGCCAAAGCCAGAAGCCAGGAGCCTCCTCCAGGTCTCTCACATGGATGCAGAGGTCCAAGGACTTGGGCCATCCTCTACTGCTTTCCCAGACACGTTAGCAGGGAGCTGGATCAGAAGTGGAGCAGCCAGGACTCAAACTGGTGCCATACGGAATGCCGGTGTCCAAGCAGCAGCGTTACTGACTGCACCACAACGCCAGCTCCCAAACCCTGCTTCTAGTCGTGCTTCTCCCATCTCCGCCTACTGAAATCCTATGCAGCTTTCACAGTCGGCTCAAATGCCACCTCCTTCAAATGAAATTCTCTGTCAAAGGAGTGAGAGGAGGGGGAAGGGAGAGCGGAGAGCCACAGATTCGCGGCCACTTCATGGCCATGAAGACACGGGGCCTGAGTGTGAAAACCACATCACTGCGCTCCTCCGATAGCAGCCCAGGCAGAGGCAGAGCGGCGACAGCTCAACCCAGGAGGTGTTAGGACAGAAGCACGAGTCATGATTCTCTCATCTCACCTGCCTGTTTTCATTATGATGTTTTTATTTAAAAAGAAGATAAAACATTTTATCTTCTTTGTATTCAGCCTACACATAGATGTGAATCCTTGTCTTGGACAAATTACATAACTTCTGTAAGTCTCACTTTCCCCATCTGTAAAGTGGGCTCAAGTCAAATGATCAGAGGGGCTGCTGTAAGAGTGTACCGGTCCATTTGTATGGAGCAGTTCCCATGGTATCCAGTGCACAATCTACAGACAGCAAGGGTGTATTATTATCAACAGTAACTAACATCCTCGCCATTACTAAAGTGCTTTGGGAGTCCCTGAGACAGGGAAAATGTTTAATAACAGTTCTTGATATTGTTGAGATACATACGGCTATATGCAAAAATGACAATAATTTTAAAGCAAATGTTTAAAGGCATAATTACAAAAGTAGGATTCGGTTGACTGTCCCTGACCCCTCCTAACCACTGTTGTCATTTTAAAGATTGGAACACCAAGACTCAAAGAGAGTCCTTGACTGCCCAGGGTCACACAGCAGAGTGGCCGGGACTATACCTCAGTGGTTAACCTCTAAGCTCATCGCTCCTTCCATGAAGCAAGCACATAAAAATAAAACCAAATCCCCTCCTTGGTTTTCCCTGTCGAGGGGAGTTGCAGAGATCTGTGCTGAGTCTGGCGGGGAAACTCTGTTCATTCGGAAATCCTAAATCAGCGGTCATTCCTGCAGCAGCTGACAGGCTGCACTGCTAATGACTGAGGGAAGAGGGCCTCTGACCAGTTGGGGGTTGGGGGTTGGGGGTTGGGGGTTGGGGGGTGGCTCCTTGAGTCTCCAGGTCCTCACAGGAGGCTCAGTTAAGGTGGTCAAACAGTCTACTGCTTGGTGGGGTCTCCTACAGGCTATGGGCAGCCTAAATGGGCACTCACAAGTCTCTCCTACCGCCTGCCCAGTCACTCTGCAACACCAGCATCATTACTGTGCACGACTGAAAAGCACTTCACACAAGCCACAGGATCCAACAATTTCACACCACACCGCCCAGCTCCACTTTCCTACACTGTCCACAGTTATGTCAAAAATGAGTAGGCATAGCCCAGGCTCTGCTGTGTTGCAACACTGTGACAACGTTAGTAGGCACAATTATCTCCAACATTACATGGCCTGGGAGGTTCCAAACTTCCTTAGGATCTGCCAAAAAGTGCAAATGCAATTAAAGCCAAAGAGAGGAAAGGGGGCGACTATTACCTTCAGGAAACAAAACAGGAGATGCAGTTATAGTATATGACATGGTTCTACTGTAGGTAGTATATACATACAGTTGTAGGGTCACAACCATGTGAAGACTGAATGTTAATCTAATCAATGTTGTGTTAGAAATACATCATAAGGATGAGAAGAGGAGAAGTGGGGAGGAGAGCAGGAGTGAAAGAAAATTCAGTCCTCCTTCCTAGGTAAGAAGGAATGGTGTCTAAACAGGTGCGTCAAGAGGCATTATATTCCTCACATTTCCTTGCTTTCCACACAGATATCAGAAGAAACGACTAAGAGATGAGGTATGTTCTAGAGATTGGAGGCAGAATAAGAAAACAGTAGGAGTATGCTTGGGTGTGGTGTTTTCTTTTTTTTTTTCCCATTTATTTATTTATTTCAAAGGCAGACAGGGAACTCCCCCCACTGATTCACTTTCCAGATGCCCACACAGCCAGAGCTGGGCCAGGATGAAAGCCAGGGGGTGGGGGGAGGCGCTGTGGAGTGTGGGTTAAAGCCCTGGCCTGAAGTGCCGGCATCCATATGGTCGCCGGTTCTGGTCCTGGCTGCTCCTCTTCCAATCCAGCTCTCTGCTGTGGCCTGGGAAAGCAGTAGAAGATGGCCCAAGTCCTTGGGACCCTGCACCCACATGGGAGACCCGGAAGAAGCTCCTGGCTCCTGGCTTCAGATCAGCGCAGCTCCAGCCGTTGCAGCCATCTGGGGAGTGAACCAGCAGACGGAAGACCTCTCTTTCTCTGTCTCTCCTGCTCTCTCTCTGTAACTCTTTCAAATAATAAATAAATCTTTAAAAACAAAACAAAACAAAAAAAGCCAGGAGGCAGGAACACAACTCAGGCTGCCATGTGGGTGGCAGGTACTCCCTGAACCATCAGCCCTGCCTCCCAGGGTCTGCACTAGCAGGAAGCTGGAGTCGGGAGCTGGAGCCGGGCGTTGAATTCAGACGCTCCAACACGGAACACAGGCATCTTAACCACTAGGATACATGCCCCAGCCCAGACGTGGATTCTTGTTTCCTGGAAAAAGCCCTTTTGGGATTATTCTCTATTTGAACACTGGCACTTAAAGTGCAGAGGGGAACAGGAGGAGAAAGCCAGTGAGCGCGGCCTGGCTGTGATGAGCGCTCTGAGACAGGGACCGGCAAACGTCGATGGCCTCCGGGACAGACTGGTCCACCACAGCTGAGGACACGTTTCACTTCTTTCCTTGCTAAAGAAATAGCAATGAATGGTAAGTCGTGCCACACAAAAGTGATATAAATTCAAATCGACTACAAAAACCGCCTTGCAGGCCAACATCAGTCAGCTTTGGTGACCCGAGGCTGACCCCAGGGAAGAGGGTGCTATCACCCCTGAGACAGAGCACCACCCTTCTCTGCAGATCTGTTTTACAAAAAACTGTGCTCCGTGGTATTGTGAAATGTGTATTAAAGAAAACACCGGGGAAATGCCTCTCCTCCCTTGTGACTGAAGTGCTTCCATGGCGGTGTCTCGTGACGACAAGCCTGGACGATCCATGCGGAAAAGGGCTGCCAGCCTCTGCTGGAAAGGAACAAGGCCTCGCACAGCGCCGAGCCGGACAGCAGAGCCCGGAGCAGATGAGAAGACAGCGTGGGCTTAGCTCCCTTTGGTGCTGGAGTTCCCTTTGAGGATCTGCTGGAAACCAGAGATGGATCTTCTCGACAGAAACGTGCACACACACGCGAACGTTCCAGGAGCTCAGTGTCTGCTAAGGGCCCCAGCAGCTCTCGGGGAGCTTTTCATGTCCAAGAACTCGTGCTAGGAATTTCAAAGGTTGAGGAGGGAGGGAGGGAGGGAGGGAGGGAGGGGACCTGCCGGAACAGCAGAGGTGTGAACAAGGCTCCTTCGGTGTAAAGTCACTCCCCTCTCACAGGAGGCTCTTCTCCAACACCAGTGAAAGCAGAGGACTGATTAGGTGAGGCAGGCAGGGGGAGGTGCACTGAGGCCCAGGAGCAGCGGCTGGCATTGCTGTCTAAGGAGTTGGGGAGGGGCATAGGGAAGGAGTTACTGAGCTCCAGACCTGAGACGACGATGCAGGAGACCACAAGCGGCCTCCCACCCCCACTATTCGGGAACTGAAGCCTGTGCTTCTGGAGCAGTGGCTGTATCTGCCTCCTGCCCATGCAGGCCTCAGGGCAGTGCTACAGCCCAGCCCACTGCCCCAGGTCCTCCCAGGGCTGACCTGAGGCTCAGCCCACGAAGGGAAGAAAGCAGCAGCCCTCCCTGTGGACCCCGTGCTGTCAAGGTCCCAGGCATACATGACTCGGGATGTGACCCAATCAAAAACCACTCATCACTTCTGCTGCCCTTCACAGGGGGCAGCTTGGGGGCCAACAAGCTTAGTCTAGTGGTCCCCAGAGACTTGTCTGCAAGACAGAGACATCCTAGGCAGTACCTCTGCATCTTGGGCACCACTGCTGGCAGGCACCTGTGGGAAATAAAGCAGAGTGGTACCTGGGCATCTTCAGGAGAGAGGAAAGAAAGGGCCCTTTTACCTCCAGAGCCGTGAGCCTGAGACACAAACGTACCTCAGTGCCAGGTGTGTCCATGAGCTACCTTTCACATCAACTTCAACTTATGCGACAGCAGCCTCTCACATTGCTTGCAATTGACATAACTGTACATACCAGGATACATCAAGAAGTTTACGGAAAGGGGCAGGTGTCAGGATCTTCCCCTTCGGGAACTGGCCAGGTTACCATGAAGGAAGAGTCGAGGAGACTGAGGAAGGTCAAGCTAAACACACTTTATTGATACTCTAGGCAACTAGGAGGAGAGATCGCTCAAGCCTACTCGTGCAGGCACTAGGCACTACGGACCAGGAGCTTCTCCCCGGGCACTAGGCACTACGGACCAGGGAGAGAGGCTGAGCAACCCCTGGTTTACAGCGGCTGAGGGTCCCCTTATATACAGTTTCTAGAGGCTAGCCCCGCCCACATTCCGATCCCTCAGGGTCCCATCATCATGGCAATGACAGTTTGTGGTTAGGCCATCTAGTTAGGCCCTCCATTTTCAAATCTTACCAGCTAGGGTGGTTACCACTCTACTTTTCTTTCAAGCTGCATGTTACTGCGCAGTTACTTTCTTTCAAAGGGCGCTACAGTTACTTTGTTTCAAACGGCGCTACAATTACTTTCTCCATGAATGGTTCCCTAACAGTCCTCCCTTTTCTTTAAATGCGCTGGTAGCCCTGCAAAGCCCGTTGAGCCGCTGGCCAAGGGGGTGAACATTCTTGAGCATATTCCGGATTGATTTCCAGATTCGGGATCTTCCTTTTCTTCTTATTCTTCTTCTATTTCTGGTGGGCTGGGTTCCTCTCGGAGGGCTAGGTATCCCTTCGTGAAATTCCGTCCAATTGAGAAGAGGTGCTGTAAGATAGGCAAGCATACAAGAACCATACAAAATATTGCTCCTATTTTAAACCATTTCCAGGATGGGAGCCAAGAGGAAACTGTGTCAGTCGGAGTATTTATTGTCTGTTCCACTGTTCTGACTTGACCTATCTTAAATGCCGCTATATTTTGAAGCTGTATTATCTGTGGAGATCTCTTAGTAATGTTAGCCTCAAGATGAGCGGTTGCATTTACCCACTCTAGCCAGGTAGAATGGTTGTGTTTGAACATATCAGCTAGTTGCGTTGCATTAGGAATGGATAGATTGTTCCACGGAATGGTGGTAATGCAAACTCTTCCAATCACTTCACACTTGAGTTCTCTTTCCAAAGCTAGTATAGTAATTATCTGTTCTATTTGTACCGTGCGTGCTTCAAGCATCTGGAGCCCCATAGCATGTGTCTTAAGCAGTGCTGACTGGTCACCTAGCTGAGCCTGCTGCTCCTGAATTACCTTCAGGAGGGACTCCAAAGCATCTCCCTGTAGTTGGGTAGTGCTTAGAGCCAGTGCTCCAGTCACAGCGCCAGCTACTGTGGCTGCTGACACAGCTATAGTGACAATAACTGCTGTTACTCCAAAGTCTCTTTTTTTGCACATCGCTTTTATTGGTATAGTCAAGTCAGACATAGTTACTGGTACATATGTGAAGGGAGTTGCCTTTACCACCATATATGGAGCCAAGAATGTTATCATTCTCTCTTCCCATTCCAGGTCTCTTATATAGCAACCGAGCTCCTTTTTAGAATCTAATGAGTGTGTGCATCTAGCATACAATACTTCCCCTTCTGTTCTACATGTCCAATTTCCTGGGTCTTCCCTTACTGGAATTTTTACAAAATGTTTGTGAAACATTTCATATCCTGCCTGCCAAAAACAATGTGTTGACTGATTGCTACTTGGAGGTCTACAAATAATATATCTATGCTCTGAGCCATTTTTACAAATAAAAGAGACAGAAAACTCATCTCGAATTGTTGACCATTGTATTTTATATGTTTCATTCGTATACATGCTATATCCAAAGCCTGGAGTTGATAAATAGGGTATGTTTGATTCATTAAGGTAGTAACTCTCATTTTCATAATAGAAGGAACACTCTACATGACTAATTCTCTCTAGATCCTTTTCTTGTCCCTCCCCTATTTGGATTCCCCTGTTTTGTTCAAAGGTCATCCACACCAAAGAGTCCTTTACAGCTATGCGGAAGTAATTGATATGCCCCTGAATCTTTGTTATAATAAGACTGGGATCTATGTCATGGGCAAATGCAGTTTCCCATTCTGAGTAAGCCATCCTCTCCTTGCTATTATTAACATATGGTTCTAAATACGAATGCTCTAATCCTAGCAGGGTTAGATCTGGCCCTACGAAAGGTATCTCTTCTGTGCATGTTGTTGTTACCCACGAGGTACAGTCAGGCTTTCCCCAGGAAGATTTGTCATCTCTGCTCAGGCTATATGTCTTATATTCTAAGCATTTAATTAAAGCAAATGGGGCTCTGACACACAGTCTACTTAATCCCACTTCAAACATTGTTTGTTTCCACTCATCACATGCTTCATAAATAGTTCCTTCCAGTGAGCATCCTCTCATTGTGCAAGTTAAGGGGGCGTTTTCCTTAATCTCTGTAATGTCTCTACATTCCATAGATCCTGCATCAGTCAAAAAGGATATACTTTGTCTTGTTATTAGGTTTAAGGGCCCTGTCAATTTTGGTACTACACCATGACGTGTCCAATTTGTATAATTATTGTGTGCGTGACAAGTATAATTACTGCACTCTATTTTGGACCTTTTACAATTGCTAGAGAGAAATCATTCAATTAAATCTCTCCAAGGTCCCACCAATTCCTAAGCACGGGTTAACCAAGGGATAGTATAATTTTTTACTTCTGTCTTAATGAGGGATAGAGTCCCTGTGGGCTCACATCCTGACCTTGGTACATTTGATTCACAGGTAAAGGGCACATTATTAACATCTGGATATGTATAAGCTGGTGGGTTTTCTACTAAGCCTAACACTTGTTCTTCTGTTTTTACACTTGGCCATATAATTAAGATGATAATTATTATGATCAATCCATAAGCTCTGAGCATAGGTAGTTCAAATCTTTCCCACAATTTCATTAAGTTGCCTAATATTTTAAATCATTTAAGCGTTCGCTTACCTTCGATTAACTTACCTTTATCTGAGTCCCATCTCTTTAATTCTTCTTTTACCTGTTGTAGATGAGCTTGTTGTCTGGCAGCTAATTCATCTTGTTGGTCCTCGGGCAATCCCTCAACAGGATTGACAAGTAGTGGATTTTCTTCCTCATTTACTCGTTCATGTATATACTGTTCACAGAGGTCTTTGCTTCTCTTCCTTTAAAGTACATTTCTCCGTTTGCTGCTGCTGTTGCCATTTCTGGAGCTCTTTAATCCTAGCTCTGGAATATGAAATCCCTAATTCTTTCTGTAAAAAGCACAACTGACAGTGGTATCTACATTTCTTACAAACACATGAGTTCTTTTGACAGGATAATTGCAATTGATATTCCATTAGTGCCTAATTGGAAATTCCCAAGTCTTGAGGTCCTGGGGCCGGAACCATCCTAACATGTCTTTGGGGCAAGCGAATCATCCCCTTTTCAGGTGTGTCAATCACTACTGCTCCTTCTCCTTTCCAAAGGATGGTAGTGGGCCCTTTCCAGTCTTTACTGTTTGGTAATCTATAAAAGCAAAAGAGTTTTTTATCTTTAAATTTCTGGAGTTGGAGCGTTTGCTCTAGTTCATGCCATCTCTGATGAATATATCTTTCAGTAGGAGTATAGCCCCCTATTCCTCCCCTTTTCTTTTGATTAAGGGCGATAAGAGCCAATTGTAGCCGTGCTTCAATGGTTTGAACCACATCGGCAAATTTATCCATTTCTTGTTTTAAGGATTGATTAGCTCTCTCAACCATTCCTTGTGACTGTGGATTATAGGGTGTGCCTGTAGTATGATCAATATTTAAATATCGGCACAGTCCCGTGACCCTTTCTGCTGTGAAGTTAGGGCCATTATCTGTATGGAGTGCTCAGATCTGAAATAGGTTCTGTAGTTCTAATATTCCCCATACTGTTTCCTGAGCAGTCTCCTTAGGAATTAGCTTAGCCCATAGAAGGCCAGTAGATGTCTCAATGGCTACCAGAATTAGCGGGGCCTGATAGTGGGTCACATCCATTTGCCACAGTCCCAGCCCTGATCTACTAATATGAGGAGTAGTTCCTCCTTTATGTACACATTTGGGGCAGTCCTTTATTATTTGTTCTGCTACAATTTTTGATAAGCTGGATTGTTGTATCAAGTATGACACGTCACTATGCTATTTAGCATGATCGTCCGTGGCTGTCTCAATATGTTCTAGAAAAAAGATGTTTGGTGCCTTACTTATGTCATGGAGGACAGGCATTAAAATTAACTGAGCCATTAGTTGTCCTGTTTTTACATATAGTATTTTTGGGGATAGGTTGACCAATCTTATCTTTAAAGGATTTTGATCTCCCGGGCTGATGAAACCTCCAACTATCCTTACTTTGGCCTCAGTCATCTCTGATGTTTCTGTTATCCACCCCCCCACTGTCCTGGGATTATGGTAATTTGTGTTTGAAGGTTAAGGGTCTCTATTACCTTTGGCGTAAGTACCAGATCTTTTGGGGCACTTATGGAGTATCCATTCTGTTCTGGTTCTTTTTCCTTAATGTGACCACCTTGTACTACCAGGTTTATTTGAGTTGTATTTATTTGTGAAACTAATTTGTCAATATTTTCATTGCCTGGGATTCACTTATGTCCAGGCACCCATTGGACATAAATTTCTTCTTTACTTTCTATAGCTTCTAGTATGGTTTTAAGCAAGGGTTCTTCAATATTTACAGGTAGGGGTCTGGCCTCAATTAATGTATATACATATTGGGAATCCATAACTATATTCATTATTGGGGGTCCTTCTTGAAGGGCTAGTAGCATGGCTCTTTTTTCTAATTCTTGATTACTTCCCTCACTCTCCTTAACTAGTTTAACTCCATCTGATCTCCAAAAGCCATATTTTCCTTGCCCCTGTTTGCTTCCTCCATCAACATAGTAAGTAGGTCCTGGCATGGGATGACCTTGAAGACTGCTTAGCGCCCTTCTAAGCATTAAAGGTGCATGGGTACATTCAATCTGTGGTACCCAATGCAAGTAGGGGTCTTCCTGAATCATAACATCTAAATCCTCTTTTTTAATAGGTAACCTATATATAGGTTCTTGCCCTATTCATATAATGCATTCTTGTCTGATTTTATGTAGACATTTTAGGGCTCTAGTTAGAGGAGATGCTGCCAATACCTTTGGAAATTCCTGTCTACCTACCCAAAGAATATCAGATCCTTGGTGCACTTTATAATTTATGGTGTTACCTCCCATCATAACGGTACAGTAAACTTCCTTGCTGGGGTCCCAGTAGCTTAAAGGTTTGTGTTCTTGTAATAGCCTCCTTATAGTCCGTAACTCCTGTCTTGCTTCGGGGGTCCATTCCCTGATACTATTTAACTCTTGGTTTCCCTTCATCATAAGAGTAAAAGGTTTTGTCTTAATTCTGGGAACAGCTTGGGTCATCCAATTAAGGAGTCCTACTAACTTTTGTAGTTCCTTTAGGGTGGGCTTCTCTGGAAGTTCTGGCAACTCTAGTTTTTGCAATGTCCATTTATTTGGATGCAACAAGTACCCCATCCATGAATAGGGATATTGTTCTTGTAATTTCTCATTTGGTGTCTCGAATCCCTTTTCTAAAAGCATTTTTCTAAGTTTTTCTATGATCAGTTTGTGTTGTTTTGGAGAATGGTCGGACCCAATATATGTATCATCCATATATTGATAAAGATCTACTTCTGGGTGGTGTTGTCTCCAGGGCTCTAGTATGTCCCTTAATGTACTTTGGTAAATCAAGGGACTTAATACAAAACCTTGTGGGAGACAATTCCAAACATACCTATGGCCTGGACCTTGATTATTAACCTCTGGGATGGTAAAGGCAGTGTACTGCCTAAAGTCCTTATCCAGAGGGATGGTAAAATAAGCATCCCCTATATCCAAAACAGTAACCTGGTCTCTTCTTTGTAATCCTCCAGGGTGTGGAATACCTAACTGAACTTCTCTTCTCTTATCTACTAATTTATTAAGTTCTCTAAAATCTATTAACATTCGCCATTTGCCTGATTTTTTCCTTATCACAAACACTGGGGTGTTCCAGGGATTATTTGGGTCTGCTGGAAATATCTTCCCTTCCTCTAGTAGTCTTTTTGTTACTTCCTTAATTCCTTCTAATTTTTCTTTGGTTAAAGGCCATTGGGGAATCAAGGGATCTTTATTAGGATCTTTCATTTTTATCTTTATTGGGGTAATTTGGGTAGAGAGTTGCGCCATAATTAGGGCTACCCCTAACTTTGTTAAGATATCCCTTCCAAATATATTGATGGGAATATCTGGGGATATTAGAATGGATGTCTTTGTTTTCCTTCCTTTTTTGTCTTTCAGCATAACCTGTGATTTTTTTTGTAATTTAGAGCACCCTCCTACCCCCTCTATATTTTGCCATCCTTCTGTTATCCCTTCTTTTATTCTTTTAACCTCTTTTTCCCTTATTATAGTTAAATCAGCCCCTGTGTCTAACAGCCCTATTATATCTTTCCCCCCTAGGTTTACCTTTAAGGCAGGTCTTTGTTTTAATTCTATTTTGGTAGTTTCAGGTAGATCCCTGTCACAGGGGCTTCTATCTGTGTTTCCTCCAGGGGTGGGGCAGATGGTGGGATAGATGGCTGGATATTCTGGGCAGATGCCATCATGGTCCAGGGGACATTGCCCCCCACTTTCCCGTTTTTTGGCTGTCTACATACTTTTGCCATATGTCCTGTTCTCCCACAATTACAGCATTTTTTTCTGCATCTGTAATAAGTTCCCTGAAAACTTCTTGACCCTTGCTGTCTATCTCCAGACTTTAAGGCTTCTGCCAGCATGGCCATCTTACAGGAGGTGGATCCAAATTCTCTACAGGCATACATTTTTTCTTCTAACAAATCTCCTAGTCTTAAATTTCTAAGCAACTTTTTACATTCTTCATTATCATTTTGAATGCTCATGGTGTTCTTTAAATATGTTCTCAAATCCTCTCTAGATGTTTCCATATCAATCTGAGTAATCGATTAATAAACTCAGGGTAGGGTTCTTTGGGCCCTTGTCTGATGCTGACTGCTTTAGGGGCCCCACTGATAGTTCTCCGGCAATCTTGAAGCACCTCAAGAACCCATGTTCTATAGAGGGTTCTGGCATCAGCAAATCTAGGGCCAGCTGCTTCTTCTGGTGATAATCCAATTCCCCTAATCTGATTTGATGTTAGTGGCACTGGTCCAGCCTCGTCGGCTGGGGGAAGGGGATGCATCTCATCCCATGCTATTGTCTTCTCTTTTATCTTGTCTATGACTAGCTGTTTCTCTGCTGCAAAGCCAGGAGTTACATTCAGTAGCATATTGATGCCTACCGATGTAAAGTTTACTGAAATTACCGCAAAATAAGTGATGGTAGCCGGGTGCATGAGACCATGTTGTTTAAGCCAAGACCACTTGTTTAAGCCAAGTGGCTATTAGTCCAGGTCCCACAGGCTCATATTCTCATCTACCACCTCTTAACACTATCGGGTAAGCTGACTGTTCTTTTGCTTTTTCTTCCTTTCTTAACTCTCTGGGAACAACCTGAGGTTTTTGCCTACATTCTGCTATGGCGTCATAGAGCTTACAGGTGTCTCCTGTATTTTTTTGATTTAATCTCTTGCCACAACAAATTAACACCTTAAGGGTGTCTACTGCACATTTATAATCTTTCCCTGTTGTGGCGCCTTCTCCTTTTTGTAGAAATTCCTCCAGGAGGTTTTCTACCTCTTCCAAGGTCTGCAGATCTTGGAGGTCCCATCCTGTACAAGCTGCTGCCAGCTTACAAGCCCATGTTACATTTCCTGGTGAGTAGCACTTCACTTTCTTGCCTCTTGGTGCCTGGCCTGGAAGGACCTTCACCTCCTCTATACTCACTAGTGCCTGTCTATATTCTTTTGACTGGGACGTCCCACCCATCGTGGTCTCTTTCAACCACCACTACTCACCCTTTTGACGATTCCTCAAGGGCTCGTCTCCTCACCGTCTGACTTCAAGTCCCTGTTCGGGTGCCAGCTGTCAGGATCTCCCTCTTCGGGAACTGGCCGGGTTACCGCGAAGGAAGAGTTGAGGAGACTGAGGAAGGTCAAGCTAAACACACTTTATTGATACTCTAGGCGACTAGGAGTGCCTACTCCTGCGGGCACTAGGCACTACGGACCAGGAGCTTCTCCCTGCGGGCACTAGGCACTATGGACCAGGGAGAGAGGCTGAGCAACCTCTGGTTTACAGCGGCTGAGGGTCCCCTTATATACAGTTTCTAGAGGCTAGCCCTGCCCACATTCCGACCCCCCAGGGTCCCGTCGTCATGGCAACAACAGTTTGTGGTTAGGCCATCTAGTTAGGCCCTCCGTTTTCAAATCTTACCATGCATGCTACTGCGCAATTACTTTCTTTCAAAGGGCACTACAGTTACTTTGTTTCAAACAGCGCTACAATTACTTTCTCCATGAATGGTTCCCTAACAGCAGGTGTTTGGCCTAACAGTGAAGACACCAGTTAGATGCCCACATTACACATCAGAGTTCCTGGGTTCAATGCCCAGCTCCTCATTTCGGTTTCCTGCTAACGCAGACCCTGGGAGGTAGCAAGTGATGGCTCAACTAACTGGGTTCCTGCCAGCCATAGGGGAGACCTGGACTGCGCTCTGAGCTCCTGGCTTTGGCCCCCCACCCCACCACTGTGGGCACTTAGAGAGTGAATCAGCAGATGGGAGCTCACTTGTGCTCTCTCTCACTCTGTATCCTCAAATATATATAAAAATTTTTAAAGTTCATGGAAAATGGAATTAAAAGATAAGTATTTTGGTGCAAAAGAATTAACATACATGCATAGTTTTTCATAGTATGTATTTTCCACAAACACTTTGAAGACCCTCATATTTACAGGGTGCAATGTGCTAAGTCAGCACAGGTATATGATGCACACCAGGGTAAGTGGCATCAGGGTAAGTGGCATTTCCTCTGCTTCAGCATTTATGATGTCTTCGTGTTGGGAACCTTCAAACGCCTCTCTTCTAGTTCTTGCTTTTCCCTTCTTCCTCTGTTCTTTGTAAGCAACATAGAAAGTTATGAGGCCCTTCACCTTGCAGCCCTGGCAGGAGATCCCACATCGACACCTCCACACATCACCCGAGGCTCACTCTGAGCCTCTTCTGCCTGAGATCTCGCTGTCTAGAATCTTCCCTGAGAAACCTGAAAATTAAGACACTCCCCCCAGAACCTCATGGAGACGACAAGCCCTCTGTGCTCTCTGCCTACAGAAGGAAACACAGGATGACGATGTGCTCAGAAGGGCGCACAGGAAACTGAGAACTCAGGTCCTTGAGACAGGCAGCAGGCTGCCAGGGAGCACAGGAGAGGGACCCTTGGACTGTCCACCTTTTGCCCCTTTAGATTTTTGTACTATGTTCAAGTATTAATTATATTTTAAGATGTCTGAAAAGCAAACAAATAAAAAGCAAATAAAGGAGGCTGGGGCTGTGGCCTAGTGGGCTAAGCCTCTGCCAGAAGCGCCAACATCATTTATGGGTCCTGGTCATGTACCAGCGGCTCCTCTTCCCATCCAGTTCTCTTTTATGGCCTGGGAAAACAGAAGATGGCCCATGCACTTGGGCTCCTGAACCAGCATGGGAGACCCAGAAGAAGCTCCTGGCTCCTGGATTCCAATCAGCACAACTCCAGCCATTGTGGGCATTTGGGGAGTGAACCAGCGGACGGAAGACCTTTCTCTGTCTCTCCCTCTAACTGTCTGTAACAGGCAGAGTGGACAGTGAGAGAGAGAGATAGAGAGAAAGGTCTTCCTTTTGCCATTGGTCACCCTCCAATGGCCGCTGCGGCCGGCGCACTGCGGCTGGCGCACCGCGCTGATCCGAAGCCAGGAGCCAGGTGCTTCCTCCCGGTCTCCCATGGGGTACAGGGCCCAAGCACTTGGGCCATCCTCCACTGCACTCCCTGGCCACAGCAGAGAGCTGGCCTGGAAGAGGGGCAACCGGGACAGAATCCGGGGCCCTGACCAGGACTAGAACCCGGTGTGCCGGCGCTGCAAGGCAGAGGATTAGCCTATTGAGCCACAGCGCCGGCCTATAAGTAACTCTTAAAAAAAAATCTCAACCTTTCTCTTCTTCTCAAATTAAAAAAAAAAATTTAAGTTTAAAGAAATATTAAATTCCATTAAAAAATAAACAAATATTTTATATAGTCAATTGATCTTTGACGAGGGAACCAAGAATACACAATGAAGAAATGATGACAGTTTTATCAATGAATGTGCTGAGAAAATTGGATATTCAAATGCCAAAGAATGAACTTGGGCTCCTTTCCCATACCATGTGCAAAAATACACTTGGAATGGATTAAAAACTTAAATGTAAGAGCTGAAACTGTAAAACTCCTAGAATAAAATGGGGGGAATGGTTTTTGACATTTCTCTCAGCAATAATATTTGGCTATGACACCAAAAGCACATGGAACAGAAGCAAATATAAACAAGTAGGGCTATATCACTAACAAGTGCACAGCAAAGAAAATAACAATATGAAGGGGAGCTTATGCACTGGGAGAAAACATTTATAAATCACATATCTGATAAGGGATTAATATCTGAAATACATCAACACAAAACTGATGGTGCAGTGAGCACAGGGTTGCAGTCATCTCTTCTATCCACTGATTTCTACTCCTCCAGACATGCACCAAGCAGTGGAATTTCTGGTTCATACGGCAGTCCTATTTTCAATTTTTAGAGGAAACTCCATACTGGTTTCCACAATGACTACACAAATGTACACCCTGCCAACAATGCACAGCGGTTCTCTCATCACTGTGTTCTCACCAGCACTTATCACTCGTGTGTGTGTGTGTGTGTGTGTAATCTTTATTAAAAGGCAAACGAGAACACAAGAGCAAGTGCTCATTTACTGGTTCACTCCCCGAGTGCTCACAGTAGCCAGTTTTGGACCAGGCTGAAGCTAGTAGCTGGGAATCCAATTTGAGTCTCCCACGTGGGTGGCAGAGAACCAACTACTTGAGTCATCATCTGCTGCTTCCCAGGAAGCTGGCATCCGTAGAGCTGGGACTTGAACTGGGACCCTCCAATACGGGATGTGAGCATTCATGGCAGCAACTCCACTGCTACACCGAACACCCACCCTGAGCACCAGTTAATACGCCTGTTGGCCTTTTACATATCTGCATTGAAGAAATTTCCACTCATTTGCTCATTTTGGATTGGATTATTTGTATCTATGTTTGCTTTTGAGTTGAATTTTATATTGATGACATATTAACTAACTTGACTGCAGAAATCATTTCACCACATATGCATCTTATCAAAGCATCATGTCAATACCTCAATAAAGCTGGGGAGGGACAGACCCAACACAGTGGATTAAGTTGCCACTTGGGATGTCATTTCCTATAGAGTGCTGGTTTGAGCAATGGCTGCTCTACTTCCAACCCAACGCCCTGCTAACATACCTGGGAAAGCAGCAAAACGTGCCCATGTACTTAGGCTCCTTCTACCCATGTGGGACACCAGGATGGGGTTTCTGATTCCTGACTTTAGCCTGGCCCAGGCCCGACTTGTACAAGCATTTGGTAGATAGAAAATTTATATCCCTCTCCCTCTCCCACTCTCCCTTTCAAATAAAGACATAAATCTTTCTAAAAAAATTTTTTGGGGACCAGTGCTGTAGCATAGTAGGTTAAGCATCCACCTGCGGTGCCAGCATCTCATGTGGGCACCAGTTTGATTCCCAGCTGCTCCACTTCTGATCCAGCTCCCTGCTGTGGCCTGGGAAGGCAGTAGAGGATGGCCCAAGTGCTTGGGCCCCTGCACCCAAGTGAGAGACCCAGAGGAAGCTCAGCTTCAGATTGGCCCAGCTCCGGCTGATGCAGCCATTTGGGGAGTGAATCAGCAGATGGAAGACCTACCTCTCTCTCTCTCTCTCTCTCTCTCTCTCTCTCTAACTCTGCCTCTCAGGTAAATAAACAAATCTTTAAAAAAAAAAAAAAACTTTTAAGCTGTTGAGAATAAATCCAGGAAAAAAAATATTCATTCAAGTCTTTTCTTTCAGTGTGGGCAGCCAGGGGAGGTGGAGGTAGGGTAAGGGCCTTCCCTTCTTCCCCATCTCTCTCTCTCCCAGCCCAGAGCTGTCCCTTCTTAGAGTGTTAATAGGAAGATAATTTTCAGGGAGGGACAAGAGTGTTGCTGGGAGATCAAGTAGCCAGGGACACTCAAGAGTGATTTGTCCTTTTTTGTCCTCCAGAAAATAATCAAGGGCTTAAGATCAACTCCAAGGTCCTATCCCTACCTAATCAGAGTGATGAGCTGTGACATGCCATCGTGCAATAAGTGATTTTATGTGGATTTTTTTCCAGAAAGAATATGTTTCTCATATAGTAATCTTAATAAATGCAACTGAGCTCCATTTCTTGGCTTTGAGGTAATGAGAAATTAATTACCATACTTTACAAGTCATAGTCTCTACTCACAGCACTCCCTTAGAAATAAATATATCATAAATAGTTACTATTATACCAATGGCTGGCGGATTGGGTAGCCTGCCGTCCATAAATCCTCTTTCAACAGACATGTTATTTCTTCCGGGGAACAAACAGATTTGTTTTAGATCAGAGAGTCAACTGACAGATGGCCTTTGTGAAAACACACCATTTGTATAAATAAATTAGAGTTTTACTATGATGCTCTGCATTTGTGGATTTGGAAAATCAATGCCCCCAGTCTCCCAAATGGACCTCAACTGTTAAGAACAATTTCACTGAGGTGTGGGGTCACAATGTAGAGATATGCCAATACAGACGCCCAAGTCCAACACTCACTGCCACTTCCCATCACGACTGTCACAGGAGCTCTGCCTGGAGGTAACGCATGACCTCCCGGAGAGCTTGTCACTGAGCAGAGCAAGACAGCAACTGGCACACTCCCTGTCGCTCTGGCTTCTGTTTCCATTCAACTCGGTGGTACCATGTGCCTTATTTCCTAAACACAACTTCACATAATTGGATCTGACAGCCTATTTGTCTTTAAAATGTGAAATATTTCATTTTCCTTTATAATATAGTTCACTGGTTAAATGCCAAACATTCAGTAGATTCCTATAAAATCCAAATTAGCCTTAACTCTGAGCCTCCTGTAGTCTCAGTCATGGTCACTCTTATAACTACACACATGTAACATACACCTTAAATATTCATGAATTTGGCCGGCACCATGGCTCGCTAGGCTAATCCTCCACCTGTGGCGCCAGCATCCCTGGTTCTAGTCCCGGTTGGGGCGCTGGATTCTGTCCCGGTTGCCCCTCTTCCAGTCCAGCTCTCTGCTATGGCCCGGGAGGGCAGTGGAGGATGGCCCAAGTGCTTGGGCCCTGCACCCACATGGGAGACCAGGAGGAAGCACCTGGCTCCTGGCTTTGGATCGGCGCAGCGTGCCGGCCATAGCAGCCATTTGGGGAGTGAACCAATGGAAAAGGAAGATCTTTCTCTCTGTCTCTAACTCTGCCTATCCAAAAAAAGAAAAAAATATTTTCATGAATTCATATATGGGTGGAGGAGTATTCAAAAAGTTCATGGAAATGCATATCATGGGGAAAAAACTATGCACGGGGTTCAAAATTCTTCTGTACCAAAATAAACATCTTTTTTATTCCATTTTGCCATGCATGTGCACAAACTCATTCAGGCAAATCCCTAATCCCAGAACTAAAGGATCAGGACTTAATGTCCAAAAGGACAAATTTTGTTGGTATTTTAAGAGCTGGGACTAGTAAAAATATTTCTTTTGTTAAGAAACCAAGATGGGTTCTTTTTCACCAGAGGTTCTCAGAACAGGATTTGCTGCCATGACTGCCTGCCTGTCTTTCCAGGACACTCTTCTCTACAAATGAATCACAGCCTGGAGCCATCAGTTCTAACCAAGGAAATTAACATTTTTTAAAAAGATTAATATCTTTATTTGAGAGGCAGAATTACAGAGAGAGGGAGAGACAAAAGGGGAGGTCTTCCATCCACTGGTTCACTCCCCAAATGGCTACAATGGCCAGAGCTGGGTGAATCTGAAGTCAGGAGCCAGGTGCTTCTTCCGGGTCTCCCATGTGGATGAGGGGCTCAAGCACTTGGGCCATCTTCCACTGCTTTCCCAGGTCATTAACAGGGAGCTGGACTGGAAGAGGAGCAGCCAGGACTCAAATCAGCACCCATATGGGATACCAGCACCTCAGACTGAGGCTTAACTTGCTATGCACTGGCCCTGGAAATTAACATTTAACATTAACCTTGTTCACTCTTCGAACTACAATGCCACCAAAAACTGCATGTGTGTAGACTCATGCTGTCTTTTCTCTCCCTGACTATAAGGCATTCTGGCGGGACACTGAGGCTGCTGCTGGTCTACTTTCCCAGCCTCAGAACCCCACGTGGCTATTTAGAGCCCCTCCAGTTGGTGCCTGGATGGAGTTAACACAGCATCTAGAGTTGCCAGACTTACATCCCAAGAAGAGCTTAAACCAATGCTTTCCATCTGCTCCCATGACACTCCCAAGGAAGCTCAGGTTACTTCAAAGGAGTTCAGAAAATCTCAAATGCAATGAATCTGAATACATAAATCTTACATACATTTACATGCCCCAGATGCAAACACAAGAGCACTTCAAAAAGTTTGTAGGAAAACTGAAATAAAAGATAAGCTTATTGTGACGCAAAAACTTTTGAAATACACGCATATGGGGGAGAGATCCCAAAAACTCAAGGAAAATGTGTATTATGAAAAAGCTACATATGAATTTCAGAAGTTCCCTGCACCAAAATAAATTTATCTTTTAATTCCATTTCCCTACACGTTTTAAAGCACCCTTGCATATATCTACATGCACATAGCCCTTCTTAAAGACATAAAGTCAGGGAATTAACCAGCTAATTGCACCCTAAGATCCTAGAAGGGTAAAATGATCACAAAGTATAGTATGTATCATGCATTGAATTAGAATTAATCATGGGAAATACAGGTCCTCTCATACAAACATTATCATCAATTGGGATCAAAAAGAAAAAAAAAAGGCTTGAAGGACCAAAATTGATACAGCTTCTTTTAAAACAGATTGTTTTGTGGGTGAATTACTAAAAGTCCTAATAGGACCTGAACATGATTACATGCCTGATTCATTTGATCTTTCTTTTTTTTTTCATCTCTACATGCTGTCTCTAATAGAGAAGCAATTCATCCTATGTCTCCACGAAATTTTACTCCACATCCTTGTTGCTAATGGAGTGAACTCACAATCAATACATGTATTCACAGTACGAGGCACATTTACAGGTCACGGGTTAAGAACCTGTTTTCAGCTCAATTGTAATCAAACGAGGCTGTCTGCTGACTCCATGAGGATGTGGATTGGGAGGGATCCGAGGGGCTTTCAATAATGTGACCAAGTGTAAAACTCCTTTGCTTACAGAGCATGTACTCCCCTATGATCAGACTAAGACAGCGCACCTGCCACTGCCTACCTCTAACTCTAGACAAGTTTTTCACCTATTCCCTGCCTCAGTTTTCCCCATCTGTAAAAATGAGGAAATGCCGCTGGCCCCCTAGAATCATGAGGATTAAATGTTAGAAAGGGTAGAGCTTAAAGTCACAGTGCACATGGTAAGCACTCCATGAGTGTGGGCTTTTACAGTCTTTTATTGTTCAGCTTCTCAGAGGTTCTCTGAGCTAAAGGAACTCAATAGTATGCTAATGATACATGTTTGTTCATAAGTTAAATGCCCGTATTAAAGATACATATTTCAAGTAGGTCTATAGGTCAGGTTGTGTATTTGTTCCCTACACATCTTCCAGAGTTTGGCATTGGTGGAAACTGCACAAGCTGGGGATCTGCAAAGGCATGGGGAACCCTGGCACTAATGACATGTGTGTCTTGGCCAAGTCTCTTCACCTGCCCAGGTACCAGATTTCTTCTTAGAACATACAGTCTGCATCAGGCAAACTCTATGATCCCCTTGATTCTAAGAAGCAGAGGATTACAAAGCTGATGTCTCCCTTAATTCTCTGAGTTACGGGTGCATTGTCTACAGATGGTCCCTGACTTACGATTTACAATTTTTCAGCTCTATGATGGTGCAAAATGATGCGCATTCAGTAAAACTCATACTTCAAATTTTGAACTTGGATTTCGACCCTTTCCTGCCAAACACAGCCTGATCCTCTGTGGCGATGTTGGGGAAAACCACCCAACTTCGCCATGAGCTGTGCTGCTAAGCTGTGATGTTCTGCAGGTCAGATGGGTCCCACGCACTCCCAACTTGCAGAATTTTCAACTTACAAGGGGGTTATCAGAATGTGACCTCACCATGAGTCAAGGAGCATATGCATTTGAAGAAACCAACTAGTACGAAATGGAAGATTCCTAGCTGGGATCCTGCCTTTTCCCGGGATAGCACATGATGGAATGCCAGGATGCAACAAGTTACATAAAACTCACAGGAAAATGACCACTTATACCATTTTTGTTGGAAAATTACAGTGAAAATGAGAATCTGATATAAACTGATGAATTATTCAACAGTGTTTCAGTCAGCCCCACTGATTGGGTGTCAGAGTAGGAGTATTTTCCAAGCATTCCTGGAAGGCTTGGGAACTCCCTTGAATGTTGGCCTGAAGGTTATTTCTGGCAAAGAACTGGCACCAGTTCTTTGCTGCAGATGAAGGGAGATAGGCACTGTCTCCAAGAATGGGCAGATACCAATGTGAGATGCCCAAAAGGATCTTTTAAATCCTTTTAACAGATGTCCTGGGAAAACAGAACTTTGTCTCAAGTGGATTTCTGACCTGGGAAGCACCTTCTAAGTTCAAAAAGAGTGAGACCACACAGAAGAGCAGAGAAGGCTTAGGAAGAGCAATACAGATGACCCTATAAACTGAGCTATCGAGACCAGGAGAGCTGTAGAAGCCACAGGAGAGTTAGAGGGGTTTATTTATGCCTTAAGGAGACATGCATGATTTGGGGGGAAGCTGGAGAGGGAGATCGCTGGTTTCTCAACAGAAACACTTGTTTAAAATCCAAGTGGAAGAGCCAGCATTGTGGAATAGCAGGAAAGGTCTCGGGTTCATGTGCCAGCTGCACCATTTCTGATCCAGCTCCCTGCCAATGGCCTGGAAAAAGCATCACAAGATGGTACAAGTGTTTGGACCCCTGCCACCTACACGGCAGCTGGGATGAAGCTCCTGGCTCTGACCCCCACCCCAGCGTAGAGAATGAACCAGCATAGGGAGGTTCTGTCTCCCCCCCTCTCTCTATTACTGTGCCTTCCAAATAAATAAATAAATAAATAAATAAATAAATAAATAAATAAATCTTTTTAAAAAGAACAAATACAGGGGCCGGCACTGTGGCACAGTGAGTTAAAGCCCCAGCCTGCATATGGGCGTCAGTTTGAGTCCTGGCTGCTCCTCTTCCTATCCAGCTCTCTGCTGTGGCCTGGGAAAGCAGTGGAGGATGGCCCAAGTCCTTGGGCCCCTGCACCTGCATGGGAGACCCAGAGGAAGCTCTTGGCTCTGGCTTCAGCTCAGCTCAGCTCTGGCCGTCGCAGTCTTTTAGGGAGTGAACCAGCTTTCTCTCTGTCTCTGGCTCTACCTCTCTGTAACTCTTTCAAGTAAATAAAATATTTAAAAAATAATAACAAATACATAAGTACAACGTACACAGAGCAGGCATTTAGCCTGGTGGCTACCACCCCACACCAGGGTGCCTGGGTTGGATTCTCAGCTCCAGCTTCCTGCTGAAGCAGACCCCAGGAGGCACTGGTGAGAGCTCCACTCACACAGGAGCCCTGGGCTGAGTTCCCAGCTGCTGGCTGCAGCCTGGCCTACCCCAGCCTTATCAACATTTGGGGAGGAAACCAGTGGATGTGAGTTCTCCACCCCCCATCTCTGTCTCTCTCTGCCTCTCAAACAAATAAAGCAGACATCAGCAGCCACAGCTGATGGGGGTGGGGGGTGTCAGCCTCTTCCCACCAGTCAATGGCGGCTTCAGTCACCCTCAAAGTCCCCCACGGCCTGAACAGTTGCAAGCGCACAGCAACAAACACAGTATCACCAAATGCTAAGAGCTCTCAAAAATGTTCATTTTGGCCAGTGCTGGAGAATTCGGTTTTCAGATGCCTCCCTTTCACTCTTGAAGAAACCAAAGAAACACAGGTGGCCCGTGGCAAGTCCGGCAATTCCTCCTCCAGCCACCGAGCCGACCAGCAGCCACCGCTCCCAACACAAAGGAGAGCAGCGGCCTGCGGTGCGAAGCGGCAGCTATCAATCTCCCGACACTGTCCACCACAGCCCCGGGAGGAATATTTTCTAGAAACTAAGAAGACCTGGTTCTTAAGACAATGGCCTCGTCAGAATCTTCCTGCCCGCTGGGAAATAGCACATTTACACACTATACAGAAACCCAATTAAAAATTACGCCCGTGCCCTCAGTCGTAGCCACTGAAACCTAACATCTGCTACTCCAAACTCCAGATTCTGAATTATTTAGGGCTTCCTCCACAGGAAGGGGGCAGGCATGCACAGAGACCCTCCGCGTCCACGACCCAGGCCGCACTCCCATCCCAGGACGCACACGCATCTGCATTTGTAATTCTTCCAGGGCAGGAGCCCCTCGAAGGCGTCTTCTTCCACGCCCGCCACCCACGTCGCCCTCTCCCACCAGCGGTGGGTCTGGCTGGCAGGACACGCCGGCTGACGACCACAGGGCCTCCGTGGCCAGGTGCGGGGGCTGCGTGGTGTCGCGGTGAACGCTCCTACAGGACAATAGCTCATCCAGCCCCGCCGAGAGCCGCGGACCCGTCGCGGCGCCTGGGCTGGCGGGGGATGAGGCTGAGCGACTCCTCCTAGAGGTGGTTATGTGGAGAAGGAGCAATCCCTTCTCCCTCCTCCTCCTCCCCCCCGCTACTATCCGCGGCCCAGAGAACTGCCGTTGCCGCCATTGACACGCACAGATAAAACCCAAAGAAAGGCAAAGAGTCCTGCCCGGCACCGGCACCGCGCGGGCCGAACCTGTGCCCGGGGAGGGGCGCGCGGAGCAGGCGGCGCAGCACCAGGTGAGCCCGCCATGGCGATGGCATTGTTGTTTCGGGGGCTCCGGGGTCTGGAGACAAAACGCGCCGCCTGGGTAGTGCGGGGGCCCGAGAGGGCCACCGCTGCCCCTCGCCGCAGCCCCTGCGGGCGCACCCCCGGCAGCCCACCCACCCCTTGCAAAAAAAAAAAAAAAGATGATGAATAAATCGAGCTGCCCAACTTGCTTCCTCGGGAAATAAAGGGGGTTGCCAAGGAAGCGGTTCAATTCCTGCGGCCGGCCAGGGGCCCAGGGCGCCTCGGGCAATGAGGGCGGGCGGGAGCAGGGATGCGGGGTCCAGCGGTGGGCCCCGGGCGCGGCTGAATCTGGAAGGCGCTTCGGGTTGCTGGGGATGCGGAGTTTGGGGCGCAGGAGGGAGGAGGGAGGCGCCCAGACGCCCAGAGAGCCTGGGAGGAGGTACGGGGTCTGCACCGGGGGCCGCGGGAGCCCGGGGAGGGCCGCCCGAGAGCCTCCAAGGGTGTCCGGGCCGTGCACCGGCTACTCCAGGCTGACAATGGAGCGGGCGCGGAGGCGCCGGGCGGAGGGAAGGCACCGGGGTCCGCGGAGCGGGCGGCGCCGGCGAAGGTCAGGCCGGGGACGCCCAGCGGCGGGGGCGAGGGCTGGGGGTTGCTGCGCGGCCACGGACGCCGCGGGCGGGCGGGCGTGCGCCCCAGGGGCCGGCGCGGAGGAGGGCGCGGGGCTGGGCACTCCCCTCCGGTTCCCTTTCCGGGGCGCCCGGTGCAGACGCGCGCTGCGCCTTCGCCGGGAAATGGCGGCCCCTCCGCGGCTCGCCTGGGCAGTCCCGGCTTTCCGCTTTGCGCGGGAAAAAACAATCATAATACTATAAGGTGAAAAGGAAATAAAAGTAAAGTGGCTGCGGCGCAGGCGAGGGCAGCGCCGGGCGCCAGGGACCAGCCCTGCCTCCCTGGCTCCGGGCCCGCTATCCCGGCGCACCCCGGCCCGGCCCCGCAGCCTCCCGCGTCGAGCCCGCGGCTGTCTTTCTCCGCCTCTCCTCGTGGGGGCGCTCTCAGTTCCTGCCCTCTTTGTTCCTTGCAACAATGGCCAGGGGGGCACGGGCGCCCCAAGTGCCCGCCCATTGTCCCTGGGGCGAAATGGGCCACGGTGAGCCTCTGCTAGTACTGATTCGTGGCCGTGGGTTTGGGCTAGAAGAAAAGTGCTGGGAGACCAGAGCGGGTGCCCGCGAGCTCCCGGGGGCACCGTGGGCATGGCCCCCGTCGCCGGCTGTCAGGGTGCCTCCCGCGGGAGAATAGCCTCGTGCACCTTGGAGGCAATGGGGACCCGGAGGCCCGCAGGAGGGTCAGTCCGTCTGTCCTCCGTCCAGTGCGGCTGCTGAAGCGGCTCAGTGGGTGAGACAAAAGGAGACCCCAGAGCAGGCATGCAGCTGCCTTTGTGATGCCTCAGCACACGCGGTTCTCGGCGTGTTCGTCCTTAACGGAAAGTTCTCAGGAAACTTCCAAGGAAACGTTCAGGGCTCCGAGAGTTGGTAGGGAGCTCACGGCTTTGAGAACTACCTTAAACCGAGACTATCGTGTAATTAAACGTAGGCCCCGGCCTGTGGCAACATCCATCCCGAACCCCATCATGCCCCTTTCCTATCCTGTGTCCTGACTACACATGAAACCGCCCACTGCTCCCCTCCTCCCACTTTGCCTGCCTTGACGCACTTCTGCTCACCTGCACCCTTCATTGCCTGGCTTGAGACATTGTTAATGGTTCCCCTATTTCCAAAGTCTGGACCAGAGTGCCCCCCAAGCCAGGTTCTGACCCTACCCCCTGCTGGGTCCATCTTGTGTCGCATTCCCAAGCTTGTGAGGGCCTTTGGTCTGTAGTCTCCCAGTGGGTGGGACACCCTGCTAGCTCTGTCTGAGACAGCCAGTCTGTTTCCACTGCCTCCTGCCAGCAAAGCAGGAGGCAAATGCTGTCTTAGGCAACTTTCAGTGAAAGTTAACGTGACTTGTTCAGGGGCAGGCATGTGGGGAGCCTGCACAGAAACTCAGCCAACCTTCTGATTGATTTTTATTCTGAAGAAGTAACATCCACGTTAGTCAGACAGAGTCTTGGTTACTGCTTTTTAAAAGTGCATATGGCACAAACACACACAAAGAACATATAGGTGGAGGTCATCCAAGAAACATTTATTGAGCACTGATTCATAAACACCTCTGGATGGGGGAAGAGCCGCAAACAGGTCTTACATCTCCAGGCAAAGGAAATAAACTCTACCTGCAGGTAGACCAAGGTAAAAAGTGACACTGGCAAGCCAGTGGGCAAACAGGTGCTTCTGTCTGCTGCTGTTGGGTGTGAAAGTTGATGGCGTCAATGAGCAAGGGGCTTGGCACTACTAAATGAACAATGTGCATCTCCTGTAACCCAGGGTTCCATGTCCTGCTCTGTCTCCTACAGAAACAAGCACACGCTTGCTCAGCCTGTGTAACCAGTGCTTGGGCAGAATTTTGGTATTTCTGAAATTCAAAACAACCTAACAGCCATCCATAAGGAATGGCTAGCTTAACTTCAAAACATCCATCTCTTGGAATATTAGGCAGCAGTTGAAAAGAATGAAGCAAATCTTTATATACCAACATACTATTCATTTGTAAAAAAAAAAAAAAAAGGCAGATTGCAGAACAATGCATAGTGTATGTACTATTGATGTAAAATCAAAACTCTAAATTTCCATAAGTAGAAATGCATAAAAAGTGGGCAGGAAATATAAATTAATCATGTAAAGGTGGTTGGGAATGTATAATGTGAGTAACAAGTACATACCACAGCAATGTTTAAAGGGGGAGTAGGCCAGGACTCGGAGAGAACCGAGCGGGGTTCCGATGCAGAAGGCACAAGAGGACCAGGCAGACCGGACCTGTGAGGTGGAATCTGGGCTCCAGCTAGCCCCTCCTCTTTCTCCAATATCATTTTGTAAATCCCCTGCAAGGTGACAGCCCTGGCCTGCCCCCCCCACCCCCCAAGATCTGGCTGAAGGATGAACTAACGCCACGCACAACTTCTACCACTGTGATTCTGTGAATATCTCCAATTAGCTATTCAGAAGAAAGGAAAGAAAAATGAGCTAGTAGAGAAGAAACGAGTTCTCATAATCATGCCGGAAGGTGGTATTTTTAAAAGGAACAAATGTATAAGCCTTGAGGATGGGGAATGTTTTTCTCTTGGGTACACAGTGGGATATTAGGAATTAGGCTGGAGGAAGAGATGTGTTTTAGGAGGTAATAATCCATTAGCTACAATGACCATATGTTTAAACTGTGGTACAGTGGGTTAACCGCTACTTGGGAAACCTGCGTCCCACATAGGAGTGCCTGGTTTAAGTCCTGGCTGCTCCTCTTCTAATCCTGCTTCCTGCTAATGAACCCAGGAGGCAGCAGGCAATGGCCCAAGTATTTGGGTCCTTTCCACCCACTTGAGAGACCCAGATAGAGTTCCAGGCTCCTGGCTTCTTTTCCTTCTTTCTTTCAGATTTTATTTGAGAGCTAGAATTACAGACAGTGAGAGGGAGAGACAAAGAGAGAGGTCTTCCTTCAGATGGTTCATTCCCCAGATGGCTGCAATGGCCGGAGCTGTGCCGATCCAAAGCCAGAAGAAAGGAGCTTCTTCTGGATCTCCCACACAGGTGCAGGGGCCCAAGGACTTGGGCCATCTTCTGTTTTTCCAGGCCACAGCAGAGAGCTGGATTGGGAGAGGGCCAGCTGGGACTAGAACTGGCGCCCATAAGGGATGCCGGCGCCACAGGCAGAGGATTAACCTACTGCACCTAGGGCCCCCAGGCTTCTGGTTTCAGCCTGTCCTGTCGCAGGCATTTGGAGAGTGAGCCAGCAGATGAAGATACCTCTCTGTCTCCCTTTCAAATCAAACATTTTTAAAAGCCATATTTCAATAGCCTTTAAAAATTAGGAGTGGGTAGTTATGAAATGTTTCTAATTACTCAAGTCCCTTTCATTCTTAGATTATGATTTAATGAGTGTGTGTGATTCCAACACTGTGGTGATTGTAAATTCTGAGGCAGATGGAATTGGGAGAATATATTTAATTAGACCAGGAGCTATCCAAAGGTGCTCAGCCTCAGGAGAAACAAAAGTGTTCACTGTCCTGAGGGTTCCCGGTGGATTACATGTGTTCAGTCTGCATAAGGTTCAAATTCCATTAGCACCTCTTTGCACCCACTCCTAAGATCCGTAGGGGAGAGAGGGAGATGCTGCTGAGTGCTAAGCCTCGCATTTTCATCCACACAACTTTCATCGCTGTGGGCTCACAAGAGTTGAGCTTGAAATGGAGGGATAAAAAGAAGTATGCTCGGCAAAGTATCGGACTGCGTTCCGCCAAGTTCTCCTTGATGGCTTCTTCTGTGGAAGAATTGTAATAGTTAAATGTCTACTACCTGTCAGATACTGTCTCAAACACTTTATGTGTTATTAAGTCATTTAATTTTGACAACAGCCCAGGAGTAGGTGCCACTATGATCCCCATCTTACAGAGAGTTAAGAACATGCCCAGAGGACCTCCGCTCTGGGCAACCTGGCTGCTTGTGGCCCTGTGCACAGACAAGCAGCCACTGCACTCCCAACGCTTTGGAGACTGTGCACATTTCATATGAGTGGACACAAATTTTATTTTAAGAACTCCTTATTTGCATCACTATTTTACCTGCCCTATCACAAATGCCAGATAAAGAGGATCAGATTGAGCCACATAACACTGTACTTTGAACAGTCTTGTCACAAAATATTAAGTAAGATAAATTTGGTAGTTTCTCTGAAGCCCTGGCTGTTCATTTATCCGTCGCACCATCCATCATACTTTGCCCGATTTATTTGACTGGCACTGCCAATTTGAACTTAGGATGGAGTGAGTAATTCAAGTCAGAATTCCCGTGCCTTGACAGAAATGGGTCTGGAAATATGCAGCACGCACCAGCAGGGCACCGACTCCCACTGACTCTGTGAACTCCGAAGAGTTGGCTATGGTGCCTATATTCTTTAACCCCAAATTACAAGACATGGTCTGACCAAAGATTTGGGAGTTGTCTCTGGATATGAGAGGCAGTCCTAATGATACAGTTTAGATGCCTAAATATGGGGTGTTTCCCTGACAACAGGACAAAAATATAAGATAAAAATCAAACATCCTGGAACCCAGGCCCTCTGTTTACTAGGCTGACCCTACCAAAGGTATATATATATACAGAGTTATATAATTTACATTTTGAGCTGCCTTCACTGCTCACTAAAACCATTACAATTAAATGGTGTTGGTGGGCTACAGAGAGGCAAAGTCTAATGGCGCATCTGATAGACAACATAAACTTCAAGGTCACAGTCATTCGCAGGCTTCCACATCCATCACTTAGTGATGTGATCATGGATCCAAGTGCCGCCCCCTCCCCCACTGCCACTCAACTGAATCTGAACCTCGTGCAGACATCACAGAGATCTTGTCTCGGGGCAGAGAAAAGGCGGCCCTAAGAAACAAACAAAGCGGACTTTTCAGGTGCAGCTCTCTTCTGTGAGTATCGTGGGTGATGACGGGGTGATGCAGAGGGAAGAGCTCTGGAAGTGACCTACTCTTCCTGGCTGTTGACCTCTGTGAAGGTGAGCGGCAGAGGCGGTGGGACGGTGGCGCGTGTTGAGCATCTCCATGGAACAGCAGTGTCCTTACAGCCTGGGGAGGATCTCGGAGACCAGGGGGTGGGTGGTTCTCAGGTGGAGCTCCCCAGAGCCCAGGGCAGGAAAGGCGGGGACCAAGCCCTCGGGTCTCCAGGCCCTTCTCCACTCCAACCAGCACAGTTCCCCTCCATCTGTTCTGTAGCCTGGAGCTCTTGTAAATTTTGTTCAAGCCAAAAGGGCGTTCTGAGAAGTCTGCTGGTTTGCCCAAGGGCCACAGGTGCCCAGGTAGAACCTAGGACCCCTCAGTCCCCTACCCCTTCCATTCTGCCACCGTGAGGATTGGGCGGTTACATCCACGGGAACCAACGCATGCATAACCAGGGAGCCACACTTCCTGTCAAGAACACTGGAGCAGAAGCCCCCAGCTACTGGTCCCCACAGCATGGCAGCCACTGGCTGAGGACTGACAGTAAGGAAAATAGACATGGGGGCACAGGCAGGGGAAGGGAGGAACAGAGGGGGCTTCCAGAGTGGCTGCCTCTACTTAGAGCTCAGTCTGCAGACAACTGACCCTGTCTGCCTAGAAAACATGGATGTCTCTAGAAGCCCTGGGTCGGGTGGCACCACAGGCCGCAGCCCACCTGCCGTCTGTCCTGGAACACTCACCCCAACCCCCACTCCCACCTGAGGGGCTCATCCTGGCTCGCACAGAGCCAGGTCCCTGCTTACAACAACTAGCTGTGCTGCTAACTGGAACCCGAGACTCAGATGAAGGACAGTTTTCCCGCTGTTCCGTCTGTCAGTCCTCAAGGAGTGGAAGGCCAGACACCGTGAGGGTTTTGTTTTTGTTTTGTCCTCCACGGACAGCTAGATTGAGGGAGCAAACAGGGCTGTGCTCCAGCTGCCTTGGTTCTGGCATGCATTGCTAGCTGAGATTCAGAGAAAACAAAGTATTGTTACTCAATTTTCATTGAGCTCTGACCATAGGAGGCCAACATACTTATAGTAGAAAGTGGTATGAGGCAAACATGAACAAACTTTATACCTGCTACGTCTGCTTTTCCCTCTTTAAACAAACCACAGCTGGGGCAGCTGCTGCGGTGCAATGAGTTAAGCTGCGTCCCTCCTCTGCTTCCCATCCAGCCTCTTGCTTATGCACACTCTGGGAGGCGACGGGCGGTGGCTCAAGCACTTGGGTCCCTGCCACCCACAGAGGAGGTCAGAATGGCCCAGTTCTAGCTGTTGCAGGCAATTTTAAAGACGTTTCCCCTGTCTTTCCCTCCCCCCAAACACACACACCCCGGTCTGTCTGTCTGTCTGTCTCTCCCTCCCTCCCTCTCTCTTCTCTGCCTTTCAAATAAACAAACAAACTTGAAGAAAAAAAAAAAAAACTCAAATACAGCACAACGTGTTACAGAGGTACCAAGTCCCGCGGTGGCAGCAGATACCCTGAGTCCACCCCACACGGGTCCCCACCAGCTCTCCCAGCACTGCTAGGACACCTGAGACAGCCACACGCTCCCTGGCCCTGAATTACAGAGAACGCGCTGGCAGCTGAGCTTCAACTCCACGCTACGACTTGAAATACTGTTTAAAAAGGGGAATGATCTGTTAGCCGATAGTGTAATTTAAATAAATTGGATTAATGCGTGGTTCTAACATTCATGGTTGGTTAATTTGGTTAATTTGATCTGTGTGTCATTTTGATGAAATTGCATTTGATATAGCTCTTTACATTATAAATTGCTAATGTGCTTTAACATATATATGACGATAAAATTATTGACTATTCTCATTCACTTTAAGGTGGCCTTGGAAGAAAATGGTTTGGAAAGTATTACTTGTGCAATAATGATTTGCCCTTGGAGTTCATAAATGGAAGTGTAATAGAGCAAGTGATTTAGCTAGTATTACTGAAAATGGCTTTTACAGCTACAAAATCATGCTAACAAACTATTATTATTTTAATATAGTACTTAGGGTTACACACCAAAATATATGAGAATTCTATTAGATGTGAGGCTGTCTCCAAGATTTTTTATACTGTTTAAAATATATTTCTACAAATAGTTAATGTCTATATCGAATTCCCTTATTCCCACCTACTTTTATTTCATCTCATTTTATTCTCCCAAAGGATCGGTTTAAACTGACAGGAGGAAGATGCTTCCTTGCAATAACTACTCCACTTTCATAAATATTTACAATATAAGCTATTCCAAAGCACAATACCACAGATCAGGGAAATATAGAGGCAAAACCTGAACAAATTGATTAATTTTCGGCAGTTTTAAAACAGTACAGGAATCCATTAGCAGATGGCACTGACTCTCATGTTCATGAACATTTCAGAAAACTGTCTTTAAACTTTTAGAAAAATCCATTTCTAGCATCAAAAAGCCATAAGATCTCTATTTTTCTAGTTGCAAAAATCTAATATATTTGAAAGTACTTTGATTTGTATACTTCTGAAGAGAATGATTTCAAAAGAAGCTGTCTTGTCATTCTCAATGCTCGAACCAACTTGACAAAACCTAACCTGTGACACACTAGCCTGTGATTATTGATTATTGATCATCACATGATTATTTTTAAAAGCCTCTTTGCAGAAGCTTGACTGTAGAGGACAGGGTCACTTCCATGAGGACTGCAGGTTGCTAATGGCCCATGCTGCTCCTTGGCGGATGGTTTGTCCTGGTTCTCATCAGTTTACAAAAAAATAATGCCAAGAAGTTGCCTGAGTAAAACCATAAGAATGGTTCATCTTCATCAGCTCTTTACCAGTTTGTTTGAAATAAAAGAAAATTTGGTCTCAAGAAACCAGACAATTTTGTCTTTTTATGAAAGCAGTTGGTGGGTATAAATAAAATTTTCTGTTTCTCACCACAACCAGTTTATACAATAAGGACAAATGCTTAGGATTTTTCCCTATTTTCTTCTCCTCCCTTCTAGGATAACAGTGTAATTTTAAATATTGTTTAGGGAATCCCATAGGCTACAGTCGTGCAAACACAGGCATAATGAATTGCATTCAAATTATATTTTGTCTTGATACAAAATTGTATACTCTTCAATTATCTCAAGATCAGTTCATTTCCAACGACTCACCTGGAGATGAAAGTGATCTTAATTTTTTAACATGACATTATCGCTCAATTACAAAATAGTTGAGCAATTTCTCCTTATCAGCATACTCATTTTTAGGCAGATCTGCAAATGAGGCTGTTAAGATGTTAAATTACAATGACACTTTCGATTTCCAGTTCAAAATGATGGACTGAGCACACGTGCTTCTTTCGACTGGCAGATACGTCTAGCTGCCCATAATAATCAGTGTTGTCTTTCATTCTCAAATACGGATGCACAACCTAAGATCACCAGGCATTTAAGCAAAGCCAACATGAAAGAGAAAGATGAAAATCAATCATTAGAACATCTGCCTGGATGAAATAATTTAGGGAGAAGATAACTTTAACACATTCTAATTAGTTTCTGAAAGATTTGAAGACAAGGTGCGGTTAAAAAAAATAATAAAAAACAGTATGCTATGGAAAATGAACAATTAGAGAACAAGAAAGAGCTCTTAGAGCTCTTGGGAACTGAAATTATTATTACCAAAATTATACACTGAGGAAAATGTAAAAGATAGAAGAAAAAAGTAAGAGACCTGGAGGAACACACCAAGAGATCAACACCGGGCTTACAAACATCCCAGTAAGAGACAAGTAAAAGGAAGGATGGGAGAAATAAAGGGGCTGGGGGAAAAATAATCCTACACTTAACAGGAAAACAGCCCTGCACTAGGAAGACCTGAGTCTCCAAACTGAGCAGTTTACTACCAAGTGCTGAGCAAAATGAAGAGGGGAGGAGAGAGATTGATGACTTCAAAATGCTAAAGCAAAACAATTTTAAGGCTAAAAATTACATACCCTACTGAATGATAATCCAAAATCACCCCGTTCACACGTTCTGTAGGGGCCAGAATTGTGATGCAGCAGCTTAAGCCACCGCCTGCGATGCCGCCATCCCATATGGGCAGTGGGACTTGCTGGGGCCACTGCACCCACATGGGAGACCCAGATGAAGCTCTTGGCTCCTGGCTTCAGCCCGGCCCAGCCCTAGCTATTGCAGCCATCTGGGGGGTGAACCAGCAGATGAACGATCTCCATCTCTCCCTCCCTCTCTGTAACTCTGCCTTTCAAGTAAAAAAAATCTTCAAAAAAAATACAATTCTGTTTGTGTAAGAAAACGAAGTTTACTTCCCTGTACTGTTTCTGGAGTTGCATGATGAGGATACAAACAGACCAAGAGAAAACCAAGAAAGGGGGAGCATGGGATTGAGTATGAGCAGGAGACAGGTCCTGGGATGACCCCTGGCGAGGACAACTTCTGCCCCAAATTGGAGGAGGTCAGAGGGATCCAGGGACAATGTCCTCAAACAGGACCCCTGCAAAGAACAACATAATTGAGAAGCTGAGTGATTCGGAGGGTATGATACAGGCACACTTTCCCTTGTTCAACAAGAACAAAGAAAAGTGCAGTCCCTCCTCATTATCCGCTGGTTCTGTATCTGCATGATTTCCTACTGGCTACAATGTATTTGTAACCCCAGAACCAATACTCAGGGACTACTGGTGGTCACTCAAAGACACGCACAGAGCTTCAAGGAGTGTCAGTCTCCCCATGTGCACATTCCTAAGAAGAGGTGAACGAGGCCTTCTTGCTTCAGCTCTCACACCAGCAACAGGAATGCTTTTCGCAGTCCTTGGCGTGCTGTGATTTTTTTATGTTTTTGTTGGTGTTTGCTATTTAAAATGGCTCACAAGCATAATGAGGCACTGCCCAGTGTTCCTCAGGGCAAGGGTGAGATGCACCATATGGAGACATCACGGGTGTTAAAGAAGCGTTGTTCAGGCATGAGCTACAGTGCTGTCGGCCGTGAGTTCAGTGTTAAATGAACCAAGCACGTATACCCCATAAGATGCCTTTAAACAGAAACACAGGCATGACAAGGCTGCGTGTTGATCAGTTGATCAAAGCATGACCAGTGGCCTGCAGGAACCTAACGCCATCCGGAGAGCAGTTCAGTATCCACCCATTCGTGTTCCAGCCACTGGACAGCAGAGCTGGCAACCTCACAGGCCGGAGGGGAAACCATACACAAAACATAGCATCTGAAGGTGCTGCCAAGTAAAGTAGAGATAATTTTGAACGTCATGTTTCCAAAGCAAACAGATCCCATTCTTGATGCTGGGACACAAGGCTCCTAGTGCGGGACCACAGAGAAGGAAATGTGCCACTAGCACCCCCCCGGTATTCTGCTGGGAACAACAGGTACAAAGTCTTCATCACCCAAACGCTGCATGTTGGCATTTCAGTTTCAAAATAAACCTAGAGGGGCTGGCACTGTGACATAGTGGGTAAAGCCGCCATCTAAAATGCCTGCATCCCATATGGGTGCCGATTCAAGAACTAGCTGTTCCACTTCCCATCCAGCTCTCTGCTGTGGCCTGGGAAAGCAACAGAAGATAGCCCAAGTCCTTGGGCTCTGCACCCACATGGGAGACTGGAAGAAGCTCCTGGCTCCTGGCTTTGGATCAGCCCATCTCAAGGTGTTGCGGCCTTTTAGGGAGTGAACCGGCAGATAGAAGACCTCACTCTCTCTCTGCCTCTCTGTAACTCTTTCTTTCAAATAAATGAATAAATCTTAAAAAAAAAAAAAAGAATATGCTGCTATACAAGTCTCAACACATTTTAAAAAATAAAATAAAATAAACCTAAAAATAAAATGCGGTGATGATGCAAAAAATGTAAAATGTTATGAACCGAGACGATGGGAAGTAGACAGATGAAACTAGGCAGGCAAGGCAGGGAGCCGAGCACCAGAGAAAGGTCTGCACTCTCATCCTCATCCTACGAGAGGGCAGTGTGAGAGGTGATGCCCAAACTGGAGGAGTCAGAAACAGCGCCTGAGATTTGTGATTTTAAAGTTGCTAAGGCAACTGGAGGAGGAAACTAAAGTGAACATATAACTGTCAACAATCAGAAAAGGAAAGAGAAATACAAAATGCAGACTTGTCACATGTGGTCACCTCTGCAAGTGAGCCTGGAGGAGAAAGAAGGGGTAAATTTTCAACACTGACTCGTCCAGAAACAATTTTACCTTTACTTACAATGTGCAAATATTACTTAGATTTAAAGGTAAAATAATCTCAAATGTCTAAAACAGCTTCTTTATCTCCTCTTTTCCTTGCTTCAAGGGGATCTTGAGCAAGACTATATGTTCAAGCTTAATGGGGGCAGGCCCAACACAAATATTCCTGAACCTTGTCAGTTCAGAGTCCTCAGTGTCTCGGCCATGTGTCCTCTCTGCCACAGGCCAGAAGAAACGTGAGTTCCATTTATTAAAGGTCCGAGCAACTTCAGAAGTATTTATGGCTACACATGTGCTGGCTGTTTGAAAAAACAGTACACACGAATTGAAGAGAATATTTGTATGCCATCCTCAAATCTTCACAATGAGTTACAACTAAGATGTGTGCACCTGCTGGGCACTACGTAAGTTCTTCAATCAGACTGGACACTGCCACTCTCATTTTCTGTCCCATATTGATTTTCACCCACAGCTTGCTTTTAATCACAGCAACTCCCAAAAACCCAGCTTTGCAAAGATAAGGCCTCATCAAGAAGAATGTAGTGCATGCAATCTACCACTGAAACCGTGAGCCAGCATGAGCTGGGAGTGCGGGTCCAGCAGAGGCCAAGCTTCGTTGTACTTGCCTTGAAAGCTTAACCACTCCTGCAGGTGTGCCCCAGGGTGCCCTGGTGCATAGTTTGGGAACCATGGCTCTCAGATCTCTTTGAAACTTCATTATGGTTTATTACTACCATTATTATGGTATATTTATTTTCTAATGCAGCTCTGTTGGAAAATATTTGAGGACCAGGGTCATGGAAGTTCCATACCATGTAATGTGGTTTCTTGTTCAATAATAAATACCCCATAAATGTTATCTTTCATTGAATGCAAGGTGTCAGTGATGGCAAAATGCATACCAATTTCTAGAGACAGTAAAATGTTTTTTTTAAAAAAAGTACATCATAAAACCAGTGAAATACAGTAGTTATTTGAATAGGCTGGTGTGAGTTTATTGCCCATGTCTGAGTCAGTGCTGTAATTTAATATTTACCCTGTGTTATCTATAAAATCTAACTCATCAGTGTCTTTATGGGCTTGAAACCTGATCCTAGAAATAAATCCTAAAACAACAGAGTCAGAACACTCCCTGTTCCTCTGCACGCCCACAAGTGGTGCTCCTCTGGCCACAGGGGCCCCTGTGTGTGAGAGGGCACAGCTGCCCTGCTTCCCGGAGTTTGCAGTTTAGTTCCTGTCCCCCAGGGCCATTGAGCTTAGAGCTCTCTGATTCGCTAACCCTGAATCTTTGCAGATCTGGGTTTCAGGTTCCTCAAGGGTCCCACATGTCACCTGGAGGACACAGCCACTGCATAGAGCCATGCTGTCCCCAGGGCCTTCTGTGGTGTGTGTGAGGTGCTAAGTGTATCCTCCAGCCACACTTTCTTCAAACATGTAAACAGACATAATGTGCTCATACTGCAGCCCTAATCAGAGCAAAACTGTTTCAGAACAGAAGGTAAATACATGTAAACATTTAGGTATTAGCGGGATGGAAACAAATTTTCCTGTTGAGATGTTTCTTTTCTCAACACTCAGATTCACAGGATGTGGATAAAATCCTGTCAAGTTTTTAACTCCTTTCTTCCCAAGAGTGAGTGGAGTTCAAGGAAAGAAGAAAGTTGGAGTTATAATTTCTCCTAACTCGGTGGAGTCCAGCACAGGCATGGGGCGGGGGTGGTCTTGGAGAGCAGGGTCTTCTCCCAGGGCTGGGGAGGCCCAGCACTTTCCTCCATCTGTGGACTCCATAAATGGGACCTGGAATCCTCTGGGGATTCCTGAGTGTGGTTATTCTGACGGCCATGACTCTGGCTGCTTAGAGCTGGCCGGGCCTGCTCAAGAACACCCAAAGGTCAGTGGGTCTCACCTGGAGCTGCATTCCCCAGCCCCAGCCAAGGCCCTCAGCAGGAAGGAAGCCCAGAAGCCACAGGGACTCTTGTGATAAAGCACTCCTAGGGTGATCCCTACATTTACTTCCGGCCCTGATTTCCTTCCTCGGCACTTTCTCCGCAGGACCAATGCCCTGAAGTCACTTTTCTTCTGCCACACGTCTGAATTTCCAATTCTTAGGACAACTTGTGACTCCCCGTGGCTTCACTGGGAGAGGGCCCAGGCGGCTTTATCCTGCCACCCAGTCGCTCTCTGGCTGTTTGTGTATGTGCACGCGTGTGCGTGTAGGGGACGTTCTGGCCCTCATGACATTGGTCCTTGTGCATCTTCCCCAGTGGGAGGATGGTAGGGAGAGATCATGACCTTATCCACCACACACCATATCCACCGGGCATGTCCACCCAGTGATGGGCTTTTCATGTGGTTTCCTTGGCAACCAGACTTACTAATCCCCCTCCCCCCCTACTTAACAGTACTGGAAAAAGCACATAATTGGCTTAGTGGAGTCACTAATACATCTTTGTGAACCTGTGCAGGCTCTTAACTCTTTAGAACTGACTTTTTAAAGAGACTAAGCTTCTTTTCCAAAACCGTTTGAAAGTGCATTTCAGGAAAATCAGTGTGATTAAGGCCGAAGGACCTTAAGAATCAATTAGCCACCTCCCCTGTTTCGCAGATGAGGCCAGAGGCCAGAGAAATGACGTGGAGCTCGGGTAACTGGTTATGCAGAAGTGGGACCGTGCCTAGGCCTCGGCTCTGGTCCAAGCTCTGTCCACTCTACCAAGAACCACCTCCATTCTGAGCACCAGCACCCAGCTAGCAAACAGGTGCTGTGTGAGGACAGGGCCACTCAACCTTGCTACACCTGTCCCCAGGGACAGGTGTTCCACACCAGACACCTCAAAAAGTCCCTTTGGTGCAAAACAAATTTTTAAATCCATGCGTAGTTTTTTTCATTTAAAAATTCATTTAAAACATTTATTATGAAAAAGACTGTGGATTTCAAAAATTTTTGCACCAAAATAAACACCTTTTAATAACATTTTCCACAAATTTTTGAAGTCCCCTTCTACTGATGAATAAACTAATTAGCAGTTAGTGGCTTCCTCAAAGGCAGCACATCTGCAGGTGGATTTAAGAGAGTAAGCCACCTCAACACGAGCATGGAAAACGTGGACGTTCTAAACACGGTGATATTATTCTATCTCTGCGTCTTACTACCAAAAAGAGCATTCTAAGACTATCTTTGCATGTACTTAATTTTTTTTTTCATTTACGAGTCAGAGATATCAACAGAGACAGATTGGCAGAGAGACAGAAAGAGGGAGCTCCCATCTGCTGGATCACTTTCCAAATGGCCGCAGTGGCCAGGGACAAGAGCTGGGAGCTGGGGACTCAACCCAGGGCTCCACACGGGTGGGAGGGACCCAATTACTTGAGCATCACCTCTGCCTCCCAGGGTCTGCACTGGCAGGAAGCTGGAGTCAGGAGCTGGAGCCAGGGAAGTCAGTGAGGGATGTGGTCTCTTAGCATCTACGCTAAACCTCTACTCACGCTTAAACCCAACTTTGATAAATGTCTACACCATTTGGGGGCAAAACCACACACACAAAAACAGAGTGGTAAGTACATAGGAGCATTTGAAAACAGTGTATTTGATGTATGTAATAAAATGTCCCAAACTTGCATCATTCACCTGGGAGATAAATGAGTGTTGAGAATGCAGTTTGTGGCTAATTCTGTAGTTTTTAATACAAAACTCCTTCATCATAATGGCACTGTCGGATGCTTTAGGGAATTGAGTTCTACACTGATGCTCATCAGATGAACTAAATCCCAGCTTTGCATCTATTTCCTATTAACCGCGCACTCATGGACATCCTCTTCCGCTGTACTTCTTGCCACATTCTCAGGCCACTCTCCAGCGACAGTTTTCATGAACTGGTCCTCTCAAGGCTGGGCTGGCTTGATGGGGAAGGGATGTTTGCAGGTGGGCCTGCCCACGCCCAGCTTCTGCGTGCAGCACCCTGCAGCTGCAGTCAGGTGCATCCCCCCAGCACCCAGAGGCCATACTGCTGAGTCCCGGGTATTTGCAGCCACCCTGCCTCAACCCCGCCTTCTTTCCTTTTCAGCATTTTGTTAGTGCCGGGAGGCCACGGTGTCAGCAAGCTGAGAGGGAAACTGAGGCAAGATGTCGGGCCGGAGCGGGAAGAAGAAGATGTCCAAGCTGTCCCGTTCAGCCAGGGCAGGCGTCATCTTCCCGGTGGGGAGGCTGATGCGCTACCTGAAGAAAGGGACTTTCAAGTACCGGATCAGCGTGGGGGCTCCCGTCTACATGGCGGCTGTCATCGAGTACCTGGCAGGTAAGGCAAACCCGCCCGCCTGTGTGTGGTGACGGCTCTCACCTGGCCTGCGAGGCCAAGCCAACTCCCAGAGGCTTCAGGAGAGGGAGGAGGGTGCGGGAAGGACCAGTAGAAGGCAGAGGACCCACCACCTAGGAGCTCTCTAGCCTAGCTGTGTTTTGCTGTCAGGGCTAGGGGGAGTTGTATTCCTAGATTTCTTACTGTGGACCTTAACAACCTCAGCATTTGATTTTCTTTCCTTTTTAAGTCAAGGACCTTACACATTTCTACTTAAAGGAAGCAGTTTAACAAGTTTAAACGGCCAGCATCATTACTGTGTGCTTTGGGGCTTTTATTGAATAAAATAAGCCCTGTGATACCACAACAGTCCGTCTGATAACGGTGGGTGGGTAGCATATACAGTGTGGATACACTCAACAAAGGGACTGGTCATATCCCAGGAGGGACAGGGCAGGCTGGTGCCAAGATTTCCTCCTGCTACCCAGAATGGCACACAATTTAAAACTCTATTTCTGGAATTTTCCTTTTAATATGACCTTGGTGAACCCCCATGGTAACTGAAAACTGCAGCAACACTGCAGATTAGGGGAGACTAGTCTGTGTGTGTGAGAGAGAGAGTATGAGATACACAAGTAAATATGGTTTGTTTCTTGTAGGATCAATTTTTTTTTTTTTTTTGACAGAGTGGACAGTGAGAGAGAGAGATAGAGAGAAAGGTCTCCCTTTACCATTGGTTCACCCCCAATGGCTGCCGTGGCCCGCGCGCTGCAGCCAACGCACCGCGCTGATCCGAAGCCAGGAGCCGGGTGCTTCTCCTGGTCTCCCATGCAGGTGCAGGGCCCAAGCACTTGGGCCATCCTCCACTGCACTCCCAGGTCACAGCAGAGAGCTGGCCTGGAAGAGGGGCAACAGGGACAGAATCCGGTGCCCCGACCGGGACTAGAACCTGGGGTGCCAGCGCCACAGGCAGAGGATTAGCCTATTGAGCCGCGGCGCCGGCCTGTAGGGTCATTTTAACCATGAGCAATAACAGCTAACATTGCTTAACATTAACAAATTACCCAAACGACAAGATTAAGTTCCCTGGGAAGTCCACTGGATTAGAAAGCATCCTCCTCAAACTGTCCTGGGAAACTGAGGCCCTGAACTGCAGGGTGAAAACCCCTGCAGGTGTGGCACAGCGGCCCCAGCTTCTGACCCCAGGTTCCTCAGCTCTCCTGTCTCTGCCTCAAAAGCCATCTCTTGGGGCAGGTGTTTGTGGGTAAGTCACCCCATGGGACGCCCACATTCCATATCGGAGTGTTTGTGGGTAAGTCACCCCATGGGACGCCCACATTCCACATCAGAGTGTTTGTGGGTAAGTCACCCCATGGGACACCCACATTCCATATCGGAGTGCCTGGTCAATTCCCAGCTCCTCTGCTTCTGATCCAGCTTCCTGCCAATGCTGACCACGGGAGGCAGCTGGCAGTGGCTCAAGTACTTGGGTTCCTGCCACTTACGTAGGGAACCTGGATGGAGTTCCCAGTTCCTGGCTTCAGCCTGAACCAGCACCTGCTGCTGCAGGCATTTTGGGAGCGAGCCAACAAATGAAAGATCTGTTCTCAGATAAAATGAAAATAAAACAGTTTTATGAAAGAGCAAGCTGTGACCCGCTAGGCACAGTGCTGTACTACGGGCGGTATCCTTGTGAGGATTCCATAAAGCTGCACAGAGAGAGCCTGGCTCAGCCAAGCACGTGAGTGACTGCCATCACACCGCCACTGCTGCAGCTGAGTGGAGACCTCAGGTGTGTCAGGAGCCCAGGAGGGAGCGGAGGGGCTGGGCACCAGATGCCATGAGAGTGAGGGAGGTCCCCTAGAGAGAGAGCATGGCCACGAGACTGCAGGGCCCAGGGCCTGCCCAAGCAGCACCAGGTACCCAGGTTCATGGGCCGAGTACAGCAGAAAAGGGGCAAAGAGACGGCCAGAGGCTGAGGGGGAGGTGTGAGCAAGCAACGCCATAGGAGCCCAGGGAAGGCAGGGGAGCCAGCAGCCCTGATGGGCCACTCAGGCAAAAATCAAAGACAACAAACCTGGCCCCTCAAGGTCATGGTGACCTGGGCGAGGACAATGTGGTGGTCAGAGCCAAACCACATTGGGTTGAGGAGGGGAAGGTGTGGCCTAGGACCCACAGGGTGGGAGCTCTTCAATCACGTGGTTATCAGCATTGTCACGTGGTTATCAGCATTGTCACTAGATCCTGTCACTCAACACGCTGGTGAGGAAGCACGTGGATATCGTTTAAACAACTGAGAAAACTGTTTTCCGAGGACACTGGTTTTGTTTGTCATCCTGTGTATTTGATGTATCTAAAACTCTATCCTGGGCCGGCGCTGCAGCTCAGTAGGCTAATCCTCCGCCTTGCGGCGCCGGCACACTGGGTTCTAGTCCCGGTCGGGGTGCCAGATTCTGTCCCGGTTGCCCCTCTTCCAGGCCAGCTCTCTGCTGTGGCCAGGGAGTGCAGTGGAGGATGGCCCAAGTGCTTGGGCCCTGCACCCCATGGGAGACCAGGAGAAGCTCCTGCCTTCGGATCAGCACGGTGCGCTGGCCGCAGCGCAGGCCGCGGCGGCCATTGGAGGGTGAACCAATGGCAAAGGAAGACCTTTCTCTCTGTCTCTCTCTCTCACTGTCCACTCTGTCAAAAAAAAAAAAAAAAAAAAAAAAAAAAAAAAAAAAAAAAAAAAACACCTCTATCCTGGGGCTGGCACTGTGGTTCACTTGGTTAATCCTCTGCCTGCGGCGCCGGCATCCCATATGGGCACCGGTCCTGTCCCGGCTGTTCCTCTTCCAGTCCAGCTCTCTGCTGTGGCCCGGGAAGGCAGTGGAGGATGGCCCAAGTGCTTGGGCCCTGCACCTGCATGGGAGACCAGGAGGAAGCACCTGGCTCCTGGCTTCGGATCAGCGTAGCTCTGGCCATAGCGGCCATTTGGGGGGTGAACCAACAGAAGGAAGACCTTTCTCTCTGTCTCTCTCACTGTCTAACTCTATCTGTAAAAAAAAAAAAAAAAAAAAAATCTATCCTGGGAGCAGCCATTTTGTATTGCAGTCAAGATGCTGCTTGGGACACCACAGCCCAGATCAGAGTGCCTGGGTTCAAGTCCCAGCTCCGCACCCTGATTCCAGCTTCCTGCGAATGCAGAGCCTGGCACGCCAGGGTGAGGACCCCAGTAGTTGGCTGCTGCCTCCCACATGGGAGACCTGGATTGATTTCCCAGCTGCTGGCTTCAATTTGACCCAGCCCCAGTAGTTGTAAAACAGCGCGCTCACTAAGGGAAACAAGCTAGTTCCAAAAAAGCTCAACATTAGAGCCACCCATCACCTAGCAGTCAGACAGCCTTAGAATTGAAGCAGGGACTCAAGCAGACAGCCGTACCCCAACACCTGCAGCAGCATTACCCACAGCAGCCGAAAGGCAGATTGCAAGTGTCCATCTGCACAGGACTGTACCCTGTCCACACAATGGGACGCCAAGTTACTCCACCACAAGAAGGATCAAAACCGCAATGCAGACCACAGCACCGTGCGGATGAAAGACCATGGAGTACGATTCCACTACAGGAAGTACCTGGAGCATCAAGTTCATAGACAGAAAGCAGAGAGATGGCTACCAGCAGCTGGAAGGAAGAAGAATGGGGAGCTGATGCCACTGAATTGGCTGAATTGGACTTTAAATACAGCAAAAAATTATGTTCTGTATATTTTATCACAATTAAAAACTAAAAACACTTAGTCTGAAACGGGTCGTTGGTGCTCACCCAACTACTGAAAGCATTCCTGGCACCGACAAGAGGCAGCCCCTGCGGCGGAGAGAGGGGCTGGACACAGGGAGATGCCAGGGAAGCTGGGTTCCTGGGGGCTCCAGAGCTGGCCGGAGCTCTGACCCCACACAGGCAGGCACCTCTTCCAGCACCCAGAGGGGAGAGGCTGCCGGGACACAGGCTCACACCAGGGTCCCCTGTGGGACGTCGGCACGTCACAGGCACAGCCGCTCCCAGGTGGCCCTCAGGAGACAACACTGAGTATGGCACGCCTTGCTCCTACCTGAATCTCGCACACAGTGCTCTCCACCCCGCGTGAACTGGTCCCTCCTGCTGTGGTCCTGGGAGCCCGGCAGCCACTCCTCTGGCTGGAGGAGCCCCTCCTCAGATTCATGTCTGGTTTCTGAAGTCCTCTCTCCAAGTCGCTGAGACGCAGGCTGGCAGGGGAGGGGACAGACCCGCAGTGGCACCCACTTCCAGCAGCCCCAGGGGCGAGGGCAGCGTGGCTGTGCCTGACTTCCCCAGGCGGGCTGCCTGGCTGGTCCCAGGTGCACACATCCTGTTGCTGTTAGAGACACACAATGTCTCTAGTCCCACCTTAATGACAGAGGTTGAACAATCCAGCAAAGAATGCATAATCAACTACTCTAGAATGTTCCATGGACTTGAACCTGTGTAAGTATCCCAGAATATTCAGCATATCCATACTTCAGTTCCTTGATGTGTAGAATTCTGCTAGTGTTGGCCAATTTATCAGCCTCAGGGGCAGGCATGTAGTGTAATAGTTAAGATGCCCACATCCCGAAGCCAGCGCTGTGGCATAGCCAGTATCCCATGTGGGTGCCGGTTCAAGTCCCAGCTGCTCCACTTCTGATCCAGCTCTCTGCTGATGGCCTGGGAAAGCAGAAGATGGCTCAGGTCCTTGGGCCTCTGCACCCACTTGGGAGACCCGGAAGAAGCGCCTGGCTTCGGTCTGTCTGGCCCAGCCCTGGCCGTTGCGGCCATTTGGGGAGTGAACCAGCGGATGGAAGACGTCTCCTCTGCTTCTGCCTCTCTGTGCCTCTTTCAAATAAATATATAAATCTTTAAAAAATAAATAGACTAACTGGGAAGCAGGTATTGAGTGCAAATACAAACAGGCTTTATTTAGCAGTGAACGAGTAAGCACACATTCACATGCAGGTGTGGGCTGCCCACAGAGAAATCCAGAACATAAGTGAGCCAGACTTGCCCGTGAACGAGAAAAGAAAAACCACGGTCCTCCAAACAACGACCGACACCACCGGCCTGCGGGAGAGTCCTCTCACCCACCTGCCACCTCTCTTTATAACGAACGGGATGAGCCCGCCCCCGCCACATCGGAGCTACCAATGGGTGGTGTCTGAGCATGCGCCTGATCCCGGATGTGATAGGTGCATCCTGGGAAGGTGGGCGTATCAAGCCGGCACTTAAAGAGACAGCGCAAGAATGCCAACTCAGCTGAATTTTAACTTACTGCCGAGTTATACCAGGTCAATTGGGTCTCTCCACGCATTTTCTTATCTAACGGTTTTCATTTATTACGTGTGTATTTTTAAAAAATCACTGTGGCTGCCGTGAGCAAGTATATGGTTGCACGGGGCTTACACGGCCCGAGGACACACATGTAAGAGCGCCCCCACACATGTGGGGCCGGTGTTGAGGCGCGGCTAGTTAAGCCTCCGCCTGCGACTCCAGCATCCTATACTGGAGCCCTGGTTCGAGTTCAGCTGCTTTGCTTCTGATACAGCTCCCTTCTTATATGCTTGGGAAGGCAGCTTAGGACGGCCCAAACGCTTGGGCCCCTGCACCCCTGTAGGAGACCTGGGTGGAGTTCAAGGCTCCTGACTGGCCTGGCCCGGACCCTGCCATTGCGGCCATTTGGGGAGTGAACAGATGGAAGATATCTCTCTCTCTCTCCCCGTCTCTGTCTCTGTAACTGCCTTCAAGGAAGTAAATAAGTCTCTAAAAAAAAAAGTGGTGTCTCATTCCCACCATAGACTGCAATGATATTTATTATGAGAATTGCCAGCAGATGTTAATAAAGGGCCTTGCAGGAACAAAACCAAGGGCAGTAAAGCGCGTTTGGGAAGGGGCGTCTTTGTTTTACTTTGCGTAAGGTGCATGTGGGCCAGCATATGAAGGCACGGATCTGGAGGAGGGTAAAACTAGGGACAGGGAAACCACGTGGCCAGCCATCATATCACCTGGGCTAGAAGAGAGGCCAGCCTGAACCCAGTAATGGCACCCAGTGGGGCACAGGTGAGTGAGATTGAGGAGGCTGGCCGTGAGGGGCTGGGGGCAGGTGAGCAGAGGGAGAAGGAAGCCTCTTGTGGTAGGGGCTATGTGTGGGTGGAGCTGCCGGGTCCCAGACGCACTGGAAAAGGAGGTGTGGGGAAATGACTGGAGACGTGCCGGGTTTCGTTTTCCTGCAGGGCCCCTGTCCAGGTGGCGTCCTGGCAGGACTAGAGCAGGGGCCTGTGTGTTGAAGCTGGAGCCGTGGCTGGGTGGGTTTTCCCCCAGGAGACCGCAGAGCCCAAGGAGAGCACAGGGCACCACCACACAGGGTCGGGCAAGGAGACTGAGCCGTGGAGGAAGGGCCACTCCGTGTCCCGGTCCCAGCCGTTCACTGAAGGTGGTATTTCCTACCTTCCTCGGGCTGGAGTGCCCAGTGTTGTCTAGGTTGTGTACAGAAGGAGAAGACCCGGGCATGCCTTTGGCTAAGGGAGTTGTGCCTGTGTGGGAGCAGCCGCTCAGCTGTGTTCCACGTGGCTGCTGTGGTGGCGGTGTGACTGCCAGGAGCTCGGCCGTGCTGTAGGAGTCTGTGGACCTCACAGACGTCCAGAGCACTCAGCAGAATCACAATTGTCCTGCAGAATTGGCAGTGAAGCCGAGTTGTGCTGTGTGAATCTTGTTTTCCTATTGATTGCCAATGTAAGGACTCTTTGGGCCCCAAGATCGATAAAATCACTCACGAGTGTAGCAGACTTTTGTGATTCCTGAGAATATACTTGTCACAATAACATTTGAACCACTAATGATGAGTAACATGATTTCAGCCATTTAAATAGTGATGTCCCTGTCCAAGGATGTCCAGACTGAACATCCAAAAATACACAAATTATGTGCTACACAGTCTCTGTTGTGTCAATACGTTCTTCTCTTTAAAGAAAAAATGCCAGGGGCCGACACCATGGCTCTCTTGGTTAATCCTCCGCCTGCAATGCCGGCATCCCAAATGGGCGCCGGGTTCTAGTCCCAGTTGCTCCTCTTCCGGTCCGGCTCTTTGCTGTGGCCCGGGAGGGCAGTGGAGGATGGCCCAAGTGCTTGGGCCCTGCACCCCATGGGAGACCAGGAGGAAGCACCTGGCTCCTGGCTTCAGATTGGTGAAGCTCTGGCCGTGGCGGCCATTTGGGGGGTGAACCAACAGAAGGAAGACCTTTCTCTCTGTCTCTCTGTCAAATAAAAAAAAAAAAATGCTAGAGCCTAGAATCCAGGGTTTATTTATTTATTTAAAGGCAGAATAATTGGGGGCAGGGGGGGCTCCTCTCCATCCACTGGTTCCCTCCCCAGTGACTGCAATAGCTGGGGCTAGGCCAGCTAAAGCCAGGAGCCAGGAACTCCATTCTGGCCTCCCACATAGGTAGGTGGGAGGGGCCAACTACTTTGACCATCACCCTCTGCCTTTCCAAGTGCATCAGCAGGAAGCTGGACTGGATGCGGAGCAGCCGGGTTGTAAAGCGGTACTCCGAGGTGGGATGCCCGTGTCCCAAGCAGCAGCTTAACCTGCTGTGCCCCAACATCAGCTCCAGGGTGTTCTTTCTTACAAGTTGTTTCAGAAAGGCAGCCCAAGAGCCCAGCTGCTCACTCGCTGCATGGCCTGCACTGCGCCACTCGTCCCTCGTGCCGCATTTGATTCCAGCAGGTTTTCCTTCTGTGAATCCAATGCCTGTGCATCCGTCTGTCCAACTGAAAACAGCCGGGCCTTCCTCAGGGGCTTCTGCAAGCTCCAGGCCCATACGGCTCCCTGGCAGCCTGGCCCTCGTGCAGACGGCTCACTCGACGGCCTTGGAGAGGTTGCACACGTCTCTAAGCACAGGTGTCAGGAGGCAGGAGAGCCATGGTTCAAGATGCTAAACTCAGTTCACCTGCTCCCAAGTTTCAACTGGAGCAGCTCCATGGTTCCCTCTCCCATTTAAAAAGAGAGGCAATGGCTGGTGCCGCGGCTCACTAGGCTAATCCTCCGCCTTGCGGTGCCGGCACACCAGGTTCTAGTCCCAGTCCGGGCGCCGGATTCTGTCCCGGTTGCCCCTCTTCCAGGCCAGCTCTCTGCTGTGGCCCGGGAGTGCAGTGGAGGATGGGCCAAGACCTTGGGCCCTGTACCCGCATGGGAGACCAGGAGAAGCACCTGGCTCCTGCCATCGGATCAGCACGGTGCGCCGGCCGCAGCGCACCGGCCACGGCGGCCATTGGAGGTGAACCAACGGCAAAAGGAAGACCTTTCTCTCTGTCTCTCTCTCTCACTGTCCACTCTGCCTGTCAAAAATAAATAAATAAATAAATAAGAGAGAAAGAGGCAAGTATGGGCTCCAGCAGTGACGATGCCCTGAGTAAGTTGGTAAGGAAATCTCTTTTATGGTGCACACTGGGGAATTGTACTTTTTGACCTGGAGTCATTAAAAAAAAAAAAAAAAAAAAAAAAAACTTTGAGAGATTTACACCTCCATCTCTTGATAGGTATCTTTTGCAAGAGAGAGAAAGGATTGGGCAACGACCTGAATGCAGCCAAGTGGATGACTTACCATGACATCCACTTCAAATCCCTGTCCCATTGTTCCACCAAGTGTGCTCATGGCTCTCAAAGTGGAGCGCCCCAATCTTTGATTCAGAAAACATGGGCCCGTAGAAATGCATTGGGGGTAAGCACAATAGTCATTGTTTAATCATCTGGAGAAGATGTGAGAATGAATTTGCGGTGATTTAGCGCTTTTTCATTATGGAAATGCCATATAAATATTTAACTCTAATGTTTATTTTATTCTAATTTTTTGTTAATCACATTTGCTTAGTTAATATGGCATACTTATGCCAAGTTTTTATTATTGCCATAGATTTTATGAATGATGGCAATTTCATGTGCTATTTCACTTGAAATTAGGTTGATTGTAAAGACTCCTACAGAATTGCCTGTTAATTTTAGGATTTATGTATTGTACCAGCAGACCCCTGAACACACGCACACACACTGACTCCCTCTCATTATCAAGGAGACAACACATGGGCACACACCTCCAGCTTTCCAAAGAAAGGGATTTTTCTTCAAAGCTCATTCACACTTTTGAAGGCAGACAAATTTGGTTTAGTATAACATCCTCCCAATTTTGAGGAAGAAGGGAAAATAACAAAACAAGACAGAAGACGAAGAGGCAATGTGCATCCGTGGTCTAAACCAATTCCACAGCTTTTTATGATTTTGACCCCAAAGTGTTGCTGCCATGTGAAATTGCTATAGGAAAAGTTCTTTTCATCAACATTTTCTCATTTACCAAATGCCATGTCTGATCAGCTCAGAGCTATGCTTACGTCCTGGGGGGTCTTTCCACCCAGGTCTCGTGAGCATCTCCTCATTCCATGGCTGAATCAGCTCCCACCATTGACTGTCCCCCAGGACGGGAGCAACCTGCCGCACCAAGGGAGGGGGTGAGGGAGAGTCTACAGCGGATCCCACTGGGTCCCAGAGACAGATTTTTTTTTTTTTTTTTTGACAGGCAGAGTGGACAGTGAGAGAGACAGACAGAGAGAAAGGTCTTCCTTTGCCATTGGTTCACTCTCCAATGGCCGCCGCGGCCGGTGTGCTGCGGCCGGTGCACCGCGCTGATCCGAAGCCAGGAGCCAGGTGCTTCTCCTGGTCTCCCATGGGGTGCAGGGCCCAAGCACTTGGGCCATCCTCCACTGCACTCCCGGGCCACAGCAGAGAGCTGGCCTGGAAGAGGGGCAACCGGGACAGAATCCGGCACCCCGACCGGGACTAGAACCTGGTGTGCCGGCGCCGCTAGGCGGAGGATTAGCCTATTGAGCCACGGCGCCGACTCCCCAGAGACAGATTCTACCCACTCTCTACTCTCCTCAGAGATGGCTTTGCTCTCTGTAGACCCAACAAAATTCAGGGCCTGCGCCAAGATTCTGCATTAGTCAGGATTCACTTCTGCTAACTTTGGCTTAAACAAGAGACTTTACTTCACTCTCATATTAAAAACTCCAGGACAGACAGAGCAGAATGGTCTGTTCCCTCCATCTTGTTGCTCTCCTCCACAACTTCTTGGTCAAAGACGGCTGCTCAGATGCCATCCATCATGTCCATCATCCACCAGCAGAAAGGGAAGAAGGCCACAAACCTTCCCAGAAGTCCCTTACAACACAACTGCCTGCCTTCCATTGGCCAGAACTTAGTCACATGACCGTACTTTTCAACCAGGGATGTTGGGAAATACAGTCTTTGTTCCTGTGGCTCTGGGCTCAGCCGAAAGTCACAAGCCCATCTACTAAGGAAGAGGAAGAATGAATGTCCAGAACAATAAGACTTTGCTCTAGGATCCTGTATCAGATCTTACAAAAATATCATACTTGCCTCTAATGGGTTCTTTTTGGCATTCTAGACTTCTTTCCAAGTCCAAGTTTAAAAATAGCCAGTGGGCCGGCACCGCGGCTCACTATGCTAATCCTCCGCCTGCGGCGCCGACACAGCGGGTTCTAGTCCTGGTCGGGGCGCCGGATTCTGTCCTGGTTGTCCCTCTTCCAGACCAGCTCTCTGCTGTGGCCCGGGAGTGCAGTGGAGGATGGCCCAAGTCCTTGGGCCCCTGCACCCCATGGGAGACCAGGAGAAGCACCTGGCTCCTGGCTTCAGATCAGCGCGGTGCGCTGGCCACGACAGCCATTGGAGGGTGAACCAACGGTAAAGGAAGACCTTTCTCTCTGTCTCTCTCTCTCACTGTCCACTCTGCCTGTCAAAAAAAAAATTTTTTTAAAGAAAATAGCCAGTGAATAAATTGGATCAAACCCAAAGACCGTGTCTATAGGAAAACTTTAGAGAGCTCAGATGCCATTGTGTGATTGCCTGCTAACACTCCCTTGTCATTTCAGCCGAAATCCTGGAGCTGGCCGGGAATGCCGCGAGAGACAACAAGAAAGCCAGAATAGCTCCAAGACACATCCTGCTGGCAGTTGCCAATGATGAGGAACTCAACCAGGTATGTCTGAGGCATTGCCACAGCCACGGGATAGGTCTCCAAACACAGCACGGCAGGTGGAGCCGGCTGTCCACAGACCACACCTGCGACAGCCACGTCTGTGCAGACTCTCAGACCAGCTAAGGGGAGGACTCACGCTGCTGGGTCTGTGGTTCAGTTTCAGACTCAGTGCCTGTGGGACAGGTCCTGCTGTGTGCCCCAGCCCAGCCCACTCCATAGTACACAAGGTGGTGGGTAAACAGTATAAGGGGTTTTGTTTAGGCGCAGGCTATTGGCCTGGAGGTTGAAGATGCCCATGTCCAGTATGAGTGCCAGGGTTCCATGCGCAGTTCTGGCTTCTGATTCCAGCTTCTGACCACTGCAGACCCTGGGAGGCCTCAGTGATAGCTCAAGTAACTGGGCTCCTGCCTCCCGTGTGGGAACACCTGAGTTGAGTTCCTGGCTCCTGGCTTTTGCCTGCCCCAGCCGGTCACTGCAAGCATGCGGAGGGTGAACCAGCAAATGGGAGCCCTCTCTCCCTATCTGTCTGCATCGCTGCCTCTCTGCCTCTCAATTTTTAAATACACTCATTTAAAAGAAATTTTATTTATATTTATTTTCTTATCTCATTCACTCAAACTGTAGTGAAAAATTGGCTCTTATTGCCAATCTTGCTGATCCATCATGGACTGACAATTTCAAAAACCGGGACAAAAATTAATCACTAAAAAGACATAAAGGTATATAAGCTACAAACCATAATTTTTGTAAGCAGATTCAATAGCTATTCAACAATTTTGTTTAAGTTGCTATTCTTGTTTTATTAATTTTTTTGTATTTTTATTTATATGAGGTGAACAGATGTCCTCTATTTCATATATACGGATTTATAGTGATACTTCCCACCCTCCCCTCCTTCCTCCTTCCTTATTCTTTCTTTTAACTTTTACAATGACATACTTTCTGTTTATTTTATAATCATAAGCTTAACCCTCCACTAAGTAAAGAATTCAACAAATAATAAGAAAAAATACCTGTTCCTCAACAGTAGAAATAAGGGCTGTAAACATTCAAATCTTAAAATATCAATTTCGCTCATATGCATTATAATTATTTTTTTCATTTGAAAGGCAGAGAGACAGAGAAAGATGTTCCATTTGCTGGCTCACTCCCCAAATGCCTGCAACACGCAGGCTGGACCAGGTGGAAGCCAGGAGCCTGGAACCCAATCTGGGTCTCCCACATGGGCGGCAGGGCCCTGAGCCCCTGAGCCATCACTGCTGCCTCCCAGCATGCACAGTAGCAGGGAGCAGTTTGCTGTAGATGTTTCCAGACTCTTCCTTACCAGTTCCAAACGTCTGTTTTCATAAGTGGGTAGCTAGCAGATCATGGGCAAATGTGGTCCGTGGACTGTTGACGCTTCGGGATTGGCACAGTATATTCCTGTAGTCATACGTGTCAATCGTCTACAGTAAGCATACACTGATGGGGCCGTGCATGGTCAGGAGAGGGGATCCATAACAGGCTCTGCTCCTTGCACTGACCTTTGAACCTGATCGTGTCCAGCTGTGCTCCCACGTGTGAAGCTCTTTGTGCTCCTCTGTGTCTGGAATGCCAGAGCCCTAGGCAGCTTCCCCAGTTCAACTTCTGTCTCCTTTTCATTTTGCTTTGCTTTGTTTTGCTTTCTGCACAAGATCAGGGGATACCTCGATTCCTACAGAGAAACACTGCAAGCAGGAGGGGAAAGCCAGTTAAACGGTGCAGCGTGCAGTTTCTTTAGGAAAGCAGAAACCCAAGTTCAGGCTCGTTTTGCCGACTGTTAGACCCGCGTTAAATCCGCAGCAGCAAGCTCTCTGCTGAGTGAGCCCGCGCTCTTCTCTCCTCAGCTGCTGAAGGGGGTGACCATCGCCAGTGGAGGCGTCCTGCCCAGAATTCACCCCGAACTGCTGGCCAAAAAGCGAGGGACCAAAGGCAAGTCGGAAACCATCCTCTCCCCACCCCCAGAGAAGAGAGGAAGGAAGGCCTCGTCCGGAAAGAAGGGGGGCAAGAAGTCCAAGGCCACCAAGCCACGCACGTCCAAAAAGGTGAGCCGAGGCTGCACGCCTGAGCTGGGCGCCCGCCCCACTGCTGTGCTCAGGTTTGCATCCCCCCACAAAACCCTCGGACTCACAGCTAAGCCCAGGGGCTGGCACTGGGAGGCGGGGCCTGGGGAATGTCATTAGATCATTGAGGATGCCCTCTCATGAGCCTGAGCAAGCTTCTCCACGCCTTCCGCCCCAGAGGGCACAGCCAGAGGGCACCAGCTCTGAGGAAGGGACCTTGCCCGCACACGCCCTGCGGGCGCCTGCCTTGATCTTAGATTTCTCAGCAATGAATCTCCATCTCTGATGAGCCATCTCTGATGGCGATTTGTTACGCCGCTGGAACAGACTGAGACAGTGCAGAGGGAAAGCAAAGCTTAGCGAGGCACTGATGCAGGCCGAGCCGGCGTCTCTGCAGAACCCAGGGTGCTGCGGCTTGGTGCGGGGAGGAGAGGGTCAAGGCCTTTGAGCCTTGAGCGGGCTGGTTTTCAGACCCCTCTCCCACCCCCACCAGAATCTCACGTGAGAGGCACAAGCCTGGAACCCTGCTTCTCGTTCCTCCGTGGAGCCCCATGCTGCAGACTCGGCAATCCCTGGTCTCCCTTAGGAAGCCCCCTAGGTTCAGCCAGTGGGCGTCCAGGTGTCTGGGACAGCTTGCCATAATGAGTAGCGTAGCTCGCAGAGAGCCCTTTGTGTTGCAATACATTCAGGTGCTGCTCAGGACAGGACCCACTAGGCCCCTGTGGCTGTTTACATTTGAATTAATATTACATCCAGTTACAAATTCAGGTTCTCGATGGCACAAGCCACATCACATGGACACGGTAGCAGCCGACAGCTCGGACAGAATTTCCGTGACCACAGAGTTCTGTGAGGCCGAGCTGTGACGCTGTGACATTCTCATTCCACACACCTCCATGATAACACAGAAGGTCATGTGAGAGTTCGGGCCACTACCACTGCACCCCAGGGAGACCAGGGCAGAAGGGAGGTTGAGCAGTGCCCTGTGGATGACCCTCTTCGCTCTGCTGCTTGCCTTCGTAAGCTCTAGGCACTGAAAAGAGCAAGCACGACGTCCCTGTGTCCAGGTGCAGGTGAGGGCCCGGGTGTGTGGTCCATTGTCTGCTGACCTAGGAGGACACCTGCGCCGTGTGTGTTGTAAGGATCGGTTCTGGAGGCTGGCAAGTCCAGGATCCAGGGGCCACTTCTGTGACACGGGGCAGGGCATCACGGGGCCAGGAGCCAGCGAGGGCAGGAACAGGAGCGCGCTCCCTTTTACAACAGAGCCACTCCCCTGATCGGCGCTTAATCCATTCAGGAGGCAGAGCTGCCCTTGGCCTAATCACCTCTTAAAGGTCCCACCTCCCAGCACTGGCACAGTGGCAGTCGCATGTCAGCATGAGTTTTGGAGGGGACATTCAGCCACGGCAACATGTGAGCCCCTCACCGGCCCTCAGTCTTGGCAGTGTCCTTTCCTTTTTCTCAAACTGCTGTCCCTTGCCTCCCTCCATCCAGAAACAGTGGGACACAGGGGCAGGCGTTGCAGCACAGTGGTTCAGCAGGGCTTGGGACACCCTCATCTCGTGTGAGAGTACCCGGGTGTGCAGCTCGTGCCTCTGCTCACCCAGCCTCCTGCCAGTGCACCCTGGGAGGCAGCGGGTGAGGACTCAAGGACTTGGGCCCCTGCCACCCATGGGGGAGGCCTGGATGGAGTTTCAGGCTTGTGGCCTACCCCAACTATCCTGAGCATTTGGATGGGAGACCTCTCTCGCTCTCTCCCGCTCACTCGCTCTCTTGCTGTGTGTGTGTGTGTGTCTTGAGCATGCTCTCACTCTCACTGTACATCTCAGATAAAAAAGAAACAGCAGAACATAACGCCTAACCACTTCCTTTCCTGTCCAAGCTGGTGGCAGCCGTGGGAAGAGCTAAGGAAAGCCACACTGGCTCTTTCTGATTCTCACCTGTTCTGCCTTCTGCCAACAGTCCAAACCAAAGGACAGCGATAAAGAAGGAGCTTCACACTCCACCTCGGAGGACGGGCCAGGGGATGGATTCACCATTCTGTCTTCTAAGAGCCTTGTTCTAGGACAGAAGGTAATAAAGTGATCTTGGTGTGCCGCAGTAAAACTGTTGTATTCTTACCACCTCCTGTTTATGAGCAGTGACGCCTCCTTCGTCCCTCGCCCCTTGCTCCCCTAATATGACTTTCCCTCCGGTCTTGGATTATTCATTGGTAGACTAAAGAGCTGGGCAGTGTCTGCATGGTGAGAGTGAGCAAGCCCTCCTCTGGTGCTGAGAACTGCTAACACTGGTCAGCCAAAGGGAAGCACAGACAGTAGCTAGGACGGCAGCACTGGTTTTCCTGGGGATTCTCCCTGCGCCTGTCCATAGCTAGCCCTCTCAAACAGCCTCTGAGAGGCCTCTCTTCATTGAATGTAATTGGTCAAAGAAATAAAACAGGAATATCTGTTTCCTGGACATGCCTGGTGTTAGCAATGACTTCCTTGCTAATAGCTCAACCTGCTTGCCTTCCTGGGCTGCAGGAAGAAAACCAGCAGGGCCATACATCTGAGCAGTCCTCAGCAACACAACAGCAGCCCAGGCAGACGTGCAAAGATTTTATCCCCACAAGTGTGAAGTCTACAGAGCACTTTGTCTACCAAGTCAACTGGGGCTGCAGTAGCTACACCAGGAAATAGTCACTTCCTCCTCTCCGGTCACTGAGTGCTGCACACTGACAATAGAGTGAACCTCCCTCAAAGCCATTGGCAAAAGCATGTCCTGAGAACACAGGTGTGCGAGTTTCCAGTGCCTCACTAATGGCAGAAAGCAGGGAGCAGAGAGGTGGAATTGGTGTCCCTCCTACAGCTGTCCATGGTTCCGTGCTGAGTAGCTTTCTCCACTCAGCCAGGGGGACCAAAGTTCCTCCTCACACAGGTCATGATAGAGAACGCCTTTCTTACAACCCATGATGAGCACACTGGGTGGCATTTCCCAAGGGTAGCCTCCTGATGTGGTCCCCAAAATGCAAGGAGGCCAGACATGGGCAGGTCAGCATCCCAGAGCCCACCACTCCTCTCAAGCAAGGTAGTTGGCTTCTGAGTCCTGCCTCCAGAGGTTCTGTGCTGTTCTGGAAAGATCCAGGGCACTAAGGGGAGAAGACAGAGCGAGCCCTGGGCTTCCCTCATGGCAGCAACTCAGAGCACTGACTCCTCACTGAAAACCTCCCACCGGGCCGGCGCCGCGGCTCACGAGGCTAATCCTCCGCTTTGCGGTGCCGGCATACCGGGTTCTAGTCCTGGTCGGGGCGCCGGATTCTGTCCGGGTTGCCCCTCTTCCAGGCCAGCCCTCTGCTGTGGCCCGGGAGTGCAGTGGAGGATGGCCCAAGTGCTTGGGCCCTGCACCCCATGGGAGACCAGGAGAAGTACCTGGCTCCTGCCATCGGATCAGCACGGTGCGCCGGCCACAGCACGCCAGCCGTGGCGGCCATTGGAGGGTGAACCAACGGCAAAAGGAAGACCTTTCTCTCTGTCTCTCTCTCTCACTGTCCACTCTGCCTATAAAAAAAAAAAAATAAATAAATAAATAAAAACTCCCACTGGTGTTGGCAACCAAAGGAAAGAAAGAGGAGGGAGACCTCGTTCCTCTTCCTGGAAGAGGAGGTGCATTTGTTGCATGCTCAAAGCAAAGACAATCCGCTGGGCTCAAAAAGCCTAGTGAAAAACAGACAGCGGGGAACATCGAGAGCAGTGCTCTCCGTGCAGCCTTTGTGTTGACATCCAGTAAGAATAATTAAGAATTAATGAGTGCTGAGTAAAATACGAAGATTTCAGTGGAACTTCATCTTCCTGTGTTCTCCGTCTTTCCTTCCCAACGCAGCTGTCCCTGACCCAGAGTGACATCAGCCATATTGGCTCCATGAGAGTGGAGGGCATCGTCCATCCAACCACAGCTGAAATTGACCTCAAGGAAGATATAGGTAAGGGCCTCTACTTTGGTAGAGGCGCCATGAAGTAGCCCGGTGTTAGGTCACGTCCTCGTGAGATCCGTCATTTGTCACTGTCAACTGGACATCCCACTGTCTGAGTCCCTGTCAAACTCTTGTCTTCACCTGTGATTGGACAACATCATGAGAGATTAATGAGCTTTTTGAAATCCTGCATATATTTTTGGACAGTTTTATGAAGTATTGTGTAAAAGTCGATCATTAGTGTGCAGTTCGGTGAATTTTTCTCAAAGTGAACCCTACCCTACAACCAGTGGCTGGCCCAGGAGTCCAAGGCCAGAAAGGAGATCGGGGGTGGTGGGCACGGGCTGTGATTCCCCACTGCCCCGTTGTAGCATTGAGACGCAAGCACAGCAGTGAGGAAACCCCAGGGGGGCAGGCTGCTCTCGGAGACGGCTGTCCTCTGTGTGTGCGATGCACTTTCATGCCTGAGCCTGTGGGGGAGCTCCATCGCCCAAGTCCGAGGGTCTCTCTGAACTGAATAATAATAACAGAAATAACACAGGTTGAGTTTGCCTTTTCCAAAATGCTCAGGACCAGAAGTGTTTCAGATTTTGTTTTTTGAGTTTTTTTTTTTTAAGATTTATTTATTTATTAGAGAGGCAGAGTTACAGACAGAGGACGAGAAAGAGAAGTCTTCCATCCACTGGTTCACTCCCCAAATGGCCACAACGGCCAGATCTAGGCCTATCTGAAGCCAGGAGCCAAGAGCTTCCTCCGGGTCTCCCACATGGGTATTGGAGCCCAAGCACTTGGGCCATCCTCTGCTGCTTTCTCAGCGCATCAGTAGGCAGCTGGATCGGAAGTGGAGCAGCCAGGACTTGAACCAGTGCCCATATGGGATGCCGGCACTACAGGCAGAGGCCTAACCTACCACACCACAGCACCAGCACAGTGCCAGCCCCTATTTCAGATTTTGGAACATTAGCATATACATAATGAGATATCCTGGGAGAGGGTACCCAAGTCTAAACACGAAATTCATTTACGTTTCTTGTGCTCCTTATAAGCCTAGGCTGAGGGCCATCTTGTGTAACATTTTTCTTGCACCGTAGTTTTGACTGCAGCCCAGGACATGAGGTCAGGGGCAGCAGTCTCCACTTTGTGGTGTCACATGAGTACTCAGAGTTTCAGATTTTGGAGCGTGTTGGATTTGGATTCTCAGATGAGGGATGCTCAACCTGTAATAAAAACCACTAAGGAGAGAGAGTGGAGGCTTGCCCGAGACATCCCCATCAGCATGCTAACCTGCAGACGAAACGCCAGACAACAGCAGCATCCGGGTCTGGACATCACACCGGTGTGTTCTCAGAGACGCCAGGGTGCTACGAGGCAACTGGTCCCTGCTGGGCCAGAGCGCCTCCTGCCATCTCCAAGGGGCTCCACTTGGCCTCCGTGGAAACAAGACCCTGAGACATGGAATATTACCCCCAACATCAAAGACTGGGGATATAGGGTGCCGGTGTTGTGGCATAGCAGGTAAAGCCAATGCCTGTGACGCCAGCATCCCAAATGGGCACCAGTGTGTCTCCCAGCTGCTCCACTTCCAATCTACATCCTTGCCAATGTGCCTGGGAAAAACAGTAGAAGATGGCCCAAGTGCTTGGGTCCCTACCACCCACATGGGAGACCCAGATGAAATTCCTGGCTCCTGGCTTCTCCCTGGCCCAGTGCTGGCTGTTGCAGCCATCTAGAGAGTGAACCAGCAGATGGAAGATCTCTTTCTCCCTCTCTGGTTCTCCCTGTCTCTGTGTCTCTGACTTTCAAAATAAATGAAAAAATCTTAAAAAAAAAAAAAAAAGATTTGGGGTGTCTCCCAGCAGCAAAGTCCTTCAAGGGAAGCCTCTAAAACCTCTGCATTTTTCCATTACAAAGGGAGCCCCAAGTTCAGAGGACAACATGCAAGGCTGCCCTGGGTCTGTATCGTTCCTCTGACCCCAAGGACTTACAATATGTTGGTGGCACTGAGGTAGGAACAGGACCCCAGAGCTGTCAACATGGTTACTGAACCCATGGAACAGAACACTGGAATATGAAGATTTTTTTCAAAAATCATCTTCCAGGGGCCAGTGTTGTGCCATGGGTAAAGCTGCTGCCTGCAATGCCAGCATCTTATATTAGAGCACCAATTCAGGTCCCGGCTGCTCCACTTCTGATCCAGCTCCCTGCTAATGCACCTGGGAAAGAAGCAGAAGATGACCCCAGTACCTGGGCCCCTGCACCCACGTGAGAGACCCAAATGAAGCTCCTGGCTCCTGGCTTTGGCCAGGCCCAGCCCCAGCCCCGAGTCTTATAGCCATTTGGGGAATGAACCAGTGGATAGAAAACTCTGTGTGTGTGTGTGTGTGTGTGTGTGTGTTTCTCCCCACACCCCACCTCTGTGTCACTCTTCCTTTCAAATAAATCTTTTGTTAAAATATTTATTTATTTGAAAGAGTTACATAGAGAGAGATCTTCCACCTGCTGGTTCATTCCCCAGATGGCGGCCACTGCCAGCGTTGAGCCAGAGTGGAGCCGGGAGCTTCTTCCAGGTCTCCCATGTGGGTAGTAAGAGCTCAAGCAGTTGGGTCATGTTTCGTTGCTTTTCCCAGGCCATTAGCAGGGAGCTGGATGGGAAGTGGAGCAGCCAGGACTCGAATCAACACCCATATGGGATGTTGGCATTGCAGGCATCAGCTTTACCCACTATACCACAACACCAGCACCAATAAATAGATCTTTATATATACACATACAGGAACGCTGGGCACCCCCACCAACACCTGCTTACTAAGTCTGTGTCAAGCAGTGTAATGACATCAAAAGAACAGTCAGTGTTTTCCTGTTGTGCTCCCTTGCAGGTAAAGCCTTGGAAAAGGCTGGGGGGAAGGAGTTCTTGGAAACAGTAAAGGAGCTTCGCAAATCCCAGGGCCCTTTGGAGGTGGCTGAAGGTAAGTGTGGCGTTGGGTCCATGTGGATTCCCAGCAGAGCCCCACCCAGCCCCACTGGCCTCATGTGTGCTTAGTTTATGCAACAAAACACGCCATAACTGACAGAGAGCTGGGCTCACGTCCCTAAGGTCATTGGAGCAGGCTCAAGTGGGTCTGGGGACTAGAAAGTCGATGGTTCTCTTTGCATGAGCTACTCCCTAAATGGTCTAAAGCCATTGAGTGAACCTTGTGAGGGTGTGGTGAGACACACACAACACAAAAGGCACCACCATAACCATCCTAATGTGTGGACCTCCATGGCATGGAGTGCTTCCACAGTGTTGTGCAGCCATCAGCCCGTCTGGTTCCAGAGCTGCCTGCCTGACCCCGTCCAACAGAAAGCCCATATGTGTTAAGCAGCCACATACCTCCCCAGCTCCTGGCAGTCACAGGCCTACTTTGTGTCTATGAATTTGCCCATTCTGCACGTTTCATGTCAGTGAAATCATCCAGTATGTGACCCTTTGTGTCTGGCTTCCGTCACTTACCTTAATCTTTCTAAAGTCCATCCACATTATACTGGGGGTCAATGCCTCTGTCCTGGTTGATGGCTGAATAATATTCCACTTTGTTCATCCGTTTGCCTGTTGATGCACGTTGGGGTTGCCTCCGCCTCTGCCACTGTGGATGTCTGTGCACAGGTTTTTGCCTGCACACCTGTTATCAGGGTCGCTGGGAAACTGATGATGGGTGAACCCAACTGCGGATTTGTGTTCTAACCACACAGTCCCCTGTCGATTCATGCATGGGACATACGGTCAATGCCAAGTGCTGCACTCACGCCAGGACTTCGGGGGTCAGCAAACCCATCGCTGTCTTCAGATGCATGAGTGGGGCAGGGAAGGAACCATGACCTCTGCTCGGGGGGGTTGGGAGCACTCTAGGCCCACGCAGGGGCAGGACGCTGTGGGTAGTGAGAACATCGTGTGTGAGCAGGCTCGGGCATGAGCAGGCAGGAGGAAGGAGAAAGACGGGAGCCAGAGAGGAGCAAGGACCCATGGACTGAAAGTGACCTATGCAGATGAGAGGCACCACATGGAAGAGGATACAGGGACTGTTAGATTGGATTTGACTGTTAGAAAAGTGGCCGGCCTGAAAAGACTGCACATGGCACTCCCCACGCATGCGGTGAAGGCAACACTTCCTTTCTAAGTGAGACAGCCGCACTCCAGTGCAAGCAGAGCTAGTGTGTACACAGAGGCGGAAGGGCCATGGGCAGTGGCCACGAGGACGTGGCAGCCCCTGCACGGAGCTCTGGGTCTGAAAATGTGCAGAACCACTGGGAGGGCAACTCTTCCTTGGTCATGAGACCATGGCTACCGCACACTTGTAGGTGACCAGAGCCAGGCTCAGAGCCATAGGGTCGTCCATGACTGCGTTTCAGCCCAAAACAATGTATTTCCATGGCAACTGGAAATGGGAGAGAGGGCCTGAAGCTGTGCTGGTTGCCGATGTTCTAGAGATGCCACAGATGGGTGGCACTGTAGCATAGTGGGTAAAGCCACTGCCTGCAGTGCGGCATAAAAATATTTTTTTTTTCCTTCATTGAACGTTTAACCTTGCAAATAGGAGCGCATTCCTCTGATTTAAAAATCACCTTGTGGGCTTGTGTTGTGGTGCAGCTGGTTAAGCCACAGCTTGGGATGCCCATATTGGAGTCCTAGCTTCTCTCCTCCCAACCCAGCTCCTTGCTACTGCATGCTGGGAGGCAGCAGATGATGGCCCAAGTGGAGGTCCCAGCTCCTGGCTTCAGCCTGACCCAGTCCTGCCTGTTGTGGGCATTTGGGGGGTGAACGAGTACATGGAAGGTCTGTCTGTCTGTCTGTCTCTCTCTCTCTCTCTCTCATTTGTCTCCTTCTATCCCACTTCCTCTCTTTCTGTCACTCTACCTTTCAAATAAATAAATCTTCCCCTCACAAAAAAAAAAAAAAAAAAAAAAAAGACTTCACATTAAGCACAATACTATTTGGCTGACAACATGATGTGGTTCCCATGTGAAATAAGTCAGCCGTGGATGTGAGGAGCCTCACTCTCTCCAGCATTTGATAGCAGTCAGAACCCTGGGAGAAGTGCCCCAGGTGGCATGGCCAGGCCCCAGAGTCCTCCGTTCTCCATAGAACAGACTCTTGGGTATCAGTGCTCAGGCCAAACCAGGACGTTTGCTTCCGGTGTGCAGATACAGGGTGGTAGTGTCAGCCCATGGGGCCATGTCACGCCCCTGCCTCACTGGCGTTCTGCGAGAGGATTCCCGTGCCAGGCATGGGGAGACAGAGCCTACAGCCTCACCTGACTGGCTCAGGACTCAGTCTCCACGCTCCCAAGCAAGCGCAAACACAGCTTCTCCAAAACCGTGGCCATCGCTAGGACACATTTCTCATCAACCTAGAGGGCATCACAGACGGCAAAGAAATCTGTGGCACCAACCCCTCCCCCCCCGCCACACAGCTCCAGAACACCGCGCGTGCCCGTGCCCATGCCCGTGCCCGTGCCCGCTACACCGCTGCCCCTCGTGGCTACGGCCTCCCTAAACTGCCAAAGGCCCAGAGCCTGGCTGCTTCAGAGGTGCCCAGGCAGGGGGTGACTGCGGGGCAGGAAGCCCGCGGGTGCAACCAGCAGATCAGAGAGAAGTGCGCTCGGGGACCTCTCCGACTTCCCAGCAGCCTCAGTGCTTGTGAGCTCTGATGCTGACGGGAACCTCCAGAGAACCCCACAAAAATGGAATTAAAAGATACGTTTATTCTGATGCAAAAAGCTGTGAAAACCATGCACGTTTCCAGGCACTTGTTGAAGATTCCATGGACACTTGGATTTCACTTTTTGGGTTGGGGGAGTAAGATAAACTTAGGGAGGCAGGCATTTGGCATAGCACTGAAGACCTCTGCATCCAGTATTGCAGTGCCCGGCGTCAGTCCAGTCCCCACTCCCAGGCTCGGCTTCCTGCTGATGCGCACCCTGGGAGGCAGCAGGGGAGGGCTCAGGTACTTGGGTCCTTCCCACCCAAGTGAGAGACCATGATTGAGCTTCTGCCTCCTGGCCCACTTGTTCTGGGGTGCATACTCTCTCTCTTCCCCCTCAAATAACTAAGTGTAAAGGGGGCAGGGGCTGGCATTGTGGCGTAGCAGGTTAAGCCCCCACTTGCAACACCAGCATCCCCTGTCAGAGCACCAGTTCAAGTCCCAGCTGCTGCACTTCTGATCCAGCTCCCTGCTACTGTGCCTGAGAAAGGAGCAGAAGGTGGCTAACATGCTCAGGCCTCTGCACCCATGTGGAAGACCTAGATGGTGCTCCAGGCTCCATGGCTTCAGCCTGGACAGCCCTGGCCGCTGAGGCCATTTTAGGAGTGAACCAGCAGATGGAAGATCTCTTCCTCTCTGTCACCTCTCTCTCACTCTGTCTTTCAAATAAATAAAACAAGTCTTTTTAAAAAATGAAGAAATAAGTACATTTAAAAACAAAATAAACATATCCTCTTCTAATTCCATTTTCCATGAACTTTTTGAAGCACCATGTTTGGGAGAGTAAAAAGTAAAATGAGAAAGTATGATTGAAATCAGGAGCCAAAGCTGGCATGATCTAGTTTCATTTTTTTAAAAGATGTATTTATTTATTTGAAAGGCAGAGTTACAGAGAGGCAGAGGCAGAGAGAGAGAGAAGTCTCCCATCCGCTGGTTCACTCCCCAATTGGCTGCAATGGCCGGAGCTAGGCCGATCCAAAGCCAGGAGCTTCTTCGAGGTTTCCCACGTGGGTGCAGGGGCCCAAGGACTTGGACCATCTTCCACTGCTTTCCCAGGCCATAGAAGAGAGCTGGATCAGAAGTGGAACAGCCAGGTCTCAAACTGGCGCCCATGTGGGATGCTAGCACTGCAGGCGGCAGCTTTATCCACCACGCTACAGCACTGGCCCCTGCCTCCACTTCTGATCCAGGCTCCTATAATTCACCCTGGCAGGCTGCAGATGATGGCCCAAGTGCCTTGGTCCCTGCCAGCAACATGGGAGACTCAGACTGAATTCTGGGCTCCTGGCTTTGCCTTGGCCCAACTCCAGCTGTTACAGGCATTTGGGGAATGAACCAACAGAGGGAAGATCTCTCTCTCTCTCCTCTCTCGTTGCTCCACCCTTCAAGTAAATAAATAAACATCCTTCTCAAACGTCCAGCAGTTCTCAGTTCAGAGTCGTCGTAAAGTCACCCAAGTGAGGATCTCTGAGGGCTGGACTCAGGTACACAGAGCTCATCTCCTGTGGCTGCTGTGATCTGTTACCATAACGTCAGTGGGTTCATACTCAAAGTGTTCTCTTAGAGCTCTGGCAGTCAGAAGGCCACGCTGAGTTGGCACCGCGGCTCACTAGGCTAATCCTGCACCTGTGGTGCCAGCATCCCGGGTTCTAGTCCCGGTTGGGGCGCCAGATTCTGTCCCGGTTGCCCCTCTTCCAGTCCAGCTCTCTGCTATGGCCCGGGAAGGCAGTGGAGGATGGCCCAAGTGCTTGGGCCCTGCATCTGCATGGGAGACCAGGAGGAAGCACCTGGCTCCTGGCTTCAGATCGGCGCGGTGCGCTGGCTGCAGCACTCCAGCCGTAGTGGCCATTTGGGGGGTGAACCAATGGAAGGAAGACCTTTCTCTCTGTCTCTCTCTCTCTGTGTCTAACTCTGCCTGTCAAAAAAATAAATAAATAAAAAGAAGAAGGCAGCCACGCTGAGTTTTAAGGGGCGAAATCAAGGCCTCGGCCAGCTTGATTCCTTCAGGGGCCTCTTGGGGGAAGCTCTCTCCCAGGACTCCTGGCTGCAGCCCTGCATCTTGTCCAGACCCACCTGATCACACTTAGGGCCCAGACAACCCAGGACAGTGGTCCTGTCTCCAAATCCTTCATGTATTCCTGCCTCCTGCAGAGTTGCATCCCTTCCAGAGATGAGGATGGGGGTTTTGGGGCGGGGGCATTACTTGGCCTCCCCCAGCCACCAGAGACCACTCGACCTGTGTTTCTGGCCAGGAGCCATTAGGAGCAAGCCATCTAACCCAGGGGCCAGCTGGCGGACCACCTGGAAGTGCTGTGCCAGGGCCCTGTGCTGTCTGGTAGAGAGTGCATCCAGCCCACTTCTCTCTCCCTTCCCTGTCCCCAGTGAGCTAACAGGTAGACCTCTGAGGTTCAGCCTCACCCCAGCGTAAGGCAAAGGCTTAGGCGATAACCTGCGTTTCTCTGCCCCTGTGTCCCAGCCGCTGTCAGCCAGTCCAGTGGACTCGCAGCCAAGTTTGTCATCCACTGTCACATCCCGCAGTGGGGCTCCGACAAGTGTGAGGAGCAGCTGGAAGAGACCATCAAAAACTGCCTGTCGGCCGCCGAGGACAAAAAGCTCAAGTCCGTGGCGTTCCCGCCTTTCCCCAGCGGCAGGTAAGACGCCGGCTCCTGCAGGCTTTTCCCAGGGGACCCCCTGCTCCCCACTCTGGGACGTGATCAAGAGGTCAGAGCAGGAAACTGGGTTTCCATCCTTCAGCTCACAGGGAGAAGCGAGCCTGCTGCCCCATGGGGCGCACGGCTGTTAAAGCCCCAGGAGAGGCAGAGGCGAGGAAGGTGGCCTGTGATTTTTTTTTTTTTTTTTTTTTTTTTGAGAGCCCAGGTAGTTCAAATCACTCATCCCCGCCTGCGGGCCAAGTCTGGAACATGTAACTGGCAGACCCCAGGCCCAGAGGCCTTTGCTGCTCAAAGTGTGGTCCAGGGACTGGCAGCAGCGACCTCACTTGGGTCCAGTGTGGAATCTCAGGCCCTACCCTACACCTGCTCCAAAGCCCTGGGATCGGCAGAGGCATGACAGACACACCCAGAGAAGCAAAAGGCCCTTCCCGAGGGCTCGCCTAACGAGGGCAGGGGAAATGACCATTATCAGCGTCACAGACCCCGGCAGGGCAGCAGGAGGGTGAGGAGACGTGTGCTGTCACTCACAGCGCACCCTCCCCCTCCACGCCCCTAGCATGCAGCCTCCGGCTTTACCTCTGCACGCCCTCTCATCGCCAGAGGCCGCTCTATGGCACAAGCGGCACTGGGGAGGTTGGGAGTAGGGGGGGACTTGGCTCGGCATGCAGGGCCAGGTGTCCAGGGCTGGCCTGCTCTGGACCGGAGCACTCGAGGTGGGTAAGGAGAAGCTGTGCCATGGCAGACCTACCCTGGACCTGCCCCGAGGCTCCCCAACCACCCCGCAGGCTGGTGCCATGGCCCAGCACTATCGATGGCTCCTGGTGCTGGGGACACTTAGCAGACTTTCCCCAGCCCAGCCCCACCCAGAGCCACTGTCACACGGCCCACGTGAGCTGACGAGAGGAACAGCAGGTGCTTGGGAAAGGGCCCGCGGAGGCGAGCTTCTGAGCAGACGCTTTTACTCTTTAAGAAGAGTCTGATCGGCACGCAGACCAGCTGTGCGAGAGCCACTGGGCCTCTGCTGGGTATTTTAAAAGCTATTCGTGATACCGATTCAAATACTAGAGTACTTCAAAAAGTTCCTGGAAAAATGGAATTAAAAGCAATGTATTTGGGTGCAAAAAACATTTTGAAGTCTACACGTAATGTTTTCCTCACCCATGAACTTCTTAAAAACTCGAACACAGGATGCCTGCCTGCCTGCCGGCCCTGTAACCTCGACCAAAACCATCGCCTCTCTCTGACCCATGAGGTGGGGGTTTTGCCTGCTGCCTGCTCCTTGCGCGGGGGCCAGCATCGCCCACAGGGGGCCCAAGGTCTGGGGCAGGGAGCACGGGACAAGAAGTTCCCAGCCCCTGGGGGCCGGGGACCCTCGTGACGCTGGCTCTGCTCTTGCTTTGGCGCAGAAACTGCTTCCCCAAACAGACGGCCGCCCAGGTGACCCTGAAGGCCATCTCGGCGCACTTCGACGACTCAGGCGCCTCCTCGCTGAAGAACGTGTACTTCCTGCTGTTCGACAGCGAGAGCATCGGCATCTACGTGCAGGAGATGGCCAAGCTCGACGCCAAGTAGCTGTGCGGCCGGCAGGTGGCGCCAGAGCGGGGGGTTATTTTTCAAACGCAGAGAGGAAGGGTGCCGGCGGGGGAGGGCGGCGGAGCTGGCGGCGGGGCGCGGGGCGCGGGGCAGCCGGGGCAGGTGCCACCCGGTTCTCTGTCCTCGGTCGCCAGAGCCCCGGCCCCTAACTAGCCAGGTCTCCGCGCGGGTTGCTTTCCATGTGTTTTCTTCCTGTTGTTTTAGAACTTTTTAAAAAAAAAAACAGACCTCGTTTTAGATTTATAGCATTGACTTTTACACACAAAAAAAAATCCTTTCGAAATGCTTGGATCTTCTGTTCCTTTGTCCAAGGGAGGAGGGCGTGAAGGGGCCGGGCGGGAAAGGCTCCTGGCTGGCAGCCGCCCCCCCCCCCCCGCCCCCCACCATGTGTAACTCCTAAAAGGTTTGTGCTTCAGGCTTTTTTTTTTTTCGGGGGGGGGGGGAGGGTTGTTTTGTTTTTTTAAAGAAAATGAAAGGAAAAAAAAATAAAAGATCCAGTGTCTTTCTTACAACAACTTCTTTTATTGCAACCCTTTCCCTCAGTTTGGAAAACTGTGTCCCTGTAGGTGGCTATTTCCAGAAAGTTCTAAGTAAACAGGACAAGGCCTGGCACCAAGGGGCTGAGGTTCCTGCCACACAGCAGCAGCACAGGCTGCAGGCCGCCACGGGAGACACGCACGGTCTCAGGCCTACGCAGCTAAGTGGGGCAGACCCCAGGCCACAGCCCAAGCAGAGGAAGGCCGGCGTCCCGCGGACTCTGCCTATGTCCCCAGAGGCGGCCACGAGAAGTGAGCAGGGAGAGGCAGGGCCAGGAGTTGGGGCGAATTCATCCAGTGAACTCAGCCACCACGATCCGGAGTCCACACCTGTGGTCCAAGACGGCCCTGCCCCCTCAAACCACCCCCCCAGGCATTGCGCCAGTACAGCTCAGCGACATGAAGCAGGCCTCAGCACCACGTGGCCGGGCCTCCTGACACCAGCCTCGGGGCTGGCCAGGAGACGGAAGCTGGCGTGCTGTCACCCCGAGGGTGACCTGCGGCCCCTGCTGAACCCCTGGCTCCCTGAAGGGGGAGTAGCTGCACCACCTCTCCATCCGCAGACCCTGCTGCTTTGTCCGAGCCCACCCTTTTGTCAGCACAGGTTGACCGGGACGGAGATTCGGTCTAAGTCGGGTTCAGAAAACGGAAATACAGAAGGGTCTGTGGCAATTACAGGTTACAAGGACCAGCCATAAGGCAGGTGCGTGAGAGTGAGTCTCCCAGTCACAGCCTGGCTGGGGCAGGAGGCAGGGGCTTCGCCACCCCGCCGCGGTGGGAGAGGGCTGTGGTGCAGGCCGCCCCTGTGCCCAGCTCCTGTTCCTTAGCTGGCCTCAACTCTGCAGGCTCTCCTGCCTACCCTCACAGGCAGGACACCAGCCCTCAGGAGCCCGGCGCTCCGCCCCGCTTTGCGTGTCCTGTGCACACACACACACACACGTACACGCATGTCCCAGAGGCCCTGGCATACTTCAGGCTGCCGCACCCTCCCCAGGACCATTCATCCAGCACAAGGGAGCGGGGCGACCAGGACAGCTGCAGGCAGACCTTGGAAACCCAGAAAGGATCTAGGCCGAATCTCAGCTTTTTAATCTCTCGCACGCTCATGTTTGCTTTGACACAGTAGTGCTTCTGGTCGGTACATCACTGGCCCCTGACTCGGGGAAAAGAGCTTTCGTCCTGGGGCACTTGCCAGCCTCCGCCCTCGGTCACGTGATCCGTTCGGCCGGCCTCTCCTTCAGGGTGGGGACTGCTTCATGGTTTTCCAGCTCGTGGACACGAACAGGTCCCGGCTCTTAGCGAGCCGGACCATGAGCCGGCCCACGTAGAAGCCACTGATCTGGCCCACGCCGTCATTTCTCCCCATGGACAGGAGGAAGGTCAGCGCCCCTGTGGAGCAGACACACACACACGTGCACACACACACACGTATACATGCACACACGTGCACACACACACACACGGAGCAGAGTTCACCCTCACATTCCCGTGCCTGCAAGGCACAGATCCCTCCCAGGGTCCCAGGGTCCCAGGGTCCCAGGGTCCCAGGGTCTGCAGCTCAGGGCAAGGAACTAGGTAAGATTTGTCTAGCAAGGGGGGGCGAGCCCCTGGCTTACTTTGAAGAGCTCTAGGGGCTGCCTCTGCCCCCACCTTTCAGAATTTGCTCTGTCAGTCAGTCAGTCATCTCACAGCCCGAACAGTCCTCCCCGTGTCTCTAACCACAGACTCCGAGGTTGTGAAGCAGGGGCGGGCATTCAGCACAGATTAGGAGCGCTCGGGACACCTGCCTGGGACTGAGCCCACATGCGCTCCGAGGTGCGCACCGAGGGAAGCAGCAGGTGACTGATCAAGTGCGTGGTCCCTGCCACCCCTGCGGGCAACCCATATGGAGTCCGAGGCTCCTGGCTTCGGCGTGGCCCAACCCCAGCTTTGGGGGCATCTGGCGAGCAAAGCAGAGGATGGAAGATCGATCTCCGCCTATCTCTCTCTCTTTCAAATCAAATGAAAGCAAATAAATAAAAAGTTTAAATAAAAAGATCTGTGGCATGCAGGGGACCCCTCTTACCTGGCTTGTAGACCTTGAGGGGCCTCTGCCTCGTGGAGTTGATGATGTTGGCCACAGCGACGCCGGCATGGAGGCCGGCGTGATAGGCCATCTTGGGCTCCTTCACGTCGGCACAGTCGCCGATGGCGTAGACGTGGCTGCAGCCCTCCACCTGGAGGTGCTCGTTCACTCTCAGAGCACCGTTGCCGGCCAGTCTGCTCTCTGCGGGGCAGCACCACACGGGAGACGGGGCCCTGAGTGGCGAAGCGGCCACCAGAACCAGCTCGGGGTGAGCCCTGGGGGCAGTCGGGTCACCCTCCGAAGGCACGCGCTTCAGAGGCAACCCCCCGAGCCGGCAGGTAGCACAGCAGTGAAGACGCCCCACGGGCACCCGGGGTAGGCGCTGTGGCACAGCAGGTTAAGCCGCAGCTTTGGGACACCTACACCCCAAATCAGAGTGTGGGGTTGCGTGCTGGCTCCTCTGCTCCTGATTCAGCCTCCTGATGTGTGTGTGTGTGTGTGTCTGTCTGTCTGTCTCTCTGCCTGGGGAAGTGGGCCATGGCCATACCACCTGCTTACCCAAGGCACTGTGGTAGGCAGAGCTGTTGACCTTGATGCCGTTGCAGAGAATCACCAGGTTGGTGGCCACCTCCGTGCCCTGGTCTGTCTGCACCTTGATGTAGTCCCGATACTCGTTCAGAGGCAGCTCCTCCAGGTTGCTCACCCGCTCACCTATGGGGCAGGGGAGGGGGGTTCCATGACCAGGCGGTTGGCAGAGGGTGGGCGCCTCACCAAGGCTGGAGCCCATGCCGAGGCTGGACCACTGTGGCCCAACAAGGCAAGTATTCCACCCCGTCTCCCCACCATGCCCCCCCCCACAGTCTACTCTGCTGCCCCAGGAAGTACCCATCTGACGTCTGGCTCCAGGAAGCCCACTGGAGGGAAGTGTGCCTGAGCTCCCAGGAAGTTCTGAGAAAAGCTGTTCAATGGAGGACCTGGAACACGGCTCTCAGAATGTCAGCGACGCCATCCTAACCAGAACGAGACTTCCAAGTACACAACTAGGAAAGGTACAAGCCGGGGCAGGCAGGCGCGGCGGCCCGGCGGGCTAAGCTGCCACTCGGGATGCCTACATCCTATATCAGAGGCCCTGGCTCAGGGTCCCAGCTACTCCGCTTCTTATCCACCCTCCTGCTAATGTGCCTTGGAGGCAGTGGAGGATGGCTGACCCAGATGAAGTCCCTGGCTCCCGGCTTTCCTGGTTCAGCCAGGCTGTTGCAGATATTTAAGGAGTAAACCAGCACATGGAAGTTACCGCTCTCTCTCTCTCTCTTTCTTTTTCTCTCTCCCCCTCCCTCCATGTCATCTGCCTTTCAAATAAATTAATTTTTAAAATTAAAAAAAAAGGGAAAGCAGCAGAGGATGGCCCAAGTGCTTGGGTCCTTGCACCCACATGGGAGACCTGGAAGAGGCTCCTGGCTCCTGTTTTCTGGTTTACAATCAGCTCAGCCCCTGCTGTAGTGGCCATTTGGGAGGTGAACCAGTGGATGGAAGACCTCTCTCTCCCTCTCTCCCTCTCTCCCTCTCTCCCTCCCCCCCCTTCTCCCTCTCCCTCTCCCTCTCCCTCCCTCCTTCCCCTTCTCTGTGGGTAACTCTGCCTTTATAAAAAATAAAAATAAAAATAGGGGCCAGCGTCGTGGCTTAATAGGCTAATCCTCCGCCTTGCGGCGCCAGCACACCAGGTTCTAGTCCGGGTCGGGGCGCCGGATTCTGTCCCGGTTGCCCCTCTTCCAGGCCAGCTCTCTGCTGTGGCCCGGGAGTGCAGTGGAGGATGGCCCAAGTCCTTGGGCCCTGCACCCCATGGGAGACCAGGAGAAGCACCTGGCTCCTGGCTTTGGATCAGCATGGTGCGCTGGCCGCAGCGGCCATTGGAGGGTGAACCAACGGCAAAAGGAAGATCTTTCTCTCTGTCTCTCTCTCTCTCACTGTCCACTCTGCCTGTCAACAATAAAAAAATTTGTTTTAATTAAAAATAAAAATAAAAATAATAAAATACACAAAGATGAGAGAAGGAGAAGGCAGAGAAGTCGCTTGCTGCCCTCACCGGTGGCAGAAGCCCCGCACAGCAGTTGCCGGGAGGAGGCTGTGACAGCCATGGGGGACTTTCGGAGCAGGTGACTCGCCCCCCCCTCCTCCCCAGCAGAGAACGAGGTGGAAGCCCAGTGTGGTAAAGTGCAGGGGTCACACTGGGATCAGAGCCCCACTCCCTAAATTGCTGGCAGGCACAGCCCTGGGACACAGAGGTTAAGCCATTGCTTGGGACGCCTGCATCCCATAGCGGGTGCCTGGCTTGAGTCAGCTCCTCTGCTTCCAATCCGGCTTCCTGGGAGGCGGCAGTGACGGCTCAAGTACTTGAGTCCCTGCCACTCACATGGGAGCCCCAGATTGGGTTCTGGGCTCCTGGCTTCAGTCTGGCCATAGTGCTGGCTGTTATAGGCATTTGGGGAGCGAACCAGCAGATGAAAACCCTCTCTCTCTCTCTCTCTCTCTTTACTTTTCAAATAAAATGAAAAAAGTTTAGATGTTTTGAATCTGAGAAAAGCTACATTCCTCACCCCTTTCAAAATACAAACCAATACACCCATCTCCTATCGTACAGAGACATCATCATTCAGGCAAACCCTTTAGATGCACGTGAGAAAGATCGCTCAGCAGAGACCTCCCCCAGCCTGCACTGGGAGACCCTGCAGCTGCACTGCGCCAGCTGCGAGATCACTGTCTCCAGAATGCTGAAACCCTCTAAGTGCCAGGGCCTCTGCCCTGCCCAGGACAGACCTCCTCCACAGGGCAAGGCTCAGTGGGCTGCGACACCCAAGACCCTCGGGGGTGCCTCGGGCCCAGCCCCTCGACACGGTGGGAGAGAGAGATCTTGGGGCAGACACGGCCGCTGGCCAGCCGGGGGCCCTGGCTCAGCCCCGGAGGCCGTCCCAGGCCGGGGCGGGAGGCAGGTGCACGTACCCAGCAGCAGCCGCACGCCCTTCCGCAGCAGGATCTCCTTCACCTCCTGCCGCACGGAGGGCAGAAGCTCCTTGTCGGCCAGGGTCACTTGGGAGTGAATGAGCGTGACCTGGGGACAATGCAAACGCAGGGCCTGAGAAGCAGCCGCCGGGCCTCCAGCTCACTCAAGCATCCACCCCTCCTCTACCTCCGAGGGAGTCGTCTGCCCAATGCCAGGACCAGCGGGTGGCGAGCTGGGCGGGTGCTCCCTGCAGCCCCCGTGCCAGCGCAGCACAACCCACGGCTCACCGGGGGCCCCCTGGAGAGTTGTTTGCGAGCGCCCTTGGGCGTCTGTAATGATCCATGCCACAAGCAAGCCATTGCCATTGCAGCTATGAGAGGAGCACCTCGGGACCTGGCTGTGTGCTCTCTGGGTCTGCCCCAGGAAGTCAGAGGCGGCACGCAAGCGTGTTCAGAGCCCAGACTGCAAAGCCAGACCAGCTGGGGTGAAATCCGTCTCGGATTCGCAGACACCCCTGCTCACCAACATGAGCGCAGCAGCCCCACTCCTAGGAAATTTGTAGCAACGAATGCACGTGATCCAGCACGCACTAAGGCCCCAGCAAGGGCAGCTGCTAGCCCCTACGGGTACAGTACTGAGTTCCCGGAACTTATTTAGGCCCTCTTCCCGGTCTCCACCCTCGTAAGACAGGAAGGAACATATACGTTGGTGTCTGTCCCCTGGTACTTGACAGACAGCTCTTCGAACCCTTGAGAACAGGGGTGCTAGGACAATCACTTATGCTAAAATTTGGCCTTCGACCCTGGCTCCTGACTCAGACACCCAGATGTTTGCAGTTGCCGGAGTACCAGCAGGAGCGTCTGACACAGCTTCCAAACATCTTGGGATCCCCAGGGTGACACGGGCATCTGCTGTCCTGGTGAGGCCACCCTTGCTGGGCTCCTGCAAGGGGACTGGATGCCAGGAAGGTCACAGCACTGGCAGAGGTTTGGAGCTCAAAGCCCCACTCCTCTCCCTCCAAGCAGAGGGTGGAGCTGGACGCTGGGTCAACAGCCAGCCACGCCCCTGGACACCGCAGATCTGGGCACTTCCAGGTTGGCGCACGTGTCCACGGGCAAGGTAAAGAGGGCAGCCTCACTCCAGGGGGACAAAGCTCCCTGTGTTCAGGAGTGTGGGGGGCCTCACCCCACAGACCTCTTCACCTGCTTGTTCGTTTGAATCCTTTACCACAGCCTTTGTAACACATCAGCACCAGGGGGCAGCACTGGGGTGCAGCCAGGTGCAGGTTTCAGTCGCAGAGGCTCCACTTCCGCTCCAGCTCCCTGCCAATGAGCCTGGGAAAGCAGCAGAGGATGGCCCAAGTGCTTGTGCCCCTGCCACCCATATTGGAGACCCAGATGGAGTTCCAGGCTCCTGGCTTCAGGCCAGCCCAGCCTTAGCCGCTGTGGACATTTGGGGCATGAACCAATGGATGAAGGATCGGACTCTGTCTCTCCCTCTCTTTCACGCTTTCAAATAAAGAAATCTTTTAAAAAAATGAGTAAAATAAGCTGGCAATAGTCAGTAGACTGCTCTGCTGGGTTCCACAACCACTCTGCCAAATTCAAACCCAAAGGGAGGATCCAAGGCAGACCGAAGCTGTGGGCCACCCGAGGACTGTGCTCTGGGACTGGGGTCTCGCCGTGGGTGGAGCCTCTCACCAGGCGGTCTGTGCTGGCTCCAGTTGGTGTACAACTGAACCGAACCGCAGGGGGGAAAGCCACACACCTTGGCACAGAAGCACTGAGTGTGAGAAGAGAAGATTGGTTTTTCCCTACGCAATCCGCATAAATAAAATGAATACACTGTAGCTGTGCCAGTCACTCCTAACTCCCGACAGTTTGTCAGAGGACAGCTGTGTAATTCATTTAGCCTGCATGGATCTTCCATTCAACATCAACCCGCCCTTCCCTAGGGGAGAAAAGAACCATCCATGGGTTCCATGCGGCTCTCATGAGCCGGTCTGGCATCAGCGGCAAGCAACTGTGTGGAGGACCTGGGGTTACCGTCACCCCTCGGCCCTCCCCAAGCCCCTGCAAATAGCAGGCTGGGGTTTTCCTTTTCTTTCTTTTTTTTTTTAAGATTTATTTATTTATTTATTTCATAGGCAGATTTACAGAGAGGCAGAGAGAGAGAGAGAGAGGTCTTCCATCCGCTGGCTCACTCCCCAAATGGCCACAACCAGGACCCGAACCAGCGCCCATATGGGATGCCAGCACTGCAGGCGGCGGCTTTACCTGCTACATCACAGCGCTGGTCCCAGGGTTTTTCTTTTCTTGCCAGGGCACCAGAAGTGTCTCTCCCTCACCCAGAAGGGGACAGGGCAGGCTGATGCCACCGTCCTGTGGGAACAGGCAGTGCTGGTTGACTGCCATGGGGTGTGGACCACCACGCAGTCCAAACTAAGTGCCATCTAAAAGAGGCCATCAAGGGGCTGGCGCTGTGGTGCAGCAGGTTAGAGTCCCATATGGGCGCCAACTTGAGTCTCAGCTGCTCCACTTCCAATCCAGCTCCCTGCTAATGCTCTTGAGAAAAGCAGCAGAAGACAGCCCAAGTCCTCGGGCCCCTGTACTCACGTGGGAGACTCAGATAAAGCTCCTGGCTTCGGCCTGGCCTAGCCCCAGTCATTGCAGCCATTTGGGAAGTGAACCAGCAGATGGAAGATCCCTCTGTCTCTGTTTCTCCCTCTCTCTGTAACTTTATCTCTCAAATAAATAAAATACATCTTTAAAAAAAAAAAGTCATCAAGTGTATATCATAAAGGCCTAAGTTAACTTCTCTGGAGTTTGTCCCTGGCTGAATGAAGACACACCCAGAGCAGCTGGGGAAGGTCAAGTGCTGTGGAATCGGCTCCACGTCCCCTGCACAAGTGCACTTTAGCACAAGATAGGAAACAGACACTCCCAGCCTATATGAGTGGAGCTCCCGCCTCCCAGGCCCTGCCCCAATTCCTTCTGTCCCTTAAATACCAGAGCCCAGGCAGCAGCCCCACCTCTTTGTTGGGATACTCGGTTTTAATCTCTGCGGCCATCTCCACGCCAGCCGAGCCTCCTCCCACCACCACGACGAACTCTGAGCGCTGGACCTGGAGAGGAAGGGGCGGTAACACACACAGACACATCCGCCCTCGGCCTGCCGGCATAGCCTCTGGGAGAGGAGCCTTTGCAAGTCGAGGGCCCAAAGGCACCTCCCTGTGCCCGGCTGCAGGATTGCTGTGAAGGTGGACTGAGACCAGGAGCCCAGGCTGCTCCACAAAACACGAACCCCTCTGAAGGGGAGAGCAAAGCCCAAGAGTGAGTGGCCGGGGACAGACCAAGTGCAAGGGGCGGGTCTGAGGCACCCACGTGCAGGCCTCTGCCTGGAGAAGCCTTCCCCTCGCTCCACGCTGCCATCAGCAGCCCTGCAGCCATCCCCAGGCTGTTCTCTGTCATGCCCTCCCGGCCCCACGCCTGGCCGGGGCAGCTCACCTGCTGCACCATGTCCTCGTAGGCTTGGATGGCGGCCTGCTGGCAGGAAACCTCATTCAACTTGCCTGGGAAGGGCCCACTGCTGCCTGTGGCCAGGATTAGATGCGAGTAGGGCAGGGCCTGTGAGAGACAAGGAGCAGACAGGGATAGAACAGGGCTGGGGTTTCTGTACCCGTCGCCAGGCCCCCACCTGCCAAGACGCACCACGAGCATGAGGCGCCTTGGGACCAAAATCACCAAGCCAGACAGGGCAAGGGACGGCACTAGGGCCATAAGACACCTAAGGAGGCAGACGGCACCCCCTGCCTGGAGGAGGAAGGCCCGGGCCCAGGAGGCAGGGCAGTGACCAGGAAACTCCTTGTCAGGGGTTAAGCAGGACTGGAGCTTCCACTGCAGAGTCGGGGTCCAAGCTCTTGGGTGTGGTGAAAGAGCCCTCCCCTGCCTCACCAAAGAGAGAAGGAAAAGGAAATGTTACTTACAGTCTACATATATGAAGTTGACACCAACAGGGCTGCTCCAGAACAGGGGGCCTACTCCCTCTCCACCCCACCTGGAGCCCCAAGATGCCTTCACGGACCCTTCCAGGGCCCTGGACTGGCAGGACGTGGGGACACAGTAACCCTCCACCAGGAGACGCTCCAACCCTAGAGTCACACCAGGGAGGACCGGGTGACTCTGGCCCGTGTGCTTACTGAGGATGGGGCCTGTGCCCCCCGCTCCCAGTGCCCCCTGCACTTGGATTACTAAGTTGGGGGCTGGTGGCCACATGCTGGCGGAACTCAAGCCCCTGTGGACATGTACCAGGCACCTGCTGTATACACCATGGTGAGGAACACAGGTGTGGAGAGACACACCTGTGCCCCCCGTGACTTCCCAACCCAGGGGAGGGGCGATCATGTCCGTGCCTAACCTTGGCTTCTAGACAGTGGAGAACATCCCATCCCATAAGCTGCCAGGCCTGAGCCTCGCCTGATCCCCTGGCTGGGGGATCCTGGGAGCCTCTCTGTAAACGAGGTCAGACCCGCTCCCTCTCAGGGTCACGTGAACACCAAAGGAGACTCGCGCAGAGGCACACGGGAAAGATGGGGGATTCCTGCAGTGCTGAGCTCAAGCCCTGTCTATGAAGAATCTGCTCTACACCCAGCCCCAGGCAGGGGCTAGGGGTCACAGAGGGCTCCCCGTCGGCCTCTGGGGGCCACCCCACACAGGTCCTGCATGCCCAGCAGGTGCAAGCTGGGCCCGCCGCGCTCACCTCGCCACCCTGCAGCAGCACCGTCTGATTCTTCAGGTCTATCCCGACCACCCGGCCCTGCCGGAAGTTGTCCTTGAAGGTCACTGAGTAGGAAATGAATGTCTTTTTGGCGAACCCTGGGGAATGGGCACAGAAGAGATCACAGAGTGGAACTGAGCCTTTGCTGAGCTACACTCCAACAGGGGCGCCCTCAACCACACAGCGGGCCAGTGGGTACGCGCATGACACCCTTTACCCCCTGAAACGCCAACCTGGGCCTGTGGACCTCAAAGAACCCAGGACTCTTACTTCTGGGGCCTCATTATGGCAGCTGCTTAAGAACAGTGACCTTGGGGCCAGTGCTGTGGCATAGCAGGTAAAGTTGCCACCTGCAGCACCGGCATCCCATAGGGGCACTGGTTCCAGTCCTGGCTTCTCCACTTCCCATCCAGCTTTCTGCTGTGGTCTGGGAAAACAGTGGAAGATGGCCCAAGTGCTTGGGACCCTGCACCCACGTGGAAGACCCAGAAGAAGCTCCTGGCTCCTGGCTTAGGAGTGGCACAGTTCCAGCTGTTGCAGCCATTTGGGGAGTGAACCAGTGGATGGAAAATATCTCCTTTTTTTTTTTTTTTTTTTTTTTTGACAGGCAGAGTGGACAGTGAGAGAGAGAGACAGAGAGAAAGGTCTTCCTTTGCCGTTGGTTCACCCCTCAGTGGCCGCTGCGGCCGGCACACCATGCTGATCCGAAGCCAGGAGCCAGGTGCCTCTCCTGGTCTCCCATGCAGGTGCAGAGCCCAAGGACTTGGGCAATCCTCCACTGCACTCCCGGGCCACAGCAGAGACCTGGCCTGGAAGAGGGGCAACCGGGACAGAATCCGGCGCCCCGACAGGGACTAGAACCCAGGGTGCCGGCACCACAGGCGAAGGATTAGCCTAGTGTGCCCTGGTACCAGCTGGAAGATGTCTCTCTCTCTCTCTCTCTCTCTCTCTCTCTCTCACTGCCTCTGCCTCTCTGTAACTCGGCCTTTCAAATAAAATAAATCTTAAAAAAAAAAAAAAAAAGTGACCTTGGGGCTGGCATTGTGGTACAGCGGGTTAAGCCAACAATCCCATACCCAAGCACCAGTTCAAGTCCCAGCTGCTCCCCTTCCAATCCAGCTCCCCACTAATGCACTGGGAAAGCAGTGAAAGAAGGCCCAAGTGCGTGGGTCCTGCCACCCATGTGAGAGACCAAGATGGAGTTCCAGGCTCCTGGCTGAAGAGAAACCTGGCCCAGCCCAGCTGTTGAGACCAACTGGGGAGTGAACCAGCAGACGGAAGCTCTCTTTCTGTCTCTCACTCTCTCTAACTGGGCCTTTCAAATAAACAAATCTTTTTTTTAAAAAAAAGTGACCTTGAGAGTCTGAGAATTTGCCCCATGGTGGCATTGACAATGGAGAGAACCACACAGCCCAAAGAGGATGCCCCATGTGGTGACAGCCCCAGGGAGGAGCACTTACCACTCTCCACGGAGGCACGCAGGGCGGCCACATTGTGGTGGAAGGAGTCCTTCATGTCCACCAGCAGGAAGGGCACGTTCAGCGCCTGCAGCTGGCTCGCGGCTGCGATACCACCGAAGCCCCCGCCCACGATCACCACGTGCAGGGCTCCCGTGTCCACTGAGACCTGGGACCCCATCTCAAACCAGGCACTGCTGGGCTGCGAGAGAGCACATCAGAGTCAGGCAGGCTGGGAGGGTGGGGCCTATGGCCAGAGAGGCCTCAGATACCACGAGTTGACCCTTCTAAACAAGGCGATGCTTTTACTCATGAAATTCCAATTTTGTAAAATTAAATTCAGCAGACAGGAGGGGCATCCTACTTCTATGCCACCCCCTAACCACTCATTCCCTTCTTCAGAGGGAGCCAAGTTGGTCCAAACCCTCCCAGAGACTTTGCAGGCATCCACAATCATGACCATTGCTTGCAAATGTTAAGCAAATGCTTCCGCACTTCTCTTTTACCCAAGAGATTGCAGCAGGGGCAGGTGTTGGGCGCAGTGGTTAAGCCACCACTCGGGCATCCCTATCTCATAGCAAAGTGCCCGGTTCGAGTCCTGGCTACTCTGCTTCTGAACCAGCTTCCTGCAACATGCACCCAGGGAGGCAGCAGGTGATGGTTCAAGCCCTGGCGTCTTTACCACCCACCTGGGAGACCTGAATGGGGGTCTGTGCTCCTGGCTTCAGCCTGGCCCAACTCCAGCTGCTGCAAGCATTTGGGGAGTGAATCAACCACTCCCCCTCTCTCTCCCTCACCAAAATAAAGTGAAAATTAAAAATATTTTCGGGGCTGGTGCTGTGGCGTAGTGGGTGAAGCCACCACCTACAGCGCCGGCATCCCATATGGGTGCCGATCTCCCACATGGGAGACCAGGAGGAAGCACCTGGCTCCTGGCTTCAGATCAGCGTAGCTCTGGCCGTAGCGGCCATTTCGGGGGTGAACCAGTGGAAGGAAGACCTTTCTCTCTGTCTCTCTCTCTCGCTCGTTGTCTAACTCTATTTGTCAAATAAATAAATAAATAAATATTTTTAAAATAGGGGCCAGTGTTGTGGCATAACAGGTTAAGCCACTGCCTGAAACACCAGTATCCCACACAGGCATCAGATTAAGCCCCAGCCGCTCCACTTCCGATCCAGCTCTCTGCTATGGCCTGGGAAAACAGTAGAAGATGGCCTAAGTACTGGCTCCAGCCATTGCAGCCAGCAGGGGAGTGAACCAGTAGATCTAAGACCTCTCTCTCTCTCTCTGCCTCTGCCTCTCTCTAACTCTGCATTTCAAATATTTTTTTTTATTTTTATTTATTTATTTATTTTTTTGACAGGCAGAGTGGACAGTGAGAGAGAGAGACAGAGAGAAAGGTCTTCCTTTGCCGTTGGTTCACCCTCCAATGGCCGCCGTGGCCGGCGCGCTGCGGCCGGCGCACCGCGCTGATCCGATGGCAGGAGCCAGGAGCCAGGTGCTTTTCCTGGTCTCCCATGGGGTGCAGGGCCCAAGCACCTGGGCCATCCTCCACTGCACTCCCTGGCCACAGCAGAGGGCTGGCCTGGAAGAGGGGCAACCGGGACAGAATCCGGCGCCCCGACCGGGACTAGAACCCGGTGTGCCGGCGCCGCTAGGCGGAGGATTAGCCTAGTGAGCCGCGGCGCCGGCTGCATTTCAAATAAATAAGCAAATCTTTAAAAGAAATAAAGAAGGTGGGGGGGAGGAGGGGAAGGAAGGGAGGGCTAGAAAACAAAACATGAGCCCAGGAGCCAGCATTGTGGCGCAGCTGGTTACGCTGCCACTTGTGACACCAGCATCCTATACTGGAGTGAGTCCCCCCTACTCTGCTTCCCATCCAGCTCCCTGCTAATGAGCTTGGGAAGGCAGCAGAAGACGGCACTGCTACCCACGTGGGAGATCAGAGTGGAGTCCTGGCTCCTGGCTTCAGCCTGGCCCTGGCCTGCCCGTTTTGGCTAGTTGGGGAGTGAATGAGAGGATGGAAAAAGATCTCTCCCTCCCTCCTTCTCTCTCTATGTCTATCTTTCCCTCTTTCTCTGTCTTTCAAATAAATAAATTTAAAAAAGAAAAAGAAGGGGCTGGCACTGTGGCATAGTAAGCTAAGCCTTTGCCTGCGGTGCCAGCATCCCATATGGACACTGGTTTGTTTCCTGGCTGCTCCTCTTTCGATCCAGCTCTCTGCTATGGCCTGGGAAACCAGTAGAAGATGGCCCAAGTGCTAGAGCCCCTGCACCCATGTGGGAGAACCGGAAGAAGCTCCTGGCTCCTGGCCTTGGATCAGCCCAGCTCCGGCCACTGTGGCCATCTGGGGAGTGAACCAGCGGATGGAAAGACCTCTCCCTCTCTCCCTCTCTCTGTCTATAACTCTACCTCTCAAATAAATAAATAAAAATTGAAAGGAAGGAAGGGAGGGAGGGAGGGAGAGAGGGAGAGGGGAGGGAGAGAAGGAGGGGGGGGAGGGAGGGAGGGAGGGAAAAGAAAACGGTGGGGCCTAACAGGAGGTGTTGGGTCTGGAAGGCCCCAGCCTGAGCCTGAGTCGTCGCTCCCTCGCTCCTGTCCTCTTGTGCCCTCCATCACGGGATGAGCAGCAAGAAGGCGCTCACCAGACAGCAGCCCCTTCAGCTCAGATCCCAGCCTCCAGAGGCATCAGCCACTACACTTCTGTCCATTATTTTTTTTTAAGATTTATTTATTTATTTGAAAGGCAGATTACAGAGAGGTGGAGGCAGAGAGAGAGGGAGAGAGAGAGGTTTTCCATCCACTGGTTCACTCCCCAAAAGGTCACAATGGCCAGAGCTGAGCTGATCTGAAGCCAGAGCTTTTTCCACGTGGGTGCAGGGGCCCAAGCACCTGGGCCATCTTCTACTGCTTTCCCAGGCCACAGCAGAGAGCTGGATTGGAAGTGGAGCAGCCAGGACTTGAACGGGTGCACATATGGGATGCCGGCACTGCAGGCAGTGGCTTTACCCGCTACACCACAGCACCAGCCCCACTTCTGTCCATTACAAATTACCCAATCTCTGTGGCAGCACAAAACAGACTGAGACAATCGCGGTATGAGCCGAGGCCTTGACCGTGGGGTGGACAGGGGCGTCACTCCCCAGCAGTACTCCTGGCACAGCTGGGGACACCCCCGAGAGACTGATGTGCTGGCCAGGAAAAGGACCTGCCTGGGCCAGGGAGTGGTCATCTGAGGAGGGTGGCGGGTGGGGGCCAGGTCTGCAGGCCGGGGCCTCCTCCCGAGGCTTGCTGTCACCCCTGGCCGGGGACCACCACACCACTTCCCAGCAAACTGAGAACAAAACCTTGGTTGGGTCTCTGAAGGCCCACACATCAACAGCCCTTGGCCCAGAGCCACCAGCCGAGGACACCTGAGGTAGGGACAGTACAGGGCTGGGTCACGAACTGTTGGACCACTGAGCAGAGGAGGAAAGAGAAAAGCAACAAAGACGCCCGGGCTCCGCCAGGCAGCCTGGGAGGCTGGCAGACAGGGTCCATATTGCATCCCAGAATTGGCCCCTGTGGAACGCGAGCAGATGGCCTGGAACTGCAGCCTGGGGCCTGGGGTCCAGCCGGGCCAGACTCCAGAGGGCCTGTGTGGTGGAGGACACACCCTGCCTCTCCAAGGAGCTAGCCTGACTGTGGCCACGATGGGAGAGCAGCGGCGGGGTTGCGGGGGGTACTGGCTCAGGCAGCAGGACATCGGGCCCCCCAAGGGCCTGCGCTGGCCCACGGAGAAGCAGGAAGAAACCAGGGAGAGGACTAAGAACCAAGCGAAGGTCCCGCAGCACAGGAAACAGCACACAAGGGCCCCGCCACGGTGGGGCTGGTGGGGTGTGGAGGGCAGTGCCAAGGGAGGGAGAAGTGGACTCCAAGGTCAGCCTTGAAGGACACACAGCAAGCTGCAGATTGGCCTGATGGGAGTGCTCCCAGCTGCCGGGCAGCACCACGGGCAGCAGGAGGGTCACGGGCTCTGTCCTGGTCATCTATGTGGCCCTTCCCTCTCTGGCCTCAAGGCTCTCTTAAAATAGCAGCCTATGAGCCCTGGCCAGCTCTGATACCTGGAGGTATTGTATCCACCTGGGTCCTTGATGTCACTGGCTTCTAGGACAAGGCAGCACCCGGATGGTCCCCGGACCAGCCCGCACTTACCAGGCTAGAACTCCATGCACCGTGCTCCCCGGAGTTCAAATGCCCACTGGGGCAGCAGTATGGAGAGTGGAGCTGACACAGGGGTTTGGAGGGAATTTAAAAATGCTTCTCATTGGCCAAATGGTCCCCCAGGCACTGAGATTCCCACCTCCTCATAGACGAGGAAACTGAGCCCTCGGCAGGGCTGGGACCCAGGGCAAGTCCCCCAGGAGGCAATGGCACTCATCCTGCATGCCCTCGGGCTGCACCTGCCAACAGGGTCAGAGGAGAATGTCGGGGTCAGAGGAGAATGTCATCTGGGGCCAGGACCCGGGAGGTCAGAAGCCGAGCAGGGGTTGGGAAGAGGGCAGGCGAGGAGACAGGCGAGGCGTGGGGTGTGTTTCACTGGCTCCCTTTAACACGGTCCCCTCTAGGCTGGGCCCTGCCCCTGGGGCTGGCAGCCAGTGAGAAAGTCAGAAAAACACCCAGGAAGCCCTGCTCCCCAGCTGCCTGAGCCAGGGCCCGGACAGGGGCTACACAGTTTGGAGGGTGTGGGGATTCCCTGTGGCCTACCCGGGGAAGCTCAAGGAAGTATCCTAGAGCCTTGAAAAGAGAGCCGGGGCCGGGGCCTCTCCAGCAGGGGGAACAACCTAGCCAGGGGCCCCGTGGCAGGAAGGGCGTGCCTGAGCAGAGTTCGGGGCACACGGGGCAGAAAGGCGGGGCAGGTGACAGGGGCCAGGGCAGTTCCGACAGCCAGGTGGGGATACAGAGCCTGCCCGGGCCCCTCACAGGGCTCCTGAAGGGCAGGGGGCTGGCCCAAGTTGCTGAGCCCTTGATCCCCAGTGCACAGGATCCACAAGCCGCTTCCTCCAAGAGCAGACCCTCGCCCAACCCTGCTCCCCCTGTGAAGGCAACCCACTTCTCAGGGCTCCTGGAGGGGCCCGGGGTCCTGCGCACTGACCCGGGCCCCAGGGCAGGGCCAGGTTGGCAGGGTCTCTTCCGCAGTCTGCCTTCTCTCTCCCCTACTGACCTCCGACACTGTCACGTGGTGGGATAGGGAGGCCAGGGACGCTTGCCCCGCACCAACCCCTTGCCCAACACTCTTGGACACCAACTCTCCTTGGCTCCTCCCAGTCAGTTCTCGCCTGGCGCCCAAGGACAGCCAGAGTCCCCCCTGCTCAGCCCTGGTCTACCGCGTCAGACGTCTAAACCAAGGGCATGGGCCGCGGACCTGCATCCCTCGCCACGTGGCCCATGGGAGCTCAGGAGGACAGAGGGAGGAAGGAAAGCTCAACACAGTGGCAGAGCTGGGTACACACCCTCAGCTGGCGGGAGAGCCCACCACTCCGAGGAAACCTCCTCAGGGAGGGACCACAGAAAACAGCCACACCCGCCCGATGGTTATTTGTAGCCATTCACGTTTAAAGGGCAAATGGCACTTCCATGAAAAAGGTGCTAATGCACACATACGCAGGTCCGCGTGCACATACGTGATGCCCCTGCAAGCCTGCCTGTGTCTTCACATTTAATAGCTGTGTGGTTTGTTCATTGTGGAACAAAATTCAGTGACTTCCCAAGTCAATCCTCAGCAAACCTCCAAGGGAGATCACAGAGACATTTTTTGCATTATTCCTGTCTACAGAGTTACCTGCTCTAGAAGTTTCCGTGCGTGCAGTCACATATGCGGCCCTCATGTCTGGCTCCTCTCACCCCACATGATGTGCTCAAGGCCACCCATGCTGAAGCCTGTATCAGTCCTACACTTATCTTCAAAAAGCTTCTGCAAGGTGTGTGTTATGAAAACACTATGAATGGGTATCCAAATACTCTGCACCAAAGTAAACTTATCTTTCAGCCCCATGTTCCCACAGACTTTCTCGAGCCGCTTTGGCCGCACAGCATGCTCGGGTTGCTCCCAGTTTTTGGTTAAGGTGAAGGGCACCCCGGCAGCACCTGTGGACCAGCGTCTGTACGCACGCGTGCCTCAAGGGTCCTCAGCGTGCACCGGGCGTGGAACGCAGGGCAGCAGGGTAACCCTGGCATTGACTCCCTGAGAACTGCCAGCGCACCCTCCGATTCCCAGGCAACGCCGAAGCCCAGGGAGGAAGCACAGAGTTTCCCCTACAGCTGCCTGGGTTCAGCAGCGTTTGCTCTGCAGAGAGTGCAGAACGCCCGGCCTGCATGGGTGCTCAGTCAGCCCTCCCCCCCCCCCCCCCCCCGCCCCGCACCGGGCATCTTCCCCGGTACTAGGGGGCCCTCAGGAATCTACTGGAAAATGGGGACGTCAGAGACGCCAGCGCTGAGAGCTGTACCTGGGAGCATGCTCTGAGCAGACAGGCTCAAAGGGGCGCCCTATACTCCCGGACCCAAACCTTGCCCCTTCTTCTAGCACACAGCCACTCTCTCCTTAACACGGCCTTGGTCCGCCCACCGCCTGCACTCGCATTTGGATCCCAGCTTCATCTCACCACCAGGAGACTGGGCCGGCCCTGGAGCACCTGGGCCCTGCCCTGACCAGCGCTCAGAGACCCTGGCTACTACAGTGCTCCCTGGAGAACTCTTCCCAAGGCGCTGGGGCGAGGGCAGGTGGGATCTCAGAGCGTGGGGGCTCCAGCAGCAGAGCCTGACACCCACCCTCCGAAAGGGAAACCCAAGCTGTGTCTGACCTCGCGCAGGGACGCCAGCTCCCAAAAGACATTCCCAGGGCCAGAAACCCTTGGTGGAGAGGACAAGAGGGGTGCGAGAGGCTGGTGCCCGACTGGAGCAGCACCCCGCCGGCTTAGGCATCTCAGAGTTAGCCCAGCACTGCTGGTCTTGGCCCCGGGGAACCCGGAGCCCCTGGAGGCGGACGCGGGGCTCTGCGCGCAACCCACTGGGAGACTGAGGTCTCCTCCGGCCCCGGACACCAGCTTCAGCCCGGCCCCTACCCAGCCACAGATCCCGGTCCCGCTCACACCCGCCCACGTGCCCAGGTCCCTTCTCTTCCCGGCCTGAGCCCCGCGGGAGGACTCGGCAGGGATTCTAGGCCTCGCGCGTTGGGTGGGCCACTTCCCCTGCCTGCGCCAACTTTCCTGCGGAGTTCGGGAACCGGGGCGGAAGTCCTGGGCGATGGCGCACCGTGCCAAGGCCACAACGCGGGTGCCGGCCGCGCCGCTCGCCAGGGCCCCCTCCCGCACGCCCTCACCTGCCGGCCGCCGTGCGCTTGCGCTCCTCTCGCTCGGCGCCCTCCGCGGGTGCCTTCCGGAGCCGGCCGGCTCTAGCCCTGCTGGGCCGGGCGTGACTCAGCGCCCTTGGCGACGCCCCGGGCGGGTCCAGGACGCTGTGTCCCGCCCGGCCGCCTGGGGACCGGCCCTGAACGCGAGCGAGCAGCCTGAAAATGTGGAACAAACGCCCCCTAATGCTGGCGCCGCCCGAGGCTGCCCGAGCTCTGGAGCTAGCGGGAGCTGCCGGGAGCTCGGGTTTGCGGCTCCCGGCGCTGACTGGGGGACCTGGGCGCACCTGCAGAATAACTGGGCAAACCTGGCCAAACACGTGCTATGCGCCGGCCACTGCGCTAGGGGCTGGCGGGATAAAGGAGAAAAAGTCATGCTTTCTGCTTTCGTGGAGGTGAGAGCCTGGAGAAAGACAGATGTTCAACGCCACCAAAAACAGAATTAAAAAACAAAACAGGGGCCGGCGCTGTAGCGCAGGGGGTTAAAGCCCTGGCCTGAAGCGCCGGCATCCCATATGGACACCGGTTCTAGTCCCAGCTGCTCCTCTCTCCAATCCAGCTCTCTGCTGTGGCCTGGGAAAGTAGTAGAAGATGGCCCAAGTCCTTGGGTCCCTGCACCACGTGGAAGACCCAGAAGAAGCTCCTGGCTCCTGGCTTCGGATCTGCGCATCTGCAGCCGTTGCGGCCATCTGGGGGGTGAACCAGCGGATGAAGACCTCTCTCTCTGTCTCTACCTCTCTCTGTGACTCTTTCAAATAAAATAAATAAACAAAAATAAATCTTTAAAAAAAAAAACAAACGAGGAGCCAGAGAAGGGTGGGAAGAGCCCTCTCAGAGGAGGAAGAGTTGGCATCCTGTCTTCCTTTAGGGGCTTGCATCCTGCCCGTTCTGTGCCGGCTGAACAAAGGGTTGCGGTCAGGGCTGGGGGGTATCTGCTTTCTTGTCTAAGCCCCTGGGCTGAGAGAAACCAGAGCCGAAGTGCGCGTTCACACACTCTGTGGGCCCTGCCTGTCTTTGGCCGCTCTGGCAGGAAGCTATCTGGAGCCCACTGGCTGGATATGAAATCGTCCCCCTGCTGACCCTCCCCCCTTGCACCAGGCCTTGAATTTGTCCGGGGCTTTGCCGACCTCCAAATGTGTGTGTGTGTGTGTGTAGGAAAGGTAGACCACCAGAGAGAAAGGGGGGAGGAGAGAGATCTGCCATCTCCAGTTCATTCTCCAAAGAGCTGCAATAGCCAGGGCTGGGCCAGACTGGTCTCCCACATGGGCAGCAGGGGCCCAAGTACCCGGGCCATCCCCCAGTGCTTTCCCAGGCACATCAGCAGGCACCTGGGTGGGAACTGGTGCAGCCAGGACTGGAACCGGTGCTTTGTAGGTGGGGAAATTGAGACTCCCACAGGCTAAGGAACTTGGGCCAAGTTCCTTACTGGTAAAGTGATAAAGTTCATAAAGTGCAGGAGCCGGAACCTGAACCTCCCCCGAGGGAACTGCAGGTCACTGAGCAGGAAAAGCCGAGGCTCCGTGATGGTGGCAAGCGGGCATGGGGATCTGGACGAGTGCCCGGTGACATGTGACAGAGAAGTGGACAGAGACACCACAGCCTGCCAGGGCACAGAGACAGCCCTGGGGCTTGCGCAGGGCAAGGAAGACCCCAGGTAGGAGCTGGGCCTGGCTGGATGAGAGGCTACCCCAGCAGGTGCGAGTGAAGGCAGATGAGGTGTGAGGTGGCTCCCCAGGGAGCTTGGCCAGGGCGTGTCGGGCTGGGGGGACCCAGCTCTCAGGACCCTTCTCACACCATGAACATCAGTTTTCTCATTGTCAACACCTGTGGGCACCAGAAGACACCTTGATCCAGGAGAGCAGACAGGGTCTCAGGCGACCCTGGGGCACCCCCTCCCAGGCCACTCATCACACATCACTCCTCCCATCCAGTGGTGCCTGTAGCTTTGCACCTGACCAACAAAGCTCCCTGCCTAACAAAGGTCTTGTTCTTGAATGTCCAGGTGCCGGAGGGGGTTGGACAGAGTGGGGGTTGGGAGGCTGAAACACTGGCAGGTTCATCCTGTTCCAGAGAACTGTGATGATTAATGCGACTGCAGCTAGATGGCCTGGTATCACAGAATCTAAAAGGAGGAAGAGTTGCTGGCCATCAGCCATCATGTGCTGGGCCAGGCCTGAGCCATTCCCTGGTGTTCAGCAGGTGGCTTTCCTGCTGGCTCCCAGGACTGGGGGAGCACCAAGGTACTGGGGTCAACTCAGGATCCCCACTGGAGGGAGCAGCACCCCTAAACTCTGAAGAGCCTGGGACACGTGGTGCCTTCCCACATAGAGTTCCAGCTCAACGTGTAAGCCTCGGAGGACTGAGGGATAGCCCTCTTTCCCCTCCTCTCCCAGGACGCTCGGAACAGTGCTCCCAGCTAGAGACAGGCTTTGTTAGTGAGGGTGGGGTCTGCGGCTGTGACAGAATGAGCTCGAGTGGAGCTCAAAAGAAGAGAAGTGCCACTTGTGCTTGGGGCCAGTTCCAGGCAGTGAACTGGTTAACGAGGCTGCCCCCTTCTCCTGGTCATCGGAGGAGACCCGGAAGGGAACACATGCCTTCCAAGGTCTTTTGGGGTTGCTTCCACTCCCTTCCTGGGGGAGGTGGTGGAGGGCGAAGGTAATTGCGCAGAAGCTGCCAGAGAGAAGGTTCTTAGAGGCCAGGCCTGGAGGTGCGGATGCTGCCCTCCACTCTCCTTCCTTCATGAGACTCATGGACGCTCCCAACTGCTCAGGAAGCAGAGAACCGTCTGCAGCAAGGGGCCAGCATGTCTCTGCTTTGGGGATCCAGGACTTCGGCCTCCCGGTTCCCTCCTGTCCCCCCCTGCTCTGGCCCTTCACTGCACCTGCTCCCACTGCTTCAACAGAGGCACCCGGCTGCACCCGCGGGCCAGACCTCAGTGTAGATCTTCTCCTAGCCTGGGTGGGGCCACCCTGCCCGCGGCCCCTCGGATGCAGGGAGGCGGCAAGGCATGAGATGAGTGGTCCAATCCGCTCTTTGTTCTCTTGGGCACTTAGGTAGGAAATCTGACCGTGGGCCATGTGATAAGGACAGCCAGACACTAAAGGTCATGGAGAGGAAGGTGAGAAAGATCTGCATGGCCAAATGTAAGCTACAGCAAGAAGGAAGGAGAGACGGGGTGAGACGCAGATAAGGATGTGGAGTCATCACCAATCCCTCGTGTCCTGTGGAGTATCCCCAGGTCAAGGAGCTGCCTGGCGCCTGCCTGGGGGTGTCTGAACATGAGTCCTACCTTGTTTAGGTCCAACGAGGGAGCCTATGCGCCCTGCTAGCCAGAAAGCAGCACTAAAGCAAGGCCAGCACAGAAGGGCCAGCCAGCTGTGTCCCAAGAGCAGTGCTCTCCGCCTGGGACAAGGGCTTTGCTGAGAAGCACCTGCCCGCCAGGCACTGCATCCCAACCTTGCCCTTCTGGGTGGGACCAGGTTCTTGCCAGAGGAATGCGAGCAAGAGTGACAGGTGTTCGTGCTGGGCTGCAGCTTCCTTCCTCATCCTAATGAAGGAACAGGCGCGGCTCGGGCAGCAGGGTGGCCCGGGCAGGAACAGCACCAGAGCAGGCTGGCTGGGGCAGCCCCTTGAGGTCAGGAGACCGGCTGTGTGCAGGGTACAGAGCTAAGAGGCAAAAGTGTTGAGGAGAACGGGATCCTCTCTGACAGAGGGGGGTGATGAAAAGGTATGGGATCCAAACTGGAACTACTGGTGTGAACACCTGGCATATGACACAGAGAAAGAGAAATACACGTACCTGTGACGGTCTGCCCACTGAGGGGGCCTGGCGGCAGCAGCACCCCAGCACAGCAAGCACACCCACGGCCTTGACCTTGGCTTCTAAATACCCATCTCCACTGACAAGAACCCTGGAGAAACGGCAGAGTCCGGTGAAGGTACAAAGTAGCCGAGACGATTTTGTTGCACAGGAAGCGCTAAGAATGAGGGGGCGATGTACCCCCGCTGGCCAGGTACACGGCAAGTACAACATCAAAATAAATGCTAGCGGATTGTAACCCAGTGAATGACACACAAACAAGCGGAGGTGATGCCATTTACAGAGGAACTCCACCTTATACACGCAGGGAGAACGACAGAAAGGGAAAATCACCTGCTGGCAACCAGTGCAGTCATTCAGACAGGAAACACCGATGGATGCTAGACGTACTTGGTGAGAGTGGAATAAGGAACAGTAAATTTACAGTCTCCAAGGACCCCCGCACTGGGGCCAGGACTGAACTGCCACCGGCGACGCTGGCATCCTGTATCTGAGCCAGAGTCCAGGATGGAACAGGCACACCTCCTGATCTCTCTGGAACGAAGAACGTCACGGGGACACTTGCTGAAATTAGATGGGGCCTCCGGGTGAAGAGCGTATGGGGAGTGGTGTAACTTCTCTGTGAGTCTGAAATGGCTGCAAAATAACTTGGGGGGCTGGCATTGTGGTGCAGAGGTTAAGCCACCACCTGCCGTGCCAGCATCCTGTACTGAAGCACCAGTTCAAGCTCCCGCTGCTCATCTTCCAATCCAGCTCCCTGCGGCTGCACCTGGGGAGGCAGCAGATGATGGCCCAAGTGCTTCATTTATTTGAAAAATAGTGTCGGGGTAGGCTGGGGGAGAGAGAGAGATGGGGGGGGGAGGGACAGATCTTATATCCATTGGTTCCCTCCCCAAATGCCTGCCATAGTCAGGTCTGGTCCAGGCTGAGGCTGGCAGCTCCAGCATCATCTCCCACATGGGTGGCCCCTGTCACCCACATGGGAGACCCGGATGAAGTTCCAGGCTCCTGGCTTCAGCCTGGCCCAGCCCCAGCCATTGCCTCCACTTGGGGAGGGAACCAGCAGATGGAAGACCTTTTTCTGTCTCCTGCTATCTCCATCGCTCCATCAAATAAATACAGAAATCTTTAAAATAATAATAAAAACAAGAAGCACGAATACCTTCTCCTTTCTCTCTTATCCCACTCACCAGCCAGTTACAGACAACCTGGCAGAGGAGGCCGAGACCCCAGACACAATGACGAGAGCCACAGAGGGAAGGAGCCTGGGTCCCTCAATCACTGTGCACTTCCCAGGGGCAGTACACACACTTCTGTCATCGTGGACCACGGGCCGGGCTGGGTGGATGTCGTCTTTCTCTGCACTTTCCTAGTCCATCCACCTCTCCACCAGCTACAGAACCTCTCCACCTGAGGTCCCAGCACCTCCAGGAAATGTCATGCCCCAAACTCAGCTGCCCCACCCCACCGCAACGGACCGCTCTCTCTGCTTTCCCCCACAACCAGTCAGTTCCAACTCCCGCGTTGTCACTTGATCGTCCCACACCCACCAGACCCGCCTTAGCTGTCTTCTTCAGGGCCACCCTGGCTGGTCCCAGGACCTTGGCCTCACTCCTTTCCAATTTCTCTCTGCTTAGCACTCCCAGAACAAGCAAGTGGGTCCACGCTTCCTACCCCAGCTCCTGATGCTCTCAGCCTGCAACTCCCCACCTGTTTGCAGTTCACTTGGTAAACACTGAACTCTCCTTTCTACAGTTCAGTGCCCAAGTCACCTCGATGAAGCCTTGGGCACTGTGCCATCTGTTTATGCCAGGAAAAAAGCCTCCCAGGCCTTCCTCCCCGCAAAGCCAGACCTCACCTATGGCCTCCCACAGCTGCTAACTTACTATGCGACTTCAGGCTAACCTTGCCTTCTGGACACACTCCCAGTCAGTAAGGGCAAGAACATACACCATCATAGGACTGACCGCTGGTTACCCAGGGGTAGCACTTGCTAGGTGCTGGAAAAACAATACTCCAGGGCTCACACCCTACTTAGAATCAACCCCCAGCTACGCCCCAGTGGCATTCCACCTGCCTCGGACAATCATTTCTTGCAGGGCCCTGGACACACAGGTTGGTCTGGCCTTATTCACCTTTAAACTCCCCAACCTCCACCCGCCCGGGGTCCCAGCACAGACACCCGCACATCCTGGCTGCTGCTGCCAGGCCAAGACCACCGCCTCCCAGGAGCTGCAAGTCCCACACAGCACTGACAGCACACAACCGGCTTCAGGACTGAACTGGCAGGAGAGGACTCGGGGAGACCCTACCCTGCCCACGCACAGCACAGGCAAGGTGTGTCTCTCTGCCTGAGGCTTGCCTGTCCCAAATCAGCTCTCGAAAGAAAAAACGGAATCTGATGGACACGCAGAATTTCTCCAACAGAACGTGTTTATTCTAAAGGCCCAACCAAACACGTTCCAGCCACGATCCCTGAGACCCAGCTGGTGAGCCGGGAGGCGAAGGCACTGTCAGAGTGAAAGCGCCACAGCGCTGACCCTCCTGGGTCTGGGGGGTCAGGGGGTTCAGGCTTCTGCCCTTCCCCTCTCTGGTCTTCAGAGCAGGGCCTCCCCGCTCAGGTGTCCTGAGGCGGCCCGAGCCCCCTGTCAGCCCCGCCTCAGACCCAGGGGCAGATCCAGGGCAAGCAGCTGTGCCAGGCGGCCAGTGGCTGCCTGCGGAGCAGACACAAACCCGGGGCACCGCCAGCCTTACGGTCAGCATCTGCGCCGCAGGCCTGGAGCTTGTGCGCAGTTGGACAGGGCTCCCCCAGCGAGAAAGTCGCACCACTTCATCACGTGCCGGAGACAGGAGGAGGGAGAGCTCAGCCATGGACCCTCAGCAGGCTGCCTGGCCGGGGACCCACGAGGTGGACCAGTCAGCTCCACGGCCCAGAGCCCACTGTCACCTCCTCACTTCCTGTGGCACAAACGGCTGCTTTGCTCCCCAGAGGGCGACACGGCCTCAGAGCTTGCTGCGCGGGGGCTCGAGGGGCCGCTGCAGCCGCCACACCACCCTGACCGGCTCAGCGGCGTGGTCCAGCTCCCGGAAGCCGCCCAGGTCGCCGGTCTCACCGTACCGCTGCAGAGCCGGCTGGAGCAGCGTGATAGGGATGCTGAAGTTCAGGTGTGGGTAGGTGGCCCCCGTGGTGTTGTCTCGGGTGTTGCTGGCGACGATGCCTGTGAGGGTCGGAGGGCAGAGGACGTGAGCCAGGACCAGGGAGGGGAAGAGGACCAGCCCCTTCCTGGGACCCCCAGGGTCCTGCAAGTGCCACCTGCTGGGGTCACCCAACAGTGACTCCCTATTTCCTGCTACGTTTGTTAGTCAGAATTCTGTAGAAAGTCCTTTGCTCATCTCTACTTTAATCTTTGGGTGGGTTGGAACCCAGTACTCCGTGGGTTTGCTGTCTGGGTTGCTCCAATGGGAGCTCCCTTAGGCTGCCTCCCACTTGCCATGCCCCCATCTGATCCACTGTCAGCACGTCCTGTCTGACACAAAATGCTCCCAACTTATCTTGTTTATTTCCCTGCCCCAAGCTCAGAACCAGTAGGCTCGTAGGTCCTTTTTATTAGCAAATGGTATTTAGAAACCAACATCTGGGCTCTAGATGCATTCATTGCAATGTGGGTGTCACTGCTTCAGGGCCTTCTCAGGGGGCTGGGGTGGGCGTCAGGTGCAGCAGTTAAGTCGCTGCCTGGGGTCTCCACGTGCCACTTGAGCGCCAGGGTCAAGGGGTCAAGGCCCCACTCCACTTTCCAACAGCTCCCTGCTCAGGCACGTCCGGGGGAGCAGCACATGATGGCTCCAGTACTTGGGTCCCTGACCCCCGGCTTTGGCTGTTGCAGGCCTTTGGGGAATGAACAAGGGTACAGAAGGCATCTGTCTGTCCGTCTCTCAAAGAAAAAGAAAATAATTTTTAAAAATTTTAGAAAGAAATGCCAAAGGCTAACACAAACCTGCGGTGCTGGACAGGGGCTAAAGGTTTCTGTGTGAACTCGGATTGCTTTCATCTGTACACACACAGATATCTGTGTGCACAGAGATGCAGCAATCCACTCAAGGAGAACACAAAAAGGGCCACACCTTCCTGTGCAATACCAGGGCACTTCAAAGTTCTCAAAGTCCATGTGGATTTTTTTTTTAAAGATTTATTTATTTATTTGAAATTCAGAGTTACACACACAGAGAGAGAGAGAAAGAGAGAGAGAGAGAGAGGTCTTCCACCCCATGGTTCACTCCTCAGATGGCCCCAATGGCTGGAGCTGTGCTGATCTGAAGCCAGGAGTCAGGAGCTTCTTCTGGGTCTCCCACACAGGTGCAGGGGCCCAAGGACCTGGGCCATCCTCCACTGCTTTCCCAGGCCATAGCAGAGAGCTGGATCGGAAGTGGAGCAGCCAGGTCTCAAACCAGCGCCCATACGGGATGCCGGCGCTTCAGGCCAGGGTGTTAACCCACTGCGCCACAACACCGGCCCCCAGATTTCTCATAATACCTATTTTCCATCAACATTCTGAAGACCCCTTGGATGCATGGATTTCAAAATTTTTTTGTGGGGGCTGGCGCCATGGTGCAGCAGGTAAAACTGCCACCTGCAGTGCCAGCATCCCATATAGGTGCTGGTTCAAGGTCCAGCTGCTCTACTTCCAATCCAACTCTCTGTTGTGGCCTGGGAAAGTAGTAAAAGTAGTAAAGGATGGCCCAACCATCAAAGAAGGAGGTACCTTTCTCTAAAGGGAGGAGAGAACTTCCACTTTGACTATGACCTTGTCTAAATAAGATGGAGTTTGTGAACTCAAGAGGCTTCCATTGCCTTGGCAGCTCATGACAAGAGCCTCAGGTGATTACTGATGTCATAAATAAGAGTGTCAATTGTTAAATCAACACCAAGAGTCACTGTGCACTTACTCCATGTAGGATCTCTGTCCTTAATGTGTTGTACTATGCAAATTAATGGTAAAACTAGTCTTCAAACAGTACTCTATACTTTGTGTGTCTGTGTGGGTGCAAACTGTTGAAATCTTTACTTAGTATATACTAAGTTGATTTTCTGTGTATCAAGATAATTAAAAATGAATCTTAATGAAGAATGGGATGGGAAAGGGAGTAGGAGACAGGATGGTTTGCAGGTGGGAGGGAGGTTATGGGGGTGGAAAAACTGCTATAATCCAAAAGTTGTGCTTTCGAAATTTATATTTATCAAATAAGTTTTCTTAAAAAAAGAAAGGAGAAGAAGATGGCCCAAGTCGTTGGGCCCCTGCACCCATGTGGGAGACCCGGAGGAAGCTCCTGGGCTCCTGGCTTCAGATCAGCTCAGCTCAGGCCATTGCAGCCATCTGGGAGTGAACCAGTGGATGGAAGACACCTCTCTCTCTCTCTCTCTCTCTCTGACTCTGCCTTTTTGCAACTCTGCCTTTCAAATAAATAAATCAATCTTTAAAAAATTTTTTGAGTGTGTGTAACAGGTGAAGCCACACCTGCAACATTAGCATCCCATATGGGTGCCAGTTCATGTTCCAGCTGCTCCACTTCAGATCCAGCTCCCTGCTAATGCATCTGAGAAAGCAACGAAGGATGGTCCAAGTGCTTGGGCCCCTGCACCCATGTAGGAGACCCAGAGGAAGCCCTCGGCCCCTGGCTTTAGCCTGGCTCTTGAGGTCATCTAGGGAGTGAACCAGCGGTTGGAAGATCTCAGTCTTTCCCTCTCACTTAATTCTTTCAAATAAACAGATAACTCTTTTTAATGTAATTTTTTTACACCAAATAATCTTTTAAGTCCACTTCCCATGAACGTCTGGAACTCCTGCATGTTAGGATATCAGCTGCATTCCTTGGCGGCCACAGTCCACTGAGGCTGAGTGGGGTTCCCCTGGTTGACCCCTGACCCGCCCTTCCACTCCCTCTTTCCTCACTCGCTCATGAATTTCACAGGTCAAACGAGACCGCGGTTCCACCATGGATCAGGCAGAGGGCCAGAGCCCTGATCCCGTCCCTCCCGGCTCAGCAGCTGGACAGCCTGGGACTAGGACCAGCAAACTCTGGGCCCAAGACAGGGGCCCTCCCAGGGCTGGACAGGGAGCATCCCCCAGGGCAGGGCCAAGGAGCTCCTTACCCAGGAGTCGCCCTGAGCGCGGGGAGAACAGAGGTCCCCCGCTGGAGCCGCCATGCACGGCACACGTGGTCTGCAGCATCACTGGTGTGTCATCCACTTGCACCACAGCCGACAGGATCCCCGAGGTCACCGAGGGCCCGCAAGCCTGGCCAAAGACGCCGTAGGCCACCACACTGACAGCCTCGCCTGCCAGGGAGGGAGGGGGGAGGGGGATGCTGGGGCCTCCTCTGTCCTGGCAGGACACCCGCGCCACCCTCACCTCCAGAAAGCCTCTCCCAGGTCCCCCCACTGCTGGCCACGGGAGGAGGCCAGGAAGCAACTGAGCTCCTGGCACTGCGTCTGGTCAACTCTTCTCTGGGAGGCTGTGCCCAGTCTTGTGCCCTGGCTACACTGGCTGTCACTGGGGGTCCCCATGGAATTAGCACCCATCTCCTGGGACTACGACATCCCTGGTGGGTGTGACGATGCGGGCACCTTCCTTTCCCAGGTGCGTTGACCCTGCAGGACAGGGCCTAGGGCCACGTGCTTAATAGGCAACACATCCCCTAGGCCTCACAGGGCCAGAAGGAGGGCACACTAGCCCCATTTCAGAGTTGTGGAAGCGGGGCAGAGAAGGCTTCAGCAGTCTGCCCAAGGTCACCAGTGGCAGAGGACAGATGCCAATCCACGCACTTGTACCCTCCATCACATCACACGGCTGCCACCGTCTGGGTGTCTGGTACGTACGTGGCTGCATCACAGTCTGCTGCCCAAACCACACCACTGGAGCCACAAACGGGTCACCCACCTTTCTGATCACCTCAAGAGTTGGCTCCCCAAGCCCAGCACCCTGACCCCACATGGCTGCAGGTCCTGGGGAAAGGGGAAACACCGTGGGGACGCCCGCCCATGCCACCCTGATTCACTGATTCAGCAGTGGCGTGGAAGCGAGCCGGCCCCTGGTCCGGCATGGTCAGAGGCGCAGCCCCTGGCTGGGCCCTTCGTCTGTCTTTACCTTCGCTGAAGCGCTCGGTGGGTACAGGCATGGCAATGCCGTCCAGGGCCTCCTCCAGGCTCACCACTGCTACATCATAGGGAGAGGTCTCCTGGGTGGCAAACAGCACACGTCCCCAGACTGCCACAGTCCTGGGAGCGAGGGAGACAAACGACAGGCTTAGCTTTCTGACCCCTGGCTCTGGGGGAACTAGGAGACGAGAGAGACGACAGCAGTCACGGAAGACCTGGCATCAGCTCTGAAGCCGGCCGGCCAGGACGCTGTGGACGCAGCTCCTAGCCACTCTGTGGGGCTCAGACGCTTGCAAAGCGACCTGGACACCTGGCAGTGCGTGACGCAGGCATTCTCAGGTTCACAACCCTGCAAATCAGGCACTGGTCTTATCTCTGTGAGATATCACAGCTGAGCCCCTGAGAGGTTCAGTAACTTCCAAAGGCTACAGAGCAAAGGGTAGGGGCACAGGCCAGGGTGCTTCCTCCCCTGGGTGGGGGGTGGGGGAGCTCTGTGCCCACGTGCCAGCACACAAGCACCAGTCTCTGCTGCAGACCCTGTGTCAACTCACAGGGAGGCCGCTCGGACACAGTAAGTGGCTTGCCCAAAAGGACACAGGGCTGTCCTACCACACAGTCTGCAAGGGTAGTTTCCAGCAAGCCCGGGAGTTTCCCTAGGAGCAAAAAGCATGGTGGCAGCAAGGCCCCGGGGCTCACACCCCGAGGAAATCCACATCAGTCTCCCCCATCATTTACTGCTGCCCTGCAGGCTGCGAGCAGGAACCGGGTGCCGACGCTCATGGGCTGGGCTCACCACGCCAGGCCAACCTCAGCAATTCACTAGAGGCGCACCAGCACCAAGGGGCTATCCCCCTGTGGGCTCGCCTGAGCTGGACACCTGGGGCCACAGAAGCAGCAGAACATACTAGAAAACCAAACCAAGACAAATAGAGCTGCCGCCCCCACGGCGGGGCCTGGGGAAAGGAGAGGGGGGCAGAGGTGCCCTTCCCTGCAGGCAGTTGGACAGTGACTGTGACTGCGGCCAGTCCTAGCCCACCACGGGGCACGATCCAGCCCGCTGCCTGGCCCCCACCCTGCGTTCAGGACTGGGGAAACTTTCTTCTCCATCACTTGCCGGCCATACACAACCATCGACAACACTCAGCCTGCTGCAGGTGCATTGAGTTCCCAGCCCCACCTGCGGTTGCCCCGGCAGCTGCCACAAAGACACTGATTATGACGGGCTCAGCAAGGCCAGGCCTGGGTGCTAGAAGCGTGGCATCCTGCCCAAGCTGCCCTCGGCTTCACAGGGCTCCCGCGGAGGGTCCCGGGTGTCCACCCATGCTACCGAAGCACCGGCGCGCCGCCAGGGAAAGGGCCACACGACCCGCAGCCTTGCGGGGGCCTTACTTGGGAGCATCACAGCGCACCAGGACCCTGGAAGCCTCCCGAGGGGCTACGTGCCGGCAGGTCAGCACCAGGCGGGGTGCCACGGCCACTCCGGAACCCCACACGGCGCCGCACTCCACCAGCACGGCCGCGGCTGCCCACGACGGCTCGGGGCTTCGGAAGGGCAGGGCGCGCGGGGTGCCCAGCTCCGGCGGTAGGAAGGCGGCCAGGGCGGCCTCGCTGGGGCGCAGGCGGCCCAGCGCGGCGCGGGCGGCGCGGATGAGCGGGGCGGCGGCGCAGAGCAGCGTGAGGCCCACCCACTCGCGGGCCTTCCAGCATAGCGGCGCCGCCACCAGCGCCACGAGCGTCCCCGCCGGCCGCGCCGCGAACACGCCGCCGCCCTCGCTGCCCGGGAGGCAGCGCGCGTCGGTGAGCAGCAGCGGGCCGGCCGCGTTGCTGAGCACGCCGCGGCTCAGGGTGTTGAGAAAGATGTCCGGACAGAAGGCTCCGAACGGCGAGCCGCAGGCCAGCAGCGGCGCGCCTTTGGGCACCGCCCCCGGGGACGCCACGGCCACTGCCGGCCCGCGCTCCGCCGCCGCCCCCGGGCCGGGCTGCACGCGCAGCAGCGCGAACCAGCCCAGCGCCCGCAGCTGATCCTCCTCGTCGTCTTCCGAGCCCTCGTCGTCCGGCGCCACACTCGCGAAGCGCCACTGCTCGCCCTCCGCGTCCCCGAAGAGGCGCTCGAAATGGGCCCGGAAGGCCGGGCAGCTCAGCAGCAGCAGCAGCTCGGCGGGGCGCGGGCACTGCAGGGGCCGGCCGCGGAGCCGGGCTGGCGGGCTGGGCTCCAGGCCGGCGCACTGCGGCGTGCACAGCCCCGGGCGGCCCTCGTCGGCGCGGCCGTTGGAATCCGCGGCCGTTGGCGCCCACTGCACGTGCAGACGCAGGTCGTCGCCGCAGCTGTCGCCGGGCAGGAAGACGGCTTCGGCGGCGGCCAAGGCCTCACTGCCAGCCCGAAGAAAAGGCAGGAAGATGCCCCCATGGCACAGCACCAGGCCCGGGTTGCGGCTCAGGATCACCCCGCTGCAGCTCCACGATCCCGCCTCGGGCTGCTTGGCCCGGGAGGCGCTCACCACGCAGCCCACCTGCTCGGCTGCTCTCATGGCGAGTCCCCACTGCCGCCCCATGGCCTCGGGGGACCGAACACCCGGGACCCCGGCCCGCTGAAAGCCTCGCAGCGCCGCACACGGCCGCGAGCGACCCGCACAAGCACGGACTCGCGTCTTCCTCGTCGAGCTGGATTGGTTCAGCCCCAGCCGGCCCGAGCCGATTGGCTGCGGGTGAGCTGCTTTCCCCGCCCTCTTTGGGCCCATCCAATCCGTGGGAGCCGCTGTCACCGCGGGACGAGCTCCGGGAGAGTGACAGGCGTCACCGCGAGAAAGGCGGGTGGGCGGGTCCCTCCCTGCGTGTGCTGTCTCCCGTTTGCGGGAAAGAACAGAAGCAAGCGCTGACGTGGCTGGACCTGCCCTGGTCGTGACAGGACCTTCAGCCTCTGACCCCGGCTAAGAAAACTGTGGGATTTTGAACGTAATCTCAACAGCAGTCCACTAAGTGTCATTGAATTCACAAAATTAACCTCCCCCGCCAAGCCGAATTTCATGGAAAACGCATTTGCTGTTCTAAACCAAATTGCCGGAGGCGGCTCCCGTCAGAAACCTGAACACAGCCCTGAATTTTGCAATATGCACGTTTCACACAATGACGTTCAGCACCAGCCCTGAGGATTCTACACAAGGCCAGAATGTTGATGGTGCCAGTTCTGCGGGCCATGCAAGCTGTCTCCAAGCCCAACTCTGCAGCTGTAGCGCACAAAAGCTAAAGGCAATAAAATAAAATAAAATCTTACACTGAAAGGTGAATTTCATGTCGCTTTCATGAGTCATAAAAAATAGTAAGTACTCTTAATGTTCTCCAACTTTTTAATAATGTATAGCCTTTCTCACGTCACAGGCCACGCAAACACAGGCAACGGGGGCAGAGTCAGCCCACGAGCCATAGCTCGCATCCGTCACCTAGGACAACTTAAAACTTGCCTACTTTTCCCAGCAAGTACCCTTTGGGTACAGAGAGACATGAAGGTGGATGTGTGGGGGCTTCACGATGCCCCCTCGGTGGCCACCATCAGCCCGGCACTTGGCGACTGGTGCATCCCAGGAGGCAGGACGCGGATCCTGATGCTCCTGGCGACACCCACCTGAGAGTGAGCAATGGCGATCCACCGCAGCACGAGCAGCACTAAGCCAAGCGCCTTCCAGGGGCAGGCACTGTCTTCTTTTGGTTTTACTGCCCCACTTCCTCGCAATCAAGACGTCGGAGTCCCTTCTGCTGTGCGTCAGGTTTTGCTGTGCTGACGGCAGACCACAGCACAGAAGTCCCCGGTCACAGCCAGCAACAGTCAAGTCGAGACCCCTTGTGTGCATGTTCACGCTACCTCAAGCAGGACAAACGCCTCTGCCCGCAAGCCCACAGCATCCTTTCACAGGACAGCCTCTAAGAGCTCAATGCCTGTTGGGAAGACCTGGTTGCCTTTGGTTTGCCATTCTGTGTCCCAGTGCGTGAGTTTTGGAATCTCCCTTGGGGGTTTCAACAACAGAGCTTCCTACAAGCCTAATAACACACACACACACACACAAGCAGACTCCTTCCCCTAGTTCACCAAATGCAGCATTCAACTGATTCTCTCCAGCTTTTTGGAAAACTGAGCTACACTGGGCTCAGCCCATGCTAGCACACTAATACAAGACTGCTCCAACACCGGCCCACTGTCCACAGCGTGCTCCAGAGTGCTCACACCGCCCTACACTTGGTGCCTCTAGTGGCCCACCTTTCGTTTTTATTCCTGGTAGCAGATTTCAAGTGTCTGACATCCCCGAATGTTTCTCCCCATATGTGGGGAAGAACCCCGGTTTTCCCTCCCCAAACTGATGACATGGTGTGTTCAGGCTCAACAAACCAAAGAAACAGGAAGTTTGTTTTAACTTTTTATTAAAATGTTAAGGATACAGATTGACTTTCTTTTGTAAATGACTGTTTTACTTTCCCTGAAATAGGACATATAAACACTCTGGTAAAACAGAATGAAAAGTCTCAATCGCGGGAGTTCCCGCACAAGGCTCTGATCCTGTTTTCAGCTATCTTATTACACGAATGCTGTTCTGTGGGGCGAGAAACAGACTGGACATCTACTTGGCTTTGCCATCTCCGCTTTCTCCAGTGGCCAAGATAAACCACTTTCACAAAGAGCTGACTTCCATGGTTCTCTGGCTTGCTACAAGTGATTGGGGGAAAACAAGAAAAAATAAAAACAAGAAAACTAACACTGAAGCAATCATACTTCCCATGTCTCTGAGTTGAGAAGTACAGGTAACCTTTAGCTAAAGGAAATCAAAAATATACAAGTTAACTACCTAGTTCATTCACCCTTAGCTATATTTGTTCACTTAAGGCTTTAACCCCTTTCCACACCAACAACTGTGTCTTAATCCAGCAATGCCTGGGAACGAATGAAACACATGCACTTCTGAGACTGACTCCCCCCAGCCTCTGCACTGGGCCCCAGCAGTGACAGCAGGCCTTCCCTGCAGGTCAGTGCTGAAGATAAAGAACAGGAAATCCAACTACAGAATGCTGCTCTCTCACCCAGAAATATGCTATCCGCATCCTCCCTACCCTCACACAAGGAGGAACCCACAGAATTTAGTTCAGTCCTTTGCAAATAAGCACCACCATCACAAAAAGTACCTCGACTCTTTTATTAAAGGAAAAATGCACACAGGCGCCCTCCGCTCCTGAGACCACCTCCTGTCCCTCCCTCTTCTACTGCAAGGGCAGAACACAGGTTAAGATCATGAATACCCACCCAACTGCACGCGTGGCACTGAGAAAATGGAACGCTATACAAACAGCCCTCATCCCACTCGGGGGATGCTGATGTCTGTACCCGGGGTGCTCACTGACACACGAGGCTGCCTATGAAGGAGCAGCCCAGAGGGCCCCTGGTTAGTGTTGTCCCCCGCTGATTTTGTGACATGAGAAAGGTAGTTTCATTCCAAACAAAAAAATCTGGAAAAGCTACAGATACTGACCTTTAAACAAACACCAAAAAAATAAAAATAAAATAACTGGTAAGAAAAGATGTGAGCAAAAGAGCTTGTGCATAAAGGGACCAAATTCTGCAAGAGGAAATTTTAAAGCCCACTGAGTAAATCTTCCCTGGATTCAAACAAGTACTGTAAGACCAGAGTTTTAAGTCCTCAACTCACAGAATTAAGACCTCTTTAGCTATTAACTTTGTCATTCTGTTCAGAAAAATTTCCCCCAGAATCTGTGCAAAAGTAGCTGAGACACACCTGCAGTACATGACCACATGAGATGTTCTCAACTCTGAAATGAGGCTAAGTCACTTTATAACTGACAATGAAAAGATGCTACACAGAGAAATGAAATTTCACAATGGTATAAAAGCAAAGACGGCTGACATTTGTAACCTTGTAAGTAGAATAGTAACAACCCACCCTGCAATGCACTCTCCACAGTAAACAATGTCTATCCCCGGGTGAGGGACGCCACGACTTCGAGGCCAGGGTTCCCCCCTTTTCCACTCTCTCTGCACAAGGTGACGCCTCCGGCTACAAGGCGGTTATAGAGCCGGGGAGCTCAGGGGAGTGTCTCTCAGCAGCCTGCCAACTCAGCAGGAGTGGGGCCACCCAACTGAGCTCTGGCCTCTAATTGTATTGGTTCTGGTTCATAATTGAAGTATCTAAATGCCATTTACTAGTTTAAAAAAAAAAATAGAAAACTCTGGACCAAGAAAATTGTGAACTCAAAATAGTTAGGAGGGAGACCAATTACAATAACAACACTTTCTTTAAAAAATAGAATCACTTTCGCTCGAAATGCACCACAGTGGTGAGACGTGTTTTTCTTTTCCGGTGCCCCCGGGATGGCACACAGCTTCACTCCCCAGGATTCCGACCTGCACCAGTGCGTGGGCAGCGTCACCTCCCGACAGTGCGGAGAAGAGCACATGTCACCACTGGGCGATGGGAGCTGACAGAGACTCTTGGCTTCTCAACACCAGACATGGCTGGAGAGCTTTCCTTGATTTATTAGAAAAGTTCACGAGGAAGCTGTGAATAGGATCAGTCCAGAGAAGTAAAACTCGTTTATTTTCACTGTCCAAACATCAGTCAATGTACTGGGAGAGCCAGCGGAAACCCTCGCCGTAGCCTTGCCTCTTGAGCACGCTGCACATGAACACTTCCATGGGGCGGGCGTTCAGTTCCTTCAGGGTCACGTTCCCCTAAAGCAGGCAAAACGAGAAAGGCCTGTTACCATCTCCACGGCAGAAAGCCTGAGAGGCGATCATCGGCACCAGTTTCTCTGCTCTTCAAAGCCGACCTAAGCAGCTGTGCGTTACAGGAATGTGGTCCGGCCCACGAGCCCTCCCAGGGCGTCGTGCTCTCAGGGCAGCACGGGCAGCACATTCCCACCCTGTGCCTGTCAATCTCTCCAGGGTGCATTCATCTGCAAAGTCAGTACCTCCCTGAGGCACTGAAGAGGTCTGGGACTGTTTAGAAAGCACAGAGTCACTAACATAGCACCCAGAAATACTGGTAATAGGCTATCCCGAGGAAATTAAAAGTCATGTGTCCTAACACTCAGGCAGAAGAGGGGAAGCTAAATGAACTATGGGAAGCATTTCTAGAAAAGATCAGGTAACCAAGAAGAGACAAGACTGAGGAACTAGGTAAAAAAGTGAGAGAGTTATCAAAGATGACAGAAAAGGAATGTTTCATTGAAGATGCCAAAACCCCAAGCTGAGAAGTTGAAAGGATTCCTGTGGAACTGGATCTGGTCTAGACTTCCTTTCTCACAAGCCTGTTTTCCTCTTTCAACAGGAGGAACCATAAACCCACATCGCTGGCCTACCGTGTAGACCTGAACAAATCACTCTGCTCCTCATCTGTGGAATGGGGTAACAGTCCTACTTCTCTCAGCAAGAAGCACTAAGTATAAAAAAATGGTTTAATTTCAGTGCTTGAAAAGTGATATGAATGACTACTCTTCTCTATAACCTGACCTCTCCTGTCCAGAATAAAACTGATCTGGGCTAATGGCTCCTTCAAAAAGTTTTCTCGGGGCTGGCACTGTGACACAGTAGATTAAGCCTCCACCTGAAGTGCCAGCATCCCATATGGCACTGGTTCAAGTCCCAGCTACTCCTCTTTTGATCCAGCTCTCTGCTATGGCCTGGAAAGGCAGTGGAAAATGGCCAAGTGCTTGGGCCCCTGCACCCCTGTGGGAGACCCGAAAGAAACTCCTGGCTTCATTTCGTCCCAGCTCCAGCTGTTAGGGCCATCTGGGGTGTGAACCAGCAGATGGAAGACCTCTCTATCTATAACTCTACCTCTCAAATAAATAAATCTTAAAAAAAAAAAAAAAAAAAGTGGCTCCATTAAAAAAAAGATTTCCCAGATACTCAGAAAACCCTCTAAAGAGAGACGTTGCCTTTTCTACCAACTCCTCAAATACTGAAGAAGCTAGATATCAGAAAATGGTTAAACAGCATGCCCCTGCCTTCAGCAAGGTCACAAAAATACCCAAAACAAAATAAATCCTAAGCCTGTTTAAACTTCTGAAAGAAGAGAATCTATATGGCAAAATAGGAGCCAGCACTTTGTGGTGCTGTGGGTTAAGCAGCTGCCTGTGATGCCAGCACCCCATTATCAGCACTAGTTCAAGTCCCAGCTGCTCTGCTTCCAATCCAGCTCCCTGCTCATGTGCCTGGGAGGTTAGCAGAAGGTGGCCCAAGTGCTTGGGACCTGGCCATCCATGTGGGAAACCGGGATGGAGTTTCTGGCTCCCGGCTTCTGGCCCAGACTGAGCATTGCAGTCATTTGGGGAGTGAACTGGCAGATGGAAAATAACCCTCCCTCCCTCCCTGTTTCTGTAATAAACAAACCTTTAAAAAAGTAATAAAAGATAGCAAGCCAGCAGTGCTTTAAAGTTGTGGACAGCACTCACGTGTCTCCTCAAGATTTTCCTCTTACCTTCCCAGTGGTCTGTCCGTAAAGCCCAAATATCTCACGGAGCTTTTCTTCACTGATAGCATCTGTTCTGTCAATTTTGTTGCCCAAGATAAGGATTGGCACATTGGATATTGTTTCATCAGTCATTAAAGCCTAAAGCCAAGATAAAATAAAAACAAAGTGAAACCTAGGAAGTCTATCAACAAGGAAAGCCAGCAGCTTCAGGTCTTATAAGGCGTGAAATGAAAGGTAGAAATAAGATCATGTTCACATCTGATTAAAGGCTTATCTCTGACACCATGTAACACACCTTTAACATTTGGTAAAAAGCCCCTACCTGCCTCAAAAGTCACAGCTGAAGGCTGTATGTTTCCGAGGCAACAGAACTACTCAGCCACAAACCACTCTCAGAACGGTCAGCACGGTCCTAGAAGAGTGCTCTGGCTGTAGACCCTCAAAGATGACTACAGGAAGGCTCCAAGGTTTACTGACTGCCCAACACACACAAAACACTGCCTCAGGCACTGAGACAGGAAACAAAGGGTAAGACCCATCCCTGTGGTCAAGTAACCCTCCCTCTTACGTTCACGCTTGTGTTCACAAAGCTTGGAAGGAAAATAGCACGGTGGATGACTGTCACGATGAGTGAGGACAGAATATTAATACTAAAGTAAGTTCAAAAAAATACAATGGTGATTTGAGGCTTGAAGAAAGTCTCAGCAAAACTAAGGAACCTAAACTGGGCCTCCAGAGCAGGATTTGGATATGCGGAAAGGAGGAGGAGGAACGTAACCTAAGCCCCGGCTCTGCAGTCAGGTGTGAAGGCAGCAGCCACAGGGAGCAGTGCCGCCTGCACTGAAGCATCTGTACTGGCATCAGCCCGAGGAAATGGGGCAGGAAGGGACGGCCCGCATCATGACACCCACCTGAGAAGTCAGCTGCAATGGATTCTAACACCGCAGTGAGTAAAACCTACGCCTCAGTACCATGAACCCACCTGTGGCACTCATGTGAGAGACGATGAGCTAGCCTAGGGTAGCAGCACTGAATGACCACTACAGGAGACTGACAGAAAGTCACAGCTGACACAGAACGAGTCTGGCCCTCCAGCTCTCACCCACAGGAAAGCAGTGTTGAAGAGATAAAAGGGAAAGGTGCTGTGACCACCTGGAATCCCAGGAAACATGAGAGAAAAACAAGAGCAAGGATGTCATTCATTAAGCAGTGACAGAGTGCCTACTATGTACCCAATGTTTTGCCAGGTGCAGCGACTTCACAAAAAAATAAGACAAGGTTCCTACCATGGAAGCTCAGGTCTGTGGGAGAGACCTATAGGAAAATCAGCAAACACAACAGACACTGGTGATGCGGTGTGAGAGGTCAGGGAAAGCTGCTCAGAGGTGGTCACATCTGAACCCCGAGTTCCCGGAAGGGACATTTTACAATGTGCTGGGGAGAGCGGATGAGGAAGCCAGGCAGGGAATGGCTACTTGTGCCTGTTCAAGAAAAAAAACACAAGTTGTTCTCTAGGTTTAGCATATAGTTCAAGTAGGCAGGAAAGAGAAAGGATGCTGGAGAAATAGGGAGGATCATGAAAAGGTCTTATGTGCCACATAAGAGACCTGTGGATTTTATCCTGCCAGTGCCAGAGAACTATCCAAAGATACTAAGCAGAGCAATGACAAGTCTGAGAAAGTTACTTCTAGCACTTCAGTGCATGGCAACGGTCATGAAACGACAATAATCCACAGGTTTCTGGACTACAGGTCCAGGCAGGTGGTGGGGTAAGATGAAACAGTTCCATTCTGGAAAACAGAATCAGTGCGTGGGTTGTCCAGTGGGTAGCATTATGTAGACGTCTAGATGGGAGAAATCCACTTGGGAATCTTTGACATCTGGGCAGCAGAGGAAGGAACTGGAATAGGTGGGACTAGCCTGAAAGAAAGACTAGACCCTTGGGAAGAGCAGTACTTCAGGGCTAAGCACTTGAGAGAGAGCACCACAACCAAGAGTGCAAAGGGGAGTTTCTAGAACGAGAATGGTGAGTGCCAAGGGGTCAACTAAGGGAAGGGCTTCACTATAGGCAATTCTACATGAGACCAGAGCTATACACTTGAGAAACATGCTTATAAATAAACCTGAGACAGCTTCCAACTGCCAGTAACGAGACTGCAGGGTTACAGTTCATCAAAGAGAAGTACAGGGTGAAGGAGCAGGACTAACAGAAGCAACATCACAGAAATCATCGAGCCAAGAAAACGCAATGTTGACAAAGGTGAAGCCTGGAGTGAGTACTTGACAGTGTCTCAGGATGCTGGGACCTGGGCCACAGACTTGAACAGACTGCCAGTGTCCTCCAGCACACTCATCAGCGGGAGGGGGGGGAGGCACAACCCGCGAACGCAGATTCACAAACTCAACAAATTCTAATATCTCCGTTAGGGTTTCCTGATGCCAGCCATAAAAAGGGTGCCGAGACATGATACACAGAAGGGAACACTGTTTACTATGCTGAGCCAGACAGGAGCCCTTTGATCTAAACCATATGTTAATTTATACAGTTTAAGCCGAGTTTCCTCAGACACTGAAAAGCAGTATCTTAGATTTTAAAACATTTTTTTCCTGCAACTACGACTCTCAGCAAATGTGCACTCCAATGACTAAGTACTGGCACTACTGAGCCAAGTAGTTAAAAGAAACAGAGGTAGTAAAGAAAATACAAACATACATTAAGCTCAACTTTGGATTCCATGAGGCGAGAATGATCTGCACAGTCCACCAGAAAGACAATCCCATTAATTGCAGGAAGGTAATTTTTCCAAACCCGGCGTGCTAGAAGACAAAGTTAGTGATTGCATCAATAAAATATATAAATATATACTGAAAATAAGCTAAGAACCTGTGAAATGGACAAATCTGGTCCAGGTTTCAGTAACAATACTTCCTTATGGTTCTCTAAGTCCTGGCCAGTATTAAGTCAGAGCAGAGGAAGCAAACTGATGGGTCCATGAACCTAAACCTGGTTTTTATAAATTCAGAATTTGTCTTCCTTGAAATAACAACTCTGGGTAATTCTACACCTACCCATCCACATGCCAATAATCAGCTGGAACTGAATCGTGGTTTCTCCTTCAGATAATGTCTGAATTCTTCAGTTTGCCAAAATTGCCGTTACTCTTCACTGTCTTGGAGTCCACTTACTTAAATGACCTATTTATCACCTCTGGAGCTAATTTAGTTTGCAACCTCTGAGTTAAAATATCAGAATGTTAACTATTTCTGCATATAACATTAGTTCCAAGTTATTCCTAAACCACTAGTGTGAGTGTGCTGACACACGTACCTGCTCAGCCCTGGGGGGACTGGGCCACCCAGGGGCCTGACCTGCCCTATAAACGTTACTTCCATTTGTTTGTGACACAGAATGGTAAAGATCGGAAAGCAGCGCATTAATCGTACCATGATTTCCAAGCCCCTCATCTCTAGTCCTTGCGGTGGAACGAGTCGGAAGCACAACCACGTCAGTGAACAACGTGAACTTCTAAAGAGTGGGGTGGGGAAGGAGGGCGGGAGGGACTTTCAGTTTCCCTATTTCTACACTGACTACGTTTGTTTGAGTATTAAGCCTACACTGCTTTTATAGTTAAATTTTTTAAGTTATTTTTAAGTTACAAAAATAAAATGAAATCCATAGATAGATATTGTTTCAGTCACTTCTGTAAAACAGTGGCCATGTTATGATAAAAAGTGTCCTTGTTGAATAAATTTTCCTTAAAAGAAGTAAAACTATATACATCAACACACTTCCCTTTTTTTACAACACCTGTAAGCTAAATTATCACAAATAATCTACAATTCCCAGGTGTCTAGGGACATGTGGTGCCTATTCCTTCAGCACTGTCCCGATGGACCAGTTCAGTCTTACCTGGCTCTGAATTTAAATTTGTAAGCTGTTACACAACTTTTTTGGAAGAAACAGCAGAAGACACCACGTACCCATTCCTACATACAAGCTCATGATAGAAAAAAGGAAACAAGATAATTTATAACCCTCCATCAAACTCCTCCCTGTTAGTGTTTCTGCTATTTTCTTCCCATCTTTCTTCTGTGCAGGTATTTTATGCAATTGTGATTATACTGCATACATGATTTTCAGGATATAAAACCAATTGAATAAAATAAATGCAATTACATTAATGAAATTACCAACTATAAAATTCTTGTGCTCACTGACTAGAAATTACAATATTCTTTTTTCTTAACCATACTTTTTAAAAAACTTAGATTCAACCTAGTAAAATGTTCTAAAAGTCTTCTCAACTCAATTTAATAAAAAGTGAATCTGACAGAATCTTGAGCTTTTTGCCCCATCTTCCCAGATCACACCCACATCTGAAGAGTCACACCCGGTGCTTAGTCTTGTCAAATGTTAACTGAGTGTCCATCAGCTAAAGATGCCCAGTGTGTATCGCTAAGACACATAAAAGACACCTGAGAGGAACCAGAAATCAAACAGACACAGTCTGAGGAGGCAAAAGGGCAAAAAGCTGGAAGAAAACCTACCAACCATCCCAGGTGGGTCAAGTATATACAAAATATCAATGCAGATCAGAGTGGTCTTATTTAGTCACTGTTATTTTTGCAACTTTTTGACAAGTTTGAACTTACTTACAAAGAAGCTAACGACCTACATACTCACACTCCTTTGAGTAGAGACTTGCTAACTAAATATAATACATGATACCATACTGTACCTGTTCAAGAGGAAAAAACACTTTACACAAGATTATTAGGGGTTGGCACTGTCGCATAGCAGGTTAAGCTGCTGCCTGCAATGCCTGCATCCCATATAAGGGCTGGTTTGAGCTCCCCCCAACTTCAGATCTAGCTTCCTGCTAATGTACCTGGGAAGGCAATGGAGGATGGCCCGAGTACTTGGGCCCCTGCACCCATTTGGGAGACTTAGATGGAGCTCCAGGTTCCTGGCTTTGGCCTGGACCAGCCCCAGCCATCAGGACCATCTAAACCCCAGTGGATAGAAGATCTCTTTGTCTCTTCCTCTCTTCTCTGCAACTTGGCCTTTCAAATAAATCTTTTTTAAAAAAGGAAAGGCTGATGCTGTGGCAGAACAGGTTAAGCCTCTGCCTGAGATGCCAGCATCCCACTTGGGTGCCAGTTTGAGAACTGTCTGCTCCACTTCTAATCCAGGTCCCTGCTAATGGGCCTGGGAAAGTAGCAGAAGACAGCCAAAGTACTTGGGCCCCTGCACCCAGGAGAGAGTCCTGGAAGAAGCTCTGGGCTCCTGGCTTCGGCCTGGCCTAGCCCTGGCTGTTGCAGCCATTTGGGAAATGAACTGGAGAACATATGAATTCTTTCTGTCTCTCTTCCTTTCTCTGTAACTCTGCCTTTCAAATAAATTAAAAAAAAAAAAAAAAAGAGAGAGAGAGAGAGAGAGAGATTATTGGGGCAACTGACCAAAAGGAATACACATGACAGAGTATATAAAAATAGAACATCCTAAATTGGATAACTAGTATGATTATATAAGGGAATATTTTTGTTAAGAAATAGGTATTAGGGAGCAAAAGCGTATGAGGTACTCAAATGGTTCAGAAAAAAAATCAATATTAATGAAAGTATTTCAAAAAGTTCATGGAAATGGCATTAAGAGGTTATTTTTGTGCAATAAATGTTGAAATCCACACATAGTATTTTCATAATACATATTTTCCATGAAGTTTTCAAAACACTCTCATATGCACGGCTTTTGCACCAATATAAACTTATCTTTTACTTCTATTTTCCATGAATCTTCTGACATGTTCTCATATGTATTACAGAGAGGGAGACTAATAAATCTCTACAAAAGGACTGAGTGGAAGTCTCTGCACTATTTACAAAATATATCTTAAATCACTTAAAAATACTAAATGAATAAAACAGCCTCATTAAGTAAGATCCCAATCCTAAATTCAAGAAATGTAGAAGGTAGAAAGGACACAAGCTTCGAGGGCCCAGAATAAATCATAAGCCAAGACCATGCTTCCACTACGTCTCTTACCTTGCTCATGCCCACCAAGATCAAAAGTTGTAAAGGTCATTCCAGCAATTGTCAGCTCTTCTGATGCTGAAAAATTGGCAATAAATAGGAAAGAAATCAACTTATGTATCCAAAGGCCCAATCACCACGTTGTGAGCCAACACCAATACAAGGTGAAAACTTCACCTTGTCCTGGGAAGGGCAGCAGTGAGAATGCTCTGAAACTATTCTAAAAAGCCAACCACTTCTTTTTCTCTTAGAAGCAGATACAGGAGATGTGTCCCATTACGGAACCAAAGAGAACAGTGACAAAGTTCAGGAGACTTAGATTTATGAGTCTGTGCCTTGAATACGTCCTCTAGGTAATTTTTCTAAGTAAGGTGAATTTTGGGACCTCAGTTATTAAAAGTGGAGATTTATCCTCCAAACTTGATGTTGACCTTCAAAGATCAAAAGGTCACCTGGTATTTTCAAACCTACTCGGATGCAGTGTTGGAACATGTTGGCCCAATCTGTCATCTTTGAGCATGTGAAGAAGAGTGGTTTTGCCTGCATTGTCCAAACCCAAGAATACAAGTTTTCCAGATTTCTTATAGAGTCCTAAAAGAGAAAAAAAATGTTAATGTAAATTTTTCTCTTCTTAATGAAGACTGTTTTTAATTAATTAAATTGTTGAAAGAAATGCATAAAATTTGAAACCTGCATTTCAAGGAAATGGCTTTACCTAGGAACTGGAGCACACTGCTGAAGCCATTGTAGATCCACTCAAAGATGAAAGACATTATTAATGCTTACTACCTGTATAAAATAGCAAAGTAGTAAACATTAGCTTTCTAATGCCAAACAGCTCTGGAGAAGCTAATTCTTATTCCCTGGTCTGATACACACTTATATAGAGCCATGTTTCTAGGTATAAGGTGAAATAAAGATAAATGAACCTTGTTCCCTCTCAAGACAAGAATTTTACACTTTGGAATGATTTTGGACATCAGTCATTGTCTGCATTCACTCTTGGCTTCCTAAGTTAACAATCTACACTGAGAGTTAAAGATATCATTTCCTTCACTATATGACGCACTCCTCCAAGCAACTGCCCATCCACATTCCTGAGACACAGCACTGCTGGCTACAGTTAGCAACAGCTTTAGGGAACCCGTCTCCTCAAGAATCTGGACCAAAGGGCCACACAGATGCACTAAGCGGAAAACCAAAATGAAAATAACCTGAACAAAAGCATATTAACCTATCCTTGTGAACAGCTATAGAACAAAGTCACCCGAAATCCTATTGGCTGGCACCATCTGCCCTGCTCCATTTACCAACATTCTCTCTTCTTAAACAATATTTGTCTAACCTCCTTTGCAGATATGTGTCTCAGTTTACAAAAAGAAAGACAACACTATTTTACAGAACCACAAAGGGACAAGAAGAGAACCCTTTCATACTACAAATAATCAAGCTTGAATCATTTTACAAATCCTCGAAGTCTTAAAATAAGAAGATGTTCGTGATACGGCAGGAAGTTCCTAAGCAAGGACCTATCTTAACGTGTCCTGATATTAACACCACTCTCCCTACAGTTTCCTACAGGCCTAGACAAAATAAACAGTGACTCAACGCTACTAAAAAGCTTCATACTCTGGCAATAAGCAAGAAGACTGCTGTATGAAACAAAATGGAAGCATCTAGGGTAATTCCTGAGGTTTCTCAGAGTCAACATTTCCTGGTCACATTCAATTTTTGCCTCAATATCTCAGATTCAGTACAGAAAGAAAAAATCTCCACTTTCACCCTCTCGATCAGCAAGAGGATCTAAACATAAGACTTTACACTACACATGACCAACTGCAATCCAACAAAGCTTTCACAAACAGTAACCAGTAAAAGGGTTAACCACAAAAGCCCACTTACATTCTTCAAAGAATACTAGACAAAAAAGAAGCTGAAATATGGAGAAGGTATACGTTTTTCATTTCCATCCAATTACTGGGTTTTACCAGCCCACAGCAGCCTGAGGGCCAAATAAAACTTGGGAGTTTGGGTAGAGGTAGAGATTGAGAGGAAAGCTTTTAGGTAGGGTTTTTTGTTTGTTTTTGGTTCCTTTTTGGCCTTTTCAGAAACATTCAAATGTATTTTGGCAGAAAGATCACATTTTACATGTTAAATTACATTTCTGTCTGGAAACTTTAAGAAGTCCAGTAACTTAGGGGCACTTACAAGGCTCCTGTGCTTAAGTTCCCACTTACTGCAGGTAAGTAAGAAAACAACTTGCCTTTCCCCTACAATGCCCCCAAACCAAACATCCTGCCTGGTCTGCTCAGCCTACTGCTTGAGGAGACACAGCTCACCTTTAGACAGTACCCCTCGTTCAGTTACGCCCACTCTGATCACTCCTGTGCGAGCTAACACGTCTATATCCATTTGTCCTACACTGGTTTGTAGTCCACCCCTCACAGTATCACTGTAAACTGTACCACATCAAGGGCACACATCTGGACACCACCTGCAATGCCTGCATCCCACATCAGAGAGACCAGGTTCAAGACACAGCTCCACTTCCATTCCAGCTTCCTGCTAATGCCCGCCCTGGGAGGCAGCCGGCAACGGCTCAAGTACTTGGATCCCTGCCACCTGCATGCAAGATCTGGATTATGTTCCCCGGCCGCTGCAGGCATTTGGGGAGTGAACCAACAGGCAGGGTCTCAATACCTTTCAAATAAACGACAATAAATAAACTTTAAACTTTTACCATATTATTTTAGAAATACTCCAAATTTAGATAAATTCTGCAAAGGGGACAAAGGAAAAACCCCATACTTTAAGGATTTTTTCATGGTAACTGAACTACTTAGATTTTCTAATTTGTTTTCTCTTGATATCCCTGCTTTCCAAGCCCTATAAGATTTTTCCCTCGAAAATTATGGATAGAGAGTGCTTCAAGATACTCTTCAGGTGATTTAAAAAAAAAAAAAAAAAAAAAACCCTAATAGACACAAAGCGCACAAAGCGTTGGGTTGTACTGCTACCAGAGTTAAGAAAATGGCTTTGGGGCCAGCATTTGGCCTAACAGGTTAAGCTCCACCTGCAGTGCGAGCATCCCATATGAGCACTGGTTCAAGTCCTGGCTGTTCCACTTCTGATACAGCTCCCTGCTAAAGCACCTGGGAAAAGCAGTGGAGGATGGCCCAAGTCCTTTGACCCCTGCCACCCACGTGGGGACCTGGATGAAGCTCCTGGCTCCTGGCTTCAGCCTGGCCCAGACCATTGCAGCCATTTGGTGAGTGAGCCAGTGGATGGAAAATCTTTCTCTCTGTCTAACTCTGGCTTTCAAATAAACAAAATAAATCAAAAGAAAAGAAAATGGTCGCGTTGGCTCTTCCATCCTTACAATCTTCTTTTTTTTTTAAGGCTAATATATTTATTTGAAAGGCAGAGTTACAGAGTGGCAGAGACAGAGAGAGACAAAGAAGTCCTCCATCCACTGGTTCACTCCCTAAATGGCTGCAATGGCTGGAGCTGGGCCAATCTGAAGCCAGGAGCTTCTTCCAGGTCTCCCACGTGGATGCAGGGGCATAAGCACTTGGGCCATCTTCCACCGCTTTCCCAGGCCTAGCAGGCAGACGGATCGGAATTGGAACAGCCAGGTCTCAAACCAGCGCTCATATGGGATACAGGCACTGCAGGCGGCGGCTCACCCTTGCAATCTTAGTGTGTACTAACTCCAGCAGTTCACAGCTTATGACATACATGCACATCTCATTCATCCTCACGCCAACCCCACCATGCAGGCTCCACAGGCCTCACTGAACAAGATAAAGAAGCTGACATCTAGGGTAACTGACTTGTCCAGCCCTGCTCCACTGAAAAAGTAACAGTTCCAGGACTTAAACCTTCAGCTTTTAACACCAAAGCTAAAACTCTTCCTATTAACATCACATAAAATTCAAATACAAATCGCAAGTTAAAAGTGTACTTCCTCAACCTCCCGACCTCACAGAAGGTAACCTTTGGAAGTTTTCTAACTTGGAATTCATGACACCGTTTAGGTGATATTTTAACTACTGATATTCTATTTATGTTTGTATTGTTGATCCACTCCACCACCGTATGGCAAGTCAGAGTATTCCAAAATTCAAGGACTTTAAATTGCCAGCGGAAACACTGCTAGCGTACCCAAAATGAAAACTCCCAAATTTCAGGACAAACACAAAGAAAGGTGGAGCACCAAACTGACCATTAGCCAACAAGAAATTTACACACTGGGAGCCACTTTAACGCAGAGTTCCAGACACCTGGAGGTAGTGGGCAGCTGGCTTTCAGCTAAGGAATTCTGCTGATGTCCGGGGCAGATGTTAAAGGTGAGCTTCCTGGCAAACCCCTCCAAGCGCCCGCTCTCGACCTAAGCAGATGCACTTGGATATAAAGCGCACGAGAGAATACGGATGGGGACAACTGGGCGTCGACCCTCAGACGTGCGCTCCAGACCGCTCAGCTAGACCCGGGACGAAAACACTAACCTACGCCAACGCACGTGAGGGCATTTTTCCACGCAAGGGGTGGGGGGGAGGAAGGAGAAAAATCAGGGTTCGACACAGGACATCAGATGACAACAGAGCGCTGCGTGGGGAGGAGCCCTGGACTGGGAGCCTGTAGACCTGGTTCCAGCGCCCACTCTTGCTGGCTGCAGGGCCCTGGCGAGCCTCAGGTCCCGAGTCTGTCAAACAAGGGTACTCGTCAAGGGCTCTCCCCATCTCCCCGCGGGACTGAGGTTCATCCGAGGAAGGGGATCGCACAGTACGGACAGGCAGAGAGAGAGAGACAGAGAGGTCTAGCAGCGGTAAGACCCGAGAGGAATACAGATGGACCCCATGCCCCCGACGTCCGCAGGGGACGGAGCAGACCCGGCCGAATCGGCCCGTCCCCGCCCAGAACCAGCCCGTGGCCCCACAGAACCGCCTGCGTGTCACTTCCCCCCCCAGCCCGGCCAGGGCCAGCCTCCGCTAGGATCCTCCCGATCAGCCGCCCCTGCTCCGCGGGTCCCGCTCCCTCCCGCGCCGAGGCCCCCGCACTCACGGCCCGAGGGGCTCCTCCGGCGGCGGCGGGCGGCTTGGACCCTCCCTCAGAGCACACAGGCCAGCTGCAACCCGCACCGCCAGGTACTCGCCGGATGTACGTCACACGCCCCCGGGACTTCCGGCGCGCGCTTGCCCCGCCCCTCCGCTGGCGTCACGCCGCTCCGCCCGGTGCCGCCCTGGCTGCGACTCGGGGAGCCGCGAGGCGGGCTTGTGGGCGGCCCCCGGCTGGGCCCTGCCTGCCAGCTGGACAGGGAGCGAGTCCGCCGCGCGAGACGTGGCAGTGTGGCGGCTGGAAGGCGGGGCCGGAATTGAAGGGCCGCTCGACGACCGGGGACGCCTAGGTTCACGACTTCCGATCCCTGCGGGGAAAACAAGGGGCGATCCAGGGTTAAGTCGGTTCTGGGAAAGAGGACCCGGGGCCGCCCTGCCCCCAACGCTCGCACCAAGCGCCTGCCCCGATGGCCTGGTTTCCAGAACAGCTAATATTTACTGGGCGCGCTTGCTGTGCCTCACCTCGCTTAACCCTCCTTTCAGCCCTTTAAGCTGGTCCTCTTGTTCCCATTGTTCAAGTGAGGGAATCGGAGTTCGGACACGACCGGCGGGGCCGCGTGGCGTCCCCAGCGCGCCGGGCTTCACCTTCCCACGTAATTCTGAGGACAGCCCTGAGAGACTGGTGTAGTGATGACTCGCATTTTACAGATAAGCAAACAGTCGAATGGAACGATTTTTTGGATAGGACTTCTCAATGCCATGAAGGTCTCAATCCTCCATAAGTAGAACCATAAACTTGATATAATCCCAATAAAAGCACTGGTAGGATCAACAGGGTGTGTGTGTGTGTGTGTGTGTGTTTTAAATTACCCTGTTTGTTCCTGAAATTCATAGGGAAAAATAAATAATACTATCAGGAAACAACAGGCTCTGAAAAAAGGACAAAGACAGGAGCCAGCACCATCAGATAGAGCGACTATGACGATCCCCAGTAATTAAAACTGGTGCTAGGAAGCTGCACAAGCCAACGGGCCAGAACGTTGTGCGGACGCAGGCCCAAGCCCAGGCAGAAATAACAGCAAAAGTGCTGCTGGCGCACCGGCAGTGCCGAGGGCCGAGGAGGCAAGTGCGCCGCCTTCCTCCCTCCTCTCATCCCTGTGGTGGGAAGCGTTGAGTCTGAATCCTGGCCAGGCACAGAGAGCGGTCAGGCCATGTCCTGAGGTTTCTCACGGTTTTGAATAAACCCAGGGGGACTGTGTTCACGGGACCTGGAACCCCAACGTGTGCACCTGGGAGCACAGGGCTGTTCCAGTGCAAGCTAACACTGAGTGGCTGGCTCTGGTGGGAGTCAGGCTGCAAGAGGTAGAAAAACTCAAACAAGGGCAGCTGGAGGGACCAGGGCAGAAGGGGGAGTGCACAGATGCCACTTACCAACTGGACAGCCTGGGGCAAGTACACCAGTGCCCCAGGCCACAGGGCACCCATCTGTAGAACAGGTGCGACAGGATTTTCGCGTGTAAAGCAATTCTTCCAGAGGATTTTTTTAAATAAATCTTTCTATTATGTGTTTTTAACTAAATAATTAAGGGGTTGAGGAAGTTGGGTAGTCTGAAAAAACTTGGAGCTGAATTCATGAATGACATCCTACACTAAGTACAAAGTGGCTTCCAAATGCTTCAAAGATTTGTGCAGTACACCGTTAAGATGCAGAGTAGAAAACCAGAAGAGAGCATGGATTCCTTAAAATCTTGGAATGAGTAAGGCCTTTCTGGCTATGATTGAAAATCCAGAAGCCGTAAAAGAAAATATTGACAAAGTCAACTCTATAAAAATAATAACTTTTATGGCCAACCAACACTATAACACTATAAACAAACTCCTAAGATGAATAACAAGCTGGGAAAGATGTTTGTAATCGTATAAGTATGAAAAAGGCTAACACCACAACAGAAACAGACAGAGGAGGGGACAGCTCACTCATAGGAACGGAAATATAAATAGTTCTTGTGTATAATAAAACAGTAACAGAAATAGAATAGCTACTACAAGATATGTGGGCAAACATATTCTATATATAATATACAGACACAGGAGCAGGCATTTGACCTAGTGGTTAAGATACCCACATCCCACATCAAGGCTTCTGGCTTTGACTCCTGTCTCTAGCTCCTAACTCCAGCTCAACACCAATGCAGACCCCAGGAGGCAGCAGTGATGGCTAGTTCCTGCCACCCACATGAAAGATGTGGATTGGGGGCCGGTGCTGTGGCATAGCAGGTAAAGCTACCGCCTGCAGTGCCAGCATCCCATATGGTTGCTGGTTCAAGTCCCGGCTGCTCCAATTCCTATCCAGCTCACTGCTGTGGCCTGGGAAAGCAGTAGATGATGTCCCAAGTCCTTGGCCCCTGCATCCATGTGAGAAGACCCAGAGGAAGCTCCTGGCTCCTGGCTTCAGATCAGCTCAGCTCTGGTCATTGCAGCCATTTGGGGAGTGAACCAGCAGATGGAAGACCTCTCTCTCTCTCTTTCTCTCTCTCTCTCTTCTTCTCCTTCTCTAACTCTGACTTTCAAGTAAATAAGTACATCTTAAAAAAAAAAAAAAAAAAGACCTGGATTGTTTTCCCAGGACTCAGTCCAGTCCCACCGTTGCAGACATTTGGAGAATGAACCATTGGAAGCTCTCTGTCTCTCAAGTAGTTTTTTTAATTAAAAAAACATATATATATATATATATACATATACATATTCTATATCTACTATATATAAACACAGAACGTACACACATGTATCTATTTCTATGCCTAAATACTTGCATTTTGTATAGACAGTTGTAGTTTTACATCAGGCTCCATGGGGGATTGGTTCCAGGCTTCCTGAAGATACCAAAATCCACAGATGCTCACGTCCTTATATAAAATCACACAGGATTTCCTCAGAATCTACATGCAGGGCCCGGCACTGTGGCATAGCAGGTAAAACCACTGCCTGCAGCGCCTGCATCCCATAAGGTGCTGGTTCAAGTCCCAGCTGCTCCTCTTCCAATCCAGCTCTCTGCTATGGCCTGGGATAGCAGCGGAAGCTGGCCCAAGTCCTTGGGCCCCTGCACCCATGTGGGAGACCCAGAGAAGCTTCTGGCTCCTGGCTTCAGATCGGCGCAGCTCCAGACGTTGGGGCCATCTCTCTGCCTCTCTGTAACTCTGCCTTTCAAATAAATAGATCTTAAAAAAAAAATAAAAGAACCTCATGCATCCTCCATATACTGGGTTTTTATTTTGCTGTTGTTGTTATTTTGGTTTTATTTAAAAAGCAGAGAGCGAGAGCTCCCGTCTGCTGGTTCACCACCCAGCTGCCTGCAATGGCCAGGCATGGACCTAGACCAGGAAACTCACTCCATCGCCCAGCTGTGCGACAGGAAGCCCATTACTTGGGCCATCAGTGCTGGCTCCCAGAGTCCGCATTCGGCAGGAAGCTGGAGTCAGGAGCTGGAGCTGGGAGCTGAGCCGAGGTACTGCAATGTGGAACATAAAGCGTGGTAACTGCTAGGCTAAACGCCTGCCCTCCTGGGTACTTCAGATCATCTCTCGATTCCTTATGACACCTAACACAGCGCAAATGCTCTGTAGTGATCAGAGAATAACGATAAGAACAAGCACCATACAAGCTCAGCACAGACGCGGTGCTGTCTTAAATATTCTCCACCCATACTTGGCCTGGCTCAGGGCGTGCAGCCGCCTCTGCGGACAGGCCCTCTGTGGGAGGAAAGCAAAGGAGTCAAGTCCGTAGACTCTTCTGGTGCCACCTGGGCTGGCAAGAGCTTTCTCATCTTGGTGCTGGGAAGGCAGCTTCTCGAGGGAATGTCTGTGGCTTGCTGCGGGGAAGAAAGGACCCTTCCTTTCTGCCTCTGCTCTTTCACAAGTGCCGTCCGTGAACTCATCAGCATGCGGAACTGGCCTATTCCCGGGGGTCCTGCTCTGGTTTTGTTCAGGACTGTCTATAGGATGCACAACATCACAACATCTTTTAGAAAAATGAGTTTTGGGGTCACACAGCCTGGGATTGAATCCCTGCTCTCCCATTTACTAACTCTGTAGCTTTGGGTATTTAATCTTCCTATGCATAAAGTGGGTAACAATAGTGTCTGCTTCCTTACAGTGTCTCCAGTGGTGAGCACACTTTCCGGCCCATAGTAGGTGTTCGGTGAAATTCATTCAGTAACTAACTAGGAAGGAAGGAAGGAATGAATGAACAATTTTTAGGGAGATTACATAATTGGAGGCCAGTGCTGTGGTGCAGCGGGTTGAGCCACCATGTGCCATGCCAGCATCCCACATCGGAGCACCGGTTCCAGTTCCGGCTCTTCTGCTTCTGATCTAGCTTCTTGCTAATGCACCTGGGAGGGCAAGCGAAATGCTTAGGCCCCTGCCACCCATGTGGGAAATCAGGATGGATTTCTGGACCAGCCTGGGCCACTGTGGACATCTGGGGAATGAACTAGTACATGGGAGACATCTCTGTCTCTCCCTCTCCCTGTCACTCTGCCTTTCAAATAAATAAATAAATCTTTGAAAAGACTCCATAATTTTAGTTCACTAGCACACTCAATAAATGTTGAGTATTGTCAGCAACACCCTGAGCCCTGAGCCCCTTCCTGCCTCTGTAATTATGCTGGTCTGGAGGCTCCTTCCGCTTCTCCATCTTGTCCAAGACCCAGGCAAACCTCCGTGGTCAGCCTTTCCCACGTGTCCTCTCCCCCTCCCCACACGGCCCCTCTTCCTCGTCTCTACCACTTCAACATCTCTAATATGCACCGATTTTATTTTTGGTAGTAGCTTTCAGGTACAATTCGCACATTATAGAATTCACCCATCAGAGTGTACAGCTCATTGGCTCTATGATACAAGGTACTTCAAAAAGTTCACGGAAATGGGATTAACAGGTAAGTTGTGGTGCAGAAGCTTGAGCCCTACCGTGAGATGCCCACATCTCAGATGAAGGGACAGAGGGAATGGGCCGTGCACAGTTACAGAGGCAGGCAGGGTTCCCAGGCCACTCTGCACTTCCCACTCAGTCAGTGGATGATGGCTCCCTGACACTCACTTGGGAGACCTTGATGGGAGTTCCCGGCTCCTGGCCTCAGTTGGGAGTGACCCAGTAGATGGGAGCAAATTGGAAATGCATATTCTCAGGCCCCCCCTTTATCTAGGCAATCAGAATTCCTGGGGTGGGGCCAGGCAATGCGTGTGAACAAGCCTTCCAGGGAATTCTGATGCTGGCTGAAGTTCCAGAACTCAGGTCACAGCATTCTTGAGGGGTAATTCTGCATTTCTAGGAGGGGGGTGGGGAATACATTCTGTAAGCTGAGAGATTTTTTAAAAGTGTGTTTAAAACCCTGAGATTTGGCCGGCGCCGCAGTTCAATAGGCTAATCCTCTGCCTGCGGCGCCAGCACACCGGGTTCTAGTCCCTGTTGGGGCGCCAGATTCTGTCCCGGTTGCCCCTCTTCCAGGCCAGCTCTCTGCTGTGGCCTGGGAGTGCAGAGGAGGATGGCCTAAGTCCTTGGGCCCTGCACCCGCATGGGAGACCGGGAGGAAGCACCTGGCTCCTGGCTTCGGATCGGCGCAGCATGCCGGCCGCAGTGGCCACTGGGAAATGAACCAACGGTAAAGGAAGACCTTTCTCTCTCTCTCACTGTCCACACTGTAAAAAAAAAAAAAAAAAAAAAAAAAAAAAAAAAAAAAAAAACACACACCTGAGATTTGGGGCACTTTCAGAGCCAGCCAGAGGAAGGGCACCCCAGGATGGTCCTTGTGGAGGGCAACTTAGAAAACTTTAAAAAGTCTTTGTAAACCTGCGCACTCTGCACCCTGCAGGTCCACGTCTAGCAATCTGCCCTTGGGGAAAAAGTCAGAGATGTTTGCTGAGCTTTATCTCAATGTCATTTCAGTGCAGCTTTTTTTTTTTTTTTTTTTTTTTTTTTTTTAGATTTCTTTCTTTGAAAGACAGTTAACAGAGACAGATAATCACCCTTCTGCTGGTTCACTCCCCAGATGGTTGCAACAGTCAGGGCTGGGCCAGACCAAAGCCAGGTGCCAGGAGCTTCATCCAGACCTCCCACAAAGGGAACAGGGGCCCAAGAAATTGGGCCATCTCTGCTGCCTTCCCTGGAGCATTAGCAGGGAGCCGGATCAGAAGTGAGGCAGCCGGGACTTGAAACTGTGTCCATGCGGGACGCCGGCATCTTAACTTGCTGCGCCACAACACCAGTCCCCAGAAGAAGTAGGTCTTAAACAAATAATAAATCATAAGATAGTAGGATAGAGAAGGGACTGATAAACATTTTCTGTTAAGGATCAAAAGAAATATTTTCAGGCCATATGGCATCTGTCCCTCGCAGCAGGAAGGCAGCAGCACAGTTTGGAAATGAGCGGGTGTGGCTGGGCTCTGATAACATTTCCCTCTCAAAGCCGGCAGGAGCCGGCTGGATTTGGCTGGAGGTCCTTTTTGCTGCTGTAGACAGGGCCTTCCCTCTCTGTTCCTTTGTGTTCAGCATCATTTCCAGGCCAGTCCGTGCGGTGACCTCACTCTGGAAAGCGGCCATCCCTCTAAGGGACATGGAGACACTATCCCAGGGTTCACACTCACATACAAAGTTGCTACGTCCTGTGTGCACGGCTCACTATCTTGCAGAACAAATTCCTAGAGTGGAATTGCTGAGTCCAAGGGCAAGAATCGAAAATTCTGATAGATACTGCCAAATGGCTCTGTGGCTTCTCCTCGACCTCCCAGAGCCATAGAACCTTGTGATCCTCATGGCTTCATTTCATTCCTGGTGATTCCTGCCAAACGTAAAGGTTGCAATAACTAAAGGAAAGATAAAGACCAACACACGCAGCAATGAACTATGTGGCAATTATTCAATTCTATGACTCTTCTTTAAAGACATTTATTTTTTATTTGAAAAGACAGAGTTAGGGAAAGAGAGACAGAGGGAGAGAGATCTTCCATCCACTGGTTCACTCCCAAAGTGGCTGGGCAAGGCCAAAGCCAGGAGCCTGCTGAGCCACAAAACACTGGCCCCTTGATACAATGGCCCTTAAATGAACATATTTCCACTGTAAAGCCATCTGCACAACAGGAAAGCAAATTCCTTTCTGCCCAGAGACTCCCAGGAGGCAGGGAAACAGCTTTTTCTTTTTTTTCTTTTCTTTTTTTTTTTTTTTTGACAGGCAGAGTGGACAGTGAGAGAGAGAGCCAGAGAGAAAGGTCTTCCTTTGCCGTTGGTTCACCCTCCAATGGCCGCCGCGGCCGGCGCGCTGCAGCCGGCGCACCGCGCTGATCCGATGGCAGGAGCCAGGTGCTTTTCCTGGTCTCCCATGGGGTGCAGGGCCCAAGCACCTGGGCCATCCTCCACTGCACTCCCGGGCCACAGCAGAGGGCTGGCCTGGAAGAGGGGCAACCGGGACAGAATCCGGCGCCCCGACCGGGACTAGAACCCGGTGTGCCGGCGCCGCTAGGCGGAGGATTAGCCTAGTGAGCCGCGGCGCCGGCCCAGCTTTTTCTTTTAAAGATTTATTTATTTGAAAGGCAGAGTGATAGAGAGGAAGAGAGAGAGCTCCTATCTGCTGGTTCACTTCCCAAATGGCTGCAATGGCCAGGCTGGTCCAGGCCAAAGCCAGGAGCTTCATCTGGGTCTCCTGTGTGGGAGGCAGGGGCCCAAGCACTTGAGCCATCATCTGCTGACTCCCAAAATACTTTAGCAGGAAGCTGGATTGGAAGCAGAGCAGCCAGGACTCAAACTGGAACTCTGATATAGGATGTGGGTCTCAAGTGGAAGCTTATCCCACTGGGCCACGATACCCAGTCCTGGTGTAATTTTAAAAGCTACTTGGGTCCGGTGCTGTGGCATAGCAGGTAAAGCCATTGCCTGCAGTGCCAGCATCCCATATAGGCGCTGGTTGGAGTCCCAGCTGCTCCACTTACAATCTAGCTCTCTGCTGTGGCCGGGGAGTGCAGTGGAGGATGGCCCAAGTGGTTGGCTCCTGCACCCACGTGGGAGACCAGGAAGAAGCTCCTGGCTTCCTGGTTTCGGATCACTCACTCAGCTCTGGCCATTGAGGCCATTTGGGGAGTGAACCAGCAGGTGTTAGACCTCTCTCTCTGCCTCTCAAATAAAATAAATCATAAAAAAAAAAGGACTATAGCTAAAAAAGGACTATACCTAAACTAAAACTCAAAGAGATCACATGGAACAAACAAAATATTAAAAAAAAAAAAGCTCCTTGTGGTGTTGGAACCATTCACCATCTTGTAGGTTATATTAACATACATAAGCGATTAAATTATATACAAAACAGCACTACACAAATGAGTACAACTAGGAAATCAAATAAGATCCGTGGATTGTTATCAAAGCCAGCATCCTGGTTGTGATGTTATCAAAGCCAGCATCCTGGTTGTGATGTTGGTTACCTCTGGGAGAAACAAGGCCAGGTGGTCAAAGGATGTATTATTTCTTAGAACTGCATGTGATCTACCCTCATCGCTATAAAAATTTCTGCTGATAAATCTGAGGGCACTGAGTTACACGAATGTGTTTCACAGCAGAGGGCACGGAGGCTGAGTGGTTGGAAGCTGAACCAAGATGACAGCGATAACAAGATGGGCCAGGACTCAGACCTGTGTCTGGCCAGCTGCAAATGCCCAACTGCAAAGCTATTCTGGTTGATAACTTAGACTAGAATGGAAATGACCCAAGGGTCCAATTAGTTGATTAATAAAATAAGGTAGCTGTATCAAAGAGTGAGCAATACTGTGCCTTTTGCTGATATAAATTAAAAAGCTTTTGCTCTAGAATGAAAGGCCAGGTATTGGGTAACTGAGCTCCTATCAAGACCACAGTAAGTATAAAGAAATTCACTGGGGGCTGGCACTGTGGCTCACTTGGTTAATCCTCCACCTGCAGCACTGGCATCCCATATGGGCGCCGGATTCTGTCCCAGTTGCTCCTCTTCCAGTCCAGCTCTCTGCTATGGTCTGGGAGTGCAGTGGAGGATGGACCAAGTGCTTGGGCCCTGCACCTGCATGGGAGACCAGGAGAGGCACCTGGCTCCTGGCTTCGGATCGGGGCAGCACACCAGCCACAGCAGCCATTGTGGGGTGAACCAATGGAAAGGAAGACCTTTCTGTCTCTCTCTCTCACTAATTCTGCCTGTCAAATAAATAAAAAAAAAAGAATATCACTGAAGCAGTGGCCCTGGCTACAGGGCTCCGTTCTCTGCTGCTCCTCTCTCTGCCTCTTCCTGCCAGCAGGACTGTAAAACCAGCCAAAGCTTTGCACCCAGCCAGTCTTAGGGTGTCTGTCCCCTCCTGCCCTTCTCTCATCTGGTCCCCAGCAGTCTACTCCAGAGCAGCCTGAAGGCAGAGCCTGGGTGGACACCGGCAGGTGCGGCAGCCAGTAAGCTGTGACCTCTGCCCTCCAGCTGTACCAGCCCACAGGGCAGATTCTGGTACAAAAGAAGGCTTCACTCGTTTCCCAGGAGGTGTGCGGCTCAGTCCCTGGCAGGGGGCATCAGCGGCATGAAGACTAAACCGAGGACATGGGTCCCAGGTGGCTCTACCACCCTTAGGAGACTCATTCAAACGCCGCCCCAGTAGTTCCCAGCAAGAGGCAATTTTGCCCTATGAGGACTCTCGACAATGTCTGGGGACATTCTTGTCACGACCTGCAGTGGACATTGCTGGCATCCAGTGGGAGGGGTCAGTGATGTCCACCAACTGCCTGGCTCAGCCCTGGCAGCTGTGACCATCTGAAGGATCAACCAGCAAATGGAAGATCTCTATCTCCCTAACTCTTCTAAATAAATAAATAAATCTTTAAAATATAAAATAAAAATATTCTAAATCAAGCTTCGGCAAAATAATTTTATTTTATGTCTTCACACATGGTAAACATATACATCCAGTACGTGCTCCTCTCCCACATCTATCCACAAATGACTTCCAAATCACCTTTGCTACTAAGTCAGTTGTAACTAAGAAAGTTCTCTCAGGTGAGACACGAGACGCGCTTTTAGACGGCTAATATTCTGAAAGCACGGGCTGGGCGCAGCGGGGTTGCTCGAGTCGGACGAGTTCCGTGGATGCAGGCCTCTGAAGAGCATCTGAAGTTTCAGGTGAACAGGCTGCAGCAACAGGCTCCTCTTGCGCTCCAGGGAAACTGCATTAGTTTTTCTGGTGATGGAACCATTTATCCACTGTACTCAAAAAAAAAAAAAAAAAAAAAAAAAAAAAAAAAAATCAGAATTCCTAGTAAGAATCAAAATTATCCCTAATAGAAAACGAAGAGTATGCTTGCTTTCATGGATCTTCATGCTAACTGTAGTGTGATTTTCAAAGCCGTTTTCCATGTGGAAAAACCCTTTTCTTAGAGAATTCTAGCATGCGATGGGGAGAGGCGCGTGGAGCCCAGCCCGCCCAGGGTCCACCAGGCGTCTATGTGGAACTCCAGGCCTGGCGACCTGTGACGGAGTGGCAGTAAACACAGTAGGCACGCAGCAGCCCACCCTTCCTACACACGGTGCGGAGCTCTAAAAATGCCTCCCTTCTCTCCCTGTGTGTACGCGACGCGTTGGTAAACACAAGGAGGAGCCTGGAGGACGTGATGCTCGATGCAACAGCCAGGCATAAAACACGAACGCTGCACGGCCGCACTACCACGAGCAGTGGGGAGTGGAATGGCGCAAGCCAGGCTGGGCAGGAAGGTGGCCGGGGAAGGATGACACAGTGTTCCCGTTAGACAGGAGGGACAAGCTCCAGCGATCCACTGCGCACAACAGCGACCATGCACTGTGTGCTTCAAAGTAAAGGTTTCCACCACAAAAAAAATTTAATTTTTTCGAAGTGACAGATTTATCAACCAGCCTAATTTAATCGTTCCACATTATAAGCATATACCAAAACATCACATTGTACCCTACTAACATAGCTAAGTATTGATCAATTGAGAATAAAATGTAACTGATTTTCCAAAGATAAGTAGAGCTTTTTGTTCCATTTACTGAATGCAGCTCTTACCATCTGTTGGTATCGTGCAGGCGGATTCACAGGGTGGTGGCAACTAAAATAAAACATAAAAATATATTAGCCTAATTCTAGGAGGGAAAAGCACAAAGTAAGATGACAGGGATTTTAAAGAACTTGAACACAGGCTATTCCGATGCTAGGCTCTAAATATCTAGATGTGAGGTTTGCTCTACCACTAAGCGAGGCTAACAAATTCCATCCTCTAGACAGGAAGATGACTAATAAAAATGTATGTTTTTCAAAGAAAGAAAAGGAACCAACTCTTGCATACAGACAGGGGGCGCCCACTGAAGTTTACAACGGCGTTAACCACCCTCCCGACTCTCCTCACTCAACTCTGCAGGACTCCCGGTAGGTAACACTGGATTTAAGTGGCCGGCATCACTGTTAAACTGTGTACTGCCATTTACAAGGCAGTAAACAGACCTCCTTTTCTTTCATTTTCCTTATTTACTGTTGCAAATGAAAATAATTTACGACCTAATTTAGTCCTCTGTAACACAAGTCAAGCAATTAGAAACAGCACAGAAAGTTCTCGCTTTAACGGATGACGGACTACCTCACTTCAAATCCTTTCTAGTGTTACAAAAGCACGGATGACTCTTCGGTCCTTGTTGTGACCAAGTCAAGTCAATGTCCATTGCTTCTTTGAAAAATGGCTTCTGAGAGACAACAGGCACTTGCTTTTCCTTGGAACATTCTGGAATCACTTTGGTTTTGCTGTCTAACTGCTGGTCAACTAGACCACCCTCAGCTTCCCCCTCAAGTATCCTCTAGACGTCACCCAGCAATGTGCATGCAGGAGACACTCGGATATTTGCTGAAAGAAGTACTTCCTGTCCCCATGTAGCACCGGATTTTTCAGCCCCCAAATATTTTCTTTCTAAAGGAAACTTGTACATACAGCATCCACAACAGCTCTGGCCGCATCGGGGTCACACCTGAAGGGGCTCTCAGACACTGTCGTATTCATGCTATTAAATAAAACAAAAACAGTCATAAGACAAAACAACAAAAACAATTAACTCTTTGGATTTAAGGTGGAGATGGTACACCAGGCTTGTTTTAATTGAAAGCTTTCTCATCTACGTGAAACACTGTGATGATTTACTTGGGCAACGTACAGCTATTTTTACAGTCAGTTTTATCCAAATCTTAATAAGTTCAGATTTAAGAACCTGAGATTGAATGTTTTCTAATTCTCACTGAAGTAGCAGGGAAATGTAAAGTGACACTCATGAGAAACGTATTTTCTCCTAATCAGAAAAAAATGAAACAAACAAAAAAACCCAATTCCGATCAGTGTAGCTAAACATCTGACATGAAACTCCTGGCTGAGCATGCTGAGTGCCTGGGTGGCACCCAAGCAGCTTCCTACGAGTGTGCCCTGGGAGACAGCAGGTGGCGGCTCAAGTACTCAGGTGGCTGATGCCCACATGGGGGACATGCATTGAGTACCAGTCTCCTGGCTTTGGTCTGGCCCATCTCCAGCTGTTGCAGGAATCTGGAGTGGATAAAAGACCCCTCTGTCTCCATTTTAAATAAAGTGAAAGTAGGGGCTGACATTGTGGTGCAGTGGGATAAGCTGCTACCTGCAATGCCAACATCCCATGTGGGCACTAGTTTGGGTCCTGGTTGCTCCACTTCCAATCCAGTTCCCTGTTAATGCACCTGGGAAAACTGTGGAAGATAGATCAAGTGCTTAGGCCCTGCCACCCACATGGGAGATCTAGAAGAATTCCAGGCTTTTGGCTCTGGCCTGGACCAGCCATGGCTGTTGCAGTTGTTTGGAGAATGAACCAGCAGATGGAAGACCTCTCTCTGTTCCTCCCTCTCTCTGTGACTCTGCTTTTCAAATAAATAAAATAAGCCCTTAAATAAAAAGAAAAAAGGGGGCCGGCGCTGTGGCATACTGGGGGAAAAGCCACCACCTGCAGTGCCGGCATCCCATATGGGCACCTATTTGAGACCCAGCTGCTCCACTTCCAATCTAGCTCTCTGCTGTGGCCTGGGAGAGCAGTAGAGGATGGCCCGAGTCCTTGGGTCCCTGCACCCACGTGGGAGACCCGGAAGAAACTCCTGGCTCCTGGCTTCAGATCGGTACTGCTCCGGCCGTTGCGGCCATTTGGGGAGTGAACCAGTGGATGGAAGATCTCTCTCTCTCTCTGCCTCTGCCTCTCTGTAACTCTGCTTTTCTAATAAATAAATCTTAAAAAAGACAAAAGGTTTATTGTTCACGGCTGGGTGCTGGTTTTTCCTCACTATTTTACATGGGATCCTCTCCTTCATTTCAGATTCTGTCACAGGTGTGGACAGAAAGCTACAAACACACACATCAACTCTGTGACCTTGCTGACATTGTCTTAGGGTTTCCTGAGCACATAATTACATCATCTAGAACAGCTGGTTCTCCCCTTCCAACGTTCCCACATCTTACTGGTTTCTTCTTCACTTCACTGACTAGTGTATTCAGAACGACAGTACCTAAGAGGAACAGTAGTGTATTATGAAAGACTCAGCTCCAGCACTGACTCTGGGTGACTCTGGTTAAGTTCAGTGCCCCACCTCTGTCACATGCTGGCAAACTTAACAGCTCAGTAACAATCAGGCATCACCAGGAGCAGCAGTCAATCCAGTGTGAAAGGTAGTTACTGGTCAGTGGCGATGCACATTACCTCCTGAGTTACTTCAAAAGGCTTGTAGGAAATGGAATCAAGTTTCTTTTGGTGCAAAAAAATTAAAGTCCATTCATAGTTTTGCATTTTTCCAGATGCATGGATTTCAAAATTCTTTGTACCCAAAACAACGTATCCTTTCATTCCATTTTCCCATAGATGCTTTTCTCTTGCATGTATCTTATTTTATCCCCTATATTCTGAGCACCCTTTGTCAATTACCCCACACAGTTCTGATCTCACTGTTGCCTTTAACGTTCTAGTCCGTAGGTGTTCACAGAGCACGCCACAGGTACTTTGTACTTGTTTATGTGCTTATTTTCTCATTCACATGAGCACTGAGTGACAACACTGCCACCTCTTTCCTAAGTGGCCGCAAGGGTACACTGTCTTGGGGCCAGTGCTATGGCATAGTGGGTAAAGCTACCACCTGCAGTGCTGGCATCCCACGTGGGTGCCAGTTCAAGTCCCGGCTGTTCCAGTTCCAATCCAGCTCCCTGCTATGGCGTGGGAAAGCAGCATAAAATAGTCTAAGGCCTTGGGCCCCTGCACCTGCGTGGAGGCACAGAGGAAGCTCCTGGCTCCTGGCTTCAGATCGGCGCAGCTCCAGCCATTGTGGCCAACTGGGGAGTGAACCAGTGGATGGAAGACCTCTCTCTCTCTGCCTCTCCTCCTCTCTCTGTGTAACTCTGACTTTCAAATAAATAAATCTTAAAAAAAAAAAAAAAAAAAAAAAAGAGTACACTGTCTGAAAGCCTTTGGAGTGGGTTGGTCCACACTGCAAGCCCCACAGCAGGGAAAGCTAACACTTACCAGCTGATCCCCTTTCCATCCGTCTTCTTAGTCACTAAAGCTTTCCAATAGTCATGAGTGCTTTTAATGATATCAACTGCAAAGGCCTATAATATGAAAAGATAAGCATTACCACAGACAAGGATTCTACCAACATTTTCTACTTCTGATTTCTATTAACAATTCTACCAACATTTTCCCAGTGCCTAACACTTGGCCTTTTTTGAACCACTTCCTACATTGAAAATATGAAAAAAAGGGCATCTGTATGAGCACCAGTTCAAGTCCAGAGGCTCTGATCCAGCTCCATGCTAATGTGCCCAGAAAGGCAGTCGAAGATAGTCCAAGTGCCTGGGCCCTGGCTATCCACATGGGAGACCTGCACGGAGCTCTAGGATCCTGGCTTCAGCCTACTCCAGCCCTGGCTATTTCAGTCATTTGGGGAGTGAACCAGCAGACAGAAGATTTCTGTTTCTGCCTTTCCTCCTCTCTCTGTAACTTAGCCTTTCAAGTAAAATAGATAGATCTTTTTTTAAATGGAAAAGAATATTTAAATGAATAAACATCAAGACTGTCTTCATTAAGTCTTTAGGCTTGTTTTATAGATCTTTAGATGGCAACAATGTGGTTACATTTTACATCTCAATACAAACAGACCTGAAGCTATAATTCTGAATGACACTTTACCTTATCTTTAAATTCTGCATTAAAGGCAAATTCATTTTCTGGTTTTCCATCAGGAACCTTGTACCTTCTAAACCAGTCCACTGTAGCTTCTAGGTAGCCCGGTTTCAGCCGTTTGACATCATTTATATCTAAGAGGATAAGCAGATGGCAGAATGCATGGTTATTATCTACACGTTCAACAGAAATAGTGTCTAATTTGAAAGAACTGTGGGGTGGATTATCAGAAAGCTCAACACAGAGTCTGATGTGTGTAGTGCCACTTGGGTTGCACATCCCATATCAGAGTGCACAGTTAAGTTCCAACTACTCCAATCCAGTTTTCTGCTAATGTGCATCCCGGGATGCAGCAGTTCAAGTATTTTGGTCCCGGTCACCCATGTGGGACCCAGATTAAGTTCAAGTCTCATGGCTTTGGCCCAGTCCAGTCATGGCTATTGTGGGCATTTGGGGAGTGAACCAGCAGATGGAACTCTCCATTTATGTGGCTGTGAACCTTTCAAATAAAAATACATTAAAAAAATTTAAATCTCAAAATAATGTTAGAGCTAACGACTTTGTTGAGCCAAGATTCCATATACATTAAAAGGAAACTATCTAGTGCCTTAGAATAGCTCTGACTCTAGTGCTAAGAGATCAAATAAGATAGTAACTGCTATTAGTTAAGAGTAAGGAGAGGCTACACAGTGAAAGAACTAGTTGGACAAGTATTGGTAATTCCTATGAGAAGGGTGGAAGACACCAAAAATATCAAGTTGAGAATGTTATTTCAGAGTCACATCCCAATTATATACTAAAAAGAATATTTATTACACTGATATCCACTGACTACCTATCTAATGTGATTAAACTTTGCTAGGTAACACTGGCATTCTATTAAAATGCTTTAGCCCAGCCATTGAGGTGTGCTTCTTTTAAAACCTTAACATTTCTGGGGCCAGCGCTACAGTGTATCAGGTTAAAGCCCTGGCCTGCAGGGCCAGCATCCCATATGGGTGCCATTTTGAGTCCCAACTTCTCCACTTCCAATCCAGCTTCCTGCCAATGTGCCTGGGAAAGCAGTGGAGGATGGCCCATGTGCTTGGGCTCCTGCACTCATGTGGGAAAACTGGAGGAAGCTCTTGGCTCCTGGCTTTGGATAGGCTCAGCTCCGACCGTTGCAGCCATTTGGGGAGTGAACCAGTGGATGGAAGACCTCTCTCTCAGTCTCTGTCTCTACCTCTCTCTGTAACTCTTTCAAATAAACAAAATCTTAAAAAAAGAAAACACTTTAAAGTGTCTGCACAGGGACCAGTGTTACGGTGGAGCAGCTTAAGACTTGGCTTGTGATTCCAACGTACCACACCGGAGAGGTGGTTCAAGTCCCAGCTATTCTGTTTCTGACCCAGCTCCCTGCTAATGCGTCTGGGAAGGCAGCCAAGGAAGGTCCCAGTACTTGGGCCCCTGCCACCCACGTGGGAGACCAGGATGGAGTTGCCGGCTCCTGACTTTGACCTGGCCCAGACCTGCCTACTGTGGCCATTTGGGAAGTGAACCAACAGATGGAAGATATCTCTCTCTCCCTCTCTCTCAGTCATTCTGCCTGTCAAATTTTTTTTTTTTTTTTTTTTTTTTTTGGACAGGCAGAGTGGACAGTGAGAGAGAGAGACAGAGAGAAATGTCCTCCTTTGCCGTTGGTTCACCCTCCAATGGCCGCCGTGGCCGGCGCGCTGCGGCCGGCGCACCGCACTGATCCCATGGCAGGAGCCAGGTGCTTCTCCTGGTCTCCCATGGGGTGCAGGGCCCAAGCACCTGGGCCATCCTCCACTGCACTCCCGGGTCACAGCAGAGAGCTGGCCTGGAAGAGGGGCAACCGGGACAGAATCCAGCGCCCAGACCGGGACTAGAACCCGGTGTGCTGGCATCACAAGGCGGAGGATTAGCCTATTGAGCCGCGGTGCCGGCCTGTCAAATATTTTTTTAAAGTTTCCATATAGCCATCAACAACTGCCAGGCTCAATGTCATCAAACTGAACCCTAACTATTTGTGTAAGATAACCTGGCTTCAGTCCAATTCAGGATCCACATGAAGAATATCACACATATTATTAGCATTAGCAGGGAGCTGGATTGGAAGTGGAGCAACTGGGTCTCAATCCTGCGCACACATGAGATGCCAGCACCACATGTGCACTAAGCAGGAAGGGGAAGGGAAGTGTATCAGCCAGAGGCAGGTATCCCAGGCAGTGGTTTAACCCGCTGTGCTACAATGCCTGCCCCCGCAGGTTTATTTTGGTGCCAAAAAATGTTGAAATGAATGCATAGTTTTTCCTAAGACACATTTTCCATAAACTTTTTCAAGACTCCTCATATATGCTCAGTTAAGTAAGCCAGACATAGCAGGCACCTATTACATGATCCTATTTATACAAAATGTTCAGAACAGGCTTATTCTAGAGAGACAGAAAGTAGATTCCGGGTTGCCGGGGACTGAGGGAAGGGGACAGAGTGATTGCCAATGGATACAGGATTTCCTGTTGGGGTGATGAACGTGTTCTGGATTCAGATAGCGGTGACAGCTGTGTAACTCAGTGAATACGTACGCTAAAAATCACTGAACTGTACACTTGGAAATGGTGACGTTCGTGGTATGCGGCCTATGTTTCAGTTACACATTAAAAAAAAACAAAAAAACAGAGTCACTAAGTTTTAGTATGTGGGGAAGGAAAGGAAAAAAACTCAAACCAGCAACATTCTTCTCTCTGGCACGAAGCAGAAGGCTGCCCAGTGAAGTGCCCCAGGGCAGGGCAGAGACGCTCCTCGGCCAGCAGTCAGAAGGGACGGGCTCCCACGGTGAAGCCTGCTGCTACTCAGACTTGAGACCCTCCGGTCCCTTACCATTGTAATTGGCTGCGTCAGGATCATCCACGTTGATGGCGATGACTTTCCAGTCGGTTTCCCCTTCGTCGATCATAGCCAATATGCCCAGAACTTTCACCCGGATTATCTCACCTCTCGCACACACCTGAGAGGCAACAAGCACAGTCACCACGCTACTATGCGATGCAACTCCACAAGAAAAGTGTCACTCCACAGACAACAGGAAGTCAGGACAATGCCAAGGCCCTGAAGATGCCTCCTCCAGCCAACCCTGTAAGAGCCGGGCAGCCGGGTGCCTCACCAGTGCTCTCCGGGTCGCAAACAGGACTCACAGGCCACCGGCAAACCATAACACGGTCTAAAGAACACGAGTCACCCTGACCTATCACTGATGTGCTAAAGAACATGTCCCCCACAATTAGTGTCAAAGACACACCTTTCTCTTATTTTATAAAAGACACTGAATTAGGCAATTCACACAATATGACTTAAAAACTTGACTTAAACTGACAGTGGCTAAGATGCTGCTTGGGACCCCGCATTCCACATCAGACTGGCTGGGTTCAAGTCTTGGCTCTGCTTCCATTCATCTTCTTGCTAATGCGCACCCTGGAAGGCAGCAGGTGATGGCCCATGTACCTGGGTTCCTACCACCCAGGGAGGAGACTTGGATTGAGTTCCTGGATTCAGCCTGGCCCAGCCCTAGCCGTTGCAGTAAACCAGCAATGGGAGATATCTGTCTCTCTACCCTTTAAATAAATAAATAAATAAAGTGAGCAAGCAAGCCTTGACTTAAAACAAAATGACAGGGGCCAGTGCTGTGGCACAGCGAGTTAACGCCCAGGCCTGAAGCTCCAGCATCCCATATGGGCACCAGTCCTAGTCCTGGCTGCTCCACTTCCCGTTCAGCTCTCTGCTATGGCCTGAGATAGCAGTAGAATATGGCCCAAATCCCTGGGCTCCTGCACCCACGTGGGAGACCCGGAAGAAGCTCTTGGCTCCTGGCTTTGGATTAGCACAGCTCCGGCCGTTGTGGCCATCTGGGGAGTAAACCAGCAGATGGAAGACCTCTCTCTCTATAACTCTGTCTTTCAAATTAGCGGCTCACTAGGCTAATCCTCCACCTGGGGCGCCAGCATCCCAGGTTCTAGTCTCGGTCAGGGCGCCGGATTCTGTTCTGGTTGCTCCTCTTCCAGTCCAGCTCTCTGCTGTGGCCTGGGAGTGCAGTGGAGGATGGCCCATGTCCTTGGGCCCTGCACCCGTGTGGGAGGCCACGAGGAAGCACCTGGCTCCTAGCTTCAGACTGGCGCAACACACGGGCCGTAGCAGCCATTTGGGGGGTGAACCAACGGAAAAAGGAAGACCTTTCTCTCTGTCTCTCTCCCTCTCACTGTCTAACTCTGCCTGTCAAAAATAAATTAAAAAAAAAAATCTTTTAAAAAGACAATGTTTTTAATACCATTGCAAATTTTAATACAGTATTATTTCTATTTTGTTTAACTTGATTTAAATAAGAAAATCCATTTAGACACAATAATTAAGAAAAGTAAATTATTTATCAGTATTTCCAGAACCACAAGGAATTTAACATCAACTTTGAAAAGTTCTTTCACCTACATTCAAGGTTGCATTCCATAGCACCAGTTGCCTGATTTGTTTTTTCTTGTTCTCTAAGTCTCTAGTTGAAAATTCCAAATTGCCTTTTTAAGTGAGCATTTTCACTTCTTAATGCCTGCATGGCTAGTGCTATTTCAACTTGAATATTTGTGTTTCCACAAATATTCTCAGATATACATACCTCCACTTCTGTAATCAGCCTCCGAATTTCTGAATCCTCTAACTCAAAAATATTTTCCTTGGGGCCAGCATTGTAGCATAGCGGGTAAATCCACTGGCCCATGAAGCTAGCAACCTATGTGGGTGCTGGTTCAAGTCTTTGCTGCTCCACTTCCAATCCAGCTCCCTGCTAATGTGCCTGGAAAAGCAGTGGAAGATGGCTCAAGTACTTGAGTCCCTGCACCCACATGGGAGATCTGGAAGAACATCTGGGGAGTGAACCAGTGGATGGAAGATCTCTTTCTGTTTTTCTCTCTCTTAACTCTGCCTTCCAAATAAATAAATCTTAAAAAAAAAAAAAAAAAAAAAAAAAAAAAAAAAAAGGTACTTTCCTTGATTTAATTTACAGGAAAAGTGAAAAATAAACTGAAAAGAGCACAAGGTTTGGGTTACTTCTCAAAAATAAACTGAAAAGGGCACAAGGTTTGGGTTACTTCTCAAACAGATTTGTTAAGTGTTAACAGTTGGTTATTAAAGCAATGCTAAGAAGGAAATATCTGCATTTTATTTTATTTTAGTTATTTATTTTTTTTTTGACAGGCAGAGTGGACAGGTGAGAGAGACAGAGAAAAAGGTCTTCCTTTTCCTTTTTGCCGTTGGTTCACCCTCCAATGGCCGCCGCGGTCAGTGAGCTGCAGCCGGCGCATCGCGCTGATCCGAAGCCAGGAGCCAGGTGCTTCTCCTGGTCTCCCATGCGGGTGCAGGGCCCAAGCACTTGGGCCATCCTCCACTGCACTCCCTGGCCACAGCAGAGAGCTGGCCTGGAAGAGGAACAACCGGGACAGAATCCGGCGCCCTGACCGGGACTAGAACCTGGTGTGCCGGCGCCGCAGGCGGAGGATTAGCCTAGTGAGCCGCGGTGCCGGCTTACATTTTCTTAAAATAATTAGTCTATTATAAGGAGCTAATCATCTTTAGGTGTCTAACCACTAAAATTTTCTCACCACAAATCCTCTTTGAATCTTTTCAAGGTCCATTTGGACCAAAGAGAATGAATATACACCTGCAAGCAAGAGACTAAACATCTGTTATTCCCTAACACATTTCAAATTCATAGGACACAATACGGGAAAAAAATCTAAAACAAGAACACAACAGGCAGAATGACTTTCTGTTACTCAAGATGCAGTTTTATGGAAAACTCCATGTCACTGATTCTGACTTTGCCGGGTGGCGGATGACGTGACACTGTGTTTAGTATAACACCACGTGACAATAAGAAAGTACTCGTCCACCTTGTTCTGCTCCCAGGGCCTTCAGCTCTCCCAACACATGCTTTATAGTTCTAACTTTTCTGGCATTTTTGGCCTTTGGTGCATCCTTCAGTATTTCTGCATCGTGTATATGTATGTTTAAATTCTTTCCCTTACTGGTGGACCTTCCAATTTGTTCTCTGGTATTTTTGTCTTCATTAGTTGCCAAGAAAGCTTGTTGTGATCACGTGGGGCTCTGGTATGTCTGACTGTCAGAGTGCATTTCTTTTCCATGAGATTGAAACAGAGACATGTACGTTTGAAAACACTTTAGTAGGTCTGCTTCCTTAGAAACTCCTGGTGGCAGAATCCCATTAGCAGGACCCAGCTGCTGAAACGTTCAAAGAGCTGATCTGTCAGGGTGGGGCAGGCTGCACGGAAGCGCAGGACTGGTTATCAGCAGATTCCTTGGAACACCAGTAGGGTTCACAGAAACTGTTCTGCCTTGTGATGCAAACTGGCTGTCCAGTCAGCATGACCCACTGAAGGGCATGGTGGCTGCTGAGCTGACCAGACTGGAACGGAGGTACATACGCCATAATTAGACTGTGATGTTGCCTGGAACTACATTTCTTTCCGAACTAATGGAACAGTATGCTTGTCCTCTCTTTAGATCTGTACTCCCTTCTAAAGTTCTGGAATTATATCTGTTTTCTGACTATGCTGTTTCTGTACCTGAATCTTCACTTCTCAGCAAGGAAGCTCAACCACCAAGAATGGATGGGATTAGCCAGAATCTGCATTAAAACCTGCTATTTTTCTTAAACAGGTCCCTTTCCTTCCATTTGTTAATTCATCAAGCCCAGTGTGCCTTCCTGAAGGTAACACCTGGCCATCTCTCACAGCCAAGGAACGGCCCTGACCCAATGCATCAACTCCCGGCCCTCCATGGCCAGCCCCCGACAAGGTCTTAAAAATTTATTTCCTGGGGTTGGCACTGTGGCGTGTAGATTAACGCCCTGGCCTGAAGCGCCGGCATCCCATATGGGTGGCAGTTCGAGACCGGCTGCTCCACTTCCAATCCAGCTGTCTGCTAAGGCCTGGGAAAGCAGTAGAAGATGGTCCAAGTCCTTGGGCCCCTGCACCCACATGGGAGACATAGAAGAAGCTCCTGGTTCCTGGCTTTGGATTGGCACAGCTCCAGCCGTTGCAGCCAATTGGGGAGTGAACCATCGGATGGAAGACCTCTCTGTCTCTCTCTCTCTCTCTCTGCCTCTCCTATCTCTGTGTAACTCTGACTTCCAAATAAATAAATCTTTAAAAAAATTTTTCTCTGTGTCTCTCCTTCTCTAACTCTTCCTTTCAAATAAATAGTATTTTTTATAATTTATTTTCAGGGCCAGCATTGTGGCGCAGCGGGTTAAGCCACAATCTGCAGAGTCAGCATCCCATATGGGTGCCGGTTCGAGTCCTGGCTGCTCTGCTTCTGATCCAGCTCTCTGCTAATGGCCTGGGAAAAGCAGCAAAAGATGGCCCAAGTATTCAGTCCAATGTCACGCATGTGGGAGACCTGGGTGAAGCTCCTGGCCATTGTGGCCATTTGGGGAGTGAACCAACAGATGAAAAATCTTCCTGACTCTCCCCCTCTCTCTGAAATTCTGATTTTCAAATAAAATAAATGAATTCTTATGAATTTTTCATTTTATTTAGAAGGCAGACAGAGACACAGAAAGACAGACAGAGAGAGAGGGATCTTCCAACAGCTAGTTCACTCAGCAAACGCAGGCAACAGCCAGAATTGGGGCAGGCCAGAACTCAATATGCTCTCCTGTATGAGTGGCAGGGACCCGAGTACTTGAGCCATCATCTGCTGCCTCCCAGGGTGTGCACGAGCAGGAAGGAAGAATCAGAGCTGGGACAATCTGAGGTGCAGGTTTCCCAAGCAGTGTCATAACTGCTGCACCAAACACCTACCCCAGAATGACAACTTGGTTTTTTGTTGTTTCTTTCTTTGAGCCTTAGAGATTATAAGCAAATACACTCAGAATCTTTCTGGAGGTAGAGGAGAGGGGAAGACAGACAGAGCTCTCCAACTTGCTGGTTCCCTTCCCACAAAAGTCAGGGCTGTACCAGGTGGAAACTAGGCGCTGGGAATGTAATTTAGGTCTCCCACACAGGTGACAAGGGCCCAACAACTGGAGACATCACTTGCTTCTCCCAGGGTGCGTGTGCATTGGCAGAAGCTGGAATTGGGAGCAGAGCTGAGACTGAAACCCAGGCACTCTGATATGGGGTATGAGCATCCCAGGCAGCATCTTACCTGCTGTGCCAAGCCCTCACCCCCACAATCAGAATCGCAGAGTGAGCCTAACTGCTGGAGAATCCCTTCCCCAAGTCTCCAACTTCGGAGGTTATTAGGCTGGGTCAGTTCACTGATCATTCCAATCATTAGGCAAGGGCTGCCTTGTACCGAGATGAAATTTCCCTCCTGAAACATTACACGGTGATGCTCTGCCTGCTGAAGAAACGCAGAACACACCCGCTGTTTCTGTGTCTACACACACTTTCCAGACCAGGTTTAAATATACAAGTTCTACCACATAAACGATTAGGAGGAAATGGGAGCTTTCAACGTGTGACCCAAAGAGACATCATTTCAGTAATGTGCGTATCTTCACAGTATTTTTTGAAATACGAACTTTGATATACCAATATCACCTCAACACTAAGGAAAAAGAACATCAGATTGCATCACCTTGCTTCCAATTTCACACACATCAATTGGGTCATTGTCGCCACAACAGCCGGTGTGTTTGTCATTGTGTCCTGGGTCTTCCCAAGTCTAAGAGAAAAAAAAGAAAAAAAAAAAAAAGCTTACAGTATCTTATTCCTACACATCCACACTGCTGCCACAGTGGATCATGTTGACAGGAGCAGAGAACAGTCCACAAATCTTTCTGGGAAAGTATGGATTTTCAGCTATTTTTTCTCTCTTTTTTAAAAGTCCTTTATTCACATTTCAGAATCTTAACTACACACAATAATTTCTATTAAATGTTGAAACTCCAGTTATGCAGATAACACCACGCTAAATTTGAGTTCTAAAACCCACAGTGATCTTACTAAAAACAAATGAGCAGGTCGGCACTGTAGCATAGTAGGCTAGACCTTGGCCTGCAGCGCCAGCATCCCAGGTGGGCGTTGGTTTGAGTCCCGCTGCTCCTCTGCTGAACCAGCTCTCTGCTGTGGCCTGCGAAAGCAGCAGAAGATGGCCCAAGTGCTTGGGCCCCTGCACTCACATGGGAGACCCAGAAGAAGCTCCTGGCTCCTGGCTTTGAATTGGCCAGCTCTGGCCATTGTGGCTATTTGGGGAGCAAACCAACACCTCTCTCTGTCTGTAACTCTGCCTCTCAAATAAATTTAAAGAAAAAAAGAAAAGGCCCCCTACTTAATAACTGAGACATCATCAATTACAAATATCTACAGAGCCAAATATTAACTTTAAAAAACATGAAGAGAAAACTACTTTTTTTTCTTCTAGGTATTTCCTATCTTCCGTTAGCCAGATTTTCTTTATGACACTTCCCCAAGACAGGTAGGCAGCTACATGAAAACAGCCAGGAGCCAAGGCTGAAGAGTTAGCTTCCTGGAGAGCTTCTGAAGCTTCCGGTGACTAAATTGCAAGCCAGAGTCCTTGAAGAGCATCTCAGAAAAGAACCGAAACCCGTGCTTGCTAGGAAGTTAGTTTAAAATAGAGCCACTGTGGGGCCTTTTCTCTGCCAAAGAGAACAGATTCCTTGGAACTGTTTGCCTATAGGGGGGAATAAAGGCAGAAAGACAAAAGTGAAGGGAGGGAAGGGAACCACAGGCAACAGCAAAACCCCAGCCGTGGAGGAGAAAGTATTCCAGCAGGTTCCCCGAGGGAGGAGCCCTCAGACATTAATCAGCCGCAGTGCAAGGGAAGAGCTACCACGAAGGCAGAAACACGGCTCTGGGATTACCCAACGAGCCAGATGAGTCTGGCCTGCACTCTAGTAACTTACAGATGGTTTCACAGTAGGTTCCATTTAATGGACTTAACGGCTAACAACAAAAAAAAAATCTATCAATGGAAAAAAATGAAGTTAAATGCACAGCAAGTGTCACAGCACCAACTCCCTAGTGTCATGGCGTTGGCCCAGCCAAACCAGGACTGAATATGTCATTTGCTTGTCAGAGACGTGCTTCCGGTGACTGTTCACTCACCGTGGATTAGGCTCTGCTTCCCACTGTCCCCGCGCTGGGGATCAGCAGGAAGCGATGCAGACAGAGCCCCTCCAGCGCTGGCGGGTTAAGCACGCAGGCCCCATCCCTCCTGAATCACCGAGAGCCTGGCCCCAAGAACAGATTCAGGACTCCAAGACTAGCCAACCGCTCCGAGAACGTGTGTGCCAGGGACTGAATGCTCCGTCCCTCACAGCACCCAGGCAGGCTCGGAGAGAGAGAGGGAGCCGAGGGGGCAGGCCGGGGAAGGGCCTGCAGGGGTCTGGCAGAGCCAAACGCCGGTTCTTCCCCACCACCATGCACACGCGTTCCTCTGCAGACTCAGGGAAGGCGTGCACACGACTCCCACGGGAGCGGTGCACAGGGGAAAGGATGCACTTTCTGAATTTCAACATCCTAGCACTTACCTTTCAGTTTATCTTGAAAAGAAGTTACTCAAGCATTCAAATGAGTTCATTGCGCCTTGTGATGTGTTTAAATCTCTCTAAGTTAACCTTTAGCAAGCGACACAGCCGCAGGGAGCCGTACCTGAGGGATGGCGCCGTAGTTCCAGATGTAGCCCTTGTAGGGGAACAAGTTGGCCACGTAGCGCAGTTTCCCTTTCTTCACATCTTGTTTAATAGGATTTAAAGGGTCCTTTGTGGCGATCTGAAGTGAAATTTGACATCATTGAGGGTTTGGGTGTGAAACACTGGTCACACCCGAGGACTGGAGGAAGTGACATGGGCTACACATGGCCCCCGATTCTCCCTTAATGATATATTTTGGCCCCACCATCACAATCTGACCTAAATGCATCTCAGTAAGCAGCCAGTAAGGGAAGGCCTACTTGAGGGACACTGAGAAGGGGGAAGGCAGCCACTGATCCTACAGCTGGGATGAATCCTAACATCCGAGATAGAGGGACACTCAGCTCTGCTTTAAAGCGCCCAGTGTCACTCAAGCACTTGAGCACTGACAACATGCCGGTGTGATTACCAACGACATGAAACACGTAATAAATTACCCATGATAAGGCAGCTAAGTCAGAGGGAGTCGGAAAGAAACTACCAAACGCAATGGAAATTCCCATGAGACTGTTCGCACCTAAGGTGGCTTCAGGACTGAGAGGAGAGCCAGGCAGTCCCGGGCCTTGGCTCCGTCTACAAACGGGCCTGGCGGCCTTCAGCTGGAGCTCAGCGAGCCGCTGGAAACACACAGGGGCCAGACAGGTGTCGCCGTCCCACCCCATTACCAGTGCAAGGTGAACGTTACCTCCATTTTGGCGTTAGACCAGCGTGGTACTTCAACCACCATGTGGAACACGTCCTGAAAACAAAGCAGAGGTGAGAGCCACGGCAGCTCATTTATTTGGACCCTGATTTTAGGGGGAAACTATTCACAGGGGCACATCCCTGAAGGCAATGGACTGTCCACAAAATGCATCAAAAACACAACATGGAATGATGAGTGAAGACAGAAATCAAATGCAAAAAAATATTTAGTGCTGCTGACCCAATGGGGGAAGTGTATGATTGACACTGTGCAATTTTTTCCCATTTACTTAATTTGAGAAGCAGACAAGCAGAGCTCCCGCCCACTGGCTCACTCCCCAAATGCCAGCATTGCCCAGGGCTGGGTCACTGATGAAGCTGGGAGCTGGGAACTGAATCCAGGTCTCCCCCATGGGTGGCAGGGACCCGACCACTTGAGCCATCACTGCCGCCTCCCAGAGTTTACATCGGCAGGAAGCTGGGGTCGGAAACCACAGTGGAACACAGGTGCTTCCACGCAGCACAGAGGCACCAACACCTGCCCCAGTCGTGTCATTCTTTCTTCTGTGCATTTTACATTTGTTAGTACAAAAAAAAAAAAAAAAAAAAAAAGAGGAGGGTGGAAAGAATGTTTCCAGAAAGCAGGGAAATTATTTTTAAACAAACAGAACTTCCATCTCTGAAGGCGGCTGGTTTCAAAACAACCATCTCCGAGAATGTGTGGCATCTCCTCGGGTGACACTGCAATTACTCACAGTGTTTCTCAAGTTCCTATTCTGAAGCACTTCGTACAAAAGACAAATCCCCAATCAGCCTGATTACTCTGGACACGCTGTGCTTCTAGCATCAAATGAAAATCAACTCAATTACCCACTTTATTCTCCCAATGTAGCCATCTTTTAAAAACCAAGACTCCCTAAAAATTAAGACTAGAAGTTTGATAATTAAAACAAAAGAACACGTCCCAAAAACATTTTAACCAATGACAGCTCTATAATCAGCATACAGCCTTAACCAGACTACATTAAAGCAGATGAAATACTCTCTGCCTCTCCTCTCTGTGTAACTCTTTCAAATAATAAATAAATCTTAAAAAAATAAAATAAATAAAATAGGGTGGCCGGCACTGTGGCTCAGCCTGAAGCGCCAGCATCCCATATGGGCGCTGGTTCAAGTCCCGGCTGCTCTACTTCCCATCCAGCTCTTTGCTATGGCCTGGGAAAGCAGTAGAAGATGGCCCAAGTCCTTAGGCCCCTGCACCAGCATGGGAGACCCAGAAGAAGCTCCTGGGTCCTGGCTTCGGATTGGCGCAGCTCTGGCTGTTGCAGCCAACCGGAGAGTGAACCAGCGGATGGAAGACCTCTCTCTCTCTCTGCCTCTCCTTCTCTCTCTGTGTAACTCTGACTTTCAAATAAATAAATTAATATTTTTTTAAAAAAGTAGATGAAATATTCAGGGGGAGAAATATCACTTCGTCACCTCATTTTGCATACCAGAATGGCATATGGACTGACACAGGCCTTCTCATTAAAAGGAGCCGTAACTAGGCAGAATATTACTTTCCCTTTTCATTTTTTTAAATAAAGACTTATTTATTTATTTGAAAGGCAAAATTACAGAGAGGCAGAGAGAGGTCTTCCATCCGCTGGTTCACTCCCCAATGGCCGCAACAGCTGGTGCTGTGCCAATCTGAAGCCAGGAGCCAGGAGCTTCTTCCGGATCTCCCATGTGGGTGCAGGGGCCCAAGGACTTGAGCCATCTTCTACTGCTTTCCCAGGCCATAGCAGAGAGCTGGATTGGAAGTGGAGCAGCCAGGACTCGAACCGGCACCCATATGGGATGGCGGCACTGCAGCTCTGGTCCCAGACTCTCACTTTCCCAAGTAATGAGACCTACTGCAGTTTTCCAGATCAGGTCCGCCACGCACACAGGGGAAGCCAAGTCTGCAACTACTTCCCAAAACTGATTTAAAGAAAACCACTTAGTCACACAGCTTTTAGAATTACCTCTTTGCTATTTTACATGAGAAAAAAAACAAGGACTGGGGAACTGCAAGGAAACAGGTCAAAGGTTTCAAGCCAAAAATGACCTTGCTGCTACTTTTAACCAAGCAGAAATGCTACACAGATTTCTACACAAATGTGTAAAACTTCTGTCACTTCTTTAAGTTCTGGGTTAAATAACCTGTGGCATACTGAAGTACTCCATAAGCTTCTACTCAATGCTCCTAAAGCATACTTAATACAACATAAAGACCCAAAATGGAAATATTACTCAAATCAGGACTGAACCAACTGTCCCACCTCTGTAAGGCAGTAACTTGATGGCTTAGAAAACGGGACGCTGATTGTTCGTGGGTAGGAAACCTCAGAGCCAGTCTCTGATTAAGTTGCATTTACCCACGATATTGTGCCACTTCTCAGACATAAAAATTCTCTGTATGTCTGATGTAAGAAAAAGCCTGGGCTTTACAAGTCGTCAGCAGCAATATCCTACAGTTTCACAAGGTGGCGCTGTTACAACATGAAAGACAGCCTCAAACACCAAGAAGCGCAGTTGTAAATGTTTTCTAAAGAAAATGCCAGCAAACGAATACATTGCTTCCAGAAAAATGTACCAAACAGAGCCGAAATCCCCACTTTAAAATTTGGAAATTGGGGCTGCTGTTGTGATGTAGTGAGGAAGGCCGCCACCTCCAATGCCAGTCTCCCAGGTGGGTGCCAGCTCATGTACCGTCTGCTCCACTTCCCATCCAGCTCCCTGCTAGCAGCCTGGGGAGAGGCAGTAGAAGATGGTCCCACGTAGGGGACCGGGATGAAGCTCCTAGCTCCTGCCCTGGCTGTTGCTGGGAAGTGAACAAGCAGATGAAAAGCGCGCGCTCTCTCTCTCTAAATTTTCAAATAAATAAACAAAATCTTTTTTAAAAATTGGAAACCATATCAAATGCTTTCATGGCCATAAATGATAAATATGCATAGACTATCAAAAGAGCACTACCTGATATGAACCTACAGCACTCCTGGATAGGAAAGACAAGAGGATGTCTTCAAAAACTTTAAGAGAACCCTACTGCGACAAGAACTACAGAAGCCTGAAGCTCCGGTGCTCTTCAGGAACTACCTGGGCCAAAAATACCAAGAAGGACCTGCAAAAAAGCACAGCTGCTTCATCCATTGTATTGATTTATTGGTGCTATTTTAAGTGAACACAGTTATGGGGTACAGTGTGATGTCAACCCATATGTACAGATCAAAGCAGGCTGACTAGTATTTCCACCTCTTTAAACATTAACAAACTGGTTTGATTAACAATAAGGGCACACCTCCACTGGACGGTGTGACATGCCAGAGCACACACTTCCCAAGTCCAAGCAACCAGCACTTCCCTCTCTGTCATTACTTTACAGCTGGAGCTGAAGAGTTAGAATTGTTATGTGCGGGTGTAAAAAGTTAAGCTTAAGCTTACAGGTTTAAACCTTCCTGGTACAGCTGTAAAAATAAGAGTGAAGTAGCACCTTGACAGTAGGGACTCCATTTTGGAGCACTTGAGACTCCATTCTGGGAAAGGAACCCCCCCACCGTGAGACTCTGGTCTGAAACTATGATCTTAAATAGTCGGACAATAGCAGTGCACTACATCACCCTTGGCAGAGCACAAAAACCCCCTAGCATGATTGCTCAAGCTTAAAAATAAAAAGGTTACCTGGGTTACCTGAGCTAATAATGAAAATGTGATTTGTCTATGTCTTAAGATCATAATTGCTGATTGACGTTTTTCGGGCGGTTGACTCTAACAGAGCCTCTGAGTTCCTCAAATAAATTCATCACTTTTAACAAATACTTATGAAGAATCACTACAGCAGGGGCACTTGATAAACTCTGCAGAGGGGCCAGCACTATGGAGCCATGGGTTAAGACGCTGCCTGCAATGCCGTATCAGCACTGGTTCAAGTCCTGGCTGCTCTGCTTCTAATCCAGTCCTCTGCTAATGCACCTAGGAAGGCAGCAGAAGATGGCCCAATTACTTAGGTCCCTGCCACCAACACGGGAGACCAGGATGGAGCTCCAGGCTCCTGGCTTTGGCCTGGCCCAGCCCCAGCTTTTGTAGCCATTTGGGGAGTGAACCAGCAGATGGAAGATCTCTCACTCCCTGTCATTCTTTCAAACACGAATAAATCTTAAAAAACAAAAACAAGGGGCTGACGCTATGACATAGTGGGTAAAGTTGCTGCCTGCAGTGCCAGCATCCTATATGGGCACCAGTTTGAGTCCTGGCTGCTCCACTTTGGATCCAGCTCTCTGCTATGGCCTGGGAAAGCAGTAGGAGTTGGCCTAAGTCCTTGGGCCCCTGCACCTGTGTGGGAGACCCAGAGGAAGCTCCTAGCTTTGGATTGGTACAGCTCTGGCCACTGTGGCTGTCTGGGGAGTGAACCAGTGGATGGAAGACCACTCCCTCACTCTCTACCTCTCAAATAAATAAATAAATCTTTAAAAACAAAACCAAAAAGCACACTAAAATTGTAGGAAATGCCTCCTATGGAAAAACTGCAGGGTTTTCAAAGTTTTGGCATCAAAATAAACATTTTATTTTTCACAAACTTTTTAAAGTACCTTCATATGTGCCAGACTGTCGCTCCCCCTCTTCATGGAGGAACGACACTAAACCCTGCCTAGGCTTCCTATCCGAGTCACGGCACCATTATGTCGCTCCCCCTCTTCGTGGAGGAACGACACTAAACTCTGCGCTGTTCTTTCGTCTGCTCGGCCCTCCCCGGGTTTGCTGCTGGTTCTTCCCGGGTTGGCTACCGACCCTTCCATCTCCATGGAAGGGTGGTTCCCCCTAGCCACTTTCCCCACTTCCGCGGGGGAGTGGCACACCGCCGGCCGGCTCTCTTGGGGGCTGCACAGGTGTTCCTTCAGATAGATGTTCCCCTTAGATGTTCCTGGTGCATGTTGTCTCTCTCCTCCTTTATAGTCCTCTTCCACCAATCCCAACTCTGCTACCCACACGCTGAGTACGCTGCTCTCCTCCAATCAGGAGTAGGTCCTACAGTTTATTGGTTGAACTGGAGGCAGCTGTGTAGAAGCTGTTTCTCCCTTCTCAGCGCCATATTGTGGGAGAGCAGATGCATAGAATAAGTCTTAATTCCAGTAACTTAGTCTAGTCCGAGTTGCTCCCCACACCAGACACTTTTCTAGGCTCTGAAAACCAGCAGTGAACAAAATAAAGGTCCTTTTAACTCTCTAAAAGTTGGTTTTTTAAAACAGATTTTATTTATTTGAAAGTCAGAGTTACACAGAGAGAAGGATAGGCAGAGAGAGGTCTTTCATCCACTGGCTCACTCCCCAACTGGCCACAGTGGCCAGAGCTGCACCCATCTGAAGCCAGGAGCCAGGAGCTTCTTCTGGGTCCGAAGCACCTGGGCCATCCTCTACTGTTTTCCCAGGCCACAGCAGAGAGTTGGATCCGAAGTGGAGCAGCCAGGACACGAACTGGTGCCCATATAGGATGCCGGCACTGCAGGCGGTGGCTTTACCCACTATGCCATAGCACCAGCCTCAAAAGTTGGATTTCCAAACCTGGTGCTTCCAGCTTATAGGCCTCAGGCTCCAGGCTGGGGCCCACAATCCTAGGTGAGTGAAGAGTCCACCAAATAAATGCGCAGTTTGCAAAATGAATATTCAGTACATCTTTCAAACGCATGGAGAGGGGCCCACATTGTGGAGTAGTGGGTAAAGTTGTTGCCTGTGATGCCAGTGTTCCATATAAATGCTCAATCATGTCCCAGCTGCTCTACTGCCAACCCAGCTCTGTGCTAATGCACCTGGGAAAAGCAGCAGAGGATGGCCCAAGTACTTTGGTCCTTGCTGCCCACCTGGGATACCCAGATGAAGCTCCTGGCTTTGGCCTGCTCCAACACGGGCTGTTGTAGCCATCTGGGAAGTGAACCAGTGTATGGAAGATTCCCCACCCTCCAGCCTCTTCCCTCTTTCTGTAACTCTTTCAAATAAATAAAAATATTAAAGCAGTGCCCTTGTGGCAGCCTCTAGACAATACTTACTCCACCAGTCACTACCACAAAGGAAGGCATTTTCAGCCTTTTTATATAAGAAAGGGAGGGTCTCGTGTTAGCAGGAACCACTACTGAAGAACTGATTTCCCCTAGACTTCATGGCTACAGCTCAGAGTTGCCACTGAGTTGAACAGGGCGTAATTTAGGATTTTTAGGGCAAGTGACATCAAACAGTCTAATTACTCTACTGCTATAAAAACTTCAGTGCTAAAACACCCTGTTTTGTAATATTCCCAGTTTTCATGCACGTAAAAACACCAAGATTTTAAGAAATGCCATACCACCCAGGCAGACTCATGCCTTCCTCCCTTAATCCCAGCTGGTTTCAACTGTTACTTAGCTCAATCCCGGATTTACCATCCTATTGTTAGGACTTCCCAGAATTCTCTACTCCCCTTCTCCCATGCTCAGGATCCCCAATCTCTGAGCTCCCTGTTTACAGTTCCAGAAAAAGCAAGAGGCTGGCCTCCTGGGGAAGTGGGGGGGACGACTGATAAACCTGCAGGGGAGAATAAAAGGCGACCAGCGCTATAGCGCTGACCTCTCCAAGCCAGAGACAGAAGGGCAGAGCCCACATCCCAGATCCGCAACCATTTCATCAAGAGTTCAAGAACACTAAGGGTAGAGATGGCTCTATTCCAAGGAAACTGGAAACATCACAGGCCTGAAATGTGTAAGATCCTTTCAGGCATAGAACTACTTCCTGCATCTCGGCGAGGCTACCATGCCACTGACTGAGCAGGACCACTACAGCAGTGCGGTGAGGACGCTGGAGCCTCCCCAGGCTGATGCACCTGGGCCCCCGCAGGCCCGGTCACTAACGAGCAGGCTCGGCAAGGGGGTAGGCGGTTATTCCTGACGCGGGTAAGCCCGTGTACAGGGCACACACTCCATTAATTCCACCCCCGGTCTTTATTAAGAGACACATGCTGTGACTTAGACGCGGCTTCCAGCGCTGCCTGTGAACCATCAGGGACTATGGTACACTGCATCACCCCAGCACGGTGGCTGAAACTGGCACTTGCAAGCTGGCTCATCCTGGGTTCCTATGTCATGCACATACCAGACTTACAAGGAACAACAAAAATCACCTTTCGGTCCCACCACTTTATTGTTTTGCAGTAACAGCTGGAGGAAAACAGTGGTGGCAGGGATTTTTTCTCCTCTTCCCCTAGAGATTAGACAGAAAGCAAGAAGCTGGTGCTAACCAGGGCTGCGCCAGTTTCTTCCTGCTCATGGGCTTCTGGAGTGGAATATCAAACCCCCACCAGCCATAGGGAAGCGCTGCAGCCCCATGGGAAGGGAAGCTGGGGTCCCGAGTCACCAAGAACAGGTCACCCTGTCCAGCGCTCACCAGGTAACAACAGTTCATAACCCTCACTTGTTAGCTTTGGCTTTAAAGTTGGTTATAGGATTATAAAAGGATAAATTCTAAGTTGTGAAAAGTACATGGATTGCCGAGTTATTCTGTTGACATGTGATTAAGGTATATTTGAGAAGCTAACATAAGGAAATATGATCACCAAATCTCAGTGTTGTGCCCCTTATGCAGTTAGATTATAGCTGGACAAAGAAAAATGTGATGTATACCAATCAAAAAACAAGTATCCAAATTGTGCTAAGAGTGCAGGGGAGGGCAGGCAGCTAGCCTAGCAGTTAATACATAAGCTATGCACACCCACCTTGGAGTACTTGGGTTCTTGCTACCCATGTGAGAAACCTGGACTGAGATCCTGGTTTCAGGCTTTAGCCTGGAGCCTGGCCAATGCAGGCAAACAGGGAGTGAACCAGCAAACATAGGCTCTCCGTCTGCCTCTCAAATGAATCTTTTTTTAATATGTGTCTGTGGGAGATGGTTTAACAATTAAAGTGACAAAGTTAACACACATACATACACACACTACACAACACACAACTTCTAGCTCTCAGCAGTTCAAACCTCTTCCTATAATGGTAATACACACTTCACACACACCTGTATAAAGTAATAACTCCCTGCCCTGTCATAACCATGAGTAAGCTCCTATTTTTTCCTAAAGATAAGCATCAGGATGATTAAATTCTGAAAACATGGGGCTGGTGCTGTGGCATAGTGGGCTAAGCCACCGCCTGCAGCGCCAGCATCCCATATGGGTGCGGGTTAGAGTCCTGGCTGCTCCACTACTGATCAGCTCCCTATTAATGTGCCTGGGAAAGCAATGGAGAATGGCCTAGGTCCTTGGGCCCCTGAACCCGTGTGGGAGACCCAGAAAAAGCTCCCGGCTCCTGGCTTTGGATAGGCCCAGCTCTGGCCATTGTGGCCATCTGGGGAGTGAACTGCAGATGGAAGACCTCTCTCTTTCTCTTTCTCTCCCTCTCTCTAACTCTGCCTTTCAAATAAATAATGAAATCTTTTTAAAAATTTTTGAAAACAGATATTCTAACCACAATCTTTTTTCTCTGTAAAACCTAGCAGAAAGATCTGTTTTTCCAGTTGTCAAACTTCTACAACTACAATGACAGAATTTTGACCATGGAAACTTTCTCCAAAAATGCATATTTAAACCAAACTTCAGGCCGGCGCCGCGGCTCACTAGGCTAATCCTCCGCCTTGCGGCGCCGGCACACCGGATTCTAGTCCCAGTCGGGGCGCCGGATTCTGTCCCGGTTGCCCCTCTTCCAGGCCAGCTCTCTGCTGTGGCCAGGGAGTGCAGTGGAGGATGGCCCAAGTGCTTGGGCCCTGCACCCCATGGGAGACCTGGATAAGTACCTGGCTCCCGCCATCGGATCAGTGCGGTGCGCCGGCCGCAGCTCACCGGCCGTGGCAGCCATTGGAGGGTGAACCAACGGCAAAAGGAGGACCTTTCTCTCTGTCTCTCTCTCTCACTGTCCACTCTGCCTGTCAAAAAAAAAAAAAAGCCCTTCAGGAAAGGTTTTGTTCAGTTGTTTCTGGAGCATCAACCTACCTGACTAGGAACCTGACTTGCTTTCAGAAGGGGAGCAATGACACAGCTCCCTGTTTACATGTGCTCCTCGACACCCCTAACAGTCACCTGAGAAACAAGAAGCCTACTGTGGCAGGACGAGTATAGCATGAAAGCTGAAGATATGTGGGAAAAGTAGCTGACCCCTAGAATTAAAATATCAGGTCATGATGTCCGAGCACTGGAGGTTTAGACACAGCATCCCTCTCCCTAGTGCTTCATGCTGTAAACGCTTCTGTGCTGGGTTGTTAGCCTTTGCAGTGTCTCAGGAGACTCGGGGACAGTGAACAACAAGGCATGCTTTATTTCCGAACCCGAGACAGATCCAAAGCAAAGGAATCAAGGACAAAAAAAAAAAAAGCCCAGAGAGTCCTCATCTTTGCCCACTCCAATCCAATGGATTTGGAAATAACCTAAGCAGGCACGTGAGCTACAGGAATTTCCAGGCCTGGCTGCATAGATTCCCCAACACCAGAGTGGATGCTGTCCACACAGGGAGGTCCTGACAGGGAGAACGTGAGCCCTGGGACGTCTCCCCTTGCGCACGCCCAGCGGATGACAATTTCTCATTATCACTGTCCAGTGACGGACCACAGGAGGGATAGAGTCTGCGGCCCTGCACACAAAAATGAACTTCCGTAAGCTTAATCACACTGGAGTTTTTAAAGAAGTAAATTGTTCTCTTCCGTATTAAGCCACATTAATCAGATCTTTTTTCAGGCTACAATACAAAACAATCTCTGCGTGCCAGCCACATTCCTATTTAAACATGCAACTTCCTTAAAAACAAAAAGAACTCTTTCCGGCCTCTCAGGCAGGAGTTGGAAGCTCTGAGGTTCGTTACGGTCTGGACCACTGGTGGAACTCAGTCCTACATAAAGCCCGCCACAGACACAGGGCTCCAAGCAATGGCACCTAAGTATAGTCTTGGAGTCACCTGACACGGCGGCAGGAACAGGCATCACAGGGTCTATCATGCTGTGGTCCTTGGCTAGAATGTTCTCCAACCCCTGCTGAACATCAATGAAACAACCTCCTTTCTCAGCACACTTGCACGCCAGGGCGCCACCAACAGACCCGGGGGTCACAGCTTCAGCCTCCCCATCACGCGGTCGGTCTGAGATGCTACCATGGAGTACCTGACAGGGTGACACACAGCCATTCTATCACACCACACAATTAACTCAAGCTGACCAAACGAGGCCAATTAAAGAGGAGGAGAGGATCCTGCAGTTGGTGTCAACGCCCAGGAAATCAGTATAAGGTCTCTGAATAAATACAACTCTGGGGCTCCCACAGGGAAACGCAGGCCAATTAGAGGGCCCTCCAGGTACCTAATTGGCCTCAGGCTGTTTGCTCCACTACCCCCACTGGAGCTCAGCTCAGGCAGCCAACTCTGAAGCGATGTGTAAATTGGATGTGCTCCCGGCAGCCAAGGGCTGTTATAGACTTGTACCACACTTCCTGTTAGAAATGTAATGAAGGGGCTGGTGTCGTGGCACAGCAGGTTAAGCCACAGCCTGCAGCGTTGGCATCCCGTTACGAGCGTGGGTCTGAGTCCTGGCTGCTCCACTTTCGATCCACCTCCCAGTGAATGGCCCAGGAACGCAAATAAACATTAAACGTCCAAGTGCTTGGGCCCCTGCCATCCATGCAGGAGACCCGGATGGAGTTCCGGGCTCCTGGCTTTAGCGTGGCTCAGCCCTGGCCATTGTGGCCATTTGGGGAATGAACCAGCAGATAGAAGATCTCTGTCACTCTTTCAAATAAATAAAATAAATCTTAAAAAAAAAAAAAAAAAAAAAAAAAAGGCCAGCACCCGTGGCTCACTAGGCTAATCCTCTGCCTGCGGCGCCGGCACACCAGGTTCTAGTCCCGGTCGGGGCGCCAGATTCTTTCCCGGTTGCCCCTCTTCCAGGCCAGCTCTCTGCTGTGGCCCAGGAGGGCAGTGGGGGATGGCCCAAGTGCTTGGGCCCTGCACCCACATGGGAGACCAGGAGAAGCACCTGGCTCCTGGCTTCGGATCAGCGCGGTGCGCCGGCCGCAGCGGCCATTGGAGGGTGAACCAACAGTAAAGGAAGACCTTTCTCTCTGTCTCTCTCTCTCTCTCACTGTCCACTCTGCCTGTTAAAAAAAAAGGGGGGGGGGGGAGGACTACTACTGTGCATAGCAGATAAAGCTACAACTTGCAACACTAGTATCCCATATGACAACCAGTTCATGTCCTGGCTGCTCCACTTCTGATCCAGCTCCCTGCTAATGGCCTGGGAAAATCAGTGGAGGATGGCTCAAGTCCTTGGGCCCCTGCTACCCACCCGAGACCCAGATGAAGCTGCTGGCTTTGGCCTGGCCCAACTCTATTACAGCCATCTGGGGAGTGAACTAACAGATGGAAAACCCAATCTCCCTCCCAGTGACCAGCAGACGGAAGATCTCTCTCTCTCTGCCCCAGTCTGTGACTCTTTCAAATAAATAAATCTTTTTAAAAATAAAATTTAAAAAGCACAATGAATTTGTCTGATAGTTAAGCCCAAGCCCCCAAAACCAGGTCTCAGTACACACAAGGACAAGGTTCCGCCTTGCTGTCATCCACAGTGCGCTGCAATGGGATGCTCACACCAATGCCAACATCCAGCCAAGGAAGGCCAACAACCTGTGCAGCTTTTACAACGCCGCAGTTCATGCTTGGGACAAGCATTCGGCCAGCAGTTAGGACACTAGTGTCTCATACTGGAGCTCCTGAGCTTAGCTCCTGGCTCCCAATTCCAGCTTCCTGCAGTGCAGGCCCTGGGAGGCAGCAGGGGCCCTGCCGCCCACATGACAGACCCGGATTGAGTTCCGGCTCCCAGCTTTGTCTGGGCCCACCCCAGGCTGTCAGGAACACTTGGGGAGTGAATCAGTGGGTGGGAACTCTGTCTCTCTGCCTCTCAAAACAAAACAAAAACTTCAAAATTTCCTCAGGGAAGGAAACCAAAAGTGAAAGGTGGAAAACAAATTAGGTGCCTGTCCCAGTATCAAGTTCCTAAACACAGCACAAACTTCTACCAGAAAAGAGGCTTTAAAAAGCTCCATTTAGGCCGGCGCCGCGGCTCACTAGGCTAATCCTCCGCCTAGCGGCGCTGGCACACTGGGTTCTAGTCCCGGTCGGGGCGCCGGATTCTGTCCCGGTTGCCCCTCTTCCAGGCCAGCTCTCTGCTGTGGCCAGGGAGTGCAGTGGAGGATGGCCCAAGTGCTTGGGCCCTGCACCTATGGGAGACCAGGAGAAGCACCTGGCTCCTGGCTTCGGATCAGTGCGGTGCGCCGGCCGCGGCGGCCATTGGAGGGTGAACCAACGGCAAAGGAAGACCTTTCTCTCTGTCTCTCTCTCTCACTGTCCACTCTGCCTGTCAAAAAAAAAAAAAAAAAAAAAAAAAAGCTCCATTTAAAAATATACAGCTCTTCAAGTTATACAAATAGCATGCTTTTTGCAAAAATATTAGAAAGGCAAAATGAAACTAAAGAGTCCCAGTAACCCCAGCACTCAAGGCTTATAAATACTTTGGTATATAGAATTGTGGACTTTTTTCCCTAAAGGAAAATTCTTTCCAACTTGTGGTAAGCCTGTCAGTCTGTGCTAGAGTTAGATCTTTTCAGCTCCCTGTGTGAACAGACTTTCTTTTAAGAAGTCTGTGTACTTGGGTGGGTGCTGTGCTACACGGGTTAAATCACTGGCTGCATTGCCAGCATCCCATATGGGCACCAGTTCAAGTCCCGATTGCTCCACTTCCGATCAGCTCCTTGCTAATGTGCCTGGGAAAAGCAGTGGAAGATGACCCAAGTGCATGGGTTCCAGCACCCATGTGGAAGACCCCAATCAAACTCCTGGCCCCAGCTTCAGCCTGGCCCAGTCCTGCCCATTGCTGCCAACCTGGGAGTGAATCAGCAGATGGAAGCTTGCGTTCTCTCTCTCCCTCTCTTGCTCTCTGTGTAACCATGCCTTTCAAATAAATAAATAAATCTTTAAAAAAAAAAAGTCTGTGTGGGGGCCAGTGCTGTGGTATAGCAGGTAAAGCCGCCACCTGCAGTGCCTGTATTACATATGGGTGCCGGTTCTAATCCCGGCTGCTCCTCTTCCAATCCAGCTCTCTGCTGTGGCCTGGGAAAGCAGTAGAAGATGGCCCAAATCCTTGGGCGCCTGCACCTGCGTGGGAGACCCGGAAGAAGAAGCTCCTGGCTCCCGGCTTCTGATCGGCACAGCTCCAGCCGTTGCAGCCAACTGGGGAGTGAACCAGGGGATGGAAGACCTCTCTCTCTCTCTGCCTCTCCTGCTCTCTGTGTAACTCTGACTTTCAATTCAATAAATAAATCTTTGAAGAAAAAAAAAAAGTCTGTGTTAGAAGCTTCAGTGGATTTATTATCTCAATAATTCCTTATCAAAACCATCTGCAAGTGGAGGATGGCCCAAGTGCGTGGGTCCTGCATCCGCATGGGAGACCAGGAGAAGCACCAGGCTCCTGGCTTCGGATCAGCTGTGGGCAGCGCGCTCTGGCCCACAGCAGCCATTGGAGGGTAAACCAACGGCAAAGGAAGACCTTTCTCTGTCTCTCTCTCTCACTGTCCACTCTGCCTGTCAAAAAAAAAAAAAAAAAAAAAAAAAAACACATCTGCAAATCTCCACTCTACAACCCCATTGAAACTGTTGAATTTTTCTGCACTCACTGAATAATCTAGCTTATTTTTAAAGTTTAAAACATCCCAAAATTCTGTGCTGGCCACCTGGGTTATTTTAAAACCACTAATGAAGTACTAAGATTTTTAGTTCCAAATACACATACAGAAGCGACTAATATGATTGTTTACTAACCAAGATAGCTTAAATTGGCTTTTTCTATTCCTCTACTCCTTCACCAACTTACAGTAGCTTCTTTTACCAAACAGTTTGGTTTTAAGACTGACTTCTTATTGAGTCTGTGAACCTTTAACTCACAGCACAAAGGGGCATTTTAAGCCCTTGCTAAGATATATGTAAAAAAATTCCTGGGGCCAGTGCTGTGGGGTAGGGGGTAAAGCCACCTCCTGCAACACCAGCATTCCATGTGGCAGCTGATTCACTTCTGATCCAGCTCCCTGCTATGGCCTGAGAAAGCAGTGGAGGATGGCCCAAGTGCGTGGGCCCCTGCACCCATGTGCTTCTGGCTTCTGGCTTCAGATTGGCCCAGGTCCGACCATTACAGCCATTTTGGCAGTGAACCAGCAGATGGACGATCTCCCTCTCTGTCTCTCTCTGACTCTGCCTTTCAAATAAATAAAGAAAAAGAAAACTCCTATGTATAACTATTTTTCAGAGTAGCTAATCTGAGAAGAACGACTGTATGCGAGAGATGTCTTACCTTGTCAGCATAAATAGGAATATCATGAAATGGAGATATATATTGTCCTTTTTCATTTTCTGCAAAATAAATTACAAAAATATATTGTTGTGATTAAATGTATCTCTAAATGCAGAATGCACACGCTGCTTTATACCAAGATTTATTCCTGCACCAGAAGAACTGGTCGCACACTTCACCTCTCCTGATTGAAGGTGCTCTGTAGCACCTGCCAGGTGTCAGCCTCCATAATGCCGGGAGGAACCGCCCCACACACCTTTGCACCCTCTGGGACTGGCACTGCGTAGTCCACAGAAAGCAACTGAGTTGTTTGGACTCACCTTACAGAGCTTTTGTGACATACTTGGGGAGAATGGGAGGGGCCAGCTTGCTAATTTACAAATCATGTTGCTTTGTAAGTGGTGTTCCAGCAACACATCTGGATTACGGTTTTTCTTAAGGGCAATCAAGTTGCAGCAGTTCCTCCACAGGTCATGTGTATACTCAAGAAATCTACACAGCATATCCAGAAAGTGATTTAAAACTTCCTCACTGTTTCTTAGGAAACCTAAAGGGTCCACCTGCATCGTATCCCTTCAAGCTTAAAAAACCAAAGTGGAACAGGAAAAACTGAGCAGAGACCATACCAATCCCCTAAGGGCCCCTCAGAGTCAACTTTGTGATACACCCAACCCTTATCAGTTCTGAAAGAGACTGACACACTAACATCATAGTTTTCACTTCTATTAAGGAAGCATGCTTAGAAATCTTTCAATTTAAAGACACTTAAAACTAAGTAATTACATCTTTGGTTCTAATTATTGATATTTCCAGTTCCAGAGTTTCAACAGATAAAAAAAAAGTTACTTTAGCCACAGCCAAATTGGTTTTCCCTGCTGGCCAAGAACTACTTACTGCAAATACATAATCTAACTAAAATCAGTGTTTGCTCTGCACATGCAGCTTGAAGACAATGACCGGGATGCCCCCTTATCTTCACACCAGTCACTTCTCTAAGCCCTTCCTATGGAGAAATTCTACAGCTAACCCTATTTCCAGAAAAGGGTCAGTGATCTATTGTCCAAAAGTTCCTGGGATGGGTGCTGTGGCTAAGTGGTCCCATGTTGAGGTCCTGGCTCTGCTTCTGATTCCAGCTTCCTGCTGCTGCACATCCTGGAAGGCAGCAGATGATGGCTCAAATGCTTAGGTCCCTGCCACATTTGTGAGAAACCTGGATGGAGTTCCAGGCTCCTGGCTTCAGGGTGGCCGGGTTGCAGATGTCGTTGGCACACGGGGAGTGAACCCAGATGCTCTCTCTCCCATTCTCTATCTTTCAATAAACAAAAATGCTTTTAAACAATTCTGTTTTAAAAAAATTTCCTGCATTGTCCTCACTGTCTAATTCTGAAATTGAGTACAGCAGGGAGCCCCACCCTTCCTGGATTCCACAGGGGCGTTCACAAGTTTACTCTTCAGCGGGACGTGGCCGCTTGAGGGTTCGCTTCCCTCTTCCTCCCACACAGACAGCTTCTCGCTAGGAACTCTGTCCGTGCGTGGGGGAATCCCACTCGCGCCCCTCCGCTCCTCCCCAGGGCTTCACACACCAACTCCAGAGCGCGCGGCACCTGCCCACTTCCCGCCGCGAAGAGGTTAAAGCGAAGCGCCGTTGGCCATACATCTTCAAGCGCCTCCCCTGGCCGCCCACAGTCCAGAAGCGGGGGGTGGGGGTGAGGATAAAGACAAGCCCCAGGTGCTTCCCTCCACCTGCAGGGAGAGCGGCGGCGCGCCCAGGGACGCAGCGCCTCGGGCCTGCGGCCTCCTGGCTCGGGGCGCAGGACTCCCGGCAGGCGCCCTCCACGCGGATCCTGCGCAAAGCCGAACCCCTGGCACCTGCTCGCTCCTGTGTCCCAGACTGACGTCACCTGAGTGACCCGAGGGGCACGGCTTTGTGTTTCACAAGGCGCGTTCCCAGCCCCGGCGCTTGGGACACACGCGGCGGGCGGACGCGCGGCCAGGACCCCCGAGCAGGGGTCCGGCGGGAGCCGGGCGTCAGGTTCCCCGCCCGTGGACCGAGGGGCTGGGCCCGAGCCGCCCAGCGCGGACAAACTGAGAGCTAAGCGGCGGAATTAAGGTCTCTAGAAAGTTGCCGGCCCCCGGGCCTCTGAGCAGCAATCCTCCTGCGGGGATTAGTTCACCGCCAAGCAGCTTTCTAGGATGACGCGGTGGTTTCCGTTCCCGTCGGACCCCGCCCGGGCCGACACCTGCAAACCAGCCCGGCCCAGGTACGCGTCCTGCGGAGCGTGGGAAACGGGCGCTTCCCGCGAGCGGAGACGGATGGCCGCCGGCCGGCCCACGGCGTCGCCGCCGCCCGCGGGGAGGGTGCGAGGTGCGGGCCGGCCAGGCCCCGGGGGCACGCCGAGGAGCCCGGGCCGCCGCGGGGACGAGGGGCCGAGCGCCGGCCACAGCCGCCCACGCAGCCGAGGCCCGGGAATGAATGGGCAGCCGCGCGGGGCGGGGCCGTGGGCCGCCGACACTCACTGAGAAAGACGCGGTACTCGAGGGTGAAGGGCGCGGCGCGCTCCTCGCTGCTGAAGCTGCTCATGATGCCGGAGACGGGCCGCCGCCGCTACCACAGAGCCACCAGCCCGCACGCGGAGCCGACTGACAAGGAGAGAGGCCGCGCCTGCGCACTGCGAGGGCTGGACCGCGAGCGGGGCGGGGAGCCGCCTTTAACGCCGCCTGGCTGGCGTGTCCAGCCCGCGCGCAGGCGCACTCGGCCCGGCGGCGGCCGCGCGCCCCGCCCCGCCCCCTCGGGCCCCGCCCCCGGCCGGCGGGCCGCGTCCAGGCCGGGCCACGTGGCTGGCTGCGAGCCGCGACTCGGCGCGCTGGGCTCAGCCCGCGCGGGCTCCGGGGCTCTGACCCCGGGCCGCAAGTGCGCGAACTCGGCTTGGGCCTGCTGGGAGCTGACCGCCGACCTCTCCACTAAGCACACGGGGAACTCACCTTGGACTTTCATACACGCCTTCCCACAGAGCACCTCCTTATCTCAAAAGGTGTTGATAAATCATTGCTTCCGCAGCTGGCGGCACTGAGGTGAGCGTTGTTCTGGTCCCCGTCTAATGGCTGCCAGCAAGGTGTCCACGTGACATGGGGCAAATTGCCTCTAACCCCCCTGACCTTTCTCGTCTGGGGAATGGCCGTAACCGAGCTGACACACGACAGAGCTTGCGACACAGCCTGACTCCATGTAACCACTCAGGAACTTGAGTCCCACGCTCCCCAGTGGACTGCCCCTTGCCCAGCCAGCCCTAGGACCCCAGGGACTCCAGATGGGAAGGTCCAGGGGACGTCGGAGTCCTTAGAGGACATTTCCATTGGCATAGGCCTCGGACCTGACTACCTCCTCCGTCTTGCAGGCCAGACCCCAAAAACGAAAGTCCGGTTGCAGCTCAGGGCAGATAATTGCATCAGTTACTTCCCCAGCCCCACATTTTAAAAAATAGTATAAGTGGCCGGTGCTGGTGGCTCACTAGGCTAATCCTCTGCCTGTGGCGCCGGTACCCCGGGTTCTAGTCCCGGTCGGGGCGCCGGATTCTGTCCCGGTTGCCCCTCTTCCAGGCCAGCTCTCTGCTGTGGCCGGGGAGTGCAGAGGAGGATGGCCCAAGTGCTTGGGCCCTGCACCCGCATGGGAGACCAGGTGGAGGCACCTGGCTCCTGGCTTCGGATCGGCACAGTGCCGGTCCTGGTGGCCATTTGAGGGGTGAACCAACGGCAAAAGGAAGACCTTTCTCTCTGTCTCTCTCTCTCACTGTCTATAACTCTACCTGTCAAATAAAAAAAAGATTTATTTATTTGAAAGAGTTACACAGAGAAAGAAGGAGAGGCAGAGAGAGTTCTTCCATCCGATGGTTCACTCCCCAGATGGCCACAACAGCCGGAGCTGGGCTGATCCGCAGCCAGGAGCCAGGAGCTTCTTCCGGGTCCCCCATGTGGCTGCAGGGGCCCAAGGACTTGGGCCATCCTCTGCTGCTTTCCCAGGCCATAGCAGAGAGCTGGGTGGGAAGTGGAGCAGCCAGGTCTCAAACCGGTGCCCATATGGGATGCCAGCACTGCAGGCAGTGGCTATACCACTGTGCCGGTCTCAGGGCAGAGTTTCTTTAAATAATATTCTTTGTTAGAGCATTGAAGAAAATGTGCCTTAAAAACATTCTGCTTTAAATTTTTTTAAGAAAAAACGTCTATTGTATAAAAGTGAGATGTATAAAATGAATATCAAATGAAAACCTAGTAAGATAATCTCACCAGTGGCCCTCCCTGGACTCCAGACAACTCCCAAACCCCGCTGACACGGTTAGGATGGAAGGTGCAGTGACTTCGCCTACGTGCAGGGCCGCTCCCTGCAGTTATAGCACAGGGCGGGGAAGACGCCCTGGGAGGCTTAGTGGTGGCACTGGTACCGTGCCAGCCGGCAAGTCAGAGGAGTCCCTGTGGAAGGAGTGGTGAGGCCGCAGAGTGTTTTATAGACTATGCTTGTGATGGGACCGCTTTCATTTTCTTCCTGTGAGCAAATGAAACCAATTTTCTTGGAAAAACTGACTTAGGAACAGGCAGAAATGATGCAACACCAGTGTGCCTCACACACTTTCCCTTTTGCCTCCTGCCAGCTCAGAGCAAGATAATAGAATCTGGCAGACCTCTGTCCTTGCACTCTGGCCCTTGTTTTGTTGAATGTCTTCAGAGAGTCAGCCAGTATCAACTGCAATAAAATGCCCAGCCTGGCGCCGTTACAACTTTCCCCTGCAGGCAAGGGTGGTAAGCCCCAGGGGTCAAGAGGAACTTGTATTTGTCATGTGTCCCTAGGGCCTAGTGCAGTATCTAGCTTAGTGTAGATGGTTAAAGGATCTTTGGGGACTGGTGTTGTGACACAGGGCGTTAGGCCACCGACTTGTGATGCTGGCTGTCCATGTCGAAGGGCCACCTCGAGTCCTGGGTGTTCTGCTGCTTATCCAGCTCCCTGCTAATGTGCCTAGTCAGCAGAAGAGGGTGGTCCCAGTGCCTGGGCCCCTGTCCCCCTTGTGGGAAACCCAGATGGAGCTCCTGGCTCCTGGCTTCCTCCTGGGCCAGACCTGGCTGTCACAGCGATTTGGGTAGTGAATCAACAGATGGAAGACTTCTCTCTGTCTCTCAGTGTGTGTGTGTGTGTGTGTGTGTGTGTGTGACTCTGCCTTTCAAATAAATAAATGTTTTAAAAGATAATCTGCTGGCCCAGTGAATTGAATAATTAATGAAAAGGAGGGAAAATACTTTTTCCAAGATATTTATTTATTTGAAAGACAGAGTTACACACAGAGAGGAGAGACAGAGAGATCATCTACCTGCTGGTTCGCTCCCCAAATGGCCGCAAAGCAGTGACCCTGTAGCTGTGACCTGAGTGGTGGGATTGAGGAGAAGGAGACAGGCATTAGTAAGGGATGAAACCAGAGCAGCAGTCAAGATCAGTGGCAGAGGGCTCTGAAAGGCAGGATGTGGAGTCTGGACTTTTTATCTAAGACCAATGAAAAGTCTGTTTAAGAGGAAAACTGTTCAAAGTTGCCTTAAAAATAAGCTGTGTCCACAGCTTAGAGCCGACAGTGAGGTTTAGCAAGACTGGAGACAGAGAGGCCCATAAGCATGCTGCTCTGGCCCGGGTGGAAGAGGCCTTGGTGTCCTGGACATGGGTGGCACAGCGGAAGGTCAGGGCAGAACTGTGCTCAAGGTGGAGTCGATGGATGGGTCACCGAGCGGGTGGAGGGGAGTCTAAGTGAGGTGAGGCTGGAGGATAGTCGCCAGTCTGGCTGCAAGAGCTGGCTGACTGCTGTGTCATTTGCTGAGTGGGTTTGTTGAATAGAGACACGGATAGCTGCAAGCCCAATGGCCGTGTTACCTGCTGTGTAGCAAAGTCTGGACTTTGTTTAGGGTTCCTGCCTGTGCACACCTCTGCTGCAGGGCACCCAGCCCCTCCTCCCCCTCTCAGAACCAGCCCTAACTGAGCTAAGATGGTCATGGCCAACAGTGATGTTTTTTCAGGCATGGAAATGTGATGCCTTCCTGTGCAGCGCGACGTGGAGGAGCTGGTGGGGAAGCTTTCCCTCCTCTCTGAAGCAGTATGCTTTGGGGCTGGTGCCACGACTCACTAAGCTAATCCTCTGCCTGTGGCTCCGGTACCCCGGGTTCTAGTCCCGGTCGGGGCGCCGGATTCTGTCCCAGTTGCTCCTCTTCCAGTTCAGCTCTCTGCTGTGGCCAGGGAGTGCAGTGGAGGATGGCCCAAGTGCTTGGGCCCTGCACCCCATGGGAGACCAGGAGAAGCACCTGGCTCCTGCCATCAGATCAGCACGGTGCACCGGCCGCAGCGTGCTGGCCGCAGCGGCCATGGGAGGGTGAACCAACGGAAAAGGAAGACCTTTCTCTCTGTCTCTCTCACTATCCACTCTACCTGTCAAAAAAAAATTAAAAAACAATATGCTTCGGATGCTTGTTGGAAACCACAGGGGTGTCTGGGGCTGCAGGTTAGGGCCGCGTAGTCCAGCAAAACTGATGAATACGAATCGCTAACGCGGCTACAGCCTTCCCAGGACATTTGCCTGGGAACCCAGCTGGCAAGCAGAGATGGGAAAACAGGAACCATGGGAGTTCTTAAGATCTCTTTGACCTTCTGACTGAACCCTGGAGCTACTTGACTTCTGAATTTTTATTACCTTTGTTAAATTTCTTATAGCTTTAACCAGTTAAATTGGACACTCCTGTTACCTGAAACAATAAGGATTTTGGCTAAAACAGAATTTTTTTTTTCATTTTATTTGAAAGGCAGAGAGACAGATCTTCCATCTGCTGATTCACTTCCCCAAATGCCTGCCACAGTCAGGAGGCTGGAATTCAAGCTGGGTCTCCATCACCTTCTACCTGCTGGGGTGCACATTAGCAGGAAGCTGGATCAGAAGCAGAGGAATCGGGACTCAAAGCAGGCTCTCCAATATGGGATGTGGGTACTATGCCAAGGTCCTGCTTCTCCGCTTTATCTTCCTTCTAAAACACTCACATGGGGGCCGGCGCTGTGACGCAGCAGGTTAAAGCCACAACCTGCAGTGCCAGCATCCCATATGGCCGCTGGTTCGTGTCCTGGCTGCTCCACTTCTGATCCAGCTCCTTGCTATTGTGCCTGGGAAAGCACATGAAGAAGATGGCCAAAATCCTTGGGCCCTTCACCCACCTGGAAGAAGCTCCTGACTCCTAGCCTTGGCCTGGCCCAGCACTGGCTGTTGTGGCCATTTAGGGAGTGAACCAGCAGATGGAAGACCTCTCTCTGTGTCTCTCCTCCCTCTCCATAACTCTGCCTTTCAAATAAACAAATACATGTTTTAAAAATTAGTTTTAAAATACACACGCACATGCACACGTAACAAATCTGAGACAGCTGTGACATAGTGCATGCTACAATGGGGGTGAACATTGAAGACACACTTAGTGAACAAAAGGACAAATAATGTGCAAATCCACTTACATGATGGTCTAAGATATTAAAGCCATGGACACAAAGGTAGAGTGGTGGTTTCTGCAGCTGAGGGGAGGGGGAAGGTGAAGTTTTTGTTTAATGGATTTGGAGTTTTAGTTTGGAAAGATGAAAAAAGTTCTGTAGCTGGGCAGTGCTCCTGGCTGCACAATGTGAGTGTAGATGATGCCGTGGAATTGTACATGTAAAAATGAGTAAGGGGCCTGGCACTGTGGCGTGGGAGATTAAGCTGCTGCTTGCAACACCTGCATCCCATATCACAGTGCCAGTTTGAGTTCTGGCTGTTCCACTTCCAATCCAGCTTCCTGCTCGTGTACCTGTACAAGCAGTGGATAATGGCCCAGCTGCTTGGGCCCCTGCCTCCCACGTAGGAGACCAGGATGGAGTTCTTGGCTCCTGGTTTTGGCCTGGCCCAGCCTTGGCTGCTGCAGTCATTTGGGGAGTGAACCAGTGGATGGAAGATCTCTCTCTGTGTGTCTCTTTCTCTCTCTCCCTCTTTCTCCTTCTTTCCCTCTTTGTCACTCTGCTGCATTTCAAATAAATAAGTAAGTAAATAAATCTGTAAAAGTTAAGATGATAAAAATATATACAAATATGTCTCTTGAAAAATAACAAAGGTCAAGATATCTGTAGTTGTTACTCCAGAATTTGTACATAGGGTACACAGCTTAAGTCAACCAAACACAGAAGGGCTTTAATGCAGGGAATTTCTCAATAGGTAAGAGAAGAACTAAGAAGCCAAATAGAGATTATCCGGGTGGGGGCAGGGAGCTCTGTGCAGAAGGGTGGGGGCTACCCTTATCCACAGCTGTCTCTGGGTTTCCCACACAGCTGGCCCATGGGCATCTCATCGTCACCCTTCCTGAATGAGCGCCTCACCTCACCCCTCCCTTGCAGTCAACAGTGCCATATCTGCCAGGCCAGCCAAGCTGGAAGTTCCTCCAGGCTCCCCGTGGTTGGCCTGTGTGGCGGCCGCTAGTGAGTTGCCTACTCAACCCTGCTCACGCTCCCATTCCCCTTCCTGTTGGGCCCCTGCTGTCTTCAGATGGGCATCCACCACACCTATGGCCACGCGCTGCCATCCTCAGCCCCAGGAGAGGGCACCGATTTCTCCACGTTCATCACAGTGCTTCCATTCCTCTGGCCATCACTGGTTTTGCCGTGGGTCTAGACATAACTCTGGCCAAAGCAGGGCAAGGGGAACTGGGATGGAGGCTTCTGGGAAAGATTCTCCTGCTTCTATGAGAAATACACTGGAAGAGGCCATCTCTTCTCCTGTTGGACGTTGTCATAGAATTTGCCAACCGCTGCCTTATAGCCTGGAGGACAAGTAGTCCCTGGGTAATACTGAGGCACCCGCGGGGAAGATGCAAAGTGGGAAAAGCTTGACTCTCGATGACGTCATTGCACCGCTACACTAACCAACCCTGGGGCTTCCCTGGCTTTGTTGTTGCTCTTGTTTTATTTATTTATTTATTTTTAAAGATCTATGTATTTATTTGAAAGGCAGAGTTACAGAGAGAGATATCTTCCATCCACTGGGTCACTACCCAGATGGCCACAACGGCCAGCACTAGGCCAGGCCAAAGCCAGAAGCCAGGAACTTCTTCCACGTCTCCCATATGGATGCAGGGGCCCAAGCACTTGGGATCCATCTTCCACTGCTTTCCCAGGTGCATTAGAAGGGAGCTGAATTGGAAATGGAGCAGCGGGGACTTACAAAGATATAGTTTAGTCTCGTTGTAGGATAGGATTGTATTAAAATTTATATCCTAGGAGCGATTCTAAATGATGTCCTAGGGATTTCTCTCATTCAAATGATAATGGAAGTTACTATCAAAAGTGAAGTCTCCAGTGTATTTTCATACTGCTCTCTGTAAATGAATTAGTAATAGAGATACAGGTTTTATCAAAAGCTCCAAGGAACAAGCTCCCATATACATCCCTCCTACATGTAAAATGTCATGTTGTGACATGTACATTTACGTGAATGCAAAATGCATGTAAATGGAAATGTCACCCAGAGATAAGGAAATACTTTTTAGAATTAAAAAAGGCATACTGCAGCCCACAGAGCCCGGCATTCTGTTTTGGTTTCACGACTTCGGAATCGTGCAGACCTTAAGGCCGTAGCTCCGTGTGCAAGGCGAGACTGCCGCATGTCGTCGGTGGCTGCGAGCCCCTGGCTGCCTTTGTTAAGGGGGTGGCTCTCGTGCCCGAAAACTTTCCACTCACGATGAGGACGCAAAAGGGGGAAAGGCACAGTTAAACACCAGCCAAGTCTTCCATGGTGAGTTTATTTTCCATACTGTGTAGCCTAGGTAACAGGATCCTCCTCCAAAGATAGGGGCACGAAGAGCACAAGGGAGGGAATTACAGGCCGGTTCCAAGGACCACTGGACAGCGCGGCGCATAAACACGACTCCCCCCATGAAAGCGTCCTCCCTGGGGGTGGGCACAGCACACGGACGGAGGTCGCTGGCTCACTGAAAGAACTGGGACTTGTCCACAGAAAGGACTGCGGGGAGGGCGGGGGAGGGATCACTCCTCAAACACGGGGTGATTTACCTCTACCACTGGCCGTGTGACAGACTCGTTCCCCCAAGGCCCTGCGCTGGGGTTTTTCCACCCACAGCAACTTGGTTGTTTGCACATGACAACGGCAGCATTTGTGGGTGACAGGCTCCCCGGGCCTGGCCCTCGCAGCTAGCGGGGAACACAAACAACGCCGGGCAGGACACCGGTGCCCATTCAGTAGCCTTTGCCCCTGACCTGCCTGCAGGGGCCGTCCTGAGGGCTTGCTGTGGCTCTGCCTTGGAGTCCCACTGCTGCTGTTGCTTCCATCTCCAATCTTAGGAAGCCACTGAAGGCGACAGAGACGCACCTGGTGGCCAGCCGTCTGGCGCCTGCGGCCGAGGCTGGCGCTGTTTTACACCCAGCCTCCATTTCCCAAGTGCAGGAAGAAGAGGCCACAGCTGTGTAGGGAAGTGACAAAACACTGGGCTTCAGCTCTGTGGCTCAGCTTTAGCACCTCCTCGTTATGTAACCCCCAGGAACGTCTTTGAGCATTGTTTTTCCTGTATCTGATAGGGGAATAACAACAAATACTTGTTTCATTACTTCATTCATTCATTTGTTCAGCAGGTTTGAGGGTCTCCCACGCATCAGGCAGAATCCTAGATCAGTGTCCACAGAGGGGAGTGATGAGCACAGAGCTGGTGGCCCATTGTGAGGAGTAACAGACCCAAAGCACCCAGGACCATGCCTGACTTTTACCGGGCATTCAGTCAATGTTTTGAGTTGATCATAAACTATCAACGTTCAGCAACAGTTTGAGACATGGGAAAGCCTTTTTCATTGACCTGCTCCTACCTCAGTGCTCTTGCACATGATGCCGTCTCTGGCTTGTTCTTTCCCTCACTGTTGATATGGCTTCCAATCTCACGTCATTCAGAGCTCAATTCATATGTTACCTCCTCAGAGAGGCCATTCCTAACCACCTAGTAAAATAGCCTTGCCGCTCTATGATGCTGTGTCCTCTTTGATATAGCAATGGCCAATGAGCGTGTGAAAAGATGCCCACCGTCGCAGTCATCGGGGAAACTTTTTTTTTTAAGATTTATTTTATTTATTTGAAAGACAGAACTACAGAGAGTCAGAGGCAGAGAGAGAGAGAGAGAGAGAGGTGTATTCCATCCACTGGTTCACTCCCTAAATGACTGCAATGTCCAGAGCTGAGCTGATCCAAAGCCAGGAGCCAGGAGCTTCTTCCGGGTCTCCCACACAGGTGCAGGGGCCCAACGACTTGGGCCATCTTCTGCTGCTTTCCCAGGCCATAGCAGAGAGCTGGATCGGAGGTAAAGCAGCTGGGACTCGAACCAACGCCCATATGGGATGCCAGCACTGCGGGCCAGGGCTTTAACGTGCTGCACCACAGTGCCGGCCCCAGTCAGGGAAACTTTAAAGATGGATACTGCTAAGTGTTGGCAGGGATGTGGAGCAACTGGGATTCTCGTACACGGCATGCAAAATGGCACAGCAGCTTTGGATGATGCTTTGGCAGTTTCTCCATTCAAACTGCACACTTACCGTGCAGTTCAGCAACCCTGCTCCTAGGTATTAACCTCATAGCATTGAAACCATAGATATCCCTAGAAGGACGTGGTGGGATGTTCATAGCAGCATCATTCATAATAGCCTAAAACTGGACACAATGCAAATGTCCATCAGTTGAGGACTAGATAGACAGCATGTGATATAGCCACTCAGGGAATACTACTAGCAATAAAAAGGAATGGACAACTGATACACACACCGTCAGACACCCTGAAATCACATGCACGTTTCAGAGCAGGAAACCCGAGGGGTGGTGTTCTGGGAGCAGGAGTGGAAAGAGTGGCTTCACCACAAATGGGCACAAGAGAACTTCTTAGGGTAATGAAAATCTCTGGGTGGTGGTCACACAGCTGTACCCAGTTGCTAACAGTCTCCAAACTGCATACTTAAGATAGGTGAATTTTATCCTGTACAAATTATACCCCAGTAAAGCCGCTACAAAAATTTTAAATACGTAGGTCTATATGCCCAGAAAGTGACTCTATTCTTCTAATCTCTTGGGTGAGACTTGGGTGCTTTCCATTTTGCTAGTCTTTGCTTATCTAAATTTTGTAAACTTTCCACGATGATCGTGTAGTGCTTTCGTAAGGGGGGTGGGAACCAACAATCAACAAGAAGTCTAGTATTGATTCAACATTGTGTGCTTGTAAGGAAGCCCATTTGGGTCCCCTCCTTCTCATCTGTCTTTGCTCGGTGGCACTTTGGAGAGGTGAGCTGAGGGAACCGCGCAGACAGGCACGGAGCTCAATAGCCACGCTGTGTGCATTGGCCTTGGGTTTGGCTCTGACCTTCAGTCCTGCATGAATGCACAGTAGATCAGCGATAGGGGGGCTCACGTCCTCCTTGGTCACTCCGCTCTCCATTCCAACCCCAAGCAACTCCAGCATCTTCCCAGCTCCAAGAGAAAGTCCTGGGCACAGGGCTGGGCAGACTGTGGTCTGCAGGGGCCAGGCCGGGCACCCGCCTCCAGCTCACATTGGTCTGCTGGGAGCCGCGTGTTCTTGGTGAAGTCAAGAGGCCATTCATCCATGGCGCCCGCAGCGATGGCTGCTCACGTTGCACCCGGCCCTGCAGGGCATGAGTCCCTCCAAGAGCCCCTCCGGGGCACAGGCGCCCGTTGTCAGCAGGCCTCTGGCCCTTTTCCCCATCATGCATCCAGTCCCTCTCTGAACTTTCCGCCTGCGAGAGGGCAGTCACCTTAGGAGACCTGACCGACGCCCTAGGCAGAGGATGGCACATCGGGAGAAGTCCACGTGGCTTGTGAATGCCTCGGTGGCTCACAGGAATCTGGCGAGGATAATAAAACCACAATTATAAAACCAGCTGTCCCCCTGTGGGGGACAGTGTTCCAGCCACTCTAGAGAGGAAGGGAAGCCCAGCAGAGGCCCAGAGCAGGTGGGATGGGCGCAGAGCTGTGAGGCAAATACAGCTGTCCTCCGAGTGGCTGCTTTGTCACCCAAAATGCAAGGGTGGGAAGGATCCCAGGTCCCCAGCCTGGGGTCTGTGTCCTCAGGAGTCACACGGGGACTACTTCAGGAGCCCTACCAGCTCCACAGATTGCTCACAAGAGCTACAAAGTGGAAACAATGCCCAATGTCCATTGACAGATGAACGCCTAAACACACTGCGGAGCGTACACACAGTGGAATAGTACACAGCCTTCCAGGGAGGGAATTCAGACCCACGCTGCAACACGGATGAACCACGTGAACAAAACCGGCCCCACGGGGTAAATACTGTATGACTCCACTCGTGCGAGGTGCCTGCAGCTGTCACACTCAGGGACAGAAGGCAGAATGCGGGTTGCCAGGGGCAGGGAGGAAGGGGATCACGGGAGCTCTTATTCAACAGGCTCAGAGCTGCAGTTTGAGAGGGTAAGGTTGTGGAGATGGACGGTGGTGACGCTTTCACAGCAAGGTGAAAGTCCTTAGTGCCACTACACTGTGCTGTGCTTAAAAATGGCTGGAGTAGTACAGTTTACATTGTATAATCTTGCTACATACACAAAGAAACAATCAAGGCCATGTGATTTCATGAAAGCATCAATCATGCCTGTTATCATTCAGATCAAGTTTCTAAACCAGCAGGGAGAGCCTGTGACTTTTTTTTTTTTTTAACGATCTATTTATTTATTCGAAAGTCAGAGTTACACAGGGAGAGGAAGAGACAGCAGGTAGAGCTGCTGCCTGCAATGCCAGCATCCTATATGGGTACTGGTTCGTGTCCCGGCAGCTCCACTTCCGATCCAGCTCCCTGCGAATGGCCTGGGAAAGCAGTGGAAGATGGCCCAAGTGCTTTTGCCTCTGCCACCCACATGGGAGACCTGGAGGAAGCTCCTGGCTCCTGGCTTTGGCCTGACCTAACCCTGGTCATTGTGGCCATCTGGGGAGTGAACCAGTGGATGGAAGATCTCTGTCTCTCTCTCCCTCTCTCTCTAACTCTGACTTTCAAATAAATAAATATTTAAACACACACACAAAATAACAACACAGTGAATGGTGATCTAGGTAGGATTTTTTTGGCAGTCACACCTATCACACATGGTATCTTAAGGGGAAAAAGGGAGCCCCAATGGGAAGGTTGGTGGGGTTGAGTGCCTTGGCATCCCTCCCTCTCCCTCAGGAGCTATGATTTTGTGTGGGGGGAGGCCAGGCTACAAGAGAGACACACAGCCAGACAGGAGAAAACAGACCATGTCTCCAGCAGATCCCATCCGGCCACAGGCCAGACCTGTGGGGTGAGAGAGTCCTTTCGCTGGCCTGTTCTTAGGGTGAGGAATCAGAATTCTTCAAACAGCTGGGAGCTATCGCCGCCTGTGTGGCACAGGATACCACAGAGCACCAGCAAACCCCGCTGAGACTCATCTAGACTCCCAGCATGACGCAGGGCCACGGCAGAGCTGGGCAGGGCACTCGGCACACGGGAACAGCCATCACACACAGAACAGCGCAAGCCAGGAACTACAAGAGTACACACAACAGATTCCAATTTCCCAGCCCAAGAACTCACGTTCGGTGAGTGTTCTGGTTCACCCTCGGGCAGAAAACCTTCCAGTTCTCCTCCTTGCCTTGCCCCTCCCCCCATCCTAGAAAGGCTGGGTGTGCTGTGGGCGGAGCAATCACAAGAGGAATTCTCACCCAAAACCTGTCCCCCGTGACCCTGTGGCTTTGTGAAAAGGCAATCACAGTGTCTCCATCATCATCTGTGTGAAGCAGATCAGACGGCATCGAGGGCCACGTTTGCACATGTGTAACTGCTTAGGAATCTGCTTCTGCTAAGACACCCAGGACTTAGAGTAAACAGGGTTATGTCATTATGTGTGGATTAAGGAAGCAAGCAGAGCCCCAGAGCCCTGCAGATGTTTGGGGCTGTGTGAGGATGGTCCAGGGCAGTCCCGTCTCCTGGAGAGGAGCCTCATTTCCAGACAGCTGGGAGAAGCAGCAAGGGGTCTCACCACTTTGTAAGGTGTGTGAGTCACCCAGGCTGGGGGGTGGGGCAGGTTAGAGTTCCCAAGGAGCCAGCCCAGCCTCAGCTGCAGCTGGCCAACTTCTCCCTCGCAGTCTTGGGGCATCCACGGGGGTATAGGACACCTGCAATGTGGCCCTGCCTGGGCTGGGGCGGCAGCCGTGGGAGAGAATCCCCTTCTCCCTCCACTAGGCTCAGACCCAGAGTCCCTGTGCCTGAAGCAGCTCCCCGAGGGCTCGAGGGCTCGTTCTGAGGTTGCTCAGTTGTGGTATCCTGAAAGACAATGGCCCTGCACACTTCTTGAAACAAACAAGATACATCGGAGCTAGCAAGAGGGGTGTACTGTGTCCTCCCAGGCTCAGGGTCAAGGACAGTGGCTTCACTGACAGAACATAAGGGACCACAGGACAAGGACCCACGGATCGCAGGACAGGCTGGCTTGGCTGTCTAGAGCGGCTCATTAGCATTTATCCATCCCACTGGGCTCCACCTTGGTGGGCCCTTTTGGAGATGGCTGGAGATGGCAGAAATCATGCAAACATAGGCGTGGCAGGCAGACAGGCCTGTAGATTTGCAGCTGAGAAGCCACAGTGCTGAGAGGCTGTGGAGGCTCCCAGGGGGAGGGCGGTTCAGGGAGCACGGGTTCCTTCCCCTGCCCCTGACTCGCCTCCCTCTGAGGGTGAGACATCAGCAAAGGCAGCACCAGCAGCTGCCCACGCCCCGTGGTATCCTCTCTCCTAATGCCCCACCTGGCTGCTAGCAGTGATCACCCTTCCAGGCGGGGCCGCCCTCCCTGGCCACCTCAGGTGTCCCAGGCGGGTATGGTGAGGGGCAGGTGGGAGCAGCCGGGCCCCTCCCCGGGCAGGTCCCGGTGGGCCACCCGCCCATGGCGCAGTGGCAGGCGGCCAGGCCTCGCGGCCCCGCTGCTGGCTCCGGACTCAGAGGGCAGCCCGGAGTCGCTGGGCTGCACCTCCATGAAGACCCGCTTGCGCAGGAGCCCGCCGGGCCGCTCCGAGTAGGCCTCCTTAGGGCCGCCCCACTGCGGCGGGCAGAGGCGGGCGCGGAAGGCGGCCTGGAAGCCGCGGCGGAAGTTCTCGTTGAAGTAGCCGTAGATGATGGGATTGGCGCTGCTGTTGAAGAAGGCCAGCCAGTGGGCGAAGGGGAAGGCGTAGACGGAGACCAGGTGCAGCTGCGGCTCGCTGAGCTGCCCGTAGTCGATAAGCAGCAGCAGCGCCCAGAGCGGCAGCCAGGACAGCGTGAAGAAGAGCGCCACCATGACCAGCATGTGCACCACGCGCGCCCTGCGCCGCGCCGCGCGCCCGCCCTCGGGCACCGCCTCTCCGCCCGGGCGCGCCGGGCCGGCCGCCTGGCACAGCTTGCGGGCGATGCGCGCGTACATGACCACGATGAGCGCCAGCGGCGCCAGGTAGATGTGCGAGAAGAGCACGGCAGTGTAGACTTTGCGCATGCCCTTCTCGGGCCAGGCCTCCCAGCACGAGTAGAGCGGGTAGGAGCGGTTGCGGGCGTCTACCATGAAGTGGTGCTCCTCGCGCGTCACGGTCAGGGTCACGGCCGACGGGCACATGATGAGCAGCGCCAGCGCCCAGATGACCGCGATGGTGACCAGCGCCTTCCGCAGGGTCAGCTTCTCGCGAAAAGGATGCACGATGCAGCGGAACCTGTGGCCAGCAAGGGGGTGAAAAGGAGAGAGGCCAAGGTCTGGGCAGGTCCTGGGGCCCTGGAGAGGAGTGGAACTCGCTTTGCTGGGGGCTGCGGGATGCGGGCTCTGAACATCCACCAGCGTACCAAAGGCTGAGTCCAGGACCGGCTCCAAAAGTTAGATCCGGGAAGTGTGCAAGCGCGTTAGTTTCTCACCCAGGCTGGAAATCTGCTCATCACACCACTCAGGGAAGCAGGGCTGACAACAGGACTTACAGGATCAAGGGAGCAGGAACCCACAGCCTGCGTGGGAAGGATAAATCCTGCCTGTGCGCTTTGCGGGATGCCCCATTAGCAGAGCAGGCTGCCTGCGTGCCCAGGGGCCTCAATGAATACAAATGTCAGCTGTTCACAGATCCTGCTAGGAAACCCTGGGAGGTCAGGCGTGGAGCCTTGGGGACAAGCTGCCCCCATGTCGTCTTGGCCAGCCTCCCTGTGTCATCCTGGCCAGTCCCCCTCGCCCTAGTGGGACAAGTCTGCACCTTTTAAGTCCTCATCAGGACATCTCCATGGCAATTATTATTACAGTCTCAATCTGCAGAGGCAGAAACTGGGCCCCAGAGGTGTTATGGTCAAGGTCACACAGCTGGCGAGTGGCAAGGACCACTGCCACGGAACCCAGGAGCTGTCAACCCTCGCCATGCAATGGGATCTCCTAAAGCCTTTTTTTAAAAAATGTAAGCCGGCACCGCGGCTTACTAGGCTAATCCTCCGCCTTGCGGCGCCGGCACACCGGGTTCTAGTCCCGGTTGCTCCTCTTCCAGGCCAGCTCTCTGCTGTGGCCTGGGAAGGCAGTGGAGGATGGCCCAAGTGCTTGGGCCCTGCACCCCATGGGAGACCAGGAAAAGCACCTGGCTCCTGCCATCGGATCAGCGCGGTGCGCCTGCCACGGCGGCCATTGGAGGGTGAACCAACGGCAAAAGGAAGACCTTTCTCTCTCTCTCTCTCACTGTCCACTCTGCCTGTCAAAAAAAAAAAAATATATATATATATATATAAATGCCTCTGTCTGTCTCTCCTGTCCAAAGATTCCAATCGAACAAGTCTGGGAGGAGGTTTCAGCACTGAGTTTTCTAGGAGCTCCTGGGGAGAAGCAAGTGCAGAGCTGGGGTCAGGAACTGCTGCTACAGATGGAGGAGCAGGCTGCACGCGCCTGCAGTGTGGCTCCAGGAAAGGCACTCTGAAAGCGGGCGCAGTGCCTTCGCATCGCCGTAGTCCGCCAGCGGGCTGAGATAAATGCATGAGCGGACCACCAGAAAGGCAAATGGCTGCTCATCTGTTAAGTGAGGCCGATGTGACCCGGGGAGGGGGGGTGCTCACTGCACCTCGTGAGGCACTGTGAGTGCTTCCTGGTGGGAAGAAAGAGGGGCCTCCATTGCATGCCCTGCACGGTTCCCAGGAAATTGAACCCTGAGGACTGTTCTGGCCGGCTCACCTGTTTGATGGAAGGATACAGGGGCACATGGCTCTTCAGGGGCAGAACACAGATCCAGAGCCAGCTCCAGCTAAACACCTCTTACGTGTGGGTAAACAGTGTCCCACCCAGCTTTGCCCAGCTGGACGGCACCTGTTATTTCTCCCATGGCCTGACTCGGGCCTTGCCATCTCCACCTGTCTGGCTTTGACCTGCTGGCTTCATCACAACATCACACACGGGAGAAATCTCTAAGGAACAAAGAATTCTTGAAGCATGGTATGTCTCCTAGTGCAGGAGAATCCTGGGGGTGGTCCAGGAAGGCCTCCTGGAGAGACGGGACTTGAAGATGTGACGCCCTGGGAGAGGTCGCACACTCTGGAGTCATCCAGCAGCCACAGCCAGACAAAGGCTGCCAGAGGGGAAGGACGCCCCCAGGCACCCAGCTGTTGCCAGCCTGGTGGAGTGAGGACCCAGTCCCATCACTCAGGCCGTCCACTTCGGTGAGTTACACAAGAACGGGTTGTGGGGGCAGAGGTGGAGAGAGGAGTGGGGCTGGGGAGAGGGCAGGGAGGAGGGTAAGGTTGTTTGAAAGAAACAAAAAAATACTGACAGCCGACATCTGGGCTCTGTGCTGGGAAATGGGCTTCAGCTGCCCAAGCGGAAGCTCTTGGAAGCCTCCCAGGCACCCAGAGGGCACAGCCACGGTGTAGGTACGTGACTCACCAACATCACACAGCGGGCAGTGATGGGAGCAAAACCCACCCCCGATTTACTTTCCTGCCTCCTGTCCCCTGGGGGAGGCACCCGGAGACAGCACCCACAACTCCTGCAGGTGTGGCGGGGGGAGGGGGATGTATGGCCCAGTTCAAGACTGAAGACTCTGGGCCCAGGGCTTGTCCAAAGCCTCCTGGTTCCCGGGCCCCATTCCATCCCTCAGGCCACACGAATAGACCCACCCTGAACAGAGAATCCCCCAGACTCTGAGGTTGGAGATGAGGTGGAGATGGCCGGTGATGAAGGCCTGGACTCCCCGGGACCAGCTCCGGGTAGTGCGAAGGAGCAGGGCGAGATCCTTCCTCCCCAGCCACACCGAGGCCCAGGCTGCAAGCTGGCTCCCGAGGCTCAGTGTGTGTGGGTGGCAGGATTCCTGCCGCTCAGGAACTAGACTGCCCGCAAGCCCCTCGCAGGGCCCAGGAATCCCCGTAACCCTTCTCAGGAGTTGCCTCCAGGCCCTCGAGAAAGAGGTAGTGACATCCTCAGCTGGCCCTCGGCTCTAGAGGCAGCTGGCCCTACCCTTCCCCCCCACCACGCAGCAGCCCCAGCCTTCTGGCCAGCCCAGCATCGTGCCAGGCTCGGTCCGCCCAGGGACTCTCCAGCCGGGAAGATGCTCACCTCTCCACAGCGATGGCCACCAGCGTGAACACGGAAGCTGACACGGACATGCCCTGCACCAAGCCGCTCATCTTGCACGTGGCATTGTCGAAGGGCCACCCTGCAATGACAGAGCCCCACCCCCCCACCCCCGCCAGGAGTGAGCCACGCCCACCCACAAAGAGCCAGAGACAGCAGGCCATGCAGTCCAGGTCCCCTGGGGAGTTCCCATCTTCCCTCCAAGTCCCACTAGGCAGCCATGGGGCCTTTGCTTGCATACTTCTAGGAAGGGGGAGCTGCCCAGCCCACACCAACCCGGACTGTGCAAGAGATTTCCTTTATATTGACCAACGTGTTCTCTCCGTGAGCTATAGACCATGCAGCCCACCCTGCTTCCTGCTCCCACAGCCCTGCTGCAGGTTACGGGCCCGCGGTCCTCCACCCTGGCTGCTGCTTCCTGGGATCTCCTGCAGAGCCTGGACGTGCACCAGCGCCCAGGCCCACACCATGCCAGCCACCATCAGGATCGCTGGGGGTGGACCCAGACATCACTAGGCTTAAACCTCCCCAGGGGATTTGCGTGGCAGCCCAAGTGAGAGCCAGCAGGACAAATCGACGGTGACTGCAGGACTAGCAGGTATAAGCTGCTCCAGCCTGGTGTCAGCGCTCTGATCCCCGCGCTTGTGCTCTGTCGGGAGATGTGGGCCCCACCTGCCCGCAGGTGTGGGCTCCTGAGGCTACGTTTGGGTGACTGCCTGGTGTCTCCACCCCGCTAGGCAGGGCCCCCTGCCTCTCGTCAGCCGTGCCTGGGTCGGGCGTCTTCTGCTGAGACCAGGCTCCTGCTTTTGCCACCAGCCTTCTCCCACACTGACTTCTGCCTGCACACTCACCAGGTACCGGGCGCTGTCCCATTCAGTCCTCGCCTCAACCCTGTCATTATCATCCCCCTTTCACAGATGTGAAAACTGAGGGTGGGAGGGATTCACTGATAGTCTCTGTCCCCCTAAGTCACTACATGTGAGTGCAGAAAGTCAGGTCTGGGTGCTTGGGTGGGGGTGGGGGAGCCATGGAATGCCTACACACTGCTACAGACAGCTGCCTGGTTCCATTTTGGAAATCTGTGTGCGGTGTGTGCAAGCCTTCCTCCCAGGGACATTTCCCCTGCGGCTCAGCCCACTAGGGTGCTCACTGCAATGGTATTTGTAGTGATGGGGAATGGGAGGCTCACAAAACCAAACAGGCCTGCATGGCAGCACTTGCCAGTTTCTCTGCTGTAAATCTCCTTATGTGACACAGCTCCAACTCCCAACATGATTATCACGGTACACAGATAGTGGGAGAGAAATGCACACAATTGGCTCTTGTGGACTGGCATAAGCTGGCTCTGCCACGGGGTAGAGGCCCCCTGGAGTGCTTCTCTGGAAGATTAGCGAGTAAAACGCAGTGGACACACACACACCATGCAGCACCAGGCAGCTATTAGATATGCAGATGAGATGTCCCCAGAGTAACACGGATAGAAGTCTCAGCGAAAGAAAGAAGTAAAATGAGGTCCTTAACACAAAACATCCATTTAAAGTAACAACGTAGGCCCAAGAATCACCAGGAAGAGCCTGACACAGAGAAAGTATAAGGGGGCACCAGCTCTCCCAGACATTAAAACACACTGATGGACCTCTATGAATTAACACGTGTGCAGCCGGTGCAGGGAAAGACACAGAGAGCGGGCAGAAGGGTGGGAAGCCCAGCAGGAGACAAGTGCAGCAGAAATGAGCTCACAAGGGCACCACCTGACACCACTGGGGCCAAGACCCATTCTTGTCAAATTTCTATTTATTTATTTTTATTTATTTATTTTCTTCTTATTTGAAAAGCGGACGGAAAGAAGGAGATCTTCCATCTGCTGGTTTACTCCCCAGATATCTGCAACAGCTGAGCTGGGCCAGGCCAAAGCCAGGAGCCTGGAACTCCATCCAAGTCTCCCATGTGGGTGTCAGGGACCCAAGTACCTTAGCCGCCATCTGCTGCCTCCCAGAGTGCATTAGCAGAAAGCCGATTGAAATGGAAGAGCTAGAACTCCAACCAGACAATCTGATAGGGGATGCGGATATCCCGAGTGGTAGTGTGGAGTCCACTGTGCTAACCTGGTCCCCAGATTTTACTGTAGCGGCACAGAGACAGGGGCAGGCAGGGGGTTCCACTGCCCACGCTCACCTGTGATGAGGTTGTCTACGAGGGTGGTGGGCATGCAGAAGATGCCCACCAGCAGGTCGCTGACGGCCAGGTTGAGGATGAACATGTTGGTGACGGTGCGCATGTGCCGGTTCCTGAGCACGGTGAAGCAGACCAGGGCATTGCCCACCATGCACAGGAGGAAGATGAGCACGTAGGCCACGATGAACATGGCCGCCACTGGCGAGGAGTGCTGGTAGTAAGAGGAGAAGGTGAGGTTCGCAGGCAGGCCGGTCTCTGTGGTACTCCCATTTGGATTTGCGACCCAGCTGCCATTGGGAGGCTGGGAGGGCTTCCCTAGGGCCAAAGCAGCACAAGGTCAGGACCCCAAGCAGAGCAGAGACATCTGACTTCTCCCCACTCCCGAGATCCTTCTGTGTGCAAACCCCGAGCACATCCCAGTGCCCGGTCATGTGCCCGGCTCATTGCAGCCAGATCCACCGATCCAAGACTGTCAGCCCCGACTACTCAGACCCCCACCTCACACCCCATCTTGCCCATGACTCATTTCTCATGCGGGTTGACTTTTATAAATTTATTTATGGGGGCCAGTATTGTGGCATGGCAGGTTAAGGCACCACCCGCAATGCCAGCATCCAATATCAGAGTGCCAGTTTGAGTCCTGACTGCTCCACTTCCGATCCAGCTCCCTGCTACTGTGCCTGGAAAATCAGCAGGAGATGATCCAAGTGCTTGGGCCCCAGCTACGCACTAGGGAGACCCAAGATGGAGCTTTGGGATTTTGGCTTTGGCACTGTTGCAGTCGTTTTGGGGAGTGAACCAGTGGATGGAAGATTCTCTCTCTCTCTTTCTCTCTCTCTCTCTCTCTTTCTCTCTCTCTCTCTCTCCCTCTCTATAACTCTACCTTTCAAACACATAAAACTTGTAAAACTTTAAAAAATATGTATTTGTTTTTTGAGCCAGAGATAGAGAGGACTCTCATCTGCTGAGACACTGTTCAAATGCCCACATCTGGGGCTGGGCCAGGTTGACGCCAGAAGCTAGGAATTCAGTCCAAGCCTCCCACATGCACAGCAAGGACCCAAGTACTGGAGCCATCGCTGCTGTCTTCCTGGGTACATATTAATAGAAGCTGGAGACGTGAACCCAGATACTCCGATATCAGACAGAGGGGCCCTGATAGGCAGTGCAGCTGCTGGGCCACACTCCCAGCCCATCATTAGCCAATGCTGGTTATTCTCCACTAACCCCCTCCCCACCCAGGATCCCTTCCTCTCGACTTACTCTGTGCCCAGAGCTAACCTCTGCTTCCCTTACCCTTGCACATTCAACCCACCAGAAGGACGTCCACAGCCAGGGCCCCCTCCTACCCTGAGATCAGCGGCTCCACCTGCTTGGCATTTAACAAAGCCCTTCCTATCTGTCATTGTGTTGAGCCCTCTGAGTCACCCCATGATGTAAGCTGGTTAAGACTTAGCCCCATCTGAACTGGATCAGAACGGCTCCAGGACCTGCTCAGGGTCCCACGGAGTGGGAACCACTTCCGTGGACAACCTCATCACAGGTGAGCATGGTCAGCAGATGGCAGGCAGTGGGAACACCCTGTCTCTGTCTCTATGCCTCTATAATAAAATTGGCAGGGGGGCAGTTTAGCACAGTGGAGTCCAAGCTACCACTCGGGACATCTGCATCCCCTATCAGATTGCTTGGATGAAGTTCCAGCTGAGGGTCCCTGACGTGGGACCAGGCTTCGTGTGGATTCCCCCCGCCGTGCTTCCAAGGCACAGCCCAGCATCCAATCACAGCTCTGCGGTGACTCACAATGCTGCCTCACACTCTCCCCCTGCCTTCCCCTGGGACGGACTGCAGCCTGTTGTGGGGATGGAGCATCTCTGGGGAGTCCTTCTCTGTCACAATCAGAGCTCAGCCGGGGCCGCCAGGCCTGCTGGAGGCCCCTGGGAGGAGCAGGCCAATGAGCGGGCGCCGTGCGGGCCACAGGGAGCAGTGGGTGCAGTGGGGCAGGAACGCCGCTGCTGGAGGGGGAGAGGCTGGAAATTTCCAGTGCACGGTGACAGGAGCTGCTTGGCCCTCTCAGTGGTTTCCAACTGTCCTCAAATTTCTTTGGTAGAGAAGATGCCAAATGTGTGTGAGAGAGACGATTATAGTGGACCTGAATAAGAGCAGGAGGTTCAACGAGCCATTACAAGGGAGAATGGCACGAAGAAGTCCCATGTATGGATCATCTGCTTCAGCAAGGACCAGGTCAAGGTCAATCAGCTCTCACGCCTGCTCCCACCTCTTTCCGGGTTATTTTGCAGCAAATACCAGATGTTACTTCCTTCCATCCATAAATACTTTCATCTGTGTCTCCAAAACATAGGAACTCTTAAACTCCAAAAATAACAAATTAGGATCAGGTTATTATGTAACCTAACAAAATTTAAAAGTTGCATCATCATATTATCAAATGTCTAGCATGCAAAATGCTCTCATTGTTTCATAATTTTTAAATAGTAGATTTGTTTTGATTGAAGAACCAACAAGGTACCTATTACCCATTATTATATTACAAAACACCCCAAAACTTAGCAACGTGGCACTACAACTTGGCAGTCTGGGTGGTCGTCCTGCTCCTCTCTCGGTATCACTCACACACCTGCAGCTGTCTAATGGCTCTACTGGGGCTGGAGGGTTCAAGGTGACCTCTGCGCATGGCTGGTGGTTAGTGCTGGCTGTTGGCTGAGTGTCTCAGTTCCCTGCGTGGGGGCTGGACTGTGCTTCTTCAGAGTAGGGTGGTCTCATGGGCTTCCTAGGACCTAGGCTGTGGGATTAGCACATGGCTTCTGCGGTCTTCTGTTGGTCAAAGCAAGTCTCCAAGGGTAGCCGAAATTCAAACCAGTGGAGAGAGTGTTTCCGTCTCTTGACAGGAGAGAGCAGCAGTGCGGTGCCAAAGAGGTGTGGCCACGAGAGTGCGGTTCACGAAGGCCCATTATTGTAAAACCACCGCCATCCCCACGCTGTTCCCCCTCCCCCACCTCCAGCCTCTTCTCCCCTCTGCAATTTGTTTGTCACATCGATGGACCACTTCTCTGCAGAGTTGCCTGCAGCAAGAATCCTGCAGATTGCTCCCTCCTGATGTCCATTTCAGACATGCTGCGCGTGTCCCCTGGGTTTCCTGTGACTGGCAGTTAGATCAGTCGGAGCAGATTATGTCTGGCAGGCTCTTTGATGTGTGGATTTGATGCACTGTCAAGCTCTCCATCTCGTATTTTCAGCAGTCACTAATGATCCCTGCCTACACCGTGCCGTGCACTTCATAAACAGCTGACACTCTTACTGTGGTCCCTGAAGTGCCTCACTGGTTTCTGCTGACCCCCCCTCCCCGCCCCCGCCCAGCCCAGCCCAGCCCAGCCCAGGGCGCTCTTGCCTTTGCCTGCCATGCTCCGGCCACTTTGACATCCTCTTGGCTCCTTCACAGTCTTGCATTTTCCAGCTCCAGGGCCTTTGCTCTTCCTCTCCTTTATTTATTTATTTATTTATTGACAGGCAGAGTGGACAGTGAGAGAGAGAGAGACAGAGACAGAGAGAAAGGTCCTCCTTTTGCCGTTGGTTCACCCTCCAATGGCCGCTGTGGCCGGCGCATTGCGCTGATCCGAAGCCAGGAGCCAGGTGCTTCTCCTGGTCTCCCATGAAGTGCAGGGCCCAAGCACTTGGGCCATCCTCCACTGCACTCCCAGGCCACAGCAGAGAGCTGGACTGGAAGAGGAGCAACTGGGACAGAATCTGGCGCCCCAACCGGGACTAGAACCCGGTGTGCCGGCACCGCAAGGTGGAGGATTAGCCTAGTGAGCCACGGCGCCGGCCATACTTTAGCCCTCAACTCAGATCCTGTCTTCCTAGAGACCCGGAACCTGACTACTCCGAAGCAGACGCACCCTGTGATCCGTCATGGTATCTTGTTTGCGTTCTTCAATCTGTCGGTATGTTCTCTGTTTTCAGGTTCATTGTCTCCCCCCCCCCCATGCCTGAAAGCCCACTCCTGGACAGTAGGCCTCTTCCATGTCCTGTCAGCTGTGTCCCTGGCATCCTGGCACCGCCTGCCCATAGTAATTGGTTTAATTGACAACCCGTGGTCATGAAATGAATTACCACTGGAAGGAAGCAGACAGGACGGGAAGCTGGGTCCCCACTCCAGCTGACAGGGTCTTGTCTGAAGTAGGTAGGGCTGTGCCGCCAGGCCTTCTGCAAGCCCCCCACCCCCAAGAAAGAGCCCCGTGAAAGGTGCTGCTTATCCCACAGCCTGCTGGGAAACAAAGCTTACGGCTCACCCTGCTGAGTGTCAGAATCAACTCTGAATCACACGGCGGCTCTCCGTGGGTGTGGATGAGCACAGGAAAACGCCAGACCTGTGCATGCTGGACTTCGGTGTGTCTGCTTCCCCGCCTGCCCTCCCCCTGGCCTGCACATTTGGATTCCAAAGCCTTGCCCCTGGGGAGGGTCTGGGAGGGACGCTGCCCGCCTCTGGCACCCCAGGCAAGCCTGGAAATGCAGATGTAGGCTTAGCCCAACTTCCAGCCCAGCTCATCAACCCTTCCTCAAGGAGGAAAAACCTCTTTCCACTCCTGGTCATTCCTCCGGCTTAGGGGCGGGGTGGGGTGCAGGCGCCCCACCTGGGCTCCACATCGGCAGCCAGAGCCCTCATTACTGCCCTGGACGTGTCCTTCCTGGGATCTGCCTTATGGGGTACAGGCTGGGAAATTCTCATCCACTGCACCCAGTTAAGCCCTTCCCGTACTGACGGAGCTCCGCAGAGGTGTCAGGGCGCAGTGATGCCTGTAGCAGGGGGCACTCTGATGATCCACAGAGACCAGAGCCGGGGCCACTGAGAGCTGGGGCTGCAAAGAACAACGGTTTTCAAAGTGAGGGCCCCGGCTGCAGCATCCACTTTGCCTGCACCTGTGGGAAACAGAAATTCCTGGGTCTCATCACTGACCTAGGTAACCAGAAACCTTGCAGCCCAGACACAGCTATTACATCTACTTAAAGTTAAAAAAAAAAAAAAAAAAAAAAAAAAAAAAAAAAAGGTTGTGGAGCCAGTGCTCTGGCACAGCGGGTAAAGCTTCTGCCTATGATACCGGCATCCCATATAGGTGCCGGTTCCAGTCCCAGCGGCTCCACTCTGACCCAGCTCTCTGCTAATGCACCTGGGAAAGCAGCAGAAAACGACCCAAGTTCTTGGGCCCCTGCACCCATGTGGGAGACCCAGATGGAGCTCCTGGCTCCTAGTTGTAGTCTGGCCCAGCTTTAGCCATTGCAGCCATCTGGAGAGTAAAGTAGCAGATGGGGGAATCTCTCTCTCTCTCTGTCTTTCCCTCTCTCTCTGTAACTCTGCCTTTCAAATAAATAAGACAAATCTTTAAAAAAAGAAAAAAAAATTTTTCCATTTTACTTGAAATGGAGAGATCTTCCATCTGCTGCTTCACTCCCCAAATGCTCACAACACTGGCTCAGGGTGAAGCCAGAAGCCAGGAACACCATCCAAGTCTCCCACAGGGTGGACAGGGAGTGGTCCCCTGTCTCCCAGGGTGCACACTGGCAGGAAGCTGAATCGGAAGCAGAGGAGCCGGAACTGAAACCAGGCACTCTGACATGGGATGTAGGCATCCCAAGTAGCATCTTAACTACTGCACCAAATGCCCATCCCTGTTTTTTATTTGTTTAAGATTTATTTTATTTATTTGAAAGACTGTGTTACAGAGAGAGGTAGAGACAGAGAGAGAGAGGTCTTTTATCCTCTGGCTCACTCCCCAAATGGCTGCAATGGCCAGAGCTGAGCTGATCTGAAGCCAGGAGCCAGGAGCTTCTTCCAGGTCTCCCATGCAGGTGCAGGGGCCCAAGGACTTGGACCATCTTCTACTGCTTGCCCAGGCCACAGCAGAGGAACAGCCTGGACACAACTAGCGCCCATATGGGATGCCAGCACTGCAGGCTGGGGCTTTAACCCGCCACACAACAGCGCCAGTCCCTGCCCTGCTTTAAATGCTAAAGCACCTGCCAGATGACTCTGACGGACCACAGAAGACTTGGGCCAGGGCCCCTGGCAGTGGACGCACTAGGAGGCCTAGCGTCCTTCCTGCCTCTGCACCTCCGTGGGGGCCAGTGCTCTTATCTTTAAAGCAGAAACCCAGCCCTTTCCTGTCTGTGACCTGGGGTGGGTCACGTCACCTCTTGGCTTTGGCCCAGTGGAGACAGGCGGGCTGTGGATCCGTGAGAACAGCACGGAGCTTGTGCAGCAGCAGCCCCAGCACTGAGAGTATCAAATGACAGCCGGCCTCAACGCAGCATTTTTGTAGCGCTCCCGGTTTAAGCCTGTCTACAAACCCAAAGAGAGAACAGTGCCCCCAAGGGATGAGGCTGGCCCAGAATCCAGTCTGGGGTCTGTCCTTTCCTCCACTCACAGCTCTTCTGCCTATAACTTCATCGCCATCGCCACCTACTGGTTTGTCCTGGGAACACATGGGAACACTGCCGCACTGGAGAGCCGGCTCACCCAAACATTCCTTCGCAGCTCAGCTGCGTGACCCCAGGCCCTGGATCTCAAAGTGCTGGCCCCACTGAAGGACACCAAGCCAGGGCTGCAAGGAGCACACTGTACAAAGCAGGACAAACAGCTGATAACCGCACGAGACACCAAGTTCATTTTTAATTTAAGATATGCCATCCTAGGGGCCAGCGCTGTGGTGGAGCGGCTGCCTGCAGTGCCGGCATCGCATATGGGCATTGGTTCAAGTCCTGACTGCTCCATTTCTGATCCAGATCTCTGCTATGGCCTAAGAAAGCAGGGGAAAAATTGCCCAAGTTCTTGGGCCCCTGCAACCGCGTGGGAGACCTGGAAGAAGCTCCTGGTTCCTGGCTTCAGATCAGCTCAGCTCCAACAGTTGTGGCCATCTGGGGAGTGAACCAGCAGATGGAAGACCCTTTCTCCCTGTCTCTACTTCTAATTCTCTGTGTAACTCTGACTTTCAAATAAATAAATAAATAAATCTTTAAAAAAAAATGCTATTTTAAAAGAACACAGAGCTGGCATTGTGTTAAGCCTCCCCCTGTGGCACTGGCATCCCATAGGGGCACCAGTTGTGTCCAGGCTGTTCCTCTGCTTTGGCCTGGGAATGCAGTAGAAGATGGCCCAAGTGCTCGGACCCCTGCACCCTCGTGGGAGACCCAGAAGAAGCTCCTGGCTCCTGGCTTCAGATCAGCCCAGCTCCGGCCACTGCAGACATTTGGGGAATGAACCAGCAAATGGAAGATCTTTGTCTCTCTCCCTCTCTCTGTCTGTAACTCTCTCAATTAAATAAATAAAATCCTTAAAAGTAATAAAAAAATTAAAGAACGCAGAGATAACCTTTTTGTCCATTAGACTGGCAGAGATGAAAGTGCCCGGGGAGGGCCTGAGTGGACTGCACAGCCTGAGAGGGGGTGGGGGTGGGGACACAGACCAGCTCAGCCTTCCCAGGACAGGCCCCTCGTCCAGTGCCCTGACGAGGGTTGCCTCCCAGGTCAGCTGGTTGGGTGGGGAGATACTGGCCATGGATGGTAATGGTTACAAAAGAGTACACACATGCATTAGAAATCCATCGGTACAGAGAGTGTATATGTTTTCATGAACTCTAGCTGAATTTTAAAACATTTACAGTGTATCCTCAGGGGATGGTGTTTCCTGGAGTGAGTTTTATTTTCTGTCTTCTATCTTGCATCTGGACTTCCTGATCAGAAGGAAATTGATACATGCGATAAAATACTCAGCCCCAACTCACATCAAAACCACCTGGCTTTTCACAATACAGTTGCCACCCACCCCAGCTCTGTGTGTCAGCTTCAGTCCCCACTCAGAGTCACATGTAGTGAGGCTCAAACTGAGACAGACGCATTTCAACTCACTTCACAGATGCACTCCTAGCATGTGTTCTTTATTTTATTTTATTTTTGGACAGGCAGAGTGGACAGTTAGAGAGAGAGAGAGACAGAGAGAAAGGTCTTCCTTTTGCCATTGGTTCACCCTCCAATGGCCGCCACGGCCGGTGTGCTGCGGCCGGCGCATTGCGCTGATCCGAAGCCAGGAGCCAGGTGCTTCTCCTGGTCTCCCATGCGGGTACAGGGCCCAAGGACTTGGGCCATCCTCCACTGCACTCCCTGGCCACAGCAGAGAGCTGGCCTGGAAGAGGGGCAACCGGGACAGAATCCGGTGCCCTGGGCCGGCGCCGTGGCTCAATAGGCTAATCCTCCGCCTTGCAGCGCCAGCACACCAGATTCTAGTCCCGGTCGGGGACTAGTAATGGAAGCGGACTCCTATCCCCATCCCCTAGGGGATCCCTCCTTCCGCCACCCAGTACCTCTCAAGCAGGTGTCACCACTGGAGCCTCAGCATCCCTGCCCCAAGTTAATAAGTTCTCTCTCCCCATCCTTGGCAGGACCTTCGTTTAGGGAAGATTCTGATCACCTTGTTTACTCAGATGATGAAATGACTCATAATAGCTTAAAAGTGCTGTGTCTCTTTTGGGGTGTTTGCATTTCAAAAGGAGTCAGAACTGAAATCAGAAAACGCTAAGCTCTAATGATGCCATTTCAGATATTGATGAGAGAGCAGCCACAGGCTTTTGAGCAGGAGACTTAATCTAATTCTCTTACAGTTGTATTTGCGTAGCCCTGGTAGAAATTAATGGTGTGGTTAGTTCCATCCACTGTGCTTTGGTCTCCTCATTTGTAAAACCAGGGTTACGCAGCTGTTTACACAGTCCTGTCCCTGCTGTAAAAGCCCGAGTCTTCCCAACAGCATGGGCCACAGCAGTGACTGGAGCACAGTGCATACTGCAAGCGTCCCCTGAGCCCACTGCGGGCAGCAGAGCAGCCCATCACAAGGCAGCCCACGGCCCCGGTGAGAGCAGACCTGCGCCCACCTGGTCTCAGCCGAAGCCACACCTGTCCCCCATTCCCAGCAAGACAGGCAGGAGGAGCGCAAATCTTCAGGACAGAGCTGCATTCTGCCTCCCTGGAGGCGGCTGCAACCCCACAGTGTCTGAAGACCTCCTTTTTTTTTTTTTATTTTTGACAGGCAGAGTGGGCAGTGAGAGAGAGAGAGAGAGAGAGAGAGAGAGAGAGAGAGAGAGAGAAGGTCTTCCTTTTGCCGTTGGTTCACCCTCCAATGGCCGCCACAGCCGGCGCGCTGCGGCCAGCGCACCGCGCTGATCTGATGGCAGGAGCCAGGTGCTTCTCCTGGTCTCCCATGCAGGTACAGGGCCCAAGGACTTGAGCCATCCTCCACTGCACTCCCTGGCCACAGCAGAGAGCTGGCCTGGAAGAGGGGCAACTGGGACAGAATCCGGCGCCCCGACCGGGACTAGAACCCAGTGTGCCGGCGCCGCAAGGCATAGGATTAGCCTATTGAGCCACAGCGCCGGCTGTGCAGACCTCCTATAGACCCAGCCAGGGCGAGCTGCACCCCCTGAGCCTCCATTTCTTCATCTGTTAAATGGGAGGGAGGCCATCTTCCAGCCCGCTTCCCAGCCTGGAAGGGAAGCTCCAGGGGGTAGAGCGCTTTGTGGCAAAGGGCAGGACACAGTGAATCTGGCAGCAGCATTTCCAAGAGGCATGGAAAACACTCACCTGGATCACCTGTGTCCCACACCAGAGGGAAACCACTTGGTTCACCTCTCTCTCTCTCTCTCTCTCTCTCGCTCTCTCTCTCTCACGTTCTCTGTCTCTCTCCCTCTCCCTCTCTCTCCCTCTCTCTCTCTCCTTCTCCCTCTCCCTCTCCCTCTCCCTCTCCCTCTCTCCTTCTCCCTATCCCTATCCCTCTCTCCTTCTCCCTAGCAGGGGCTCAGCAGATTGCGGTGGTGTTAGAAGAAGGCTTCTGGGCCTCCAACCCCTAGGAGAACTCCCTGTCTACTCCCCAGTCAGTCATCAGACTTTGCTCAGGCTGGACGATGTGAAACAGGAGAGGGACAGGTCCAGCCAGCTCTCCTGACCTTGGGCTGGCTTGTCTGACCAGAACTTGCCCCTGCCGGTCCTGGCTCTGCTCCCTGGAGCTGCTCAGAACAGTGGGCTCCTGTCCCAGAAACATCCCCTCCCTGCCTTCTACCCACCCTAGTATCCCAGAAGCTGCAGCAAGAGGGGCTCCGGGTCTATGTCATGGTCAGCCCACTTGGACTTGTATCTTTCCTCAAGGATACAGCAGGGGGCAGGCTTGGGACCCCACATCCCATACAGGAGCTCTGGTTCAAATCCTGGTTGCTCTGCTTCTGATCCAGCTCCCTGCTAATGCACATGGGAAGGCAGCAAAAGATGGTCCAAGCGCTTGGGTTCCTGCCAGCCAAGTCTGTAGCTCCTGGCTTCAGCCTGGCCCAGCCCCAGCTGTTGCGGGTACTTGAGGATGGAAGATCTCTCTCTTCCTCTGTCACTCTGCCTTTCACATAAATATTAAAATGTTAGGGGCTGGCGCCGTGGCTCACTTGGTTAATCCTCCGCCTGCGGCACCAGCATCCCATATGGGTGCCAGGTTCTAGTCCCGGTTGCTCCTCTTCCAGTCCAGCTCTCTGCTGTGGCCCGGGAAGGCAGTGGAGGATGGTCCAGGTGCTTGGGCCCTACACCCGCATGGGAGACCAGAAGAAAGCACCTGGTTCCTGGCTTTGGATCGGCATAGCTCCGGCCGTAGTTGCCAACTGGGGGGTGAACCAATGGAAGGAAGACCTTTCTCTCTCTCTCTCTCTCTTTCTCACTGTCTAACTCTATCTGTCAAATAAATAAATAAAAAGAAGTTAGAAAACACAGTATCTCCTCCATTTAAACTGGGTGCCACTGGTTGGTGGGACACAAATCCAGGCCCTGACACCTCACTTCTGTTCACGCCTCATCCTCTCCATCTCAGTCCAGCTCTCCAGGCTGTTGAATAAAACAAACTAACATCACGAGGCCGCTGCCTTGCAGCGCTGTGGCTCCTACCCACAGAGCTGATAAGCAGGCCACTCGTTTTCCTTCTTAGAGACCCCTGCGCCGCCATCCAGCCGCTAATGAAACCCGTGTTGTCCGGCCTCCAGCCTGCTCGCTCCGCGATCTGTCGGTTCACAAGGTTTGCATGAGCGATTGGTGGGCATCCTGCTGAACTGTTGTGACTCATTTTCCTGCCTCTCAGAAACACAGTCTGAAGGAGGGCATTTGGTTGCCTGAGCCCGATTTGTTCTTCGGGAACACCCATGTCGCCTCCTAATGAGGATGCCATTATTTTCTTTCTTTTTGAAAATGTTTTTTCATTTTGCTTTTACAAAGGAAAACAAAAGGATGTGCTTATTATAAAAGCAGTTACGAGTGCTATAGAAAAGAGAGTCAGCAACGCTCAAGTGTCCCCGCCTGAGCGGGGTACAGAGCTAAGCCACCTGTGGGCTCCCAGCAAGCCACAGTCTGCAGCCTGGAGGCGTCGGTGGGACGGGGTGGAGGTGGGGGCCACAGTGCCTTGGGTTTCCAGTGCCCACCAGGACTGCACCCAAGGGACCTCTCTGCCTGGCCTGCTCTGAAGCTGCCGGCACGAGTGATCCAGATGGCAGGAGGGGAGCAAGCCTCCGCCAGCTGGGAGGGGCGCAGGGCGATCCTGGGCGCACTGTGACTTCGCTCCCCCAGCAGCAGGGAATGCCCAGCGGCCCACGGGGTGTGCACTAGCGCCCCCTGTCTTGCCTTTCCTCCCTTTCCCATCCCACTCCCCTCTTTCCCTCACTTTCTGGCTCCTGGCTCTTCTTCCAAATAAACTGTCCACACCCAAGTGCTGATCTTGGAGCTGCTTTCAGAAGCAGGAAAATCGGGGAGCTGGCTCTGTGGCATAGTGGGCTAAGCCACTGCCTGTGACACTGGCATCCCATACGGGCATGGGTTCGAGTCCTGGCTGCTTCACTTCCAGTCCAGCTCCCTGATAATTCACCTGGGAAAGCAGCAGAGGAGGCCCAAGTCCTTGGGCCCCTACCCCCACATGGGAGACCCAGAAGAAGCTCCTGGCTCCTGGTTTCAGCCTGGCCCAACCCCTGTCATGGTGGCCATTTGGGGGAGTGAACCAATGAATGAAAGCTCTGTGTGTGTGTGTGTGTGTGTGTGTGTCTCACTCTCTAATTCTGCCTTTCAAATAAAAAAAAAGGCAGGAAAATCTGAAAGGAGGTGTTGGTGTCCCTATGTTTGTATACATGTGTGTGTGAATAATAAACCTATGTAGTTCTGAACACAGAGGGCTATTCCACCCATGTGTTCTAAAGTCTGCTTTGTTTTTATTACTCACTGAGGCAGCAAGCATATTTTCATGTCAATGAAACCCGGAAGCCCAGCTTTCAGTGTGTGCGTGGCACGCTGTTCACAGGTGTGTTTCATGTTTCACTTATCTAATTGATTTGATCCAGACACCGAGATGGCCCCTGACTGTGTGCCGTATGAGGCTGCTCTGCCACGGTGCACGGGGCGGCTGCCTCTGAAAGAAGCTTCAGTGTGTGATTGCTCTGCCTCCCAAAGGCTTGCCATTCATTCCATAATTTCTCCTGGAATTTTCAGAGGTCAACATTAATTTTAGCAGTTTAGAGGTTTTTTTTTTTTTATTATTCTTTCATTTCTTTTTGAAAGTCGGGCTTTTGCCTGTCTTCAGTTCTCTGGCACTTCCTTCGTTCCGTGTAATTTCCTACTGATTACATCTGTAAATGCATCCCGCCCGGAGGATGTTCTGCGTCTGGGCTTTCAGAGGGAGGTCTTTGTAGGTGGCTCAGTGCTTCCTCCCATCACTCACCTATCCTGCCTCTCCAGTTCCCTCCTTGTGCTCTTTATGCCACCATTTGAAACAAAATTGCCAGTGCCCGCCCTGCCCACTCTGTGCCCCAGCGCTGAGTAGATGCTTTCTTGTTATCTTTCTTTAGACTCTGAAAGCCGGTGGCTGTCTGGGCCAATTTTCCCTGCCTCTGTTCACCGGCGCTGCAGAGCCCTGGGCCCTCTTCCTCCAGATCCTGCCAGCCTCCCAGATTCATCGGGGGCTTCGCGGTCCTGCTCGCATCTTTTGTGTGTCTGCTTTTCAAGCCCCGGCGCAGTGGCAGCTACAAGTGCAGACTCCCCGGATTTTCTATAGAACTCCTTTTTGCTTGACAGAAGTGTCTGTAATTACTTATTGGCATTCCGAGGCTTCATCACCTCTCGTGGCAGCCTCCCTTGACTGGCGTGAATTTGTACAACACATCATGTCTCATTTTAGCCCCTCAGCTGCTCCGGGAAGCCAGCCGGAGGTAAGTGGCTCCGCTTAACAGACAAGTAAGCAATGGCACCGAGAGGTTTGGCCACCATCTCAGTGACACCCGCAAGCCACAGGACCAGCCCCCCAGCCTCTGGTTTCTTAGCCCACATAGAGTTCCCCCTGCCTGCACTGCCTGGAAAGGGGTCTGGACCCCCGCCGCGCAAGTCTGGAACAACAGCTGTGTGCCTGGCCACTATCCCGGGGGGGGGGGGTGAGGTCATAGCTGTTCCCCCTCCCCACGGACAGAAACTGCTGGGTAGGAAGATCTCTGGAACACCACCACCGCACCCCCACTCCTTCAGGCAGCCACAGTCGGGGAGCACTCCTCCGAAACGAACAGCCCTCTCCTCGCCAGAGAAAGGAAGCTCAAGTATGGGGGTGCACATAGAGGGGGAAGTGGAGACCCTCCCCCAGGTCTCTCTCTCTCTCTCTCTCACACACACACACAAGGAGGGAGATACCATGGACATAGATACCCCCAGGTCTCTCCCCCAGGTGTCTCTGTCTCTTTCTGTCTCTCTTTCTGTCTCTCTCTCTGTGTGTGTGTCTCTGTCTCTCTGTCTCTCTCTCTGTCTCTGTCTCTCTCTCTCTCTCACACACACACACACACACACAAGGAGGGAGAGAGACACCATGGACATAGATACCCTCAGGTCTCTCCCCCAGGTGTCTCTCTCTCTCTCTCTCTCTCTCTCTCTCACACACACACACACACACACACACACACACGGGACGGGGAGGGAGAGAGACACCATGGACATAGAAACCTCCAGGTCTCTTCCTCTGTGTGTCTCTGTCCCACTCTCTCAACAGAGTCACCTCCAGGTCTCGGTCTCTCTCTCTCTCTCTCTCTCTCTCTCTCTACACACACACACACACACACACACACACACACCGTGAACACAGAATCCCCCCTGGGTCTTTCTTCCTCTCTCAGGGTCCCCGTCACCCACCCGAGGGCCACAGTGCTGTCGACTGCCCCTGTCCCTTATCTCTCTGCACCTGACTCAGTGTCCCCCGCAGCCCCGGGGCCACTCACCCTCCATGCTGCCAGCTCCCATGCGCTGCGGGCCAGTCTACGACGAGGGAGCCTCGACCCGCAAGGGGTGGGCGGGGGCGGAGCAGCGCCCCGGGGCGCCCCTGCCCCTGCCCCCTGCAGCTCGGTCCCGGCCGGGCGGAGGCGAGCAGGAGGCGTGCGCTCTCAGGCCCCTGCGTCGGGCTGGTCTCGCTGCCCTCGGAGCCGGGGTTGCGGGCTCCACGCCGCTCCGCTGCCCGCCGGACTCTGCTGCCTGCTAGTCGCCCCGCACTTCCCCGGCCAGCGGGAAGGAGGGGGCTGGCGCGGCGCCGTCACCATGGAACCCGGCACACCTGCGCCCGCCGAGCGAGGGCGCCCCGGCATGCCTCCCTCCTTCCGCGGGACCGAGCGCCCCTCCAAAGCAGGGGACACAGCCCGCCGCCCGCGGAGCCCTGGCCACGACGCCCGTTACCCGCGCACCCCTCTCCCGGGGACCCGCACCCGGCCTCTGTCCCCACTCCTCCCCCTTGCCCCAGCCCAGCGCGACCCCGGGCCGCTCGCGCTGGTGTCCAGGACGTGGGCCTTTCTGATCGGGACAGGAGATGAAGCTGCAAAGACCCTGGACGGCCGAGGGAGGAAGCTGGGCGAGGGCCACCAGCTCGGAGCCCGCTGGTCAGGCACCCTACGGACACCATCAGTGAACAGAGGTCCCAACTTCCAGCGAACGGGGTTTAGGGTTTGTTCCGGGGGACTCTAGTTGGAAGCCGCTTGCTAGCTTCTGTCCTAGCTTCTGACTCCAGCTGCTCCTCCGTCCTGATCTGCTGGCATCTCTGAGCTCATCACTGGGCCAGACGCTGACACTAATCCCCAGCAGTGGGCAGCCTGCCTAGAGCGGGAAGCAGGAGGTGCCTTCTCAAGTCTACCTTTCTGCGGGACAAAGACCTGAGTTGCGCTCGGCTTTCTGCTGCTGCCTCAGTTTCTTCATCTGTAAAATGGGGATAAGAACAGTGCAGACCTCCTAGAGCTGTCATGAAGATGAGAAGAGTGGCTACGCTTGGAGCAGTCCCAGCGCACAGTGCTCGCTCCCTGTTACAGCATCGCCGCTCGGGGCAGGGCTTGCACGCTTCAGGTCCCTCTGATCCTCAGGTTGGAACTGCGGGGGAGGAAGGCAGCGTTCAGGGCGCTGTGCTGGAAATCCTGCATTCGCCCCCCACTTCCGCTTACTGTCTGCGTGGCTTTGGGAGCGTTACACTGTCTTTGTGCCTCAGTTTCTTTGCATCTACAAAGCGGGGACAACAGAACCCAGTACATTCTGGTTAGAATTAACCAACCAGTCCGTGCATGGAAGGCACCCACCCAGCACCTGGCCTCTAGTAGGTGCTCAACAAACACGAGTTGTCATTTCTGGGGGCACTGGACTTTGCACTGCACAGTCTTTCCCTCTCACTCTCCACCCCCTTTCTCTGATCCTTTCCTCTTTTTTTTTTAATATTTACTTATTTGAGGGGCCAGTGCTGTGGCGTAGCGGGTGGGGCCACCACCTGCGGTGCTGGCATCCCATGTGGGCGCCGGTTCGAGTCCTGGCTGCTCCACTTCTGATGCAGCTCTCTGCTGTGGCCTGTGAAGGCAGTGGAGAATGGCCCAATGTTTGGGCCCCTGCACCCACATGGGAGACCTGGAGGAAGCTCCTGGCTCCTGGCTTCAGATTGGTGCAGCTTCCAGCCATTGCGGCCAGTCGGGGAGTAAGCTGGTGGCTGGAAGATCTCTCTCTCTCTCTCTCTCTCTCTCTGCCTCTCCTTTCTCTATGTAATTCTTTCAAATAAAAAAAAACTTTAAAAAATTAATTTATTTGAAAGGCAGTTCTCTACCCTTGTCTACCCCTGTTTAACCTAACTACCTCCTGCAAGCCTTCTCTCTCTCTCTCTCTCTTTTTTTTTTTTTTTTTGACAGGTAGAGTGGACAGTGAGAGAGACAGAGAGAAAGGTCTTCCTTTACTGTTGGTTCACCCTCCAAAGGCCGCTGTGGGCCGGCGCATTGCCCACAGCTGATCCGAAGCCAGGAGCCAGGTGCTTCTCCTGGTCTCCCATGCGGGTGCAGGGCCCAAGGACCTGGGCTGTCCTCCACTGCACTCCAGGGCCACAGCAGAGAGCTGGACTGGAAGAGGAGCAACCGGGACTAGAACCCGGTGTGCCAGCGCTGCAGGCTGAGGATTAGCCTATTGAGCCGCGGCACCAGCCCTCCTGCAAGCCTTCTCTACGAACAGTCACGCTAGGGGACAGAAATGTGGGGAGGACACAAGCATTCAGCCCATTTCCCCTCATCAAGAGCCGAGCCCCCTTCCATTTTATTGCAGGGTGTCCACCCTGCCATTCTTCCAGGTCAAGGCTGGAGGGGGGGACTGTAGGAGGGCTCTGCTGGTCTTGTGCACCTGCTCCCCAGAGGCTGGAATGAAGCCCAGGAGCTGCTTGCAGGATCCTCCCCGGGCGGGGAAGCCGGCCACCTCCCATGGAAGACTTGGTCTCTCCCCCCGGTTCAGAGTGCACAAGGGCCTGTTGGGCAAGGAAAGTCAGGGATGTAGCCACCATTTTGGAAAGGCTGGGAGTCCACAGGGAGAGGAAGGAGGTCTCCACGTGGTGGGTGTTTGGCTCCTGGCACCCAGGCCCTCAGCATCTGTTGGAGAGAAGGGGAGCTGCAGAGAGGCTGAGGCCCAAACAGGAGTGGACCCCTTCTGGGGAGCCAGAGGGACCCCTCCCTCGTCTTAACCAGCTTCAGAGGAGTGCCTCCTTCTAAATGTTGTCAAGTGCAACTTAGTGAGCTCTCCTCAGGGAGGCAGCTCAGCTACCTTGATCTGCAGTTGTAAACGACAAGCAGCGTTTCAAGGGCTGACTCACCCCTACACCCAGGGGTGTGAGTCTAGGAGCAGAGGCCGGAGCTCTGAGCACTGAGTTCCCTAGCACCAGGACCCAGCCCAGAGCCAGGAAACCTGGGCTTTAGGCTGGGCTCTGCCGCCAGCTTGCTGCATATCCTTAGTGAAATCATGCCCTCTGGAACATTCTGGAACACTTCCATGGGCACTGACATTTCCATCTCTAAGGTGGGAAACGGTTGGACCAGATTTTTTTTTTTTTAAATAACTGTTTATCTGAAAGGCAGAGTGATAGAGAGAGAGAGGAAGAGACAGAGCGAGAGTGAGAGAAAGGTTCTTCCATCTGCTGATTCACTCCCCACATGACAACAACGTGGGATGAGCTGGGCTGAGACTAAAGCCAGGAGCCAGGTCTCCCACATGGGTGCAGGGGCCCAAACACTTGGGGCATCCTCTGCTGCTATTTCCCCAGGTGCATTAGCAGGGAACTGCATCGGAAGTGGAGCAGCTGGGATTCCAAGTTACAGGCAGTGGGTAACCCGCTGTGCCACCATGCCGGCCCCTGGACCAGCATTTTCTCACTCTGATGGTCCTCCCCCACCCCACCCCACTCCATCCTCTGGAGAACCCAGGTGTCGGGAGTCCTCCCAAGGAGTGACAGAGGAAGACCCCACTGAGATAGAAGACATCCTGAGTCCCACTCTCTGGCTGGGTTCTGCACCCAAAGTGGTAGCTTGGAGGGCCCAGGGGTGGCCCTAGACCAAGAAGGATCCAGGCCTCTGTGTCAGGACCAGCCTATGTCAGGGAAGTTGGTGAGGCCTCCTGGGGATGGGTGGGGCTCTCTGGGAAGGCTGTGGGCCCTGTGCTCCTGCGGGGCCTTGCATGAGCCACTTCTCGGCCCCGCACCCTGGCTCTGAGAGAAGGACGCCAGTCAGCAGGCCTGGGTTTGAATCCCTGTTGTCTCCCATCTCACCTGGGGCTCCACTTTCTCCAATCCGAATTTTCCTCTGTAGGCTTGATATAAAAATAGAAGCTGCCTGAAGTTAAATGAGACAATCAGAGCAGGTGCTCAGCCTTGTCACAGGCACCCGTAAGCTGCTTCCCGCTTCCTCTACATTTTCCCCACCTCTGTTTTATTTTCTCTTTTCCCTCAAGCGTTGGGTGGTTCCATCCCTTTCTGGGACTGGAACACAGAGCAGCTGATAAACCCGGTCCCAGGAATGTTAGGCTCAACCCCACACCCTCAGGAATGGGCTCTTAGGAATTCTTATCTCCAACGTGGAAAAGAGACAAGGAGAGAAGCGCACACCAAGCACTAAAGCAGCACCTTACAGGCTGGATGATGAGAATATGGCAGTACTGTTCCTCGTTACTGTTAATTAAGGGGATTTAAATGCTAACTTGTGGACTGGTGTCCCATAGAAAAGATAACCTCCGCACTGACTGCTGCGTGTCTGGAAGGACACCCACGCTCAAGGCTCTCTTGTCTGCAGGCCCAGGAAATGACCTACACTCTGCATCTCATGTCGACACTGGCCAGCGAGGACCACACTTGGAGTAACAAGGGCCTGATCTGACTCTCAGCTTTGTCTCCAGGAATGTGGAGAATTGGAATGAGCTCACAGGGGAGGAGGCGATGCTTAACCAAAAGCCGTGACCTCACTGTGGTTGGACTCCTGGCACAGCGGCAGGCTAATGGGAGGCATGGGGGCCTGGCCTCTCGCCTCAGAACAGCCACAGCCACAACGCTGAGGCTCATGAGGGTCTGGGTGGGCCAACGTGAGAAAGACTGCCCACTGCTTTCAGTCCTGCAGAGCAAACCCTCCTGGTGGGAAGCACCGTATTTAACATGGGACGTGAACTTGACCTAGTAGGTAGTCCTATCGGAGAGCACTTCTCTCCAAAGCAGAGGTCCTCAAACCTCAGTGTGCCAGTCAGTAAACATTGTGCACCCACTGTGTGTGGGCAGAGGCTCCCATACCGGGTATGGCAGAGACCGAGACAGGCAAAAAATCCCTCCTCCGGAGATGTTTTATTCTGGCTAGAGTGGACAGACCACAAGCAGTAGACATGACAAGTAAGCAGAAGCACATGTTAGATGATGAGCACGTTGGGGACAAGGACAAGGCGAGCAGGTTAAGGGAGGCCGAGGCGCTGGGGAAGGAATGGAGCAGACGTTGCCAGGGTGCTCAGGGCGGCCTTGATTTGAGCAAAGACCTGCAGGGAGTAAGGGAGTTGGCCACTGGGGTTCAGGGAACAGCTGGAAGCCAGTGAGCCTGAGAGCTAACAGGGGCAGCTGACACCAGGCCCTGAAGAGCACTGAGAGAGAGCCATTGCAGGACATGCGCCAGGGCTGCTGCGTGGAAGGTTACAGGATCCTGAGGTGCAGAGGCCTGGGTCCTGGCTAGAGCCTGGTTTACTGGGGCTCAGATAGGCCTGGGAATCTACATCGTGCCAGGCCCCCCGGTGACAGATTCTCCCGTATATGGTGCAGGGCTGCAGCACTACCTTTGGCTCGTCCTCGTTGTTTTCCATGGCCCGGCTGCTGCAGATTTGGATGCATGAGCACAGGGTAGCACAGGCCCCAGCTGGCTCCCGGCTAAGGCTTCTTCATTCATTAGTCATGATTTGTCCTCGGAGGCCCGAAACAGAGCCTGCAAAGACTCCGTAACGATGAAGACGGGATGAATGGCAAGCTGTCACTCTTCCATTCCCACAGGACTGGGTCTCCCATTCACCTCCCCTGTGCTACAGGCATGTGCAGCTCGAAGCTCTGCATCGCCCAGAAAGTGCTTGGGTCCCTGCAGCCATGTGGGAGACCCAGACAGACCTCCAGGCTCCTGGTTTCTGCCGGGGACTTGCCCTGGTCTTCAAACCAATGGATGAAAGAGCTCTCCCTCTCCTCTCTCTTTCGAATAAATAAATCTTTAAACACACACACATACACACACACCCCAAGGCAGAGTGGCAGTGGCCATTTTCTCGGGGTGAGTGCAACCCACTGGCCCTGAGAACGCTCAGTTGCCACAGGCGAGCCTCGCCGGCTTTCCTACCCAGCAGCCCTGAGTCCCGCTCTTCTCCCAGGCCCACCCTTCCTGGCCTCATCTCTCCCAGGGCTCTGCCAGGGCCTTCTGGGGTGGCTGCCAACCCTTGCCTGCCTGGAACAGCTCCAGGCCCCAGGACTGACCGGCTTACTCAGAAGGGACAGGTATATTTCACATGAAGAGCGGCTTCAAAGCAGAGCTCTGGGGTCCAGCATGGTGTCTTGGGGCGAATCCCAGTGGCAACCGTCTCATGCCCTACACTGAACCTCATCATCCCGCCCTCCTGCAACATAACCGGACCAGCCCAGGGAACTCGTGCCCAGGAAGGAACAGTCACACAGAGCTTTCTTGGTCATTCGGCCTTTGGAAAGAATCACTTAAAGAACATCAAGCCACTCAACTCCCAAGAGCCTCAGAGTTTTACACCCAAGGCTCTTTGGACCCTGAGCCTCAAAGCCCCCAGCTGAGTCTACTGACCTGTGACTGTGTCGTGAGCCTTACCCCACGCTAAATAAGGCTTCATCCCCTGCACTGAAAGCCCCGCCCCAAATTGGACCCTAGCACCTCAATCCCAACTCTGACAACTTGGAAAACCATCCGTGCAGAACACGCCCTCCTGCGGGAAGAGTAGGATCAGCTGTGCCGAGCCAGGGGGCGACCCGGGGCGTGCACAGGGCCCTGTGTAGGTGGGAGTTGGGGAGAGCAGCAGCCAGAGGCCAGGCTAAGCCCCAAGGCAGTCACAGTGCTAGCCTGGCTGTCCTAAGAGAGCACAGAAGCTCCAGACAGGCCTGCTAGGGATCCCTGCTTCAGCCCCCTCACTGGCCTTCTGGTGGGGGAGAAGGGGTGTATCCAGAGCACAAAGCCAGCTAGGATTGTCCCAGGGGTTCAGGGAGGTGGTAACTGTAACCTGTTTAAGACACTGAACTCTCTCTGTGCCTTCAAATACAAATAATACTGTGTCTGGCCTAAAGCTCAAGGCAAACTCAAGTTGGCCTCTCAGGTATAAAAAAGCAAGACCTGGAGATAGGTGTTTTAGTGTAGCAGTTCAGACCCGCTGGGAACACTTGCCTGGGTTTGAGTCCTGGTTACCCTTCCTGTTCTAGCTTCCTGCTAATGCATACCCTGAGAGGCAGCAGGGGATGGTTCAAGTGCCGGCCACCCACATGGGAGACCCAGACCGAGCTCCTGACTCCTGGCTTTGGCTTGGTTCTGCCCTGGCTCCTGGGAGCATTTGGAGAGTGAAGCAGTGGATGGACACTGTCCCTCACCTCTCAGGTAAATGAAAATTGAAATTTTTAAAATAAAGGAGCACCAGACTTTAACCTTGAACCCCAAACAGTGATTCTCTAACTGTAGTGTGCATCAGAACCACCTGAGGGCTTGTGAAGACAGTGTTTTCTGATTCTGTAGTGGGGGTTGGGTCTAGACATCTGCACCTGCCTAGCGCCCCTGTGGTCCCTGTGCTGCTGGCCCAAAGACTTCTCTTTGGGAACCGTGGACCCAGAGGACCGAATTACTAGGGTTGTGATTTCTGGCACAGGGAAGGGAGAAATGTGCAGACACTGGGCCTCTTCATCCTCTCCCAGGTGCACACTCCCCTGGGCTGATGTTTGGCTATTCTGGGCATGCATCAACCTGCTTGGTTGCTCCTGCATTCACAGTGAATACAAGTGGCACCCCAATGTCACTTAACATACTTTTAGGGGCAGGGGTGGTGGTGCTGGGGTTAAGCTGCTGCTTGGGACACCTGTATCCCATATCGGAGGGCCTGGTGAGTCCTTGTTACTCAGCTTCCAATCCAGCTTCCTGCTAGTGTGATCCTAGCAAGCAGCAGGTGATGGCTCCCCTGCTGAGGTCCCTGTCACCCATATGGGAGACCTGGATGGAGTTCCGGGTTCCTGGCTTCAGCCTAGTCTAGCTCTGCCATTGTGGGAATTTGGGAAATTATCGACAGATGGAGTATCTCTCTCTCTCTTCCAAATACACTTTAACAAAAATAATTTTAAACAAAATATATTTTTAAAATTTTAATTAACACATAATACAGAGTACTTCAAAAATTCATGGAAAGTGGAATTAAAAGAGAATTTTTTAAAGATTTGTTTATTTATTTCTTTGAGAGGTAAAGCTACAGAGAGAGAGGCAGAGGCAGAGAGTGTGGTCTTCCATCCGCTGGTTCACTCCCCAGATGGCTGCAACAGTAGGAGCTGAGCTGATGATCCAAAGCCAGGAACGAGGAGCCAGAAGCTTGTTCCAGGTCTCCCACGTGGGTGCAGGGGCCCAAGGACTTGGGCCATCTTTCACTGCTTTCTCAGGCCACAGCAGAGAGCTGGATCGGAAGTGGAGCAGCTGGACATGAACCAGCGCCCGTATGGGATACCAGCGCTTCAGGTAGAGGCTTAGTTCAGCCCCTAGAACTTTCTTTTGGTGCAAAAAAAATTGTGAAACCCACGCCTAAGAGAGGTCATCTAAAAGTTCATGGAAACGGGTATTATGAATACAACCAGGCATAGATTTCACCAAAAGAAACTTTCTCTTTTAATCCTCTTTCCCATGGACTTTTTAGAGTGTCCTTGTACATACTGATGGCACCGTGTGACATCTTACTATATGAATATGATGGACGTGATCAGAGCAGGGCCACTGGCACACCCACCACCTGTGACACTGAGAACTGCTCTGCCCAAATCACCTTTCCTCATGCTTTCGCCAAGAGAGGTGCCCCTCTGCACAGGGGGCTGGTGTGGTACCCAGGCCACAGGAGGTCTGTGCAGTGAGAATTAATCCAACACCAAGCAGGCAGGTGAAACCAACGGTCTTTATTGCAGAGGGAAGCTAAAGGACTCACTCACTCCGTGAGCTCTGATTCAGGGGCTCCTCGGCCCAAGCTCCCCCACGAGGCAAGGGTGAACTCTCCAAGCAGAGAAGAAAGCAATTCTCAGAGGCAGCCCTGGGAGGCAAGGGGCCTGAGGTGAGCACCTGGGGAGCAGGCAGCTTGGCATGCAGGAGACAGTGGGAAAGACAGGTGCAGAGGGCAGGGAAAGCTCCCCCCTCCCCTCCCGGTGACGGGGCTCACTCCCTTCCCTGGGAATGCCATCAGATCTAAGGCCAAGCGTCTCCCAGGGCTGGGTTAGGGAGGGGCTGACACAGACTCAGTCAGATCCCTGGAGGAGTCAGGGATAGAACTGAGAGCCTTCTCCTGCCACTCGGAGGACATCGCTTCCCAAACTATAAAGTGCTTGTAGGAGTCATCTGGGGACCTTGGTAAAATGCAGACTCAGAGTCAGGAGGGCTGGGGTGGGGCCCAAGACCCTGCATTCCCAACAAGCCCCCAGGTGACACAGATGCTGCAGCTGGTGACAGGCTACACTTGGAGCTGCAAGGCTCTGGCCATGCACTGCCTTGGTGCACACTAGGAAAGTGCCGCTCCTCCCAGCAAGGAGGACACAGGATGTCCCCCAACAGCCCTGGCCAGACTGGGCAGCCCTGGAGATCTTTTCTTGACCGCCGCACCCTGAAAACCCTTTCCCCAGAGTCTGGCCACCCAGGCCCCGGGATACGAGAAGAGGGAACAGGCTCTCTGCTGCAGAGCCAAGAGACAGGAGCCCCAGGAGGAAAGGAGCCTGGGGGCGGTCTGAGAGGAGGTCTGAGCACAGAACAGCTTAACTCAGGAGCAGTAAAGAGGTCCCACAGGACGCAGGGTTTGGGTGGCCTGGCTTTGTCCCAAGTCCCAGGGCCTGAGAAGCTCACACAGAGGTGCCAGCTGGCCCCACTAATGAGAAGGTGGGAGGTAGATACCTAAGAAATCAAGAAATCAAGGGGTCTGCCGGGCACAGGTGCTTCCAGAAAGCAGGAGTGCCAGGTCCCCTCCTGGCGGGACCAGCCGTCCCTGATAGCCTCCCAGTTTCAGCCCCACATCCCAGGAAGCTCCTGGTCCCTGGTAGGCTGGCTGGCTGGCCACTCCACTGCCTGGCCACATCCAAGGCCTTGAAAGGACTAGGTAGGTCACCAGGGCTCTGGGAGTGGCCCATAGAGTCTTCTGCCTGCACATGGCTGTGACCAGACAGCCAGGCTGCTGCCAGAGGGACCATGGTCACAGGTGCAGTGATTCACAGACACAGCAAACCGCCGTCTTCTCTCTGGGCCGCCTCTCCTGCGGCTCAGCTGTGAGTACTGGGTACCCATGCTGGCACACACCAGTCACACTCCAGGGAGGAGTGGAACCCGCACAGCTTCCGACCCCACGGCTTTCTTAATCAGGAGGAAGGACAGAGCTGCCCTGCCGTGCTCCCCAGTGTCCCGGCCGGACGCAGCAGGCCCCTCCATAACTGTTCTCGTGTTCAGGCTCCTGCAGGTCCAGGGAACCCTGGGCTGAGGATGGGCACTGTTCTCAGGAAGGAATACATAGATGGGGACTGTCTTCTACTCTCCCAGGGGGCACCTGGCTCTCAGCGCTAGGAAGGAGGCCTCAAGCCCACAGGGCCCAGGAAGCGCTCAGCAACACTCATCTGTGAGCTCCGAGATGCAGACAGCATGGAGGTGACGGCACCACGGCCTGCCCAAGAGACCTCCAAGCAGGCAACAGCTCCACCCCAACACCCATTTCCCCAGCAGCAAGGCTCAGGGGGACGGCGGGGTGCCCAAGTTTGCACAGCAGCCATGAGGGCCCAACCAGCTGCAGCCCTCTCGCTGACCCCGCCTGCGGCACTCCAGGGCCCACTACTGCCCTAAGCTACCCTGGGCCCGCGGCACCCTCCCAGCACGCAGAATCGGCCTCCTTTGGGCCTGCGGGAAGCCCTCCCCACAGTGGGGCAGGCCAGAGGCCGCTGTCCCTTGCCGGGCGGGCACAAGGAGAGTGGCCTAGGGCGGGGGAGCCCGGGCGCCCTCCGGGGACATGAGCAGGTCGAACTTGATGAGAGGCGGGGCGATGACGCGCACCTCCGCGCTGAGCGGGTTGAAGCGCAGGTTGACGCAGCGCAAGGCCGGCATGGCCGCCAGCTTCTCCACCGGCACATCTGCGGGGGAGAGAAGGACAGGTTAGACGGGCGGGGCTGCGCAGGCACAGGCGGGAAGCAGGACGCAGGGGCGAGGAGACGTGCAGCATACGGAAATCCAGATTCCAGCTGTCATCCACTCAGCTTGTGTAAAGATACAGGGGCACCACCCCAAACTCAGCAAAGACGCCCCACTCTGACAAACGTAAAGTAAGCAACGATGCAACCAGAGCAAGCTCCTGAAAGGAACAGGCAGTACAGCCCCGGTCCGTGACGGGCAGGTGTGAGCAGGGCCACCTCGCGACCTCCACCATGCCCCTGTCCCCGGAGTCCTGCCAGGGAAAGGCCAAGTGCCTGGCGCTGCACCGGCCTGGGGATTTCCCACGGTGGACTGGGATCGTGCACAGTGAGCATCACGGGCACACAAACATCTACCTTCCGTGTTAATTCTGATCACGCAGCCAGTGTGCTACTTCATTTCTCCACTGCATAATTATTACCGCTGCTTCCAACTGAGTCCACGGGGACATCCAAAAAGCACACAAATACCCAGCTCCTCGCCCACTCTCTGCACCCACAGGCCCTAGGCCTGGCATCCACCGATGGTGCCCCCCTAAACTGATCTTCCTCATGCCCCAGCAGGCCCTCAGCCCCTACTGTGAACTGGAGTCTTCTCCCCACTCCCAGGCACCTGTTGACTACCAGTGCAGACTCCCCACTTTCTAAAGATTCACAGCTCATGGCTGTGTTTCTCTTGGTCCTCAAGCTGCCCCAGCCGTGGCCATAAACAATCTGCTCCTGTCTTCCGCCTGCCCCCAGGGTTCTGGATACACTTCCCAGCAGTGCATTCTGGGGTGTGCTTCCTCACCTACTGGCAGGTCGCATCCGGAGCCTTCCTGCCCTGGCCCTGGAATCAGTCGTTTTTCCAAGAAGCGTTGGCTCCTCTCAGTGTGGAGGGCACAGTCCCCGCACAAGGCCCTGTGCATGGCCACTCCATTGCCCGCGTGGGTGTGTACACACAACCTCTCACTGTGCTCCAGAATTGCTGTCCCTCCATACCACCCCATCAAGGGCTTTCCACACGGGCTGCCTGGCCCTGCCAGGCCCCACCCCAGGCAGACAGACCCCCAGCCTTCACTAAGGTTTCCCAGGCTCTTCCCTTCGCATGCCTGGAGCCCTGGGGAGGGCCCCTCTCCTCTGGGCTTGGTAACTGGGATGTAGGAACTCCCCAGCTCCCCCCGGGAGAAGGGGAAGGGCAGTCATCAGCTCAGGACAATGCCTCATGGGTATGTGCACACTCGGGTTTGTACAGTGCTTCCTGGTTAATCCTCCCCTAGCCATGGGGGCCGAGCAGCACAGGTGAGGAAGCTGAGGCTCGGCCAAGCCCCATCTCAAGGGCACACAGCTCTTCAGAAGCAGGGCCAGGGCCCAGGTTTGCTGCCTCCTGGTTCCCAGCACGCCCCACAATACCCAGAGGTGGGCAGGGGAGGAGAGGAGGCACCTGAAGGGCTTTAAACCTGAGCCCACAGGTGGCTTCACACCCAGGGGAGCTCCCTGGGGCCTCTTCTCGCCAGGCCTGTCAGCCCACAAGATTCCTGGCAAAGTGGAAATGTGCAGGAGTCTGGGTCAATTTTGTTGATGACAGTGGTTTTCTAGATAATGTGGGTTGATTGCCTGCTGACTAAAAGCTTCCTTATCTGAGTGCTATTATTATCTCCATCTTCTAGGTGAGGACTGATGGAGTGCAGAGAAACTAAGTAACTTGTCCAAGGACACACAGCCAGCAAGTGCTGCAGCCAGGCTAGGAAGCCAGGCTGGCTGACTCCCAACCCGAACCCTTCAGGCCACCTCCTACACAGCCTTCCAGTCTGGAATATCCACCCCCCTCCCAAGCTAGAACCCTCCAAAAGATCCCTAGTTAAGGGAGACAGAAAATGGTCTTCCTGCGGGGCTTCCTGGGACCTAACAGGGGTGTCTGTCTTGCCCTGATCATGAGACTCATAGCCCCCTGGGCCACGCAGCCAGGAGCAGACACACACACACACACACACACACACACACCCCGCCAACATCACCTGCAAAGGAAGCCGGTGGGGGTGGGGGCAGGCACAGGGCAGGCATCACAGGCTCTCCAGGCCCTGTAAGGTCCCCATAACAAGCACTTCCTTGCTGACCTGCCCTGATAGAAAGGGCTTCCTGGAGATGGTCTCATTGCTTCCAGAACCTTCCATGCTTCCTTATTCTGCTCTGAGTCACAGGGCAAAATAAACAGCACTTCTAAGGCCCACAGCCCAGCCAATACCATCACCTTCTTTAGGCAAATGCGCCCAGATTCTTCACTTCCATGTAATAATCTTCTGGAACAATGGGGTGGGCAATGGGGTGATGGTGGGCAACGAGGTGATGGTTAGTTGTGGGAGCTTTGGAATCAGAAGGCAAAGCCTGGCTTTTCTAGCAGCAGACTGTGTGGCCCTAGACGGGGTCTCTGAACCTCTCACATGTAGGAGGCGGCCCGCTGCCAACACTGCAAGGAGGGCACAAGGATCAACAAGATGCCTGCACACAGAATGCAGCTCAATACCCCAGAACACACATCAACAAATCTCAGTCCTGGCTCCCCATTGCTAGTCTGGAGCCTGCAGCAGTTGAGTCCCGCCCTGGGTCTGCGAGGACAAGCCCCCGGAGCTGAGGCAGCTTCATATCAGCCTGAGCTCACGGCCGAGACGGCCTGGTGGTCAGATCACGTGGAACCACAGCAGCTGCAACTCCCAGAGCCCCTCACCCCTACTCACAGAAGATCAGAAGCCCCAGGTTTGGCCTCTCCAGAAAGAGGTTCACGTTCACAGGCTGCTGGCCAGAGGCTGTCTAGGTCATGGCAGACAGACAGGAGGGCAGGAGCCGGGAAGGCTCTGCAAGTTGAGGGACCTGAGGCACAGCAGGAGGCACTGTTCCCCCGGGTCCCCCGGCACTAGGTGGCGGCACTGGTGCTGAGCTGCAGAGAGGAGCAAGGCCGACAGGCAGCCAGATCCCTCACACACCCAGCCTCTCAGCTGCATACAAGCAGGGCTCCGAGTGTGGGGTCCAGTCCCCAGCCTTGCCCCATGCGACACAGCAGGAATACTGGTTACTAGGCAGCCAGTGGAGCTGGTCACTACCTACCTACCTATTGGGCACTCGGGAAGCACTGGACAGGTGAGAAGGTGGGCATGAGTCGGCAGGAGGGGATGGGAGAGTCCCATGTCCAAGGCAAACTTGGGGCCCCGGGGAGGTAAGAAGCAGAGGCAAGGCTGTTTCCAGAAGGCAGGCTAGCGCCTCAGCCCAGCACTTGCGTGCCTCCTGCAGCATGCCCCAGCGCTCATTCAGATGCACGCTGCATACTGGGTGTGGGAACTGAAGCAGGGGTTGCCTTTCCCCTACCAAGAATGGCTGGGAAGAAAAGCACAGATTCCTTGGAATCCTGACCTTGCCAGATCAGCAGTTGCACAGCAGCATGGGCAGAAGCCATTCCTCTGCCCTGATGGGTGTCTAGATGCCACCGCAGCTGGCTTTTCAAAGGGAAAGTCTTTCCTGGGGTATCCACCTCCATGGGCCACAGGAGGAAACCAAAGTGCAGGGGGCTCCAGCCCTGAGGCCTGTGCTAGATGGTTTCTCGCAAGGACCCACTGTGCACATCAGGACACTGAACCTCATGTCCTCGGGGCCCAAGGTTGCCAAGCCAGGACGTGGTAGAGACAGGACAGTTCCTGATCCCCAAGCCCATGCTCCATCCTGCAGCACAGAGAGGCAAAGCCATGGCCACACCCATCTGCTGGCGCTGGCCCTCGGCCCCCAGAAGGCAATCACAACAGGCAGGTTTTGCCAAACACCTCAGTACAGGTTGCACCCTGGGCTGAGAGTGTCCTAACCTCAATTGTTGAGACACTTCCCCAGAGCTGCTCAGTCACACCAGCTCCCCCATCTGCCACCACGCCTGGTACTGCCTCAGTTTCTCCAAGGAGCTGAACTGGAGCGGGGTTTGCTTAGGACCCTTCTCACTCTGGACTCTGACTACACCACCCCCTAGCCAGGGAGACCACTGCCACTGGTTTGCTGGGTACAGCACGAAGACCTGCTGCAGGCAGCCACGGAGCAAATCCCTGAGACTCCAGGCACAGTGGGAGCTGCGCTGCTCGGGTCTCCACCTGCACTTGTGTGCCCAGCATCCTCTGAGCCACCTGGTAAAGGACAGTGACAGTGATGGGGACTAGCCATGCCTGTTCCCCTGATTTCACTGCCAAAGTCACTTGGACAGCTTAGCAGCAGGAGCAATGGAGCCTTCAGATCATGTCAAAGCTGGAAGAATGAACAAACCAGAGCAGGCAAGCTAGCAAGCAATCACCCAAGAAGCCAGCTGGGAATTTCTAGACAAAGCTGAAAGATCATTTATGTTCAAGGCATCCTGCCTGGAGGGGGAGAAGGTGGAGGGCGGACAGGAGGATGTGAAATGATCTGCATTTGCAGATGAGAGAGGCTAAATTAGCTTCCTCGGGGCCACACAGCAGGTCAGCAGCACTGGTTTCCAAAGCCAGGCCTTTGGACTCTGGCACACCCGGAGAGGAAGTGCCCTGGTCCACGCCTTCGCCCCCACCCACCATGTCCCACTGCTCCTGGGATTCCAGCTCAAAGGCCACCTCTACATGCACTCCCCTTGGATACCTTCCAAAACCCTGACACCACTTTCTGTATCCCACACCACGCTCTGCAGCCTGGACTAGGTTCACCCACTGCTGTAAGCGAGGTGTTCAGCACAGAGGCTCCATGGCTGCTAGATGGAAGTATGGACGAGTGGTCAGCTTTCAACTAGACCGAAAGTTCCTGCAGGCTGGAGCCCACTCTGTGACCACAGCCATTTGGAACCCACTTCCCAGCTTGAGTCACTACATGTGTATTTGCTGGCCAGGGCCAGGCCTCTGAGGACCAGGGTGGTGACAGGACCCTGGCCCCTTGGCACTAGCAATTATCTTAGTATGAAAAGAATGCTGGGGGCTGGCGCTGTGGCTCAGAAGGTTAACGCCCTGGCCTGAAGCACCGGCATCCCATATGGGCTCCTCTTCCGATCCAGCTCTCTGCTATGGCCTGGGATAGCAGTAGAAGATGGCCCAAGTCCTTGGGCCCCTGCACCCATGTGGGGGACCTAGAGGAAGCTCCTGGCTCCAGGCTTCGGATCAGTGCAGCTCCGGCCATTGCATCTAGGGAGTGAACCAACAGATGGAAGACCTCTCTCTCTGTCTCTACCTCTCTCTGTAACTCTGCCTGTCAAATAAATAAAATAAATCTTTTAAAGAAAAAAAAAAAAAAAAGAGAAAAGAATGCTGAGCAAAACCGAACCACGTCTCAGCATCTAGAAGTAATCACTGCTAATGTGTTGGTACATGGCCTGTCCAACTTAAAAACTTTTTAAAGATTAATTAATTTGAAAGGCACAGTTATAAAGACAGAGAGAGAAATTGTCCATCTGCTGGTTCACTCCCCAAATGGCTAAAATGACTGGGACTGGGCCAGGCCAAAGCCAGGAGCCTGGAACTTCATTGGGGTCTGGTAGGGGCCCAAATGGTTGGGCCATCTTCTGATGCCTTCCCAGGCATGTTAGCAGGGAGCTGGATTGGAAGTGGAGCAGCCAGGACATGAACCAGCACTCATATGGAATGCCAATATCACAGGTAGCAGCTTAACCCATTGTACCACAATGCTGGCCCTTAAAACTATTTTTGTAAACTTATTTTTATTTGAGAAGCAGAGAGGGGGAGGGGAGGGAGATCCCATTGGCTAGTTTACTCCCCAAATGTCCATAACTACCAGAGGGGCCAAAGCTAGAACCAGGAACCCAATCCAGGTCTCTCATGCAGGTGGCAGAAACCCAATCACTTGAGCCAGCATGGCTGCCTCCTAGGGTGCACATTAGCAGGAAGCTGGATCAGAAGCAGAGGAGCCAGGACTCAAACCAGGCTCTCCAACATGGGGTGTGGGCATCCCAAGCAGCGGCTTAACCTGCTGTGCCACAAAGCCTGCCAGTTAATGAGCTTGTGTGTGTGTGTGCACACACACAATCTTCCACATATGCTTCAAAATGGCCGCAACATACTTTCTGCATGGCATGCCGCGTCTTTCAAGTGCATGTCAAACTAGTGACGCCTGCACAGCTGCCTCCGAGTCTGCAGCCCCTCGCCTCCTGTTTCTGTTGCTCCCAGCATCTCACATCTCTTTCAGCCCGTGCCTGCAGAAGAGAGGATGCGAGGTTCCAGCTGCCTTTTTTGAAGCCAGGGTAACTAACATCCCTTTCACTCTGCACAGCCACGGAAGCACACCTGGGACGCAGTCCTAGGCCTTTGCTGCAAAGCCAAGTGTCCTGAGTGGGGACTTGAGCCAAAGACGGGGCAGCCCATGGCAGGGAAGAAGGACCCAGCCAGGATTAAAGACCGAATCCTGCCTGCTTCCTGCCCACGTCTGCGGGAAGCTTACATTGATCAATAGCAGCTGAGTCAGAGTGGGTAGTATTTGTAAAAAATTACTTTCCAGAAGTCAGCTTGACTTCACCTCACTGGTCATTAGCACTATTGACTGGTAAACTTGCTTTAAGCCAGTGGGGCCAGCAGAGAGGTGAGCTGATAAAAACAGTGGTTCTGGAGTGCTAATCTCCATTCCTTGAGCTTCTGGGGGCTGCAAGAGGAAGAGGGGTCCAGGCCCAGGCAGTGGCAAGGGCTAGTGAGCTCCCTGCACAAGCCCATAGTCCCTGCCTCTGCATCTGCTCCCTGCTGGAGAAAACCCTGAAAATCCAGGCTGGCCAGGAGCCAGGGCTGGCTCCAGACTCTGGCTTGGTGCCTGGAGACAAAAGCAAGAGTCAGGATGCCGAGGGGAGCTGAGCTTCACACCCCTACTCAAAATGCCACAGAGACTAGCAAGCAAGCTATGGTAACCCAGTGGGGCCAGGGGCTAGTGCCTGCTGCAAGAAGGCTCCCAGGCTAGACACATCGCTGGGTGGCAGTCAGGGTGGCGGCGACCGAGCCTGCCCCACCCTCACAGGCCCTGGACACAGTAGTCTAGTGTGGAAGGGCTGGGCACGCACAGAAATATAGGTGGCCCTGTCCTCAGGGGCAAGGAGGCATCTGCCTGCCTGTGCCCAGCCAGCAAGCTGAGTTCCAGCCATCAGGGAAGGCAATGACAAGGGGAGCCCTGAGTCCACTGCTGACCAGAGGCCATCTGGGAGCCTGGGAAGGGCCTGGGAAGGGCCATGGGCACCCCCGGCCACCTAGAGCCAGGCCCTGAAGCCCTCTGAAGCCCATCAGAAAACCAAGCCCTTCTGCCCCATGGTGTCTGGGGTAGGGTCGCAGGGAACAGTGTGGGGACCATGAGGTTCTCTCAAGCAAGATGGGCCTACCGAGGTACACAGAATATTTCTAGAATCCATTAACAGGGGCATAGTAGGTAAAGCTGCCGTCTGCAGTCCGGACATCCCATATGGACACCGGTTCGAGTACTGGCTGTTCCGCTTCCAATCTAGCTCTCTGCTGAGGCCTGGGAAAGCAGAAGAAGATGGCCCAAGTCCTTGGGCCCCTGCACCCACATGGGAGACCTGGAGGAAGCTCCAGGCTCCTGGCTTCGGATTGGCACAGCTCCGGCCATTGCAACCAATTGGGGAGTAAACCAGCGGATGGAAGGCCTCTGCCTCTCTCTCTGCATAACTCAAATAAATAAATGAATAAATCTCTTTTTATTTATTTATTTGAAAGTCAGAGTTACACAGAGAGAGGAGAGGCAGAGAGACAGAAAGAGAAAGAGAGAGAGAAAGAAAGAGAGGTCTTCCATCTGATGGTTCACACCCCAGCTGGCTACAACAGCTGGAGCTGCACCAATCCGAAACCAGGAGCTTCTTCCGGGTCCCCCACATTGGTGCAGGGGCCCAAGGACCTGGGTCATTCTCTACTGCATTCCCAGGCCATTAGCAGAGAGCTGGATCGGAAGTGGAGCAGCTGGGTCTCTAACAGGCGCCCATATGGGATGCCGGCACTTCAGGCCAGGGCGTCAACCTCCTGTGCCACAGCACTGGCCCCATGAATAAATCTTAAAATAAAAAAAAAAAAATTCATTAATGGGGCCCAACATTTGGTCTGGTGTCGCTCCCCCTCTTCGTGGAGGAACGACACAGGACCCTGCGCTGTTCTTTCGTCTGCTCGGCCCTCCCCGGGTTTGCTGCTGGTTCTTCCCGGGTTGGCTACTGTCCCTTCCACCTCCGTGGAAGGGCGGTTCCCCCTGGCCGCTTTCCCCACTTCCGCAGGGGAGCGGCACACCGCCGGCCGGCTTTCTCGGGGGCTGCACAGGTGTTCCCCTTAGATGTTCCCCTTAGATGTTCCTCGTGCATGCTGTCTCTCTCCTCCTTTATAGTCCTCCTCTGCCAATCCCAACTCGGCTGCCCACACGCCGAGTACGCTGCTCTCCTCCAATCAGTAGCAAGTCCTACAGTTTATTGGTTGAACTGGAGGCAGCTGTGCGGAAGCTGTTTACTTCTCTCCCAGCGCCATATTGTGGGAAAGCAGATGCATAGAATAAGTCTTAATTCCAGTAACTCAGTCCAGTCCGGGCTGCTCCCCACAGATCCCCCTTTCTTTTTATTTTTTGGCGTTGATACGCGCCTGTCTTCGGTGTCCCGCGGCACACACTCTGCTCTACTTGCTAGAGTTGCCACAGGTTCTTACAAGTCCTATCAATCAGGCAAACCGAATCCGGGTCCTCTCTTCGCCATGTTGTGAGGAGGTTTTTAGGCGCTGATGCGTGCCTGTGTTCGGTGACCTGCGGCTCACACTCTGGTCGAGCCGCTTGCTGGTGCTTACCGCCTTAATCAGGCAGACCGAATCCAAGCCTCCTAATTGCTGTATTGTGGGGAGGCCTTACTGATGTTAATTCGTGCCTGTCTTCGGTGACCTGCGGCGCATAAGCTGCTAGCCGCCGCAGATGCTCATCGCCTCACTAATCGGGCAGACTGAATCCAAGCTCTCACATTGCTGTGTTGTGGGGAGGCCTTTCTCTTTCTCTATTTCTCTATCTCCGGGCATTCCTATTTCTCCCATTTTACTTCTGTCTGCCAACATTCCCATTTCTCTCATTTTACTTCTAAACTTCTGTTTCTCTTATCCCTGCAGCTTCCCGGTGCCTCGCCCTGCCGGCAGGCTCCGCCCCGAGGCTACTTCTCGGCGCCTCGCCGGCTCTGAGCCGCTTCAGCCCGCGCCTCTCTCATCTGCGCGGCTCGGCTTTGCGCACACACTCCGCGGTCTCGCACTTAGCCCAGCGTTCCCTATGTACTTGTGCCCCGCACGCTCTTTCTGCGCACGGCAGCCTCCGCGAGTCACACAGCGTCACTTACGTCTCCACCACTAGCATTCAATCTAAGTTCCCCGGGCTAGCCTGGCGAATTCAACCCAGCTCACGTTTCCGCCCCACGATCTGGCTTCCCGTCCTTTGCTCCCCGGGCTAATCAGACGGATCCCAATCTGGCTTACGTTTCAGCTTCTGGTTTCAACTTTTCGCCCCCTATTCCCGGGCTAACTTGAGAATCCCAAAGTGGCTTTCGTTTCCGCCTCGGCCTGCCCCCCGCGGCTTCAATTTCCCTAACACTTTTCTCTACCCGGTATGTTTCCCTAAGTTTTCTTCCAACAATATTCCTCCCTCATTTCTCCTGGCCTCTCCCCACAGTCCGCGTCCGAGTCTGTTTGTTCTAGCTTTCACTTTCGCTTTCGACCTTAGAGATTTCTCCCAGCTTCCCCCCGTAGTCCGTATCTGAGTCTATGCCTAGGCTTTCAACAGCTCCTTCCGGCACCTTTTTCGTCCGGCTTTTCCCTAGGCTGTCTGCTAGTCTCTCTCTCCGGTATTTTCCCAGTTCTTCCCGTTTCTTCCCTCCTAGGTTTCCTATCCGTCCTAGGTTTCCTATCCGTCCTGGGTTTCCTATCCGAGTCACGGCACCATTATGTCGCTCCCCCTCTTCGTGGAGGAACGACACAGGACCCTGCGCTGTTCTTTCGTCTGCTCGGCCCTCCCCGGGTTTGCTGCTGGTTCTTCCCGGGTTGGCTACTGTCCCTTCCACCTCCGTGGAAGGGCGGTTCCCCCTGGCCGCTTTCCCCACTTCCGCAGGGGAGCGGCACACCGCCGGCCGGCTTTCTCGGGGGCTGCACAGGTGTTCCCCTTAGATGTTCCCCTTAGATGTTCCTCGTGCATGCCGTCTCTCTCCTCCTTTATAGTCCTCCTCTGCCAATCCCAACTCGGCTGCCCACACGCCGAGTACGCTGCTCTCCTCCAATCAGTAGCAAGTCCTACAGTTTATTGGTTGAACTGGAGGCAGCTGTGCGGAAGCTGTTTACTTCTCTCCCAGCGCCATATTGTGGGAAAGCAGATGCATAGAATAAGTCTTAATTCCAGTAACTCAGTCCAGTCCGGGCTGCTCCCCACAGTCTGGCAATTAGGTTGCCCATGTCCCATATCAGAGGGCCTGGGTTCAATGCCTGGCTCTGCTCCGGACTCCAGCTTCCAGCAGACCCTGGGAGGCAGTGACAATAAGGTGCCCAAAGCCTGACCCTAACAGTTCTCTCTGAAACAGGCGCCACCTCCCCAGCCACTGGGTAACTCAGTCTGCTCAGCCCACGTCTGGCCTTCATCTCCCTCCCCTGCTGCTGGCCCCAGAAGCCCTGTGCCCTCTAAGTGCTCTTAGCTGGATGGTCTGGGGAGGGCCTCAGAACAGGGAGCTCTTTGCTGTCCCCTACCAAGCATCTGCCATCACCTCGCCTCCCTCATAGCTGCTGGGGTGTGTGTGTGTGTGTGTGTGTGTGTGTGTGTGTAACATTCCTGGGAGGATTGGATTCGAGCCGCTTAGCCTGCAGTGTGAATGTGCCGTATGCCTGGGCCTGAACGATAACGGGGCCAGCAGGGCGGCCAGGCAATTGCTTGGGGTGGGGGTGGGGGTGGGTGCACAGGCTCCTTCTCTGTGCTCGGAAATGAAGGTTGCTGATCTGAACCCTGCAAACCTTCTCGCCCAGGGTTAGTATCATTGTCAGAGAAACAAGACCTCCTTTACAACTGGAAAAATATGAGAAGTGCCCAAGATAAGCATCAGTTTAGGTAAGTTAGGTAGGGCATAGCCCAGAGATCTGGCCCCAGAGAAATAAAAGGAGTTGAAGACAAGGCATGGTAGGGGTAGGGGTGTAAGTCTGGGGAGAAACCAGAACACAAAGACGCCGAGAAGCAGTCGAGGACAGAAGTGCACAAAAGCAGGAAGGGTCTTGTCCATCGTGTGCTGGCTGCCGTGAAGTAGGGCCGGCAAGGACACAAAACACTGATTTGCAGCATTTGGCAATTTTTGATTCTCACGATGGAAGACTCCCACCTTGGCAGACTTCCAAGCTACCGCCTTGAGGTCACAGAACTCGAGCAAGCAGCTCCAGCATGCCTGCAGCTGAGCCCCATGTGCAGCCCATCCAGGTGGGATGCAGCTGCTGTGTGAGCAGTGCCGGAGCCCAGGTCAGCTCCTCTCCACTTCAGTGAGGCCGCCTTGGCATCCGTCTGTACTCTGAGACCGGCGGGCTGTTTTGCTGTCTCTTGATGCTCAGTGGCCTTAGGTTTATGGATAAAATTTGTGCTGAAAAATGCCAGGTGGGCAGGCTGTGCTGCAGGGAAACCAGCAAGGGGGTTTTGTGGGACTGGGTGTGGCCAAGCACCAGGCTTACAGGCCAGCAGAGGTTAAGGTCAAGTCCATAGAACTCAATGCTGCCGCCCTCCAGCTAACTATCAGAGCTGCTTGTCCTGGTGCAACCACGCACACACAGAGGCTACAGATTCTTCAGACTGGGACGGGACTGCCGACACGCACAGTTACAGTGCACTCCCTGAAGCTGCGGTTATGCGCGCCTCCCAGCAACAGAGACCACACTGCCACCCTGGACCTGCCTGTGGATCAAAGGTTCTGGTCTGGATCAGTGGTTCTTCTTGCTTGCAGACTGGAATTGGCTGGAGAGTTTTAAAAAATCATGAAGCCTGAATCCTGCCAAGAAATTCTGATTTAATTGGCATGAGGTTTGTCTGGACCCAGGAATTTGTCAATGCTCACCAGGTGACTTGAATTTGCAGCTACCTAGAGCATGGCGGGTGGGCGGGGAGCGGATCTCCTCGGTGAGGATTAATGTGAGAATGCCGAGAAGAGACTCACAGAGGACTTCCATGCTGGGGCCCAGCTTCGGCTGCCTCACCGCACATGGCAGGGCTGTCAGGAGCCGGCAGGAGCTGGCAGGAGCGAGGTTGATGCCTCTGAGGCCTGGGGAGACCTGCTCTTTGCCTGGCTCCATCTCTGCACCCCCGGGAGCTGCCTTCCAGCCAAAGTTGTGCACATCACACCCTTCTGTGTGCTTTCTCTTCCTGCAGCTATGCAGAGCACCATGCTGAAGAGCTGGGGCCCAGGAGCCAGACTGCCTGGGCTGGAGCCCCAGCTCTGTCCACATGGCGTGACCTCCCCATGCCTCAGTTTCCTCGCCTGGGGAGAGTAACGGTCCTTGCCCCCTAAGGCTGTCACACAGACTAAACAAACACATCGTTGAGGAGGGCTGAGAGGACAGTTGGTTGTGAAGGGGTTGCTGCCTGTCAGCGAGGGACACCAGCGATGCCAGCAGCCCTAGAACACCACGGAGCGAGCTTTTTTCCTCTTTGTGCTGTCAGCTCAGTGGCTGGACAAAGTCAGGCTGTTAACAAACAAGCGGAGAATAAGTGGCCATTTTCCAAACGCCTAAACCCACGCGTGGCACGGTGCCTGCCAAGCCTGTTAGGCTCCTTGCAAGGCTGAGCTGAAGCCTACAGCAGCGGGCTGTGCTCCAGCACTCTGGACACAGGCTCTGGGCACAGGAGGGTTTGGAGACTGGCAGGTGAACAGAGCAGAGAGGAGCGTGGGCGCATCCTGTTGTGCTGTAAACAAGTATCAAAGAGCCCCCCTCCCTGCCGTTGGCCTGTGCATTGCAGCAGCGTGCTCACAGGGACAACTGGAGGGTCTGGCTCCCCAAGGCTTTGGCAAACCATGTGGCTGGCACAGAGTCCAAGTATGTGCAAGAGACACGCTTCCCTGCAGGTGGACACACGTGGGACAGAGGCTGCCAGCAGGAGCTGTGTGTAATGAGCACCGAGTGCCGTAGAAAGCCTTGTGTCTACTCCCGGCTTCTCCCTTGGCGTAGCTGCACAGTCCACAAGTGTCCCCTGCACCATTTATCTAATGACTGTTTCCCCAAGTGCTGGACTGCATGATTGATGCCTGAACCCACTGCTCAATACCCATGGGCACCCTCGGAGCTCTGCAGAACCAGCGCAGAGGCCGTGAGTCTGCTGTACATGTGGGCGGCTGCCTTCCTGGAGTCAAGACACCTCTCCCTGGGTCCCGAGACTCTCAGTACCCGGGCTTAGGGCAAAACTCGGGGAGAAAGCCAAACTCTACACCCAGGGAGGGGGTGACACCATTTCCCTCCAGATGGGTTTTCAGTACTAGATGAAGGGCAAGAGAAAAGTGCCAGGGACTTCCGTTTGTGCTCCCAGATGTGCCAGCCCAGGAGGTCCTTGCTAAGTCAACTCCTTGTCAGCATTGCCATGGCTCCCTTTCCTCAGATACTGAGTGGTCACATCAAATCCCTCGTGCAGATATGAGGAAGAAGAGAGGTCAAGGCCAGCCCCCCAGCACCCTGCAGCTGCCCCCAGCACAGTCCGACCCCTGCAGCCACCTTACCGCTCGATACTGCCCATCTTTTCATGCTGCATCAAGGTTGCTGTGTGACCTTGGACAACTCACAGAGGTCAAGTTCACTGCTAACACATCATGACTGTGTGCCACAGGCCCTTGTGATCTTCTTAGAGGGCAGCCACCACCACCACACAGCTCCCTCCTAAGTGTGCTGCATACACAGCCTTACTTCATCCATTCTCCCCACCTGCCACAGAAGGAAACGGAGACACTGGGACCCGGAATGACTCGACCTCATGGTCCAGGTCAGCCAGTGCTGCAGGGGTGGCAAGGCAGGGGTCTTTGCTTCAGCACCCCAGGGTCCAGGCCCAGCTACAGCAGCCTCCCGGTGCCCACCCAACAGCCCTGCAGAACACCCTGAGCTCAACAGCTGCACTGTAGCCTCCTGGTCTCCACCTCCCTGACAATGGGAGGAGGTGAGTGGGCTGGGCAGTTCCATCAGGGTGTTCTGGGAGTGACTGCTGGCGGCTCGGGTTTTAGCCCCCTTCGCTTAAGATGCCCAGGGTGGATTCTATTTCCGTACTTCCTGAGCAGGTGGCCTGAGGGATCTGGTGCTGCACCATGGTGGGGGAAGGTGTGTTGTAACCAGGAGGTGCCAGGCAAGAGGGGTCAGCTGGGGCCAGCACTGTGGCATAGTTGGTAAAGCCACCGCCTGCAATGCCAGCATCCCATATGGGCGCCGGTTCGAGTCCCAGCTGCTCTGCTTCCGATCCAGCTCTCTGCTATGGCCTGGGAAAGCAGTGGAGGATGGCCCAAGTCCTTCGGCCCCTGTACCCGCATTGGAGACTCAGAAGAGGCTCCTGGTTCCTGGCTTTGGACCAGTGCAGCTCTGGCCAAATTGGGGAGTGAACCAGCAGATGGAAGACTTCTCTCTCTCTGCCTCTCCTTATCTCTGTGTGTAACATTGCCTTTCAAATAAATAAATAAATCTTTAAAAAAAAAAAAAAAAAAAAGAGGAGTCAGCCACAGTCCTCTACCCAGCTTAGACTTCAGAGGGCCCCTGTAAAGGAGCACTCTGTGGGGGGAGGGTGACAAGGCTCCAAAGTTATCGAACACTGGGTGTGCAGTAGTGTCCTCTGACCCTGGGAAGAAGGCCGGAGGACACAGATCAGATCATCACCATTCTTCAGGGCTGGCCTGCAACACCGACATCCCACTCAAATGTCAGTTTGAGTCCCGGTTGCTCCATTTCTGATCCAATTCACTGCTAATGCACCTGGAACAGCAGCGGAAGATGGCCCAAAAATCTTGGGCCCTTGCCACCCATGTTGGAGACCTGGATGGAGTTCTAGGCTTTTGGCTTCAGCCTAGCCAAGTCCTGGCCGTTGCAGCCATTTGGGGAGTAAACCAGCGGACGGAAGATCTCTATTTTTCCCTGTTTCTCCCTTTCTCTGTAATTCTGCTTTTCAAATAAATGAAAAATGAATTTTTTTTTTAAAGGGCCACTCTTCCCATTTTTCAGATGAAGATACCAAGTCCCCACTGGGACTCAAAGACAGACCTCAGACTCCAGCAGCAGCCCCGACTGCAATCAAGCTCAGCGGAAATCACCTGGCCCCTGTCTGTGCGCCTAATGGGACCGGAGAGGGACCTGTGCTGGGCAAGCAGCAAGCTTCGCGTGTGCACACAAGGAAGGGGGCAGGGAGGGAGCTCCGACAGCCACGGTCCTACGCAGAGACCTCTGCTGCCCTCTGCAAGGACAAGTGTGGCAAACCTTCCCTGGCCCACCAGTGAGACTCAGTCCCCGCCTCTGGCAGCAGCATCCTCTGCCTCCTGAGGCCTGGCCCCTGAGAGAAGGTGGACGTGGCCCAGCAGGCTGGAGGGCGAGGAGGGAGGGAGCAGCTGCTCACCGGGAGCTGGCTCCAGCCCCCATCTGGTGAGCAGGGTCCATTCTCCCCATCTGCAGATGAGGACACGGAGCCTGGCAGGGAAGCAGCGGCGGCTCCTGCTAATGACATGTGCGGGGCTTCAGACCCGGGTCTTTTCTGCTACAAAACCCTGAGAAGCCAAGGTCAGGCAAGGAGGAGGGGCAGGAGTCCAGTGTGGAAAGTTGTCAGGGTTGAGTGGAGACCAATTCAGAGGCTCCTTACCCAGCAGGTGACCACAGCCATCAGCAAAGGAGGCGGGAGAGTGCCCTGATTTCCACTTTTGTTGTCACCACGGGCCTCTCCCCCTGTGCCATCCAGGGAGAAGAAGGCAGGCGGCCAGGGGCACAGCAGGATGCCCTTTCAGCCTGTGACTCGAGCTGCCTGGCACCCCGGGAAAGTTCTGAGGGCAGCTGGTGCTGACAGATCAAAAGCACCTACCCTGGGCCATCGTCTAAAGCCTCCTGTTACCCCATGTCTGCCTGGCAGAGGCAAAGCTCTGGGCAAAGAACCATCAGTTTTGGCCAAGCTCCCCTGCTTCCTGCTGAGGGCTGTGGGTCTGCAAGGTGGGCAGCAGGCCAGACCTCTCAGCGCCCTGTGGCCTTCCCCAGCCTCCCCGTGGTGTGAGATCTCCGGAGGAGGGGTCTCTCCTGCAAGGCCTGGCATCTTGACTGGGACAGAGTCTTGGCAAAGCCTCGAGCAGCACAAAGTGGAAAACGGCGCGGCTGCAGAGACACAGCCAGTCAGATGTCACAGTGCCTCCCGGGGGCTGCCAGCAACTGTCGGCACAGGAGGAGACAAGGAGAACCATTTGGGAATCCCTAGGGGCTAGGCAGCCTGGTGGAGGGAGGGGAAGGAGGACAGGAGTCCAGCTTCTCTGACCTGCCCTAAGAGCTGGCAGCCTTGAGTGGCAGGAAGAAGTGTGTGTGTTTTTTTTTGTTTTTTTTTTTTTCTGACAATCACCCCATGTGAGAGTGGCCCTTGTCGACCAGTTCTCAGCAGCTGCTGCTGGTCCTGGGAGCACACTTCTGAGAAATACCGGCCTGGGCAGAGAAAAGGGAGATGGTACAAGGCAGAATTAAGTAAATGCAACCCAAAGCATCCCAGAGCAACACAGATGTGTTTTTTTTTTTTCAAAAGTGCTGTGTACTCTATTAAATTCTTAATACGGACTTGTTTTCCTAAGCTCGCTGGCCCTCTCTGGAACAGTGTGGGTATTATCAGGGGAAAAACTAGAGAATTGAGGGTTATGGAGTTTCATTGTAGCATAGCAGAAATGCTCACTCTCCTGCCACCAAAATGAAATCTCCACAACACATGGTTTTCTCTTCACCCCCATGTGTTCCAGGACAAAACTATTATGGCAGTTAGCACTCGGAACAAGCAGGGAGGCCTGAATGTTGCTCCTGTGGCCACATTCCCCCCTGGAGTATCATTGCAACCCACCACATCCCTGTGCCATGGCTGGCCAACTAAACGCCTCCAGGTCCTCCAAAACCTCCCGTGGGTCCTCCTGGGAGCCCCATCCCACGGGGACTCGTGAATGGACCCTCTGCCTGGCCCTCAGCTCTGACCATGCCCGGTCTCGCAGTGCAGCATTTGCTCACACTGGGGTGAGGATCTGCAGCTCATGCACCTCGTGGCCCCTGCTTCTTCAGGCACTGTATTTCCCCTAGCAGTTTGTCTATACATTCTTTTTTTAAAAAAAGATTTATTTGAAAGGCAGAGTTACAAAGAAAGAGAGAGAGAAAGGGAGAGACAGAGAAGTCTTCCATTCGCTGGTTCACTCCCCAAATGGCTGAAACAGCCAGGGCTTGGCCAGGCAGAAGTCAGGAGCCAGAGGCTTCATCTTAGTCTCCCACGTGGGTGCAGGGTCCCAAGCACTTGGGGGCCGCATTCCTCTGCTTTCCCAGGAGCATTAGCAGGGAGCTGGACCAGAAGTAGAGCAGTCAGCTCTCAAACCAGTGCCCAGATGGGATGCAGGCGGCAGTTTTACCCACTACACCACAGCACTGGCCCATGTCTGTATGTTCTTTTAAAAGCTTTCATGTACAGTCAGCTCTCCCCAGGTTTCACAGCTTCAATTCAATCAACCACAAATCAAAAACACTTTAAAAGGAGCCGGCTTTGTGGCACTGCGGCACAGCAGCAGGTTAAGCTGCTGCTTGTGATGTCAGCACTCTGTGTAGTGCTGCTTCGCTTCCAATCCAATGTCTGTGCCTGGCAAGGCAGCAGAAGATGGTCCAAGTCAGCACCGTGGTGCAGCAGGTTAAGCCACTGCCTGTGACGACAGCATCCCATTTTTTTTTTTTTTTTAGAAAACTTTTATTTAATAAAAATAAATTTCAAAAGTACAACTTTTGGATTATAGCGGTTCTTTCCCCCATAACCACCCTCCTACCTGTAAACCGTCCCACCTCCTACTCCCTCCCCCATCCCATTCTTCATTAAGATTCATTTTTAATTATCTTTGTATACAGAAGATCAACTCTATACTAAGTAAAGATTTCAAAAGTTTGCATCCACACAGACACAAAGTATAAAGTATTGTTTGAAGACTAGTTTTACCGTTAATTCTCATAGTACAACACATTAAGGACAGAGATCTTACTTGGGGAGTAAGTGCACAGTGACTCCTGTTCTTGATTTAACAATTGACACTCTTATTTATGATGTCAGTGATCGCCCGAGGTTCTTGTCATGAGCTGCCAAGGCTTTGGAAGCCTCTTGAGTCCACAAACTCCGACCTTATTTAGCCAAAGTCATAATCAAAGTGGAAGTTCTCTCCTCCCTGCAGAGAAAGGTACCTCCTTCTTTGATGGCCCCTTCTTTCCGCTGGGATCTCACAGAGATCTTTCATTTAAGTCATTTTTTTGCCACAGTGTCTTGCCTTCCAGCCAGCATCCCATATGAATGCCTGTTTAAGTCCCAGCTGTTCCACTTGTGATCCGACTCTGCAAACATGCCTGGGAAAGCTGCAGAAGACGGCCCAAGCACTTGAGGCCCTGCTACCTACTAGGAAACCTGGATGAAGTTTCTGGCTGGCCCAGCCCTGGCTGTTTCGGGCATTTAGGAAGTAAACCAGTGGATGGAAGATATTTCTCCCCCCGACCCCAGCTTCTCCCTCTCTCATCTCTCTCTCTTTCTATCTGCCACTCTACCTTTAAATAAATAACTCTTTTTTAAAAATACTCTTTAAAAAAGTATCTGGGGGCCAATAGTGTGATGTAGTGGGTTAATGCCTTGGCCTGAAGCACCGGCATCCCATATGGGCACTGGTTAGAGTCCGGCTGCTATGCTTCCAATACAGCTCTCTGCTATGGCCTGGGAATGCAGTAGAGGATGGCCCAAGTCCGTGGGTCCCTGCACCCACATGGGAGACCCGGAAGAAGCTCCTGGCTCCTGGCTTCAGATTGGCGCAGCTCCGGCCATTGAGGTCATCTGGAGAGTGAACCAGTGGATAGAAAACCTCCCTCTCTCTCTCTGCCTCTGTCTTTCAAATAAATAATCTTTAAAAAAAATTTTTTTTAAGTAACTACACAGACTTCATTCTCTGACCCTTAGTCCCTAAACAGTACGGTGTAACAACTGTTCGCACAACTTTACCTTGTAGTAGTTACTGTAAGCAATCCAGAGCTGGCTTGAAACTAAGAGGTGAGGTGTGTGGATCATAAGCAAACATGAAGCCGTTCTGCACAGGACTGCAGCCTTGAGCAGTTTGGTATTTTGGGAGTGGGATCCTGGGAACAATCCCCCATGGAGAGCAAGGATGGCTTGTACCATTTCCCGGTGTGGAAAATAAGGGCATCACCCTGTATGCTGGAAAGCTGTAAATGGCTACTGTCTGAACAAATCCTCTAAGCTCCAAATGTGACCAGAGCAGGCAGCAGTGTCCCCAAGGACCCAGGAAGCCTGCCGTCGGTGGGGCATCTATGCTCTCTGTGTCTGCCACAGGCACAGAAGACACCGTTTGACTTGCTCCGTTTCTCATTCATCCGAACCGGGCTCAGACCTTCCGACTCAGGGTATTTGGCCACAGGCAGAAAATAAAACACAAGGAAAGACTCGCAGACAGAGAGCACAGGCCACGCAGGCCAGGAGGAGTGGAGTGGAGTAGGGCTGACAGCAGGGAAGGCTACAGGGTGGCCGGGGCCTGAGCTGCAGAGGACAGGTGGCCACGCTGGCTGGGACAGACCCCTGAACCTCTTCATGGGTGGGGCTTGCCATCTGTTTTCATCATGACCCCATGGGTACACCTGTGCACACACATAGTGAAATTGAAATTAAAAGACACAAAACAGTAATTAACATGCTACGTGTGATGTGCTCTGACATTTCCTATTCTATTCTATCCATTTAAAAATTGCTGGTCTCAACACACTAATCTGACAGCACAATTCACTAGTGAGTCATAACCTGCAGCTCTCAACAATCTATTCCATGGTGTCTCTGTTATTTCAAAGGAGCTTTGAGGCTTTGAAATACTCGCTCTACAAAATGCTCCCAACCAACGGAGCGCCTGCTGACTGCCAGATTCAGTGTTAGAAGCTGGCAGGGTGGGAGCAGGTAGCTTCAGAGAAGTGAGGGGAGGAGGTAACTCCCCGTGAGGTCAGAGAAAGTCACATACAGAGACCACAGGGCTGTCTGCAGGAGGTGACGGCAGCAGGGGCGGCCGCATGCTGCACAGATCAGAGGTTTGAGGGCGTTTAGCCACTGGGGAGCACCTCAACTAGGCACCCCCCAGTGGGTGCCCTAGGAAGCAGATCAGCACCCCTGTCCTTCCCAGCCCCCCTCTCCCCATGGCACAGAGCTCTTTTTCCCCCTTCTCCCCAGAATGGCCCAGAGGGTGGGGAGCAAAGGGCGGTAGCATGAAAGAAGCAGGCAGAATGCTGGGTTGGAGCTGGCAGCTCCCAGGCGCAGAGTTCCATGTGGTGAGGGCTCTCTGGGGCGGGGGTCTCTGCAGTGCTTACAGGGGCTTGTTTTGGAGCAGCCTGTTCTCTAGGGACTGAATGAATGCGTTAAGCAACTCATGTCTGTCCAATTCATTTCTCATGACAATTTGGTCTCATTTTTCCAGCACCTTTGTGGGCTCTGAAGGGGAAAGATAAGCCGTTCTAAAGGCCCCAACGTTCCCACTGCAATTATCCCGGAGAGATCCCACAGGAGATGAAGGACGTAGAGTGATTTCTGTAATGAAAGGCTGCAGCCTCGCTCCGCACCATGATCACAGCCCCCACCCTCCTGTAGGGCTGCAGCCCTCCCACTGGATGGGGGCCAGGTGGAAAATAGGAGTGGGGAGACCCCTGCAAGGAGCAAGAGCTGCCTCTGGTCACCTCATCTCCCCAGCTGGGTGGAGGGGAAGGACTATTAAGACCCTCTGTGGTGGGGGTGACCCCAGGGACTATTAAGACCCTGAGGTCAGTGGGGGCCTCTGGGGAGTAGCTGCTACTTGGGGGAAAACCAGAAGACTCCCCTGATAGGGGCAACTTCCCTGCCCCAGCATCTCTGCATCCCCCAGGCTGGGACAGGGCAGCTGGGGCTCTGTCACAGGCTGAACTGACCAGGAAACTCAGCCTCACAGCTGATGGCTCCTCCCTGGCCAGGTATGTGACGGGCACCGGCAAATCTCATAGAGCCTCAGTGTCTGTATCTGTCGAATGGGGATGATGGCCCTGCAGACGTGCAGCAACATATAGGCATCCTCGGCCAGCTGTAGGGTGCTCCCACAGGGAAAACGCTATCACTGTCACTCTGGAGGATGGCAGAGACGGGCACATGGAGAGGGAGTCCACGCCGCTCCAGTGCCGGGGGCCATTGCTGACAGATGTTGACGGCCTGTGGGAGGGGAAGCACTGAGGGGTCTGGACCCCCTGTGCTGCCTTCTGGGGATGTGCAAGGTGGGGAATAACCTTCCCTTGAGCAGATGAGAAGAGGCCAAGCCTCAGGGAGCTGCCGTGAGTCTCCTAAGGCTGCAGTTAGGAAGTGGAGAAGCCAGTGTCGAGCGCTGGCCCTGACCTCCTCACCTGACTGCTGGCCACACGCCCAGCCCTGGTCTCAGCTTTGGCTGTGACAGACCCTGTTCAATATCGCTGTGTTGGGAAGGGCCCCTCCAAAGCAACAGCAGGGCAGGATGGGCCCAGGCAAGAAGGGCCTGGCCAGGAATGCAAGAAACGACGGCCTCAGCACTCTGGGCCTGCGAGGTATCACCAGCAGAAGGCCCTTCCGGGCTCGCTCCTGCGTAGACTGCACAGAGGACAAAGGACCAGCGAGCTGGAGCGGCACGAGCGGCCAGGGACCCTGGTCTCGGGAGCATACGATGGAATCGGAGGAAAGCACAGGAGCCCAGGGCCACACACAGGGCTGACTTCTGAAACCCTGCGTCCTCTTCCTGGCACTTCTGCAGTCCCGCCGTACAACCTGATGCCCCTGCACAATGTCTCTGAGCCTCAGTTTACTCATCTGCCGAACCTCGAAGGTCAGCTGTCCCCACCCCCACCTGAGCCAGGGTCCCCTGGCTCTGACAGACAGGCACTCAGCCAGCACTGCTGCTCCCCATCACACAGGCCCAGACCACCAGAAAGTTCTCACATTTGGCCAGATGGCATAACGACCATCAAGGAAATGACCACAATGAAAACATCACTGGAGCGCGTCATTGTCACCACTGTCATCAGGACAGCACCGAAGGTAGAGGCAAAGGGAGAGAAGGCGGGTGAAGCAGAGAGCGAGGGCACTCGCTGGGTGAGGAGGCCCCAGGCTAGAGGGCACACTCAGCTCTCCGAGCTCCTGATGAGATGGGAAGAAGATAATGGTTGCGAGAGGAGGATGCTCCCTGGCCTCAGCAAACCCCAGCCTTGTGGAAGGCACACAGCACAGCCCGGGTTCCCTGGAGGTGGGGCTTCGACTAACAAGAGGGGGAACACTTGCAGTGCAGGCAGAGAAAGGCCATTCTGAAGCTACCTGCCCAGTGCTCCCCGATTCCCAGAGGTGAAGCGCTCCCTGGGAAGGCAGGACCCAGGGAATGTGTCAAGGCTCAGAGCCAGCCTGGGCCAGCAGCTGGAGACGCAGACAGGGTCTTATCCAGGGCTGCGTTACCAAGGTTGTCTACCTGCCAGCAGAAGCCGGTGGCCCACCCCACACACAGCAGGCCACCTTCCTGGGCCCTGGGCCCTCCCCCAGTGCAAGTCACACTCCCACGCACCCAGCAGCTCTGGGACTGGCTGGGAGGGCCACTCACCCACGATCTCGTTCTCCTCCAGGCTGATGGTCTCCAGCACCGGCAGGGTGGTGAGCTGCTCGGGGAAGTCCCGGAACTTGTTGCGAGACAAGTCGATGGCCTTGAGGTGCTGCAGAGTGCTGACCTCGTTGGGGAGGCGATGCAGGAAGTTTCCTTCCAGGTGGAGCTCTGCCGCGTGAGGGGAAGAGGAGAGAGGGCAGTGAGGAGAGGCTTCCCTGAGACCACCAGGACTGCTGGCAGCAAGGCTCTCACCCTGGCCCAGGGCCTGCCATCTGCCATCAGCAGAGATCATCCATGTTTGGCTTTGGACTGGAAGGTTCTCCCCACAGAGGCCTGGGCCTCCACAAAGGGGCAGAACATCATGGCCACTCCCTCGGACAAGGCCCTGCAGTACTCCAGGGGACACCACCCTGGCTGCCAACTTCTTTCTGTGTCACACGTCCCTGCTCCCTGCCCCCTCTACGGCTGGCCTGGACCAGCTGCTCCAAAAGCTGACCAGTGACCTAGGCGGGGACCTGCATGGGAAGGGCTGACCCAGGGGGTCTCCCTGTCAGGAACTGGACAGAAGGCTGGGGCAGTGGGAGCAAAGCCAAGGGGCCACTTGGTGTGGAGGGAAACCAGGGGGTCCCCAGGGCCCATGGGCAAGACAAAGGGATGAGACAAAGCCGAGAAGGGTGATGTAGGGGCTATAAGAGGGGGACCTGGAGTCCCCACTGCCTGGTGCAAACCCCAGTGGGGCCACCCACACACTGAGGCCATGAGAGAGGGAGAGGCTGGGCCCGGGGAGCAGCCCCTGTCCTCACCCCCAACCCTTTATGGGCAGCCCTTCTCTGTTATGGGAACCTGCCCACTCTGGCCCAAAGGGCATGGAGGCCCACAGATGCCAAGTGGCCTAAAGAATGTCCCCCAGCTCTCCACCCCAAGGACTGGCCTTGGAGACAGATGACCAGTGGTTCTGTCTCAGAGGGTGCCCACCCTTACAATGGAATGTTCACGTGGCCATCTTGAAAGTTGCTAATGATGTTATCTTTTTTTTTTTTTTTTTTTTTTTTTTTGACAGAGCTAGGCAGAGAGAGAGAGAGAAAGGTCTTCCTTCCATTGGTTCACCCCCCAAATGGCCGCTACAGCCGGAGCTATGCTGATCTGAAGCCAGGAGCCAGGTGCTTCCTCCTGGTCTCCCATGCGGGTGCAGGCACCCAAGCACTTGGGCCATCCTCTACTGCCTTCCCGGGCCACAGCAGAGAGCTGGACTGGAAGAGGAGCAGCTGGGACTAGAACCCAGCGCCCATATGGGATACCAGCACCGCAGGCGGAGAATTAACCAAGTGAGCCACAGCGCTGGCCTGATTTTATCTTCAGATCTGTGTTTCATAAGCACAGCCTAGGGCACCCATGTAGGCAGCAGCTGTCCTGACCCCCACCATCTCCCAGCCTCCCCACCAGCTCCCTGCAGAGGACCTGTGGGGCCTCTCCTCCCCGTCCCTGCTCTGTGAAGGAAGGTTGGAATCAGGCACCTGTGCCCCCTTCTCTCGGTGGGGCACGGTGGCAGCTCTCCCCTTGCCTCTCTCTCAGGGCCCCTGGTGGGCAGCACTGTGGTGCATCTGGGGGTGGCTGCTGGAGGCAGAGTCTTGTTGGGAGAGTCAATCACCAAAATCCAGCTACTGAGCACGTCCTGATCCCAGGTCTGAAGCTTCTTGGAGGAGTTGCAATCCAGCTGTGGGTTAGGGACCTGGGCTCTTGGGAAGGGAGGCACCTGCCTCAACTTCCCCAGATCACCAGTGTCCACAGCAAAACACAGCAGTCCAGCATCAGGTAACAGCAGCGGCCAGGCTGTGAAGCAGGGGGAGGAGGGGTGAACCTGAATCTGCACACACACACACACACACACACACCCCGCCCCTGCCCCAACCTCTCCCTGAGGCTTGTTCTGGTTGGTCCTTGTGGCTCATTCACAACACCTGGGGGAAATGACCCAGGAAACTCAAATGGTGCAATTTCAGGACACCACTTAGGAGTTAAACGTCTGATAACTGCATTTGAAACGGGCATTGTAGCACACAGAGATGAATGGAAAAAGCACATCGTTTCAATTTGCCCTCTTAGAATGACCTTAAGTGGCAACGGAAAAGCACTGACAACTATTGTGGGAAAGAACGGAAGCGTCGGGGCCGGAGCCGTGGCTCACTTGCTAATCCTCCGCCCTGCGGCACCGGCATCCCATATGTTCACTGGGTTCTAGTCCCGGCTCCTCCTCTTCCAGGCCAGCTCTCTGCTGTGGCCCGGAAAGGCAGTGCAGGATGGCCCAAGTGCTTGGGCCCTGCACCCACATGGGAGACCAGGAGGAAGCACCTGGCCTCTGGCTTCGGATTGGCGCAGCGCCGGCTGTGGCAGCCATTTGGGGGTGGGGGTGGTGGGGTGAACCAGTGGAAGGAAGACCTTTCTCTCTGTCTCTCTCTCACTGTCTAACTCTGCCTGTCAAATAAGTAAAAAAAAAAAAAAAAAAAAAAAAACCAGAAGCGTGGAAAAGCTCTCCAGAACCTTAGGGCACTTCCCTGTCTTCCCACTGAGGCCTGAGTATCAGGCACCGGCCCTGCACCTCCCTTGGGCCCCAGATCCACAGGCAGCCCAGGGTGAGGAAGATGAGCCACCCTGATGTCCACAGCCCCTCCCAGGGTTCCTGTGCTGTCCCCTTCGCCAGGGCCTTTGAACACACACACAAGTACCAGCCACAGTATGGTTCTCTCCTCCAGCACATGGGGGGCCCTGAGCAGGTGGACCTGCATCTGGCTCATCTTTGACCCTCTTCATTTGCACCCCTGACCAAATGTCACACTATTGGGGCAAGCATTTGGCACAGCAGTTGGATCTCTGCTTGGGATGCCATATTCCACACCTTAGTGCCTGAGTTTGAGTCCAGTTCCACTGTCCATTCCTGCTTCCTGCTAATGCGCACCCTGAGAGGCAGCAGGTGATGGCTCAAGTGCTTGGGTCCCTGCTGCCCATGTGGGAGACCCGGACTGAGCTCCTGGCTCCCAGCTTCAGCTCGGCCCAGTCCTGGCTGCTGCAGGCATCTGCAGAGTGAACCTACAGATTGGAGTTCTGTCTCTGTTTCTCTTTCAAATTAAAAAAAAAATATTTTCTCTAAGTCATACGCTCTGAAACAAGCTCCCTTCCTTTTGGTTTCTGTGCCCTGCCCTGTGGCATTTCAAAGAATCTGCTAGTGCCTGACACAGTCTTGTTTGTATCCTGCCAGGTACAAAGCGAGCACTCAATACACACCTGATGGAGAGCAGGCAGTTGGCACAGGGAGGTTAAGCTACAGCTTGGGAGGCTTACACCCCACATCAGAGTGCCGGGGTTCAAGTCCCAACTCCTGCACTTCTGATCTAGCTTCTTGCTAATATGCACCCCGGGAGGCAACAAATGATGGTTTGAGTACTTGGGCCCCTACCTCCCACTTGGGAGATGCAGATGGACTTCCTGGCTTCCTGGCCTTGCCCAGCCCTGGATGTCATGGGCATTTGGGGAGTTAACCAGTGGTCTGTCTCTCTCTCTCTCTCCCTTTGCCTTTGAAATAATAAATAATTTTTTAAAAATTAATAAATATTTGGGGCTGGCACTGTGGCATACCAGGTAAAGCCACCACCTACAGTGCCAGCATCGCATATGGACACCGGTTCAAGTCCCAGCTGCTCCACTTCCGATCCAGCTCTCTGCTTTGGCCTGGGAAAGCAGTGGAAGATGGTCCAAGTCTTTGGATCCCTGTACCCTTGTGAGAGACCCAGAAGAAGCTCCTGGCTCCTGGCTTTGAATTGGCACAGTTCTGGCTGTTGCAGCCAACTAGGGAGTGAACCAGCGGAAGGAAGACTCTCTCTCTCTCTGCCTCTCCTTCTCTCTCTGCGTAACTCTTTCAAATAAATAAATATTTAATAAATAAGTAAATATTTAATGATTATACAAAGGAAAACATTTGAGTATCACCCTCACAATTCAGCTGGACCTCTTTGCCACGTGTCTCTTTAACTGGACTCATCCTTTACTTATATAAAAAGAAAAACATTTTTACTGATTTCCATAGGTCCCGCTGAACACTGTTACCGGTTGAAGGCTCCGGGTCGCAGGCCAGTTTGCAGGAATGGAGCATTGGAGGGACAGCCCCTCCTCAGCAGGGGGAGCCAGCCAGCACCAGCAAGGGGGCTGCAGACCATGGAGTCTCTCAGAGAGCAACTTGGCACTGCAGACAGAAGGGTGGCCGATGTCTCTGACAGTCCAGGTTTGCTTTCTTTTTTTCTTTTTTCTTTTTTGACAGGCAGAGTTAGACAGTGAGAGAGAGACAGAGACAGAGAGAAAGGTCTTCCTTACGTTGGTTCACCCCCCAAATGGCCACTACGGCTGGCGTGATGTGCCAATCCGAAGCCAGGAGCTGGGTGCTTCTTCCTGGTCTCCCACGCGGGTGCAGGGCCCAAGCACTTGGGCCATCCTCCACTGTGTTCCGGAGCCACAGCAGAGAGCTGGACTGGAAGAGGAGCAACCGGGACAGAACCGGCACCCCAAATGGGACTAGAACCCGGAGTACTGGCGCCACAGGCAGAGGATTAGCCCAGTGAGCTGTGGCGCCAGCCCAGGTTTGTTTTCATTTCCATGTTTGGGGCATGCAGCATGCCCCCCCTGGCCCTCGCTCCTCCCACTCCCACTAGCTGCTCTTGTCTGCTGGGCTACAGTGTGTCCAGGCCCTAGACCAAGGTCCACAGATGCCCCACACAGGGTGCAGGAAGCCCCGGGCCAACCCTCCCCCGTGGCTTGCAGGGAGGGGCTACAAGGCCTAGAAGAGCAAGCACTCTGGAGCCAGACAGCCCTGGTGCAAATTCAAACTGCCACTCTCTGGGGTGTGCCGTGGGCATCTGGCCTCAGTTTGGTCATATGTCAGATCAAGGCAGCACTCTACAGGGCTGTGGCAAGGTTCACATGAATCAACCCCTGCAGAAGGATGTGAATGCGTGCAACTCATAGTAAATACGATCCAAGCATGTGAGATGGACAGAAGGATGGATGGACGGGCAGACACGGCGAATTACGCAGGGCACCGGGCGAATCCAGTAATGCCGTTAGTACTGAGCTACCAGTGTCAGTAACTGCCCACGTCGGGCTCAGAAGGGGGCAAAACACGCTTTGCTTGCAGCTCAAGTGAACACAAGCCCACCCCCACTCTCTGCTGCTTCAGAAAGCCCCCCCCCCCCCGGGGTGGGGGGCGTTTGAGGGCAGGTGTTTGGAGCACCAGGCAGAAGAGAGCTGCTTTCAACAGAAATACGTCCCTAACACACATGCAACTCGCTGTTTATCTGAAGTCAAATTTAACTGGGCATCCTGTATGCATAATTTTTTTCAAGAAGATATGTCTTATTTATTTGAAAGTCAGAATGACAGAGAGAAAGTGAGACAGAGAGATTTTGCAACAGCTGGTTCATTCCCCAAATGGCTACAACAGCCAGGGCTGGACCAGGCTGCAGCCAGGAGCAAGAAACTCTACTGGGGTCTTTCACGTGGGTGGCAGGGGTCCAAGCACTTGGGCCATCTTCCATTACTCTTCTGGCGCATTAGCGGGGTGCTGGATTGGAAGTGGAACAGCGAGACTTGAACCATAGTCTGATATGGGATGTCTGCGTCATAGGCAGTGGCTTATCTGCCACACCACAATGCCAACTCCTACGCATACTTTCTTGTCTGCTTGATTTAGGAGTCCAGTTCTGGCAGCTTTGTGCCCTGCCCATCTGGCCTTGCCTTCTCTGGCCAATCTAGGTTCTTCCTCATGCAGCCCTCTCCCCACCCTCGCCCCTGAACAAGTGATACACATTATCACCAAGTACCTTTTAGGAGCTGGCACTGTGCTATCTGCAGTCCCAGCATGGTCTGTATTAACTCTCATGACTGAATCCACTTGGAAAGCGCTAGCATCACCCCCAGCCTGCAGGCACGAGGACTGGGGCTCAGGAGGCTCGGTGCCTTGGGCCAAATGCTGCAGCTGGGGAGGGGTGTGCGCCCAGGCCCACTGCCTCCAAAGGCTACAGGAAGCGCAACTTCTCCTTTCCCTGTCCACGAATGCCCCCTTGGCACTGACCACACTTTCAGCGACCACAGCACCTGCTTCCACAGCTAACAACCCAAACATGGATGCAGGCAGGGACCTGAGCTCAGGGCTTGCCGGTCTCTGCCTGGAGGTGGGTCAGACAAAGCCACTTCTCCCATCTGGGGCTCAGCCTTCCTGACCATGAAAGCTTAAACTTAGGCATCGCTCCCATTCCATTCTCTCTGAAACTCCTGTGCAGGGTCAGATTTCCTGGCTGGAGTGGCCTCATGGCCACGACCCAGCTCCACAGTGTTACTACCACACAGAACCCCATTCCTCAGGTAACTTCTATGGGTCAAAGCCTACCCAGGAGACCTGCTGTGCTTTATCTTCAAGCTCAAGGAATCTCTATGGAGTAGATGTCCCCTCATTTCTCAAATGGAGAAGGCAAACAAGACCAGCAGAGCTGATGGGGACCACTTTTATTCACTGGAGGCTTCCTTGTTGTCTCCCTTTCCAAGGAAGAATGAGGCTATGGCCACAGCCCCTGCCACCTGACTGAGCCCCCGACCAAACAGCTACCTCTACGCCCGGCTTTGCTTCTCACACAGGGGTCCCAGCCTCCAGGCCCTGTGCCCAGGCTCTAGGGCAGAGAGGACTGAGGTCCACAGTCCCAGAGTTCCACAGTAGGACTGCAATGGTTCCTTTCCACTCCCTTCTGCCAGGGTTCACAGCTGAGCACCGTGGGGCTCCCAGGATGGTCACGGCTGTGGGACGAGGCTCCATTCCATCCACTGCCAAGGCGTCCTGGCCTGAGAGCGGCTGCAGCCGTGGCATTTCCTTATTTGTTACCCTCACTGAACTGCGGTTTCCGGTGTCTGTTCAATGGACCTCTCCCTTCCCTTGGTTCCTCTGATGACTTCCCACAATGGCCTTCTCTTTGGACGGCTGCCAAGGCTGCCGCCCAGACCAGAGATTCGCGCCAGCAGAGAGGTGGCCTGCTGATTCCATTAGGGGATGGACGAGGCTGGCCTGAAGCAATTACGCAGCCAGTCTGCCACAGAATACGCCAGCTCCAGGAACACCCACCCCACCTGGGACCCATCAGCCCCCGGCTCTGACCCTGTGCCCGTGAGCAATCACTGTCCTGCCTGAAAGCTCTCCCACAGGCAAAGTCAAGCAGGCACGAATCCCACGCTTGGCACCACGGCCGCTCTGCACAGGGCGTCCGTGCCCGCAGGGATCAGAGCAGCCAGGAGAGGGCATGAGGTCTGCTCCTTGGTGTAGACAGAGGGAAAGCCAACTCTTAGCCAGGTCCGGGGCACATGAAAGCAAAGTTCCAGGCCAGCGCCGCGGCTCACTAGGCTAATCCTCCGCCTTGCGGCACCGGCACACCGGGTTCTAGTCCCGGTCAGGGCACCGGATTCTGTCCCGGTTGCCCCTCTTCCAGGCCAGCTCTCTGCTGTGGCCAGGGAGTGCAGTGGAGGATGGCCCAAGTGCTTGGGCCCTGCACCCCATGGGAGACTGGGAAGAAGCTCCTGGCTCCTGCCTTCGGATCCGCACAGCTCCAGCGGTTGCGGCCAACTGGAGATTGAACCAGCAGATGGAAGACCTTTCTCTCTCTCTCCCGCCTTTCCTTCTGTGTGTAACTCTTCAAATAAATAAATAAATCTTTTTTAAAAAAGTTCATAGAAAATAGAATTAAAAGGTATGCTTATTTGGGTACAAAAATATTTTGAAATGCATAATTTTTTCATAATATACATTTTCCACATTTTAAAAAAAGATTTATTTATTTATTTATTTGAGAGACAGAGCTACAGAGACAGAGGGAGAGACAGAGAAAGAGAGATATCTTGGCCGGCGCCGCGGCTCACTAGGCTAATCCTCCGCCTTGCGGCGCCGGCACACCGGGTTCTAGTCCCGGTCGGGGCGCCGGATTCTGTCCCGGTTGCCCCTCTTCCAGGCCAGCCCTCTGCTGTGGCCAGGGAGTGCAGTGGAGGATGGCCCAGGTGCTTGGGCCCTGCACCCCATGGGAGACCAGGAGAAGCACCTGGCTCCTGGCTCCTGCCATCGGATCAGCGCGGTGCGCCGGCCGCAGCACACCAGCCGCGGCGGCCATTGGAGGGTGAACCAACGGCAAAAGGAAGACCTTTCTCTCTGTCTCTCTCTCTCACTGTCCACTCTGCCTGTCAAAAAAAAAAAAAAAAAAAAAAAAAAAAGAGAGAGAGAGAGAGAGAGAGAGAGATCTTCCATCCTCTGGTTCACTTCCAAAATGGTTGCAACAGCTAGAGCTGGGCAGGCCAAAGCCAGGAGGCAGGAGCTTCCTCCAGTTCTCCCACGTGGGTAAAGGTATGTTGGTACTTGGGCTGTCTTCTGCTGCTTTCCCAGGCCATTAGCAGGGAGCTGCATCGGAAGTGGAGCAGCCAGACATGAAACAGCACCCATAGGGGATGCTGGCACTGCAGACATCGGCTTTACCAGCTACACCATGACGCTGGCCCCACATTCTAACAGGTCCATCTGTTCATCCACCTGCCTCCCTGAGGACCATGCCTAGCTCCTAGCTTTCCCATCATCTCCAAGTGATACTGGTGCAACAAGAATGAAATGAGATGATGTGAGGAACGGGCCGGGAGCCAGGGACAGCTGAGCCCCAGTGGCTGTGGACGTGGGCTCTCACGTCATCCCCATGGTCATGCCAGAGTAGGCACCTGTGAGAATCCTTTGAATTGAGCTGAAAGGCAGGGGTATGAGAGACAAGGGCAGGCAATAGCCAGACCACACAGAAAATTGGAACTCTCAACCCCAACCCGCAGCAACCTGCCTGGACACAAACCACTGTCTACAATAGCCAGCCCAGGAAGCCAGAGTCAGACTGGCTCCAGCTCAGATGCATAGGAAGTCAGCTATCTTTAGCAACAGGCTAGGAAGCCAAAAAATCACCTCCATAATAATTGGCTTCAAACAGCCAGGATCAGGCTGTTTAACTGAGAGCCTCCCTGATTTTTGTCCTCATTTCCAGCTAAAGTCAAGTGTGCACCCCTAAAGAATCCCATCAGATGCCCTGCTCCTAGTTATCTGCCTGCAGCTTCCTTCTCTCTCAACAGCTGCCAATCAGAGAGCACCTGAAATCTTGCTTTTTTGTACTACAAAGCTTTCCCACTCCTCTGCCCGCCCTGAGACTCAGCTAAAGAACAAGTGATGGTGCCTAGTGCCCTTGCTATACACAAGCTCAGAAGAAGTCATCTTGCTTATTATTTATTTATTTAACTTGAGAAGCACAGCGACTGGGGTGGGAGAGAGATCCGATCTGCTGCTTCACTCTGGAAATGCCTGCAATGGCCTCTGGCTGGGGAAGAAGCCAGGAGCCAGGAACCCAATCCAGGTCTCCAGGGAGCAGGAATGTGCCCACCTGAATCAACATCTGTGCCTTCCAGGGTCTGCAGGAGCAGGAGCGGGAGCTGAGAATGCAATCCGGGCACTCGGATGTGGGCTGTGGGCACCGAAACTCATGTCTTAGCCCTGGGTCAAACACCCAGCCCCAGCCTTTGTGTTCCTCTTTTTGAGAGCCCTTTTGATCTGAACAGGTGGGTCTCACACACCTCTGGCCAGGCAGGCCCAGGACGCACTCAGTAAAAAGAGCTGAGTGGCTCGGGAGGAAGTGGGGAGGCAGGAGAAGAGGGTGCAAGCAGACAAGAAGAGCCACAGCTGGACAATAGGACCCACTCTCACAGAGCCACCTGTAGACCCATCCCTCTTATACCCTGGGCTCCCTCAGGCCTTGCCTTTTCCTCCCATAAGGAGGATGAAGGGCACCAAGGGGCTGGAATCACTTAAAGATGACCCAAGTCTGAGTGGCCATGAGCTCATGTGCACACCCAGACATTACTATTCAGCTGACTCTAACTTCAACCAGGGAGGGACCAGAGCTACTGGCTCAAGGGACCTGCTAGCCAGCAGCTCTCTTCCCGTGCAAGGAAGCAGTGCCAGGAAAAGGAAGCTGGGAGGGGTGGATGCGGCCCAAACACCCACTGGCACCTCTGAGGGAACAGGTCTCACCCCAGGGCCCCCACCCAGGCACACATGCTGTAGCTTGCCAGGCACAAATGCCATAAACTCTGTGGGAGCCATTTGAACAGCAGCACAGACCAGTCCCTCCTCCTGGGCCTTCTGCTTGCACCTTGGCAGTGGCCTTTCCAGGTGCTGCCCGAAGCCCCCCAGGCCGGTGTACAAGCTACTTCCCATCGCTGGACCACACTGGCCCACTCAGGCTTCCCTCTCCCTCCTGGGAAGCCTGTCCACATCCAAACCAGCGGCACGAGACAGGCTTCTGCAGGGGCTTGTGTACCATCAGTATTTTCTGTAGTTCTCACTCTAACAGGGTTGGACATCCAACAGAGAATTCCAGAAGGTAGGCAGGGCCTCCCCAAGGCTTCTTGTGCCCTCACAATTCTCCCAGCCCACCAGTCAGCAAACACACAGCACCCAGGCTGCAACTCCATCCACAGGTGACTGAGCAGCAGGGAACTCCTGAAGAAGGACGGAGGGGCTGCTGTCCAGAGAGGGGTGGGCACTGCAATGCACCTGCCCGACCATCCAGAGGAGCCACTTCAGGGACTCTATGGTGCCTCTCTGCTGGCTTCCTCCCTGCCACATGCCCCCATCCACTTGCTCTGCATGGACCCAGAAAGAAAATGCCAGCATTCGTGGCACATGTCACTGCGGTACTAAGAAGGCAGCAGCACAGGAGAAATGGACTAGGGGGTGAGAAGCACATGCGTTCAAAGCTAGTGAGGTATAACTACTCCTGGGTCTCAGGGCCTAAAAGCTTCACTCACCTGTTCTGAACAGAGAATCACGCCAGGACCCATACCTTGGCCCTGGGTCAGGCACAAATGACCTACAGATTTCCAGCCTCCGAAAGCCTGCTCCTAGAAATGTGTTACTGCTTCCAGCTGCCCCAGCGACAACCCTCCCAGAGGACTGTCAGAGCCTGAAGTGGCCATGCCCCCCACGGTGTGAGCTGACCGGGTCCTACCTCGGAGCTGACTGAACGTGGTCATGAACTTGCTGGTGAGGGACTTGAGCTCGTTGTTAGCCAGCGTGATGAGGTGGATCTGGTCAGAGACATTCCGCAAGACCTTGTAGATGCCAATGGGGAAGGAGACCAGCTTGCACTCCGCCAGGTCTGCAGGCCGAGGACACAGGGAGACCAGGGTTACTCGGCACAGCCACCCAGCCACACACCCCAGCACCCCCAGGACCCCAGCCCCCTTGTTCTCCCGCCCTCGTTCAGGAACCTTCCTCATCAGCAATACCTCACACCTGCTGTTCCCCTGCACCTGAACCTCAGGATTTATTCCAGCACCCTCTCTGTTACTACCAGCCAGGGTGCAGAGGGTGGAACCCTGCCGGCACCAGGACCATCAGCATTCACGAGGGGGAGGCCCTGCTGAAGCCACAGCCCCTTTGGAAATCCTCAGACTACATAGAGAGGCGACAGGCCACAGAGCACTTGCTCTACAACGGCTGTCTCTGAAAGCAGGCAATCCACACGACTGGGTGGTGTGACCTTCCCAGGCCTATACGCTGAAGGCAAGCCTCGTGCCAGACACGGCAGAAAGCCACTTGCAGACACGGTGGCCACTCCTCACAGGCCTAAACGCTGTCCCTCACCACCCAGCACGCCCACCCTGAGGCACACGCCCACCCTGAGGCACACTCCCAAGAGAAATGAAAACAGCTGTCCACAGTCCATAGCCACAGCCACAGCCACGTCCGCGTTGGCACTATTCACCACGGCCTGTGCAAACTGAGGAGTGTAGAAAGAGCCCCACGTCCACATGACGAGGCGCAGGGTGCTTAGTTTCTGCTGTGGTGGCTGTGGACGGCACCAGTAGACAGGTCTCCCGGCACACACCACAGCAAGCGCGAGGCAGTGTCAGCGGCTTTCCCTTTAAACTAGGAGCAGAACAAAGAGGCTTCAGCCCCAAGATCCCCTGAGTGTGGTCTTCAAAGCCGTGGCAATGAAAGAGAAAGCACAGATGCTGAAAGCACACATGCGAAACGACCCACAGCAGCCCTCACAGCGTCAGACACACTCAGCCAAACGACCTCCAACATAAGCCTGCAAAGTCAACAATATTCCTGTATGCCACTGACAAAGCACACTTTCTACAGATCCTCATCCAAACAGTAATAAAAATGTAACGGAAAGAGAAATCATAATGGAAAGCATATCTGACCAATATGGAGAAAAAGTAGAAAAGGTCACAGATGGTTTTAAAAATAGATTTGTAGGGGTCAGCGCTGTGGCATAGCAGGTGAAGCCGCCACCTGCAGTGCAGCATCCCATGTGGGCACCGACACTCCACTTCCCATCCAGCTCTCTGCTATGGCCTGGGAAAGCAGTGGAAGATGGCCCAAATGCTTGGGCCTCTGCACCCACGTGGGAGACCCAGAAGAAGCTCCTGGCTCCTGGCTTCAGATCAGCGCAGCACTGGCCGTTGTGACCATCTGGGGAGTGAACCAGCGGATGGAAAACCTCTCTCTCTCTCTGCCTTTGCCTCTGCCTCTCTGTAACTCTTCTTTTCAAATAAATAAATAAATCTTTAGGGGCCAGCACTGTGGCGTAGCGGGTAAAGCTACCACCTGCAATGCCGGCATCCCATATGGGCACTGGTTCGAGACCTGGCTGCTCCACTTCCGATCCAGCTCTCTGCTGTGGCTTGGGAAAGCAGTAGAAGACAGCCCAAGTCCTTGGACTCCTGCACCCGTGTAGGAGACCCAGAAGAAGCTCCTGGCTCCTGGCTTTACAGAGACAGCGCAGCTCTGGCCATTGCAGCCAACTGGGGAGTGAACCAGTGGACGAAAGACATCTCTCTCTCTCTTTCTCTCTCTATAATTTTTTCAAATAAATAAATAAATCTTTTTTTTTATTTAAACTCAGTTGCTTTATTTTGCACTTTTAAAATTCACAAACCACTTTACAGTATCTGCTTTCCTGTTGATCATCGTGGGCTTTGGAGTCAGACAATGACAATTTTATCACTGGGCATACTAAAAACAATGGTTTACAAGCGAATCTCTGTAATTCAGAATGCTTTGCAAAATATACAGTGGTACACAACTGAATTGCCCTATGCTAAAATTAGGATTTAAAAGGCAGCTCAAATAAATAAATAAATCTTTAAAAAAAAGTATGGATTTAAAAATTTTTTTTTAAATAAGTCTTTAAAAAATAGATTTGTATGTGAAGATATATGACATGCTCATTGATGACAAGTCAAACTATTGAAGTGATGTTGCTTTTTTAAAGAAATTAACTTATATATAGTTTCATGTAATTCCTTTCAGGGATTCCTGAATTCTCTGAAAGGTTTTTTTGTAGCTGGGTTAAAAGGTGTAAAAGTTCAATCAGGGAAATAAGCAAACATGATCTTCTACAAAAAGAAGTTGATGTTATAACCTCTCTTACCAAGCTACAGTACTTCTAACAGAGGAAAACAGAAAAGACAGATCACAGAAAACACATAGTCCAGAAATGAAATGTCATAATTTAATAAATGCTAACGATGGTCTCACAAATAAATTAGAGGAGGAAGAAATTAATTAACAGATGTCAGAATGACAGCTTAATTTGGGGAGAACAAAAGAGAGAATTCAACCAGCTACACATCACAGTAATTCTAGACAGAATTACACTTCAAATATTTTTTAATCAAGCAGAAAAGGTTCACTGAATATTCACACAATCTCTGAAGTGAGGATGACTTTCCAAAACCAGGAGCCATAAAAAAAAATCACAAAGGGACAGATCAATAAGCAAACTGCATTCAATACACACACACACACACACACACACACACCCTCACCCTCCCACACATACACACACACACACACACTCTAACACTTGAAGAAAATAAAGTGAGCAGCAGATTGGGAAAAGGGAACTGCAGGGACGGGTGCTGTGGTACGGCAGGCTCAGCTGCCTCC